>NC_090267.1:81569094-82983469 GCF_040414725.1 Anabrus simplex | reverse complement strand
TCACAGTCCAAGGAGAGGAAATCAAAACCTTGAGATTTGCCGATGATATTGTTATTTTATCTGAGACTGCAGAAGATCTCGAGAAGTTGCTGAATGGTATGGATGAAGTCTTGGGTAAGGAGTACAAGATGAAAATAAATA
Organism: Anabrus simplex; assembly: GCF_040414725.1. Taxonomy (NCBI): domain Eukaryota; kingdom Metazoa; phylum Arthropoda; class Insecta; order Orthoptera; family Tettigoniidae; genus Anabrus; species Anabrus simplex. The sequence continues at coordinate 82,983,328 of NC_090267.1, read as the reverse complement.
AGTCCAAAACAAAAGTAATGGAGTGCAGTCGAACGAAGGCAGGTGATGTAGGAAATATTAGATTAGGAAACAAAGTCTTAAAGGAAGTAGATGAATATTGTTACTTGGGTAGTAAAGTAACTAACGATGGCAGAAGTAAGGAGGACATAAAATGCAGACTAGCACAAGCAAGGAAGAGCTTTCTTAAGAAAAGAAATTTGCTCACTTCAAACATTGATATCGGAATTAGATAGATGTTTTTGAAGACTTTCGGGTGGAGCGTGGCATTGTATGGAAGTGAAACATGGACGATAACTAGCTCAGAAAGAAAGAGAATAGAAGCTTTTGAAATGTGGTGTTACAGAAGAATGCTGAAGGTGAGATGGATAGATCGAATCACGAATGAAGAGATACTGAATCGAATTGGTGAGAGGAGATCGATTTGGCTAAATTTGAAGGGAAGAAGAGATAGAATGATAGGACACATCTTAAGACACCCAGGACTTGTTCAGTTGGTTTTTGAAGGAAGTGTAGGTGGTAAGAACGGTAGGGGTAGACCAAGGTATGAATATGACAAACAGATTAGAGCAGATGTAGGATGCAATAGTTACGTAGAAATGAAAAGTTTAGCACAGGATAGGGTGGCATGGAGGGCTGCATCAAACCAGTCTATGGACTGATGACTCAAACACACAAATAAATAAATAAATAAATAAACGAATAAAATAAATAAAAAATAAATAAATAAATAAATAAGGAAACAAACGAATAAATAAATAAATAAATAAATAAATAAATAAATAAATAAATAAATAAATAAATAAATAAATAAATAAATAAATAAATAAATAAATAAATAACCTGTGTGAATCCCATAAGGGCTATGGCCTCCTGCAATGCAGGGACAGTGCTCAGTTTAACTATTAGGTGAACAGGCCCTGGAGAGCATTATTATATTGGTTAATACGCAAGTTTGTTTCATGAAAACATATTACTGCGTACTTGTGTAGTCTCACCCCCGAGTGCATGCAGCTGTGTTTTTCAAGATCAACAATTCGCAAAAAGGCACTGTTACATTACTGACACGTGTACACTTTTCTTTCCAAGGAGGGTTTAGGTTCCTTCTTGGTGAAAGCGTTACCTTGCACTCTTCGTTCTTCCACAGTAAAACAGAACATAGAAATTTATGAGAGTTACCTGAGGCCATATTATTGTTATTATTACTGTGACCAGTTGAGATAGCAAGAGGGGAAGTCATCGAAATCTCATCATTATCTTTTGAAAAACTTATGTAATACTTTATTTAATTTTGGAGGTGTAACTATTGATTTATTGTAAAATCATTTTGAACCTGTGAGGAAAAGAAATTATGAACATTAATGCACAATTTATATTGAAATTTATTATTATTATTATTATTATTATTATTATTATTATTATTATTATTATTATTATTATTATTATGTGAAATTTTGTTGTAACTGGTATATAAATTTTGAGGCAGCATGTACTGCCACCTATTGTTTTTTGGTGACAAAATTAGTGTTGCATGAAGAAATGTTCTCAAAAATATAAAGAACTTACCTCATCAAGAATGAAGAGACCTTATTGGTCGGAATAAAAATGTTTTAAATTGGTAAATGTGGATGTCAGGAGTAATGCGATTGCCCCATTGGTCACCTGGTGATTGGACCATTTCCGGCTTCTAGCTCCGTAGTGAGAGCGAAGCATGTTTTCCGCGTGTCTACCAGCCTAGGGAGCAGGTGCGCTCTTCGCCTGTCCCGTCATGGGGATACCAGCTCCTGGGGTAAGCACTATTTCTGTTTTAGGACTTTTAATGTAAATTTTACTTAGTGCGCCGGAGTTTACCCTTGTATTCACATTCACCAATTTGTTGTCGAAATTACTTAGCTTTTCAACTAGTCATTAGCATTCTATTTTTGGAGGCAATTCCCTTTTCATTTGTTCAAAAATATTGTAATTAAAATGTAAATTTAGCACTCACTTTTCTTAGTTTAAGTTTTTGTAAGTAACGTGTAAATTTAAATTTCCTCCGGGATTGCCTCCCATAGATCTGTATCTCTCAATGTATGCTAATTTTTCCTCTGTGTCATGGTGTAAGCCCCTTTAATTTTCATCTTATAATTTAATTTCTTTGGTGCTTGTATTTGCTCCTTTTTCAAATCTAATTTTCATTTTGTTTAATATGTGTTTTGAAATTACTGTACCTTCACAGGTAACTCAGACCTGTCAACTCGTGAATTTATTGATTTCATAATTCCATTTGTTTTCATGTTGTTCAGCTCTTTATTTTCATTTTGTTACAAAAATGTCAAATTCAAGGGGGATTGCCATCTACGTTTCTTTCCCCGCAACGTCAAGTAATCATCCAGCCTCTTAGGGATCCCAGCCGCTTCCTATATCCTTTACTAGTTGTCATGTTGGTCAACCCATTTGTTTTCACTTCAAGCTACTCGTGTCTCCGAACCTTGCGAGTGTTGTAACTGAGGTTTTGTTTTTTATTTTATTTTATCTCATCCATTTTATTATTTTTATTATTTTATTATTATGTATCGATTCAAAATAATGTTAAACTAATGTGAGGTTACACTCTGGTAGCATAGTGTGCATTGTGAAAGAGAGGTTGATGATGATAACCCTTACCTAACCCAAAAATTTAGGTTGTAAAGGTACTGAATTATCTTGAATTTTAGTTTCTTACTTTCATGATGTTTCGAGCTGTTCCTACTCATTCTCATTTGAGAAAGGAGGAATTACGTCATGAACTCTGAATTCGTAAAGTAAATTCCACAGGAAATGTTAGGGACGATACGAGTTTGTTAAAACAATCTCTTAATTTACCGGCGACTATTCCTGTGCTAACCGCAGATGAATTGCGCGAGTCTTTGGCAGTGATTAGAGATAGACTGCCAGAATTTAATGCCATTATTTTATCTTTCCGTTCTTCTGAGCCCTCAGAAAATCAATTAGTGTGTGTTAAAGGGCAGCTACAACATTACACTGATCGGATTCGGGATTTACTGACTCTTAATTTGCAAGCAAATGAGCGGCAGGAGTGCGAATCATTGTCAGCATCATATTCCACGTTATTTCATAATATTATAAACTTGCTTGAAGGGCACGAGTTGCCTAATTCAATGTCTGATGCCCAAGTGTCTACCTCTTCAGAATTGTGTGAAAGTGTTAATCCAGGTTCTACAGGGTGATTAATTTGAAAATACAGAGCGAAGTGCCAATGATTAGGCGCGCTGGGAAGCGGAGACAGCGAGCGCTGTTCCCGCCATGACAAGCAGGCATAGTCGGCTCAAAGAAGTGGCATGATTACGCCTATAGAAACTAAATGAAACTGAACTCGCCGGCTACATAGATTCTCTGGATAAATAAATGAATAAACAAATAAATCAACTAGGAAATTAAACTGAACTCACCAGTATTTACAGACGATGCTGAAAGTGATCTCCTTCAGCTGCAATGCAAGCTTCACATCTTGTAATGAGATTTCGAAACACAGTTTGTAGTTCATGGACACCGATAGAACGCACATGTTCCTAATTTCAGTTTTTAATTCTTCTGCAGTTCGAGGATTATTCCTGTAAACTTTTCCTTTAAGATTTCCCCATAGATAAAAATCACATGTGCTTAAATCAGGCGACTGAGGCGGCCATAAGCCTTTACTGATGATCTGATCATCATCGAACATTTCCCGTAACCGTCGCATAGAGCTACGCGCCGTATGGGCCGTTGTACTATCCTGCTGGAAATAGCCGTACCTTTTCTCTTCTTCAGTCAGTTCAGCAAAAAATGGTTCCAGAATGTTGTGAATATAACGGTCAGAAGTAATTGTGTCCTGAAACAAATCAGACCGATAATTCGTCGGGCACTGATAACACACCACACACCCACCTTCACATCGTGCAGTGGTCTCGGCTGTAAAATGTGCGGGTTATCTGTATCCCAGATTCTATTGTTCTGTGAATTGCCATATCCACTTAAATGAAACCAGGCTTCGTCGCTCATAAAAAGAAAGTTCGGATCCACAACACCGTCGTGGACACTATTTATTAGCCAATTGCAAAATCGTATTCTTGCATTGAAATCTGTAGGCAGTACGTTATGGACTGAATGAGTCCGATAAGATCATAAACGTAACAATTTTGTTGCATTACCTGCTGAAGAAGGTAAAATACCACTTTCCTGAGCTAATCTCCGAAGCGACTTATGTGGACTGACCTGGAGTCTTGCATGTATATCTTCTAACCTCTCTTGTGTGAGAGCTGTTCTCCTTCGCTTCTTTTTCTTATTGCTTACGGAACCAGTACTACGCCACTTGTAAACGAGCTGATGCACATAACGTTTTGATGGTACTGTCGCACCAGGAAATTGTCTACGGAATTTTCGAAGGCACCTTTGAACTGGTTTCTTCTTCTTGTGCAAATAACACTCGACCAAAAATATTCTTTGCTCTATAGTGTATTTAACCATCGTGATAATAACCTCACAACACACCTTAAAAGCCCAATATTTTCTAACTAACTGAGGGACAGAGTGCTAAACAGCTGCGCATTGCAGTGAACGCTTCTTATCTCGCCATGTTGACAGAAGCCATATGGTGCTCGCTCGGGACTTCTCATGGCATGCAAGAAGAAGTCAGAACACTTAAAATATTCTCCCTGTATAACTACAGCTTCTCAAGCTTGTACTGGGGTCACTAGTGTTAATGTTATTCAGGAATCTGATGTGGGTAACGTTGCCCAGGGTTCTTCTTCTGCTCTCTTTTCAAGTGTTTTGGTGGCGGAAAATTATTCATGTAATGTGTCTTCTGCGCATGTTGGAATGCCAGCTAACATTTCTATGGCACCTTGTAACTCTACCGTGTCTCAGTGTTAGCCTACGCTTTGTGACACAACCTGTTACTCGTGCGATTGTGTAAAACTATGCTCCTATCCAAGTGCCACATGTACCAAGTGTTCCTTTAGGTTGTATAACCGCTAAACAAGCGGTCAATGCTCCGATGGTTTCCCCAATTTGTGAAAATGTTTCGCAGATGAGGATATCTGCGCTTATTACATTACAGTCTAATTCTAGTCCTAACCTCACTTTCTGTACTCCATCCTTTTCACAAGGGCGCTCGAACCAGGGTTACTACTGAGCCCTTATTGAAGTGCACATTTAATTAATCAGTCATCTATTCGAAACTATAAAGAAGATTTTATTTTATTAAGTACTAGTAATTGCCCAGGAACATCTACATTTGGCAGTACATGTCGCAATTTCTGCAGAGGGCTTGGAGCTCGGGTTTATTTGCTCGCCAGTTAAATTTAGGAGGAGGAATTTCGACATGACATACACAAAGCAGAACAGGGAAACATTAGAACTCCAATGGCCAGACCAACGGACAACATTTCAGAGGCCCGGCGAGAGGCTAGAGGAGCTGCGAATATATGTTTGAAGTAAGCGTCGGGTACGCGATGTATTGAGCCAATGAAATTATAGAGCCACAGTCAATTTAGCTAGGCATTGGTCTATGTAAGTGATGGCCCCGACCGAGAATACAACAGCGTCTTAGAGGACAAATTGATAAAACCGATAAGCGCATAGGCTAGCGACCCTATTATTCAGCGAGAGTCTGTGTAGGTAACATCGAGAGAAGTATTATTTACGTGAGTGCGGGTCAATACTTACGTTTCTTGATCGTGTGGGGACTTGAACTTTGGTTTAAGATGCTCAGTCTGCATTTCAATTACTCAAGATTTTAAACTTTTGTGAATGGATTTTTTGTTTTGATTTCCGGAGGGAAGAACAGTTTCCAGATAGTTATTCAATGTTTAGTAGCTTGCCGGTGTAAATAGATTTTACGAGGACATCAAACTCAGTAATTTTCAGTCCAGCATTTAAATGGGAAATATTTGACCTAGTTATGGGATTAGATAAGAAAAGTTGTTCCGCGACTGAATGGGAACTGGTTTCACAGTCAGTGGGAATTACCCAGGCTGTAGTATTCTAGTAACTGGTGGGTTAATCTTGACATAGTTTTCTATGTCGTGGACGAGGGGAGGTTTTAAGAACAACGTCTAGAAGCAGCGACGGAGAGTACAAGATCACCACTTCAACGTCAGGAGAATGGAGACCCAAGGACTGATCTGGTGCTTTGCTGAAGACACCCCTTTTGATATGGCTGGCTAAAACGATGGACTGCCGGCTGTCCTGAAAGGTTGGCAGCAATAAGTCAATGAAATAGATGAGTACAGAATTTTCAATGTAATTAAGTGAGTGTGAATGTGTTTTAATGTTGCAAATAGGGATAGGTCAGTTTTAATATTTAATTTTGGTAAAATTAGCTTTTGTTTGGAAGGACTACATCCTATTTAAAGGAAATGTTAGGAGGCTTGTTAATGTAAATATAATTGTACTATACGCGAACTTTTTCTTGAGCCCGATTTTTAAGGGATGAGGGGTAAGGAGGGAGCACTAACGGTTCCGGTTATACTGCCAACTGGATGGAAATGAAATCTGAATTGAATCGATAATATGACCGATCGATATGAATTTTCTAAACATTTATTATCTTACGCCAACAACTCCGTCACACATACATTATTTAACATTATATAACATTTCTCAATGCGAATCTTGTTCCTAGCATGAATTATATAGTTTGGCTTTGCTGTGTAAACAACATCAGTACTAGTTCGTAAAGTGTACGCCAGATGTCGCACAGCGATGCATAGTTTGTGTTTCAAAGGTTGCCAATATGAATGTCGAAGATAACCGAGGTCTACCGATTCAGCACTAGGGAGATCAGGGCTCAAGAAAAGGTCCGCGTATAGTAATGTAAATGTGGACCGTTTGCATAAGGTCACAGCTTACTTTCTTTTCATTTTATGCAGATATTTAGCTGAATGGTTAGCGTCATTTCATTTACAAGTCAGTTTCTTATTTTAGCCTCTTTTATTTTTGATTTGTTTTGCTTTGATGTTTGAGACACAGTGTATGTCTCGGGGCTTAAAAGTAAATGTAAATAAGAATTTAAATTAAAGTCAGGAAGGACTAGATAAAGGTATTAAGGGGAGCTCAAAGCGTACGGAAACATGCCATCACGTTTTCTGGGATTTCTCGCATGATGTGTGAATGAGTATGTGTGAGATAGTGGAGTTTGGATCCACATATTTTGATAGCATCATCTTCATGACTTCTTTGATACTCAAGATGAGCATATATTAGTGTTTGACTCGAGAGTTCCTCGAACGCAGTTTCGTATTTCAAGTTCCGAATAATTAGAATCCATCTTCTATAAAATTATATTATTATTCTTCTTCTTATTATTATTAATGCGAGTTTCTTGAGTGGTAAGACTGAGATATTTCAGTAACCTTCCGATGTTCAGACATGATCGATTGTCTATGTGGCAATTTCTTAGCTTCAAGTTATGGTATTATTACAGAGTTGGTCATTTTATTGAGGCGTTAATAATGTAAAATATATAATTTGGACTATGAACATTTTACGAGACATATATTTTAATTGCTTGTCTTGTGGGCACGGCTCATCTACGGTGATATGTGATATATGTTTTGTGTACTTGGCCTAATACGTGTGTAACGAGCTGTGACATTATTACCGTTACAATAACCATATTAAACTGGGAACCGACGCTTAGACAAACTGTATTATTAATCTATTATCTGTATGACACAGATAATCTGCAGTGCAAGGGCGCACGGAACATTGGTCTACATGTCTACTACTCATTTAATATGTAGCTATTGGGACATTTCGTCACCTAATTATTCTGAAACTATTTTTCTGTGTCGTATATTCGTGTGGTGGAGACAGCAAATGAACTCCAATGCCATCTATCAGTGACTTGTGTAACTTGCACTGTGCAGAGACTCTGATGTACAGAGTGCGCAACGATCGCCTGACTTCAGTGCTCTGCGTGGGCTACTAATAAAGGAAGGATTTTCTGGTGTGAGGTCTGGTCTGGAGTGGACGTGTTGGGTAGCCATGTCGGTATTTCCAAATACTAACATTATGGTAGGGCCGACTGGCATCGGCTAAATGGGACATCCAACCCAAGCAGGGGATTTATATTTCATTCTTTGTAAAGTGTTTAGGTTCTAATATTAATGTGAAATTTTAATGTGTTTTAATTCTTACTCGTGAGTGCGGTAGTACTAAGCGAAACATGGTGGGTACCTTGGCATATATGGCATCGATGTAAGTACGTCCTTTACGATTTACTTCTGTTAATATTGTTTTACTGGTATGGGCGTTCAAATTTTTGTTGCTGTATTTCTTGTGATCTGAATTGTATATTGGTTTTTGTGTTGTATTGCATTCAAGCTTCAAGTGAGTGTTGTGTGTAATCATCATACCATTATTGTTTTCGGTAACGTTTGAAATTTTACTTTGCCTGGGTAAATTTGATTTTTCCCTTGGATATATTTGCTTTACAGTGTATTTGTGTATTTCTGTGTCATTTCCTGGACGCGTGTGCGGTTACTATTTTAAAATTATATCGCTGGAGTTGGTGTGTTTTGTGCACCTAAAGGCGTTTTCTCTTCTGTTGTCATTCTCAGCTGATTTATTTTTGTGCTTCTCTTCATGTGTTTCAGCTTTCTCATGCCCGTGTTTCGACCTAGGTACTACGCAAGCACTAATCATCACAGTTTCTTTTTAAAAAATTTATTATTATTATCATTAAATTTCATAAATCTTAAATTTCTTTGGTCCATATATTTAGGGTTAGGATTCTATATTTTCATCATTACTGCATATGTTTCATTATATTTTTGTTCTCATTAAATGGGTAGTCCCGCATTAAATTTAAATGGATAATATTCTAATAATGTAACTTGTAACATAATGGGTTTCACTGAGGGATTGTGGACAGCCTTAATGTGTGATCTGACGTTCGGGTTCTTATCTCTTCTTCTTATTGTTGTTGCTTATCTTATCGTGGCTTGGCAGTTACGTAACCGACTTGTCATTATTGTCTTGTCTGGGATTGCGTCAAGTCTTGAGTGGCGTCGTGAATATTATTATGTATTTTTTATCATCTTGAGGCGAGTTCGTGTGTCTGACTTGGTTATGTAACTTGAACTGGCTCATTCTATTACTTATTAATATCGGGTGTTTTGTTGATTACCTAGTCCATTATGGCCTGGTGGTTAAAAATGGTAAATTATTAGTGTTTATATTTTCGATTCTGCGCGGGCGTGTGTCGTACATTATGGTCTGTATGTGTGTATTGTTTTAAATTTATGTGATGAGTTGTGGGACCTATGTTAATGTGAGTATTGTGGGGAATGACCCTCTCACTGGGTTCTGTCAGTAACTCTCCTTTTATGCTATTCAACCCATTTCCATTTTTAATTTAATTTTAACATTTTATGTAAGGTATATTCTAATAACCTGTTATTATTTAATTGGATAGTGCACCACCATTTTTTTATAATTTGATGAAATGGTACCATTTACAATAGGAGTATGTTTATTTACTTTTAAATTATTTATTTACTAAAAAGTAATTATACTGTTAATTATTCTGTTCATTTCAAGTTCCCGTTATTTATTAGAGTTTGTTTCCAGTTCCCCTTTATTTATCTGAGTGTAAAGTTTTTTTAAAATTTAATTTTATGTAAAGATTATTTACCTAATTATAGTTTAATTTTAATTTTTTGAAAATTTGGTGTTGCTTTTTGGTGAATACCTTAGCATTTCCTTGGAATCCTTGCCTTGTTTTTTTTATATGGGTTGGGTTTTCAGCACTCTTCCTAGCTTCCTCGTATGCTTGATAAATTGTTGCCTGATGTTCTGTTTGGTTTATTTTTCCTTTGTCCTTGTGTGCACACTACCCTGTGGCGTTAACTAGCCTAACATAATCTTCTGTAATTGTTACGGGGTGTTGCATTATCATTCAAGTTTAGCGTTACGAGCGTGAGTGCTTTGATTTGTGACCAATACGGTCTTGTTTCTTTTCATGCAAGCGAATGTTAGACAACGTCATTTCATATACTTTTCCAGTTTTGGCAACTTTATGATACAGATGTTGATTCCCATAGGAGAACCTGAAATATTTGTCCCAAAAGAGTAAATTTATAATACCAATATAAATGGTCCATTATTGGACATTATAAATTTTCCAACTGATGAGCCCAACTTAGCACACTGGGGCGAAACGCTTGCAACCAGGAATGAGTTAGCTGGAAATTTTATAATGCTCAATACCGGACCATTTATATTGGTATTGGGCAACTTTAGGACAAGTGATATGGCTTAGTGTGATTTTGAGTAAGAGGAAACGTTCCTGACTTGAAACGCCTGCATTTTTCATGTTCGTGTGACTTGCCTCAGGTAGACTGTTGAGCAGCATGTGTAAAGGGTTGGACCCTGTGTTTTGATGATTGCTGCATTATTTTGGGAGACTGAAACTCCACTTTTGAGTCATTTTGCCGTGTGTTGGCGAGGGTGATATGTGTGCCTACCAAGGAGAGTTTATTTTAGCGGCCTATACTTCGTGATTATTTTATTGGTTTTTGTCCATGTCACCACGTGTTGCAGTAGACGAGATGTTTTTATATCGCGACATTTCGTTTGGCTTTTCTTTCATATTACCGCGCTAAGGAACATTTACGTCATGTGATTTATTTTGTGTGTGGTTCCAACCCACAGTGTTCTGTTGTGCTCATGAGGTCGCTCATGATTCAAGGGGTTTATAAGTTGGTAGGATGTTTCACCACTCAGGGTGTTAAATATTGTATAGTTAGGTTAGTTTTCATCTCCCCCTTTTGCACATTAAATCACGTCTTTTCATAACGTTAGGGATCCCCATTGCAATGTCAAGTGTGCAGGAAAGGGAAATTTACTCATCCACGGTTGAAGGTTTTAACAAAAGTAAAGCCAGGAGCGTAGTACGAGCATGCAAGCCCAAGGTGTAAAATTAATGAAATGTTAATGTTAAGTATGTGTGTCAGCATACAATTGTATATTTGAATGATTTCTATTTTGATTGTCAAGATGGACTTTATCAAGCTGAAAGAAAATTCTGAGTCATGTAAAAGTTCGGTTCATTTGATACTTTCTGCTATTTTTTCATATTTTTCTTGTTTATTTTAATAAACACATTTTCCTCCAATACTGATGTCATGCTTCGCCTTGCTTTATTTGTAGCTTTTAGTTGACCTCACTGCATCCATATTAGTTACATGTTCCCCATCTAAATCCAGGATTTTTTAAAGGACATTTTTTTATATCATAGTTTGAATTGAGCACCCCTGGGAGCAGCTGACTAGTCTGGGGAAAATTATCTTGATAGTAGAAATGGGGACATATAAATGGTGCAGCCAACATGTGGCTTTTGTTTTGTTTCTCACAAGTTTTTGGTATTTTGGACACGGTGGTTATACGAATTGCTTGCTCATTGTGTGAGGTTATTATTATTATTATTATTATTATTATTATTATTATTATTATTATTAATTTTTTTTGTATTTCGATGAAGTTGAAGTATCCATTTTTATTGGATGCAAACAACGCAAGGAACGTGGAAATTAAAGAGGTCTGAAAGTAGAATCCAGGTTACCCAAAATGTGGACAAGCAAAAAGGTGAAAGTAAAATGTAAATTCACGATAAACGTAGTAAATAAAACCATTTCACCTTTACTATACGGAAGGCTATGCCTAGTGTGCCTAGTATTAGAGCAAGGCTACAGTGTCAAAATTTGACGATAGGATGGTCAACATGACAAGGTAAATTCAGACAGGTTGTAAGTCACAAAGAATGATGAACCATATAACGTACGTGAGCTAACCGTATAGCAGAGTAGGGATTTTATATTTTCACCCACCGGGGTATGTTTTTATTTTGCTCCAGATAAATTTTAATGTAATGAAACCTTTTGGAAGGTTATTCTTTTAATTTTTGTTCAAGTTAGGCTATAGAATTAAGGGCATGACCCAGAATGGAGGTGGCGCCCGAGATAAAAGTGATCAGATTTCTATTAGTATTATTGTTTTTATGTGATGTCGAGATTTAAGGAAAATGTTTGTTTATAACAGCAAGATAGAGTTCATCATTTTTCTTTATATTCAGCTCTGCTAAAACCTATGCAGCACAGGTTTTTCTTTATTTTCCAAATTGCATGCGATTATCTTGTGAGGTAATCGTTGACACTAACAGTAATATTAAGTGAGCTGAACTTTCACGTAAGGGCACTGGCAATTTGTTGACTCTTTTGACTGAATGACTAGGTCGCTATGTCTGAAGGACAACCATTCACATATGTCTCTATAAATAAGTGTTTAATAATGGCTATGTTAGAGGAGATTAGGAAGTTGTTGAAGGAGAACAATAGGAAGATGAGTGAGGTGTTAAGTGAAAACATTAGGCAGACGCAGGAAAAGACTGATGAAAATGTTAGGCAGGCGCAGGAAAGGATTGACGAGAATACTAGACAGGTGCAAGAGGAAAACAGGAAGAGAAACTGTTAGAGCAGGAAAGAACCTTGAACTTGGAATGCAATGCCGGTAGGGACAAGCTAGCCCAACAGATTGCGCAAGGTCAAGAGTAGGTGGCCCAATTGAAAGGAGAGATAACTGACACTAGGGCTGACTTAATGGTGATCGTAAAGAGTTTAAATGGAGTATGAACGTAGGCACACTCAAAGACGGTATGACAAAATTGAAGGAGTAGGTCAACGTTTCGATCGCCGAAGTCTCCAACAATTTTAAATATAGAATATCAAATGTGAAGACGGAGATGTTGATGGTCATAGAGGCTATCCAAGAGAAGACAGAAGGTCATATAGAAGGGATCAAGGAGGAGATGACAGCTGTGATTAAGAAGAAAGTCCAGGAAGTAAGACAGGTTTTTTTTTTTTTGCTAGTGGCTTTGCATCACACTGACACAGATAGGTCTTATGGCGACGATGGTATAGGTAAGGTCTAGGAGTTGGAAAGAAGCGGCCGTGGCCTTAATTAAGGTACAGCCGCAGCATTTGCCTGGTATGAAAATGGGAAACCACAGAAAACCATCTTCAGGGCTGCCGGTAGTGGGATTCGAACTCACTATCTCCCAGATGCAAGCTCACAGCCGCGTGCCCCTAACCGAACTCGCCCTGTAGTAAGACAGTTGCAAGTTATGAATCTCATTGTAGAGCCATATTGCAATACAGAATAAGAAGTTGATACATTAACAAAAACTACCTTTCCAATACATAGTAATCCTTTATATTTAGGATAAAACCATTAACATATATTAAAATTAGGACATGTTTCGCTCATACTTTGTGAGCATCATCAGCCAGAATAACCTAATTCAAGGTAGGTCAGGGCCCTGATCCCAGTACATAACGTAAAAACGTCTAATAATACAATGATAAAACTAATTACAACAATTTAAAAATGATCAGTAAAAATATATGTCTATTAAAACATTTAGTGACCATTAAAATAGCTTCAAGTGTAGGGGAATGATAAGAAATGTTATTGGTGCGTTGCTGTGAACGATTATTCTTACGGACGATGAAGATAATCCTCACAAGATAGCATTAAATTGTTTATAGTTGTGAACACTTTTATACCATAAGGGTGAACTATTGTGGACTGCTATATTGTTACAGATGTCTTAAAAACACACGTGTTGGTTGAAAAACGAATTGTATGGATGGATAAAACATCACCTGGTTAGCGTAATATGGCTTTAAGAGACTCCCTCGTGTTATATTTCGTCGTAGTGTTATTCAATATATACTGTCATTAATCTTCGAACAGGGGTCGAAAAGATCTCATAGATGGAAAACATGAAACAGGTGAGCCCTAAAAAAAAAAGAGAATATGTAAGGGTCAGTTGCTGGGATTGAAATATGTCCTGCTGTGGGGAAATACTGAAAGAAACGCTTACCCTTGTGTTGGTTGAGGAGTAAATGGTCCTTTAGTTGTTTACAGAGGTCTGATGGTCACTAACTTGTTGCTCCGTGTGTTGTACGAATGTGTTCATAGAGGTGGGGAAGATGGCGGAAGGGGAAAGGAGGGCGGGGCGCTGCGCGAGTTATGAGCTGAGAGAGGGGAAACAGTGCGAGGGGACGAAGCGGATGCAGTTCCTGTTACTATCAGTTGATTAAAAGCATGTTTATAGAGGAAGATTTTCATAAAATTGTTGGCATTGATACCCAAATATGCGATTAGATTGGAGATTTGTTCAACTGTTGTTGTTTGAGTCATCAGTCCATAGACGGGTTTGATGCAGCCCTCCATGCCACCCTATCCTGTGCTAACCTTTTCATTTCTACGTAACTATTGCAACCTACATCTGCTCTAATCTGCTTGTCATATTCATATCTTGGTCCACCCCTACCGTTCTTACCATCTACACTTCCTTCAAAAACTAACTGAACAAGTCCTGCGTGTCTTAAGACGTGTCCTATCATTCTATCTCTCCTTCTCGTCAAATTTAGCCAAATCGATCTCCTCTCACCAATTCGATTCAGTATCTCTTCATTTGTGATTCAATTCAATCTATCCATCTCACCTTCAGCATAACACCACATTTCAAAAGCTTCTATTCTCTTTCTTTCTGAGCTAGTTATCGTCCATGTTTCACTTCCATACAATGCCACGCTCCACACGAAAGTCTTCAAAAACATCTTTCGAATTCCTATATCAATGTTTGAAGAGAGCAAATTTCTTTTCTTAAAAAAGCTCTTCCTTGCTTGTGCTAGTCTGCATTTTGTGTCCTCCTTACTTCTCCCATCGTTAGTTATTTTACTACCCAAGTAACAATATTCATCTACTTCCTTCAAGACTTCATTTCCTAATCTAATATTTCCTGCATCATCTGCCTCGTTTGACTGCACTACTTTTGTTTTGGACTTATTTATTTTCATCTGGTACTCCTTACCCAAGACTTCATCCATACCATTCAGCAACTTCTCGAGATCTTCTGCAGTCTTAGATAAAATAACAATATCATCGGCAAATCTCAAGGTTTTGATTTCTTCTCCTTGGACTGTGATTCCCTTTCCAAATTTCTCCTTGATTTTCTTTACTGCCTGCCTGTTGTATGTAAACAATGAAAAGGAGGGGGGGACAAACTGCAGCCTTGCCTCACTCCTTTCTGGATTGCTACTTATTTTTCAAAGCCCTCGATTCTTATCACTGAAGACTGATTTTTATACAGATTGTAGATAATTCTTCGTTCTCATATCTGATCCCAATCACCTTCAGATTCTGAAATAGCTTGGTCCAATCAACATTATTGAATGTCTTTTCTAGATCTACGATTGCCATGTACGTGGGCTTATTCTTCTTGATTCGATCCTCTAAGATCAGACGTAAAGTCAGGATTGCTTCACGTGTTCCTACATTTCTTATGAAGTCAAATTGATCTTCTCCCAACTCAGCTTCAACTTGTTTTTCCATTCTTCTGTAAATAATACGTGTTAAAATTTTGCAGGCATGAGATACTAAACTAATGGTGCGGTAGTTTTCACACCTGTCAGCACCGGCTTTCTTGGGAATAGGTATAACAACATTCTGCCGAAAATCAGATGGGACTTCTCCTGTCTCATACATCTTACACACTAAATGGAATAACCTTGCCATGCTGGTTTCTCCCAAGGCAGTCAGTAATTCAGAGGGAATGTCATCAATTCCAGGTGCCTTATTCCTATTTAGGTCACTCACAGCTCTGCCAAACACTGACCTCAAAATTGGGTCTCTCATTTCATCAGTATCAACAGCCTCTTCAAGTTCCAGAACCAAATTATCTACATCTTTACCTTGATACACCTGTTGGATAGGCTCCTGCCATCTTTCTGCTTTGTCTTCTTTCCCCAGAAGTGGCTTTCCACCTGAGCTCTTAATATTCATACACCTAGATTTCCTTTCTCCAAAGGTTTCTTTGATTTTCCTGTATGCAGCATCTACCTTTCCTAGGACCATACAACCTTCGACATCCTTGCACTTCTCCTTCAGGCATTCTTCCTTAGCTACCTTGCACTTTCTATCCACTTCATTCTTTAATTGCCTGTATTCTTTTCTGCCATCTTCATTTCTAGCATTCTTGTATTTTCGTTCTTCATCAATCAGGTCTAATATCTCCTGAGTTATCCACTGATTCTTAGTTGATCTTTTCTTCCTTGCTAACATTTCTTCAGCAGCCCTACTGACTTCATTGTTCATGACTATCCACTCTTCCTCTATTGTGTTTCCTTCAGCCTTTTCATTTAGTCCTTTTGCAACATGTTCCTTGAAACACTCCCTCACACTCTTTTCTTTCAACTTGTCTAGATCCCATCTTCATACCTGCCAACTTTTAGAAACCAAAAATAGGAAGATTTTTTAAATTCTTGAATTTCATCACATATAATCCACCACGGTCTAGGTGAAAAAAAGTTCAGGATAAAAGGCATACATGTCCTACAGTTGCAATGTGAATTGACCATTAAATTTGAAATCTTAAACTAAGAAAACATAAAAATGGTTACAAGGAAATGTACCTAATCATTCTCATTTATGACACTTACATATGAATAATAATATTTGTCACACCGACACACACAACAAAATGCATAATACCGTATTTTCTCGCGGATTTAACGCCTTTTTTGACGAAAAATACAGGTGAAAACTTCGAATGTATAAATTATTCAAGGAATTCAGATATTTACAAATTATTAACAATTCATTTACATTTAAAAGATAGGCTACATAAAATATGGTCATCGAAGGAGAGACCCTGCTACATTACCCCAAACCGTTCGTATCCAATCTCGTACGAGTGATGTGACCATCCACACTTTTTCTTGAATACGAACGTGGATCACTCTCGGAAATTTTACTTTAGGCATTGTTTTTTGTTTTAGAACAATGTAAGTTGTAAGATTTCTGCCATCAGCTGTTACAGCAAGCATTGCAGTACATCATTGTTTTTTTTTGCTTCCAGTAGCGCGTACGATAACACTATATGTTCCTTTCTTATCGACTGTTCGACTTTGTCGCACATGGAAACTGACTGGCGTCTGACCCGCGGTTCCTATATGGGAGATCAAATATTCCTTCGCTTTATGCTTCTCAATCACAAAGCGATGAAAATGATTAAAATCATTCGTCATTTTTTGGCACAATGTTGTTCTTCGTCAAAGAGAAAGTCCATATCTCTTCATAAAATTAATCAAGCCTCGGCTAACCTTCATATCAGACACACTGATTCCATGTACAGCGGCTATTTCTCATTCTTTAAAATACAGTACAGCATTACGTGAGAAACGGCTTATCCAACGTTGCGTAACAAAATCATATAATTAAACAGAACCTCCTCTACATGCGGAAACTTGCCGCTTTTTGGTCCGAAATGCTTTGCGAGAGGTGTTGGCCACTTAGAGTGCACTTCTGTTACTGCGGTAACGCACGTTTCATTTGGACACTGAAGACTTGCTGCCCGCTGCCCTATTCCCGTATGTTTCGGCGTAACTGATCACCGCGAGTTTGGATGATCCAGTATTACTACAGTATGGAAAGCCCTTAACAGACTCCGTACAGAAGTCAGCAGAACCAAAGTAAACTTGTGGAAGTGGGGCTTCTCAAGTGATTCATCACTTTGTGATTGCGGAGAGCAGCAGACGATCCAACATCTATGTCAGTGTATTTTATGTCCTTCAATGTGCACTATGAAAGACTTGATTGCAGCCTCCCCCAACGCTACTGACGTCGCCCAATACTGGGCAAGCATCATCTAGCTCTCGAATATTGTTGCTCTATCTGTGATTGTATAATAGACTTGTTTATTTGTATAGTAGGAATGTAGATATCTTGTTGGTTTTTGTTAAATATCTGTAAGTAAAGTCGATACTTCTGACACGAATAAAGAAAGACTCGAATACTGTGGACTGACAAACAATTTTGAGATCACAGAACACTCCTAAAACTAGGGCAGTGGGATTTCCTAACGGCTAATAACAGCACGTTGCCCTGTATTCGGAATGCCCGCTTTTGCAATAGGAAGCCTACTACTTGAGTAGTTAACATCTTTATTTCGAAAAGCATCCGGAGCTGCGTGATGGATGTCCGAAGTTGTGGGTGCGTCAAATAAGTGACCATTTCTTTTTCTCCACTTTGGACCCAAATATATTGGTATACGTAAATTATGAAAGGACATTAATTACGTGAGAAAATACGGTGGTTTCCTTTATCAGACAGTAACATGAACAGAAATTTATAGGTATCTCTGAACACTTGGAGATAACGTTTGTTATATTTTTTCACCATTACGAGAAAAGAAAACAGCAAAAACTGTCACCGACATAAACCCTTAAAAACATTCAACTCATTAAAATTATGCACTTAAATACGCTAAACTATCACATACAAAACAATTCAATATGTCACATATAGTATTAACATACAACTTTGACAGAGGGGGAAAGCATAGAGATGCAAGAAAAAACACGTGGCCTACAACTCCGACGAAACTACGCACAGAAACGAAGTTTACAGCGTGCTAACAACACAATAACAAACTTGTAGGACGATTGCCGCCCCGAATCCCCAGCTGTATTAAGTCCACACGCTGCTGTGGTGAGCGGGAAACACTCACAAAATAAAGCATCAAATAAATACGCTTAAAAATAGGTTTCGTAATTAAACAAGCACATAAGAATTTATCTTTTATCCTAGGGGAAGAGTATTGGCCATACTAGAGGTTATATTGGTCAAAAATAGGAAGACGTGAAAATAAATCGGAAAATCGGAAGAAGAGTTAAAAACCGGAAAGTTTCCACTTAAATCGGAAGGGTTGGCAGGTATGCATCTTTTTGCATTCTTTCCTTTCTTCAATTTCTTCAACTTCAGATGGCATTTCATGACCAACAAGTTGTGGTCAGAGTCCACGTCTGCTCCTGGGAAAGTATTGCAATCCAACACCTGGTTTCTGAATCTCTGCCTAATCATAATGAAGTCTATTTGATACCTTCCAGTGTCTCCAGGTCTCGTCCATGTATACAGCCGTCGTTTGTGGTGTTTGAACCAAGTATTGGCAAGGACCAAATTATGATCAGTGCAGAATTCAACCACCCGACTTCCTCTTTCATTCCTTTGTCCCAATCCAAATTCTCCTACTGCATTACCTTCTCTTCCTTGGCCTACCACTGCATTCCAGTCTCCCATCACAATTAGATTCTCGTCACCTTTTACATATTGTATTAAATCTCCTATCTCTTCATATATTCTTTCGATTTCTTCATCATCCGCTGAACTAGTAGGCATATAAACCTGCACTATTGTGGTGGGCATTGGTTTGGTGTCTATCTTGACGACAATAATTCTTTCACTATGCTGGTCATAGTAGCTTACCCGCTGCTCTATTTTCTTATTCATTATTAAACCAACTCCTGCATTTCCCCTGTTTGATTTTGTGTTGATAATTCGGTATTTAAACCTAAGAATTTCATTTTTGTCCATATTGAACTGAGAATGGAAGATAGCAAAACTTAAAAGGGTCCACCTTTTCAATACAAAAATGTTATAGTTTATTTATAACATGTATTTGCACTTGGAACTAGTTTCGACGCTGTTTGGCGTCATCATCAGCCAAAATGTGGGAAATAGGCCAGCATGTAGGCATTTATATTACACAAGGCGTTACATTAAACAATACACATCTTACAAGGAGATAAAAACAGGGACGAATATAGAAACAAATGAATCGTTGAGAAAGCAAAAGTTATACATACATGCAGTGCGAAAGTATTCTTCTTGAATGATTCCTGAATATAAAACACACGCGCACACATTTCTGAAGAGCCAGCAGGCAGGACAAAGTAAAGTGAAACCTTAAGAGTTCTTCTGAGAAGAGTTCATCATTTTTTCTATGTTCCGACTAACTAATGAAGTCTCCCTTGAGTTCCTGATAAACATACACAACAGGAAATTCTCCTTCACTCTCAACAATAGCTATAAAAACCAACGGTAAATTTCATTTTAAATATTGTGCAGAGACGTGAAAGCATGATCTTGAACATGATATAACTCCTTCATTTAACCCAATTTTTTACACAAGGTGTTACATTAAATAATACACATCTTACGAGGAGATAAAAACAGGGACGAATGTAGAAACACATGCATCGTTGAGAAAGCAGAAGTTATACATATTAAAATAAGCTTAACCACACAACTTGCAGTGCGAAAATATTTGCCTTGAATGATTCCTGAATACAAAGCGCACGCGCACACACTTCTAAAGAGCCAGCAGGCAGGAAAAAGTAAGGTGAAACCTTAAGAGTTCTTCTGAGAAGAGTTCATCATTCTTTCTATGTTCCGACTAACTAACTAATGAAGTCTCCCTTGAGTTCCTGATAAACATACACAACAGGAAATTAAACAATACACATCTTACAAGGAGATAAAAACAGGGAAAGTTATACATATTAAAAATAACCTTAACCACACATCTTGCAGTGCGAAAATATTCGTCTTGAATGATTCCTGAATACAAAACACACGCGCACACATTTCTGAAGAGCCAGCAGGCAGGAAAAAGTAAAGTGAAACCTTAAGAGTTCTTCTGAGAAGAGTTCATCATTTTTTCTATGTTCCGACTAACTAATGAAGTCTCCCTTGAGTTCCTGATAAACATAAACAGGAAATTCTCCTTCACTCTCAACAATAGCTATAAAGACCAACGGTAAATTTCATTTTAAATATTGTGCAGAGACGTGAAAGCATGGTCTTGAACATGATATAACTCCTTCATTTAACCCAATTTTTTACACAAGGTGTTACATTAAACAATACACATCTTACGAGGAGATTAAAACAGGGACGAATGTAGAAACACGTGCATCGTTGAGAAAGCAAAAGTTATACATATTAAAAATAAGCTTAACCACACAACTTGCAGTGCGAAAATTTTTGTCTTGAATGATTCCTGAATACAAAACGCACGCGCACACATTTCTAAAGAGCCAGCAGGCAGGAAAAAGTAAGGTGAAACCTTAAGAGTTCTTCTGAGAAGAGTTCATCATTCTTTCTATGTTCCGACTAACTAATGAAGTCTCCCTTGAGTTGCTGATAAACATACACAACAGGAAATTCTCCTTAACTCTCAACAATAGCTATAAAAGACCAACGGTAAATTGTATTTTAAATACTGTGCAGAGATGTGAAAGCATGATCTTGAACATGATATAACTTCTTCATTTAACCACCTTTGAAAGTCTCTCTCTATATTACATAGCTTCATTAACACACCATTCTGTAGATGCACAAAATAATCTTGTAATCTTCACAGGTCCGGTATTCAGCTCGACAAGAATATAAAATTGGTATTAAGGAATACGTTTTTGAGAGTTTGGAGGTTGACTGTGCCAGTATTTGTGGTGTATTGTTGCAGCGTTACGTGTAGGGTGGGGGCAGGTTTCTATGATGTTTATTGCGAGACATGAGGCAGTAAAGCTATGGCGCGAGATGAAGAGGAACAGAGCGTGTTGGGTAGTTTAGGTCTGGGGAGCGGCCATTGTTGGATTAGGAGGGGAGAGGGGAGGAGCGGTAGGGGAGGAGGAGTGGAAGGAGGGGAAGTATGGAGGGTGATGTGGTGAAAGTGTGTGGCGTGACAAAGTATTATGCATAATCTGAAAGACAGATCTGTTTTTCGGGATATTCATGTTTTTGAAAAATTCAATGAGAAAGTCGAATAGGATCTTTGGTTTCTCTGAGATATCATTTAAGTTTAGGTAGTCGCCTGACCAAAAATCCTGTTCTTCTTGCCAACGTACTTCACTTATACCAACTACATCTAACTTTAGTCTATTCATCTCCCTTTTCAGATTCTCTAACCTACCACAACAATTCAAACTTCTAACATTCCACGCTCTGACTCGCAGAATGTCAGTATCCATCTTCCTGATGATCGCCCCGTCTCGTGTAGTCCCCACCCGGAGATCCAAATGGGGGACTAGTTTACCTCCGGAATATTTTACCCAGGAGGAAGTCATCATCAGTATATCATTCATACAGAGAGAGCTGCATGTCCTCGGGAGGTAGTTACGGCTGTAGTTTCCCGTTGCTTTCAGCCGTGTAGCAGTATAACACAGCTAACTATGGTGAGTATTATTACAAGGCCGTATCAGTCAATCATCTAGACTGCCGCCCTTGCAACTACCGAAAGGCTGCTACCCCCCTTTCGATGAACCATTCCTTAGTCTGGTCTCTCAACAGATACCCATCCGATATGGTTGCACCTGCGGCTCGGCTATCTGCTTCATTGGGACACGCAAGCCTCCCCACCGCGGCAAGGTCACATGGTTCACAAGGGAGGTGGGACTATTAATGTCCGAGATATCATTCTATTTATTATTTTTATTAAAATGATGGTCCAAGGAAATGGAAGCGTTTTCATACCCGGTCATTAGACTACTCTTGTTTGCGTATTTCAGTATTTGCATATATTGATCGATAGTAGTGAAAGTATGCCCTATTTCCCCTCATATGGATACTCATGGTGGAATGTTTTGTGTGTTTCGAGGCGTTATAATGTTCTAAATACCTTATTCTTTAAAGCTGCAGCCAGTTTGTCCAACATACAAAAAATTGCACTGTGTGCATCTGAGTCTATATATTCCCGAGTTTGAGAATTTGTCATAAATTGTATTAATGGAGTTGGAATTGAAAAAAATGTTACGATTGGTATTACGGGTCTGGTATGCAATGTTAATATTGTGCTTTCTTAATAGTTTGGTGATATTGTAAACAGCTGGATTAATGAACGTAAAAATGGCGATTTTTTTTTTTTTTTTTCAGGGATTAATGTAGTTTTATTCTTTGACTTAATTTTACCTATGATTTTGGTGATCATATCAGGTTTAAATCCGTTCAGCATCTTACGCCAATCAAAAAAAAAAGAACTATGTTTCATCAAAGAATTAGCCATCTCTTAAGAATCTACAAGATCCTATTAACATTTATATATACATCAATTATATTAAATTGTATTCTATATATATTTTTTCGCGACAGAAGCATTAGCAGCCTTAATCATTAAGTTATTCACCGAGTTTCGTCGGCATTTAAAAGCACAGTGCCGGACATTGAGTAGGCCTATATTGCGCTTATCTTCAGGAGCTAGCATCTCAGTTCAATTAAACGAGTTATCTTCGACTTCTACACATTTTTGGGACTTTATATTATTAAACTGTGTTGTGACTTCGTGCCTGACAGTGTATGCAGGCTGGTTGACTGAACTGTTCACCTCTCCTCGTAAACATTTTGAGGCACAGTGCCGGACATTGCGTGTGTTGTGCTACTTTTCAGGGGCTTGCGCTGTGCTTCATATAAGAGACTGATCTTCAACTTCTTCTGGATTTTATGATTTAAAATTGCACAGTGCTAATCCTTATTGTCTTATATTGCCTCTTCAACTGCTTTTGAAAAACTTATCCTTTAATTTCTTGTTTTCCTATGCATTGTTTTTGTATTTTTATTGGCTGATGATGACCCAGATTTGTGGTCGAAACCAGTGCCGCTTTTAATCTAATAAGAATGTACTGTAACACTACATTTCTTATTTACTTGTATTGAATAGGCTGAACCATTTTATTTCTTATTTCAATTTAATTGTGATACAGTTCAATACGGAACATTATATAATTTCTATCTAGTTTTCCACATCGTGGACGAGGGGATGTTTTAAGAACAACATCCAGAAGCAGCGACGGAGACTACAAGATCACCATTTCAATGCCAGGAGAATGGCGATCCAAGGACTGATCCGGTTCTTTACTGAAGGCACCCCTTTCGATATAACTGGCTAAAACGATGGGGTGCCAGTTGTCCTGAAAGGCTGGCGGCAATAAATCAATAAAATAGATGAGTACAGAATTTTCAATGTAATTATGTGAGTGTGAATGTGTTTTAATACTGCAAATGGGGATAGGTTAGTTTTAATATTTAAATCGGTAAAATTAGCTTTTGTTAGGATGGACTATGTCCTATTTAAAGTAAATGTTAGGAAGTTTGTTAATGTAAATGTAATTGTAACATAAATGTGGACCATTTGCATAATGTCACAGCTTGCTTTCTTTCCATTTTATGCAGATATTTGAGTGGTTAGCGTCATTTCTTTTATGCGTCAGTTTCTTATTTTAGCCTCTTTTATTTTTTATTTGTTTTGCTTTGATGTATGAGACTCGGTGTACGTCTCAGGGCTTAAAAGTAAATGTAAATAAGAATTTAAATTAGTCAGGAAGGATTAGATTAAAGTATTAAGGGGAGCTCAAAGCGTATGGAAACATGCCGTCACGTTTTCTGGGATTTCTTGCATGATGTGTGAGATGGTGAAGTTTGGATCCACAAATTTTAATAGCGGAATCTTCACAACTTTAATGATACTCAAGTTGAGCATAAATTAGTGTTTGACTCGAGTTCCTCGAACGCAGTTTTGAATTTTGTACCGTTTCATCGCCCTGATCATGAATAAAGAAATTACAACTTCTATTTTTGCCATGCACCGTAGTAAGATGACAGATTATATAGTTGAGCAATATATCTGAAGAATGTACGGATATATCGAGTTAAATAGGC
The DNA here is from genome assembly GCF_040414725.1 of Anabrus simplex. NCBI lineage: Eukaryota > Metazoa > Arthropoda > Insecta > Orthoptera > Tettigoniidae > Anabrus > Anabrus simplex. The sequence continues at coordinate 82,958,752 of NC_090267.1, read as the reverse complement.
CGTGAATTCGTAATAATAAAAATACGGACACACAAAATCTAGGAAGCTGTGTTTGTGCCGAAAAGAATGCTAATTTGGCAAATCAAATAAGCCATGGCCACGAAGTAATATGTACAGACCTGTAGAATCCATGCGGCCGTGATAAAAAAAAAAAAAAAACAGAATGTTTTAGATTGTTAAAATAGTAACTGAACAATAAAATTACTACGCTGAGCATCGAAACAAGATTTTCCACGCAATATAAGAAAAATTGTCACGTAAAGAGGAAAGAAGTTTTCTACGGAGCAGGAGCTGAAGAATTAGTTCATCAAATAACTTTAAAGAAAAGGATTACACCAATATCCAACGTAATATCAAGGCTGATAAGGAGGAAAATTTGAGCAAGGAGAAGAATAAATAGTTGATCGGTAACCGAAACTTAAACTGAAAGTTGACGCAAGTCATCTAATGAAATAAGATATCGCATATTCAAAGCATATTGGCGAAAGGCTAAGAGTTAATTAAAGTCTGTTACTGAAAGTTATCATTGAAATTTGGTAGAATAACCTGTTTGAAGAACTATAATTTAGATACAGGATATAATTTTGGAAGGCTATATTATGATACTAATGATGGTGTTGAATATGTTTTTCTCACATGTGAACAATGGCCTCAACATGAATAACTAAAACGAACATGCGACTGAACACTGACGGAAGCCGCCCAGCTGATTCTACTAGCCCGTATCTGGATGATACTGCCCGTTGATGACGCAGCGATTGCTTGGAGCCAGCCCGCAGACAATGGATGACCGAATGGAAATCTAGCCCAATCCAGTAACGTCAGCAGTGAAAGCTAAGTTCTATGTCATGTAATTTATTCAGAGTAGTCTTAGATGTTCAAATATTAGATGTAGTGTGTAGATATTGGCAATGTATTCTTGTGAGGGTTGTTATTTTACGTCTTCGAGATTCGATTCCAATGTGCAGGATCTTCGCAAAGAAGTTAACATAATTGATTTATAACCGTGGGTGTAGGTAATCTTCATGTATATGAATCATTGCCCTTATGTAGGAGTGCTTATAACCAATTACAGAGAGATTTTAAATGATGTTTTGACCTTTACCAAAGACAAGTGATGTACATAATGTGAAATAATCCAGCTGTAATGCAGAAAGAAGATAGATGTTTTTGTAAGTTATTAAGAGTTGGTTATCGATATACCGTGATTACATGTGAGTAAATATGAACCTATATTATTCATATTTGTATTTCTTTTTCAGAATAGTGTGATTATGTGTATTAGGATTGAAATTTAACCCATAAATGCATCGTTGTAGTTTGATATTGAAGTGTTAAGATGATACGCCGCGTAAGAAGAAATGATTGGTATTTATATGAGTAAATAAGAATATGAACGACGTATTGATGTGATTATATGTATAAATGTTCGTTGGGGAATATTTGTGGTTATGAATGTTTACAATTGGAAATATGGAGAGAGTTAGATATTTATGATTTGCTGGTAGTAATTACGATGTGATACTAACCATTGGTTATAATTAACGTGAGCGGCGTGATTTTTATAGCAACGTAAGATATTTTTGGGTTAATAATATATTCTTACGATGAATTATGTCGCAGAATCCATAGGTTGACAACCGTATACTGTCATCAGATTAAAACTTCCAAATGATAAATATTTAGGAGTAAACTTGATTTCTTCTAGGAAAATTTCACACGTCGTAATGTGTATTGTTTGGTATTTGTTGTCGAAGCCATGATTTGAGGAGAGGAGGCATCTTCTTAATTTAAGTCCCTGCCATTGATAAATAAATTTGACACCAACTATATTCTTTAAAATTCGATAATAGCTTAACTGAACTTAGATACAATCATGGATCTTGATAGATGTAAGACCCGATAGGATGATGATAATCTATTATTAGACGATACCTACATTTAATTTTTAGGATATAATATGGATATATTTGTCCAGTAACATAGTCAAACTGATTGATTTTTTTAATGAATCAAAATATATTTAAAATAGCAATTTTGAGCTATAATTACTGGAACTTTGCTTACACTGCCGACCTTACAATTTAAGAGAACATTCAAAATGGGATGACAAAATATAAATTTAACACATATGAAAATAGGCATTTTTGATGGTTAGGAACTTTGATTTTAATTAATGTTAATTTATTTGCTTATGAATTCATTTACATTTTAAATTTTCTTGATGTTTTAATTCCCTGAATATCCAACAAGATTGTTACATAGTGTAACTGATAATTATGGTTTATGAAATTATGCAAACTTTTCTTTGTTTTCATGGTGCGCATAACATATTTATTTAACAAGAAGACTGATTAAGCTCAACCAAAGACAATTTTTATTTATCTTTTGGAAAGAAAAGATGATTAATGTAATTGAATGTTATGTCTTTATAATAATTCATCTCAAGCAATTCATAATAACAAATAAATCAAGAATTTTTACATTTAAATTATTATTGTTACAATGTATTTTCATATTTATTGTAGATAAGTTTATAATGAATTCTTACATGAATATTTCTTGGTTGACTGAACTTGGACGATGATTCTTATTCACTGATGTTTACAGATGGATGGTATTGCTGGTAAATTATACAAAAGGAAATGTGGGTTCCCAGTTGATCTCACGTTAAAAATATACCTTACCGATGCATGTTAATTATCCCTGGGAGGTGTCGCGTGGCATTTCGGAGAATGTTTCGACGATTATAGGCAAATGGAAATTCTAAGTTCCCATGGAGGGAATTAGATATTTTTCCACCAATAGAGCATATCAAAATCAGATCAAAAATTAGATGTATGGCTTTTCAGGCGTTTGCTCTATTAACCCAGCATTTCGTCTTAGGTCTGACACTAGACTCTTCAGAGTGGGATGTGTCAGACCCTACCCACTGATGCTGGGGTGTATGCAGGTGAACTTATCAGAAGCCTTTTATTAGGCACAGTCTGATAACTGCATACGGGAGATAAGACTCCACAATGGAATTAATGCCCGCCTAGCAATTCCAAATGGAAATTCTAAGTTCCCATGGAGGGAATTAGATATTTTTCCACCAATAGAGCATATCAAAATCAGATCAAAAATTAGATGTATGGCTTTTCAGGCATTTGCTCTATTAACCCAGCATTTCGTCTTAGGTCTGACACTAGACTCTTCAGAGTGGGATGTGTCAGACCCTACTCACTGATGCTGGGGTGTATGCAGGTGAACTTATCAGAAGCCTTTTATTAGGCACAGTCTGATAACTGCATACGGGAGATAAGACTCCACAAGATTCCATTCCATTGTGGAGTCTTATCTCCCGTATGCAGTTATCAGACTGTGCCTAATAAAAGGCTTCTGATAAGTTCACCTGCATACACCCCAGCATCAGTGGGTAGGGTCTGACACATCCCACTCTGAAGAGTCTAGTGTCAGACCTAAGACGAAATGCTGGGTTAATAGAGCAAACGCCTGAAAAGCCATACATCTAATTTTTGATCTGATTTTGATATGCTCTATTGGTGGAAAAATATCTAATTCCCTCCATGGGAACTTAGAATTTCCATTTGGAATTGCTAGGCGGGCATTAATTCCATTGTGGAGTCTTATCTCCCGTATGCAGTTATCAGACTGTGCCTAATAAAAGGCTTCTGATAAGTTCACCTGCATACACCCCAGCATCAGTGGGTAGGGTCTGACACATCCCACTCTGAAGAGTCTAGTGTCAGACCTAAGACGAAATGCTGGGTTAATAGAGCAAACGCCTGAAAAGCCATACATCTAATTTTTGATCTGATTATAGGCAATCGTGATATGGAGATAACTGCTTTAATCGGAACTTATATTGGCGAAATGAAGTATTTATTCACCGAATAATGGAAAATGATGTAGCTGCAGACACTTACCATAAATTTTTTTTATGCATTGATCCATTCACTTGAATCTGTAACCGTACGTATGTACGATCCCCGAGTTTTTAGGTTAGGAAATTTTCGTATATAGTTTGTTAGGTTAAAATCATGTAATTTTGTTTATTTACCATGTAAAAACGTAATATTATAAGAAGAATGTATAGTTAGGGAATATTGCATATGTTCATCATTATATTTTGTATAAATTTCCGTTTGGGTAAGAGTCTGTAAATATGGCCTAGCCGTAAGGATTGTGCAACTGGGAAAACTGCGACTATATCGGGAAGGACGGTTGAAGTCAGTTGGATGTGTTGCAACAGGTGGCTTGAAAACACGGGGTACGGCAGGTTGTATCGGTTGAAGAATTGGAGTGAATCTATCTGGACATACATGAGTGGACGGTCTATGTCACATCATATACTCGATAGCCAATGCAAGGGCTTTGTTTTGAGCGAGGTTTGTGTTGACAGAGTGACGCGGGAAGAAGTGCCGGTGTGAGCGTTGCTACCAGTGAACTTTTCAGGACGCGATAACCAAGTGTAGCAAGGATATATAAGTGGGTACGCGTGTGCGGCGAGGCACTCTGACTCTGATTCTGATTCTCATTCTGTTTCTGACTCTGATGCTGATACTGTGTGTTTCTCATTTGTACTGGTCTGCGGGAGCGACGTATTTGCGCAGTTTGCTATACGATCTGCTATTGTACGTGAGTATCTGTTACGGAGCGATCATGGTATAATTTCAACAACTTACCGGCTTTGCAGTGGACTTTCTGTAAAAGAAAGTGTTTGTTTGGAACTTGTCACCCGAGTATGCAGCTTCAGTTGGTGGAGAATTTTGCTGTTTGCTTGCCTCCGGACATGTAACGCTTTCTGTCCAGCCAGCAATTATAAAGAATTCAAGACGACGAAGAAGTGTAAATAAGGTTAGGGATGCTGTTAGTAAAGAAGGTTGCATCCATATGTAGAGAAATAGTCGTCGTACTTTTCTCTACCAGATTAGGATTCACGGTAACAGTGGAGTGCAGTGAGGCTCTTACCTGGAGGTATGTTAAAAGTATAATGAGGTTCGATTTTTTTTAGTGATGATTTTAATGATGTGTAATTTGCCTTTGTAGACAGCAAACGAGTAAATCTCGTGAAGAGATGATTTTGTTGGGTAGTATTGTGTATATTAGCTCTATGTAAACGGCCAGCACTAAGTGGGTTGCATTAGTGGTGATTTTGTTGGTGTTTGTCACATATTAGTTCTTAATTCGATGTTCTATTTTTATTGGTGAGTTTAATGATGTGTAATTTGCCTTTGTAGACAGCAAACGAATAAATCTCGTGAAGAGATGATTTTGTTGGGTAGTATTGTGCATATTAGCTCTATGTAAACAGCAAGCACTAAGTGGGTTGCATAAGTGTTTATTTTTGTTGGTGTTTGTCACATATTAGTTCTTATTCTGGGAGTAAAGTCATAGAATCAAACTTTAAGTGAGTCTTTTGTCAGTGGAGTGAGGCTGAACCTGGCATGTTACCCAAATTTAATTTCAGGGGTTATATAGCAACAGGTAAGGTTACAAAGCAAGTCTGGAGCCTCGTCAGCCTGATGACCGTCGCCTTGGGAGAGGGAGTGGCTCGTTGCTCTACATAATTAAATATTCCTGCAAGTGTTTTGCAGGTGGCGCCCATTATCCTTGTTATTTACACTTATTTGAGTCAACGTTTATCTGTTCAGTATTTCAATAGCTTGCGGTAGTTACAAATCCAAGACGTGATATAGACGGGAAAGGGAAAATATCCGGAGCATTAGATTGGTCGCCCGATATGGCGCAAGAAAGATTTTTTACCCGAAGGATGGTGCAATTTCAAGTTCCGAATAATTAGAATCTATTTACTGTAAAATTTTATTATTATTAATGCGAGTTTCTTGAGTAGTAAGATTGAGGTATTTCAGTAACTTTCTGTTGTTCAGACATGATTGAATATCTATGTGGCAATTTCTTAGCTTCAAGTTATGGTAATATTATAGAGTTGGCCATTTTATCATTGAAGTTTAGAGTTACGAGCGGGAGTGCTTTGATTTGTGACCAGCGTGGTCTTGTTTCTTTTCATACGAGCGAATGTTAGACATCATTTCATATACACTGCTGTTTGTAGAAAGTGAAACACTCAGAAGCAATGGTCTGAAACACGCCAAAATCAGTGGACATGTAGAACAGTGGGACAATATTAAGTGATTTAAATTGCAGAGTGATGGCGCGCACGTAGGTCCAGCAGTGCCCTTCTGCGTGTGACTGGCCAGGGCAGTGTTACGCTACGCTCAGTCAGTGCGGAGCTGTCATACGAAGTGGAAACGTGTACCTAAGTGCCACTGTGCCTCGCCGACATCACAGGAGGGAATATCAGCATGTGAGTGCGTTCGAACAGGGCAGAATGATAGGGCTCTGGTAGATGGGTGTGTCGTTCCATAACATTGCAGCGCGTACAGGATACGCTGCTTCAAAAGTCAGGCGTATATGGAACCAGTGGAGAGAAAAGGGCCATACACAGAGCCGACAGGGTACTGGATGACACAATGTGTCCACAGCGCGAGATGACCGCCATATTGTCCGCTTGGTCGTAACAGACAGAACAGCTTCGTCCACGGTGTTCGCTCGAAGTTGGAGCACTGCAACGGGTGTGCGGACGTCTGCATCGACGGTTCGACACCGTCTTTTGAGGGCCAGACTGGTGGCACGCATGCCATTGCGCCGGCTTCCATTGACCGGCAACCACCAACGCCGTAGACTGCAATGGGCACGTGAACAACGACACTGGCGTGCTGAGTGGCAAAATGTAGTTTTTTCGGATGAGTCCCACTTCAACTTGTCCTACAGTGATGGCCGCAAACACGTTAGACGCCGCCGTGGTAAGCGCCGTCGGGCACACTGTATTGTTGAGCGGCATAGCGGACAAACGCCAAGTGTGATGGTTTGGGGCGCAATTGCCTATAACATGCGATCTCGCCTCCTACGTCTTGCAGGCAATCTGAACAGCTACCGCTACATCAGGGAGGTTTCACAGCCCGAGGCCCTGCCCCTCCTGCAGGCCGTTCCAGACGCCATATTCCAGCAGGACAATGCCCGGCCGCATATGGCAAGGAATGTGCCAGTCTTCTTCGAAGGACGACGGATACCACTGCTTCCCTGGCCTTCCCGTTCGCCGGATATGTCACCCATTGAACATGTCTGGGACATGGTCGGTCGGCACCTTGTTCGTTCACGTCCTCCTCCAGCCACTGTTGATGATTTATGGACGCGCCTACAAACCGCGGGGCAGAGTATTCCCCGGCAGCGTATTCAGGCGCTCTTTGATTCCATGCCACGACGGCTAGCGGCTCTGATTGCAGCGCGTGATGGCGCTACGCCGTACTGAATTTCCACGGTCACCGTGAATGTACAGTTCTGTAATTGTAATCATTTGTGTCTAGTCATGTCCCTAATGTGTGGAATAAATTGCATTGTGATCACAGCTCTCGGTCTTGGTGTTTCACTTTCTACAAACAGCAGTGTACTTTTCCAGCTTGGACAACTTTAGGACAAGTGACATGGCTTAGTGTGATTTTGAGAAAGAGGACAAGTTCTTCATTTGTCAGGCCTGCATTTTTCATGTTTGTGTGACTTGCCTTGGGTAAACTGTTGAGCAGCGTGTGTAAAGGGTTGGACCCTGTGTTTTGGTGATTGCTGCATTATCTTGGGAGACCATTTCTGGCTTCTGGCTTCTGGCTCCGTTGTGAGAGCGAAGCGTGTTTTCTGCGTCTTTAATGGCTGACCAGCCTAGGGAGCAGATGCGCTCTTCGTCTGTCCCGTCATGGGGATACCAGCCTCTGGGGTAAGCACTATTTCTGTTTTTGGACTTTAAATGTAAATATTACTTAGTGCGCCGGAGTTTATCCTCGTATCCATATTCACCAATTTGTTCATCGAAATTACTTAGCTTTTCAATTAGTCGTTAGCATTCTATTTTTGGAGGCAATTCCCTTTTCATTTAAGAATATTGTAATTAAAATGTAAATTTAGCACTCCCTTTTCTTGGTTTAAGTTTTTGTAAGTAGCGTGGAAATTTAAATTTCCTCCGGGATTGCCTCCTGTAGATCTGTATCTTTTGATGTATGCTCATTTATCTTCTGCGCCATACTAGAATTGTTTTTGGTACGGGAGCAAGTTTTCTTAGCCCCTGCATCAAGTTTTATCATTTCCTTCTATTCTTCTTATTTTGATAATATAGTATGCAAACCTGTATGCCCCTTTAATTTTCATCTTGTAATTTAATTTCTTTGGTCTTGTATTTGCTCCTTTTCCAAATCTAATTTTTGTTTTGTTTAATATGTGTTTTGAAATTACTTTTGCTGGTAACACATACCTGCCAACTCGTTTTCATTGTAAATGAATTTATTTCGTTCATAATTCCGTTTGTTTTTATATTGTTCAGCTCTTTATTTTCATTTTGTTAGTAAAATGCCGAATTCAAGGGTGATCGCCGTCTACGTTTCTTTTCCCACAAGTAATCATCCACCCTCTTAGGGATCCTAGCCACTTCCTATATCCTTCATTAGCTGTAATATTGGTCAACCTGTTTGTTTTAACATCAAACTACTCGCGTCTCTGCACCTTGCGAGTGTTGTAACTCTTGTTTTTATTTTATTTTATCTCATCTGTTTTATTCTTTTGGTTATTTTATTATTATGTATTGATTTAATGTAATATCAACCTAATGTGAGGTTACAATTATTATTATTTATAAAACTGAATACCACCATGTGCATAATATCTGGGTGGTGCATTGGCAGTTGTTGTAAAGCTAAGTTAAGCCACCTGAGGGTATATTCAATGAATTGTCTTCTGGGTAATGAACTTCACAAGTTTCGATAACTGGTAAAATCCACTCATTAGGCCTAAACCCAGAACTCCATGAGTTGATTGACAGCTCTCAGCAGATGAAACAAGACTTTCCACTAGCTACTGAAGGCTTGAAGGTGAAGCACTGGTAAAATACCCATCATTAATTACAAAAGGAATCAGCGACAAGGGCTAGATTCGGCTACCGACCCAAAACGAATAAGGAAATGTACACTACAGTACTTTTGTTTACAGTAAAAAGCTTGCAGAACAGTCTGCCACATCAAGTTTGTTTTTCAGCAAAGAATTGAGTCATGCCTGGTTCAAACAGTGAAGTGTATCATGTTTTCTTTAGAACTTTTTGGAAGTTCTCTCAACATGCTTTTGGTTTACGTCGCACCGACACAGATAGGTCTTATGGCGACGTTGGGATAGGCAAGGCCTAGGAGTTGGAAGGAAGCGGCCGTGGGCTTATTTAAGGTACAGCCCTAGCATTTGCCTGCTGTGAAAATGGGAAACAACGGAAAAGCATCTTCAGAGCTGCCGACAGTAGGATTCGAACCCACTACCTCCCTGATGCAAGCTCACAGCCGCGTGCCCCTAACCGCACGGCCAACTCGCCCGGTAAACAAGGACTCTAGGTTGGTAGATTGAATTTATATAATGATATAGAAAATGGTTTAAAGCAAAAGGCACAGATCACAAAGGAATTTGACGTTCCTCCATACACATTATCCACTTAATTGTTCAATTCAAATTCATGCTTAAATTGAATTTTTTCCTCAATCCTTCAGGTTCAAAATAACCAAGTTCTACTGTATCACAATTCATTGAATATTCACAAGATTCATTTGCATGAATGATTTAAAGACTTATGTCAATAACATACTCCAGATTCCCTAAAATATTCCTTCAGGATTTCTTTTCACTTTTTCATATCATTATATAAAAATATATATTTTTTGCACTATTATGTATTTAATAAAAGTTAAATTACTTATGCCAAGGAAGAGAGCCAAGAGCAAGTTGTCTATATAAATAAACTACATTATCGAGAAAAGATGTTGAAGCACATACTTCAATAATTTTTTAGTTACAATGAAAACGACAAGTAAAAATGGAAGTTACAGACAATTAACAACAAACATGATAGAGTGGGGAGTAGTACATGACATCCATGGAGGGTAGCCATACATCATAGATTTCATGGACAACCTGCAATTCTGTAGAGAAGAAGAATGTCTGGGCCAAAAAGATAAAACTCTGGAATATTAATGTACACATACGTTCCTCGATAATGGGTACATGGAAAGAAAAATTTTAAGTCACTTTTAGTGTTTGGGTAGAACGTGTGTATCGCTTAGCTTATGATTATGTTTAACATCTCAATTGACAGATGTCAGATAACAGACAGAAACTGAAAATCTGAAAAGTAGTCTTCATTAAGCAACACTTCAAAGTAATGCAAAATTTGTGCTAAATATGTGATGCCACATGCATACTCTATTATAAGATGGCACTGTGTTGACTCGCAAGCTCAGCTGGAGGTTAGCTGTCGTCGTGAATACCTCATGGTCAGTTGTATAGAAAAACAAATTTAAGAATGGAAAAGGAAAATCTGATTAGGATTTGGCAAAAACGTGCAAAAGTAAGAGTTGAAACTAGAAAAATGAATGATGAAGGAATAAAAGATGTGAAACAAAAAGAGCGTAATAGGCGTTATTATTAGAAACAGAAACAGCGAAAACAATTTAATAAGTCTACAAAACCTACAAAACCTTCAAAACCCCACAGCTGTTACAATAGAGACAGTGTCTCTGTTTCTACTATCAAGGTAATTTGCCCCAGACTAGTCAGCCGCTTCCAGGCGTGCTCAGTTCGAACTATGATAAATAATGCCATAAAAATACATACACCCTGGATTTTGATGAGGAACGTATAACTAATACGGACACGGGGAGGTCAACTAAATGCTATAAATAAAGCAAGGCAAAGCATGACCTCAATTTAGAGGAAAAATCTGTTTATTAGAAACAAACATGAAAAAATATGAAAAATAACAAAGAAATATATAAAAATTATCAAAAATTACAAGATTCAGAATTATTCTCTCAGCTTGATAAAGTCCATCTTGTGAATCAAAAATAAAATCACACAAAATAATCAAGTGTATGCCGACACACATACTTAACATTACAAAGCAAAATTCTTGTATTTAATTAATTTTAACACATTTCCTAGCGTGCTCACACCATGCACCTGGTTTTATTTTTATTAACACTTTCAACTGTAGATGAGTATGCTCCCCCTTTCCTGCACACTTGACACTGAAGTGGGGGTTCATAACCTTAAGGAAAGACGTGATTTGATGTGCAAAGGGGAGACGAAAACTAATCTAGCTGCACAACATATAACACGCCAAGTGGTAAAACATCCTACGCACAAATATATACACATCATGAGCACAACAAACACTGTGGATCGGAATCACACACAAAAATCACATAAAAGGCAAATATGCACAATCAAATAAACAAAAAAACATGTCATATTTTTTAGGGCTCACCAAGAAAGCATGCTGCATTTACGCAAATTCTCACTCACTCAAAGTCTCGATGGAAAACATAAGGAGATAAATTTACACTTTAAGCAACACTTCTTATTCAACGTAGGATCCTGAAATAAATTACGACACAAATTCATAAAAATACCAGAGCGGGTTTTAACTTTCAACACACAATTCAACGTTGGTCCCTGAAAAAGATTATACGACACAAATATTTCTCCGCGCAGTTATAGCATGAAAGAAAATCCAAACTAAACGTCGCAATATAGAAAACTCGTCCACTGCAACAACCGTAGTGACATGGACAAAACCAATAAAAGCATCACAAAGTATAGGCCGCTAAAATAAAACTCTCCTCGGTAGACACCCATATATCACCCTCGCCAACACACGGCGGAATGACTCAAAAGTGGAGATTCAGTCTCCCAAAATAATGCAGCAAATATTAAAAAAAAAAAAAAAAAAAAAAACCACAGGGTCAAACCCTTTACACACGCTGCTCAACAGTCTACCCGAGGCAAGTCACACAATCATAAAATGCAGGCCTTTCAAATGAGGAACCCGTCCTCTCACTCATAATCACAAAAATACAACATGATCTAAAGTTGCCAAAAACTGATACAAATATAAGTGAGGTCGTCTAACATATACTCACATGAAAACAAACAAGACCGTGCTGGTCACAAATCAAAGCAATTGCACTCGTAAAGTTAAACTTGAATAATAAAGTGGCCAACTCTCTAATAATACCATAACTTAAAACTAAGAAACTGCCACATAGACAATCGATCATGTCTGAACATCTGAAAGTTACTGAAATATCTCAATCTTCAACTCAAGAAACTTGCATTAATAATAATAATAATAATAATAATAATAATAATAATAATAATAATAATAATAATAATAATAATAATAATGATAATAATAATAGTAATAAATATATTAAAGAAAATTGATTCTAAATATTTGTAACTTGGAATACAAACTATGTTCGAGGAACTTTTGAATCAATCACTAATTTACACTCATCTTGATATTCAAATAATCATGAAGATGACGCTACCAAAATTTGTGGATCCAAACTCCAACCTCTCACACATTCCCATTTACACATCATACAATAACTCCCAGAAAATGTGACTGCATGTTTCCGTACACTTTGAGCTCCCATAAATAATACTTTAATCTAGTCCTTCCTGACTTTAATTTAAATCCTTATTTACATTTACATTTTAAGCCCTGAGACGTACACTGCATCTCAAACATCAAAGCAAACAAATAAAAAATATATGAAGCTAAAACAGGTCATTGACTCGTAAAAAGAATGATCCTAACCACTCAGCTTTAAAATTTGAATAAAATGAAAAGGCAAGCTATGACCCCATGCAACTGGTCCACATGTACTTTACAATTATATTTACATTTAAAAGCTTCGTAACATTTACTTTAATAGGATGTAGTCCTTCCAAACAGAAGCTAAATCTACTGAAATTAAATATAAAAAACTAAACTATCCCCTTCTGCAATATTAAAACACGTGCACACATATATAATTAGATTGAAAATCTAGTACTCATCTATTTCGTTGACTTTTGCTGCCTGCCTTTGGGACAGCTAGCACCCCATCGTGTTAACCAGACATATCGAATGTGGTGCCTTCAGAATAGAACCGGGTCAATCTTGGGTCTCCATCCTGGCGTAGAAAGGTAATCTTATAGTCTCTGTTACTGCTTCTGGATGTTGTCTGAAACATCCCCTCGTTCACGGTGTAGAAAACTGGGTCAAGCTTAACCTGCCACTTACTAAAATACTACTGCCGGGGTAATTTTCACTGACCGTGAAAAGCTAGTTCCCATTCAGACGCGGAACAACCCCGCTTATCTAACCCCGTAACCAGGTCAAATATTTCCCATTTAAATGCTGGACTGGAAATTACTGAAGTTTATGTCCTCGAAAAATCTATTTAAACAGGCAGGCTATTATACATTGAAATGATTATCTGAAACTGTTCTTTCCCTCTGGAAATCTAAAGATAAATGCCATTTTCCCAAAGTTAATCTTGAATAGATTAAATGCAGACTGAGCATCTTAAACAAAGTTCAAGTTCCCACGCGTAAGTCCTGACCCGCACTCGCATAAATAATACCTCTTCTCATGACGTTACCTGCACAGAATCCTGCCGAATAAAGGGGGTAGCTAGCCCACGCACTAGTCCCTTTTATCAATTCGCCGCTCAGACGCCGTTGTACACTCAATTGCGGTCATCACTTACACAGACCTATGCCTAGCCAAATTGACTGTGACACTATCATATCATTGGTTCAACACATCGTGTACCTGATGTTTACTTCAAACAAATCTTCTGAGCTTCTCTAGCTTCACGGCGGGCTTCCGAAATGTTTTCCATTGCTTCTGGCCATTGGAGTTCCACTGTTTCCTGATTCTGCTTTGTGTACGTCATGTCAAAATTCCTCCTTCTAAACATAGCTGGCGAGCAAACAGACCGGGTTCCAAGCTCCCTGTACAAATTGCGACATGGGCTGAAGAATGTAGATGTTCCCTGCCAGTACCAAGACTTAAATAAAATGAAATATTCTCTGTGCATCTGAATAAAGGACTCATTAAATGAGCACTTCAATAAGGGCTCAACAGCCTACTACCAATATTTTATTGTAGGCCTAGTTATTTAGAAGGTTAGGAAGTCAACTTCGGGTGACTAATTTTCCACCCAATATCTAAAAGTCATCATGGGCCAATGACCTAGCTGTTGGGCCCCTTAAAGCAACAAACATCATCAAAAGTCACCATGATGAAAGTTATATCTTTGATCATGCAAGTATACCTTTGCCACTGCTACAATGATATTTGAGTGGCCAGTCATATTTGGTGATAGGGGCAGTTTATACTGTTAACTGTTGTCATTTTTGGTCAAAGATCACATCCTTTCAGTTTACAGCTTCAGCATTCCTTTGTGTACAGGATGTGTGTGTGAATGTATTTTGCTGAACAATTGTGATATTGGCCTAAAAGAATTCTGAACTGCTCAAAATTATAGGATGTTATTTCACTGTTCCTGGGCATAATGTGAATGTAGAAAGGATGTTTTCTTGTGTGTTTCTCCAACGGACAGAGGAAAGGAACAGGTTAACACTAACATCTACTGTATAACTGCAATGCTGCAAGTAGAATACAACATGAAACACGCAAGTTGTAGGGAGTTTAAAAGACTCATATTCAAAATCTAAGTTTGCTCCCTCTATTCTTGGCTCTCGTGCTTTATGATAATACATAAATTCACATTTCTGTAGTAAAACATGTTCTCATCTTTAAGTGAAGTTCATACAAACACACTAACAGAGGAGGCTCTACAATTCACAAGACCCCAAGTGAAGTTAATTATGAGGCCCTTAACCTTTTAAGTGCTGAGTTACCAGTTGACTGTTTGGTACCTCAAGTGCTGAGTTTTTTAACTTGCATGTAAAAAAATTTGTAGAAGCCTCAATTTTTAACTTACAGTGGGGTGATTAGCTTAAAATGTTTATAAATGTTGGTTGATTATAGATCTAAATGCAAATGGGAAATCCTACACTTAAGTTCAATATTATTTTGAGAGAAAACAAAATTACACTCATGTGCCCCTGTGTGCATTATCTTTATACAAAGTAAAGAGACCAAAATAATATTATTTCCTAAAATCTGTAGGTGCCTAACACATGTAACTTCTTAGAGGTATATAAGTTGATATTTTAAAATACTTTCCAAACTGGAATGTGGTGATAGTTAATTGTTTTCTACTGGTTTTTAGTGATGCCGATTTGTTCAACTATCTGCACCAACTCCACTGGCAAAAAGTTTCTAAAAAATCAATGATTTTCGGGTCGTCATCAAACACTACTTGGCCCTCAGAGCCTGCCACAGTTACTTGAAACTCTGGTGAAGAAAAGTAATCCGTCCTCCACGAAAATAGTGATAAAATAGCTTTTGAACTCACCGTATTTTTCTTCTTTCGTTTATAAGGAGGCTGTGTTTCTCTCTTACATACAATATTTTCGGCACTCTCTCTATCACTCTCACTTTCAAAATCGCTAAACAATTCCTTAAAATGATCATCTCTATCATCACTTTCCGCTGTGGTTAATAACTGAAATATTCTGTGATCGGAAGTAACATCGCTACAAAAGCAAATAGATTGCCGATCCGCCATGTTTGTTTACATCACAGAGGAACTCCACAGACGTCTACAAAAATCTTTGTAAGTTACTTCCCGAAACTATAATCTCTGATCAATTAGTTCTACAAAATGCCCAACAGATGGCAGAACATATCAGAGATAAAATTTGCACTCAAAAGAGAACCGGAAAACTCAAAAAAATTAAAATTCTCGCGCACCGTCTATAGGCTGGTAGACTGGCCCGTCTATCGCGTTAAAAAGGCTAAACTCAAACCAGCATTTCTGGGCTACCACAGAAGGTTTACTGGGAATAGAATGTCGCCAACATTACTTGCACCAATTAAATTTTAAGCTGCCATATACATGGGCTATATTCCTTGCATAAATTACATTTTGAGCCACTGCTAAGGGCTTCTGGGAATAGTGTGGCCACATTCCTTGAGAAAATAAAATTTTGAGCCTCAGCAAGGGCTACTGGCAATACAATGTTGTCAACATTCCTTGCACCAACTAAATTTTGAGATGCTGCACAAAGATTACTGGCAATAGTGTAGCCAGCATTCCTTGCAAAATTAACTTTTAGCTGCCACGCAAGGGCTATTGGGAATACAATGTAGCTAACATTTCTTGCACCAATTAAATTTTAAGCTGCAAGTGCAGGTGTTACACAGCAAATCATAAGATGATCATAATTTATGCAGTCTTCAAACACAATAGACCAAATCTGCGAGACCCCTTTAAGTGCAAGGGCCCTAGGCAGCACCTTTTTTTTGCCTTAACATAGGGCCACCTTTGCATGCTAATGTTAATTTCTTACAATAAATATTTCCTTATACTGGCCAAACAAGTAAGTAAATTATGTTCTAGTTTTGGATTACAGCAACCCTACATCCATGGACATTTACAAAAACAAAAAAGTCATCAGACAAACACATTCACAACCAAATAAGCTGACTGACATTTATGTTTCTAACTACTGCCAGTACCAAGCATGCCAATAGACTAGAACAATGGTTCAAACAGTTTTGATATATTTCCCATTGATGACATCCAAATGTAGTGAAACTTGCTGTATTGATTAATGAAGCATTGATTCTTAGTTTTGATAGGTTGAAATAATTATATTCCTTGAGCAAATCAATTTATGAACCTCCACACGAGCTACTAGGAATAGTATAGCCAACATTCTTTGTACTAATTTAAGTTTTGAGATGCTGTGCAACAGCTACTGGGAATATATTCTAAAATCAAACACTTGTAGATCTTATTCACAATCAGTGAATGTCTTCCTCTGCTTATTAATGGTGACATAAAAGGGTAAATAATTTTGAGGAATTAGATTTCTTTGTCTGATATTGGATGCAGGTGATAATTTAGATGAATATATGATGCAGTGACAGTGGAGATGAGTAGCTTCTTACGGGTACATAAACAAATTAGAAATATATTGGTCAATGTTACACATAACATCCAGAAACAGATTTAACCTTATCCTAAAATTCCTGGACATTTTACACAGTTCTATCCACTAACTTTTAAGATATTACAGTTTAAATCTAACCTTGAAAACTGTATGAAAATAAAAATAAAAATAGAAATGGCTGGTTCAGGGAAATTTAACACCCACTACTGAGCACAGCAGTGAAGATGTTAAAGAGCAATGTATATTCCATCAAGAAAAAATACATTGAAAAATGCACTTTATTTTTACCCATAAAAGTGTAACTTCACCCTTAATCAGGTATTAATCTTCTTTTCAGCTTATTTAATTAATAAAACTATTTTGAAGAAGAGGAGAGAACATAAAAAAAAGAACGGTCAACTTTGAGCCAAGATGCAACAAGATCCAACCAGACTGGACAGCTCGCTTTACAATGGCTTTCATTTAACTACAGAAAAATGAAACATAGTACAGGTATTACCTGGAGTGAGGTTAGCTATGGCTGCAAGGAGGTCATAGTTCACCAAAGGCTCTCCTTCCTCTCGTGGCTCCCAACCAAGGGGTGGCGATGCTGGTGGTGAAATGAGGAACTGCTTCTCAAGCGCAGGGGGATGAAGATGCTGATCTTCAAAGTCAATTGGGGATACAGGCTGTAAAATAATCAATTTGTTTTAATCCAAAAGGATTATTAAATAGTAATAAAGCCAACAGGCATTTCTCAAAAATCAGAGAGCAAATTACAACTCAGTCATAACATTGACATTCTAACTGCTGTCAGTTGGGTACTCCATAGAACAGCAACTAAGTCACACATGACCCCACCTCTCCTATTTTTTGTAACAATGGACAGAGATAGTGGTAACTATAGAATGGATTGTTATCTATGCTACATGTTTTATTTGAAATTTAACACACAAAGGGTATTTTGATGTGAAATAGTAATATAAAATAAGTAAAATTGAAGAACAGGTAGAATATGGCATTCCTTTACTGGCTAATGTCATGTGATGTGCATGCATAATAATCCTTGGCAGTGCATTTTTTTTTTGCTATTGGCTTTACGTCGCACCGGCACATATAGGTCTTATGGCGACGATGGGACAGGGAAGGGCTAGGAATGGGAAGGAAGCGGCCGTGGCCTTAATTAAGGTACAGCCCCAGCATTTGACTGGTGTGAAAATGGGAAACCACAGAAAACCATCCTCAGGGATGCCGATAGTGGGGTTCGAACCCACTATCTCCTGAATACTGGATACACTTAAGCGACTGCAGCTATCGAGCTCGGTGGCAGTGTATTTTCTATGAATAGTGTGCTTATACAAAGTCACATCATTTTTCTCCTTTTGGACTGTCTTTTTGAAGGTCTGTCCTAAGAGTAATCTACTGACATTGCCTTGAATTTTTACGACATCGTTAAGATGGCTTTTATGCCATCATGAGGTCACCCTTGTGAACTAGTATCAGTCTGTCTGTTAGGTCATTAGCCCAGAGGCTGGCTGGATCCTCAAATAGCACCACCAAAGGCTATGCAGTTATAGGAAAACCACAAAAACCAATGGCAGCACTAAAATGAGGTGTTCCAGGCAAGATGAGGAGCGAGAGGGAGTTTTGCCATTGCTCTCCTCACTGGGCCAGAAAGTGCTATTGCAGCATGACTAACCCTATTAGAAACACCCTTCATAACACTCAGACACACTGGTTGTGCTCTAATGTCATTACTCAGCACCACCTACACGCCAGCAGCTACCATATTATCACAGGCTGGGAGTTGGGTGGAAGCTACACTTTGCTCTGGCCTGTGGCAGTATTACGAGGGCCATCCGGAAAGTAGTACCCGTTAGCGCCACATGAAGCGCTGATGACTCGGGTAGCCGCTGGGCAAGGTCAGACCGTGTCAGTGGCTTGTCTGCCTGCTGTGTGCGAGGTTGCGCGACGCTACCATTGCCTGTGTTGTGCCTGTGATTGTTTAAAATGTTTAAACAAATTGGAACCCAGCCAGATGTGAAGTGAGGGCTGTGATTAAATTTCTTAATGTACAAAACGTTCGACCTTGTGATATTCATCGCCAATTAACGGAGGTGTATGGGGACAATGTGATGGACGAGTCGTCTGTTCGGCGCTGGTGTTGCAACTTCAACCTGGGGAGGGGGAATACACACAACGAGGAGCGTTCAGGGAGACCATCCGTCATTACAGACCAACTGCTGAGCGCAGTAGGCGAATGCGTGAGGAACGATCGACGCGTCATAATTGATGAACTCTGTGAACATTTTTCTAATGTGTCTCGAACAATAAAATTGTTCATGAAATTGTCAAAGACCATTTGCATTATTCAAAAATCTGTGCAAGGTGGGTCCCTCACATGCTTACAGAGGAGCACAAAACCAAGCGTATGGCTGCAGCACTGACGTTTCTGGGACGTTATTCCAATGAAGGAGATTCTTTCGTGACTCGCATCATGACTGGGGACGAAACATGGGTTTGTTATGCATCACCTGAGAGTAAACGACAGTCAATGGAGTGGCATCATGCTCATTCACCAACCAAACCAAAAAAATTCAAGACAGTTCTGTCCACCAGGAAACTCATGGCAACCAGTTTTCTGGGATCGCCGAGGAGTACTGCTCATTGATTTTATGGCCTGTGGAGACACCAATTAATGCTAATGTGTATTGTGAAACATTAAAGAAATTACAGCGGGCAATACAAAATCGACGGCGAGGTCTATTGTCTACAGGCGTCATTCTCCTTCATGACATGCCAATGCAGCTGCGATAACACAACAACTTTTGCAGCAATTCAAGTGGGAAACCTTCGACCATCCTCCGTATAGCCTGGACTTGGCCCCTTCGGATTTTCATATCTTTACGAAGCTTAAAGACTTTCTAGCAGGAAAAAGATTTGACAGCGATGAAGAACTTAAATGAGCCATGACTATGTATCTCAATACGCTGGTGGCGGAGGACTATGACGCTGGAATACAAAAACCCGTCCCACGTTATGACAAATGCCTAAATTTGCTTGGAGATTATTTCCAATAAAAATGTGTATATTTGTTAATATTTACTCCTGTGTCTTTATTGTGCAAACGGGTACCACTTTCCGGATGGCCTTCGTACATTACAAGGCTTTCCTTTCTTCTTCATTGTGCTGGTGATTGGGTTAATTTCTTGACAGACAATTTCATTGGGAAGGATTCTCCTGACTCTTTATATTTATGCAAGTTTTGATTATTCTTCTTCCAGTTTTGAGGAGCTGATCAGTTACTCCTTCACTTATATTTGGAAAAGGGTTTCACAAGTGTAAGTGGCTTTCGGGAGAGTTACGGTTTTATAGTATTGGATCTTAGTGTCTATTGACAGGCATTTGACCAGGTTAGAAATTAGGCTTGTTTCATTTTGTTAGTTCTATTTATACACATATTGTATAACGATGGCCTAGACTGAATACCTCGTATCTCACAAAGTTCTTCCTATCCATTATTTACCTTAAGACTGGTCACGCCTCTCAGCCACATTTGGATTCGCAACCCATCAGAACAATGTTCGTTGGGTTTATTTTCCTATGCTGACACGTAAAGGAAAATGAACCTTATAAAAATTATACTCTAGGATTTAGTAAGTACGTCACGCAGGCATACTTTCCTATAGTACGGTACGGTAAGGTTCATTTTCCTTCACACGTCGGCATAGGAATAAAGAACACAACGAACATTGTTTGGATAGACTGCAAATTCAAATGTGGCTGGGAGGCGTAACCAGTCTTAAGGGAAATAATGGATAGGAAGAACTTTGTGAGATACGAGGTTTTCATTCTAGGCCATCGATAAGCAGTTTTGAAAATGTTTGTTTCAAGCATCTTCTTCGCCTAATGTGAAATTTGATTATCCCAGTATACATAAATTTGTCATGTCAATTCCTTGGAAATAATGTTTTTTTTCATTATTGAATAATAGCATTATATTAAAAATGAATCTGTAGTGGATATTCCTCTGAATGATATGAAATGAATTTCTACATACATTTCCTGAGTTATGCTTAAATTACTGTGTCCTTAGTGGACACACTGTGAAATTTAATCTGAAAATGGCAAACTATTAACTTCTGTGGACTGTTTAAAGTTTCGTTAAAAATCGAGCCTCACAGGAGCTATTGATCCCTTTCAGGCTGTAACAACCAAAGGTGTGATTTATTTACTCTAAAGTTTTTGGAAATTATGTTTGGCTAGAAAATTGTTGCTGTATTGCATAAGATACCACTCCAGTGTAATTACTATTACCAGCGTCCGGCTCCATGGCTAAATGGTTAGCGTGCTGGCCTTTGGTCACAGGTGTCCCGGGTTCGATTCCTACCAGGGTCGGAAATTTTAACCATCATCGGTTAATTTCGCTGGCACGGGGGCTGGGTGTATGTGTTATCTTCATCATCATTTCATCCTCATTACGACGCGCAGGTCGCCTACGGGTGTCAAATCGAAAGACCTGCACCTGGCGAACCGAACTTGTCCTCGGACACTCCCGGCACTAAAAGCGATACACCATTTCATTTCACTATTATCAGTATGTAAATTTGCTTTGGGTTGTATTTATTACTAGCTCTGTTATTGTTTTTGAGGTGCCTATCTACTAATTGCGAATCATATTTATTTTCTGGTCTTATTACTGACAGACCCAGCATTTGCCTAGTGTGAAAATGGAAAACCACAGAAAACCAGCTTCAGGGCTGCTGACAGTGGGGTTCGAACCCATTATCTCCCGGACACAAGCTCACAGCTGTGTGCCGCTAACCGTACCACCAACTTGACACAGTTCATTTCTCTTTCAGGGATGTAATTAATACAAGCTCTATTAATTGTTTCTTTATTTCTAGTTTATTTTATTCACATTTATTATGCGTGGGTTAATTTATCTCACTATGGGACATGAATCGATGGGTTGTAGCCATTCATTGTTATGTAAGCCTATTGTTGGGCAAGGCCTTTGATTTATTGGAGATGGCATTGCTATTCTGCTTTTGTTTTTATTCTTAATTTTTGGACTGTTACTGTGTCATCTTTGGAAGATGATATGAAGTATGTATGTTGCATATAATTTAAGTAGTTTTCTGATTTCTCCTGAAATTATTCAATTTGTCAATGCATTTGTTTTCATGATTGTATTTTATCCTGCCTTCCTGTACTTCACTGGGAAGTTAGTTGATAATGTTATCCAGTTCATGACCTACATTGAAAGCATCCTTTAATATTTCATATGTAGTCAACTTATTTTTAATTTAGGGATATATCTACTTAAACTTATTTTTCTACTAATTTATTTATTATACTGTACATTAAGTTAGCCCTTCTTAAATGGTCATATTACGTTCTAATGATTAATTCCTTACTATTTTGTTATTTATTAAATTCATTCTACCATCATAAAATTGGCTTCTTGTTTCACAAATCGATCAGAGCTATGCTTGGTGATTTGTATTAGGTCCTGTTCTTTTCGCTTTTCAGCGGGGCAAATATGGCCAAACAGCAGTTCTAGGTAAATACAGATTTGGTGGGCAGTGCTTGTCCCTGACAAGTGAAATTACTTTTTATTGTTAACAACCCTTTCTTTAATGAAAAGTTGTGCAAATTTAACACTCCATAGGCAAACACAACAAAGTGGGAAAAGAAAGAAGTAAGATTTGAGTCAATAGGGACCAGCCAAACAGTAGTTCTAGTATTAAAATGTAAAGAAATGTACACAAACAAGCTTGTCCAAATAATCGAGGTACTCTACAGAGCAAAATTCTAAAGTAGTCTGCAACTCGTGCATCATGTTATCACACAAACAAGTACTCAGTTTGACTGGACTGAAGAGGTAGCATATAATTTATCAGATAAATGTTGTATTTATTCAATAAAGGATCTTTCAAGGATACTAATGATCAGTAAAGGAAAAAAGAGTTAATAGGTTTTTATTTCAAATGTTATTTTTTCTTATGCAGTAGATATCAATGAAGATGAGTTCATGTAGTCAAGTCAAATACAAGGTGATGCAAAAGTCTTTTTCCCGTAATGCAGCAATTTTAAGGAGACAAGGCATGTTAAGATTTAATTTTGATTTAGTAACAATAGTTGGCAGCATTACATTCATTTATTCGTCATTAGTCGTAAGTCAACTGCTGTTGTTATTAAGTGGAATCTCTGTTCTGCTCTACTGTGTTGTGTGTTCTTGCAATGCCACACAAATTTAATACATACATACATACATACATACATACATACATACATACATACATACATACACTTTCATTACAGACCATTGTCTTTTAGAGTTTAATCTGTAAGCTTATGTGAATTTACTAAACACAGCCACAATCCTCTATTTGTAACTACTTCTGCGGCCTCGTGTAGTTCCATACCTCTTTATCTTTAAATCATTAGAAACTGAGTCTAACCATGAATATTGAATTTTCACGACCACATTGTAATCGAAAGCGACTTTCAACCTATTAGGTCGTGTTACGTACATTTAGTACGTGTTGAAGAGATGTTAAATACAGAACAAAAATGGCCAACCAGACACCAGTGGGATCCGAACCCACAACCTCCCGATTTCGCGTCGGTTGCTCTACCAATTGAGCTATGGTGGCCCAGGCCATCTTTGTTCTGTTGGAAAGGATCTAAGCTACAGGTCTGGTAGTACCAGACCTGTAGCTTCGCGAAATCGGGAGGTTGTGGGTTCGGATCCCACTGGTGTCTGGTTGGCCATTTTTGTTCTGTACTTTAACATCTCTTCAACACGTACTAAATGTACGTAACACGACCTAATAGGTTGAAAGTCGCTTTCGATTGAGTCTAACCATCATTGTCTTGGTCTCCATCTACTTCCCTTACCCATCATAACAGAGTCCATTTTTCTCCTAGGTAACCTATCTTCCTCCATTCGCCCCACGACCCCTTCACCAAAGCCAGTTTATGCATACAGTTTCATTCATTGACTACCCTTCTGCCATTGTCCCGACCTGCTTTTCCCAGCAATCATTCTTGCTACCTTCATATTTGTTACTTCTAACTTATGAATAAGATATCCTGAGTCCACCCAGCTTTCACTCCCATAAAGCAAACTTGGCCTGAAAAAAAAAAAAAAATGCTGTAAAGACAGTTTTTTCCAGGAGCTGACTTTCTTCTTAGAGAATACTGTTGATCGCAACTGCAAACTCACAGCATTAGCTTTACTGCACCTTGATTCAATCTCACTTATTACAGTATACTAACATCCTGGGAGAACACACATCCTAAATACTTGAAATTCTCTACCAGTTCCAGCTTTGTATCCCCAATCCGACATTCAGTTCTTTCGGATTTCTTACCTACTAACATCAATTTAGCCTTGGAAAGGCTAATTTTCATACCATATTCATTGCGCCTATTTTCACATTTCAAGATATTAGACTGCAAGCTTTCGGTACAATCTGCCATTAAGACCAAGTCGTCAGCATGGGCCAGACTCCTTACTACATTTCCACTAAACTGAATCCCTTCCTACCACTTTATACCTTTCAGCAGATGAACCATGTAAACTATGAACAAAAAAGGTGAAAGATTACAGCCTTCTCTAACCCCTGTAAGAACCTTGAACCAAGATCTCATTCTACCATCAATTCTCACTGCAGCCCAATTGTCAAGAAAAATGCCTCTGATTGATTTTAATAATCCACCCTTAAATCACATAGTCCCCCAGTATGTCGAACATCTTTTCACTCGGTACTCTGTCATATGCTTTCTCCAGATCTACGGAACATACACATGGAACTGTCCATTCCTCGCGTAGCATTTTTCAATTACCTGGCACATCCTGACAGCCCCCTGTGGTCTGAAACCACACTGGTTTTCACCCAACTTCCTCTCAACCACTGATTGCACTCTCCCTTCCAAGATGCCAGTGAATACTTTGCCTGGTATACTAATCAATGAGATACCTTGATAGTTGTGTCAATCATTCCTGTCCCTTGCTTATAGATAGGAGCAATTACTGCTTTTGTCCAATCTGAAGGTACCTTACCAACATTCCATGCAGATCTTACTTATCTATGAAGCCATTTCATCCCTGCCTTACCACTATACTTCACCATTTCCAGTCTAATTTAACATTCCTGCTGTTTTATGACAATGGAGTTTATTTATCAACCTTTCCACTTCATCAAGCGTAATTTCACCATCATCATTGTCCTCCTCCCCATGAGCTCGGTTGTTTGCGAAGTCACCAGGAAGATTTTCTTTTACTTTGAGGAGATTTTCAAAATATTCCTTCCATCTCTCCAGTGATTCCCTGGGATCTATTACGAGTTCACCTGAATTACCCAAAACATTATTCATTTCCTTTTTCTTTCCCTTCCTAAGATTCTTTATTATTGTAGAGAAAGGTGTCCCTGCTGCTTGATCTAGCCTTTCCAGGTTATTACCAAAATCTTCCCATGACTTCTTTTTGGATTCAACAACTATTTGTTTTGCTCTGTTTCTTCCATCTACGTGTAATTCCCTGTCTGCATCAGTTGTTGATGTTAGGAACCATTTCTGATATGCCTTCTTTTTCTGTTTACAAGCTGTTCTCACTTCATCATTCCTCCATAATGTTTGCTTTTCCCCCATTTTTCCACACAGTTGTTCCCAGGCATTGTCATACTCCTTCCACTACAGCGTCCTTGTATGCCAACCATTCTCTTTCTATATCTTGAACCTCCTTACTGTCCATTGTTGGAAACTTTTCACTGATCATATCTATGTACTTCTAATTTCCTCGTCCTGGAGATTTTCTATTCTTAATCATCTGCAGACAGATTTCATTTTTTCTATCCCAGGCCTAGAGATACTTAGTTCACTACAGATCAGAGAGTGTTCTGCATCATTGAAAAATTGCCAGAAAACCTGCACATTCCTAACAGATTTCCTGAATTCAAAGTCAGTTCAGATATAGTCTATTTCGGATCTGGAGCCCCTACCCTCCCATGTGTAGCGGTGAATAGCCTTATGTATGTATGTATGTATGTATGTATGTATGTATGTATGTATGTATGTATGTATGTATGTATGTATGTATGTATGTATGTATGTTCAGTCCGTCAGCGCTTCCACTGGTGGGATCCTCAACAGCTCTGCCATCAGCTGTCATAGATGGCTTAGGCATCACTGAAGAGGCGTACTAGGGAAATGAGGGGTGAGGTAGTTTCCTGTTGCTTTCCTCACCGAGCCAGAGTTGCTATTACATATCAGTCTACCAAGCCCACTGAAATGCATCAACCGACCCTATGAGCAACATTTTCACACCATTCATAGCAGGGACTGGCTGCATAAGGAATTGGCATTACTAGCATCGCCCATACCTCAGTCACTTTCATATTGTCAAAACCAAGGATAAGACAGAGACAGATCTACGAAAGTAACAAAATTGCTCTAGCCTATACCAGAATACATAGTGCACTGTAAACACTACGTCCTGCCAGCAAAGGCATAAATAGCCTTACGTTTGAAGAATATATTCGTAATTGCTAAATCCATACTAGCACAGAAGTCCAGTGAACGCTTCCCATTCCTATTAGCTTCCATATCTTCCCTATATTTACCAATCACCCTTTCGTATCCTTCAGTTCTATTTCCAACTCTCGCACTGAAATCGCCCATTAACACTATCCTATCTTTGTTGTTCACCCTGACTACGGTTTCACTCAATGCTTCATAAAATGTGACTACTTCATCCTCATCTGCACCCTCATGTAGAGAATACACTGACACAATCATCGTCCTAGTTCCTCCAACTGCCAAATCTACCCACATCACTCGCTCATTTACGTGCCTAACAGAAACTATGTTGGGTGCAATAGTATTCCTGATGAGCATCCCTACCTCACACTTCACCCTTACCTTTTTTAACACCTGTTGAGTACACTTTATAATCTCCTATCTCTTCCTTGTTATCTCCCCTTACCAAATATCATTTAATCCTAGCACATCCAGATGCATCCTCTTTGCTGACTCACCAAGTTCTACTTTCTTTCTTTCATTAATACTGATAGCTCCCAATGGAATTCCATTTCGTTCACCAAATTGTTTCCAAAGAGTCCCTCACCTGTCAAATGGGAGTGAGACTCCGTTACTCCCACAGGTCCAAAGCTTGCTTAAAACGTTCTAAGCAGTACAAGTTATAAATCTCATTTTTCAACCGTATTGGAGTTCAGAGTATCAAATTATTATAATTAATGAACCACCTTTCCAATACATAAAATCCTTATATTTAGGATGAAACCATTTAATCACAAATTGGACATGTTTCACTCAACTTTGTGAGCATCATCAGCAATAGTTAACATAAATCATTGGTGGGTCAGGGCCCTGATCCTGGTGTATATCACAAAAGAATGTCTAATATACATTGATAAAATATATAAATTTAACAATTTAAAAATAATCAATAAGATTATTTATGTCTATTAAAACAATTTTTAAAAAATCAGATTGTTTAAAATGTAAAACGGAATGGATGGCTTAAATGTTAAAAATAGTATATGGTAATTAGATGTTCTTAAAAATCGTTGTCCAACATATCTACGCTCGATTATATTAAGACAGTTTATGATAAAATCAGTTTTTCAAATCAGGGTGAGTTCTTATTATAGACTATGTTGCTGTTTTTAAGAATAAACATGATGAGAAACGCTAAAATCGCACATGATGGTTGAAAAACGAGTTCACTGGTGATAAAATGTCGTCTAGATCGGCGTAATTTAGCCTTTATGGGACTCCTTGCGTTGTAATTTCTGCCATTATTTTATGCAGTAATATGTTGAAATTGTTCTTCTAACGAAAAAATGCTGATCTATTATATCACTGGTGATAAAATGTCGTCTAGATCGGCGTAATTTAGCCTTTATGGGACTCCTTGCGTTGTAATTCCTGCCATTATTTTATGCAGTAATATATTGAAATTGTTCTTCTAACGGAAAAAATGCTGATCTATTATATGAAATTGATCGAATGTATCCTGAAAAAGCTTGATTCACAGGGCCATGAACATTCCCCTTTCTAAAGCTAATCGAGAAAAAGAAATACGTTTAATCAAAGAACTAGCCATGATGAATGGTTTTAAACCTGAAATGATCACCAGAATCATAGGTAAAATTAAACTAAAGAATTCAACTACACTAGTTCCCGAAAAAACCAAAAGAACAAATTTCGCTATTTTTACTTTCACCAACCCAGCTATTTATAATGTCACTAAACCATTAAATAAGCATAATATTAACATCGCATACCGAACCTATAACACCAATCGTAATATCTTTTTCAATTCTAATTCCGTCAATACAATTTACGACAAATACTCAAACTCGGGAATATATAGACTCAAATGCACGCAGTGCAATTTTTCTTGTATAGGGCAAACTGGCCGCAGTTTTCGAATAAGATATTTAGAACATTATAATGCCCTGAAACACAGAAAACATTCCGCTATGAGTATTCATATGAGAGACACAGGGCATAATTTCAGCACTATCGATCAAGATATGCAAATACTCAAATACGTAAATAAAAGCAGTCTAATGACTGGACCAATACTTCAATAAGGATAGTAATTTAAATGAAGTATCGGATATTAACAGTCCCATAATTGAACAAATCCCCAACTTAATTGCTAAATTCGGAATTAATGCTAATAATTTCCTGAAGATTTTCCATTATAAACATGCTTTTAATCCTCCCGTAGCATCAGCAACAACAGTAGCCACTCCCACAACGCTTCCTACCATTGCATCCTCCCCATTGGCCGACAACTCGCGCAATGCCCCGCCTCCCTTCCCCTCACCGCTACCTTCCCCGTCACCGCGACCGCATTCGTACAATACACGCAGCAGTAAGCCAGTTACCGTCAAACCTAAGTAAATAACCAAGGGACCAGTTCACACACGGGTAAGTGCTTTCCGTTATCATCTCCTTAAAGTGCTACACTCTTTAAATTTTCCAATAGACGACACTCATATTTTTCCCCCTTTTTCTTTTTCAGGATACATTCGATCAATTTCATATAATAGATCAGCATTTTTTCCGTTAGAAGAACAATTTCAATATATTACTGCATAAAATAATGGCAGAAATTACAACGCAAGGAGTCCCATAAAGGCTAAATTACGCCGATCTAGACGACATTTTATCACCAGTGATATAATAGATCAGCATTTTTTCGTTAGAAGAACAATTTCAACATATTACTGCATAAAATAATGGCAGAAATTACAACGCAAGGAGTCCCATAAAGGCTAAATTACGCCGATCTAGACGACATTTTATCACCAGTGAACTCGTTTTTCAACCATCATGTGCGATTTTAGCGTTTCTCATCATGTTTATTCTTAAAAACAGCAACATAGTCTATAATAAGAACTCACCCTGATTTGAAAAACTGATTTTATCATAAACTGTCTTAATATAATCGAGCGTAGATATGTTGGACAACGATTTTTAAGAACATCTAATTACCATATACTATTTTTAACATTTAAGCCATCCATTCCGTTTTACATTTTAAACAATCTGATTTTTTAAAAATTGTTTTAATAGACATAAATAATCTTATTGATTATTTTTAAATTGTTAAATTTATATATTTTATCAATGTATATTAGACATTCTTTTGTGATATACACCAGGATCAGGGCCCTGACCCACCAATGATTTATGTTAACTATTGCTGATGATGCTCACAAAGTTGAGTGAAACATGTCCAATTTGTGATTAAATGGTTTCATCTTAAATATAAGGATTTTATGTATTGGAAAGGTGGTTCATTAATTATAATAATTTGATAATTTGATGTTCTAAGCAGTATCGGTGAAAATTCAGTGAAGCAGGAAGCTACCCTAACTTACACATAGTCCAAGTGAGGATCTCTCCACTAATGGGTTAGGGACCATCGGCGGATTGTATAGTATAATTATTAAATTAATGGTCCACCTTTCCGTACTATAAATACGCAATATTCTAAATTACATTAACTAGGGACTAGTTTCGGCCAGGGCTGGCCACTTCAGCCTTAATGTAAAACATCTAATAAGTAATAACTAAACAAATGTACATGCACACAATTGACATAAAACAAATGAAACAAATATAAAAATCGACATTAAAAACTAGGATGAAATTATGAGTAAATTTAAAAATAACTTGGTTTTTAATTCTTGCATCTTGAGTATGCTCATCATCGAGACTCTTTCATGTATTAATATTCACAGAACTGTTAGTTCTAACACTGCTAATCATTACTAATTCAACTGTAAACGGGAACTGGTAAATGTTGATCCTGTAGTCAATCACCAAATCTACTTGAGTGGTGTTAGCCGTATGCAAGTCATTGGACGCCGCTGTAAATAACCACCAGCTGACACAGAACTGCTAGATGGTGTTTCCACATCAATCAACATAATAAAATGGATGCTCTTGTGGCGCTTGCTAAATCATGCTGAAATGTTGTTGGACACTGTCAGGACGGCACATGAAGATATGGTTAAAACAGACACATTGTGTCTGGTGTAAAATTTGCAATTCATTGCGGTGTCCATGAAGTTAACCTGAAGAAATTAGATAAAATTAAATTAATGAATTGAAGGAGAGAGTGTATAGTCCTAGCTGCCTGAGTATAAGGAGTGCCATGACTCAGAATATGTCAGAGATGCCCACTCAAATTCCATAGCAAATGGTATCCCGACTCTCAGGACCACTTCTAGGCCACTCAGCCATTGCCCATGGTTCATGAACTTGGATGTGACTGCAGTAACCTACACCATGAACCATACAAATTTACTAATGAACAACAAATTTACATGGTTCAATGGTTCAATTATGGTAGAAATATGAGAGAGAGATCTTCAGAATTTGTAACAACTGAAGTACGAGGTTTCCTGATATACCGTACCAACATCTGAAAAATTTAAAGTCAAATTTGAAAGAACGGAAAAGCCTTAGAGATGCATCAATGTCCAGTTGCCCACATACTGTCCACAATAAACAAAATACTCAATTGGTTCCTCAAGCATTTGAGCCAAGTCCTCCTAAGTCAACAAAAAACGTGCCTGCTCAGTTGGGCATACTTTGAAGGAACCAGCAGAGAATCCTAAAATATGTAAAATCCAAGAATTTTGCCCAAAATTTCTTCATGTATTACACAAAGATGATTACGATGGAAGATCTGAGTTTGTCAGTTGTTTGTAATCCAAAATGAAGCACATCTGAATTTTTGGTGGTCAATTTTATGGAGAGATGAGGCAATCTTAAACTAAATCAACTTTTCAAATTTTCTGAGTGGTTTAAAAAGGAAATCAGACAATTTGCACCTTGTTCATCCTTGTGAATAACAAATGGATGATAACATTGAGAGAGTTAGAGAAACTGTTCAAAAATCAATGCTTGAGCATGTAATTCCAGACTACAGTGGTTTGGACATGTGATGAGGATGGAGCCTATGAAAACAGCCTGAGAGCACTTGAAAAATGAGGTAGAAAGAAAATGACTAGTAGCAAGACCTAGAACGTGGTGGATGGATATGAGTCAAGACTGACATTGCAGCTATGGGAAGGATATTGGATGAAGATGATGAGAAGAACAGGACATCTATGAATACAGGAGAGTGGAAGAGGCTTATCAACAATACCCAGGAAACTAGAACTCAGAGCTAAGATGATGACATCGCTTCGTACTTGGAATACAATGGCACATAGCGATCCATCTGGTGACAAATTATGGTATCATTCAATCAATATGCCAATGCAACAGTCAAGTAATTCCCAATTTCCTACTATCATTGATAGAAGAGTCATAGCAGTGGACAGATGTCTTTTTCTTCTGAGAAAGTGGAGCAAAATCCTCATGAAATGTAAAGAATGTCAACAGATTATTTATTTCACATGGCAAACACCCAAAAGGTTGACCAGCTCGTTGGTTGAACAGTTAGTATAGTGGCTTTTGGTTTGGAGGGCCCCAGGTTTGATTCCTGGCCAGGTCAGGGATTCTAGTCTTAAACAGTTAATTCCCTTGATTAGGGAATTGGGTGTTTGTGTTGACCCCAATATCGCTGCAACTCATACATCACACACAACACCATCCTCAACCACAAAAACACCCAGCTCATGGTTACGAGTGAAGACCTCAACAAAATCTACAACGTAGAAGATGGACTTCGGAACAGTGGAGATTGCAGAAGAGGTAGCCCAGTACTCACGGAAAAGTGTGAGTACACTACTCATCAGCAGCGTTTCCCATGTCAGGGGTGGCTGGAAGGGCATCTGTTCCCCATGTAAGGGGTGATCGGAATAATTGCTGGCAATAACTTTAAAATGCCTATGGAAGTGGTGACCCCATTGTAACAATAGCCTAAAAATGAGTGATGGTAAATATTCCCCTCAGAAAAGGTCATGGCATACCCTGCTAAAAGTGACGTGGAGTTCTTGTGATAAGTGGGCAACCAACATTTAATATTATGAAGGTTATAATAAATAATATAATATAATATAATATAAATATATATAATATAATAAATGTTATGACCCTGACAAGGAAGTCAGAAGAGTTGACTGATTTTATGGAGAATTATAATGTTGGAATGATAGGACTGAGTGACGTCAAGTGGAAAGAAAAGGGAGTGAAGAAGATGAGTGGAGGGTACAGTACATCCTATACTGGAGTGGAGGAAATGGGACAAAGAATGGAGTAAGAGTGATCATTAACAAAACCCTGGATGAAAATGTGGATAACATAAATTACGTTAGTGACAGAATAATCAGAGTACGACTGAGGACGGAAGGAATGGAATATTTCATCCAAGTTTATGCACCCCAAACTGGAAACAGTGAGGAAAATATAGAGGAATTCTTGGAGACACTTGAGGAAGAAATCACTGATGTGGAAGTGATAGTCATGGGAGACCTCAATGTGCAGATTGGAAATGACAGAACTGGGAAAGAAAAAAAGATTTGGCCTTTTGGATATGGAAAAAGAAACAGCGAGGGAGGTAAGTTGATAGTTTTTTGTGAGAGAAATGGAATGATTGTGGGTAACACTTGGTTTAGAAAGAAGAACAGCAGAAAGTTCACTAGATATGGTTGGGACAAAGGAAGGACCAAAAACAGTTATTGATTACTTTTTGGTTCAGAAAATAAATCGTAAACTGCTAATGGATGTAATAGCACTACCACATGGAGACGACAGAGTAGTCGCAGCAAAACTGACAATAGCAAAAATTGTGAGAGTAAAAGAAATAAGACAAAAGAAAATGAAAGTATGGAAATTAATAGAATTCAAGAAAAATTTCAGGAGGAATTAAAACAGCACATCCCTCTATCAGAAATGGAAAGTGTGGAAGAAGAATGGACCAAATTTAAAAACACGGAAGATTTGTGGCAGAAATTTGGTGAGAGTGAAGGAAAAGGAGACACCTTGATGAAATGGATAGATTTAAGAATAGGTGGAAAGATTACTTCAATGAACTCCTGAATGTGAGAAATGATGCAGAAGAGAGAGTAGTGGTAAAGGAAGATCATCAAGAAATGGAGAGTGATAATGTAGTGACAGAGGGGGAAATGGCTGTTAAACAAATGATAACAAGAAAAACAGCAGGAATGGATGAAATATGTGTGGAAATAATAAAGGCAGCAGGACTTGTTGGTCTACATTTATTATATACGCTGCTAAAGTGAACATGGAGGAAAAAGCAAGTATCTGATAATTGGTGTAAAAGCGTAATAATACCAGTATTTAACTCATTGGTGCCGACTTATGGAACCGTTCCGTCCGCTGCCATTTTGGACTGAAAACAAATACAGAATTGTTTCATACTAACTTATAAATGTTAGTAGTTACATTTACAGCAGAACTTTGATTATAAGTTCCCAGAAACTAGGTTTTCCCGTATTATTCTTTCAAATTACGTGGTCCCGCGAGTATCCTATTTAAATCACGTTGTAAAAATCCCGCATTATCTGTTCCTCGAAGAAACGATTTCCCTGATCAACCGTCCAGAAATTTCAGTCCCATCAACGCTAAATCCTCGATCAAGCGTTTTTCAAGAAACTGTATCTTACGAAAGGACGGCTACGGCATACTTACAGATCTTGGTGTTGACAACCCGTCATTGCAGAAATTTGAGGAAGTGCTGTACTGGAAAAGCGATCGGGGGTGAACTTGCATAAAGGATCATCTTAGCATCGCATTCAGATAGTATTGTTTACAGAATCCACGGAAATCATAAAACAGAGAGTGCCCACAACAATTGGGAGGAGACAGAACACATTTCGACAGCTCTATTTGAAGACGGAACGAGTTTCGTCATATGTTCGTACTTGTAAAACGTCTACATTATGTCCAGGGTTAGATGTTTCTTTTTCTTCTTTTTTCGTGTGCATCGCCAAACAGGTTTTCGGCATTTCCCTCAGGGAAAGTCGATTATAAGTCGATGTAGGCCTAATTTACGTGGTACAAGATTTCCATAAATTGACTACGAACAGTATACCGGTGACCAAATAGGGAACATGCATGATCCGGGATTTTAATTAAAAATATGCTAATCTGATTTAAAATTTCATGCAGAATTCAAAAATGTGATCAGAATGTACAAATAATAACTCCAAACATGATAAAACTCTAAATCAATGTACGAAACTGTCACGTGACGCAAGTACGCGATCTCATTGGTCTGACGTCATCGTACAGGTTGACTGAATTAGCAGACGAAATAACACATAGTGTGCTGTGAGAAGCAGGACACACTTCGCGTATTTCTACTTTACGTTAGTGTCTCGTATGGTTAAATTCGAGGTCTATACATTGGATAATAATCTGAATGGTATATTTTAGACTTAAAATGAATCCGCAGACAGTGAGGCAGAAAACTTATAAATGGTGTAGAGTTCCGATGTGCAATAGCACATCGCATACCATACCAAACAAATTGTTTATAAATGTTCCAAAGACGCTAAAACTAGGGAGAAATGGATTTTGGCGAGCCGGAGAAATGCTGGTGATATATCGGAAAAGTCTACAGTTTATTTTTTGAAGATTTTAACGTAAGATGAATTTGTTTGAATTTTCAATTACTTTTCCACGTCAGCTGTTCTAGTGGTAAAACTTTAAATTTTAATGTATGAAGCTTTATTTAAATGCTTCAATTACATCTTGGAATATGAAAGTAATAAACAGTGCATTAATTAATGCTGATTATTAAAGTATTCTCCAAACCTAACCTATATTTTGGGTGATCCATGTCAAGATAATAAATCAAAGGGGTTATGAACCATTTTGACAGCTCTAATTCTACCAATTTATCTTGGCATGCGACAGTTATTTATGTCTTTATTGAAGAGCTTAATTGGTAAAGACATTTAGGCTATATCTAAATACTCTATAATGTAACAAAGAATAGGCGTGTACATCATGAAAGGAAACAACGTGAATTTAACAAATGTATAACACTACACAAAACCAAGGCTTGTCTGTTGGGGTCTTATAAGTTAACAATGCTCAATTATAATTATCATAATATTAATGAAATAAATAACATAATTGCACACAGGTGAAAATAGTGATGTAGGTGTTTAAAATATTATCCAACTTAGCCTAAGTTTTAGGTTATACAAGCCAAGTCAATAAACCGAAGGGTAAAAATACTGCGCGAGTTAGCCGTGCAGTTAGGAGCGCACAGCTGTGAGCTCGCATCCGGGAGATAGTGGGTTTTGAACCCCACTGCCGGCAGCCCTGAAGATGGTTTTCTGTGGTTTCCCATTTTCACACCAGGCAAATGCTGAGGCTGTACCTAAGGCCACGGCCGCTTCGTTCCCATTCCTAGGCCTTTCCTGTCCCATCGTCCCCATAAGACCTATGTGTGACTGTGTGACGGAAAAAAAAAAAACCATAAATAAAAAAAAATAAAAGTCACAGCATCCAAAGACATTCCTGTATTGAACGACTAAAATGTCACCAGGACACTTTTCTTGCCTGATATGCTCAGCTTGTTAAAAGCCAAATGTAATTAATGTTATTGGCTTTACGCCCCGCTAACTACTTCTACGATTTTCGGAGACGCCGATGTGCAGGAATTTAGTCCTGCAGGAGTTCTTTTACATGCCAGTAAATCTACCAACACGAGGCTGACGTATTTGAGCACCTTCAACTACCACCGGACTGAACCAGGATCGAACCTGCCAAGTTGGGGTCAGAAGGCTAGCACCTCAACCGTCTGAACCACTCAGCCCGACTTGTGAAAACTAGATGAAGTCATATTTATCTTTATCATGTTTTTAACTTTTTCTCTCCACAAAGATATTTAATGTTTCTCTTTCATGGGCCCCGGGTAGGCCAGTTGTCCCAACCATAAATATATATTTTTTTGGGAATGATAGATTATAGCCCTATAGTACTATGATCTTTCTTTCTTTCTTTCTTTCTTTCTTAATCAGTTTATCCTTCAGGGTTGGTTTTCTCTCGGACTCAGCGAGGAATTTCACCTCTACCACTTCAAGGGCAGTGTCCTGGAACGTGAGACTTTGGGTATGGTGATGAAACTGGTGAGGAGGGCCATTACCTCGCCCAGGCGGCCTCACCTGCTATGCTCAACAGGGGCCTTGTTGGAGTTGGGAGGATCGGAAGGGATAGACAAGGAAGAGAGAAGGAAACGGCCGTGGCCTTAGGTGCCTGGAGGAGAAGTGGAAAAATACGAAAAACCACTTCGAGGATGGCTGAGGTGGGATTCGAAACCCTTCTACTCAGTTGACCTCCCGAGGCTGAGTAGACCCCGTTCCAGCCCTCGTACTATTTGTTTTCAACTTTCATGGCAGAGCCGGGAATCGAAACCGGGCCTCCGGGAGTGGCACATATTAACCACTACACCACAGAAGCGGACTAGTACTATAATGCTACCTATATGTTTATGTTAGTGCTGAAATCCGATTTCTTACTTTACTAATGCTGAAAGTCCGAAAATGTAATGTTATTCTTTAATAGGGGAATCAGTCCAGAAGGAAATGTTGAAAATGATGTGATATCTATCCAGGTTGCACGTATATAAAAGACGCCACTTACAAACTTGCTTGTTATCCGCGAATTTCTGCGGCCACAAAAGTCACATTTTTCAAGAATGATGACATCTACACATGGTAGATTGTCTGACTGTGCTGTTTTGAACCTTTCTTCTGTCATTTCGAAGTTATTCGCGATCATGAATAATAAACAATCGGCTTTTAGCAACGGCTGATGCACAACGGCTGGTAGAGCTGCATGCGGTACTGGATCGTGACGTCACAGCGCGCCGCTTACGTCAGAGGCCGTTTCACTCTCCTTGCGGAAAGGCACTATTAAATATTTTTTTAATGGTAGAAAACAAGGCAACTTACCACAATGTAATACATTTACGTACTATTTCATTGGTGTACTTTTCAAAAAAAATATTTTTGAAAATGATGCATGTTCCCAATTTCAACGGAAGATTAAAAAAAGGATTACGCCATCATGTTGGGCGCTTTTGTATCTAATGTGCTTTCAGGCAGGAATTGAAACTGCTCCTTCTTAAGTAATACAAATTTAGTATTTTAATATTATCGTATATGATTATGCTATTGAGACCAGAACAGATGTTGCAAGTTACATACGTTACCTACATAAAGCCATGGGGTGTTTTGGGATTGCCTATTACTGGTTTCGTCCTAATATAAGACTGGGAAATTCATGTTTTTATGTTAAAATGTTATAAAAACCGCAGTTGTTTTATTTGCGCAAGTTATATTTAAAAACTTTGTATCATTTCGCACTCGTACCGACTTGTACAGTGAACGCGCTTTCCAGCTGAGCTCAAGGTCGCGAATAATCGTAATTTTGGAAGTGTTAATGATAG
This sequence comes from Anabrus simplex, assembly GCF_040414725.1. Lineage (NCBI taxonomy): Eukaryota > Metazoa > Arthropoda > Insecta > Orthoptera > Tettigoniidae > Anabrus > Anabrus simplex. The sequence goes on along the minus strand of NC_090267.1, from coordinate 82,920,879 downwards.
TTTTCCCCTTTCTAATTTGATTGTGATTAGTGACGGGCAGAATTGAATACAATGCATTCTAGAACTTGAGGATTGATACTTACATTCGAAACCATATTCTCAAGTTCAACATAACCTTTAAAAGTCGATGTAGGCCTAATTTACGTGGTACAAGATTTCCATAAAGTGACTACGAACAGTATACCGGTGACCAAATTACAACGGAAGATTAAAAAAAGGATTACGCCATCATGTTGGGTGCTTTTGTACCTAATGTGCTTTATTTTATTAAATTAGAGAATTAAAAACTACTTGTGGTCGATTGTTGTTTGGCTTGGCGTTACGGGTATTAGATTTTTCGAAGAGTTTTGCTGATCAAAGTTGCTGAACTGAAAGAAGTTTTCAAAGGAATTTGACGAAGTTTCCCCGGTAAAACTGAATGTAAAGTTTCGAGATTTTTAAGCCATGTAATGGTAATTAACGTTTGAAGTCAGCCTCGCGGTTCTACCTGCCTGCCAATCACCCGGAGGGCCGGGTTCAATTACTGGCCAAGTCAGGCATTTTTACCTGGATATGAAGGCTGGTTCCAGGTTCAATCATTCTACGATTACCTTTAATTGAGGAGCTATTTAATGGTGATGTGGCGACCCCGGTCTAGAGAGCCAGGAATAACGACCGAGAGGATTTATCACACTGGCCATGAATCACCTCGTAATCTGCAGGCCTTCGGACCGAGGGCAGTCGCTTGGTAGGCGGAAGGCCCATTGGGGCTATAGTTTGGTTTGGTTTAGGGGTGTTTGTAAGATTATAACTATACATATTTAATTTTTGTGATGTTTAGCCAAATTGTTAATGGTTCACTCGTTCCCGGATTTTTCGTTTTACCGTGTTGTACGTTTTTTTTTTTTTTTTTTTTTTTTTTTTTTTTTTTTTTTTTTTTTTTTTTTTTTCGCGGTCCCTCCAAAAACGGAGAATCGAGGTTCCACTGTATTGGCAAGAGATGAGTCTTGCGGAACATACAGATTACTCCTTGAAGTTCAGGGAATCTTCTAAACAAAATTTACCCTACTAAGTTCATAGAATACTGTATAAAAAAGACAAAATGCTATCTGCCTGTGCTTGTAGTAAACAAATATGGCTGTTGGTGACTAAGATATCATGAAGTGGCTAGAAAGTGATAATGAACAGGGACAAATATAGTACATTTTTCCAGTTAGTATCCCTTCAATAGAAAGGAAAAACCATTCTTCCAGGTCCTGTAAAGTGTGTAAGGCTCATAAATTAAAGTCAAAAGTTAGCAGGCTATGTGGAAAATGTGGTGAGCCACTTCCTCTGGAGAGCTGTTTCAAAAAATATCAAAAGGTGATCCACTACTGAACACTAAAACACAATTACTGAAAAATTAGGCATCAATCTATGATAAAAGCAGTTTTCTAAAAATGTTTTTAAATAATTCTCAACTAAGTTACTGTATAATTTTCAAAAATAGATAGAGTTTTCTACCCCTGCAGGTGCAACAATTATTCAGATTCCAATGGGTTAAGAAAGGTGACAAGAAGGTATGTGACAATTAATGAAGAAATACACTGTTGTGACAAGTAGCCAAAATACTGGAGAGAATAAAAGAAAGGAGGTGGTGGTGGTTATTGTTTTAATAGGAAGTACAACTAGGAAACCATCCGCTATATAACACTAATCAGAGAGAGAAAAGAAAGGGATCCAACACTTCAAAAAATGAAGGTATCGGTCAAAGAAAGTCAAGGGTCACGAAGGGTGTGAAAATGAAAGACTCTCTAGGCCTCGAGTGCTCCAATACCGTTGGGGTTGGAAAATAACAAGAGTTGACCAAAGGAGGTTGGATAGGCACAAGTAAGTGGCAGCAATGCCAGGACTCAGCTAAGGGCCCCATGGTCGCCTCTTACGACAGGCAGGGGATACCGTGGGTGTTATTCTACCGTCCCCACCCACAGGGGATAAAGGAGGATGAGAAGAAAAGCAGTATGGCTTTAGACAGGGCAGGTCAATTTATAGACCCTATATTTACCATGAGATTACTGATGAAAAAACAGTGGGAATATGGAAAAGATCTGGTGATGGTATTCTCTGATCTAGAGAAAGCATACAATACTGTTAGAGAAAAGGTGTGGGAAACCCTGGAAAGAAAAGGATGTGGAAGGCAATCAAGGCAACTAGTGAAAGCAATGTGTAAGAATTGTTTCAGTTGTGTCCAGACACCAGTGGGGAGAGCAGATTGGTTTAGAAACCAAACTGGATTAAGACAGGGAAGTGTATTGTCTCCACTTATGTTTATAATGGTTATAGATGCAATTCTAAAGGAAACAAAAGCAAAATATGGAAGGGATATGAAAATACTGTTGTTTGCAGATGACAGAGTGATCTGGGGAGTCAACAATACAGAAGTGCAAATCCAACAAATGACAATAATGAGAAATATGGTATTAAAATCAGTGTGGAGGAGAGCAAAACAGTGATGATGACAAGAGGAGAAAGAGAACAAAAAGGAATCGTTAGAATCAGTGGACAAAACCTTGAGGTTGTTGAATGTTTCAAATATTTGGGAAGTGAAATAATGGAAGATGCAAGATTGGATAAGGAGATCAGCAGAAGGATACAAGTGAGAAATACATACTACCAGAATGTAAGGAACTTGGTATGGAACACAGAGAAGTTCCTAGAGATAATATACAAGATGTACTATACCCCTATATTAACGCGTGCATCAAGGACATCGACAGCAAGAGATGAGATTAAAATTCACGCCAGTGAGATGAAGTTCCTGAGGAGAACTGTAGCGAAGATAAGGGGAGACAGAGTAAGAAATGTTGAGGTCAGAAAAGAGATAGGATGGAGAAGAATAATTTGCAATGGTTTGGACATGTTATGAGGACAGAAGAAGGAAGGATACCAAAACAAGTGTTTGAGACTAAGATAGAGGGAAAGAGGGCAAGAGGTAGGCCCAGAGCAAGATAGATAGACTCTGTCAAGAACAGTATAAGAAAAAGAAGACTGGACTCAAATACAATTATTGAAGAGGAGTGCTGGAAGGAGAGACAATGGTGAAGAAGTACCATCAGCACCCCACCCGAGCAGGAGCTGGACAAGGAGAAATGAAAACGATGATTCCAATTAATAGCTGGAAAAGGTCACATAGACCAAAAGAAGTTCTAATAGACTGGTGGAAAAAAAATTCAAACACCAAGAAGGGGTTGAACTAGATTAACGAACGTTGGTAGGCGTGTTTATACATCTAAAAGACGATGTTAATTCAAATTTCCTGCAAATCACATTAGCGAAGAACTAGTAGCGGCCCCATGATGTTGCACATCAGGTTTGCTTTAAATACAGGCTGTACTGTGCAAGAGCATTAGTTACCTGTGCGACTGGACGAAGTGACTGTGACTGGGTCAAGAATGCCTTTACGACAAGGAAGAGGCCAGTATCAACAGCTCACTGAGGTTGAACAAGGCCGTATAATAGGGCTACGTGAAAGTGGATTTTCCTACCGCGCTATTACAGAACGACTTGTCAGCAATGTCTCCACTGTGCATGCGTGCTGGCAGCAGTGGTCACGAGAAGGTACGCTCGCAAGAAGACCGGGCTACGGACGTCCCCGTGGCACCACTGAGAGGGAGGACCGCCGTATTTGGTGTATGGCTGTGGCGCAGTGGACTTCATCTGCAGCAGCAATTCAAGGGACAGTAGGTACCACAGTGATGCAATGAACTGTTAGAAATCGGTTACTTGAAGGACAGCTCCGAGTCAGACGCCCTGTGGCGCGCATTCCACTTACCCTAAACCACCGCCGTCGGCGATTTCAGGGGTGTCAATTGAGAGCTCACTGGAGGATGGAGTGGAGGGCCATTGTGTTTTCCGATGAAAGCTGGTTCTGCCTTGGTGCCAGTGATGGCCATGTGTTGGTTAGGAGGAGGCCAGGTGAATGCCTGCATTCCACCTGTCTGCGGCGTTGACACACTGGACCTACACCGAGAGTTCTGGTCTGGGCAGCGATTTCCTATGACAGAAGGAGCGCTCTCGTGGTTGCCTCATGCACCCTGACTGCAAATGTGTATGTCCGTCTGATGATTCAACCTGCTGTGCTGCCATTCATGAACAGCATTCCCGCAGATGTTTTCCAACAGCATAATACACGCCCCCATACCGCTGTTGTAACCCAACGTGTTCTATAGAATGTTGACATATTGCCTTGGCGTGCTCAATCCCCCATTTTGTCCCCAATCGAGCACATATGGGACATCACTTGATGACAACTCCAGCATCATCCACAAACGGCATTAACCGTCCTTGTATTGACCGACCAAATGCAACAGGCATGGAACTCCATCCTACAAGCTGACATCCGGCACTTGTACAACACAATGCATGCACGTTTTCATGCCCGCATTCAACAGTCGGTGATTACACCTGTTATTAATGGACCGGCATGGCACATTTGCGATGGCCTTCCTCGCGTGGATATTAACCTGTAGTCTTGTTTTAAGGTCACCCTTATCAGAAAGAAGTTTCTAGATAATCAATTCAATGGTATGATCATGTAATGAGACGACATCAATCCCATCCTGTGCACTGTTTATTGGGCGTGGAAGAACTAAGCAGAGGAAGAGAAAAACCAAAGGCAACCTGGAAAAGATCTAATGAATCTGCCTTATTAAAAGAAGGGGTTTTAAACTATCTATTGGCAGAAATGAAAGTCTTCAACTTCAGGACAAGAAGTGCTGACACCAAGTCAAGTTGAGAGCGACTAATCAAAAGAAAGATACGGCCTGGAAAAGAAGATAGAGAAGAAGAAATGTAAGCAATATAAGGTACTACAACAATAAACTACTCTCTTTGGAGCCTTTTGGTTTTCTGTTGCCAATTGGCATGATTGCATGGCCTAATCAGGTTGAAAACCAGCAATCTTCAAGTTATTGTGAAGAGCGTTGCCTTGATCTTTCTGCTGGGCACTTCCAATCTATTATAATGGTCAAATCTCTCCCAGCAATAAGCATTTTGTCATGTTGATGTACATGTCCATACCTTCATACCCAACTTTCCCTCACCTCATCTGTGACTGGTATGGGTCCATATTGCCTGCATATTTCATCATTGGTGACATGACTAGTGACTACACTCCACCTCATTTACAGCCAACAGACAATGACTGGACGATATATTTTTTACTTTACTATTAACAGAAAATTAAAGAAGCCCAATTTCTTACCTGGTCAATGTATAATAAGAAATGTCTGTCAATAGACACTAAGATCCAACACTATAAAACGATAACTCTCCCAAAAGCCACTCACGCATGTGCAACCCTGTTCCAAATTAAAAACTAAATAAGAACTGGTCAGCCTGAATTTTTAAAATCAGAACTCTCATAAATAAATAATTCCAGGTCGAAGGAGTCTGGAGAACCCTTCTCAATGAGAGTGTCTATCAAGAGATTGACCCAATCACTAGCACAATGAAGAAGAAAAAATATCTTGTATTTCTTTCACATCTTTTGACTGCCAGGAAACAGAATTTTATGACTAGTGATTACAAATCTTGGAAAGAAGACAGGGGGACAATGGATCCATGAAATTAAGCAAGATCTCAAAGCAGTTAGACTTGAGATAGCAGATGCAGAGGAGCAAATATAAATGAACGCTCTTCTTAAGACCGATAAATTTTCAGCAGAAATGACACATAGAACGGCTACAGAGATTTCAGACTAATTGAGAAGTTCTGTGATTCTATTTTGGTCAGTCATTGCACCGTAACTGTAGAATTTAAGCTCTATTTCAAATCGCCCCATTCCTTGAATCCAGTATTCTGTCATAGGATCTATTTGAAGGTAAGAGTACTTCATCCAGATGTCCTCAATGAGGAAAGTACTGCATCTTTTGTCAGTTCATAAACAAGCCTTGACAGCACAGAGTTGCTCACTCCTAATATCTTGGGTCTACTTCTGCTTCTCTCACTCTACATGGATGAGTCCATTATTCTCATAAGTAACCTATCCTACCTCACATGACCTCACCATCAAACTTCATCCATCAAGTTCACTCCTAGTTTAGCCTTTATCATCTCATTCAGAGTACACTCGTGCCACTGTTCCGATCTGTTTGTACCAGCAATCATTCTTGCTTCTTTCATGTCTGATACTTCAAACTAATGAGTAGGAGCTTCTGAGTCCACCCAGTTTTCAATGCCGGACAGCAAAACCACACTCTCATCAGTGGCGTATGCTGGGATCAAGACGTGGGCTACCACTAGACTTAGGTTACCCTTTTTTGATGGTTGGTTTAGTGAATGTCAAGCCTTCAGCGTTTTGAGCTGCAGCCAATTGCCAACGGAGAAGCCTGCTGTGTTGTCAAGGCTGTATCACAAGCTACTGCCCTGGCCTCTGCCACTGCCAATACTCAACACCTGATCAGTGGAGATGGTAGCCTAAGGTTTAGCAAATGAAAGTGCGGCTTTGTGGCTAAATGGATAGAATGCTTGCCTTTAGTCCGATGGCTGTGGTTCAGTTTTCAGAATCAACCCCCTCATACTGTTAATTCCTCTGGCTTGGGGACTGGGTGTTTATGTCGTCTTCCCCATTCATTTTATCCTCATTAGGTCATCACCAAGCCTATATAGATGCCATTGACGCATTATTACTGCTATTATTATCATCATTATTAAATTAAAATGTTGAATTTTACAGCAGTTGTACCAATCCTTCACTGGTTAATTAGCTTCCTCGGGAGATCAGTGGTGGTATCCGACCCATGATCACGGGTTCGATTCCAACCAACAAAAGAGAACACTAAACCTGAAAGAATGCATTTCATTTTAGTTCATTTTAGCAGAACTACCAAAAAAAGCAAACTATATTGCTCCTATAACAGCTGCTCTGCAGTGTCTTCCTACAAGGATATAGAAGTAAACAGGAGTGAAATACCAGCACTCTGTTATCTATGTAATTAAGTCAGAAGTATTAAGTGAGGAAGTATAAACAATGAGTAACGCATGGTTGATAGTTAGCAGTGGCGATCTGACGGACCAAAGCCTAGCACACCTATCACCTCGGTGCCCTCTCCTAACCGATATACAGCAGCAAGCCACGTGTGGCAGGTTGAGGGAAGAGGGGCGAGAGTCTGGGCTGCAATATCACTCTCCGATGCCTTGCTCTCAGAAATATGTGTAACATTTTTTCTCACTGCTTTTTAAGTTTTGTAAATGGAGCAATGTGTCAGATGCTTACATTATAATGTGCTTGAGACTTCCATCATTCTCAGTTGAGGTTTGGGCTTCACTGATAGCCTTGGTAGCACTCAGTATATGCCACTGACTCTCATCCACCAGCAAGGGTAATGAAACTGTGGACAAATGGCATGTGTTCATGACCATTATCTTACCTGGTAATGTTTCAGCTTTCCATTACAATTTTCATAACTTACAAAATGAAACTTTTAAGCTATTCAGTTTGTTCAAGTTACATTAACTAAGTCAACACTGAAAAGTATGGCTTCCTTCTTAACAACTTGTGTAGCGCACGACACATATTTAAGAGTACTGTACCCAGCAGCGCAGCCAGGATCAACCGATAGTTACAAAACGATGATAGAACATAATGAAGGTGCTTGTGCGTGTGTGGTGTGCCCATGCACGAGTGTCGTTATAAGGACACTGATACAAGTAACCTATGCTGATATTCTGACTGCAGTACCTCCACACTTCAAAATCTTACATTAGCGTACAGAACAAGAACAATATGGTCAAGGTGAACAGTTTTACAGCAAATGATTGCAATCAAAAATCCAACTATCAAGGCTTCTTAGAAAACAGATTCAAGAGATCTGTTGGTCTTACAATTATGTCTCTGTGAATGTTCAAAAGAGGCACCCCATTGAATCTACTTTCACTTTATTGTCAGTTTATGTTTGTTTATTTGTTATAAAAATTCCATGGGGGGGTTATCCCTCCAGCAACACCCCATTGGCTATGCTCCTGACTGTACCTGTATTCAATCTGTGCTTATCACATATGCATCTAAAGCATCTAAATTTCCTCCGCTTGTTGTGATTTGTGGATAATGCAAAGTATATTATATTTGGTGTGATATTTAATACCACTTTTTAGATGGTAGGCCTATTTATATTTTTAGAATATTTAAAGGAATTTTACAGAAATTTGTATCACAAATGCCACGAAAACCATCTGATGCATGGCAGTTCTTTGAAATTACTGATGATTTTTAAAAAATCAGAAAAATGTAGATTTTTCAGCCGCATTTACGCGACGGGCAGTTGCATCATTTCAAGAGGCATCAAAAGGATGAAATGAGCAGGTCGGCTTCTTCAGCAGAAAACAAAATTGCTATATTCAGCAAAGCAGGTATGTTGTGAGAAAAGGGTGTTGAATAGACAGGTGAAATACCTTTACATTGTCATACCAATAACGTGTTTAAAAGTGCTGCTACAGTACATTCACTTGGCAGTTCACTCCGTACAACCAGGTGATGTTACAACAACTGCTCCATCCCCCCCACTAGTGTACACTCGTCTCATCCTCAAGAAGCAATAGTCCAGCAGTTCTTCTTTAGCCCCTTGGAATTGCTATTAATTACCATTTATTATATTCCATAGGGGAAAAGTGTTTAATGCAAAGAAGAGAGGATGAACAACATAATTCTGTAAACAGTGGACAAGAATAGCTTGCACATAAGCATTACAAAAAATGCTCAGAACTAAGAAGGGAAATCTGTGACCAATCAAGAATTTAGTTTGATGAATTATATGAGAGGGAGACAGAGAGAATATGGCCTGTCACTAGACCAGTATCCAAGACATGCAAGCAATCCTGTGCCAAACAAGATATTCAATGAAGAGGGTAGTAGTAATATGACAGGCAGTAACAAGATATTCAATGAAGAGGGTAGTAGTAATATGACAGGCAGTGATAGAGAACAAGCATGTTGCATAAACCATGTAAAAAGTGTATAAATATTGACTGAATTTTCAAACAGCCAATTACTGGAAGAATAAAAGAACATAAGAGTGTATTTATATTCATAAATGCAACAGCACACACATTCCAAACAGAAAACTATGAAAGTTAAAATTTATCTGAACTGTTGCTGTTGATGCTGATGAAGGCTTAGCAAAATATAATGGAAATATTGTGCTGCCTCAGTGTCCATTATATGGCTTCATTCTGCCAGCTTATAACTGTACAACACTTTCAGAAATGATATCATCTTTTAACCTAAAAAGTAAATACAAAATATGTATGCCATCTTCTACACATACAAACATACAAGTAAATATTACAAGGGAAAAATATAAATTATCAAAATACAGGGAGAAACAAGGGGAGACAAGGAAAAACATGAAAACAAAAAGGACAAGGGCAAAGAAGACTGTTCACGAGGTGGAGGAAGAATATGGGCTGTGTACTCCCTAGAATAGTGAGAGCTCAAATCAAGGTAATGCATTCAATCCACAGTAGCATTGAAGTGTATGTTACAAGAAAGAAGTCGGTTCACCCTCACAAGTGGAAAACTAGTTAGTTCACACAAGTAGGGAACATGAGAGAAACCTCCCTCTATGACGTTTTATGAATATTGATCAGATATATCTGAGCAATCCCTGCACAATGGACTAGGACATTCCCTAGATGGCTGATTCTATCACACCAGAAGCATATGTTTTTACAAAAATGTGATCAAACGCCACTTTTCAAAGCCAACCCTGCCCATTACCTCGGTAATCACACAACAACTACTAGGTGATCTACTAGAGTTCAGGGAACTCAGAGATCTTCAGCAAAGACGTCCTAATATACTGTACCTGGAATGACGTTATTTGCAGAAAGACCCCGTACTAAACATGGAGAGTCGTTTTTTTAATAACAGAAATAGGAGTCACTAATGCAAATTATACAGATGATAATTATATTAACGTATCTTTGTAATTCAACAACTATGTGATCACCTCTGTGTATTATAAGGTTTACCCTTATTCCATCAGAGAATTTTAACAGAATTAAGACCTATAATGGTACGAGGCTTTAACAGCCGTAGTCTTATTTGGGGCTACTTACATGATCATGATAATGGAGAGGCGGTCTTTTCATGGGCTAAAACTGATCAATTCTTCCTCTTATATGACAGTAAACTCCCATATTCTTTAACAGTGGGAGATGGCAACAAGGCTATAACCCACATTTCATGCAAGTGAAAACTTAGCTCAAAATTATTCCAAATCTGTATGCTCCCCCATCCCTAACTCACAACATAGGCCAATCGTGTGTCAGTTACTGTTGGGAGATCAGAAGAATGCAAGAATGAGAAATGTGGCTGCATGCACTAACTTCCTGTTCTATGCAGACAGACCGAGTCTTATCAGCTGCACGAAAATATTGACCCTCACTTTGCAGAATTCAATGGCTTGCCTGATGAGATACAGGCCAATAAGTTTGACATGCATTGTATGTGAGCTTTGGGAAGGCATTCTTTCTGATTATATTAGACATGTTTGTGAAATTAATAACTGGTTCGATAGAAGGCAATTCGGTTTTAGGAAAGGTTATTCAACTGAAGCTCAACTTGTAGGATTCCAGCAAGATATAGCAGATATCTTGGATTCTGGAGGTCAAATGGACTGTATCGCGATTGACCTGTCTAAAGCATTTGATAGGGATCATGGGAGACTACTGGCAAAAATGAGTGCAATTGGACTAAACAAAAGAGTGACTGAATGGGTTGCTAGATTTCTAGAAAATAGATCTCAGAGAGTTAGAGTATGTGAAGCTTTATCTGACCCTGTAATAATTAAGAGGGGAATTCCTCAAGGCAGTATTATCAGACCTTTATGTTTTCTTATATATATAAATGATATGAGTAAAGGAGTGGAATCGGAGGTAAGGCTTTTTGCGGATGATGTTATTCTCTATAGAGTGATAAATAAGTTACAAAATTGTGAGCAACTGCAACGTGACCTTGAAAATGTTGTGAGATGGACAGCAGGCAATGGTATGTTGATAAACGGGGTTAAAAGTCAGGTTGTGAGTTTCACAAATAGGAAAAGTCCTCTCAGTTTTAATTACTGTGTTGATGGGGTGAAAGTTCCTTTTGGGGATCATTGTAAGTATCTAGGTGTTAATATAAGGAAAGATCTTCATTGGGGTAATCACATAAATGGGATTGTAAATAAAGGGTACAGATCTTTGCACATGGTTATGAGGGTGTTTAGGGGTTGTAGTAAGGATGTAAAGGAGAGTGCATATAAGTCTCTGGTAAGACCCCAACTAGAGTATGGTTCCAGTGTATGGGACCCTCACCAGGATTACCTGATCCAAGAATTGGAAAAAATCCAAAGAAAAGCAGCTCGATTTGTTCTGGGTGATTTCCAACAAAAGAGTAGCGTTACAAAAATGTTGCAATGTTTGGGTTGGGAAGAATTGAGAGAAAGAAGAAGAGCTGCTCGACTAACTGGTATGTTCCGAGCTGTCAGCGGAGAGATGGCGTGGAATGACATTAGTAGACGAATAAGTTTGAATGGTGTTTATAAAAGTAGGAAAGATCACAATATGAAGATAAAGTTGGAATTCAAGAGGACAAACTGGGGCAAATATTCATTTATAGGAAGGGGAGTTAGGGATTGGAATAACTTACCAAGGGAGATGTTCAATAAATTTCCAATTTCTTTGAAATCATTTAGGAAAAGGCTAGGAAAGCAACAGATAGGGAAACTGCCACCTGGGCGACTGCCCTAAATGCAGATCAGTATTGATTGATTGACTGATTAATTGATTGATTGAGATAAGTGAATACTCAGATGAACTATGGAAAATCTGTTTAATTTTTTTTTTTTGCTAGGGGCTTTACGTCGCACCGACACAGATAGGTCTTATGGCGACGATGGGATAGGAAAGGCCTAGGAGTTGGAAGGAAGCGGCCGTGGCCTTAATTAAGGTACAGCCCCAGCATTTGCCTGGTGTGAAAATGGGAAACCACGGAAAACCATTTTCAGGGCTGCCGATAGTGGGATTCGAACCTACTATCTCCCGGATGCAAGCTCACAGCCGCGCACCTCTACGCGCACGGCCAACTCGCCCGGTGTTTAATTTTTGTCTCTAAGTTGATTCATATATTGCTGTGCTACAAGTAGTATGTGTAACTAAACTATCTAAACCACATCTCCCAACAACTCATTTTTCTCAGAGAACTTGTTTTTCAGTTTGATGACATGTTGACTGAATTCTTCCCAGTCAACGGGTGTCACAGATGCGATAGCATTCACTGTAATTTTCTGCAGCTTCATTACCCGTAATATTTTACTTTCGTACATTTAAAAGAAAATCTGGCCCAAGTCAGCTCGATGGCATTGAGTTCACAGATAAAAGGAGGCAAGCGTAGAACTGCGTGTCCATGCTATCTCAGTAATTCATATAACCGATATTCTTTTCTGGATTTTTGAGCTCCTTGGTCATTTCAGAAATCTGCAGTTTCTTCATACCTTAATAAAACATTACTTTGTATTCTTTTAGCCTTTACACCACATTACTTTTAACGGCATACCAGGAGTACTTTGTTCTCTTCAGTATTGTGGTAAGGTGCATTGTCAATTATTGTAACACTTCTAGTGGGGAGATTTGAAAGGAGTATCTCACCCACCCACTTACAAAAATTGTTCCTATTCATTTGGCCATGGTAAGCTCTTATGCCCCTTCCTGCTCTAAACATCAGCTTTGGGCCATCAATGAACCTCTCTTAGAACCAGCACACCGAGCTCGATAGCTGCAGTCGCTTAAGTGCGGCTAGTATCCAGGAATCGGGAGATAGTGGGTTCAAGCCCCACTGTCGGCAGCCCTGAAGATGGTTTTCCGTGGTTTCCCATTTTCACACCAGGTAAATGCCGGGGCTGTACCTTAATTAAGGCCACGGCCGCTGCCTTCCACTTCCTAGACCTTTCCTATCCCATCGTCGCCAAAAGACCCATCTGTGTCGGTGCGACGTAAAACAAATAGCAACAAAAAAGAAAAAAAAAAAGAACCAGCACAGACAAGCATCAGCCTGTTTGATGAGCTGCTGCTGGTAACTCCTAGAATACTCCACTCTGTCAATATTTTAAAAGTAGGTTTTATGGCGATGATACAATAGGAAAGAGCTGGGAAAGAAGCAACCATAACCTTAATTAAGGTACAGCCCTGACATTTGCCTGGTGTGAAAATGGGAAACCATGGAAACCATCTTCAGGGCTGCCAACAGTGGGGTTCAAACCCACTATCTCCCCAATGCAAGCTTACAGATGTGTGCCCCTAACTACCCGGCCAACTCAATACACTGGTTTACAATGTTTCTTATCCCTTCTCTAGCTTCACTATGAGTCGTCTTTCTCTTCTTGCTAACGACAGACATTACACAGTCTTTACCAAACAGTTACTAACACAGAAATAATAAAAGGAAAATAAAAGGCAACAGAAATAACAATGGGTAAATAGCAAAAACTGAGAAAGAAATGCGAACAAATGCAGAATAATGCAATGGCAATGAATCTAAAAACAGCTGGACTGCAACTGATAGCACCAAGGGCTGTTACTTGAGGGCAAACGTAAGTAGCCCGGGTAGTAGTGGGATTGCTATGGCAATAATTACATCACAGGCTTGGCTGGCAAAAATCCGTTCTCCCTGTGCTTCATTGGGCATATGCATCTTCTGATCTCCCAACAGTACTTCCCTTAGTCAGATCTCAACAAATTTGTTTAAGAACACTGATTGGACGTTCTTGGAAATGCTAGATGAAAAAAATTCAGACAGTTGCTCCATTTCCCGAAGAATATGAACACTTCATAGACATTGACAAAACCTGGTCCTGGGCATCCATTCTGACAGGTTAGAGGGCTAACTACATCCAAGGAATGACTTCTGAAACACCAACATTGTTAGAAGAATATTAAAGCCCATATGAAGAAATCCCACTCATCGGACGAGTTGGCCTTGCGGTTAGGGACGCACAGCTGTAAGCTTGCATCCGGAAGATAGTGGGTTCGAACCCCACTGTAGACAGCCCTGAAGATTTCCATGGTTTCCCATTTTCACACCAGGCAAATGCTGGGGCTGTACCTTAAGGCCACGGCCGCTTCCTTCCCACTCCTAGGCCTTTCCTATCCCATTGTCATCATAAGACCTATCTTTGTCAGTGCGATGTAAAACAAATTGTAAAAATATCCCCCTCAGTAAAGAAACTTACAAATACTGCTGGTTTTCACCTTAGTCTTTGAGGCAAAGAGCTTCAACAGAAGCTCACGACAGATTGTGACATGAGCAGGAACAGCAAAGAGGCCTGGAGACTCCTACATCACCTTAACCCTTTCAGACCATGTATGTACAATTGTGCAGGTTTGTATTTTATTTATGTCTGAGTTTATTTGACGTTTTCTTGGCGCTAGATCGGACTGCAGTGCTTGTGCGGGACACATAACATGTACTTCAGTTCTTATTTAGCGCTTGACCACCAGGGGGCAGGAAGAAGAGTTTAAAAATACAATTCATCAGCAAGATGGCGGGAAGCAGTAATGCCTAAAGTAAGTATTTACTGCATTCATATTAATCTGGAAGCTTTAATGAATATCAGAATATAATCAATGAAGTGTGTAAACTGTTTAGCAAACGTAAATTGTGAACTTACAACATCGTACGTAATACCATGAGGTTTTGAAATGGGATACGCAAAAGTGTGCGGGGTAGGTTTCCCTACAGGCAATGCCGCGGGAGTTCTGGGTGCTGCCACCAAAAGGACTGCGAAAGCAGAACTCGTACTCTACGTGATAAATGTAATGTATAAAATTTTAATTGTTTAAAATTGTTCCACACTGTAAAATAGAACATTTGAACATGTACATGTATATATTCACATGTACTGAGCTGAATTTTTTATTTTTTTTTAAGTAGTGAATTAAGTTCTGTCACGCACAATTGTGTGGGTTCTGTTTTTTGGCCGAAAGTTCTTATTTTGTAAAATAAACTGTAAAAATATGTATTTGAGAGCATTTTAGTAGTTTTTGACAAACAAACGAAAATTCACACCTCCAGTTTTCTTTCAGGTCCGACGACAAGGTGCTGCCGCCAAAAAGGCAGTAAAAGCAAAACTCGTCCTAAGTGTAGAAAATGTAATATTTACTTGTGTTTGAACAAAGATTTAATTGTTTTAAATCATTCCCCGCTGTAAAATAGAACATTTGATCATGTACATATGTATATTCACATGCATTGAGGTAATTTTTCTTTTTTGTAAATAGTGAATAAAGTCCTGATACGCACAATTATGCGGGTGCTTTTTCTCAGATGTTAATTTTTATTTTGTAGAATAAACTAAAAATATATGAATTTAAGAGCATTTTAATCAGTTTTTGACGTACAAACAAAAATTCACACCGCCAGTTTTCTTTCAGGTCTGTAAGGGTTAACTATGATCCTACCCAACCTGTTCCACATGCCAAATTGTATAGCAGCTCTTACTAAGTGGTTAATAACATCATCATGTTTGGATTGGAATAAAAACCAATAGTGACAGCCCAACCAAGAAAATAATATTCTATCCCTACTTTTCACAGAGTTGGAATTAAAATCATTTCTAGGGTATGTAAGAATGGCAAAGTAGCTTGTCTAAGTGAGCTAATCAACAATTGTGTTCAATCCTGAAAAATCCCAGAAATCTGGAGGAAAGCTACAGTCAATGCTGTTCACAAACCAAGCAAAGATTGGGAAGATCCTAAAAATTATTGTTTCATCTCCTTGTTATGCTATCTTTATAGGGTTCTAGAGAGACTTGTACTTTATTGATTAACAGGGAAGTTAGACCCACTTATACCTCAGCAAGCTGGATTTGGGACAGGGAAATACTGCACATCATAAATTCTGAGACTAATGCAGCACACTGAAGATGGTTTCGAGAGATGGCAGATCACTGGGACAGTATTCATAGATTTGTTGGCAGCTTATGACACAGTCAACAATGAACTACTGCAAAAGCTTTACAGCATCATTAAAGACTTGAATTTCAGAGAAAAATAAGTAGGTGGAAACCCCAGAAGAATAGGTTACCCCAAGGAAGTGTCCCTGCACCACCCCTTTTCAACATTTATACCAATGACCAGCACTTTACGTAAAGGAACAGAAAGCTTTATCTATGCAGATGACTGTGCTATTACTGCAAAAGCTACTCAGTTTGAGACTGTTGAACAAAAGCTACCTGACGCCCTGAAAAAACTCACTACCTACTAGAGGGAAAATCAGGTGAAAATGAATCCTAGCAAGACCCCAAGACTGTGCTTACCATCTTAATAAGAGAGAGGTTGCTCGATCTCTTCAGATCACTTAGGAAGGAGTACCCTGGAACACTGTGCAGCCCCAAGGTACTTGGGAGTGAGTTTGGATAAGTAAAAAGCTGTCATATCTGAAGCTCACCCTCTGTATGGCCACCAGCCAGCATGCCCATGCCTAGCTTCAAGAAAAAGTCTCCTCAGAACAACAGAGGCTCTTGGAGGAACAACACACCAAACCCAACTTTGTAAATGATGAGCGAGACTCAAGAGCGCTGAGAATGGATAACATCATGCAAGTAACTTGCTCCTAGTCATACAGAAGGATGGTTTGTTGGCAGCTTATGACATGGTCAACCATGAACTACTTCTACAAAAGCTTTACAGTATCACCAAAGACTTGAATTTTTTTGCTAATTGCTTTACGTCGCACCGACACAGACAGGTCTTATGGCGACGACGAAACAGGAAAGGCCTAGGAATGGGAAGGAATTGGCCATGACCTTAATGAAGGCACACCACCAGAATTTGCCTGGTGTGAAAATGGGAAACCACGGAAAACTATTTTCAGGGCTGCCGACAGTGGGGTTCGAACCTACTATCTTCTGGATGTGTGCTCACAGCTGCACGCTCTTAACCGCACGGCCAACGCGCCCAGTCTTGAATTTCAGGGAAAATATAAGTAGGTGGAAACCCTAGAAGAATAGGTTACCCCAAGGAAGTGTCCTTGCACCACCCCTTTTTCAACATTTATACCAATGACCAGCACTTTACCTGAAGGAACGGAAAACTTCGTTGATGCAGATGACTGTGCTATTACTGCAAAAGCTATTCCAGTTTGAGACTGTTGAACAAAAGCTATCTGACGCCCTGAAAAAACTCACTACCTACTAGAGGGAAAATCAGGTGAAAATGAATCCTAGCAAGACCCCAAGACTTTGCTTACCATCTTAATAAGAGAGAGGTTGCTCGATCTCTTCAGATCACTTAGGAAGGAGTACCCTGGAACACTATGCAACCTCAAAGTACTTGGGAGTGAGTTTGGATAAGTAAAAAGCTGTCATATCTGAAGCTTACCCTCTGTATGGCCACCAGCCAGCATGCCCATGCCTAGCTTCAAGAAAAAGTTTCCTCAGAACAACAGAGGCTCTTGGACGGACAACACACCGAGCCCAACTTTATAAATGATTAGAGACTCAACTGCGCTGAAGAATGGATAACATCATGCAAGTAATTTGCTCCTAGTCATACAGAAGGATGGTTGACATGGAAAGCACATAACAGACTGAAGTAGGTGTTACAAGATGCAAATCTAGCCTGCTGAAGTGGAGTGTTCAAGTAGACTCAACGATATGTGTATGTGGGTCTCCTCATCTTCTTCAATGCAGGCTGTGCCCAAAACATGCACTATAGAAGATCTTACGAATGCATCACTCGACTCTTTGAAAGTCACTAATTTCTGGTCGGCAACTATATGACATTGTTCACCCACTATGTTTGTCGTTCCTGTTAGATTCTTTCCATTGGGATGGGACACCTCTTAAGACAGGTGTCATATTAACAAGTCAACACATCAACGCAGCATCTTTTCCTCTAAGTGACATGCTCTATACGGAGTCACCTACACTGCCCAGATCCACCATCTTCAGCTTTCTTTCTGTTCATTTATGGTTTGTTGTTGTTAATATGTACAGTATATAAGTTTTTATTGTAAAACTAACTCATGTACCCATGCTTCGCTACGGGATTCTCAGAAAGACTGTCTTTGTGGTTTTCCTACCTGAAGTCGCCAGAAGGAATATGGTGAAAAAAGCAATGTTATATAAAATACTCGATCAAATTAAATTTCTCACTTCTAACGAACAGTACTACGGTGCCGATCTAACAGTCTAAAGTCCTAGTGCTGCAATGACCAGACCGCAGACAGCCGTGAACACTTCTCTGCCATTATTCCACTAAATATGCACACTGCTCATTCCAATCAGTGCCTCAGAATAGGAATTGAATAGCTCGAATGCTATGATGAACCAGTTTGTTACGTATCAGTAGAATCAGAAATTTATCTAACTCCCCAGCTACTTCCCGCCAATTTTCAGGCAGGCTGTTATACTCTGTGCAACCGGGTGAGTTGGCTGTGCGGTTAGGGGCGCATAGCTGTAGGCTTGGATCTGGAAGGTAGTGGGTTCGAACTCCACTGTCGACACCCTGAAGATGGTTTTCCGAGGTCTCCAATTTTCACACCAGGAAAGTGCTGGGGCTGTAATGTAATTAACGTAGGGGCTGCTTCCTTCCCATTCCCAGCCCTTTCGTTTCCCATCGTCACCATGAGTCCTGTGTGTGTCGGAGCGACGTAGAGCAAATTTTTTAAAAACTCGGTATACAGCAGTAATCCCATCTATCGGAGATGAATGGCAACAGAGACACACAGCAAATCACAACAAACGATGGTCAATGTAATATTATTATTGATCAATGTTATGCGTTTTCTGTATTGTAGGCCTTCATATTAAATTTTCTTTCGACTCTGTAATATAAGGCCGTCTTATACAATTAATTATAGCGTAGACTGTAGTTCCTTATTCCCCAACTTTACATACTGATTTTCATTAAAATTCTGTTTACCCATTTTCTCGTGACGGCGCTTATATGATCTTAGCAACAAAAATTCATATTAATGAATATCTCCGTTATCATAGCCGGTACGGTCAAAATGTATAAGACATAAATGATCGGAAATTTAATACTATGTAACTTTATTTACTGTATATAGTAATTGTCATTAAGACCACTAATACCACAAATATTCGAGAATTAAATTTTGGGCCTTCCCCTAAACTACCATTTCGCTCAGCGTGAATAAAGTTATTATGGCCTAGATTGTTGCGACTTTGCATACCGATTTTATTTACGATGGGACAACTAATAACAAATATTTGAGAATTAAATTTTAGGCCTTCCCCTGAACTACCATTTCTTTCAGAGTGAATAAAGTTATTTATAGTTTATATTGTAGCAACTTATTTTAGAACTTTACATACCAGTTTTCATTAAAATAGGACCACTAATAATATTAATATTTGAGAATTAAATTTTAGGCTTTCCCCTAAACTACCATTTCTCTCAGCGTGAAAAAATTATTTATGGCCTAGATTGTAGCGACTTATTCCCGGACTTTATATACCGATTTTCATTAAATTCTCTTCAGCGGTTTTCTCGTGATGCGTGTACATACATACATACATACATACAGACAGACAGACAGACAGACAGAAATTATGGAAAATTAAAAAATGCATTTCCTTGTTACTATGGACATGACTGATACAGAAATACCATCTTTTTCAAATTTTGAGCAATGTATAGACAAAACTCTTATTTTACATATATATATTTGTCTTTTATACATAGCCAATTTTAGTGCTTTTGACATGAAATGGCGTATGGCTTTTAGTGCCAGGAGTGTCCGAGGACATGTTTGGCTTGCCAGGTGCAGGTCTTTTGATTTGACTCCCATAGGCGACCTGCGCGTCGTGATGAGGATGAAAGGATGATGAAGACAAGACATACACCCAGACCCCATGCCAGCAAAATTAGCCAAGGATGGTTAAAATTCCCGACCCTGCCGGGAATCGAACCCGGGACCCCTGTGACCAAAGGCCAGCATGCTAACCATTTAGCTATGGACATGACAAATAAATAAAAAACCCTCACAAGTCATGGTTTATAGATTAGGTCTACTTTACTTCTACCAGAGCAAATGCTGGACTGTTAGAGATAGGAGACCTGAAAGAAGTATGAATTACACCAGTAAGAAAGATGTAAGGACCATGAAAAGTGAGAACATGAAAGACTATCTAGGCCTTAAAAATCTAAAATGTCAGAGTTGGTAAAGAATACAAATCAATCAAGGAGGGTTGGACATTTCAAAAAAAAAGAGGAGGATTATGGTCAAATAAGTGGAAGCAATGCCCTGTGGTTACCAAGCACATGATGGGTGCCCGTGAGGGGAAGGGATGGTAGACTTTAATGATTTGAATATAAGTGGTATAGAGGTAGAAGAAGTGATAGCTGTGAAAAAGAAATTACCACACAAATGCCTATCCAGCTTTACAACTCCAAAACTACTACCTATATTTCCTAATCCCGAGGTTGGTAACCACTGGATATCCAGTATATGAGCTACTTACCAAAATCTACTTCAATATATGAGACACTTAAAAAGGATTGGTTTCAATAAAAATATTCCATAAGGTAAATAACATAATTCACTTGAAGTGTACTTTGGTTGCATCAACGCAGATGCAAGAGCCTATTTCTATATTTTTTATCAAGTTCATGCTTGAAACTGCCTTTACTCATGAGAGTACTCACTCTAACTGGTGTATCAACTTTAGGTTACCCTTTGATTCAGTACTCTATTTTATGCTTAATGTTTTAAGTTAATCAAACTAACAGACTTCAAAACTATAAATAACAGACATTTTCATTATAGACTGTTATGCCTTTCAGTATTCAGTCTGCATGCCTTTGCTGGCAGGACCTAGTGTTTACAGTGCACTATGTCTTCTGGTATGGGCTAGAGCAATTTTGTTACTTTCATTGATCTGTCTCAGCTTTATCCTTGGCTTTGACAAAATGAAAGTGACCGAGGTATGAGTGATGCTAGTAATGCCATTCCTTCTGCAGCCAGTCCCTGCTATGAATGGTGTGAAAATATTGCTCATAGGGTCGGTTGGTGCATGCATTTCAGTGGGCTTGGCAGACTGATATGTAATAGCAACTTCTGGCTAGGTGCAGAAAGCAACGGGAAACTACCTCACTCCTCATATCCCTAGTACGCCTCTTCACTGATGCCTAGGCCACCTATGACAGCTGATGGTGGAGCTGTTGAGGATCCAACCAGCCTTTGGGCTGAAGACTAAAACATACATACATTCAGTCTGCAAGCCTCTAATTTACTAAATGCCTGCACAATACTCTATTTGTAACTGAGATGTGTGGCCTCATTTAGTTCCAACATTTTATCTTTAAATAATTAAAGACTGAGTCTAAGTATCATAGACTTGGTCTCCTAGTTCTCTTACCCTCCATGACCGAGTCCATTATTCTCCTACACAACCTATCCTCCTCCATTTGCCTCACATGATCCCACCATCAAAGCCGGTTTATGCATACAGCATTATGAATCAAGTTCACTATGAACTTATCCTTTATCTCCTCATTCCAAGTACCCTCCTGACATTGTTCCCACTTGTTTTTACCAGTCATCATTCTCGCTACTTTCATATCCATAACACTGAAAATATTTTAAGCCTTACAGTATACCGGCAATTATCTCAGCCATCTACCTAACCATACAACGACTTTTCTCAACGAAACACAAGGACATTGGAACACTATATTTCATTATTGGTGCATGGGATGGGATAAAAGCTTGTTAATTCATGCAGAGCTAAAGCAACCAGGGTACGTAACTAGTAGGGACTGAAAAAATTAGCATAGGTTTTTATCAAAATTAGCAACTATTTTCTGCAAATTAACATATATTTGAAAACTCTTTAATCCATGCTAATAACTCTCAGTTTTCGAGCTTTTGCAATGGGAGTTTGCTTCTACAAACTACAACTGTTCTTTTTGAGAAGCGTTCTTTGGAAATTTTCTTGTGTTTGCAGCCAATGAGCTATAATATAATACATAGAGTGGCTATAGCAGCTCAATTAGCATTCCGAACGGAGGCAAGCAGCCGCTATGATATAAATGTACTAGATGATGACAACAGCAGTCTGGAGCTGTCTGAATCTGTGTATGTGGTTTATTGTTGATAGAAATTATTTATAGTTTGACAGAGCAGGACGACAAGATTCGACAAGAAAATATGACTGCATTCTCTTCTACATGCTTTTATTGGAACAAAAGCAGCAAAAACAGATATCTTATTTCAGGCAATTGAATTTCTTTTCTATTATAAGAAGGCTATATTGACAAGAGATTAATTTTTGCCATTGTAAAGCACAAATTTTCATCACAGATTCCTCTCTGTTCAGAACATGACTGTCTGGAGATTATGTCTGCTAAGCATTCCAAAGAGAAGAAAGAACTTATTATCCAGAAAAATAAAACAGTCTCTTTATCCACCTCATTATGTGAAATGTGTGTACCCAGCCCTTGTCCCGTTTCTCTATGGGGTTGGTTGTTTAATTAATGACAGGAGACATTAGCTATCCAAGGCAGCACTGACAATTTAGAATTGCTCTTCTCATCCATGCATAATAATCCCAATGCAGAGCAATTCAGATCAGCATTTATATAGAAAGTGTTTACCGGGACAGACTAACCCACTGAACACTGCACACTGTAAATCATCGGGAAGTGATGTGCTTCTTTAATCTACGATTCCTTCTCAAGAAAGCACCTCTTCTGACCATGATTACTGTGCAACAGATTATGAGTCACTCACCAAATGCTCTGAAAACGTTGAGTAAATAGCAGAAAATGTCAGCAGAGAGTTGGGAAATAAATTAAATGCCACGACTGTCTAGAGGTTATGTTTGCTCAGCATTCCGAAGAGAAAAAAGAACTTATTGCCTAGAAAAATAAAACATAGTCTCTGTTGTGTTTTCAATGTAAAATATGCTATGGTGGGAGAAGTGTGGATGCACAGGGCTGGCAGCAGTGGCCAATTCAATGTTAATTTTATATTACCCACGTATCAGTAAACGAAGGTTCTCAAATGATAAGTTGCATTTTACTTACAACCGATATTTATTCAATCTATGTGAACAACACATCACCATAACAACATAAACATAGGAAGCCATTACTCACTCTCTTCATAATGCGACTTGGCCACTGCTGCTAACCCCGTGCATCCACACTTCTCCCACCATAGCATATTTTACATTGAAAACACAACATCCTCCCACCTTGATTTGGTGGTTAACAAATAAAAAACACACATGTAAAAATGTTTATACCTACAAGTCAGAATACATACAAAAATGAGGGATATATACAATACATTGAAAACACAACAGTCTCTTTATCCACCTCAATATGTCAAATTATGCCACATGGCTGAAAATGTGTTGAAAAAAACAGTGACTCACAAAGATGTAACAAAAACTTTATGTTAAAGTGCAGACTGAAGTCCTCTTGTCAGTTGCAAGACCACGTGAGTTGGCCTGCCGCTAGAGGTGCGCAGCTGTGAGCTTACATTTGGGAGATAGTAGCAGCCCTGAATATGGTTTTCCATGGTTTCCCATTTTCACACCAGGCAAATGCTGGGGCTAAACCATAATTAAGGCCACGGCCACTACCTTCAAACTCCTAGCCCTTTCCTATCCAATCGTCGCCATAAGACCTATCTGTGACAGTACCATAAGGCAGATGTATATAAAATAAATACTTTTCAAGGGCAATGAATCAGTACTAGAAAACACCTATTGGTTCATGTGAATGAGAGAACTGTTTCAAACCAAGAAATGTGACTATTAATAGATCAATATAAATTTCAATTTGTTTATTGTAAATATAATTTCTGGCCTATGTTATAAAAATGTTTATGTAGAAAGTTTGTCTTTGAAATATATAATAATTCAATAATGTGTTTTTAATTTCCTTGGCTGTCTAGATATGCATCCCAATCCATAATCTTGTACCACAGACCTAAAATCTTCTGTATGTTGATAAATTGGAGATGTGTGGATATCTCTATATCTTTATGATAACATAACTGTTATACCTAATGAATAAGACCTATGTGAAAATGTTTCATTTTCACGCTGTGTTCCGCATTTGCTTACCCAGTGCTTCACCTACTGAGGTACATTTAAGACGTGGCGATCGCCAGTTCAACTTTCTTAAAAGATGGCAGCGTGATAGCAACTCTATGTATTATACTCCTGCTCGTTGTTTGCAGCTGTTCAATTGCTCCATAACAGAAGTCTGTTTTGACTGAGATGGGTCAGTGCCCGTGGTAGAATTTTTGCGTCACTTCGTCACATACTTTTCAATCTTAACAAGTTTTACAACACTGTCCTTTTCCCAAGCAACTCTACATTTACAAAATTTGTAGAACACTGTCAATGAATCTGTGACATGTAATCCTTCATCTGAATACTGTCGAGCCCTCTCAAAGGCATTTATAACCATGCGCCCCATAACCTCAACGATTAATGCAGATTTATTCTCTTCACCTTGAGCATAATTAAGTTCAAAAGGAATGAAAGGAAAAGGAAAAACGTATCTCTTGTCTTGTGCTGATCTCATTTCTCATTAACAATCGATAAAGTCTTATATAAACAGGAATGAAGGGAAAAAAAATACATACCTCGTGTTTTGTCTCTTGGTAATAACAGATAAAAAAGTTATTCAATCGTATAAATCTATTATTAATGTATTAATTCAGGTAATACCAATTGATAGTAGTGGCTGAGAATGGACTTTGACATTTTTCTGTCGAATAGTACGGTTTTTGCAAATGAATAGCAAATTCATGATGAATTAGCAACAAAATTGCTGGTAGTTCCTAAATTTGCATTGTGAATCAAAATTCACATATTTGTCACATTTAAATTTCGGAAACACATTGTTTCACCACACCTTACAACTATAAAATACTGATTTTTAACTCATAAAACAAAAATTTGTGGTTATTGCAAATGCTAAATTTGCTAATTCGAGATGATCAAATCTATAATACGATTGTAATCACCCACGCATTTATAATGATTTTCTTTATAGTAATACCTATTATAAATGGGAAATTTACGAATTGATTAGCTCCCTTCATACCAGAGGTACCAGATATAGCGTGTTCCCTTGAATAAATAATATAAAGTCATTTCTGTATCAACAAAGGCCATTACCACGTCCTTCCAGACTCTCAATGCTTTTCCTGTACCATGCTTATCTTTCACAGAACAACTTTTCTTAGCTAAATGTTTCTTTAGCAAGATATCAGGCAGGACATCCACTCTGTCAAGATGCAAGGATGCGCGACGGGTGATTATTACCCACAAGCAAAAATCCTCCTTACTTTTAAATTGTAATGATTGGAAACCATGTAAAAGATGACCAATTTACATTACATACATACATTATCATTATAGACTGTTATGCCTTTCAGCGTTCAGTCTGCAAGCCTCTGTGAATTTACTACACGTCGCCACAATCCTCAATTATCAACTAGTATTGTGGCCTCATTTAGTTCTATACCTCTTATCCTTAAACCGTTAGAAACCGAGTCTAACCATCGTCGTCTTGGTCTACCTCTACTTCTCTTACCCTCCATAGCAGAGTCCATTATTTTCCTAGGTAACCTAACCTCCGCCATTCGCCTCACATGACCCCACCACCGAAGCCGGTTTATGCGTACAGCTTCATACATCGAGTTCATTCCTAACTTAGCCTTTATCTCCTCAATCCGAGTACCATCCTGCCATTGTTCCCACCTGTTTGTACCAGCAATCATTCTTGCCACTTTCATGTGTGTTACTTCTAACTTATGAATAAGATATCCTGAGTCCACCCAGCTTTCGCTCCCGTAAAGCAAAGTTGGTCTGAAAACAGACCGATGTAAAGATAGTTTCGTCTGGGAGCTGACTTCCTTCTTACAGAATACTGTTGATCGCAACTGCGAGCTCACTGCATTAGCTTTACGACACCTTGATTCAATCACACTTACTATATTACCATCCTGGGAGAACATACAACCTAAATACTTGAAATTATCGACCTGTTCTAGCTTTATATCACCAATCTGACATTCAATTCTGTTGAATTTCTTACCTACTGAGATTAGTCTTCGTGGCTAATTTTCATACCATACTCATTGCACCTATTTTCAGGTTCCAACATATTACACTGCAGGCTTTCGGCACAGTCTGCCATTAAGACCAAGTCGTCAGCATAGGCCAGACTGCTTACTACATTTCCACCTAACTGAATCCCTCCCTGCCATTTTATACCTTTCAGCAGATGATCCATGTAAACTAAGATCAGCAAAGGTGAAAGATTACAGCCTTGTCTAACCCCTGTAAGTACCCTGAACCAAGAACTCATTTTACCATCAATTCTCACTGAAGCCCAATTGTCAACATAAATGCCTTTGATTGATTTTAATAATCTACTCCTAATTCAATAGTCACCCAGTATGGCAAACATCTTTTCCCTCAGTACCCTGTCATATGCTTTCTCTAGATCTACGAAAAATAAACACAGCTGCCTATTCCTCTCATAGCATTTTTCAATTACCTGGCGCATGCTGAAAATCTGATCCTGACAGCCTCTCTGTGGTCTGAAACAACACTGGGTTTCATCCAACTTCCTCTCAACGACTGATCGCACCCTGCCTTCCAAGATGCCAGTGAATACTTTGCCTGGTATACTAATCAATGAGATACCTCGATAGTTGTTTCAATACTTCCTGTTCCCTTGCGTATAGATAGGTGCAATTACTGCTTTTGTCCAATCTGAAGGTACCTTACCAACACTCCATGCTAATTTTACTACTCTATGAAGCCATTTCATCCCTGTCTTCCCACTATATTTCACCATTTCAGGTGTAATTTCATCTATTCCTGCTGCTTTATGACAATGGAGTTTATTTACTATCCTTTCCACTTCCTCAAGCATAATTTCACCAACATCATTTTCCTCCTCCCCATGAGCTTGGCTGTTCGCAACACCACCAGGATGGATGATTTCCTTTTACATTGAGAAGATGTTCAAAATATTCCCTCCACCTCTCCAGTGATTCCCAGGGATCTATTATGAGTTCACCTGAATTACTCAAAACACTGTTCATTTCCTTTTTCCCTCTCTTCCTAAGATTCTTTATTACTGTCCAGAAAGGTTTCCCTGCTGCTTGACCTAGCTTTTCCAGGTTGTTACCAAAATCTTCCCATGACTTCCTTTTGGATTCAACAACTGAGGCGTCTAGTATCAAAACTGGCCAAGTCACAAAATTTACGAAAATGAGTTAAGGTTATAAATTTGAAGTAGAAGTATAGCACTATCAGGTAAAACAAGAATATGTTTTAAAATCGTCCATGTCTTCATGTTATAGAGCACTGAATTCTCGGTCTTGCAACAGAATCGGCCAAGTCATGCAGCCAGTGAATTCAAAACCGGCCAAGTCAAGGAACGAGCGACAATCTTTATGATGCAGCATTATTGTGTGGAATCTTGTGTTGTTACATTAAGCAACAAGGTGATAATATCAGTAGGCAAAATCGTTCCTTGTAATGTATATTCTCTGAAGTCATAATATTTTGTTTTTTGTTCGTTTGCAACACTGATTTACGTATTGACGGGCTTCTTACCGTCATTGGCGCCAAAGCAGTCCTATTTCCGGTGTGCCCGTATTTTGTCATTATTGTGTGCTGTAACGTGGATATTGTTCCAAGTGGAGAACTGAAAGATTTACTTTCATACCTTGAGAAATTGTACAAAATTGCAACAAAAACGGCTAAGTCAAAATTTAAATTAACAAAAAAGATGGGTTAATTATGAGTTAGATTTCTCAAAACAGCGGAACTTAAATATTAAACCATTAAGGATATAACTGTGAAAAATAATCTTTTCTGACCATCATTGCTTTGTCTCTACAGGTTTTTCGTCCATATTGAAAAATATGCCTTGAGTGACTTGGCCGGTTTTGATACTAGACGCCTCAACTATTTGTTTCGCTCTGTTTCTTTCATCTACGTACAAATCCCTGTCTGCCTCGGCCCTTGTTTGGAGCCATTTCTGATAAGCCTTCTTTTTACGTTTACAAACTGCTCTCACTTCATCATTCCACCAAGATATTCGCCTTTTCCCATCTTTACACACAGTTGTTCCTAGGCATTCCTTTGCTGGTTCTACTACAGCATCCCTGTATGCCACCCATTCACTTTCTATAGGCACCGTGCAGATAGATCGAAATGCTACTACTAGTGCTACAGAGTGGCCCGTTCTGAAACAAGAGGTGAGGCGTAGTGCGAGAGTCTCAGTACAACATGTGTGACGTTCGAACAAGTTGCACGTTTAAAGCGATTCAATTCGGGGATCTAAGTGAATCAACATGCAATAAAGGAAGAAACCTTGTTGTCAGTGGCCACGTGAACAGCGTTGAAGAGTTAATTTCTAATGGTTTCGGATACATCACAGGAAAAGTCACCCGACAAACGCCTTATATCGTGAAACTTGAGGTAGGTAAGGTGTAGTTAGGTAACAATTTATAAAGTTTATTTAGTAAGGATTACTTAATGTATGTTTGCTAATTGTACGCAGTTTTATTTTGTGTTCAGGTTGACCAGAATCGTAATGTCTCTACCAGCAAATGTTCCTGTCCTGCTGGCGCCAGAGGAACTTGCAAACACGTGGCTGCGGTAGTGTATTATATAAATAATGAAAGTGTTGTCTCCAAAACAGACCGTCCGCAACAATGGGGAAAACCGAGCCCGAAAACAATGTCAACAGCTACCATATGCAAGTATTTTAATTTGATGTCATTTAGGCTACCTCTGAGTCAATTTTGACATTCTGTTTTACTCTACCAGACAGCAGAGGAACAGATCTCTGTTGGGCGATCAATGTCCAAGTTTTATCTAATTTTATCAAATTAACGCTAAATTTGTCCCAATGTCCTAACATTGTAGGTATGACATGAAGTGTCCTAACGGACTTTACTCTGCCCTTCAAAAACCGAGAACCATGGTCTTAATTTTCTCCACGTTTACTTTCATTCTATAATTTCCAATATATTCACTCAACATGTTTATTCGAGCTTATACGTCCTATCCATTTGCTTCCCATACTAGAGTACAACATCACCCTCAGTTCCAAGATCCCACATTATTCCATTATCTCTTTTACAATTTAACCCATCATCATTATTAACAACAATGACCAGAGCACACTACCCTGTCTTAGTTCAGTTACTTTTTGAAACAATTCTGTCCTACCCACAGGGGTCTGGACACTGCTGCTTACATTCTGAAACCATTTTGTCTTATCCACAGAGGTCTAGATACTGCTGTAACAATACTGTTTTAAACTGCTTGCACATCTGACTTTTCATACCTTTGCTTTGGGGATGCTACTTTATGCCTTTTCTAAATTGAGGCATGTCATCGCATTCCACATACCATTGCTTTTCCATTAGCTGTTTCATACTGAAGATTGGGTCTAGCCATTGTTCTTCCATTTCAAAAACCACACTGAACTACTTCTAATTGTCCTTTCACCTTTTTTTCTCATTCTTATTTCTAGTATCCTATAAAATATTTTTGCTACTTGTGATATCTGTGCGATTCTTATAATACTGTATTTCTACTAAATCTATTTCAATTTATTTCAGAGAGTGAAGAGCTGCTAAGGGAATATGAAGAACACCCTACTTCTGAAAATGCAACAGGTCTTCTCCAATCCCTGGATGAAAGTCCAAGAAAGATCTGGCATGAAACAGTAGAATTCCAGACTTCACCCACTCAAGCAGGAATGCATGGTCTCTCAGTAGGAAATTAGATTCATCAAACCCTACAACTAAAAGATCAAAAACTGCTGTCAACTGAAATGATTTGGTAAACATCTAGCATCAGTTTCCAAGAATATAAAAGACCAGCAAACCAAAAAGGATATTAAATCACAGCTGAACGCCAAGAAAAGAGAAGCCTCACGGTCTTCACAATTTTCCACTCCATTCCTTGAAAAGGAAACTAAACAAGTAATGAAAATTATGAAACTCAGAAAAGCAACTGGATTTGATGGAATCTACCCTGAATTTCTCTCACTGTGGACAAACTACAGTAAAATGGTTAACCAGCTTCTCCAGCTTCTTTTTAAATATCCTGCAAACCAGTAACATCCCACCTTTGATAAAGAAAACAAAAATATTAGCCATACTGAAGCCAAATAAAGATCCCAAAAAAGTGGAAAACTATCGTCCGATAGCACTTCTCAGTGTCACATACAAACTTCTTGAGTGACTGATCTACAACAAAACTTTTAAAACAATCAACAACCATATTCCAATAGAGCAAGCAGGATTCAGATCTGGAAGAAGCTGTAACAAGCAGGTATTTTCTCTCACTACTCACATTTGTAAATGCTATCCCATGCTGCCAACTTACTACCTTATTAAGCAATATGCTAAGCAACAGATACTTTCAGATCTACTCCAATATTTACCTCAAGGATCTGTTCTGGCTCACATCTTTTTCAGTTTATACATACTCTACTTACCGAAAACAACTAAAAGAAAATTCATTTATGCTGTTGACATTCGTTTGATGACAGTGCTCTGACTTTCCAGACGCTGAAACTATTTTATCCACAGATCTCAAAGCCATGGATGTATACTATAAGAAATGGTGCCTCCACCTAAACCCTCAGAAAACAGTGGTATCTGCATTCAACCTACTCAACAGACTGTCAAATTACAAACCAGATGTTAGCTTCTGGAACCAAGTAGGCCTACTCCCGTACTGTAATACACCAAAGTACTTAGGAATAATGCTAGACAGAACTCTGACCTTCAAGCAACATCTCTCGAATGTGGCTGCTAAAATTAAAACTAGAAATAATATTCTTCGAAAATTTGCTGGTACATCATGGGGAGCTAATACTCATATCCTACGATCCACAGCCTTAGCCCTATCATATTCTGCTGCTGAATACTGCTGTCCAACCTGGATCAATAGTGCTCACACTAAGAAGATAGATATACAACTCAACCAAGCTATGCGAATAATCACGGGATGTATTCGAAGTAGTACGAACACACTATGGCTACCTGTTCCTAGCAATATTCCACCTCCACCCCTAAGATGATTTTTTTTTTTTTTACCTGCTTGTTGCTTTATGTCACACCGACACAGATAGGTCTTATGGCGACACCTAAGAAGATTAGAAGCACTTCTATATACTGTAGTTGTGATTAACCTAAGTAAACTTTAAATAAGCAGCTACTTAGTTGCCGGTACTTTCTGCTGCAGATTTATTATGCATACTCGATTCCTCAGATTTCTATCATCCTGATGTGTTTTCGGTAGTTTCTAAACCATCCAGATCCAACATATTTAGAAATTTTGCAAATTTAGCACAATTTTCAACTTTTAAACTGTGTTGGACATTTGGTCATGAAGTATGGAAATCAATTGGCTTGATGTCACACAGACACAGATAGGTTTTATGGCAACAATGGTATAGGAAATGGGTAGGAGTGAGATGGAACCAGCCATGGCCTTAATTAAGGTACAACCTCAGCATTTGTCTGGTGTAAAAATGGGAAACCACCAAAAACCAACTTGAGGGCTGCCAACAGTGAGGTTCGACCCCACTATCTCCCAAATGCAAGCTCACAGCTGCGCGCCCTAACTGCACAGAAAACTTGCTCGGTCCAATGGCAGCTAGTATGGAAAAGTTCTGTAAGACAAATAAAAATAACAATACCACTTGCAGTACTCTCACACCACAGAGTTTCATACCACACTCATTTTACTGTGTAGCGACAATATCAATTTTAATCCAAAATGGTGGACACCATTTGTCATGACGTCATTAATTACTGAAACTAGTTTCAAAGATTCGCCTTTTTAACTATATTAACCATTTAGATAACATTCATAACTGCATAGTTATGAACCGAAATTTACTATATATTCTTGCGTGACACTTGAAATTCTACACCAGGATCAGTACACAACAAAACAAGACATATTCTGCGTTTAAAAAAAAATAAAAAAGTAAATGTGACAGTGCAACGTACAGCATTTTAAAGCAGACGCAGAGAGATATATTTATGTTCGCTTTAGGACAAAGGAATGAGCTACGATTAATTTTATTCCATGTACCAACACTAGCTTAGGGCAATAAGCAGGTATGCGAAGAACTATGACATATTTCAGTTCAATAACATTAACCATTCTATTAGAGAACTCGTCTGGATTCCCGACTTTTCTGCAAATTGAAGATAAACATATCTTAGCCAATATTCTTCTATGGTTTTATTCATAGCAAAGCAACTATCACGCGAAGCTTGCATTTTACTATAAAAAATGCAGTTGAATATTCATAATACAGCTATGTCTATGACAGCATAAACTCAGCAACAGTGCTCTCTGTTTCATCACAAAGAAACCTGCCAAATGTAGGATGCAAATAGGCTAAAACACTCATACATACAAAAACATCATACAAAACATTACCGGCACTGCACTATGGATTTGTAAATGAACTTCATCGATTGTGGGTGTGCCAAGATATCTTTCCTGGCAGAAATACCTGTTCTGGAAGAGAAAAAATCATTAGTGGTTAACAGCCTGATGTTAAGGTCAATTTCCAAACATAAATAATACTTTATGATAAATTATTTGGGGATATTAGGTCGTGTAATATTAATTATCAGCTGACGCGTTTCAATCCTGCAACCAGGATCGTCTTCAGAGCAGTAACAAAGCATAATGGCAACTGTCACTCCATAGTAACCAGACTCACGATAGAGAGACCCTGTTAGAAATATAGTTCCTTCCAGGACCTCCAGGACCTTATATTGATATGGAGCCCAAAAACCATAGTTCTGAGAAAAAGAGTTTAGAGTAAAGAAAATCATAGTGATACAGCCATGATGGGCTTTGCCTACCAAAACAACCAATGCTCAGCTTGAAGGCATCTAGATTAAAAGGTGACACATGGTCAGCATGACAAATCCTCTTGGCCATTACTCTTAGCTCTCTAGACCAGGGTCCAGCTCCATGGTTAAATGGTTAGCGTGCTGGCCTTTGGTCACAGGGGTCCCGGGTTCGATTCCCGGCAGGGTCGGGCCTTAATTGGTTAATTTTGCTGGCATGGGGGCTGGGTGTATGTCCCGTCTTCATCATCATTTCATCCTCATCACAACGTGCAGGTCGCCTACGGCTGTCAAATCAGAAGACCTGCATCTGGCGAGCCGAACTTGTCCTCGGACACTCCTGGCACTAAAAGCCATACACCATTTCATTTCTAGACCAGGGCTGCTGACTCACCATCATCATCAGATAGCTCCACAATTGTGAGACTGCATTTTTTTGCTACTTGTTTAACATAGTACTAAAACATTGAATGTTTTCAGTGATGGAAGGATGGGAAATAATAATAATAATAATAATAATAATAATAATAATAATAATAATAATAATAATAATAATAATAATAATATTGTTCTTACATACCACTAACTACTTTTTCGGTTCTCAGAGGTGCCAAGGTGTCGAAATTTTGTCCTGCAGGAGTTCTTTTACAAGCCAGTAAATCTATCAACATGAGGCTGATGTAATTGAACACCTTCAAATACCACTGGAGTGTGTAGGATCAAACCTGCCAAGTTTGGCTCAGAAAGCCAGTGTTTTACCATATGAGCTACTCAGCTTGGCAGGAGCTAGGATTGGGAAGGTAGCAGTCATGGACTTAATTAAGGTACAGCCCCAGCTATTGTCTGGTGCAAAAATGGTAAACCATAGAAGGCCATCTTCAGGGCTGTCGTCAGTGGGATTGGAACCCACTATCTCCCGAATGCAAGGCTCACGGCAGCGCAACCCAAACCGCACAGCCAACTCACTCGGGGACAAGACTTCAAACCAGCCCTAAAAATACAGGTTAAAAATTCCTGCCCTGGCTGGGAATTGAACCCAGGGCCTCTACATAAAGGCAGGCTCACTATCCCTACACCGTGGGGCCAGCACAAGATGGAGTAAAACAGGTCCAAAATATTGGCTGCTACAAACTAGGAAAAAGAAATGTTAGAAGTGAATGTCTTCTATAATTGTGGTTTGTAGATTTCTCCAGGAGGTTACTTTTAGACTAAACACTGGACTGATTACATATTAGTGAAATGACAATGGAACAAATCAATAATGATCTGCAAAACTTGCATTTGAGAGCAGACTATGGATCTGACCATATATTTGTTTTCAGAGAAATGTGTCTTGAATTGAGAGGAATTAAAATGCAGGCAAGACATCACTCTGATGTTGACACCATGAAGAATTTTGGTAAAAAAATTAAAAAATAAGCATCTTGAAAATTACAGTGGTTAGCACGCTCAGGGAAGTCTGCCTTAAACCTACAATAGAAAGTCTTTGCTGACAGAAGGAACCCTTTAAAACTGATTTATATAGGGTGGTACACCTTTCAAGCTACTAAGTTGAATGATATCTGACATTTCATACTTCAGTAAACATGCAATTTACTGAAGTAAAACTTTCAGAACTTACAGCTCAGCTCTCTAGCCTGAATTTGCAATTCTCATATATACAAAAAACCATTACTAGATAATATTTTTTTAAATCATGCAATCACCTAGATCTTTTCCTGATAATTTCCATAAAACTATTGCAATCTCTTTTAAGTCACATGTACTCAGACAGGTCTACAGTGAAAATGGAATAGGAGAGAGAGGAATTGTGGCCTGAATTAAGGTGAAGATAATCACATGGGAGTTCAAACCTCGGACCTGAGCTGTGAAATGATTTTGAATGAAAAATATCAAACTGTTGCAAGATGCATAAAATACCACAACCGTACAGTGATAACGAAGTACAGTACACAGTATTTTCAGCCAGACGAGCATCATGGTTGATTATGAGCCACTGAAACTGAGAAGTGAAGTGGAGCAAACAATATATATACTCAAAAATCACTATGCTGTTGACCGCAATGACATTTGATCACATCATTAAAAGTACGCTCAAGAATGCTAAAGTACTCCACTAAGAGGGTAGTATATTGCAGAGAGAGAATTACGACCTCAGGAGTAAGTTACTTGTTTTCATACCCTTACATACACTGGATTACAATAGTTTCCCTACAATCACTGTCACTGTCAGTACTGTCACACAAATATTCAAAAATGAAGCACTTGATTTCGGAGTTGTCAACAAAGATAGCAGTCGTGTTACTTCTCAGCTCTTAGATGTGAATGGCGAGATAAAATAATTATATTTGTCCGACTGTATACACAGCTGACCACAAATGTTTGGTACAGGCCTAGCCACAAGATTATTACAATTTTTTGTACAAATCTGTTCTAATTCTCTACTAGTTAAAAATACAAATGGTGATGCAAAATCTTCCGAGTTTCTTAATGGGTTGTTTTAACAATAATTTAGGTATGGAAGACATGGTTCATGTATCTCTTTTTTCTCTATATCAACCTCCTTTGCCTGTTGGACCAAGTTCTCAGACTGCTTTAACGCATAAGCCACATGCAGCATTTGGTTTATTGCCACAATGTCTACTTTTTTGTTGGAACCTCAGGATGACAAGCAGTGAACTTCCTCAAAAACTTGCCTCTCTCTGGAGCATAGTGAGGATGCTTGTGCTGCCTGTACATGATTATGTCTGCTATTCCCCTGTAGTTCACCTCTGGAGCAGAATCCCAGTACATGACCAAGGATTTCAATCTCACTATAACCTTCATGGCAGCAGCATTTGCAATGAGGCTTCCACCTTGAAATGCTCGGACAGCTGTTATACTGGGTGGTTCACCAGCCCCTTGCGATTTAGTTTTATGCATCCTGCTATATTTACTACACTTCTGAAGAGGATCCATTTTAGCTTTGGATTTTTTTAGAATCTAAAAAGAACAGCACTAATAAGCTTCTAATTTTCATGTGTATAAGACACTATCAATTCTCGATACTCATAGTGTGCAATCTGGCATCTTTTTATATTATAATTGTAATATGTAAATTTAAAAGGTTTTTAATATGTAATGTAATTCTCATTGTAAACCATGTATGGATAGATAATGTTTCAGACATTTGACCTTAAGGTTACCTACAGGCTGATGATGCCCTTAACAAGGGGCGAAACATGTCCCTGAGAAGTTAATATAGTATTATGTAGATTTCAACTACATAGCACGTGGTTTGTATTGAATAAGTGGTGATGATAAAATCTGCTCCTGGTCTGCGTGCGCACCTCCTGTTATAAGGTAAGTGTTCTTCGTATCTATGCTTGTTTTATGGGTTCATTCGAGGTACCCATAATGAATTAATAGTGGTGCTCATGATTTCCGCTGTCTTCTAGCCCGTAACAACACATCTCGTTACATTACCCCGGTTTAGATAGAGGGACCGCTGTATTTCAGAATTGCATAAAAGCAGCAGGATGCATTTTAAATAAATTGCAAGGGGATGGTGAAACAACCGGTAATGCACAACATCTTTAGAGTGCTTGACCCTTCTGAAGAGGAGAAACCTTTCCTTGTGCTCATTAACTATTCAGTTTTGCATGTTCAGCATAATTCTCAACACCTTCACCTCAAAGTTTCAGAGCGTCAGCCACCAGATTCCAAGATCGCAGGTTCAAACCTTGAATAGTTGATCAGATATTTGAAAGGCAGTAAAAAAAGTTCATTCAACACTCCATGTGGTACGATGTTGGCATGTAAAAGATATCTGGTGACACAACTGGTGTTTACTTAAATACCACTGAAAAAGATCTATTTCCATCTTGTCAATACTATTAAATACTATTAAAATTTATTTAAACTATATTAAAAAAAGGTCAAACATGTTTCGAGAACCCCACCGTTCTCTTCATCAGTCACCATACAATTTGTGGACTTGATACCTAATCATCTACACGAACATTCTAAACAAGTTATTAGTTAACAACAAGAATAGTTATCTATATGAAATTACACTATTCTAAATAAGTTATTATTGAAACAATAGATTTGTCAAATAAACAAAATATTTAAATTACACAAAACCACAAAAATAAACTTCTCTTTCTTTTTACAATTCTAACAATAACTGTGGACACGCACTGTTTTTGTATGATTTTAGAATGTTAAGAAGAGATGCGAAGCGGCCAGTACTCCTCAAGCATCCCTTGGGACAATATTGACTAGTGACAACACCATTGTAATCCACCAAAAACCAGTGATAGTCACAAGGTAAGGTTAGGATAGGTTAGGTTAGGTTAGGTTAGGTTCAGTGCAACAGAATATCTAATTAACAGACCGTTGTCATTGAAACCAC
Organism: Anabrus simplex; assembly: GCF_040414725.1. NCBI lineage: Eukaryota > Metazoa > Arthropoda > Insecta > Orthoptera > Tettigoniidae > Anabrus > Anabrus simplex. The sequence goes on along the minus strand of NC_090267.1, from coordinate 82,883,572 downwards.
TGGTGGTGACAATGATTGAATACAATAAACATACAAATGGAATAAATTATTGGTCTATCAAGGTTTCGTCAGGTAGAAACAACCAACACCATACAAACAAATGATACAACTGATTCATACATACATACATACATACATACATACATACATACACAGTCATCATCATCATCCTTAACCATCCCCAGTTTCCCAGGTGTGGTATATGAGCCTCCTCCATCTCATCCTGTCCTTGTACTATTCTTCCTCCACCAACTTGTCCCAATCATGACCTCTCAGCAGTACATCGTTCTTAACTAAATCTATCCATTTCCTTCGTGGCCTTCCCATGGGTCGTCTTCCTTCTACTTTTCTGTCAAATTCCTTCCTTGCAGTTCTGTTTACTGGCATCCTCTTCATGTGACCAAACCACTTCAGTCTTGATATCTGAATCTTATTGAGGAGAGAATCATCTATTCCTACTTCTTCTCTAATTTTCTCATTCCTAATGTTGTCTTTCCTGGTTTTCTGGATCATAGTGTGTAGGAATTTCATTTCAGCTGCCTGAAGTTTGGAGTTATCTCTATTGGTCAGTGTTGTGGTTTCGAGACTGTATGTAAGAATTGGTGTAGCCTATAATAGGACTTGTACAATGTCATTTTTGTTTTCATGGGTATTTGTTCATCCCACAGCAGGTATCTTACCTGGTGGTAAAATTGTGTTGCCTTATTGATTCGATTGTTCACCTCATGTTTTGCTAGGTTGTCATTTTATATAATGCTACCCAAGTATTTGAAAACTGGAACGCTGTCCAGTTGGGCTTCATTTAACATGACTATTGGTTCTGCTCCTTCCCCATACACTTTCAACACCACGGTCTTGGTCTTGCTGATGTTTAAACCATATTTCTTAAACTCCTCATTCCAGCTTTGCATTCTCTCTCCCAATTCCTCTTCCGAGTCACTCCAGATCGCAACATCATCTGCAAATGTGAAGGCTTTGATATCTCCATGTTCTTTCCTTTTAATAGATTTCATTACTACATCCATTACAATAATAAATAGTGGTGACAATGAGCTGCCCTGCTGCACTCCTCTCTTTGTTCCAAACCAGTCCGACAAACCACATCCTACTTGAATACAGCTTCTATTCCCACTATACAACATTTTCACTTTGTCTATGAGGCTGTCTCGCACTTGAAGTTCTTTCAGGCATTGCCAAATCTTTCCCTTGGTACATTGTCGTATGCTTTCTCAATGTCCAAAAATATTAGAAATAAAGGCTTGTTCTTCTCCCAGTACTTTTCCATTAGCATCCTAATTGCAAATATAAGGTCTGTAGTTGACCTTCCTGGTCTGAAACCATACTGCTCTTCTTCCAAAATTGGTTCAACAATATCTCTGATTCTGGCCTCTATTATTTTTTCCAATATTTTCAGGACATGAGACAGTAGTGTGATACCACGGCAATTAGTACATTTTCGTCGGCTTCCTTTCTTGAACAGAGGTACAATGATGCCCATCTTCCAGTCCTCTGGAATAGTATTTTCCTCCCATATCTTGTTGAGCAGTCTGTAGAGCCATTGGATTCCTGGAATTCCCGCTGCTTTCAGTATATCTGCACTTAGCTCATCTATGCCCACTGCCCTTCCTTTCTTCATGCTCTTGAGCGCATTTTCAACCTCAAGCCATGTAATTGGTGGTTCAGTTGTGGTTCCTCGACTTGGCTCTTCTCTATCCGTTGTTATGTTTTCTGCATCTCCATTCAGCAGCTTTTTGAAATAGATCTTGAGTTCTTGTTTAATTTCTCCCTCTTCTTGTGCCAGAGTTCCATCATCACGTTCTATGGTCTCTTGATCCCTTCACTTGTTTTTCACTACTCTGTATAGCAATTTCATATTTCCTCTACTGTCCTCTTCCAGTTTGTCTGCAAACTCATTCCATTTCTTCTCTTTTTCTTCCCTTACAATGTTCTTTACAGCGAGTTTCTTGTTCCTGTATACTCCTTGAAGTCTTTGTATTTCTTGTTCATTTCGTTCTTGTCCCTGTTTGTTTTTCGTTGTCCAGTACTTTATTTGGTTTCTTTCTTTCACTGCCGTTTTCACTCTATCAGTCCACCATGGTGTCTCCTTTTTTCTTTTGATTGAACTTGTAACTCCACATAGGTTTTTGGCTTCTCCCACAAAGATGTCTTTGAAGGCCTTCCACTCTTCATTAACACTGGTTACTTCACCCTTCCGCAAACTCTGTTGAATCCTTAGTTTGTATTCTTCCTTTATTTGGACTTCTTGCAACTTCCAAGTTTTAATCCTTGGTTTTTTCATAATAATTTTCTGCGTTTCATTAGTCTTATGTTTGAAGTCTACTACCAACAATCTGTGGTCACTGTCCATGCTTTCACTAGGGATGACCTTTACTTCTGTGATGTACCTGCCACCATCTTTATTCGTGATTACGTAGTCAATGTTCTATACTGGCCATCCCAACTGTACCTTGTTATTCTGTGACTGTCTCTTTTTCTGAAGAATGTATTTTTGATTATAAGATAATTTCTTCTGCACAGATCTAATAGTTGTTCTCCTTCTACATTCCTTTGTCCAAATCCATGTGGACCAATGATGTTCTCGTACCAAAGTCTGTCTACCTCAACCTGCGCATTTAGATCTCCAATAATAATAACATTTTCCTCATTAACTGTATCTTCCAGGTCTTGCCTAAATTTCTCTTTGTCTTCCTCACTGCAGCCTGTCTGTGGGGCATACACTTGTATGACGGTGTACTTACTTTTCTCCAGTTTCATGAACATTTTAATGATTCTATCACTTTTGCAGATAACTTCAGCTGTAGCATAAGTCCCTTTGTTAATTAAGAATCCAACACCATTTTTCGCTACCTTCTCCTGTCCACTCCAGTATAATTTATATCCTCCACGAAGTGTCTTACTTCCAATCCCTTTCCATTTGGTCTCACTTAATCCCAATATTGATATTTTTCTTCTATCCATCATGTCTAGGAGTTCTTCTCCCTTTCCAGTTAATGATAGAATGTTCATAGTTCCAATTCGGTATTTGGGTCTCTTTTTTATTTGGGGTTTTTCAGAACAATGTATATCATCAGCCTTACGGTCATCATACTTTACAATTGTCTGAGAGGATGTGTCAGTCCGGTCTATAATCTTCTTTTCGAGGCTCTTTTTCTTACTGAAAGTGACTGTACTCAATACTCTCCTGCTGACTTGCAACTGGGCAACTGGAGTGGGACAATGATGATGATAATATTAATTTATGGCACTCACTGTTCTTTAAGGAAAAGAAATATCCAGTCAACTATATTTGCAGTGAACTTAGTTTTTACTATTATTGTACTATTTTTGACTAGCATAATATCCTGTCACACACAAACAAATACACACACAGACAGAACATGCAACACCGATTCAATCTCATGAATGATGGGCAGGATGTCCAACCTCACCAATTTATGTTCCGCACTATTTAAAAACATTGAATGTATTTTCCTCTACTGTGATTCTGCAATTTTTTAAAAATAATAAATGTGGCTGAAATGAAGGTGGATATGCTACAAGGTATCACTTTTTATAGAAGGAATGTGTTGTGGTAAAGTTCACGTACGCAGATTTTGAGTTCACGTACTTTTTATCGTTTCTCAAAGTAATATCGATAGCAATTCAGTCACATATGACAGTGACATGTTCCGTGGTAAATGTGAATTAATTCGCAATGCCATCTGTCTTAATGGCAATATACTCTGTATCCGTATACCCTATACAGGGTGAAGCGAAATTCGTGCACTTGGGCGTCGCAGCGCGACTCCTTACTCGCCAGCAATAAAAAAATGTCTCTCACAAAAGTTGGTCCTGCGAGTATATCAGGCAGAAAAAGGACGTTGAGGTGTGGCAATTTGGCAACACGGTAACCACATGTAGGGTAAGTACCTCTGTCAGCAAATATTACCCGTGCTGTACAGTTGGTGCAGTGGATAGAGTTTTGGGTTCGCATGCAGGAGGTCGAGGGTTCGATCCTGGGTTGAGGCACATTTTTTATTTGCTAATTCCCATAGGACATTACATACTGTAATACAGTAAGATACCCGTACCTTACGTCACATGTATCCTACATTTACAACATTTTGTAACGCTGAACACAACAATACTTTGCTAGGCCTACTGGTAACGTAAGGCCCTAACGAAATGTAATGGACCTGAACGAGGCAAGAATAATAGTTGGTACTAATCTATGAGACCAATGGAGGAGGGCACAAAGAAAACAGGTTTCGCATCTAGTACATGAAGTGGTGCGAATGAATTCATGCCCACGACGTGGAAAGGGCGTCTTTCAAAGCTGACCAATGAGAGCGATTGTTCGTCCATTTCTAGGATCGTAGTATGTAAGTGCAAATGGTGTCTATAGGACCCGCTGCAATCACTGTTGACGATTAAGATGCCAGATACCACACACCACCTGTACTACATTTACAAAATAAAAAAAATACACGGTTCAACCCAGAATCGACTCCTCGACCTCCTGCATGCTAACCCAAAACTCTATCCACTGCACCAACTGTACAGCACGAATAACATGTGCTGACAGAGGTAGTTAACCTACATGTGCTTACAGTGTTGCCAAATTGCCACACCTCAACGTCCTTTTTCTGCCTGATATACTCGCAGGACCAACTTTTGTGAGAGACTTTTTTTATTGCTGGCATGTGAGGAGTCGCGCTGCGACACCCGAGTGCGCGAATTTCGCTTCACCCTGTATATTTACACGACTCTTAAATCTTTACTTGGCAAGTGACATGTTAGCGAAGTGGTAAAGGTACGAGACTACCAGACTTTGAGACTGGTGGTTCAAATCGACCTGTCACCAGGAATATATAACAGGTAAGATAAATTTATGTAAAATGAAAATATATATGATGAAAATAAATGTAAGTTAGGATAAGAGGAGAGAGGAGGAGGAGAGTGAAGAGATAAGTTGGTAAAACTATTCACTAATTTTAGTTTCTCCCCACCCGAAATCCCCACTACCCAGACAGATCCCGCAAGTATGACATCATGGATATGCCAGCGCATTCTGGCCTTGTTCCCTGAATAAAATGTGAACTAGTAGAGATAATCAAGCACAGTTTATCTCAAAAGAAAGACCAACTCTTCCTTTTTCGAACGGATCATAACATGTCATGCCAAATCTTGGCAGAAGTCTTAAAATATATGTTCAAATCTGACCAAGCTAACACGGTTCATGTGCCCCTCATGCTATCGCATGGCTCAGAGCTGTTGGTATGTGCCAATGAGTTTAGCTCTCATTACTGAGTGGCTTACCAAAGACATTCTTACTTATATGCAACTGCCACAACACCACAGTATCCATGCTAGAAGAACAACAGAATGATTGGCATTAAGGAAAAACAGGGTTAAAAAAATCTTTCAAAACATGACTCAAGCCTTATTGAAACAGTGATCAATATCCTACCTGTGCAAAGTAACAGTTAATAATGGTGTCCCCAAAACGAGTCTGATGTAAGTGTATTCTAGCCTTTGCAGCAGCAGCAGGGCAGTTGTAGTTCACTCGCATTCTTCTGAAGCTCCGGAAAAACTGGAATGATGCTGGTTCACCAAACTGACTAAACAATACTTCTAGCTCTTTCTGAAATAATAAAAGCAAATTTCACTGATAGGTTTACTTTAAAATACTTTCAAATATCTAAGCAACCTATAACTTAATACTGTATAGAAAATTAACAATTTTGTACAGAGTGGATTATCTAAGTCCAGGAATATATAACAGGTAAGATAAATTTATGTAAAATGAAAATATATATGATGAAAATAAATGTAAGTTAGGATAAGAGGAGAGAGAAGGAGGAGGAGGAGGAGGAGGAGGAGAGTGAAGAGATAAGTTGGTAAAACTATTCACTAACCAACCAACAGCTGAGACAGACTTTTATGGGTAAACAGTTTGTAAGGAAATTACTACTTTTTCCATTTACTTTTCTTAAGTAGACTATGATGATGCTAACTAATGCACTCCAATAGTAGGTATACTTTAGAAACAACAGAAGAATTAGGCACAATTTTTCATCAACAAGAGGGTTATGAGGATAAATAAAAAGTATTAATGATTACATCAAGACGATTAGAAAAGATAGACCTGTTCCTCAGCTCAATGGTCAGCTTCACATTTCTTGCTTCAGAGGACCCCGCGTACAATTCTTGGCCAGGTTGGAGATATTAGCTGCTTCTGGGGTTTGTCTCAATACACATCCCTTCATTTACATACAACACCCACTTTACCAACCACCACAAAAATACCCAATAGTCAATACATCTCTCCATATAGAGTCGGCATCAAAAAGTTGTTGGTGGTGGTGATAACTGTGTTAAGAAGAAATACAACTGAGCAACCCTTCTCTCTCAACATTAAATCAGAGAGAAATGGAAGAGGACAGACACTTTGAAAAATTGAAGTATCAGCAAAGGATAGAGAAGGGCCATGAAGGGTATGAAAATAAACTCCCTAAACTTTGCAATTCTAATACTGACAGAGTCAGAAAAGAACAAAAATTGCCAAGGAAAGTCCTATGCATTTTTGTTTGGGTCATCAGTCCACAGACTGGTTTGATGCAACTCACCATGCCACCCTATCCTGAGCTAACCTTTCCATTTCTACATAAATACTACATGCTACATCTAAAAAAACAAACCCCACGGCGCAACAGCCCCAAAGGGCCATGACCTACCAAGCAACCGCTGCTCAGCGGCCAATAGATTACGAGGCGTCGTGTGGTCAGCACGACGAATTCTCAATTGTAATCACGTAGGCTGGGTGGACCTCAAAGAAGCCCTCGGATCAAGGTAAAAAAAAATCCCTGACCTGGCCGGGAATTGAACCCGGGGCCTCCGGGTGAAAGGCAGGCATGCTACCCCTACATCGCGGGGCCGGCTCACATTCTATATCTACGATACTCTAATTTGTTTGTCAAATTCATGCCTTAGTCTACTCCTACTTTTTATGGCGTACACTTCCCCCCACAAAACTAACTGAACAAGTCCTGGGTGTCTTAAGATGTGTCTTATCATCCTACCTCCTTTTCTGGTCAAATTTAGCTAAATTGTTCTCTCACCAATTTGATTCAGTACCTCCTCATTCATGATTTGATCTACCCACTTCACCTTCAGCATTCTTCTGTAACACATTTCAAAAGCTTCTATTCTCTTCCTTTATTAGTTATTGTCCATGTGTCTTACTTATTTGTACAATGCTACACACCAGACGAAAGTCTTAAAAAACATATTTCTAATTCCCAGACCAGAGTTCGGCATGTGCAAAAATCTCTTCTTAAGAAAGGCCTTCCTTATTTGTCCTAATCTGCATTTTATGACGTCCTTATTTCTGCCATATTAGTTATTCTACTACCCAAGTAACAGACGTCCTTAGCCATATTAGTTATTCTCACTACCCAAGTAACAATGTTCACCTACTTCTTTTAAGACTTCATATCGTAATCTATCAGGCCTATGTCCTCAATCACCTAGCCATGTTTGACTCCACTCCATTACTTCTGTTTTTATTTTCATCTTGTACTCCTTCTACAAGATTTGCCCGCCTGGTGGCCATGATCGTTAAGGCGTTAAGTCTCTATGGTCTGACACTGTGGTTATTCAAGTCCCGTTGGTAAAAAAACAGCACCGTCAGAATGTTGAAATCTATTAAAGAAACTATTTAGAAAGGTCAATACAGGATCAAATAAATTCCTATTATGGTTAAGTTTATCAACAATCAGAATGTTGGTCGGCAGGGTAGAAGATGAGGTGGCAAACAATTTCTAATCACTAGATTGCATGCCAATAGCCTGGATTCAAGTCTAAACTTCTCCACAATGTTCATATGGAGTGACGGCATTACACTGTCCATGGTGACTCGTCTGTCAGATGGGGACGTTAAAGCCTTGACAGACCCGTTGGTGGTGTTTGACAGGAGTAGGCTATGTGCCAGCGGCGGATTACACCCTCTCCCTTCCTACTATCATACATAACGTAATTCATTTCATCTCATTAACTCCTCCAATGAGGTTGACATCAGGAAGGGTATATTTGGTTGTAAGAACTTGCCACAAAAATTCATCTCACATCATACCCGACTGTGTTGAGAAACAGGGCAAGGGATTTACATGAAAATTGAAAGAGGATGTGTACAGCAGTAGAAAGATGCTACACTGACTTACAAGAGGGGAGAGAGATGATTTTTTTTTAAATTTGCTTTACAATGCACCGATAGGTCTTACGGCGACGATAGGATAGGAAGGCCTAGGAGTGTGAAGGGAGCGGTCATGCCCTTAATTAAGGTACAGCCCCAGTATTTGCCTGGTGCGAAAGTGTAAAACCACGGAAAACCATCTTCAGGGCTGCTGACAGTGGGGTTCGAACCCACTATCTCCTGGATGCAAAGAGAAAAGGAGTCTAGACAAAGCAGATGAAAGGGAATAAAGGAGAGATAAATACACAAGCAGAGGAGATAAGGAAAAGATGGAAGGATTACTTTAATGAACTCCTGAATGTGAGAAGAAGTTAAGAGGAGAAGATATGTCATACCAATTTGACATTATGAAATGCTTTCTTTTCTTTATGTCCATATATTTATTCAGGTCATTTTCTAATCTTCTCTCTAGCATTAGCCTCACTGTTACAATTGCTTCTCTTGTTCCTTTCCCTTTTTTTATAAACAAAATGGTCTTCGGTTATAATTAATTACCTATTAACTGCCTACTGACATAATGCCATTATGCTAAGGTGAGTATTATGTACTTTTACGATAAAGATTTATGATGCAATTGGACAAGGGGAAGCAATACTGCGTAACCATCCCCTTTTAAAACTTATCACAGGAAATAATGGAAGAGTTCAGACCTTTCAAAAATTGGAGGTATCGGCAACAGGAAGGGCCTAAAAGAGATGTGAAAATCAAAGACTCCCTAGATCTCACAAACTTATTACCGACGGGCTTGGAAGAGTACAAGACCAAGCAAGTTGGCCATGCGGTTAGGATTGCGTGGCTGTGAGCCTGAATTTGGAAGACAGTGATTCCAAACCCCTCTGTTGACAGCCATGGTTTTCCACGGTTTCCCATTTTCACACCATGCTTCTTTTCCACTCCTAGCCCTTTCCTGCTCCATTGTCACCACAAGACCAATCTGTGTTAGTGCGACACAAAGCAGAATTGTAAAAAAAAAAAAAAAATTATATATATATATACACACACACACAAGAGTTGACATGGGGAGGTCAGTTAGGAAAGATGAAAGTTAGGAGCATGTCATAAGTAAGGGGAAACAATGTCATATTCACACACGGGCCCTATGATTGTCAGTCCACTTTCCTAAGTTGAGAGTCCCTGGTGTTTTACCTCTTCTAGTCATCTTTCATGACAGACAAGGGATTCAGAGGACATTTGCTGTGCCAACACCTTTGAGAATTAACTGAAATTGGTCAATCCTGGGTAAATTCCATGAGTTAAGTGCTTGGAGGCAGACTGGACTAATCATAAGTATGGTAACCTAAGATAATCCATGTTATCACTATCTTCTATAATAATCAATGCCATTTTAGTTATTATTCAGCTGTAAGTATGTAGCCTCAACTTTTGTACTGTACTATATGCATTTTAATCCTTCTAATTAAAGTTACTGTACAACATTGTTTAATACTGCATACATTTCCAGGTTCAATTTATACTCCTACAGGAAACATATCAAGACAAAACATAATTATTATTCTTCTACCGCTTTTTCCTATACCTGTGGAGTCGCAGGTGTGAAATGTGTCACAAGTTGATTTGGCCGTTTCACGACCAGAGGCCCTTCCTGACGTCAACCCTATGGAGGGATGTAAACACTATTGTGCATTTTTGTATTGGTTGGTAATGTGATGTGTAGTCTGAACATGAACAGGAAAGTGTTGCAAAAACACAAACGCCCAGCCAAGCCAAAATAATTAATCAGGTGCGATTAAAATTCTTGACCCAGCTGGAAATCGAATCTAGGACCTTCTGAACCGAAGGCACCAATGCTAACCATTCAGCCAAGGAGTTTGACTCGATAACAGATAAATCAAAATTTTAACACCAAAATACCTTTTGGTTTGTTTTTGAAGTGTTGTATATAACTACTACTGTCATTCACTAGGCAGAGTACTGAGCTGCTTGAAGAAAGGAGCATGAAATGGTATCATGTATGGCTTGAATTCTATGCTGCAGAAGCTATGATGCGGTATAGAAATGGACTGAAGCAAAATATGAACTGGAAACAATGTAGTCACACGGATGGCAGTGCATGGGTTCCATAAAAAATGTGTAAGTTACGACACAGCAATTTCATGAAGCACATGATAACTGTGTGTCCTCTTTGAGCGAGGAGGAAAGGCGAGATCGATACCAAATATAAAAGAAAAAGTAAAAAAAAAAACCTATTGTCCTCATCCTGAGGTGTGGCAGCTTTATTTAGGCACATCCCCAATGGAGGTGAGTTGCATGTACCATTTCACCCACATACCAGCCCTCCTGCCATACTTAAATTTCTGACAGTACCGGGAAACGAACCCAGGCCTCCGAGGAGAGCAGCTAATAACACTGTTACGCTACAGAGGCGGACAGAGAGAGAAGTAGGCTAATGAGTACAGTAGATTTACCGAGACCTGTAAATTTTAATCTCTCTGCACAAGTATGTTCATTCCCTTTATAAATGAATTACAGTAATTCAACTTTAAAAAATACTTGCCTTTTTATCTTCATTCTTGAAAATTGAACTATCTAAATTGGTGACTATAAGAGATGTTGGAAGATCTTCATCATGAATTAGTTCATCCAAAGAACGGGCACCATCAGCATTTTGCTGGGGAGTGTCCCTCTGAAGCTCCAATTCAATATAATTTGGATGCACATTTGGTAAGCCATCCACTTCATTGATAATGATGTCACTCTCATCATTTGACATAGGATCATCGAGATCAACAGCCATGTGTCCCTCCTGTTCCTCCATATCAAAGGCTGCTTGCCAACTAGTTGTACGTGTAAATAGCACCAAACTAAACATAACATTGAAACGGAATATGAACTTACAACAGATGGTCACTATCATTCACAAATACTCACTGTCAACCAAAAATAAATTCATCAAAACATGAAATTAGAAGCAATTACAATGTTTACACTTTCAATAAAATTAGGTTATACAATGACAGTCGTAGTACAAACATACCGATAACATGTCTGAAATCTTGACTAATTGCCTTCGCAATTACAGAATAATACAAACGAAACTCATATGCCTTACTTTAACAAAATGACAGTGTATAGGGCAATTACAAAACATCATTATTTAGCGTATACCACGGACAAACGAACGTCACTTTTCCTAGCCGAGTCACACACTAGATGGAAAAGCAGTTCAGTTATTGAGAATACAGAAAAATACGTACGTGAACCGTAGGCAAGTCTTAAAAAGTCATGATGTGCGAAAAACAATATTCGCCATTCATGTAGACAGCAAAATTACAACATCTCGCTTATTTTCTTTCATCGAAAGGACCAACATTAGGCACCTTTGGCCTTTTAAATTTCAAACACAGTGTTTTGTTTCTCAGTTACGTGAGTAGCCGTTTAGTAGGAGAGAGCGCCAGAGTTTCTGATTTTCATACTCTCATCTTCAACCGCGCAACTCGGGAGGATGCATACAACCTATTCTAGATACAATTCAATAGTTCAGTCGTGTCTTTCACGTTCCACAATTTCATTAGAACTAAACTGTTTAGTCATTGATGTGCGCGATACACGACAGCCAACAAGCAGTCATTGTACAATGAACAATAATATTTTTTTTAAAAAATACCCTTGCGTGTGTACTAATGTATCTTGAAATGAACAAGAAAAGAAAAAAGATAATTTTTTGTTCATCCATTATTCAGTAACAGATTACCGAGAGGAAAATTTCACACATTGTTTTCGGAGCTGCAACAGTACCAAGGAAAGTTTTTAATAAAGAGAGAAGAGCGCACGAATGTGCATGTAAATGGTCCTACTCTTTACTATATTCATGTAAGATATTTTCTCTTTAGCTGCACTTATTGAAGTGGTATCGTTCACATATTTTCCCACACAATTTGCACACTCATTCATCGCTTGGTTCGTGATATATCTCTTTCACACATAGCTTATGATAAAATCCGTGTACAGCTAGCCTGTTGATGGCGCTGCGAATGTTCTGATTTGGGCCCATCAGGACTCTACTAGTCATAGCATCTGTCACGTAAAACTCCGGCCAGATCTCTTCTCTTTTTCAAGTATAATCGAATTAGCTCGAGTAGTTACGATGAGCTTGTCTCATTAAATGGCCCATGTTTAAAAAGTCAGGGCGCTAAATGGAAGAAGTCTATTTTCCCACAAGAAAGTCTGGATGTTACACTAAAGGCCGGTCTCCACTGATTAACATTTAACAACAACATGTTAAATGTTAAAAGTGTTAAATGTTAACTGGTGACACCGTCAGCATGTTAAATGTTAAATGTCAAAAACTGTTTCATTTAACATTGTGTCCACACTTAATAAACATGTTAAACTTGACATCCTTTGTTTATATACAGGTAGTTCATCATATCAATTTATGGTAATACATTTAGATGGTGTCTAGTATTTTTAAATAAGGACAATGGAATCAGATGAAGAGGAATTGGCCTTTGTTATTGCCACTGTTGCTTCTTGTTATGATTTAGAAATTCAGTTTTATTAGGCACATTTCCTCCCCTCACTCTGCTCATAGCTTCAAAAGCAAACCACTTTGAAGTACAGGGTATAAACTTCGTCCGCTCCCGACTACCGACTTTTCTGAACTTTCTGCAATTCTCGACTGTACTGGGAGCGGAGGGACGCTAGTATTTTTTTTTTTTCGATTTACTCGCGGGAACAATTATAGATATTTTCGAGTTCCTGGAAACTGTCGGCTTTCTTCGCTTTATATCTGTATTCCTCTGGTGAGACATCCCACAAATAAGGCCTTTCTATTATATCTCTAATTAAGTCCAGAGTAATCTCCTTGCTCTACCCCATTTCTGACATTTTAGTATAGTGCAGAGAGAACGACACACGTGCGTATGCTGTATTTGTAGCTTATAACAAAGAGAACGAGTATTGCGGAGTGTTGTAATTAAAAGCCTGCTTCATGAGGAGCACGTCGTTTGCATCGTTTAGGTTATGTGTTGGCATGGGAACATCATGGAAGTTGCCGAAGCTGTGCCGACAACGCACGAACAACGAATTGACTTGACATGTTTTCCACTTGGAGCGGAAAACACGCCAACATGTTAAAAGTGTTAACTCAACATTCTGAGTTAACATGCAAAGTTAATTGGAAGACACAATCACAATATACATGTCAACTGTAACATGTTAAATTAAACATGTTGGTGTTAAATGTTAATCAGTGGAGACCGGCCTTAAGATAAGCAAAAAAATAATGATACTTAAGCACTTTATTATTGAACAATTTGATTGAAATACACTGCATTTTACACTTCCTTTATAAATTAAATTAATTTTCCTGTTATCAATTTCTATGAACATGTCCAAGAAATGTACCGGTACAGAGAAGGCATAATTTTCAGTTATATCTAAAGGCCGGTCTCCACTGATTAACATTTAAAAGATTTACATTTTAAACAATGTTTACACATCTGGCTCTGTAACAAATGTAGGTACACTTTCTTTTTACCTATACTTGGCAACTGGAATAAGCATTTATGCCCTCTCCTGTGAATAGCTGATAGGAGAAAATTGTAAAAACAACGCGTGATCAACTTAGGAATTTACTGCAAACAATATATATGACATAGAAGACTGAGAAAATTGGACACAAATTGCTGACCAGTTTTACGAACGCACACATCTTCCTGATATGACAGGCATCATTTGCACATGGTTATGAGGGTATTTAGGGGTTGTAGTAAGGTTGTAAAGGAGAGGGCATATAAGTCTCTGGTAAGAACTCAACTAAAGTATGGTTCCAGTGTATGGGATCTTGATCAGGATTACTTGATACAAGAACTGGAAAAAATCCAAAGAAAAGCAGCTCGATTTGTTCTGGATGATTTCCGACAAAAGGGTAGCGCTACAAAAATGTTGCAAAGTTTGGGCTGGGGAGATCTAGGAGAAAGGAGACTAGCTGCTCTATTGAGTAGTATGTTCCGAGCTGTCAGTGGAGAGATGGCGTGGGAGGACATAAGTAGACGAATACGTTTGAGTGGTGTCTTTAAAAGTAGGAAAGATCACAATATGAAGATGAAGTTGAAATACAAGAGGACAAATTGGGGCAAATATTCGTTTATAGGAAGGGTAGTTAGGGATTGGAATAACTTACCAAGGGAGACGTTCAATAAATTTCCAATTTCTTCGCAATCATTTAAGAGAAGGCTAGGAAAACAACAGATAGGGAATCTGCCACCTGGGCGACTGCCCTAAATGCAGATCAGTTGTGATTGATTGATTGATTGATTGATTGATTGATTGATTGATTGATTGATTGATTGATTGACTGTAAGCAAGGCTTCCGGAAAACGTTAAAATTTTGGAAACTATATCTACGTTATCGGTTGCAAATTCTTTGCGTGTAGAGAAGGAATCTCTCATTCCAGTAATGAGACATTTGAATATCCCCGCTTAAAATATCACGAAAGCTGATTTTCAGTGGGATAACTCAACAACGGTAAAATGGAAAGAAACATCGGTAAATTGCATTTCTTGCACGAGGTGACTATAGAGATGCTCCGGGTATTAACCCCTTTCAAGAATTAGTGGATTTTGCAACGTGTTTACTTGTGCTGCCTTGGTCCAATGCTGATGGAAAAGACTGTTTAGTACAGGGATGGCGAACCTTTTCCAACAAGTGTGCCGTTTTAAGTCTGGTTTATTATTCTCAACTCTCTACTGTGCCACCGTCTTCCATCCCTAATTAAAAATTAGGCTTCATAATACATATATACATTATGAAATACTTTATATTATTGCATGTTTCGTGGTCGTATTTTTCCAATACCGCAAAAATACAAAATAGCCATGTTATTTATGTAGGTTCCAGTAGCGTGCATTGTGGGTATGCAGGCTAGGCCGGGCTTACCCGTTGGATATGAGGTATAAAGTAAACAAACTAATGCAACTGTAAGTTCAACAATTAAGTTTATCTTGTCAGTTGCCAATATTTTTTGTAATTACTCAATTGCTGCAGTATGGTTTTCTGCAGTATGTAGCAGGTAAATTCTGCAGTGCGAATTTCTGCAGTAGCGAGGGTACGCGACACACCTACCGCTTGGCTCGCCCAAGACCAACTACAATTACATCAGACAACACCTCCTAGATAATAAGGCCTAACAACAGCGTAGTGACGTCACACTACGGAGGCGATGGCAATGCAGAGAAACGCGGAACATAGTTAAACACAGACATGAATTTAATATTTTTTGCCAATGGAATAATTTATTTACTAACAAATAGTGTTTCAAATTTGAAGGATATTGAATTATACTGTCGTTATTACCGTATTTTAGTGACTCTGCCATTAAAGATAAACAGCAGACAGTTGTAAAACACGACAGCATTTTGCAATGTTAACTCACTTAGGCCGAACTGCTAACATCACAACAGAATGTTACAAACATGTTTCAATTTAAATAGATATTACGTGATCTTAAAAGAAAACTAGCACGTATAATATTAGCATAGGCCTAACATCTAAGCTGATGTAGCATCACTGGCAGTATTTGCACATGAGCCTACAATGTTTCCTCTCTTGAAGTTCATGTATGGTTTAATGAGAATTTCACCTACCATCGATGTTACTAATTTGTAATTCTGTTCGAAACCTTTATGTATTCCAGAAAGTATGTAAGTTTCTAACCTAATATTGGACTACCATTCGGACTGGAGCCTACTCTTTTAAAAGTATTGACATATTGTGGCAACATTAAATTGCTACTGTCTCATAAATTTGTAAAAATCGCACGGCGCAACAGCCCTGAAGGGCTTGGCCTTGATCCTGCTCAGCCCGAAGGCCTGCAGATTACGAGGTGTCTTGGGTTCCGCATGACGAATCCTTTCAGCCGTTATTCTTGGCTTTCTAGACCTGGGCCGCTATCTCACCGTCAGATAGCTCGCAAATGTAAACACGCAGGCTGAGTGGACCTCAAACCAGCCCTCAGATCTAGGTAAAAATCCCTGACTTGGCCTGGAATCGAACCGGGGCCTCCGGGTAAGAGGCAGGCATTATATCCCCTCACCACGGGGTCGGCCATAAATTTGTAAACATGAGGAGATATCAGACAGAAGGTTGAACAAATAACAAGAAAATCATGCACATACTCCTTTATGAACTAAGAAATGTTTTAACTATGGCTATTAAATTAACTGTGGGGACATCATCCTCGGTGTCCAATTCACCAAAAAGGACTAGAATTAACTTATTTATTGAATCTTTCTACACATTGTTACACTCATTCCTTGTGATGCAGCTATGATGTTTTGTAACTAAAGAATATACCGCATTTATATTAGAAATTTTGTCCACATATACATTAGAACTATTTTTACTTTAATAAAACCCGTTTATAATAAAGGCCATGTCTTATAAGATGATTACATATGCCATGCAGTATGGTTGCCGTGATGTATCGACGTACAGAAAAATTACATACGTTCCCTTCATCACAGTACAACAACCATCAGGTAACAACGTGTTTATTGTACTTTTCAGCTGTGTTGAAATTCTGTGTATGAGATATGTACTATCTTCAATGGCTCTGTTTATTGCTCCTTTCTATTCTACATTTTTGCCTGGTTCTTTTAACTACTCCTCTTCCAAGACCATGATTGTCAGAGACAGCAGTGGCTTATATCTTTTCCAACTGCCCATCATATTTATAGTCACATTCTGGCAGGATCAGTACCAGTTACTTCCCATAAAATATCACCGACTTTGAAATGTCTGTGGCATACCTGTAAAATAATGTATCACCGTGAGCGAAATTCGTGCATTTACAGAGTGAATCGGCCTACACCAGCAGCTCCTGTAGGTGGTATGTTTTAATGCGTATAATAATAATAATAATAATAATAATAATAATAATAATAATAATAATAATAATAATAATAATACCGTTGAAATAATGTATCCCATGATTGTGATATAACATAACCTTATATCATTAAAGAGTAAATATGCCTACATATCACCAGCTGTTGCGTGTAGTTAAATACGTCAAAGGCCTATACTCATTATGATTGTGTGAGAATGTAATAATAATAGTTACTCACCATTGAGTTATTAGTAAATCTGTAGTCTTGTCTTGGAATTGCACGTAAACATATCTGCCGCATAACCTCGTCTTTCGTAAACTTAATGCATGCACTTCGTTATCACTGCCGGAATTCTCCTTAAAGTTGAGTACGCAACACATCAGTACCATTACGTACAACGGTATTAACAATTGGCACCATTAAACGAATTAAAACTCTTCTAATTTCAGCGTTACATGGCCAAACTCATTGCTGTGTTATTACTGAAAAGGTTCAAGCTTGCCTCCCGATTTTGACGTCACAGTATATTCCCAGAACAGTTGTGAGGCCTTATATATCTAGGAGGTGTTGCATCAGACCGTAATCCAGAATAAACATGGCGGACATCGGCGTGCGATATGAGAGGTTGAGGGAAAGGTTATGCATGTTAATTTCGAGTCACCTAAAGAAAATATCACAAGTCGAACGTCGTGAAATGCAACTCACTAACTCAAAATGTGAATAATTAAACACCAAAAGTAGCATTATAGCGTATTGTAAGTCTAAATGAAATTTCAGAGGGGAAACGTTATAGTGGAGCATGTGGCGTGTTTGTAGGAGCGTACATTCTAATTATTTTCATAATAATAATATGAAACGTGGACAGTGCTTATAATTAGCCTGTGTCGTGAGTGCGTACATGTGTATTTATGGAGACGTATTAAGTGAAATATAATTTCTTCTTACTTTCATCTACGCTATGGTAATATTTACGATGGCTGACTCAGCTTGTGTGATTGAACAACTGTTGGAAAAATAGTTTTGTTCTAGGAGCTTATGTGGAAACTAGAAATTGTTCAATCTGGAAAACTTTCTCCAGATATGTCCAACCTTAAAAAACGCATAAAAACAAAAATCAAGAGTACGTTCGTCGTTTCCAAACTTCACAGTATAGTAAAACAGAATGGATTGCTGGAAGTTCGAAATTAATAAACTGTTTTTCTGGCCATGTTTACACTTTGCAAGAGACGTGTGTGGTCCCACACTGGATATAATAACCTGAGTAACTTGCACAGTGCCATTCAAAAGCATGAGAGATCGTAGTCGCACATTTATGCACTGTTACAGCTGAGAACGTTTGTAAAAGCTAGAAATGATATTAAGCTTGATGCTCAATTGCCTGCAAGCACTGTACAATATAATGAAGCCGTCGGGAGAAACAGAGAGGTGCTCAAACGATTGATTGATTGATTGATTGATTGATTGATTGATTGATTGATTGATTGATTGATTGATTGATTGATTGATTGATGCTGTAGTTTTTAGCTACTCACGAATAACCGTTGCGAGGACATTCTGAGGGTGAAGATTCTTTGAACATGGGTGCTTATTTGGGTGCATTGAACTTAAATCGCCACTTACGATGCGACGTTAAGTACACACTTAGAAGCATCGACCGTGTTTCGCGGAACTTCAAACCGGATAGAACATGATTTAATAAGGGCTGTCAGTGATGTAGTTTTGGAAAAAGTGAAGTCAGAAATAAAACACGCTATTTTTGTTGCCCTTCTTCTTGACGAGACTCCAGACATTATGAATTTGTCTCAACTCTCAACCACTCTGAGATACGTCGATTCTGAAAGTGGTAAAGTTCACGAAGAGCAAATGTATTTCATTGATGTTAGCGCAGATCGAACAGCCAGTGGTTTGCTTGAACATCTGAAAAACATTGTCACTGAGTTTGACTTAAACTACAGCTTGGTTGCACAAACGTTCGACGAAGCAGGTGTGATGGCCGGCCACACAAGTGGATTAAGAACCAAAGTACACGAACTCTTTCCGAAGGCCATATTTATCCAAGCTTAAACTGATTTTGCCACCGTCAGTTTCCTGTGTCAAGGAATGTAAAATATTGTTCAGACCTTAACGGGATTAGGAACATTTTTCCACAAGTTCTCT
The DNA here is from genome assembly GCF_040414725.1 of Anabrus simplex. Taxonomy (NCBI): domain Eukaryota; kingdom Metazoa; phylum Arthropoda; class Insecta; order Orthoptera; family Tettigoniidae; genus Anabrus; species Anabrus simplex. Next base: position 82,864,308 of record NC_090267.1, on the reverse strand, counting down.
AAACAATCTCATGAACTGAAAGAATTTGCAGCAAGGAGGATGCCTACAAATACTCCGACACGGTGGAGTTTTTCATCTCGTCTTGATCACGTAGTGAAAAGACATTGAACTTCACTCCTTGAATTCCTTCAGAGTGTTTCAGATGAAAGCTCAACCTGGGGCAGTATACAGTAGAAGCAGCACAAGGTCTCATGAAATTTCTAACTAGCATTGAAACTTCTTTTTTGTTACTGATTTTTGGCAATATTTTTACCTTCACTTATATCCTTTTCAAAGTCCTTCAATCCAAGCATTTAGACGTCCTATATTGCTCCCAGAATGTTCAGGATATCAAAAGGGAGTTACTAAACCTCGGGAATAAGTGCGACTTAACTTGGGCCGAGCCTCTAGTCTATCATGGTGTCGAAGACTCTCCGCCAACTAAACGACAATGTCGGGAAGAAGATCCGATAATTCCAAGGAAATTCCTATACTACTCTGTTTTTTACAATATTATTGTACAATCAGACGAATGATTCGGGTCATTAAACCAATTACAGTTTACTTCCTTGTTGGATCCTCTGAAGTATGAAACGTACTAAGGTAATTTTCCTCATTCTGCTTTTGAAAATTTTAACTGTCCTATAAAGACTTGTTTGATTTTATCCGGTTAAAGAATGAATTTACCATGCTGTATTAGTTTGACGAATTTGATGGTCAACACCCTCATCAGTTAGTGTGTTCCCTGAAAAGCAAACAATTAAATACAGCACTGCCTGAAGTGTACAAGTTGGGTTTACTTTTAGTAACTGTTGCAAGCACAACAGCGTTAGTTGGAAGATCGTTTTCAGCTCTCAAAAGGATTACGACTTATCATAGGCCAACACAGAATCAAGAGCGAATTTCAGACTAGGCAGTACCGTCCATAGAAAAGGAAGTTCTTCACCAAGTGAAAAGCGCAGACACATTTTATGATAATGTCATCACAACTTTCACAAAACGAGAGAGACAACTAGATTTCCATTCAAGTAGACTCAAAGCAACAAAAAATCTTGCGGAGGAACTTAATAAATAGTTTTGTTAGTAGTGGAGCATACAGTGGACAGTTTAAGAACTTCTGACAAAAACGTAGCAAGTAACTTACTATCAATTTTGAGATAGGCCTATCTGTACAATGTAATATGAATGATGTTGTTGCATCAGTGTCAGAGGTACTTCAAGTCGGCTTCTAGGCTGAAGGGTGAACAGTGTAACAGGTCAGAGAGTTTTCTGACACATAAATAAGAGATCAAGGAGATTTTTTAACAAAATAGTGACATGTAATTCACGAAATATGCGTGATTTCTACTAATCTATACTTTGATGTGGGAAACTGAATACAATAACAATTATCAGACAAAAAATGGAACAATGACAAGCATGTTTTCGTTTTTTACGGATTATGTACTGTCATTGGAAATAAATAAGCTATTCCCGTACATCTCACTAAGTTAATTGCAGCTTTAACATATATATCGATTTTTTAAATCTACAGATGTGATGTCACTAGTTATTTAGTGTTTTCTGAAAAGCCAATGATTGGACATGATACCGTACGCTCTGGTTAGAAATCTTTCAATTTTCCCGAGATTACACTAGTGTCTATATGGTTACAGCTTGATTATATTCTTTTATATGACGTACGTTAAATTGTACTTCCTACGTTCGGTAATTAGTACGTCCTATTTTGGATAGCATACCCACTTTTCAAAACCACCGCACGCCACTGGTAGTTTCATAATTTGTTGTCTTCAATAATACACGAGAAGCGCTTAGATCTTAACCGAGGTGGTTCCCAATAGTTAACTTCACGACCTTCATTGTAGAAAACAGCTGCTCGCAGGCGTATGACGACCCAAACCAAGTACGTACCGCTGAAGCAAGCTTCTTCGTGGCCGGAAACATTGTTTGTGGGAGACTGTTCCGCTCTTCTAGAGAGCGTATTCACAAAGAACAGTATACTCGATTTTCACCAATGCTTCACCAAGTTGTACGAATTTGTTCAGCTATCTTCTGCTTTCTTGAAATTCAGTTAATTCCATTTCTAAACTATCAATCTTTAACCATACAAGAAATGTGCAAAATGAGGTTTTGAAATAAAATGCGATTTTTTTTTCAAATCTCGAGATTAGGATAGTTCCTTGGCAACTATTTGTCTTACAAAATTCAGAACAGTAATCAGTTACTCACTAAGAATAATTACGCGATGTTGACGACCACAAACAAGCCAAACGTCACTAATTGACTGATGTGGGTGAGCGAATGGCTCGTCGGCCGTATCTGACATTTATCTCACTTGACTTCCGGACCTACCAGTGTTCCCATAATGCACTTCGGAACTAGAATTTAGTTTTTCGGTATTTATTTCTTAAACGTGGCTGCCTCCGTTGCTTAGGCGGCAGCGTGTCGGCCTCTCAGCCTGGTTCTGTGGTTCAAATCCCGGTCACTCCTTGTGAGATTTGTGCTGGAAAAAGCGGGGGCGGGACAGATTTTTCTCCAGGTACTCCGGTTTTCCCTGTGATATTTGATTCCAGCTACACTCTCCAATATCATTTCATCTTATTTCCCGAGAAGTGTGTGATAGGCTTCGGCAGCCGGCACGATTCCTATCCTCGCCGCTAGATGGGGCTTGATTCGTTCGATTCTTGACCCGGTCGAATGACTGGAAAACAAGCAGTGAATTTTCATTATCATTTCTTAAGCCTGAAACACTGACTGTACGATGCACGTGATTTGTATGGTCTTTAGTACAAGATGTACATGAAAACGATAATATTATGTGCATGTGGTGTGCTACCGAAATCATGTTCGCGTGTCACGCGTGCCATACGTTCGCCATCCCTGGTTCAGTATGATGAACATCGTGAAAAATATGTTATGTAGTAGGATGGGAACAAAATTACTAAACTCTATTAAAGCAATTAGAGGAGGGCTTCGTCGCATTGGGAAGTGTTGCAATAACTATCAGATTACCCCGGAGGTGTTACGCAAACTAGGGTCAGCAGTTGCTTATAGGGATGATCCAAGCGGCATTAGACCTCGTACTGGTACTTCACAGCAAATTTCTGCAGAAGTAAATGAAGAAGATGCTGCTCAGTCCCTTCTGTTCCACGAAAATTCAGACAGTGATTCTGAGGATCCCCTAGAACTTCACTAATAAATCAGGTAATTGTAATATAAATAATTTTGTTAAAATATAACTGAACTTGTGTGTTATTCCTAGTCTTCGGTGTAGAATTACTAGATTGTATGTCCTCTCCATATTTTTAGGCCTTTGACCTTAAAGTATCTCTTCCATTATTTATGATCCCATCTACGTTTTCTAGAGGAAATAATATCTCGTTTTACGGCATTCTAAATTATACCGTACACTAACGAATCAGCGAGTTCTTTAATTTTTTGCAAATATTGCCTTTTGTATGATGTAACGTATGCATATTAATGTTTTATTTCGTTTACTCACTGAAATATACTTTTAAAAACATTTTCTTTAACTTTCCAATATTAAGAATTCCGTTGCTTGGCAAAATGCTATTAATGAATTGAAAATTAGAGGTTCACTAAATATTAACTTAAATGGTACTTTGTATTTACATATTTTTAGTCAGAGTAGTGATAAACCTTTTTTTATTTATTTATTTATTTAATTATTTATTTAGGATCAGCTACAACATAACGCCGAATTACAAAGATCCGAGCTATGTACAATAGATATTGTGCCATGAATTTGATTTCCCCTCTCAATTTATTCTATTTATTATGTCTATTTTAATGTTTACTGATTATTTTATGCATAACTATGGTATTTGTCCCCTTGTGTAATGCCGTCGGGCAAAATGACACTATGTTCTTAAACTATGGCCCTAGGGTAAAGGAGCTTTACGCCCTAGGAGCGATCTGCCCTATGCTTTCTCCCCTTGCTTCCCTCCCTTCCCCTGCGGATGCGCCGTGCTCTCTTCACGCCGCCTGCGCGAGTCGCCTTGCGCGATTGCCTCGCTTGGCGAGGTCGGGCGGACTCGCTGTGAGCAGCTGTTTACTTCGTGCTTGGCTCTCTTTCTATCTCGAGCACCGCACGGTTCCGTCGAACCCAGGACCGCTTGGGGTATGGGAGGTAAGCGTCTGACTCTTCATTGAACTTGTGGATGATGGGAGGACATTTCTTTTCTTCTAAGCCCCTTGATGGGCGCTAAAGATTGGTTTAAGGCTTTTAAAGGGCAAGTTGTTTAAAACCTAGCAAGTGTATATTAGCAAGTTTTCGGTGAACAATGCGTTCTGATTCCTGCAGTTTAGAGCATGTTTTCGAAAGTTTGTACCACCTTGGTAGGTGTAAGAAATGATGTGGGGTAGAGCATTTGCTCTTTTAAGAAACATTTGAAACCATTGAATGGTCGCTAGGGGTACCTTGCGCTCCCCCTTCTTGAGTCACTTGAAGTGGCGTATTATTGATGATATATGTAAACAGAGTTATTTATTGTTTTCGAGTCCACTATATGTTAAATGGTGAACAGGGCTGGTCCCCTGTGAATTGTACGAGACACGTGTCAATGTAAACCTCAGGGATGTTAGTTTTTGAAACATTTAACATTTTTCCTATTCTCTTCGATGTTTGTTTTCCTTGCTTAATACATTTTGTTATACTGTTTTCCTGCCGGTATCACTGTTTGTCCTCTGGGTAGGTTCCATCCTTACATAGTGCAGATTCTAAGTGAGCCGCACCTTCTTATAGTTAACCAGAGATAAATTAACGGAACAGATATGAATCTAAACTGAAATATATATAAATATTTACAAAGGATATAAATATGCACAATAAAACTGTACAATCATATATAATACATATTTACATAAACAACGATATTAACAAAGAAAAATACATTTACAGTAAAAACAGGAGCAGAACGGGGAAGAACAAGAAGGAAAATAAATTAGAACTATCATGACAGAAGCAAGGAAACGTTACGAAGATGTCTAGGTTCTTGTTGATAGATAATGTATTAAACATTGCTGGAATACGTATAGAAAGGGACCTTTGGCTGAGAGAAAACCGGGAGTAAGGAATATGGAATAGGGTCTTCATTCTGGTACTACGGGATGGGACGTGGAGGGGAAATAAGGAAGCTAAATCTGGAGGCCCAAATAGACCATTAGCTGCTTTGTATAGCAGCTTTAGGTCGGCTACTTTCCTCCGAGCAGAAAGAGTCTTGAGGTTCAGTTTCCCAAGCACTTAGATAGTGTTTAGGTTCCGACATGCAGGGACCCTGGCTCTGACGATAGCACAGAAAAAAGATTGTACACGGATAAGTTGGCAGAGATTTGAAAAAGCAGAAATGAACCAAACTGGAGAGGCGTATTCAACAATAGGTAAGATACAGGAAACGTAGAATGCTCGGAGGGCATTTACATCTGTGATGTCAGAAAACCTGCAGAGTAATCCGAGGAGTGACATAGCACGTGAGGTAACCCGGTTTATGTGCGAGACAAACAACAATTTACTGTCAAAATGCACTCCTAAGTCTTTTTGATTGTCAACAAGAGCAATCGGTTGGTTCAGTAGGTGATATTCTTGTAGAACAGGGGATTTATAAAGTGTGAACGAAATGGTGGAGCACTTGGAGGGATGAGGTTTAAGACGCCATGTAGTACACCAACCTGACAGTGAATCAGGAACATTTTGCAATTGGATTGTATCTGTAGGAGAATCGATCTGCTTGAAGATTTTACAATCATCTGCAAAAAGAAGGATTTCACATGAATGGTGGGAAACAGTTTCGATAAGGTCATCAATAAACAGGGCAAAAAAGTGGACCTAGGACACTACTCTGCGGGACACCAGAGAAGGTGGTGGTGGGAGAAGACCTGCATCAATCAAAGACCACGCCTGTAGTCTTTCGTTCAGGAAGCTATCAGTGGCGGTTCGTGACATTTTACTCTGGCAGGGCTGTGCCGTCATCTCCTCTCCCCCCCCCCCCCCTCCAACGGCCCAGTTTTCACTGGCCAGCACCACGATAATTGTAGATGAAATATAATAATGATAATAACAGTAATAATAATAATAATAATAATCCGATGACTGGCTAAATACTGTAGGTATCTTCTTCCGAGGCAGAACGATCACGTAGCGAAAATCAGATAATATCGCAAAGCGGAAAAAAGTAGAAACTTATAGCATCGCAAATCCGGAAGCATTACAATCTACATACCCTTAAAACATCGACAATAAACATATACTTATGTTCACAAAACCACTAAATTCATGACTCGATATACTTTTCAGGTTGAGGTTCAAGAAAACATAGGCTAATATATTACAGTGAGTGCTAGGGGCTTTACGTCGCACCGACACAGATAGGTCTTATGGCGACGATGGGATAGGAAAGGTCTAGGAGTTGGAAGGAAGCGGCCGTGGCCTTAATTAAGGTACAGCCCCAGCATTTGCCTGGTGTGAAAATGGGAAGCCACCGAAAACCATCTTCAGGGCTGCCGATAGTGGGATTCGAACCTACTATCTCCCGGATGCAAGCTCACAGCCGCGCGCCTCTACGGGCACGGCCAACTCGCCCGGTAATATATTACAACATATGTAGGGAAGTGAACTGAAGTGAAGTGTGAAGACAGCACAGCGAACACCACTAACAAGAAAACTCAACAACTGAATCCGAAAAACAATTCTAGTAGATTACGAAATGTCAGTCAATTGTTATTATAAGTATAAAGTTTGTACTTCGATGATGATGATGATAATGACGGGATGAAGATACACATGAAAATAATACAAGAAAGTAGGTAACGATACCTTAGCTGACTTGCTTGTATACAAAATCCATTCTCCTTTCCTTCTGTTCTGCGAAGTGGTTGATATGAAGTTAGGAACTGCCAACAGCTGTTTCTCGATGGAGCACATAGTAAGCGCGTTAAGTCGGTCTTCCTCCATGGTATTCCTAGTGAACGACTTAATCCTTTTCAGCGTAGAGATGCACCTTTCATTTTCTGACGTTGTCATCGGAATTGTACGAACATTAGCCGGCTAACAGCTACCGCAATCACGGCTACTATGGCACTCAACTGTTTCACTGATCACAAACGACAATGACATTCATGAGAACAAATAAACAATGCACGCCCGAGCGCCTTTCGGCTTCCTCAGATCTCAAAGCAATGTGACCAACGTACAAATAGTGCCGTCACCTTATGATTAGATTTTAAATCTTTATTTTAGCTTATTTTTAGAACGGAATTGTTTAAATAGTCAGTCTTATGGAATCCATTGTTTTGTAAACAGTTTTGGATTTAACCTCTAACAACAGTTAACGTAAGACGTGTGGGAAAAGGCCTAGGTACATTGTAAAGTAGTTGGCGACGTTGCTACGGGCTCTGCCGGACAGACCATATACCCTTCAAGTATTAAATGCTCTAAACATACACCCCGCCTGCACTCTTCCTTCCCCTGACAAGCCCACATCGTCTTCCAATGCTCCTCCCGCACCCCTCGCTCTTGTTAAACTCTAGGAACTTACTGGGGGCCCTCCTGTCAGCACCCGACCGCCTAATGTCTAAAGAGAAAACATTGTGCTGGACTAAAGAGAAAACATCGTGCTTGCTGAACGGATGCCACGGTCAGACAGCCTTTGCCATGTCTTTGAAAATAAGAAAGCGAAACGTTTACAGCCAAAACAATAAAGATAACATTGAATAACTGAATAACACACTACCATAAGTTAGACTTTGCTACATTTGTCCATCTCTTTATATAATCAGCTACGGAGTGAAATTGTGTTACGTGTTTTAGTAAAGGCGGCGGGGCGGCGCCCAAACGCCCTTCGTGCACGAACCGCCACTGGAAGCTATTAATTAGAGCTAGGAGTCTTCCATGAACGTTAAACCGTTCAGAAAGTTTGTGTGCAAGAAGCGTGTGATCCATGGTATCGAAGGCCTTCGCGATGTCGATACATTAAGTTGAGAGCCAGCGTGGATGGCAGACGTGGCATTATGGAGGAGGATAGCCAAGATAGTTACGCAGGAGCTTCCAGGAAGGAAACCATACTGCTGAGGGGATATATATGGAATTGTAAAGCAAGCAAATGCTGATGGATGATCCTTTTACAAATGATTGATAAAGCAGGTAATATAGAGACCGGCGATAATTTACGATATCCGACCACTGTCCACCTTTAAGAACAGGTGTGATATAAGCAAGTTTCCAGGAACTCGGACAGTAGCCGACTGAGAAGCACCGATTGAATATCACACTAATAGGGTATGAAAGACTTACTGCTGTATTCCTAAGGAAGATAGGACTGAGACCATCAGGACCCGTGGGTTTATTTTCTGACAAAGACGAAAGTAGGAAGTACACTTCAGATTCAGTGGTAGAAATATTACTTAGGCTATGGGAAGTAACAGGTTTTATTCTAGGAAAATTAGCAAACTGCACAGGTTTATCAAAATTAGAGGTAAAATATTCATTGAATAATTCAGGTCTCTCTGCTCCACTGGCTACAGAATGGTCTCAGGTTACCACTTCTGGTATTCGTTTGTAGTCTCTTCTGTTATTTATAAGTGACCAGAACCTTTCACTGTTGTGTCTTACGTCAAGGCAGGCTCCGTTAATATATTCTGAGTAATCCCGCCTTAATAAATACTTGTGGTGTTTGCGAAGGTCAGAGAATATTTTATAATTTCTCTCGGAGGGCGCATTCTTCCATTGTCTCCAGGCAAATGCAGTACAGACAATACGCGACACTGAGCGAGATATAGAGCGACAGCTATTGGAGCTCTCTCTAGCGAGTAGACCTGAAAACTACTGATTCTGTCATAAGAGCACGTGTATTTGTGTGTGAAGTTTTTGGTATTATTTATACGTTTTCAGTTAGTTGACATAATTAAATAGTAGCGTGTGTCATTCCTTGATAGCTCCTCTCAACATGAGGGGAAATGTATGTGCTGTGTTTGGCTGCAGTAACTATGAAGTAGCGAAGAATGTGCTGTCTTTCTTTCGCTTCCCTCGTGACAAGATATGGGTACGATGAGCATTCGTATCCCTGAAATATCACTATAAAATTTGACACAAATGGAACATAATAATTGCTTTTACACATATCAAGTGAAAAATCTGCGTCAAATTAAGGAATACCGTCGTTATTTGAGAAATATGAAAACATACTTAAGGCTTGTAGACAGAACTGGTTTATGTCTTACTCCGCTGCTGGTGCCGTCTTTTGTTACTTTCTTCAGGTCCAGGGCTAGCACCGTGTAATGGGAGTGCTATGTCTGTGGATTCTCATTATCTTTGTCCATTCGCTGCTGGTGCCGTCTTTTGTTACTTTCTTCAGGTCCAGGGCGAGTACCGTTGAATGGGAGTGCTATGTCTGTGGATTCTCATTATCTTTGTCCATATGACTAGAGCAGCCAGTACAAACAGCAAAATTGAGGTCAACAGAAAAATAGCATGATCCCTGGACCAAGAAATATTTTTATTTTTGTTCGAACGAAAGTAGCTCGATCCCTGGACCAATAAATCACTAGTCCGTAGAATTCTTCTTATGCACATTGGCCATACCATTTTGTCGCCTATTAAATATTGCATATCGCCATACAATTCAGGAAATGATGTCATTGACAACTGAAGCAATGAAACGAAAGCAAAGAACTTCAGTGAACACAGACATCACACACGAAAGTGTTGAAAGTGTAAGACAAAGGACATACGTGTATCACTGTGAGCGTAACACCAAATGTACTTGTAAAGTGGTAAAGTACGTATATATAATATTCTCCAAAAATAAAATATTTCTTAATTTGCCTCATATTTTTCACTTGATTTGTGTAAAAGTAATTATTATGTTCCATTTGTGACAAATTTTTATAGTGATATTTCAGGGATACGAATGAGCACTATACCCGAAAATGTAAGTATTATTGTGTTTGCATATATATTCTTCCAGTGACAAAGAGCTTTTTATAGTACTTCATAATCTTCTGACCTGCTCGACCCATATTTTAACGTTCTTAAAATATAATACGCATATGTTATTGTATAGTGCAGCACAGTAGCGTAGCCAGGATTTTAGTTTGGGGGGGTATTTATTTTGATAGGCGACCAAACTTCCAGAGTTTAGGTGGTATAGAGTACCTAAAAAGGAAATTAGTGTCCTTGGATCCAAGTAAGAGTGGTGGATTCGTGCGGATTCCGGAAGCTAATAGTAATCATCGTCATCATCATCATCATCTTCTTCTTCTTCTTCTTCTTCTTCCGTTTTTCCTACATCTGTGGGGTCACGGGTGCGAACTGTGTCGCACATGTGAATTTGGCCCTGTTTTAGGGCCGGATGCTCTTCCCGACGCAACCCTATATGGAGGAATGTAATCACTGTTGTGTGTTTCTTTGGTGCCTGGTAGTGTAGTATGTTGTCTGAATATGAGGAGGAAAATGTTGGGACAAACACCAAGTCCAAAAGCCAGAATATAAATATGGTAATTTTATTATAATAATGGTCATGTGATAAGCTATAAAGAAGTGACATTTTATACGATTAATGCGGCAAAGAAACACACACATACACGTCGAATAAAGGTTTCTCGCCCTTCTCCATGGCTACATGTTGAAACCAAAAGAATGATGGCCCACCGTGACTCGTTATTTCGACATTATAAACCAACGAGCTAGAAAGAGGACTATAGAGTGGCTATTGGACCGCCATATTTGAATCTACTTGAAAGCCACGTCCGCCATATTGTAAGCGACCAAATCGAGTGGGCTTGTGATGAAGCAAGTACAGAGGCTGCGGGAATAAATACCGTTTCACAGTTTTCTTTATTAGGGAAGCACTCAAAGATGCGCAATGTCTGTTTAAAAGGACATTAAAAAAATACAAGATACAGGCTACGTACTTACATATTGTATAAAGAAAGAAAATTAGCGCATTTCCACTAGTCCGAATTACAAAACAAATCACAAGACATTGCCAAACATTTAGACCCACTTACAGGGAATGAAAATATAGAACAGAAAACCTTGAGCAAAGCAATATAACAACATCGAGAAATAATTCATATAACTTTAATAATAATAATAATAATAATAATAATAATAATAATAATAATAATAATAATAATAATAATAATAATAATAATAATAATAATAATAAATCCTGATATATTTCCATTTACCTGGAATTGGCATTTTGTATGGATTTAGCCTAATTTTACGATCGGATGCCCTTCCTGACGACGCCAACCCTAGGTGGAGTAATGTATTTACTATTGCGTGCTTCTGTAGTGGTTTGTAGAATGTTCTGTTGTGTGTAGATGAAGAAGGTTATCCAGTCCCGGATCCAGAGGAATTAACTGTCGACTACCCGGTTAAAATGCTCAACCCGGTCGAATCTGGTGCCCTCTGAACCAAAGGCCAGCATGCTGATCATTCAGCCAAGAAGCCGGACACTAAACAACTTGGCAGGTTAGATCCTGGCTCAGTACGATAGTATTTAGGTGCTCAAATCCCTCAGAACTCCTGCGGGACAACATTCCGGCACCTCGGCTTATCCGAAAAAGTAGTTAGTAGGGCGTAAAACTAATAATAATTTACGAAAAATAAGTATTCTAGAGCCGTGTGGTACAAGGTTTGAAGTGAACAATGGTGTAATAAAGTATTCCTTAATAATAATAATAATAATAATAATAATAATAATAATAATAATAATAATAATAATAATAATAATAATAATAATAATAATAAAATAAGAACAAGAATTTGTAGGATAAACAATTTGAAATAATTGCTAAAAAAGAGAACAGTTCTTCTTGTGATAATGATCTTAAATCACATAAGTTAACTTTCCTGAATAATTCACTTCGATTATCTTTGGAAGAAGATTATGGTAACGCCGATTTTTTATTTGCCTTATGTAGCACCCACTTAGACACGCCTTATAGCTACGATGGGATAGGAAAAGGCTAGGACTGCGAAGGAAGTGTCAGTGGCATTAAGGCACAGCAGCCCCCGTATTTGCCTGATGTGAAAATGGGAACCACGGAAAACCAGCTATCAGTGCTGTCGGCAGTGGGATTAGAACTCACTATATCCCGAATGCAAGCTAAGAGCTATATACCGCGAACCACGTAGCCAACTCGCTCAGTAGTAGTGGTGATGTAGGACTGAAAGTCCTCATATTACTCCGTATCGTTGTCAAAGGGGATGAGGTGACTAGGAAATTCTAAATATTGTAGGTGTGGCGTTGGACAGCAGGCGTCTTGTAACATCGTTGTTCACTTTATATATATTTTCAAAATGCTGGGGAAATGTGCTCTGTAGGATACAATGTAATAATAAATAGTGGTATTGGTTTTTCGTCCTACCGACTACTTAGTACGGTTTTCGGAGAAGCTTAAGTGCCGGAGATTTGCCCCGGTGGAGTTCCCTTACTGGCCGGTAAATCTACTGACACAAAGGTAACCTATCTGAGCACCTTCAAATACCAAATACAAGAAAATAAAAGTAGGCCTAATGTTCACGTGCTGGATTGTGCTACACAGGCAACGTAATTCTGCTAATCGCCCAAAACTGTGTACTTTAGTAAAAAAAAGAATTATCTAAAATATGATATTTATTCTTCATGTTTTCTCTACAATTTATGCAATTGCATGCCACACACGTAGAGAGCATATTTTCTTCGATCTAATCTATTAGAAGTATCGCACCGTATGCGGAGAAATTATATGAATGGCGCTTAAACTATGGAGTCGCTATTTCGCCTTGGCACCACCCAGAGCACTGTAGCACCCATGTTAGCCACTCTATAGTCCTCTTTCTAGCTCGTTGTTATAAACAAACCTTAGATGACACAGAATTCGAATCTTACCGCATCTTAAGAAATCGCACAAAGCAGTTAATCAGAAATTAAAAATGTGCATATTTCCGGAATTTAGCTAACAACTTTAATTCCAATCGCGCATGGGACAATTTAGAGCTCTGGGAATAGGAAAACATCAACACAGCCAGACAACTCCTGACATTCTACTTGACGAACTGAACGATTACTCTAGTGGAATAAATATTCAACTTACCCCAATTAACTGCACCGAATCACCGCCCTCCCCTCCAGCCAATCCACTATTCACATTTCACAGTGTCACAGAAAATCAGGTTAAAAAGGGTTTGTACTCGATTAATTCAAAGGCCACGCGTGTAGATGATAATCCTATTACTTTTATACATAACATTATTGGTGCTGTCCTGCCTATACTGTCGCACATACTGAACTACTGTTTACTAAACGGAATTTTCCCTACTGTCTGGAAACAGACAATATTGAATATTATACTGGTACCTAAGAATTTAGACCCACAATCTCTCTCTGACATTCGTCCTGTGTTCATACTCCTGCGCTTTCTAAAGCCTTTGAACGTTTAGTATATGACCAAGTTCTGGAATACCTAAATAAAATGCTCCTTTGGACCCTTTGCAATCTGGATTTAAGAAGGGTTACAGTACCGCGACAGCACTTTTGAAGGTAAGAAGAAACGCTATAGACAAACGACTGCTCACTAAACTTATCATTCTTGACTTCAGTAGCACCTTTGACACTATAGAAATTCCGACTATGATAAAGTAAATGGAACTGCTAAATTTCGACCTGGCTGCGCTTAAGTTTCTTAGTTATTATTTGAGTAACTATCAACAGCGTGTAACAGTAAACGACAAGGCCTCGAAATGGAAAATGAAACTTAGTGGTGCCCCGCAGGGCAGTATTTCAGGGCCCTTACTTTTCTGTATTTATATCAATGACATACCATCCGTGACAGGAAATAACATATCGACACTGCAAGACAAGATATTAACAATGACCTCTGATGACTCAGTATACAGGGTGAAGCGTAATTCGCGCACTCGGGCGTCGCAGCGCGACTCCTCACATGCCAGCAATAAAAAAAAAGTCTCTTACAAAATTTCATCTTGCGAGTATATCCGGCAGAAAAACGACGTTGAAGATTAGCAATCTGGCAACACTGTAACCACATGTAGGGTAACTTCCTCTGTCAGCAGGCATGTATTGTACAGTTGGTGCAATGGATCGAGTTTTGGGATAGCATGCAGGAGGTCGAGTGGTCGATCCTGGGTTGAGGCGTATGTTTTTTATTTCGTAAATGTAGTCCAGGTGGTATGGTATCTGGCATCTTAATCGTCAACAGGGATTGCAGTGGGTCCTCTAGAAACCATTTGCACTTACATACTACGATCCTAGAAATGGACGAACAATCGTTTTCATTGGCCAGCTTTGAAAGGCGCCCTTTCAAAGTCGTGGGCGTGAATTTATTCGCACCACTTCATCTACTAGATGTGAAACCTGTTTTCTTTGTACCCTCCTCCAATGGCCCCATAGATTAGTACCAACTATTATTCTTGCCTCGTTCAGGTCCATTACATTTCGTTAGGGCCTTACGTTACCGTAGGCCTAGCAACGTGCTCTGCGAATAATGCCCAAACTGGGTTACAATTTGTATGTGTTATCACCATGGTCCCAATAATTCTGCCTTTCAACATTGCGTGTTGCGTCTGGTAACCGCATGCTGTTTAGTACGTATCTCAATGTATTATTATTATTATTATTATTATTATTATTATTATTATTATTATTATTATTATTATTATTATTATTATTATTATTATTATTATTATTATGTTGTAAATGTAGGATACATGTGACCTTAGAAACGGTGTCTTACTGTATCACAGTAGGTAATGTCAGATGGAAATTAGCAAATAAAAGATGCGCCTCAACCCAGGATCGAACCATCGACCTCCTGCATGCCAACCAAAAACTCTACCCACTGCATCAACTGTACAGCACATATGGTTACAGTGTTGCCAGATTGCTACTCTTTAACGTCCGTTTTCTTTGCTAGGGGCTTTACGTCGCACCGACACAGATAGGTCTTATGGCGACGTGTTCTACCGGATATACTCGCAAGACGAAATTTTGTAAGAGACATTTTTTTATTGCTGGCATGTGAGGAGTCGCGCTGCGACGCCCGAGTGCGAGAATTACGCTTCACCCTGTATATGCACAAAGAAATTCTCTTATACTAAACTCCACAAAATCTCAGGCAATCATAATTGGACCACGAAAATTACTGAGCTGCTCAAACAATGTCGCAATCCCGCCTATCCTATTGAATGGGAACATTATTCCCCACAGTAAACCGGTTAAAAATCTTGGCTTCATTATGAATGAAACACTTGATTGTTCTGGTCACACGAAAGAAATACGTAAAAATAGACTTTTGGAGTGCTTCACCCTCTTAAACGGCAGAGGGATATATTTCCATTTGAGCTAAAGGCAAAATTAATACAGACACTCATTCTCCCTATTCTTGATTACTGTTATGTTGTATTAGTTGATATGACGAGAGAAGAAACACTTAAACTTCAACGAGCACTGAGATTTATTTACAACATCGGGTACGATGTTCATACCACCCCATACTATCAGGCTGTCTCATGGCTGAAGCCTGATAAATGTCGGCAGCTACACACTTTAACGATGGTGTTTAGGAGTGTTAGCTGAAAGTCAGCCACTGTATATTTCTTTTAAATTCACCTTTTTATCATCATTTCACAACTTAAATACACGTTCTAGATCCTATCTTTCTATTCCACTGCACCGCACAAATACAATTAATAAATTATTTGTGGTGATCGGCGTCACATTATGGAATTCCCTGTCAGCTCAGGTCAGAGAAACTAGCGCTTTATTAAGATTTAAGGTCACCTGCCGAGACGTCCGACTCGTTGGCTGAATGGTCAGCGTACTGGCCTTCGGTTCAGAGGGTCCCGGGTTCGATTCCCGGCCGGGTCAGGGATTTTAACCTTTATTGGTTAATTCCATTGGCCCGGGGGCTGGGTGTTTGTGCTGTCCCCAACATCCCTGCAACTCACACACCACACATAACACTATCCTCCCCCACAATAACACGCAGTTACCTACACATGGCAGATGCCGCCCACCCTCATCAGAGGGTCTGCCTTATAAGGGCTGCACTCGGCTAGAAATAGCCACACGAAATTAAATTAAACCTGCCGAGACTACCTGCTGAGGACAGCTGACTGAATGGTTGAAGTGTGTATGTGTGCGTGCGTGAGGATGTCGTTTTTAAGAGTTTTTAATATTGAAATGAAATGGCGTATGGCTTTTAGTGCCAGGAGTGTCCGAGGACATGTTAGGCTCGCCAGGTGCAGGTATTTTTATTTGACACCTGTAGGCGACCTGCGCGTCGGGATGAGAATATAATGATGATGAAGACGACACATACACCCAGCCCCCGTGCTAGCGAAATTAACCAATGATGGTTGAAATTCCCGGCCCTGCTGGGAATCGAATCGAAGACCCCTGTAACCAAAGGCCAACTCGCTAACCATTTAGCCATGCAGCCGCACTTTTCAATATTAATTAGTTTTAATATTAATTTAGTTAGTAATGTATTTAAATTTATTTTTAAAACTATTAATGTTTGTAGTTTTAACTGTTTTACGTATCTCAGTATTTTATTTAAGATTTTGATTAGTATGTGGTTAAGTATACGAGAGGGCCTCGAGCCCTAACTTCGCCACTGTAAAAAAAGGCACTAATAAATAAATAAATATAGAGTGTAAGGGCTATGGGTATAGATATTTTGTTAGTTGGTAAAGAAAAATATATGTCACAACATATGCTAGGGAGTGTTTACCTTGTCCTATTAGTTTCCCTAGCGGTTAGGGCAGCGCAGCTGTGAGCTTGCATCTGGGAGCCAGTGGATTCGAACCCTTCTGTCGGCAGCCCTGAAAATGGTTTCCCGTGGTTTCCCATTTTCACACCAGGCAAATGCTGGGGCTGTACCTTAATTAAGGGAACGGCCGCTTCCATCCCACTCCTACGCCTTTCCTATCCCACCGTCACCATAAGGTCTATCAGTGTCGTTGCGACGTAAAGCAAATTGTTAATTCGTTTCCCTCGCAAGCCTGGGGTGCAGAATATAGTAGCATTAAGTTACAGTTTTATGACGCTAATATTCGTATGTATAATTTTTATTAACGTGCCAGAAAGCAACGACATGGAACTGTTGCCATTTCAACACCGTTTTGAGGGCCACCGACCAAAGTCGGGATTTGAACCTGCGAACTCGGACTCAGAAGGACAGCGACTCAACCAACTGAACCACATGAAAAAGAGGCGTTTGTGATTATTGTTATAAATAGATTCAGTTAGTATGTTTACACAGGTTTTATGAAGAGCATTTATTAAAGCGTACGTTTTCCAACTGTCCTAAATGCACGAGACCGGACGGAAGAACTAGCTGGAAGCTAAAGAGCCTTGCAGGGGTGTCGCTTCCTTCTCTGTACACTTTTCCGAACCAAACTCCATGGCGTAACAGCCCCGAAGGGCCATCGCCTACCAAGCGACCGCTGTTCAGCCCGAAGTCCTGCAAATTATGAGGTGTCCTGACGAATCCTCTCCGCCGTTATTCTAGGCTTTCTAGACCGGGGCCGTTATCTCACCGTCAGATAGCTCCTCAATTATAACCTCGTGGGCTGAGTGTACCTCGAACCAGTCCTCAGATTCAGGTAAAAACCCTGACCTGGCCGGGAATCGAACCCGGGGCCTCCGGTAAGAGGCAGGCAAGCTACCCCTACACCGCGGGGTCGGCTTGTTACTTTCAGGTCACCTTATTTTAGAATTAGACTTAAGGCATCCTGCATTCGATGCCCGCCACTGACAGAGTTAAGAAAGGCATGGGATCGGGAAGATACAGCCTTGTTTGTGGGTGCAATAGAGTTGGCCATGAGTCTCCCGTGATCGAAATATCTACGACCTGGCAGGTAGTCACCTTCACGGGGCGTCGTAACAAAGTGGTTCTTTTTTTTTAGAAAATAAAATAAATGAAGGTTCTACTACCTCACAAACGAAGAACGATATCAATTTTACGAACAGTTTCAATAATGCAGCCGGTTTAGAGTACAGAAGTTATGATTTCGATTGTTGGATGTAATTATATGGGAACAATCAAAACCATCAATATCTACAGAAGATCCGTCACTGCACTCGGTAGGACCGGCTTTCTTTTCATATCCACTGGGCGAGTTGGCCGTGCGGTTAAGGGCGCACAGCTGTGTGCTTGCATCCGCTTCGAACCCCACTGTCGGCAGCCCAAAAGATGGTTTTCCGTGGTTTCCCATTTTCACACCTTAATGACAGCTGATGGCGGAGCTGTTGAGGATCCAACCAGCCTGAGGGCTGAAGACTGAACATACAACATACAATTAAGGCTACGATCGCTTCCTTCCCACTCCTAACCCTTTACTTTCCCATCGTTGCCATAAGACCTAAGGTGCGACGTAAAGCAAATTCTAAATACAAAATAAAACATCTTTTCATAACCCCTTCCATGGAAAAGTTGTATCCACGCTACTGGCCTCGACTTGGCCACTGAAATTATTTCGTGGGTACGCCACTGCATCCACTCACCATTTAAGGTACAAGGTAAGCCCGAAGAATGGTTGATACTCAAAATACACCATCATAAATGATGCGGTTATTACTCAAAAGTACTAAAGAAAGGTAAGGCACGCGACCTAGTGTTTTAAGTAGAATCTGTATCAATAGAACGTGACTTCCCATTTTTAAAATGTTTCATGCATCGACTGGGACTCAAGCCTCGGCCGTCTTGATGAGAAGATAGAACCATTGGAACAGAGTTATCACGTCCGCTAATTACAAGATAGTTACATGCACTTTTGATGGTGCCATTTGAAGTTCCAATCAGTCCCCGGGTATTTGACAAAATATATAGACCTACCTATAGAACTAAGGTACGCATCTGCGATCTGTCTTGCTATTAGAATTTTTTAAAAAATCATAACTTACCGAGGATGCACATTATTTTTCCCTTAGTGACAAATAAAGTTATTATATGGCACAAAATGAGAAACTAACGCGCAGCTCACAATCCTGTCACAGTCTTCCGAACGCTGCAACTTAAACACAGCACATGTTTCAACCACGGTACAACCCCAGTCTTGTGGAACTGATCTGCAAAAGCTGACATGATGTTGTTCAGCTGTTTCTGGCTGTGGACCCCGTTATCTCGGTGGTCACGTTCCGGCCCCCTACTGAGTAATCCCTGGCTAATTGCCCCTTCCCTCATCTTTTGGCATTTGTCAACACATTCCCAATACTGAGGCCTCTACAGTGAAATATCCCCGCGCATCACAATCCTAAATGTCTTTCTTTCATTCAAGCAGTACAAATATGGAGAATTATGAATGGCCGTATTGAGCCCTGCTAGTAGATTCTTTGCCGCTACGTTAATTCGTCATTTCGGCGTAAGTTTTAAGTTGTTCGTAACGTACGTAAAACAACGGCTGATCCTCGCTCTATTTTCAGGAAACATTTTGGTGGGCGGCCTGCCCCACTGGGCCCCCCCTTGGCTACGCCAGTGGTGCAGCAGATAACCTTCAATGCCGATGTGTTGTTGTAGGTGCGATCTGTGGGTTTTGAAATGTCACAGAAGTGATTTGGATAAGGTGTACGGGAAAGAAGAGAAATTACACTTATATAAGAATTATAAGATCTGTTCAGATCATTTCCAGGCCAGCGACTTTAAAAATCCTCGACTCTACAG
This sequence comes from Anabrus simplex, assembly GCF_040414725.1. NCBI lineage: Eukaryota > Metazoa > Arthropoda > Insecta > Orthoptera > Tettigoniidae > Anabrus > Anabrus simplex. The sequence continues at coordinate 82,844,637 of NC_090267.1, read as the reverse complement.
CCAAGGGTATGTTACATTTTTACTCTACTTGTACGTATATATTCCTCAAAGTATCACTATCGACAACATTTTCATACTTTTCTTTCTTTTATCCCTCTTCTCAGATTAAAGCCGGGATTTTATAGATTTTTCTTTCTGTTAGTAGGCGTCATGTTAGGAGGAAAATTGTCCAGCTTTTAAATGTTAATTCATTGCATCATGTGTGTAAGGAATGTGCCGATATTTTTATTGACAAGTGTCTTGAGGTGATGATACAATGTTTTTAAATGAGAAAAAAAAGACAAACCTATCCGTAAAAGTTGAGGCAGGAATGCTAAAGCAAAAAAAGTAATGCATAAATGAAAGATCAAGCCATTTCACAGCAGTCAATTTCACATCTTGTTTATATGTCTAATTTCAGTCTTTAAATAATAATTTTAAATAATTCTTCATTCATTTATCCAGAATTGCTTTAGCAACTTCGAAGTTAATATCTCAATAATACTTTCTTTCTAGACGTAATTTTTTTTCCAATTTCGTATATGCATTTCCATTGATATTTGAATTTAGCGCGACTTTTCAGGTCAAGTCACTAGGAGCGCCACCGTCGAATTGTCTCCCATTTTATCAAGGCTAAATCCGTAAGTGTCGCGTATTGTCTCTACAGTATTTTCTGCAGGCTACCGAATTTTTTAGTTCAGCACTTTTAGTATCAATCTTCTTTCATGGTTGCGTCCCTAAAAATACTACTCTCCAACTCCGAGTAAACTCGGAGTTAACTCAATCCGTTCACAAACGTAAAGAGTTAACTTTACAAGGTGTTCAGAAAATGCATTCGAGTTAACTCAGAGTATAGAACTCAGAGTGTAGATTTAATTCGACATGCGCAGTAAAGCATTCATTGTTGGCGGTCAAAAATATTAACTGCGAGTCACCGTTGTCTCAATCCTATATACTGCCTGCTCTATGCTATGCGGTTAACATGCTTCTCAACGTGATCTCTTAGTGTCACAAACCTCCACTAGGGGCGCCAGCTAACGCACCCAAGTAATTTCCGTACCCTCATTGTTGTGTTCCAGTGCGTTTGCATTGAGAATTTGTGTGTGTGTGTGTGTCTGGTTGTAAAATGATTAAATGTCGTGTTCCTCTCTATATATGAAAGCAGAAAATCCAAATTCTTCAGGTGTGAGGGTTCCTGTTATCCCCCAAGTAAAGAACGTTGAGAAAATTAGCTTAACGCTATATCAAGGCAAGGTTTAACCAAGGGTTGTCAATGGATTCCATCAGATTGTTCTCGTGTTTGTAGCCTGAATTTTAGAGATGGAGATAAAAGATAAAACTAAAAGAATCATGTACTGAAGTCAGAGAGCGTGCCTAGTCGGTCTTCGAATTATCCCATTACCTTCAGACCAGAAAAATAGCTCCACGAATGACCAGACAGCGACAAGATATTTCTTCGGAAGAAATCTGTGATAAAACAAGCTCTTCAACCGCAGGAAATACATTGGATGACGAGTACGAAATTCATTTGAACAACGATGTATCAACCCAAGTCAATATTCCAGCGAATAAGACTGACAGCAGCGATCAGATAACCATACATTAGAGGCTCTGATCAAGAATTCTGAGACTGCGATAACAGCTGATGAATGACCATAATGAAGTTAAAAGACTACAGAGACAATTCGAAGACAGCCCAGAAATTGATCGTCTGAATAAAGTAAAGGAAGCAGAAAACTATAAAGGAAAAACTACCGCTTAAAAAAATCAAATTCATAATTTTCGCAAGAAAAAATCCAGGCAGTCAGAACAAATCGCCCGTTACCTTCTATGTGCCGTGGGGAATAGTATCCCAAACGGTTATGAATGTGGCAGGGCTCTTGGTCTAGTGTCCGCTCCGTCACAAAGTACTTTGTACAGGTAGCCTAGATGGAAAATATTGATAGTTTTTTGTCGGGATTTTCCAATTAGTGAAGGAAAGACTTAGAGCTGAATGTAAAACTCTCAGACCAACAGGGAAGAGTGTAACAGTGATCGCCGATTAAATGGCTGATTAGGTTCGGTACGGCTCCTCTACGACCGAACCAGTGACGAGTCTTTTTTCGTGGTCATTGTTGAAGGTGTATGCGGCACATATATTGTAAAATCTCCTGCTCTCGCGAATAAACTGTTGTGTTTTCTTGTAATCTGACTTTCAAAGAAGTTCTACAGTCCAGTTGCCTACTTCCTCGTTAAAAGCTTAGAAGTCTCTGATCTATCCCTTTTAGTTCAGAAATGATTACTGTAAAGCCTTTCGGCAAAAAATCTAGATTGTGTGCAGTTCTATTCACTAGCAGATAAAATACAATGGTTGAATGATGATTTCATCGAGTACGTTGAAGTAATTCGGTTGGAATCAAAACGTGAAAACTGATGTGTCTGACTAATGAGACGGCAGATGCTGTCTTGGTAACTGTGAAATCTATAGTAGAATGTGTGTCTTATCTGTTACAAAAGCGGTTACTTTATGTTCTCACTAGATGATCTTCTGGAGACGCAATAGAAGCTCTATTTAGTTCGGTGAGATTGGATGGTGGATTTAATAACATGACGAACGCATTGTGTGATGTAAAACGTATCCTGAAATCTGGTCATGAAAAAAGGGTCAGCGAAACAGTGATAGATTCTTTTTTGTGTCCCCTGCTAGTAAATAACACTAAGAAAAAGACTGAAAAGGTGCTCCGTCACTAGTGTCGAAAAAATTCTGAAATTTGTATGTACCATGCAGCAGTGGGATGATCCTGGTATACCTACTGTAACTGGTGAGATTTATATATTTTACGTTTCTATATCTTAAGCTAAGCTGAAATGTGAAATGTTAGTTCCTGTATCAATCATCAATCAATCAATCAATCAATACTGATCTGCATTTAGGGCAGTCGCCCAGGTGGCAGATTCCCTATCTGTTGCTTTCCTAGCCCTTTCCGAAATGATTTCAAAGAAATTGGAAATTTATTGAACATCTCCCTTGGTAAGTTATTCCAATCCCTAACTCCCCTTCCTATAAATGAGTATTTGCCCCAGTTTGTCCTCTTGAATTCCAACTTTATCTTCATATTGTGATCCTTCCTACTTTTATATATGCGTTATCTTCTAAATTAGTAACATGTTAAGGATTTTTTAAATTTTATATTGGCTTTACGGACGAACACTCATTTAACCAACATGTGCTCTTGGTGCGGTAAGTGCTGCCATCTGCAATGTCGCTGTAAACGCAATTCTCGCGGCACAGAGGAGGAAGTATATAGAGATTGAGACCGCGGTGCTGGGAGTATATTGACATGGCAATGAATTCAAATTATTTTCTAGTTGTTGACAAAGAAGGGCGATATCTATTGAATAAAGAATGGGATATTTTCGTTTAAAACAGGAAAAATAGGTACCGTGCCAATTTTGATAATCGGCGGAAATAACATGATTGAATTTTTATTAGAATAGCCATGTTATGAATGATCAGCTGACTTATTGACCTCAACTTTATGAGATTTCTTTGGTAAATGCATAATACGTAACCCTTTTTTTATATATTTTTAGATTACCTTCTGAATGAGACCATTTAATTATATGATCAGAAATACCACACGGTGCATTTATAACTCTCACGAAACGGATCTGTACGAATCAGGTGCTAAGAGCCAAATGGCAACCAGAAGTTTTTTTCGTGATTCTTGCAATGGTTTTTCCTTGTTCCCCGATTTTGGATTTAGAAAGTTAAGGGACCAATGACTCTGAGTAGATGTTCGAATGCTGATCCCGGCAACCGGAAATGTTGTTTAAATTCAGTTTCGTCGTAGCTGTTAACAACATAATCTTTACAGTTAGTTGTCCTAAATGGCTTATCGTGCACCAGTGCGCGCCGATGTATTGGCATTCATCATCAATGTCATCAGATTGTTCCTACGAGGTAAAGAATAACTGATACTGTTTTAAGGCGCAACTTGGTGAGGAAAGTAGTAATAACTCATATAGCACACTGCTATGAAGAAAATCACCTGGGAATTAGACATTAAATTCCTCGCAAATGAGGTTATGGTAAAACAAATAACCATCCTTAATTGATTAGCCATATTCCGTTGCTTTGTATTCACTCTAAGCGTTCACGAAACCTTCCCAGTTAATCTGCGATACTCTACTCTACTCCAACTCTACTATACGCGAACCTGTTCTTGAGCCCTGAGCTCCCCAGTGCTGAATCGGTCGACCTCAAAGAGAAGGGTAGACCTCGGTTATCTTCGACATCCATATTGGCAACCTTTGAACCACAAACTATGCATCGCTGTGCGACTTCTTGCGTACATTTTACGAACTAGTACTGATGTTGTTTACAAAGCAAAGCCAAACTATGTAATTCATGCTAGGAACAAGATTCGCATCGAGAAATGTTATATAATGTTAAATAATAGTTGTGTGACAGAGTTGTTTGCGTAAGATAATAAATATTTAGGAAATTCATATCGATCGATCATATTATCGATTCATTCAGATTTCATTTTCATCCACTTGGCAGTATAACCGGAACCGTCAGCGCTCTCTCTACACCCCTCACCCCATTGAAATCGAATCAAGAAAAAAGTTCGCGATAGTACTCGGAGTCGTATTTTGTGAACGTAGCCCATGGGTGCGGGGAATTTCCTAGACATCGAACGAGTAGGAATGAGGTCACGAATCACAGCAGGCGTCCAATCATAAAATAAGTCCACCGCATATTGAACTTTACCCACTTGCAACAAATGCCATGGTAAACGGGACTGGGTAAGATTCACAGTCTGCCAGTCAACTTTACGCCACACAGGCACGCAATCGGTGGGTCTGTACTCCGAAAAAAATTGATATACTGTTTTTGCCATCTTTTCTTGGAGGAAAAAAGGAAGATGTTTATTTATCTTCCCTTTTTTGTCTAAATTTAATCTGGCAAGACAGCTCAGTGTACACAATTAAAAGTGCATGGTTTGCGGTTAGAATTATTTGCTAATGGAAAAGAACAAAGAACAATTTAATTCCCTATCCGGTAAGCAGTGCTATACAAGTTTGGTTTATTTTTAAAAAATTCTAGTTACGATTTAATTTTTTCTAGCTTATATTGGACGATGGTCTAGCTTTTTATTCGAGATTTGTGTTGGCAACATTGCTTAAACAACGGTATGTTTGTATACAAGGTCAGTTCATTCCATACTAATCACTAAAACGTGTGCAATACATATACAACACAGTTGTCGGTGGTGCACGTTGAAGAGTGGACGTGTGACTCTCGGTGCTAGTATATTACTCAGTGTGGTGCGAGTAGGTTCGGGTGTTCAGTGTTTCGTCCTACTTAGCTTCCTTGGGAGCGGTACGAGGTTTTGTATTATATGTCTTAAATTCTAACTCACTCCCCACATCATGGCGGAGTCGAGTGGGGGACAGAGTATGGAGGAGGAGTCTGTAGAAATTGATATTCGTGAGTACTCTATGGAAAATACACCTGTGTTAAATGACCCAACCCCATCGGATCGTAACCGTGCTTCCTCTACTAAGGTTGATGTGTATGCTCTTAAACCTGAAACGCAGACATACGATGATACCCATACAGGCCCATATCTAGTATTTGTGGAGGCCATTGATGTAAGTAAGAAATTGGGCAGTATACATCCCATGGCTTTGGGAAAACATTTTTATGACCGTAAATTTTCAGGTGTTACTCAAATTGCTCGGCGAGGTCGCCATAGGATTCAAATTGAGTTTCAGACAAGCACAAAAGCTAATAACTTTCTCACCAATCCTATCTTAAAGGAAAAAAATCTTAAAGCGTTTATTCCTTCCGCGTCACTATATAAGATCGGAGTTATTCGAAGGGTTGATAAAGATTTGTCCGTAGAGGAAATTTGTCAGGTTGCTGAATCGACCGCCCCTATCGTTGGAGCTCAGAGAATGAACCGCCGCTCCGTTCAGGATGGCCGGGTCAGTTATATTCCAACTGGCACCATTAAACTCACATTTCGTAGCCAGACTTTACCTGCCTTCTTCTCCATTTATCGGGTTCGTACCCTGGTCGACCCATTTGTCTTTCAACCGACTATCTGTCGGCGATGCCAACGATATGGCCATACCAGAAAAAACTGTAGGGCTCAACTCCCTCGATGTGCCAATTGCGCACAAGATCATGAAACTACAGTATGTAAGAATCCTACCAGACTTTGTCTCAATTGTTCCAGGGAGCATTGCGTGGGATCTCTACAATGCCCAGAACATAAACGACAACAGGCTATGAAAAAACAGCAGGCTTTGGAAGTTTCTCCTTTATCCTCCGAGTCCTTTTTTACCCCAGTGTCCAATAGATTCAGCCCCCTTTTGACCCTACAACAATTTCCTCCACTCCAGAAATCTGCGCCGGTTCTACAGAATCAGCAGCGCAGAAAACGTAAATTTACGGTGGTTGTCTCATCCCCCACTCCGAGTCCGGATAGGTCACCAGGGTATGATGTCCAGGGCTATCGTGAATTCCTCAAAATACCTCCCTCGGCTACGACTGCCATATCTCCCACTGCCTCTGTATCTGGGACGAACACTCCGTTTCCTTCCCAGCAGGCTGTGTCGCCTGCGACCGTAAAGCCAGAAACATCCCGGGCTTCGAACCCGGTTTCGAAATTAATTCCAGCTATTTCCGATAAACTTGGGGCGTATGCTAAGGCAGCTGAGCACGATGCCACATGGTCAAAAAGGCTCCTTACTCTACAGGAGGAAGTTGTGGCTCTTTTACGCAACCTCGAATCTTCTGTTGCTTCACAGAATAGGTCTACTAGGAATGCCGGTAGTAATGTAACCAAATAACACGTATTCCCTCTGATAATGGTTGTATATCTACCTCATATCCTATTCATTCCTAATTTCGCGGTACCACAATATAGACGTGTTCGATTCTCGATATCTAACCGTAGTTACCTTATCCATTTCTTTTCTATCTCCCATCCGGTCTAGTAGTTTCGATACCTTTCTTTCTCCCCTCGGTGTTGACCCGGTCTGTTTGTGATTAGTAGAAAGTCGCCAAGTATCGGTCGCTTTGGCGTGAAGATTAGTCCCCTTGTGTCCTTGTGTTTTTCGTGTATAGTCGTGTTGTTTCATTCCTTAATTTCCCACCTTTTTTTCACTTTTGACTTTATTTGTCCTCCTCCTCCATACTTTGGTTTCTTTGTTCGGTTACGTGGCTGGGTATACCGCTCTCAAGCGAAGCCCATTAAATAATGTAGACAAGACAAGACGAGACTAGACATTCCATACTCTTTGGTATTCCGTGGTGCAAGTTGGAACTTGTTTGAAATATAGTTTGGGTAAGCTGACTTGTTTTGGACTTGTTCTTGCCTGTTTTTGTGGTATCCCGTATTCTCAGTGTTACTTTGCGTTGTTGAGGAAGGGTGAGGGTGCTTATTGTTACTTATGCTAGTTTATTTTAATAATATTAGCAAAGAAATGCTAGTTTATTTTGTAAATACCTTATCCTGCATGTAGCCTACATTATTCGTTATGATTTGTCAAGACTTTTCACCGTGTCAGTATTGAAAGTGAAGTGATTAAGTGAGTTAAACTCCTGAATTACACCAATTCCAAAATTCCCAGTTCAAGAAATTAATCTTTCATTAAATCTGAGTCTTGAGTACAACCGTGTTCATACATGCTCTTTTATTACGTTCCTGCTTTAGAATTGACAAACACTGGAGTAATGTTGATAGTGATAATATCATTGATTGTATGGAGTGTGACTCGGATAGTTCATAAGGAAATTCCTTTGAGGAAATACAAATGCTTGTTTGTCTCACTAGCCCCGTATTTATATTTTTGCAGAAGGTTTGTTGCCACAACTCAGCTAGCACACAATTGTCCGTTTGATACGTGTTCACCTGTTTTGTTCCGTTATTTGTTTTGAAGTGTTGATCCCATCGTAACTTATTAACTTATATTTTTCAAGATTTTCTGTGATTTGACCGAAGCTGCCTTGGATGCCATTCAAGCAAAAAAATGTTTCTAATGAAGTTGGTGAGGCATATTGAATTTCTGTTGCAAATAGTACGTGAGAAGCCAAGCTGCATTTCATCACAATTGTGGACAAATCTCCATCATATTGTCAGTGTGGAGAACTTGCCCCGAGTCCCTGCAGTCTCTATTAATGGAGATGTAGTTACAGTTCCTTCAGTCATTGCAGATGACTTTGCGTCACCTTCCCAGATACGTCCAGCTCTGGGAGATAGGACCCTGCACTTCTGCGTATTAAGTGCGTAGCAGAGGTACACCCTCTCCCCGTTGCCTCTAGTGCTTCACATTCCTATAACGTGCCTTTCATGGAGTGGGAATTGTTGAGTTCACCCACACTGTGTAGGGACAAGGCTCCAGGACCAGATAAAATCCACAATCAAATACTTAAACATTTGAGTGACTGAGGCCTCGATATCCTTACCCTGTACAACAGAATTCGGAGTGAGGGAGTGTTTCGATCTCAGTGGCGTGAGGGAATTTTGATACTAATTCCCAAGCCAGGTAGAGATCCAAAGCTTGTGGATAGTTACAGGCCAATATATCATTCAAAATGTCTCTGTAAGCTATTTGAAAGAATTGTGATCTGGCAACTTGTGTGGGCCATAGAGAAGGAGGGTCTCTTGACAAACTACCAGTGTGTTTTTGACCCTTATCGGTCTACTACCGATCATCTGGTCGGACCAGTGAGTGTCATATAGTAGGCTGTCCTCTGGAAGGAACGCACAGTAAATTTTTTATTTATTTTTATACCTGTTGAAAGCTTGCAACTCTACCTGGCGATATAGGTAACCTCCACACTAGATCAGTGGGGATTTTAGGGAAGTTTACTGGAAAGTTTGTGATAAACATAAAACCGAAACCTCCAAGCCTGTCAGTTCAACATGTGTTGCATATAAGCTGTGGGAAAGCATTATTTCCGATTATATTAGACATGTTAGCAAAATTAATAACTGGTTTGATAGAAGGCGGTTCGTGTTTAGGAAAGTTTATTCTAATCATTTCAACTTGTAAGATTGTAGCAAAATATATCGGATATCTTCGATTCAGTAGGTCAAATGGATTGTATCACGATTGACCTGTTTAGGCCTTTTGATGTGGTGATCATGGGAGACTACTGGCAAACATGAATGCTAATGGACTAGACAAAAAAATGACTGAATGGGAGGCTCTATTTCTAGAAAATAGAAGTGGGAGAATTAGAGCAGGCAAAGCTTTATCTGATCCTATAGGCTAATCATTAAGAGGAGAATTCCTAAGGCAGTATTTTGTGCGCAACCGCAAAAGGACTTCGATAATGTTGTGAGATGGACAGCAGGCAATGGTGTGATGATAAATGAAGTTATAAGTCAGGTTGTGAGATTCACTAATAGGGAAAGTCCTCTCAGTTTTAATTACTGCATTGATGGTGTTAAAAGTTCCTTATGGGGATCACTGTAAGTACCTAGGTGTTAATATAATGAAAAATCTTCCTTGGGGTAATCACATAAACAGGATTGTAAATACCAGTAAAGGGTACAGTTCTCTGCATATGGTTACGAGGGTATTTAGAGGTTTTAGTAAGGATGTAAATGAGAGGACGTATAAGTGTCTGGTAAGACCCCAATTAGAGTATGGTTCCAGCGCATGGGATCCACACCAGGATTACTTGATAGACATGAAAAAACCTATAGAAAAGCAGTTCTATTTGTTCTGACTGATTTCCGACAAAAGAGTACAGCGGTCTCCCTAGGACCTTTTTAATGGGCGCACCACCCTGCCGTTTTTACAGACCCCCCCAGCTAACGTAACCTAGACTGCTACTTACATAATATTCATACATATTTGGGTCATTGGGTGCTCCAAATTAAAATGTAAATACTGCACATCTCTTTATTTAGATGATATCTTCTTTATTGTCACATAATTGCATGAGTTACATTGGAGTTTAAATGTTTAGCTTGACTATCACATAGTGTCATGCGCGAGCAGTCTGGATTAGCGTGGAATCACATGTGAGCACTTGATCGGTAGTTAAGGTAGTAAGCCGCAGTGTTCCATCATTATGAAGGATTAGTAGAACACTAGAAATTCAAAATATTCTGTTATATCTTTTTTCGTGGTAATAACACTAAAATAATTCAAATTTCCAGTTAATGCTTACCTGTCTGATATTATTGTCAATGCCCTGAGGGGAATAAATTGAGATGTTATTTTCATTTCTTACGTAGTATTCCCCCACCCGGCTGATGAAAATTTCTGGGTAAAACATTGCAGTAACGTTACAAAAATGTTGCAAAGTTTGCCCTGGGAAGACTGAAGGAGGAGACAAGGTGCTCAACTGAGTGGTATGCTGCAATTTACAAACTTCATCATATAGGTCCGTATTGATACAGTTTAATTAAGAACTAGTATTAGGTTTAATGGTCCACCCAATCAATACACTTTATAATTTTACCTTCCGCAGCCCAGCACTCGCTACATTCAGCTGCGCGCTGTACGACTGTCGTTTGTTTGCACGCTTGAGTAGAATGTTGCCGAGAGGTGATCAGGGCTGCCAACCTCCGTACTTAGGAACTAATGAGTGGTACTTACTGTTACTGTTGCTGGTGGTGATTATTGTTTAGGATTCTTGCCGTGGACAAGACCATTGGTCTGGACAGTTAGGATTCTTGCTGTGGACAAGACCATTGGTCTGGACGGTTAGAAGCCGCGAAGCGGCGTTAGGCACCTAGTTTTGTGAGGAAACACGATTGGTCTAGACGGTTGCGATTCTTGCCGTGGACAAGACCATTGGTCTGGACAGTTAGGATTCTTGCCGTGGACAAGGCCATTGGTCTGGACGGTTAGAAGCGGCGTTAGGCACCTAGTTTCGTGAGGAAACACGATTGGTCTAGACGGTTAGGATTCTTGTCGTGGACAAGACCATTGGTCTGGACAGTTAGGATTCTTGCAGTGAACACGACCATTGGTCTGGACAGTTAGGATTCTTGCCGTGGACAAGGCCATTGGTCTGGACGGTTAGAAGCGGCGTTAGGCACCTCGTTTCGTGAGGAAACACGATTGGTCTGGACGGTTAGGATTCTTGCCGTGGACAAGACCATTGGTCTGGACAGTTAGAAGCCGCTAAGCGTCCTTAGGCACCTAGTTTTATGAGGAAACACGATTGGTGTTTTTTCTTTGTGCTTTTATTCAGCCGGGGTTGGTAACGCAATGTACCTATCAGCATTGTTGGCAATGACGTCACATTCCATTCACGTTCACCAATGAGAATGCGAGTAGTTACGCTAGCCATGGTTGATGGCGGCTCCTGCTCTTATTAGGTTATAAAAGTAAATGTACTTCTGGGAACGGGATGGTGGGTTCCTAGACAATGCAATGAACACTTCTCTCCTCTACAAGGTATTCCAAGTAAGATTTGCATTATTTTAGCTTCCTTATAATGTTATAAACTCTGAGCTGCGGAAGGAAAAATTTTGCCCAGTACACTTCACTTTACAGGTGAGAACACATTCGGTGTTAAAATACATTACCGGTACACATTCTTTGGTACACGTTTTGTCTAATTTAAGACTTCTTCAGCCACAGCGTCTCATATCTAATTCAAATATGCTGTCTAATACTTTAAAATCGATAAACCTATGTCCTTCCTGAAGTGTTCAAAAAATACACTAAAAACAATACACACTGTTTTTCCATAAAACTGTCCATTACTTTCTTACAAAAATTCTTCTGCGCGTTGAAATTGGATTCTATATAATATATCCTACTGCCCACGGCCAAGTTCCGCCAGGTGAGAGGAAACATAATTATAACGCGCAGTAGTATGGCAAGAAGCAGGTCAGAGATAGGCTCAGATGGGAACCGGCTGTAGGGAGGTACACCAATTTTGAGGGTAAGTTTCTGTGTTATGTAATTGTAACAAAAACTCATTTTTCTATTTTTGAGAGTTCAAACCCACCAATATGTATATATATCGTTTTCTTTCCAGACCTTGTCTTTTGAAAAAAGTTCATTAGATTTAAAGCTTCGGTATTCTTCAGTTGATAAGGTCCCATTCTCCCATTTCTACGGCCAGCGTTCAAATTCTTCCTTAGTCAGTACACTGAAGCTACTGTATGTCAGATCTCGAGAAATATTATTTAGAATCAAATTTCAATGTGAAGAATTTTTGTAAGAAAGTGGTGAACAGTTTTATGGAAAAAACAGTGTGTTCTGTTTTTAGTGTATTTTTAAACATTTCAGAAAGGACATGGGTTCATCCATTTTAAATTATTAGAGAGTAATAATTATGTATTTTAATTAGATATTGGATGAAACATGTACCAAAGAATGTATAACATACTATAGCACTGAATGTGTTCTCACCTGTAAAGTGAAGTGTATTGATTGGGTGGTCCATTAAACCTACTACTGGTTCTTAATTAAGTGGTATGTACCAAGCTGTCAGTAGAGATATAGCGTGGAGTGACATTAGCAGACAAATAAGTTTGAGTGGTGGTTTTAAATGTAGGAAAGATCACAATGTGAAGATAAAGTTGGAATTCAGGAGGACAAATTGGGGTAAATATTCATTTATAGGACAAGGAGTAAGGGATTGGAATAATTATCAATGGAAATGTTAGATGAATTTCCAAGTTCTTTGAAAATGATTAGGAAAAGGGTTTGTCTGCGTGAATGTATGCGATGCCCAACCAAATCTATGGCACGCAGAGTTCTAAAATTTTGGTCATAGCTGGGCACAGCATTTCACAGATCATGCTTGGCTGAGTCAAAGACCCCAATTAAGGGGCACAAAGCGGCTCTAAGCCTCTTAGCATTCCATAGGGCAACTACAGGTTGCATTTAGTTGTGATTTTATTGTACGCAGTTTGGTAACGGAATGTATTTGTCTTGACTGTTGAGAATGACTTCATATCCGGTTAAGTTACAGCCAATGGTAATGCTGGTGTGTGTGTGTGCTTCAGCAATGCAGAATGGCACGTGCTAAATTAAATTAGTTTATAAAAGTAAATGTATGTTAGGGGCTGGAAGGTGTGTTCCTGGCTGTCACAGTGAACACATCTCTCGTACACAAGGTATTCCACATAAGATTGTATTTATCAACTCCTCTAGATGCTATAAAACTTAGGAAGCAGTCAGTGAATTTCTATATCCTTTCCTTTATACACAGAGGTTATTATAGCAACTCTCCATTCATTTGGTGTAGCTCCTTCATGCAAACAGTAATCACGTAGTATTTCAGATTTGGTACTATATCCCAACCCATTGTCTTTAGTGTATCTCCTGCATTGACAAGTCTTGGTCAAGCTAGGAGATTGACTCACAAGCACCATTACGTAACTTCGGGATGCACTTGTAGGATACTGAGAAGCTTCGTGCAATCCATTGAGGAACATCTGCTTTATGCTTTTCAGGGATTATGTCCTTTGCTGTTGAATACTTTTAGACACAGAAACTCATTGTACTCTGTATTGTTGGCTATGGTTGATAAAACAAGTATGACACTAATTGACTTAAGTTTTTTCTGTTTTCGCTGCATTTGTGGAAGTGATCTTTTCATGACAGACAGGTTAGAATTGTACCTAGACATTTGGTATTCATTGATACCTCTTCTGTTCTGCCACCCATGCTATTTGAATTAACATGATCAAAGATACAAAACCGGGCAAGTTGGCCGTGCGGTTAGGGGCGCGTGGCTGTGAGTTTGCATCCGGGAGATAGTGAGTTTGAATCCCACTGTTGGCAGCCCTGAAGATGGTTTTGCATGGTTTCCCATTATCACACCAGTCAAATGCTGGGGCTGTACCTTAATTAAGGCCACGGCCTCTTCCTTCCCATGATATAGATGTTGATTCCCATAGGGAATCTGAAATATTTGTCCCGAATGAGCAAATTTATAATATCAATATAAATGGTCCGTTATTGGACATTATAAATTTTCCAGCTAGCTCATTCTTGGTTGCCAGCGTTCCTTCCCACTCGTAGGCCTTTCCTGTCCCATCATCGCCATAAGACCTATCTGTGTCGAAGCAATGTAAAGCCACTAGAAAAAAAAAATTGGAATAAAGAAATAAACACAGTGATGATGATAAGATAATGAACATTTTATCTTATTATCATCTTAAGTGTTTTTATTTGTTTATGCCAATTTTTGTATCTTTTTAGCTGAAGATGTTCCATATTAGGAATGAAACATGTATTTTTAGAGTTTAAGCTGGATTATGTTGCATACATATATAGACTAGCAATAAAAAACAAATAAGTTATGGAAGGTGGGTTTCTCCATTCAAGCTAACCTTAGTTGATACACAAATAGGATATGAGAGATGGGCGTTGTTGTAGAAATATCAAAAACCTAGAAGACTGAAGATCTGTGTTCATGTGAGTGTTCATGCCCGCCCTCCTGATAAAGCTGGGAAGCAGAAACGAGCTCGTTGGGGCCTGAGAAGAGATGGATATAGAAGAACTGGGTTTGATGAGGAGAAGAGCCTATCTATTTGAAGATGGCAATGTAGGAAGATATAGAGATTGTCCTTGTCTCCCACTTCCTATACTGAACTGCAATTGTGTTCGTCCTGTCTTCTTTTCGTTTTGGTCATCTGAGGACCACGTTAATTCGTATAAGCTTTGTTTCTTTTGGTGTTTCTCCTTATCCAGTATTTTTTCATTTTCCTACTTTGCAACCTTCTTCACACTTCTGGCCATGATGATTTTGTTCTGGGCCTAGTTGTGTCCTGAAAACTTGTGCAAGCAAGAGTTAAAAAAAAAAAATTCACTGGTTTTTATATCTTTGGTTACTGTATTCCAGTTTCTTCTAGATCCCTTTGTACCTCTTTGATCCAGTATACTTAAGTTCTCTTGTTCACAAGAAACTATATTATTGGCAGTTCATTCTTAGGATGTGTCCGGAGAACATGTTCGTTCTTTCCCTACGGGCTGAGTGGCTCAGATGGTTAAGGCCCTCTGACCCCTACTTGGCAGGTTCGATTCTTTCTCACTCGGGTGGTATTTGAAGGTGCTCAAATACGTCAGCCTCAAGTTGGTAGATTAACTCACATAAAAGAACTCCAGCGGGACTAAATTCCGGTGCCTCGCTTCCGAAAACCGTAAAAGTGGTTAGTGGGACGTAAAGCAAATAACATACACACATACATTATCATTATAGACCGTTATGCCTTTCAGCGTTCAGTTTGCAAGCCCCTGTGAATTTACTAAACGTCGCGACAATCCTCTGTTTGCAACTAGTGCTGTGGCCTCATTTAGTTCTATACCTCTTATCATTAAATCGTTAGAAACTGAGTCTAACCATCGTGGTCTTGGTCTCCCTCTACATCTCTTATCCTCCAAAACAAGGTCCATTATTCTCCTCGGTAACCTATCCTCCTCCATTCGCCTCACATGACCCCACCACCGAAGCCAGTTTATGCGTACAGCTTCATCCATTAAGTTAATTCCTAACTTAGCCTTTATTCCCCTCGTTCCGAGTATCATCCTTCCATTGTTCCCACCTATTTTTACCAGCAATCATTCTCGCTACTTTCATGTCTGTTACTTCTAACTTATGAATAAGAGTTCACCCAGCTTGCGCTCCCTTAAAGCAAAGTTGGTCTGAAAACTGACCGATGTAAAGATAGTTTCGCCCGGGAGCTGACTTCCTTCTTACAGAATACCGTTGATCTCAACTGCGAGCTCACTGCATTATCTTTACTACACCTTGATTCAATCTTGCTTTCTATATCTGTGGCTTGGTTCTAAAAGGGCCAATGTCAATAAACCTGTTTTTGAGCTATGAGAATTTGAAGTTTTGCTTATAGTTTTCCAACTATTTTTTTCAAACTGTAAATAACTTTATATTTCCTTTGTGGAAGTCACCTGATTAAACACTAATTTTTTCTATCGTATTCTTTAAAAATTGCCAGGCCTCTAATCTTTATTGGTAATCTAACATTATTGGCAAGGGCTTATTTAATTAAACGTTAACTGTTTGTTTACATTGGCCCTTTTAACATGTCGCGAGCCAGGATAAAACATGTTTGTATCAGTTAATATCTCAATTTTGATAAAAAAGGACATTGGCCCTTTTAGAATGAAGCCACAGATATTACCATCCTGGTAGAACACACAGCCTATGTACTTGAAATTATCTACCTGTTCCAGCTTTGTATTACCAATCTGACATTCAGTTCTGTTGAATTTCTTGCCTACTGACATCAATCCAGTCTTTGAAAGGCTAATTTTCATACCATACTCAGTGCATCTATTTTCAAGTTCCAAGATATTAGACTGCAGGCTTTTGGCAAAATCTGCCATTAACAAGGCGGCATTCTCTACTCGTCTCCACCGATTTCGCTCAAATTTATCGAACATGTAGGGCTTGGCTAGAAATGAAAGTACCCAAAGGGGGAACTCCAGATGGCCAAACGTATCGAAAATAAAAATAAAAAAGTTGACGCGGCTGTTGCACCGTATAAGCCACTTACGTTAGCACGCACGCCGAGCAGTAGTTGGCGTAGCGGTAAGAGCTTGGACTACTAATTCAACGGTCGTGGCTTCGACTCCCCGTGCGGAGAATATTTTTCTCAATCTTTACATTATTCATTTATTTTTAATTGATTTTATTTATTTATTTATTTATTTATCTGCATAAGGCGTAAGACTTCATTATTTAATGAGCACACAATTGTAGAAAATTTTGAGTTGCAAACTTTCCCGACGTGTTCAAACAGAAATTATTCTTTTTTCTTTCTCCCTTCCTTGGGGAATGTGCCATGAACGTGAATAATCGTTTTGCTGTAAGATTCGTTTTCACCTGACAGGTGAAGGTTGCTCCTGGCGGCTGTACACAAACAATATATTCTTAGCGCAGGTAGAAAAAGTCTGACAATGAAATCCCAATTTTTACCTTTTCTACGTTTTTTTTCATATAAATAAATAAAATGAATTGTTCACCTCATTACTTAATTGGAAAATGAATAATATAAAAGTTGACAGAAAAAAAGCAGTCTCCACACAGGGAGTCGAACCCACTACCATCGAATTACCAGTCTGAGCTCTTACTGCTACGCAAACAACTGCTCGGCGTGCATACTGACGTAAGTGGCTTATACGGTGTGAGAGCCGCGTCAATACTTTTATTTTTATTTTCTATACGCTTATCCGCCTGGAGTTCCCACTTCGGATACTTTCATTTGTAGCCAAGCCCTGCATGTTCTACAAATTTTAGCGAAATCGGTGGTGACGAGTTGGAAATGCTCCTTTGTAGGACCAAGTCGTCAGCATAGGTCAGACTGCCTACTACATTTCCAGCTAACTGAAACCCTCCCTGCCACTTTATACTTTTCAGCAGATGATCCATGTAAACTAAGAACAGCAAAATTGAAAGATTACAGCCTTGTCTAACCCATGTAAGTACCCTGAATCTAGAACTCATTCTACGAGCAATTCTCACTAAAGCTCAATTGTCGACATAAATGCCTTTGCTTAATTTTAATAATCTACCTTTAATTCCATAGTCCCCCAGTATGGCGAACTTTTCCCTCGGTATCCTGTCATATGCTTTCTCTAGATCTACAAAACACAAACACCAGGCGCATACTGAAAATCTGATCCTGACAGCCCCTCTGTGGGCTGAAACCACACTGGTTTTCATCCAACTTCTTCTCAACCACTGATCACACCCTCCCTTTAAAGATGCCAGTGAATACTTTGCCTGGTATACTAATCAATGAGATACCTCGATAGTTGTTGCAATCCTTCCTTTCCCTTGCTTATAGTTAGGAGCAGTTACTGCTTTTGTCCAATTACAAGGTACCTTACCAACACTTCATGCAAATCTTACTTATCTATGAAGCCATTACATCCCTGTCTTCCCACTATACTTTACCATTTCCAGTATAATTTCATCCATTCCTGCTGCTTTATGACAAGGGAGTTTACCATCGTTTCCACTTCCTCAGGCGTAATTTCACCAACATCATTGTCCTCCTCCCTATGAGCTTGGCTGTTCGCAACACCATCAGGAAAATCTCCTTTTACGTTGAGAAGATGTTCAAAATATTCCCTCCACCTCTCAGTGATTCCCTGTGATCTATTATGAGTTCATCTGAATTACCCAAAATGTTGTTCATTTCCGTTTTCCCTCCCTTCCTAAGATTCTTTATTTCTGTCCTGAACAGTTTCCCTGCTTTTTGACCTAGCCTTTCCAGGTTATTACCAAAATCTTCCCATGACTTCTTTTTAGATTCAACAACAATTTGTTTTGCTCTGTTTCTTTCATCAACATACAATTCCCTGTCTGCATCGGCCCTTGTTTGGATCCATTTCTGATAAGCCTTCTTTTTACGTTTACAAACTGCTCTCACCTCATCATTCCACCAAGATGTTCGCCCTTTCCCGTCTCTACATACAGTTGTTCCTCCCTTGCTGTTTCTACTAAAGCATCCCTGTATGCCACCCATTCTCTTTCTATATCCTGAACCTGCTTACTGTCTACTGTTTGAAACTTCTCACTAATCACATCCATGTAATTCTAATTTCCTCGTCCTCGAGATTTTCTACCCTTATTCGTTTGCAGACAGATTTTACTTTCTCTCTCCTAGGTCTAGAGATAGTTCACTGCAGGTCAGGTAGTGGTCTGTATCATCTAAAAATCCCCGGAAAACCCGTACATTCCTAACAGATTTCCTGAATTCAAAGTCAGTTAAGATATAGTCTATTATGGATCTGTTACCCCTAGCCTCCCATGTGTATAGTAATAGGCACGTAAGGCCATACACTAAAAAGTAAATATCACTGCCCGATTTTCTTTTTTTTTTCTCATTTTTGTAATGGCTGATCACTGCTGCCAACCTGCCTAGTTACATATTAAAATCACCGGACATAAACATAACAGAGTAACTTCAAAGTGTAAGTATCGATAATGAAAGTTCCCCTAATCTAGTAAATGATAAAAGTTAAGATGAAATAAATTAAGATGTTCATAATTAAGTTGGTTTCTATGCTCAGTGAGGAATTAAGGAAATGGACACACTTCTCACTCCAATTAATGTTACATATTTCTGTCTTTATGGTGATGTACAGTAGGCGTACTATAACAATATTCCTGAAAAGGGGTGGGTGTGTGTGTTAAATGATGCAATTTATTTAATAAGTCTTTGCAGTGTGATTTCCGAAAGTTCCAGACATTTTTTAATGCCTTTCTTTTGCGTGGACGTTTCCTTCTCTGTACAATAACCAGTAAAGGAGAGAGATTATTAGGCATATTATCAGCTTGTAGGCTGGTTATTCAGGAAACATGTAGGAGCACTAATGTGCCAAGCTACGTGAACAAAAATTAAGTCAGCTTTCAAGCTCTCTGTGGAATTAAGAATAATAATTTTACTACTTCTATGGTTTTCATATACGCCGAGGTGCCAGAATTTCATCCCGCAAGAGTTCTTTTATGTACCGGTAAATCTAGACGTGAGACTGGCGTATTTGAGCACTTTCAGATACCTCCGAACTCGAATCCGCCAACCTTAGCTTGTCATACATTCTCTCCTTCACTCGCTTAAATTAATTAATTTTAAAAATTTCCTGCCTTTATTCTGATGTACGCATTATTATAAGTGTATTCTTAAAGGAAGGGGGGAGGGAGAGAGAATATATATATTGTATAATTCATTGCAGTTCCTATAAGTTCAAGGACTTACCGCAGAAGACATATCTGTACTTCCTTTTAATAATAATGCTTATAGCTTTACATCACACGAAGTACTTTTACAGTTTGTCTTGCAAGAGTTCTTTTATGTGCCAGTAAATCTACGGACATGAGACTGATGTATTTCAGTACCTTCAAATACCAGCCGTCTGAGCTGCTCAGGCCGGTGTCCTTCATTTTGCTTGGATGCTGTCTTGCTTCAATAAGCATTAGGGGATGGGGGGGCATCTTAAACATATTTTCAACTTCTAAGTTGGTGTACCTCAACTCAGGAAATGCACAGGAGCACCAATGAGTCAAACATTACCAGATTTTTACATATTGTAACGTGTTGGCGGGGTAGATAAATAAATAAATGGGTACAGCACCTGGTAGCAACCTATTTCTAAGATTTATTAACTAAGCACTACAACTACAGATTTACACACATACAGACGATAGCCGAGCCACAAGTTACACAAGTACATGGTTACACACTTACACGGTTCGTGCTTTCTCTCTTAGTTTCTCTTATGTTCCATCTACAATGAGACACACACATACACAGAGTCATCGGTTATTTACAGTACACTCTCTCAGCCACTCAGTCACACTCGTTAGCGCTGTCACGGTCCACAGCCTACACGTCAGCCTCGCAGGTCGGGATAGTATTCGCTGTTCACTCAACCCGTTGAACTCCGCAGTCTTCACACGTCGTCTCCTAGTGTTCCCTTCTTCGCCGCTCCAGAACACTCCAGGTTCTCCTGCAGCAGCCAGCCACAAGGGATGCACACACACATACGACGTCAGGGGAACAGGCACGAGTCCTCGGCTCCAACAGGCTGATACTCGATCAGGCTGACATCTCAGCCCAGGCTACCACTGACTGCGCTCTCCGCTCACTCACTCTCTAACTCTCACTCACCAATTCTCAACTGACTAGCTCTCACTGACTAACTCTGTAGGCTTCACAATTAAGTATTTATTTATTTTCCACCTAGTCGATACAATGATTGCTTAAGGCAATTTTTAATGGTCAAAAGTGGTACATGTTTCGTATATTATCAACATCTTCAGCCACATAGCACTGTTTAGATGAAAAATATATAAAATTGACAAAGTAATGCTTTAGAGGAAGTGACCTTAAAATTAACATAAGATTGACAAGATGAAAACAAACAAATAACTCAAGAGAAAATATATAAATTATTTCTACAATAGAAAGCAGTCGTCAAGGAAACACTTGTACAATATTCCATAGAGAAATTGTCCTAATAAATCTTCTTTTCTTAATAATTCATGAAAAAAGATCAATTTATAAATTAAAAATTATACAATTTATAAGTAATTATCGAAATGAAGAAATCCTGATATCACAGTGCGGCTCTTATTATTAACATAGAAGGAAATATAACTACTAATTCCTAGTTGTCAAATCTTATTAAGCCTGCTTTCCTTTGGAACAGTAACTCCCGTCATTCTTTCACAGTTTTGCGCCGGGTGTAATATTGATGATGCGTTCTTCCTTGCTCTTGCACCTGAGGAGGTGGAGGAGCGGGGGATATAGGTGTGTCAAGAATTTCCTTGCTGTCACCTATAGCTTCAACTGAGGAGGAATAAGTTGTAGGGCTATATGTAGGTGGAGAAATTCCAATTCTTTTTTCTTGATCCTTCTCAAGCATTTTCAAATATACTAGAATTTGATAATATAATGGATTCTTATATTCTACAGCCTCATTAAGGTTATCATTTTTCTTTACAAGTTGGTCTAGATGAATGTACAGGTCTTCATATGTGTTCATTAAGCTGCCCTTTTTTAACTTTTTTATGATGGTCAGGTCTTGTTCTATGTTGGTAAATTTATGACCTGTGGCAGTCATGTGTGATCCCATTGCTGAGAATCTTCTATGTTTTTCAGCATTCACATGTAGGCAACTAACTGCTCTTTTATACCTGCGCCAGCCCTTCTGGAATAGTCCGGATGTTCGATGGATCGAGGGACCTCGCGAAATAGAAGACTCCAGATTAGTCTTCCAGTCGTTTCCATAGTTCGCTGCGGCGCGACCGCAGATAGAAGTGAGAAGGGCCGGCCCAGCGCTTGAGTGTTGCTCGCGGATTGGCGCATTTGAGCGTAAGGGGGGTGGGGCGATGGGTGACGGCCCCGGCGCGTAGCGGGTATGATCAATTAAGTCATAAATGAAAGAAAAGTTCCACCTAATCACCTTTTCTTTCATTTATGACTTATGGTGACTATCAATACGGAATAAAAATGAAATTTATCAATCAAGATATGATCAATTAACACAAGACTGGTAGCTTCAATTTCATAGATTTATTAACTACGCACTAAACTATACAAGACTGCACACAGCTGTTGCTCATAACACAAACTTACACAGTTCGTGCGCTCTCTCTCCCTTCGTTTCTCACTTGTGCTCACACTACACAGTTTTACATTCGTGCACACGGTCCCGCGTTGCATGGCTGCACGTTCTCTTCCTCGCCGACAGTCCGCACTGTAGCACACTAGTCCGATAATCACGACTGAGCCACACCGACTTCTAACTCGGTTGAACTCTTCACTGCTGCAGGCCGGTTGTTCCTCTCTTTTATACCTGCGCTGGCTCTTCTAGAATCGTCCGGATGCTGGATGAATCCAGAGACATCGTGAGATGGAACACTCCAGATTAGTCGCGGAGTCATCTCCATACTTCTCGGCTACGGACCGCGGGCGGAAGCGAGTGGGGGCTGGCCTAGCTGCTAGTGATTGGTGCAGCTGAAGCATAAGGGGTGGGTCTTTATGGTGCCGGGCCGGGCCCACTGCCAGTTGACATGGCGGACGCTAGGACCATTGCCCTATATATTGGCTTAAATCACAAGAAGACAGGTTGTAAGGCAGGAATGGGATAGGAAAGAAGGCAAGGACTTAAAATGAAAATAAGCGCACAGCCACAGCACTAGCCTGAAATGAAAATGAGGGAAACATAAAAACTTCGAACCTGCCGACTGTAGGGTTCATATCCACCATCTCCAGAAAGGAAGCTCACAGCAATGTGATCAAACTGCACAGCCAGTTCACTCAGTTTCTTATGACGCGTAATAGGCCTGCCACATGGGCGACCCACTTACCTGTATATGGATCTTCAGTTCTTCAATTATACATGTATGCAAGAACATTATGCACCTTAATACAAGATACTTCACTAGTTGGTTGTCTGATTGGTACACGTATAACAAATATATTTGGGGAGAAATTATTTTATTTTATATTTATTTATATCATAAAGACGTCGTGTTGTCATAGCAAAAACAATATGCAACAAAATAAATGAATCCAAAGAGATAAGCATAATTTACTGTATTAAATATTAGTTTATTCACATGTTAAGGGATATGTAGTAGTAATAATTATAACAAAAGTGTGCAACAAGGAAATAAGGGAAAAGGAAATAAATACAACTAAATATAAATATAATTTACAACATCAAGAGCCATTCCATGGTCACTGAATTACAAAGCAGGGGTATGAATAACAAACATAATAAACATGAGTACTAATATTTAAAAAGCAAAGAGCAAATTAATCTCTGTACAAACCATGAAGGCCATTGGAAGGGTGGAAGGTAAATGCTTCCACTATCCATAATGTTGGCACTTGGTGGGGTAGAGTTGTTAGCGCTATCCAAGACCGCCTTTGCCCCCAGTAGTTAACCTGGTACAGTACTCATTTATTATACGCAAAACATTCCTTCCATATCACATTAAAGCACTTTCACTCATGTTAAACCTACTAGGGTGGTGAACACAAATAAAAATGTCAATGAAAGTATTTTCCTTCTGGACCTTCATGCCGGACAGATGGTTTTTTTTTGAAAACAAATTTTTTCACTGTAATATGATTTATCTATAGAGCAAAACCGCTACACAGTGTGCGTCTCATAGCTATCGAGATGGAATTGGTAATGTACTCTATATCTGTACAGCCTATATATGACTTTTTACAGTTACCTCTAAAGTGACATTTCAGCTGAGTGACAATGCTAAAAAGACTATGGACTCCGAGATTGGCATTCCTGAAGAGGGGTTTCTGCATTTTCCCATTTTCACACATTGATTCAAGAGTGTGTATCAGTGCGACAAAAAACAAATAGCAATATATATCACTGACTTCTTTCATTTTTTTTTGTTTAAACTGATGCCCAAGCCTCAGATTTTATCTCCTGAGACCTTTTGTTTTTGCCATTTGTTTTACTATCTCCTGGATCCGAGCTCACAGCTGCGCGCTCCTCACCGCATGGCCAACTTGCCCGGTCTGAGACTTTTAAAGAGGACAGTCCGCATATCATAATGAAGAAAGACTGTGAAAGTATTAACATAAATGCTTTGTTATAGGAAAGTAAGGATCATGATGAATATGGAGCTGAGAAATTTTAGAGCTGTAAACATAGATCAAGCATAGCAAATCAAGGGGCGACTAGATTGGGTGATACTTTAATAACCAGTATGTGAAAGGGAGCATGACGTAAGAAGACCGTGGCTAGTGACAAGAACATGACAGCGTATGAGATACGTCCAACTAGTGACCAAACCATGGTCTGGATTGGTTAGGTCCGCCTGGTAACAAGACCTACGAGTTTCGTTACGTCTGGCTAGTGACGAGGCAATTGGGCTGGTTTGGATAGGTCCAGCTAGTGACAAGACCATTTGGTATAGACGCAAGCAAAGGGGTTCTGGGGGCGTACGCGGCCAGCAGGCCTGTAGCATCCCCTGGACAGTATTGGCTTGTGACAAAACCATTGTATTCTACCAAAAACCACTGATAGTGACAGGTTAGGTTGTGATCCACCGATTGTCACAGGGTTAGGTTAGGTTTGACAGGATTTGTATTTGACCGACTGTTGTCATTGAAAACACTGTCGTGACGACTGAATGCAATGAACATAAAACTGAAACAATTGGTCTACAAAGCTTTCATCCAGTAGATACGCCAGGAACTAGTGAACCAACACAAGAGTACAAATTTAAAAAACGTAAAATGGACAAAACAGTAAATTCCACGATAATAAATCTAGAATTCTGCCAAAAAAATCCGCTGTCCGCTGAATGATATATTTCTCCACTGACAGTATTCAAATTCCGCCAAATTTAGCGAAGAATCTGCTAAGTTGGCAACACTGCCTCCAATGCAGCGAGATGCAGTGAATCATGGCACACTGAAAGAATCATGCACAATCATGGCTCAGTGAGCCACAGGACACACACGGCTCCTTATCTGGACACTGGCGGGGAGCCGAGCTTCCGCTGGAGCGAGACACAGTGAATCATGGCCTACTGAAAGAATCGTATGCAGTCACGGATCAGTGAGACACAACACACACGTGGTTCATTATCGGAACACTGGACATTTCAACAATAATAAAGGTGTTTTAATTTGTCCCACCTATTCAGTACTTATATTTTCACTTATAGTGGTTACATAATTAAATTCTTAGTTACATGGGACATGTTTCGCCCTCAATTAAGGGCATCTTCAGCCTAAACACAATCATCAAAAATACAACTAAATTAAAAGTGGAAGTTAAAAGTTTAGTCAGTTATTAAAATTCGGAACATAAAAATGTGAAAAGTGATACAATATATAAAGATGTTAATGGAAAACTGTCTTATGATTAAACTATAATCTTGTCGGAGACTAAAACTTCTTCTATTAAAATTCTAATTAAAAACAGTTCATATGAAATATTAGTGGAAAATCAAAGTGGTAATAATATAAAGCCAACGACATGAGGGCATGAACACAAGCATAAACTTGATCGTCATGAATACAATCTTTCCAAGGCCGCTGATTAAATTCGTCAGCAAGTGAGACAGAAGCATCTGTTGAAAAATTGTAAGTGGCCCTTAGCACCGGTAGGTAATAGAAATGACTGAAACCTTGCCAGAAAATGTCAGTAGATGCAGATATAATGTTTTCTGTAAGAGAAGGAAGAGAAGAAATAAGAAATTGAACGTAAGGAGAGAATTCGGTTTACATAAAATTGAAACAGATGAGGACTTACATGTAAGTGGAAGTTATTATTTGTTATGTGCTGTTGTGTTGATTGCTGCCCGTCTGTTGGCTCTGAGTCTGGTGTTGTAACTGTGCTGCAGAGGCGGCAGTGAACTCGGAGGGGAAGGAATAGGGGAGTGCGGAAGGGAGGAGAGGATGGGTGGAGTCAATTGTGACGAGGCTGACAAAGGGGCGGAGTCGACCGTATTGTTGGAAGTAGTCCTAATGTCTGTGGGTATGGGAGGAGTATTAGAGTTTGAAGAATTAAATATATTAGGTATCCTAAATTTATTCGAACTAACTGACTTTAATAATTTCGGCATTAATTCATGTAACATACTTTTATTGTCCGTGGTTTCATTAAGATTCTGTTGCTTATTGTACGTCTGATCTAAATAGATGTATAAACTTTCTAATTCGTTCAGCATTCTCCCTTTTTGTATGTTTCTAATTATCGCTAAGTCTTTCTCTATGGATTCAAATCTGTGACCAGTCTCCCTCGTATGCAAACTCATCGCTGAGTATTTCCTATGTTTTTCCGTGTTAACATGTTCCATGTATCTTGTCATAAAACTTCTCCCAGTCTGTCCAACATATGAAAAATTATACTGAGTACATTTGAGTCTGTATACTCCCGATCTCAAATAACGATTTTTATCATAATGAACTTTTTTATGATTAAAGAATATGGACTGGTTAGTATTAGTAGTTCTAAAAGCTATATTAAAATTATGTTTCTTGAATACGTTAGTAATCTGGTGTATAGCTGGATTATTAAAAGTGGATGTAGCATACCCAGTTTTTTGGTCTTTTCTGGTATCAGATTCGTAGATAACTTGTTCTTAATTTTATTGATTAATTTGTTAATCATTTCTATTTTGAAGCCATTTTGTTTAGCGAGGTATCTAATATAATTTAATTCTTTCTTCAAATTCTTGGGAGATAGAAGGAATCTAAGTGCTCTATAAATCAGACTGTGAAAAGATGCTTGTTTATGTGAACTCGGGTGTAAAGAAGAATTGTTTATAGTTGTAGATTGTATCGGTTTTCTAAATATTTGGAAATTAAAAGTGTTAACCTTACACATAACTGTTATATCTAGAAAATTCAATGAGTTATCTACTTCGTCCTCTTTCGTGAATTTCAAATTAGGTTCCATTTCATTTAATTTATTTAAGATTTCTTGACTATTAGTGACATCTTTGTTTATGATTACAAATGTATCATCTATATATCTCAACCATAAATCAATTCCTTTAATTTTTGTTATTATTTCATTGTGTTCGATTGAATCCATAAATTATTAAAATTATAAAATCCTTTTAATAACAACCACCTACTCAATACAATATATTACTCATTGAATTATGAAATAATCATGAGGTGTCTTAAATAAAGGAACATGTTTCGTTCGGCATAGCGAACATCATCAGCCTTTATTTACAAAGATTAGGTCAGGGCCCTGAGCTGAATGATAAAAATTGTTAAAAGAGTGACAATGCCATAATAAAAAGTAAAATGATAACATTAGACTTGAAATTGTAACAATATGTACAGATTAACTGCAAGTATTTGTAGAGGAATACTTTGAACGATGGTAGTCTATAAAGTTAAAACAAACATGAGGTTGTTAAAGTAAAAAGATATAGATATAGTGGATCTTGAAATATATGTCAATGCGTGAAGCGTGGATTAATTATTGACTATGGAGTACTTAAATTGAGCAAAACAAAAGTTGAAATAGAGTTTATTGAATCGTACGAGTCAAACTGAGTCAGTTAAAAGGCGCATGGCGACGAAACTAAGGTTGAAATGACGTGAACTTCAGTCGTTAGGAATTATGTAGGAGAGCCAACACAATACCAGAAGGAAATACAAGTTGAACTAGTCCGTATTTACACGCTAGCAGTAAAATTAATCTTATACAACGTAGGACACCAATGTGGACTCGTTAAAACTTGAAAGTAGGGAGAGTTCCAGCAAACCAGAGATGGATGGAGCAGATTATGGCACAATTGGAGTTAGAAATCCTTGGGACTAGTGTGAGGTGTTTGCTAACGTTGGCTGTGCGAATCAAACTGGCGAGTAACCTTACTGCTCCATCCATCTCTGGTTTGCTGGAACTCTCCCTACTTTCAAGTTTATAGTTACTTTTTAACAAGTCCACATTGGTGTCCTACGTTGTATAAGATTAATTTTACTGCTAGCGTGTAAATACGGACTAGTTCAACTTGTATTTCCTTCTGGTATTGTGTTGGCTCTCCTACAGAATTCCTAACTACTGAAGTTCACGTCATTTCAACCTTAGTTTTGTCACCATGCGCCTTTTAACTGACTCAGTTTGACTCGTACTATTCAGTAAACTCTATTTCAACTTTTGTTTTGCTCAATTTAAGTACTCCATAGCCAATAATTAATCCACGCTTCACGCATTGACATATATTTCAAGATCCACTATATCTATATCTTTTTACTTTAACAACCTCATGTTTGTTTTAACTTTATAGACTACCATCGTTCAAAGTATTCCTCTAAAAATACTTGCAGTTAATCTGTACATATTGTTACAATTTCAAGTCTAATGTTATCATTTTACTTTTTATTATGGCATTGTCACTCTTTTAACAATTTTTATCATTCAGCTCAGGGCCCTGACCTAATCTTTGTAAATAAAGGCTGATGATGTTCACTATGTCGAACGAAACATGTTCCTTTATTTAAGACACCTCATGATTATTTCATAATTCAATGAGTAATATATTGTATTGAGTAGGTGGTTGTTATTAAAAGGATTTTATAATTTTAATATATTGTCCTCAATACGGTTCTATTATGAGATTAATCCATAAATGTCGGCAAGGATGCCCGATATTGGGTCACCCATTGCTAATCCATTCTGTTTATAAATATTATTGTTAAATGAGAAGTAATTATTGTCTAATATGAAATTTAACAATCTAGTGAATTCTTCTACTTCCATTTTACTAAGATTACTATGTTTACAAATATTATCATGAATGATATTAACAGTTTTATCTGTTGGAATATTCGGGAACCTATTCACTACGTCATACGAACACATCATCTGGTTTGGACGCACGCCAAATTTAAGCAAAATGTCGCACAAGTCAATGGAATTTCTTAATGGTTGTTTATTATTAAAAGTGTAATGTCTTTTCAAAAAATTATGAATGTATTTGGAGACTTTATACGTGGGAAAATTTCAGCAATTGATAATCGGACGAATCGGAATATCTTTTTTATGTATTTTGGGCAAAGCTCTAGTTTCCGGGAGCCTAGGATTCATATTGACAAGTTTTAATTGTTTTTGTTCAGTAAAGAGAGATGTGGATCTTTTAAGTAAGGCCTTTAAGTTGCGTTGAATTTTAGCTAACAGATTTTTAGTTACTAATGTGTATTTGTTATTATCAAAAAATTCTTCAGTTTTCTTGATATATGTATCATTATTATTATTATTATTATAATTATTTATAAGCTTCATTTTCCGTATTGATTGGATTCAATTTATAGACAAGAAAAGTGTTCCACCAATCAATACTTCTTTAATGTGAATGAATTATTACACTAGTACCGGTTTCGGCCTCTCATGGCCATCATCAGCTAGTACATAACATTTATAGTCATTAGACAAAATTAAAAATATGTTACGTTAGATCATCCGGATGTCTAATGAAGAATAGAAGTAAAATATATTGCAGTATTGTTATGTTAAAATATTTGTGATTAAAGGTGGTGGTGATGGTTACAATAAACTAAAACCTATTTAGTGTACATGGATATGAGTACATTAGACACATTAAAACATGTAGGCCACAGTATAAAACACTTGAAAATTATAACACATTAAAACATAGTATATATTTTAAAAACGTCTATTAAAATTTGAGTTCATGTTGTGTAGCACTCATTCTTCAATCTTGTTGTTGTTGTTGTTGTTGTTGTGCTAATTTAGTTGTGTTAGGTGATCGTCGAGAATGTTCTATGGCTGATGTACTTTATATTGATGTGTTGTAGGAACTCTTGTCATTAAAATTTGTTTTCTTGAAAATTGAGTACTGTACAATTCAACTGTACTCCAGTAAGTTTTATATATATTGCGAGACAGGGTTTGGTTTTAGAGCAGTTGGTGGCGGCACCTCTCTTGCCTATGCACGTTATGTGGTTGTTATCTGTAAATATAAGTTAATGTAAGTATAGAGTTCGTATGAAGGAATGACTGGTGTATGTATGAAAAGAGTACTTATTATTGTTGTTGTGGAGGTTGTGTACCGGTATGTTTGGAGACTTGCAGTGTTCTGCTACGAGTACGTCTGGGGCTCATATTAGCTGTGGGGAGGGATGTAGGTGGAGGGGAAGGAGGAGTGGCTATTGTGGACGTAGGGGCGGGGTTAGGCTTGTGATTCGTCGGTTTGTTATGACGTGTGTTTACTATTTTGAGATAGTCATTCTTTATCGCAAAAAACATCATCTCAATAATGAACTTTATTCAACACATCTCAAAGTATCTCATGAACTCCCACATAGCTATTGGAAGTACTTTCAACAAATTTCTCAAGTTAAAATAGAAGATTTAGCCATAAAGAAACAAAATACATTGAACAAAAAACTGGAAACACTGAAACAACAAAGCAAAACAAAACCACTAACCATAATCGAAAATAAAGATCTTTCTAATCTTAACAAGAATTCCCAACATAAATTCCACCGACCCATAAAAAATCTCACACTAACCGCATTTGACGATGTGGAGACGGCTATGTTGAGCAAGGGACCCAAACACAACTGGGGTAATGCAGCATCCTATCAGAATATTATAACTGCCGTCACCAAAACAGAACTCGCTTTACAGAAAATCCTGTACGATATACGTGACGAAGTTAGACACAAAGTCAGTAGAAAGATCCCGCAATACATCAATAGCATTCACAATAATAACCTAAACATGAATACCACCAATAAATCGAACCTAAACAAACTCAAAAACAAAATAAAACAGAACAATCTACTAATAACAAAAGCCAACAAAGGCAACACTACGGTCATTATGGATAAGAATGAATACATAACAAAGACTAAAGAATGTTTCCAAGACAACACTTTTTCAATAAAACGCTGAGATCCAACCAATAACATACAAAGGAATTTAAAAAATCTGCTCAAGAATACACACTTTCTTCTCACTGAAACAGAATCGGCTAAACTTATAACTATGAACCCCCAATTATCATCCGCAAAAGCCTACCATTAAATACACAAAGAAAATGTACCCATGAGACCGATTATAAACTATAGAGCCAGTCCAACCTATAAATTATCACAATTAATTCAAAAATTTTTGAAAAAGCATTATTACTTTTTAGCAAACAAAACAATACAAAACTCAATAGATTTTTGCAACAGAACCAAAGAACTAAAGATCGAACAACATCATACTCTTGCTTCATTTGATATAGCAAACATGTACCCTAACATTCCTATCAAACAAACAATCAAAATAATAGAATCTAACCTAAAAAACCATAGCAACTTGAGCACCTTAGAAATAGAAGAATTCATGAATCTACTCAAATTCGCCATAAACAATAACTACTTCGGATTTCATGATACCATATATCAGCAACAAGGATTACCTATGGGATCTCCTGCTTCCGGAATATTAGCAGAAATATATATGGACCACCTAGAACACATATCAATCAATAAAATTGATAATATATATTTTTGGTGCAGATTAGTCGACAATATCTTCGTAATTATAGATAATAGATCCACCAATGCAGATACTATACTAGACAAACTTAACACTTTAGATCCCCAAATTAAATTCACTAAAGAAACCGAAAATAACCGTACCTTAAATTACTTGGACTTGACAATAACCAGACATGACAACCACTTATCTTACAAGATCTACAGGAAACCCACACACACTTTAAATACCATAAAAAATGACTCCATTCATCCTAATACACACAAAAGAGCAACCTATTATAGCATGATATATAGAGCTTTCAATATCCCAATGACAATAGATCAAAATAATGAATTCAAATTAATCCACGATATAGCCAAACATAATGGATACAGCAAAGAAATGGTCAACAAAATCATTCACAAAATAAAATCCCAACCTAAAACCAAATTAATTAAAACAACCAAACCCAAAAAAGATTATGTCCTATTCACCTTCAACAACACCAATATATATACTATAACTAATATTTTTAAGAAGCACAACCTGAAAGTAGCATTCAAGACCACACACAACAGCACCAACACTATACACAGCAAACAGTCAATAATAATAATAATAAATACAACCAATCAGGTGTCTACCATATCAAATGTAACAACTGTGACACAAGTTATATTGGACGTACCGGCAGAAACTTCACCATCCGCTACAATGAACACATAAATGCAGTAAAACACCACCATTTTTCATCAATAGGTCAACATGTAGAAGAATCTAAGCATAGTTTCATAGACATCAATAATGACATGACGATATTAAACATAAACTCTAAAGGCCCCCTGCTCAACATAACCGAAGATTTCTATATTTCTGTGGACCAATACGCTAACCCCAATCATAACATTAACGACATTACAGAGAAAACCAGTATCATTTTTGATAAAGCCATTCCTGCAATAATCTCAAAATAGTAAACACACGTCATAACAAACTGACGAATCACAAGCCTAACCCCGCCCCTACCTCCACAATAGCCATTCCTCCTTCCCCTCCACCTACATCCCTCCCCACAGCTAATATGAGCCCCAGACGTACTCGTAGCAGAACACTGCAAGTCTCCAAACATACCGGTACACAACCTCCACAACAACAATAATAAGTACTCTTTTCATACATACACCAGTCATTCCTTCATACAAACTCTATACTTACATTAACTTATATTTACAGATAACAACCACATAACGTGCATAGGCAAGAGAGGTGCCGCCACCAACTGCTCTAAAACCAAACCCTGTCTCGCAATATATATAAAACTTACTGGAGTACAGTTAATTGTACAGTACTCAATTTTCAAGAAAACAAATTTTAATGACAAGAGTTCCTACAACACATCAATATAAAGTACATCAGCCATAGAACATTCTCGACGATCACCTAACACAACTAAATTAGCACAACAACAACAACAACAAGATTGAAGAATGAGTGCTACACAACATGAACTCAAATTTTTATAGACGTTTTTTAAATATATACTATGTTTTAATGTGTTATAATTTTCAAGTGTTTTATACTGTGGCCTACATGTTTTAATGTGTTTAATGTACTCATATCCATGTACACTAAATAGGTTTTAGTTTATTGTAACCATCACCACCACCTTTAATCACAAATATTTTAACATAACAATACTGCAATATATTTTACTTCCATTCTTCATTAGACATCCGGATGATCTAACGTAACATATTTTTAATTTTGTCTAATGACTATAAATGTTATGTACTAGCTGATGATGGCCATGAGAGGCCGAAACTGGTACTAGTATAATAATATATTCACAATAAAGAAGTATTGATCGGTGGAACACTTTTCTTGTCTATAAAATATGTATCTTTATCCATCAAAACGATCGCACCCCCCTTGTCAGCTTTGGTTACTATAATATTGTTATCTTCAATTTTCGATTTCATGTTTTTTATTGTTTTCTGTTGTTTGGGATCAAAATTGGTATAAATTTCTTTAGCCAATCTGGGTAATCTCTTCTTTAAATCCAATCTTACTTCGTCTTGTACGTCACGTGGGAGTTTTGATATGTTTGCCTCCGCTTCTGCAACTGTGTTAATGATGTCTATTTCTCTATCTTTATTAGGGCAGTTATATATATATATATTTTTTTTTTTTACAATTACAATTTTTCAACAGATGCTTCTGTCTTACTTGCTGACGAATTTCATCAGCGGCCTTGGAAAGATTGTATTCATGACAATCAAGTTTATGCTTGTGTTCACGCCCTCATGTCGCTGGCCTTATATTATTACCACTTTGGTTTTCCACTAATATTTTATATGAACTGTTTTTAATTAGAATTTTAATAGAAGAAGTTTTAGTCTCCGACAAGATTATAGTTTAATCATAAGACAGTTTTCCATTAGCATCTTTATATATTGTATCACTTTTCACATTTTTATGTTCCGAATTTTAATAACTGACTAAACTTTTAACTTCCACTTTTAATTTAGTTGTATTTTTGATGATTGTGTTTAGGTTGAAGATGCCCTTAATTGAGGGCGAAACATGTCCCATGTAACTAAGAATCTATTTATGTAACCACTATAAGTGAAAATATAAGTATTGAATAGGTGGAACAAATTAAAACACCTTTATTATTGTTGAACATACCACTTAATCGAGCAGCTCATCTCCTTTCTCCCAAATCTTCCCAGCCCAAACTTTGCAACATTTTTGTAATGCTACTCTTTTGTCGGAAATCATCCAGAACAAATAAAGTTGCTTTTCTTTGGATTTTTTCCAGTTCTTGAATCAAGTAATCCTGGTGCGGGTCCCATACACTGGAACCATACTCTAGTTGGGGTCTTACCAGAGACTTATATGCCCTCTCCTTTACATCCTTACTACAACCCCTAAATACCCTCATAACCCTGTGCAGAGATCTGTACCCTTTATTAACAATTATATTTATGTGATTACGCCAATGGAGGTCTTTTCTTATATTAACACCAAGGTACTTACAATGATCCCCAAAAGGAACTTTCACCCCATCAATGCAGTAATTAAAACTGAGAGGACGTTTCCTATTTGTGAAATTCACAACCTGACTTTTAACCCCGTTTATCATCATACCATTGTCCACCGTCCATCTCACAACACTATCGAGGTCACCCTGCAGCCGCTTACAATCTTGTAACTTATTTATTACTCTGTACAGAATAACATCATCTGCAAACAGGCTTATCTCTGATTCCACTTCTTTACACATATCATTGATATATATAAGAAAAAATAAAGGTCCAATAATACTGCCTTGAGGAATTCCCCTCTTATTTATTACAGGGTCAGATAAAGCTTCGCCTACTCTAATTCTCTGAGTTCTATTTTCTAGAAATATAGCCACCCATTCAGTCACTTTTTTTTCTAGTCCAATTGCACTCATGTTTGCCAGTAGTCTTCCATGATCTACCCTATCAAATGCCTTAGATAGGTCAGTCGCAATACAGTCCATTTGGCCTCCTGAATCCAGGATATCTGCTATATCTTGCTGAAATCCTACAAGCTGAGCTTCAGTCGAATAACCTTTCCTAAACCCAAACTGCCATCTGTCAAACCAGTTATCAATTTTGCAAACATGTCTAATATAATAATAAAGAATGCTTTCCCAAAGCTTACATACAATGCATGTCAAACTGACTGTCCTGTAATTTTCAGCTTTATGTCTATCACCCTTTCCTTTATACACAGGGGCTACTATAGCAACTCTCCATTCATTTGGTATAGCTCCTTCAACCAAACAATAATCAAATAAGTACTTCAGATATGGTACTATATCCCAACCCATTGCCTTTAGTATATCCCCAGAAATCTTATCAAAATTGAAAATATGCCAAGCAGTATGGAATTCTAGGAGCTGGCCCAAGGAATGGGTACAGTCAATCTTTGTTCCAATCCACATTAGTTAAGGATTAATTTATAAATCGCTTGCCTTTGCTGAAAATGAACTAGACGATCTTTCGTCTAAATCTGTGATAAATGAAAATTAAATCCTAGTCTAGTCTTACTTGACGTTATTCTCAGCAAATTGTTCTTTAAAGTAAACTGAACAAATCATAATGGTGGCAAATCAACGTTGAAATAATCTGTGCCATCGCGATGAACGCACGGCCAGATTAAAGCACACTGAATAATTGAAAACATGAAAATATTCCTAACTACATCACACACACACCCACAAATCACATTCACACAGGGTAACATGTATTTTATATACACAATATTTACAACGAATCCTGCCATTATGAATTAATTATTTTAACATGGTCGGGTCAATAAGATTCGGTAGATGAACTCATGTCTGGTAACGTTCTCAATTCAATTAGTGGCTAGTGATCGAACTGGTGTCATCACTTGAAATGAAATAATCTTTAAATAACAATGGAGATCCATCTAAATTTCAGAGATTAACTTGAAGATTCTAATAGAATTCGATAATCATCACCATTACATGGGTTACAAATCGCAAGTGTAGCGTTTGTGAGCCTTAATCACATTATTATTCCCTATTGATGGATGGATTTAACACATGCTCCACTTTATTATAATTCACATTGTGTTCCCAAAGACACAAGCAACAATTATTAGCAACAAATTATTCAATTAATATCCCGCAGGATCACCAATATTCCAGGCGCAATCATGAACTGAGTACATCAAATATCATATATTGCACCGTTCCCGGCTCACTGAAAGGACGCATAATATCCAGGCTAGCTTAATTATAATCTTCCAACTAAACATTTCAATAATTTGGGTGTTGAGTTCCGATTCGGAGAAAGATATACCATGCGGAGCCAAATAATACTTAAATCATCTATAGAAACGACTCTCATATGTTACCTATTCTAATTCTTATACTATCAAGATGTTATCGCTCTCATTTACTTAAATCTAGGTCTCTATATTACAAACACATTGAAAGAACTGTTTAATATTTCTATATTTGTTTATTATAACAATATCTCAAACCAGAATTCGA
This sequence comes from Anabrus simplex, assembly GCF_040414725.1. Classification (NCBI taxonomy): domain Eukaryota; kingdom Metazoa; phylum Arthropoda; class Insecta; order Orthoptera; family Tettigoniidae; genus Anabrus; species Anabrus simplex. Next base: position 82,808,141 of record NC_090267.1, on the reverse strand, counting down.
ATCTTGGACTATCCTCCATAAAAAAAAATCTAGTAAAGAAAATGGCATGGTTGACTGTTTATTCGGCTTATTTCGAGGGAACATGGACTTAATTTCATGAGTTTACCTATTTCTCCATTCAATGTTTAATTATTCATTTCCTTTTTCCTTCTAATTGCTCTATGTCATACCTTTATTCCACATTTCCACGTTTCGGGATGGAAAGAAGAATCGAAGAAAAAGGCGGTATCGTGCAAAGATACATGTAAACAATGTTTACGGAAAATCTACTGATATTTGGCACATTCAGTGCCCACTACGCACTCTAAAGTAAAGGTTGCTTAACCTCGTCATCATCTGTAATATATCTATTGGTATTCATTACGTTAAGTGCACAGGTCATGCCTGCCCACAAATCAGGGATAGAATACAATGTATGGCAAGGTATTAAATTCTGAATAGGCCATCATTAAGCTGAATACTCTTATGCTCCATCTCATAATCATTAAATTAAACCCATAAGTCCAAAAGAAAATGTGAAATTTCCCTCTTAAGCCCTTAAAGCAATAATTAAATTGGAATAAGCATTCAATTAACGGATTAAAACAAAATAGAATATGTTCGAATGCTTAAATTGATGAAAGCTTTCCTAACATAGGTAACCAAAAATTCATATAAATAATTGAAAACTTACTTGGATGACTAAAGAAAAACTCATCTGCATAGTTACTTACTTATCTGAGTAACAAGAAATAAAATATATTATTGGTCTAGGTAACAAGAAAGAAAATTATTAGTTTGGGTTTGGTTTGGTTTGGGTGCACCCTAGCAAAGAAAGAAAAGAAATATTTACAACTTGAGTTCCAATAAGCAAAGTGTAGATTGAGGGTATCTTTCTTCTTCATGGTATCCAGGACGCATTTCTAAAACTTATAGCAATATCTCAAGAATTGGAATCTTTCCTACTACATATGAGATCTGAATTAACTATTAGCTCTCTCTCGGAGCTCATATTCACTTACTGCCATAGAATAATCCTATCCTTCAACATATTATTAAACACCTAGGGATGATAATCTGGGAGGATAGTTCCCTAATGTTTCCTTACATAATCAAATTACAATATTGAATATTTATGCTTCTTCGTCTTAGACTATTTCATTCTGCATGAATTCCGATAAGTTTCCCTTTCAAATCAATGTAGTTCTCATAAAAGTTCAATCAGAACCAGTAAGACACATATACCATTTAAAGATCCAAATACTCTCGTCATCTTAAGCTAAACATAGGTGCGATATCCTACTTGTTAATGACTACTCTACTATTCTTGACTGAAGTATGCTATCAAGAGTGGTTCATAGTGTGAAAACTTGATCGTTAAAAATCATTTCTACATTTCCATTTGGTCATCAGTGATGGGATGTCGCCTAAGAAATTACTACGTTCCTCTCGTCTGAGAATAAATTAGTATTAAGAAAATTTTATGACAGTACATGTGTTCAGTTCATCCTCCTAACTGAAATGTTGTTGACACTACCAAGTGAGCGTTCTGACCAACAGATGTCACTCAGATCTTATTTGTATTTCTACATGCTTGCTCGTGAGATAAACATAACATGAAATTGCTACACGTTCATTTCCTAACTAGTACAACTCTGCATGAAAACCGTTAAGTACATAGCCACATCACTGTGTTCATCCTCGCGAAGAATTAATAACTATCATTATTCTCAATCGTCAATCACGTATCAACTTCTCTAAAAAAAATTGCTATTATACTTCCAAACCATAATCTGTCTCCTCACTAACACGGGTTCACTCCTTGCCATAGTGGCCCTTATTTTCTGTTTTTTTTTATTAATTAATTACGGTTCACGGATACATTTCCAAATACTATGACCTTCCTCCAGTCATAACCACCATTTATCATAAACAGATTTGTTTACCTAGCGAGCATAACCTACTGTTGGTTCCTAATTTGACATTCATTGACAGTGACCAATGTGCACACGTATCTATAGCTCTTTTATGTATCATACAACTACTGTCACTTTTACTAACTCAGAACTTCACACTACATGGATCATATTTCGAACGTAGGCTTTTATCACTGAATGACTGCCTATCTAAGGACTTGTTATGCACATCTGAAGATTACCTATCCACCTTCATTCTAATTTATTACACCACTCTTGTTGTTTAATCACTTCGCACCGAACAAATTAATAAACCATACTACATTTACGGTTAAATACAAACATTATTACACTGATTTAAAAGTAAAAACTTATCTGAATTCAGCAGCTCCAGTCGCCGTCATATGTCCAGCTGACAGGACATATTGAAACGTCGCTACTTATTTCCCTTGGTGGACGGGAAATATTCACATGTTCCTCCTCTGGGCTCAGTCATCTCGGTCGGCCACGTCATCCTGCGGCACCCATTTGGGCAGTCTGGCTTACCATCTTCTTAGAGTTCCATGTTCATCTGTGATCTAGACGGAATATAATGACATATAAGATTGAATAGCATTTCCTTTGAGAATAACTGTGAGAAGCTGTCTAATATGAAGATTGTTTTCTTTGAAAAGGTTGATTTACTAGTCGAATATTTCCTTAACTTGATGTAAAATTTAGAATTTGAAATGATTAATTCTTTTTTTCTTCACTATATTCCCAGTTACTGTAGGATTCCCTTTGTAACTCTTCACTTCGGTAATATCGTGAAGTACGTCAGCAAGGACTGAGTGACGTAAGCTTGTTGCCGTTATTTCCTCTCTTCACGTCTCTTGGAGATCTTGAATGGAATTATTAATCTCTAGTTCAATTCGCAATGTATCTTTAAAATTCCTCCTTTATCCCGCGGAGCTGATTTCTTGCTGTGCCGTCTTTAAGTTTAGTACAGTTACTTCTGTCTTCAATTCGTGTATTTCTGGCTAGCAATCCAATCTCATTTCGTTTTTCTTTTTAATTGTCAGTAACAATATTCCCGTTCGATCCTTTTCACTGCCTTCTGGATCTCACTTCTTCTTCTCTCCCACTTGATGTGAGCACTTTTGTCTTAACATGCGGTATGATTCAGATCTTTCGGCGTTAATTATTCCCAGATACATGGATTCCATCTTTGTTCTACTTACAGTTGTAACTTCTCATTACAGTGAAATGGCACAATATGAGAAAATTCTGAGTTAATTTATAGCCAACAACATTCTTAACCCGGTTTTCTACTTACATTTCTTATTATTTTTAGTGATTATTAGGTCTATCGGTCCTCCTGAAATGTCGTAAAATTAGACGGCACGTCCTAAAGAATTCCTAGTGAACTTAGATGACACTCAATTCGACACTATTTCACAAAAATTAAATACGATTCCATATCACAATATTTCCATTATCATACGTAAGGAAATGAAGTTTATCGTGTGGTCAGTGATTTTTAATGTGTCTAAATCCTACATTGGAGAATTCATTCAAAGACAGACTACCACTAGTCTAATAGATTTCAAATTTTAGTCACACACATGTAACTCAATTACCGTGACACGTTGGGAATGAAAATGAAAGTAACTCAATCTACTGCAAAAACTAATAAAACTATGATCTAGGAAGAAAGATCATCTAGTTTTACATAGATGAGAAAGATATCGGATAATTAAAATGGTACTCAAGTTTAGCTGAAGTTCGATTCCAGGTGGAAGTCCATCATTCCGGCATTTTCCCGTCAGTCACCTCCTCCAGTCAGAAATGCCTTACGTGCTTAGCAGGTCTTGGAGACACAGCAGTAGACCTCCCATGATGAAATTCTGCTGAATCTTGTAGAGGAAGAATCCATCTTGAAGTTCACGTCGATTTGTTGGGATGAGTTTCGCCATGTGTCAGTAATGTAAGCTGTAACTAATGCAACAAATATTAGAATTTGCACACACATGTCAGAATATTTAATGTTCTCGTGGAGAAATGAACTTAACTTGGATCACTAATTTCAAAGTACACTCTATAAGACTTTATTATAAATAACTGCAATAAATTGGCAGAGTAGATGTCTGCCTGCACGGCTGAATTTATTTCGACGTGGTCCCAATGAATTAGAAATAGGAAAGGATTTCCACCTATCAATACTTGTTTATTATTATGCTACAGGACCGGTTTCGACCCTTTACATAAGGTCATCTTCAGCTGAACCATACATACGTATCTTTGTGATGAAGCTATGATTAAGATTGTATTGTCAAAGGAATGCCGTACGATAATAAACATTAGGTCACATCCAAATGGGCCATGTCGTCACGTGAACTGGCGTATATGTCACTATGTGCAACAATGCATGTATGTCTAAAATAGTACATTTAAGGTTTTAAAATTATATATATATATGTACAAGATGAGTACAATATATGGGAGCACTTCATGCACATGAATGTTCGTTTCTTGCTTATTGTTCGATTCATCGGCTGACTCCTGTATTCAAGTCTTATTTACACAGTTGTACACTCAGCTGCTGTTCCTGGAGTTTAAATGATATGGTTTGCTTGTAAAATTGTATAAGTAAAAGATTTTGTCTTCATGTATGTACATAGAATAAAACACTTTCCAATTTGAAAAGGTGCCAGACGTATGGATAAAATTACGCTAAAATATGTTCAGCTCTGCTGTGTGTGTTGCCTTATGTTAAAATAAAATCATGTTGTCCTGTGACGTCCATAAAATTTGAGTGACATTGGGTTCAAAGTAGTGGCTCCTTTCCCATTTGTAGCTGTGCAGTGATGTTATATTTATCTGTGAAAGATAAGATTGAGCTATGAGTGATATTTATGTTGGAGGAATGTCTAAGGGTATAACGTGCTATTTTTTCTACTATTCTACGTGTATCTACGTCTGCTACGGCTCTACACGCTGCTACTAACCTCTGTGTGTGTGCTCTCTTCGCCCGTCCAGCTGGTACTGTTCGCATTGCTGCCCCTCCCTCCTTTCCCCTTCTATCACTTCGCTGCGCCATGTGTACCTTCTGCTCTCGTCTTTTCTGGATGTTTCCATCGTAATATAAATAAGGCCTGCTCTGGGCTCTATCGGCGAGTTGGATGAAGAAGACGATTTGTGTGGAGGGAGGACTTTCTTTTATTTGCGCTAGCGGCTGGTCCGTGTGCAATGTTTTAAAATGGTGTTTGTTGTTCGTGATTGAAGCTCAAGGACTGCTGGACGGGTGAGCGAACTTTGAATCTGTATTCTTTTCCTGTTTTCCTCTTTTCTACATGCCGTACTGGCTGCTAAAGACTGTTCATACTACCAAATATCACTAGTCAGAGCTATGGCCATTGGTGTTTGTCATGGAACTACACTACGGTTTTTTCCAAATTTTGTTTTCTACTACGTATGAATCACTGTGACATGAACCATTGGATACTAAAAGACTTGGTGAACAAACGCAAGAATAGGACTAACTGTATTGATATTAACGCCTAGTTTCTGTTCGACTTCATGATTTTTATTAAAATTCGTAGCTCCTAATTTTCCAAATCCCTGTTGTCAGCCCTAGATATTGTTCTTTTCCTTGTTCTTTCTTTTTCCCACGCTCCTGTCTTGGGGTCCTCCGTTCTTTTGTACAGTGGCCTTTTATGCTTGTAAATATTCTTTTAATATTTTGCATCAATAGGTAATATCCGTTTACCATGTGTAGGATATTCGTAATGAAAATTATTGGGAAAATTCATCCCTTGTTTTGAGTCCAGCTGTCTTGGATAGGAAATTGTGTTATTTTATGGTTGTCCCATTTATTTCAAAATTCGAAGTATCTACCCTTGAAAATATTGTTACTCTCTTTAATTGATTGTTCATTTTCTTTGCCGTGTAAATATCGTTTTGGTATATGTTGTAATATATTATTATTATGAAAATGCACTTCCTTTTCTTACCCTGATTACTGTCACACATTTCCATGCCCCTTTTTTATCTGTACTTACCTCGGGTCCCTTTGGAAAATGGACACAGTAAAATGCTTCCTTGTGCGCTCTGCTAAGTCGCTTCACTTTGAATCTGAAATCTGAGTACTTGTTTTGGGCGATATACTCATAGATTTTGTGCTGAACTGCAATGCTTTTCGTGGCATGACATACTTTGATGGACTGCTATTTGTTTATGTTACCACGTTAGTCGGACTAGTGTCCAAGTTCATAACTTGGTTGTATTCTCTAATGATCCCTGATTATTTGTGAGTGCACTACAATTTTCGCTGTATTTCATACTTTTCATTGTTGGTTTATTGATTTGTCACCTCCGTACTGCTATATTTCTATCATTCTCAGTGTACATGCTTACACCTATACACACACGACAAAAAAAGTACGACGTACCAAGGGTTGTGTGTGCTAATTTGAATATGTACTTACTGTTGTTGGTGTGGCTGAGATGTGTTTGATATGCGAGCTTGTTGTGTACTACTTCGTGATTTTCTTGGGCTCATACTAGCTGCTGTGAGGGGTAGGGAGAGTTGCTCTTGTGGGGGTGGAGCTGGGTGTGTTGTTTGATGTTTTTCTGTCGCGTGTTGCGTTCTGTTTATCGGTTATCTTAAGGTAAGAGTTTTTTAGGGCGGGGATAACTGTATTGAAGATGATGTTAGTTTTTTCTGTGATTTCATTTATGTTGTAATTTGGATTGGTATACTGTTCTAGAGTGTTGTAAAATTCTTCTGTTATATTGAGCAGGGGTCCTTTGGGGTTTATGTTCAGGATTTGCATGTCGTTCTCGATGTTTGTGAAACTGTGTTTATAGTCTGCGACATGTTGTCCTATTGAGGAAAAATGGTTGTGTTTTACCGCGTTTACGTGTTCATTTTATCGGGTTAGGAAGTTTCTACCGGTGCGTCCGACAAAGCTTGTCTCACAGTTATTGCATTTGATACGGTATACCCCTGAGTAGTTGTATTTGTTGTTGCTGTTGATTGTTCTGACGTTGTGTATGATGTTGGTACTGTTGTGTGTAGTTCTAAATGCTATTCTTAGGTTATGTTATTTAAAATGTTATATGTGTACATTATTGAAGGTGAATAGTGCATAAACTTTCTTGGATTCGTCTGCTTTTGTTAGTTTGGTTTTGGGTTGGGATTTTATTTTGTGAATGATTTTGTTGATCATTTCTTTCTTGTATCCATTGTTTTTAGGTATGTCGTGAATTAGTTGTAATTCTTTGTTTAGATCTTCTTTTGTTAACGCTATATTGAATGCTCTGTGTATCATGCTGTAGTAAGCTGCTCTTTTGTGTGTGTTGGGGTGAACGGAATCTAGTGGTATTTGTATTTGAGGTATGCGTGGGCTCTCTGTATATTCTGTAAGAAAGGTGGTCTTCATGTCTAGTTATCGTTAAGTCCAAGTAGTTCAAATTGCGATTGTTTTCGGTTTCCAGGGTAAATTTTATATGGGAGTCTATTGTGTTGAGTTTATCTAATATATCAGATTCATTTGTGGATCTATTGTCGTTGATGATGAAAATGTCATCAACAAATCTACACCAAAAAAAGATATTGTCTATTTTATTAATTGATGTGTGCTCTAAATGGTCAATGTAAATTTCGGCGAGTATTCCAGAAGCGGGAGATCCCATAGGTAAACCTTGTTGGTGATAATAGTATCATGAAATTTAAAGTTGTTGTTACTAATGGCAAAGTTAAGTAATTTAATGAACTCTTGTATTTCTAAAGTGCTTAGAGTGCTGTGACTTTTAAGATTAGATTCAATGATTTCTATTGTTCGTTTTGTGGGCATGTTCGGGTACATGTTTATTATGTCAAATGATGCGAGATTATGATAGGGTTCAATCTTTAATCCTTTCTTTCTATTACAAAAATCTATTGAATTCCGTACTATTTTATTAGCTGAGAATACGTAGTGGTTTTTGAGGAATCTTTGAATAAATTGCGAAAGTTCATAGGTTGGGCTTGCTCTGTAGTTAATAATAATTGTCTCATTGGTATATGTTCTTTGTGTATTTTGGGATAAGCTTTAGCAGTTGGTATTTGAGGATTCATTACTATAAGTTTAAGGATTCTATTTCAGTTAAAAGAAAGTGTGTATTTTTTAATAATGTTTTGAAGTTTCTTTGTATGTTATTAGTCGGATCTTTACGTTTGATAAGGAAAGTGTTATCTTGAAAACATTCTTTAGTTTTCGATATGTATTGGTCTTTGTCGATAATGACTGTGGTATTGCCTTTGTCGGCTTTTGTTATAAGTAAACTATTCTATTTTATCTTTGAGTTTGTTTATGTGTGTTTTATTGGCTGAGTTATTGTTTTGGAAGTTACTGTGAATTTTGTCGATATATTGTGGGAGTCTTTTTTTAATATCATATCTGACTTCATCTCATAGCTCGTGTGGGATTTTCTGTATGGCGTTTTCTATTTCAGTGATAGTGGTTGTAATGTTCTGGAAGGTTGATGTGTTACCCCAATTGTGCTTGGATCCCTTGCTCAAGATAACAGTTTCCATTTCATTAAAAGTCGTATTTGTGAGATTTTTTATGGGTGGGTGGAAATTGTGTTCAGTGATTTCGTTGGGAAGGGTTGGAGAGTTCGTGTTCGGAATTTCTGTTTTTGGGTTTGGTTTGAATGGTTGTTTAAGTGCTTCTAATTTCTTATTTAGTGTTTTCTGTTTGTTAGTTGCTAAGATTTTTTTTTTCTGTCGTGATCTGCTGAAAATCATCCCAGTAGCTGTGTGGTAACTTATTAGATGCCTTTAAATGTATTCGGTATAGTTCGTTGTTGAGATGTTTTTTACGGTATAAAAACTTTATTTCTTCTTTCAGCCAGATTTTGTTTGTTCTTTTTTGCGTATTATGAGTTTGTGTGGCGTGCCTGTGTTTATTATTATATTTTCTTAAGAATTTAGGTGTTACGTCATTTTTTAGATATTCCTTCAGAAAAGCAATGCTCTTAACCGCATTTGTTACGACATGCCCCATTCGTTAGTTTGATCTTTAAGTTTCGATATCTATACGCGTTCCGTTTTGCCTGGTTGGCTACGGTATCCTAATCTATAATCTTCATTTCCAAATTGACGAATTACACAATTAGAAATAGGAAAGGATTTCCACCTATCATACTTGTTTATTGTACTTATTATGCTACAGGACTGGTTTCGACCCTTTACATAAGGTCATCTTCAGCTGAACCATACATACATATCCCAGTCACAGCAAAGTTTGTCCCATTTCCGATCACTCCCTTTACAGTGGAAAACACGAATGTGACGAAAGACCACTTCATGTCACAGCGGTCAGAATCAAGGAGGGAACAAGCGAGCCGGAAGCGGGGGGTAAGAGAATGTAGAAAGGAATGCTGGAATGTGGCAACATCGTGAAATGGCACGTGCAATGCTCCTCCCTCCAGCCTTACCTGTCAGACGCCAACTTTAGTTAAGTCTAGTATAGTGCCAGTCAATTTCAGTCGATCAGTCATCACTGATTTGCACCTAGGACCGTCACCCAGGTGGCAGATGTAGTTTACCTAGTCTTTTCTTCAATAATTGCAAAGAATTCAAAAATTTTTTGAACAGCGCCCTTGGTAAATTATTCCAATGCCTAACTCCCTTCTTAAAAAACAAATATTTTTCCCAATTTTCATCCTTAAGTTTATCATTGTACTGTAATCTTACCTACTTTTAAAATACCACTGAAACTTATTTGTCTACCAATGTCATTAATCTCATATCTGTTCTGTATTGAAGATAACAATAAGTAAGTCACTGTATGATAGTTTTAATTGTTTGCTTGTCACGAATTCTGGGTTTTAATTAATGTACACATTTTAAACCTATGTAAACATAACCTAAAGCACAACTTTTTGTACAAAAAATTGTAAGCGTAAGACCAGTGTGTTTAGTTTTTAAGTTCAAATGTTTAATTGGTTTAAGGACTTGTCCTTAAGATTATTATTAGGCTGAAGATGCCCAAAATTAGGGTGAAACATGTACCTAGTTAGTATATGTGATTCATGTAGGATTCAATCACTACAGAATATAATTGTATTGAAAAGGTGGACACAGTGGGCCGATTGCAGATACGGTATTTAGACCATGTCTACGGTTAAACAATGCCTAAGTATGGCTGCCGCATTGCAGAGATGTTATTTATCACTTAGACACTGTCTAAAACCGATGTTCAACCGGTCATGTTTAAACACTGCCGAGAGCACTGTTTAACCTCAAATCAGAGGAGTGAATCATAATCAGAGGTTATGTACCATGAAATATGTTACTTGTATTATCATGTTGAGACGATTCCGGGAAGAAAGGTTAGTTTGATGGCCTCTTTGTGGGTTGCCCGCTGCTAAATCGCAGCAATTCGTTTGACATGCATGGGGAGATAATCTTAAAATAAGGTTTCGCTTTTCAAGACTTGTTTCGTGAGACTGACAAAGTGACTGTCCGGTAACTGTCAACTTCAATACAATTCTTGGCAACCATTTATTATATACATGGGGTAATTTCCATGGAATTACAGGTCACTTCGACTACATACATTTCAGAATTACGTGTCCCGATCGTCAGAGGGCCGTCACATACATTAACCGGGAGGGATTCACTTATATTTGCTGTCAAGTAAACATACATAATAGTGAAAACTAAAAAGTAGGTTGTATGGGATTTATATCTTCTTCTTCTTCTTTTATGACCACATAGGATCACTTTAATCAGTCCGTCGTTCAGGTCTCTTTGAAGGGATTGTTCGGGCTTTGCGGTCCTCCCAGTACTTCTTCAGACGCTCCGATCTTCGTGCCCTTTCCTCAGTTGAAAATGTGCGTGTTGTTGGTTTGTTTTTTGTAAGGGTAAAGCGGAGGTTTGTATTCTTGAGTTTTGTATTCAATTTTATCTTATTTTTGGTGTCTTCTGTTGTAAGGCCTATTTCCTTCAGATCCTCTCTTACTTCTCTGATCCATTTACATCCTGTTGTGGTATTTTTTGAGACGAGATTGTGTTGTACTCGTTGTTTCAGAAGTCTCGAGTCCTGCATCCTCATGATATGTCCAAAGAATCCCAGTCTCCTCTTACGCATAGTATCTGTAATGGGTTCTAGCTCTTTGTACACGACTTTGTTAGGTATTAACCGCCACTGTCCATCTTTCTGATATTTTTTGTTGATACAGGTTCTTCCAATCCTTTCAATTTTCTGTAGTCTGTCGGTCTTTGATTGTTTATTCAGGTAAAAGAGTGTTTCTGCTGCATATGTAGCTTCCGGTTTTATAACTGTGTTGTAGTGTTTTATTTTTGTATTTATTGATAGACATTTCTTTTTGTAGATATCCCATGTTAATTTTTGTGCTTTAGCTAATCTATTTGTTCTTACTTGGATTGAGATTTTTTCATTTAAGTTATGTGTTATTACTTTATATATAATTGTATAAGTTTTTGGCAACTATCAGGTAGGAAAAGGCAAGTGGTGGTAATTATCGTTTAAAGAGGACTGGGGAAGAAGAGCCATGGCCACAATAACAGCCCTAGTATTTGCCTGATGTAAAAATAGGGAAACTACGGAAAAAAATCTTCACGGCTGTTGATGATGCGTTTTGAACCTATGATCTCCAGAATGCAAGCTACATCTATATGGCCCTTACAACACACTCGGTTACACATTACTATTGCTTCATCCTCCCTTTGTTGAAGCTACTGTATTTATAACTAGATTATACTCACTGTAACAACGCTATAATGAAAACTATACTTCCCCGAACGGTGTGTGTCGCTTTAGTGTCGATAATATTATGAGATTTAATTTCCACCGAAAGCATACTCGTATCTGTGGGCAAGTCATGCTCAGCCATATTTGAGTAATGTGTAGGAAGACAAACAGCTGACTGGCACTCGGCGCGCACGCGCGTGCTGTATTTCATTGATTGCGACAAGCAAAGGGTTGCATGAAAGATACTTCTGTCACCTTTTCAAACCAAAATTGAAACTTTAAGAGATGTCTAGTTAAACGTCGACTAAACATTGTTTATGCAATGGAAGATCGTGAACGATTTGGATGTTGTTTAGGTAGACGATGTCTAAGGCTTAAAACTAGTGACTGTTCTGCAATCGGCCCAGTAAATTTTATTCTTGCAAGAATTTTACCAATGTCATTCCACACCACCTCTCCAACGACAGCTCGGAACATACCACTTAGTCCAGCAACTCGTCTCCTTTCTCCCAAGTCTTCCCAGCCCAAACTTGACCAAATTTTTGTAACACTACTATTTTGTCAGCAATCACCCACAGCAAATCGTGCTTCTTTTGAACTTTTCCAGTTCTCAAATCAAGTAATCGAAGTGAGGGTCTTATACACGGGAACTGTACTCAACTTGGGGTCTTACCAGAAACTTATGTGCCTTCCCCTTTACATCCGTTCTACGAACCCTAAATACCCTCATAACTATGTAAAGAGAGATCGGCTCAGTATAATAAAATGAAGTAAAATAAAGTAAGAATATACCAGGGACAAAGGCATCTTTCGTTCCAGCATGAACAAAAACCAGTCTTCCTCCCTCAGACACAGGTCGACGAATTACTCCTTGAACATCATGTCCAGATTTGTGTGGTTTAGGCCTATTCCAGGAGTATGTGGGTGACCCTGAAAAAGAAATGCACATTTGAAACCAAAGACACCTGATGTAAAATGTAATATATAACATATATATTCACCATTCATAAAAATCCAAGTCTCATCCAAGAAAACAACAGGTTTTGGTTTCTCTCTGTCCTTATTATGCAGGTTTTCCCTCAGATAGCAGGATCTCTTCAAACAAATGTCTTCATTTTCTCTAACATACACATAGGGATCCCCTCTACTCTACACAAATCCCACGGCCTTCAAAATTCTTCTTAATGATGTTTTTGAGCCCTTGTACAAATAAGTCATAATTTGCTTTCATGTGGTCAACCTTTCTTACCTTTCTTACAGTTACAACTTCTCCTGTGGGCAGAAAAAAGAGAATAACAAGGGGCTCAAAAGAGCTGTATGTCAATACATGCACAAAACATTTCTGGGAGGTTATCTCACCTGTATGCCAATTTCAATAAATAATGTTGCAATAGATTCCTTGTGAAGTTACCTTACCTTTATGTAATTTATCATAAAATTACCTTGCTATCGCTTCCTTGGAAAAACTGTCTATACCGGTCACTACATGTTCACGCTTCCGGCGTTTACCTGGGGTAGAAAATTCAACTCCTGTCTTGAAATTTCCTATTACTTCTCAGACTAAACCGAAACCACGCTGTAAGATCACACACAAGGAAATATATTACATACACATATGCCGTTAGTCAATATGAATACACAAAGGTTAAGTCTACAAACCGTATAAAAGTCGACACAAGACATGGTATACATGATTAGGTTAGGTTCAAAATGAAATACTGCTCCATTTCAACTGATAGTCATTATGTCAGAAAGTTATCATAGAAACAAGATAAACACTTACCCCCAGTTAATTTTGAAACTCTTGTTATTAGGTCATTATCACTACAACTGCTACCTTTTTTGTCATCTTCGTGTTTCAGTTGGTTGTAGCAATGTATAACCATTTCTTGACCTGATTTTTGTAAAGGACGAAACGTTGCTTTCCTTTTCGGAGGAGTTCTTGCAGATTTTTCTTCCTTCTTACGCATCCCAATCAAATTTTGTACGCAAGTATGGGATGAAATAGGAACATAATTAATAAAACAATGTGTTCATCATTTCACACAAACTATGTTATTAAATGCATTATCCGAACATGCCACAATTCTGCTTACCTATTATTAGCATGTAGTTACTACTCATGTACTGGAGCATGCAGAGAGTATGTACAGTAAAAAAAAAAAATTAATAGATTTACAATTCCACAGAAAAAGAAAATATGCTTTAAATATACTCGCAAATGTATCACTAGTGACTTTAACAGTAATGTATTGGCAATATGTAATTCAGGATAGAACTGTGACTGAACGTTACCAACGTGCCAGATTAACGGTAAATGTAAGACGTATCAGCAAGTAGGGTCCCTAAACTGTATGGTTATAGACACTAACATTACAGGGGAGAAAGGGAAGGTTGCACCCTTAGTGTATGGCCTTGCGTGCCAATTACTATAGCGGCGAATAGCCTTTTGCTTGAAGAATGTATTCGTAACTGCTAAACCCATACTAGCATAGAAGTCCAGCAAACGCTTCCCATTCCTATTAGCTTCCTTATCTTCCCCACATTTACCAATCACCCTTTCGTATCCTTCAGTTCTATTTCCAACTCTTGCATTGAAATTGCCCATTACCACTATTCTGTCCTTGCTGTTTACCCCGACTACGATGTCGCTCAGTGCTTCATAAAACTTCATCCTCATCTGCACCCTCACGTGGTGAATACACTGAGACAGTTCTTTTCCTAATTCCTCCACCTGCCAAATCTACCCATGACATTTGCTCATTTACTTGCCTAACAGAAACTGTGTTGCGTGCTATAGTATTCCTATTAAACAGCCCTACCCCATAGTCTACCCTTCCCTTTTTAACACCCGTCAAGTACACTTTATAATCTCCTATCTCTTCCTCATTATCTCCCCTTACCTGAATATCACTTACTCCTAGAACATCCAGGTACATCCTCTTTGCTGACTCAGCCAGTTCTACTTCCGTTTTTCCATAAGGCTCATTAATATTGATAGCTTCCGATCGAATTCCATTTCGTTCGCCAAGTTTTTTCCAAGGAGTCCCTCACTTGTCAAATGGGAGTTGGATTCCGTTACTCCCATAGGTCCGAGGCTTGCTTAAAATGTTCTGAGCTCGGTAAATACATCATGCAGGATGCTACTCCACTTGCACATAGTCCAAGTAAGAATCTCTCCTCTAACGGGTTAGGGACCACCGGTGGATTGTATAGTTCTAGCCGTCTGAGCACAAAGAGGACCCTGACTCGGAATATGTTCGAGTTGCCCACTCCCATTCCATAGCAACTGGTATCCCGACTCTCAGGACCACTTACTGGGCCACTCAGCCGTTGCCCATGGTTCACGAACTAGGATGTGACTACAGTAACCCCCACCATGAACCATTAACCAAATAACATTATTGTTATTACTACTACTTTTCCGTATGATGTCAGATTTTTCCATCTTGGTAAACAGTTCCCTTAGTGTACTTGTCTTCTAATTTGACCGTCCTCTGTTCTGCGCAGTCCCAATATATTCATGAGAATCATTCGTTCTACCTTTTTTTAATATCTTAAGTATTCCTGGTCTTACTGTGTTTACGTTATATGTTTGTCCTGTTGTGTGTTCCTTTCTTATCCCCCCTTCTCTCTCTGAGTTGATTTGATACTTACTGTATTTGTTTCTTTCCTATATTTATACGATCCCTAATTAAGACATGCATAAGCTGAGGAAGAGGAAGATCAAGACATACATTTGTACTGCGTGGCTGTCCTGAACTTAGTCTACAGGTGCAACAATCCGTCGATAATTCATCCTGAAGTACCAGTGTGACCCCTCTCAAACGGCTGTAATTGTACAACGGGCACATGTAACTGCCCATAACCCTCTTGGAGCCAAGAGCCGATCTTGTCGGCTGCTCCCCATCAGCTGGAAGAGGCCAGAGCTCCGCCTCCGCTCTACTACTGTAAAGTGTCAGGCCGTTTTCAGCGGAAATACACGTATTTTAAAATTCGTGGTTATCTACCGGTGTATAGCAAATACCGGCATGAAATTTTCTACATATCGACTACGTAGAATAAGAAACTGGTTTGGAGTGATATAAAGAGTCAAAGACGTTTTATTGTTGATTTATAGTTATCGATAACGTTTATTTTTAGGAAGAGAAAAATATTTTCGCACTTTCTCTCTCAATATCTACTTTGAAAAAAATAATTTACGATACAAAAGAATATACGTAATTATGTATAATGTATTTCTATATACAATTCTATAGAATATCTAATTTGAACGAGAAAAATAAAAACATAAAAAATAAAAATTCAAACATGTCACTAGTAAAAACAAGACAGTTTTACTCACCGATAAAATTCGCGTGTATGTCTCGATGTTTGGTAAATACTGACAACAAATTTTCTACGTGCGGACAACACAGTATTAAAATAATTCTGCATTATTAAGTAAGTAAAAAATAGTAGTTGATATTGTTGTTTTTGTTTTCAGAAAAAATAGTTTCTCGTTTTCGGTTGTAGTATATATTAGAAAAATAATTTTACAATTCAACAGAATTTACGAAAATAAGAAATGTATGGCACTAAAGCCATGATTTGCTTTGACCTACTAAGCAACCGCTGCTCAGTTCGGTACCTGCTGTTTACGAGGTGAATCATGGTCAGTGAGACTGATCGTCTCGGTAATTATTCTTGGTTTTCCAGACCGGGGTCGCCCTCTCACCCTCAGATATCTCCTCAATTGCAATCACTTAGGGTCACTTAGATTGAGTGAATCTTGAACCAACCCTCAGGACCAGGCGAAACTTCTTGTCCTGGACGGGAATCGAACCCATGACCTCCAGGTGAGAGGCAGGCACGCTACACTTGGCCCGCCGAGACCGGCATTTAGGTAATGATAGAGGACTATATGTGACTATAAGGTTTAGCAGAGAGTAAGTGAAAAGTAAATTGAAGTATGATATGGGCGGAGAATCAGACGGTAGGGCATGTTTAGGTCCAAGAACTTCCTTGAAGGAGACAGGAGTTTGAGGAATGTTGTTGGGTTCATTGGGACAAATTTCCACAAAATGTTCTCCAGAGACATCATCATATTCGTTATCACTAGTTTCATCTACCACCATATTCAGAGTAGCTTTAGTGCTGTTAGACACAAATAAACGTCTCTTCTTTAGCTGCGGTGATTCCGCGGGCGTGTCCGGTATAATTTCGTCGCTACTCTCTGAACTAAGTTCCCTTTCGCTATCCGATAAATCATCCGCGTTAACTGCACACTGTTCCAAATACTGCATTAATTTGTCATCAATACCTGCTGAAAAAATATCACGTGAACAACATGCCATTTTCCTGTCACAAATCCACTCACTGCAAGGAGCGATCTCTTACTGACCGGTTAGCGGTATTTGTAAACACAGGAAACGACCCTTGTGAAAGGTATAACGCCCTCTTAGAACTGCCAAAGCAAGGCCAGGTACACAATAACGTGTAGCCCTTTTTACTACAGGTTGTAACAAAAGTATGCACGTCACTATAGGTTGCCTCAAAATTATGTATATCATAGAATTTTAAGCCGACCGATGTAATCGGCTCTGGCAATTTAAAGGGCGGGTGCTCGCAATACCACCTGGCACCAAGAGAGTTAAGGCATGGCTATAGCTTGACTGCTATACATGTGAACAACATTTAGTTCTAGGTACACAGAATACTGTCTTTTGGTTGAAGTTCTTGAAACATCAGTTAAAGTACAGTTCTGCAGTGTGCAGCTATTGTAGCCACACTCAGTTGAACATCACTCTTTAGGTTGTTGCAGTTATTTTTTCCCAACAGTGATTTTCAAAATATTGGTCTCTTAGTTTTTATGGTTCTTTTACTTCATTTTTCTTCCTTGTCTGTTGCAGGATGGATGGTCCAGTTCAAAGTGAGGCTAGCTGCAGCCAATTACAGGTAAATACTTTCTACTGGTCATAATTCCAGTTTATTTTACACTTGACTTGCAAGGAAATGTATCATGTTTTGGCTCCTGTACCTGCACTTGAAATTATATGTTATTGGCTCGGCCATCTGTTGAATCCATCCAGGCTGAAGGAGATAATCTGCGCTTGTCAAGTATTCTGTTAATGAAATATGCATTCTTATTGTAGATGACTTATGTCTTTCAATTTTTCTGTGAGAAATGTACTTTCCTGTCATAGTAAAAAGATATGTGGAAATCCTATACACTCTCCTACAGTTTGTGGAGGTGCTTGGAAATGACCATACTCACAAATTCCTTACTTTTCTTTTCAGCTGTGAAGCAAACTTTTTTTTTGAAATGTTAAATACTAAAATATTCAAGCTCTTTAGGCCTTTTTGATTCTAAAATTTCCATGACCTCACAGTTCACAGTTCAAGCTTGGCTTAGGAAGTTGTAAGCTGAAATTTTTTTCTTTAGCTTATAAACTGTGCGTTTCACAGTAGCATTTCCATCAAATAGGATAAAATAAAGATGAAACTCAATGATAAATTTCGGTGCCCAGCCACAAGGCACTAGTAGTTACAGTCCGCATTCAGAGATAACGCCACAGTGCGCATTGTGTGCAATACTGTATATTGTTATCAATAGATAGCGCAGAGAAGTAACTTTGAAGATTAAAACGTGGTTAATCATGAATATTTGAGAGTTTAAAACAAAAATGGATCCTCTTCTTATATATCAAGACTGTGATGGCCTTGAGTGTAAGCACAATCATCAAAGGAGGATGTTTGTTCCACTCCCATAGCATGAGTCCAAGATAGTAAAATCACTGTCAGTCATTTAAAACAGAAGTGTGAACATAACACATATGTTAAAATGTGTACGGTTGATACATCTGAAAGTCGTAGAAAAGAAAATGGAACTTCTTGTGGAGGCGTTGCTAATGATAAAATATTGTGTCAAAGCTAGCGGATGTCAGTAGTTATGTTGGTGCGGTAATCAATTGGATCCAAAAGACGGTCAAGTGGGTGTTATTAACCCCATTGAAACATTTGTTGGAAGAAATGATAGAGTTTTTTCGTCCGGTGCATGTTAAGTACGTCGGGCTGTTCCAGCAACGCTAGCTTGACTTTACTTGTAAATCCACTGGACTCGTAATATATTTACGTAGACTCTTAATGTTGTACGATCCCAGTAAAATGCAATCACGGTCACATAATTTATAAGCACAAGGTCCTAGTTTCTTATGTATACAATAAGGTCCTTGATATAAAACTCCAGCCAGATCATCAATATAAACCATGGCGAAATCTGTATCATCACCTAATGCAATATTTAATGCTCTAATTAAAGCTGCAGAACTTGTCTTCTTCCCGTAGGGAACGTGCTGAAACTGGTACAAGCTGTACTTATGATTAAATGCTGTAAGAGGCCTGTCCTCTACTCTCAAAAGAATCTGCCAAAAACTACTTCTTAAATCAACAGATGAAAACCATTTTTTACCCTGAAAACCTTGAATTAACTCTTCAATTTTCTGCGATTTTAACTGGTCAGCACAAATACGTCTGTTCATCTCTCTCGCGTCAATACACAATCTAACGCTTCCATCACTCTTAGGCACAACGATTAAAGAATTTAAATACTGGCTATTAGACACTTAAATAATCCCATTGCCTGACATCGCTTGTATCTGATTGTCAACTGCCTTGGCATATTTGTGTGGTATAGCATACCGTGGCCCGCTGAAAGGACTGTCATCCAGCACTGAAAAAGAATGTTCATAAACATATGTTTTACCGGGTTTCTTACAAAAATTCTCAGCGTGTTCACATAACACTGCCAACATTCGTCCCTCTGTATTTCCTCTAATTTACTGTTACTCGCAGCTTCAAATAAAGCATCCTTCTGATCCTCTTTCAACCACAACGGGCATAAATGAAACCCCTCACTGGGTTTCTCCTGATATCTAGAAACCTCAATAACACTCCACATAGCACAAACGTTTGGTTTCCTCTGAATTTCATTTTTCAGTTTGAGTTTGACATACTTATTATTCCACTTCAGATTTACCATTGCATCTTTGTAATCTAACTGAACCGATTTCAGAGTCAACCAGTTACATCCCAAGATGAGATCAAATACCAGGTGAGGAATAACCAAACATACCTGTACTGAAATTAAAGCCTCTATACAAATCGGCACCGCAACTTGCTTGCATATTTGTTTCGACTTTTTACCAACAGTTGTAATAATGAATGTTGACTTAACAGGCATCTCTTCCATCTTAATACCCTGTTTTACTACAGTATCATACCATTCTGAGCTAATACATGATTTCTGACTTCCTGTATCAATTAACGCTTTAACATACCCCCCCCAAACTTCTAATTGAACCACAGGATTAACCACTTCATCACCCGAATCTAAATAATTATGATCTGGTTCACACATAAGATCTTCCTTAACATCTAGTTCATATGGCAATAGTTTCATAACATAATTTCTAACTACTTCCTGGTAAGGCTGGAATTCTGACCCTTCATTACAGCCTGCATTTAGTTTAAAGGTTGCGATCGTGTACCTACACTTGGCTCGTTAGTAACGTATCCTCTGACTTGTTGGGCATTTCCCGCTCTATTTTCAGGTCCTCCACCCCTACCGTTATTCCTTGGCTGAAACTGATTACGATTCTGGTAGTTTTGCTGTCTCCTATTGTCCCTTGGTTCCCTATGATGAACAAAATTATGCGAGTTTCCTGTTCTATGCCCAATGTTTCCTAATGCATCAAAACTCCCTAATAACTGCTCCATTTCCTGGATAGTTTTAATACTTTGCATGCATGCTGCTTTGCGTACCCTGTCCGGAAAATGTCGTAACAGTAATCTGACTACATCTGAATCAGCTGTGATTCCGTCTAAATTCTGGCATACCATAACATGTGACAGGAAATACTCAGTCATAGAGACGCCTTCATTATGCTTGAACTTCCCAAATACTACCCTTTCTCTTTCACAGCTTTGAATCTATTCGTTCCAGTATTTGTCTGTAAACTTTGTCTTAAATTCCTTCAGGATTTTCATGTTGCTTTTATAGACTGAAAACCAGGCACGCGTCTCTCCCACAAAAGGATGCTCAATAATGTCGATTGCCTCTTCCCAGTCCATAAATCCCTCCTCAATCCGTTTCCCAAACCGCTTTTTCTACTATCTTAAGAAATTCTAGTGGGTTAGTTTGTTTCCCATTAAACTTCGGGAATTCTATTTCCTTACTGTAAATTCCTCCATGACTTTGTCTCTCAATGTTACCCTGTCTTTCTCTTACTTCTCGTCGTATGCGGTTATCTACATCTTTATCTCTTCTTTCAGTTTCATTCACTACAGTGTTCTGTTTTTCTTTCAACGTGTTAATCTCCAATGTATTGCCTTCTAACATCACAAACTTTTCACTTTGTTCCCTAGTGTTGTCTTCCATAATACACTTAACCGTATCAATATTGTTTTGTACCGGTTCTTTAAATTTCCTTATTTCTTAGTTTTGGGTCTCAACTTTGTTAATCCCTGTGACTTGTATCTCTAACTCCTTTCTGGTGTTGTTGCTTTCTTTTTCCATTAATCCCAACAACTCACTCCTCTGCTCTACAAATTTCTTTTCTACCTCTTGTTTTTTTGCTTTGTTATCTCTCTCTGTTCCTCTGTCTGCTTGTTAAATATTTTATTTTGTTTAAATAATTCTTGTAACTGTTTGCTGTGTTTGTCCATCCTTTTTCTAGCTTTGACCTTATGTTCATTCAATGCCTTACTTAATTCTCGTTTAGTTTGTTCTACTTCATTTTTAATTTCTGATGTAGTTTGTTCTACTTCATTTTTAATTTCTGATTTTGTTTGTTCTTCTTCATTTTTAATCTCTGATTTAGTTTCCTCCATTTTACTGAACATTATTAACTGCATCATTTCAAGTAACTGATTATTATAACTCTGTTAGGGCTAACCTCCGCCTCGCCCCCCATCGTACTATCGTCTGAATCTAACGTAACTTCGTCATTCCTACTCTTATTTCCTTCGCTATCTTCTCTCCTATTACAGTAGAACCTCGATAATTCGAAATCGGTTAATTCAAAATCCCACGTAATTCGAAGAAGCTCTTTTTCCTGGAAACATGAGATACAGTTTTGCATGTTATTTAAATTGTTTAATTCGAAATATGGATAATTCGTAATTCGAAGTGCATTGTCGGCCCCATTACCAAAATTCACACTTTTAATTCGAAACTGGCTTTACATTTTAAAACAATAGTATGTTACAGAGTAATTTCAATTATTACATGTTATAATTCTCATGTTAGGTCCGTATTGAAATGTACGTAAATACAAAGTATGTTACAAGTGTTTATTTATATATCCACCTATTCAATACAAAGAGATCTTTTTAGAAATTAAATATTATTATAAAATGTTAAGGGACATGTTTCGCCCATATTAAGGGCATCATCAGCCTCAAATTCAAACCTGTATGGTGAAAAATCAGGATCCTGATTGCTCTTACAAGCCATAAAAAGAGGATATCATTATAGGTGTCAGTCTAAACATACAAAATATTAGAATGTCCTTGGCTAAAATTGCCCTTAATATGGGCGAAACATGTCCCTTAACATTTTATAATAATATTTAATTTCTAAAAAGATCTCTTTGTATTGAATAGGTGGATATATAAATAAACACTTGTAACATACTTTGTATTTGAGTAATTTCAACTCGAAATTTATCCGGGTCATAATAGAACGCGTGTTCCGGAATGTGGAGGGGTAGCTTTCCACACTTCCACTCACTTCGGTGGGGCTACAGTGCGCTTCATGATTGCCAAGTTGAATGAAATTGGAATTCTTTTGTGTTCAACCTTTTAAGGAACGCCGTAATTTCACGCAACAGGCAGTGTGCGGAAAAACAGAATGCGCGAACACTGGCGATGCTGACAGTTGACGAAAAAGCGTGGCTCATATAATAAATTCGTACACACCGAACAATACTGTCGTTGCCGATGAAACTGCATTGCTTTATTTTAATGAGAGCCCAAACGGTCTTATGGTTTTAAAGGAGAAAGTGCCAGCCGGGGAATCGTACAAGGGTCGGGGATGGGGGTCATAGTAGTGCGTTGCAATTGCAATGCACACGGAAGCGAGAAACTTTATCCCCTCGTCATAGAAAAGTTCGATAAGCTACAATGTTTTAAGGGTGTCGGGCACTTTCCATCCCAGTACAAAGCATCTAAAAATGCAAACAGTACAGATATCCAAAAAATAAAGCATTTGCACAGGGGAACCAGCATAATTTATCCTCGTCTTTGAATTGTGTGATTTTTTTTTCTTACGTTGCGTGAAGTTATGTTCGTCAGTGATTTATCCAAATGCATTATTTGAACATTGTAAATGCACCTTGTTGGATACATTTCGAAAATAGTTTTTATATGGCATTGGAAAGGTTTAAACTCTGAATCGAGGTGATTGCATGTATTAATGGGTCTTAGAATACTTTGTGACGCGGCAAGTGTTTACATTTATGAAATCCGTGAGAAGTGGCATGGCGGGAAATCGTACAAGGATAGAGTCATAGGAAAGTTTGATTTTAAGGGCATCGGGACCTTTCTGTGTAAATACAAGGCATCTAAAATGCATACAGTATAGTACTCCAATGAATAAAGCATTTGCACATGGAAGCCAGCATAGATTTCTCCTCGTCTTTGAATCGTGCTTTTTTTTTCGTTGCGTGAGGTTATATTTGCCAGTGAGATATGTAAGTGCATTATTTGAATACTGTAAATGCATCTTTTTGGATACATTTTGGAAATAGTTCTTTTTTCATGGCATTTGAAAGGTATAAATTGTGAATCAAGGTTAAATGCATGCAGTAACGCGCCTTAGAATATTTCGTAACGCGGCAAGGGTTGGTACTTCTGAATTGCGAATTGGCGGTTAATTCGAAATCACGTAATTCGAAGTCCGATTTTTGAGTCCCAACGACTTTGAATTAACGAGGTTTTACTGTATCAGTTTCCTCTACACATTTATCTACCTCTTCCTTAGAATTACTTAGAGTACTACCTTTCAGCACGTGCCCACTACGCAGCGTCATGTCTTTCTCCTCTTGCTCAGCCATGCTACCCCCAGAATCAAACACACAAGAAAGTTATACTGTGGTTACACAACAGTTACCTCCAAAATACTGATTCTATCTGTTCTATACACGTACTTAATGGTTTACGAGCCCCACACTTGCGGTGACAATATAGTGACGTACCCACTCTGCCCACAGATGTGTGACAAAATTATGAATTGGCAGGTCACCTTAATATTTATATAAATAAATGATATCTCATTATTTCTCCATAAACAATATCCTATGGGCACCAGCCTTCAAGCTTATGGCTTGAAAACGATAGTTGATAAATAATAATAATAATAATAATAATAATAATAATAATAATAATAATAATAATAATAATAATAATAACACGTAATGAGACTAAAAACTCCCAGGAGTGGGGTGACGGAACACTATCCATTAAGTACACTTCCTTGGAAGTTAAGAATCATTAATAATAATTTCAGAAAATCCAAATTAAAACAGCTATTTATTAGGATGAAAAACGTGTCGTAACGGCGTATTAATGGACTCTGAACTTGCGGAAGCAAAAGAAAAATTGAATGAAATAAACTCTAAGAAAATGAACTGTTGTGCGAAGACTTGCAGTAATTTATGCCATTAGCTCACCATTTGTAGAATCTTATCTGAATACGATCTATGTAGTAACTGATGATTGATGGATCTCTCGTACAGGCGGCATCATCTCAAGTTGTGGGTTCCAGTCCTACTTCTGCATTGTGCATAATACACTAGTTGTACCATGACTCTCCTGCCTTTAGCACTTCTACTGTACTCCTTACATAAAGTCGTAGTGAGTCCTAATTTTAATAGCAAAACCACCATAGGTTACTTTCATGGAGAAAATAACTAAATAACTAAATTCATAACAAAATCTATCCTGCCCTATACCAGTCAAAACTGGTCTCCCGTTGACTTTACCTCATCATTGAGATAACAGGTCCCAATGAGAGTAACTTTTGAGTAGTACGCTACTCAGATGCGAAGTGAACTAAGTTAAGATTTTTTCCGATGGGTAGACGTAGAATCATCGTAAGAGCGTCCTTCCAAGAGCAAGTGTCCAAGAGTATCTAGGTTCCAAAGTCTCCCTCCGTCAACCATATCACAGGGTCCAATCAGATTTGAGATCTTATCCCTTCTATGTATTGCTGTGAATCCATCGTGTTGCTTCATTATGTCCATTCACATAGGCTGAACTTTCCCGCGGAAATGTAGCGTCGGGTAGGGAACTTCGAAAAGTAGGCGTTGATAAGGTTGTAACTGTCTCCTCAGATTATGGAAGGGGTACGGTCTCTCGTAAGCTTGATGACGTACATTTCCTGGTAATGGGCTGAAATTAGCCTGGTGACTCTGGTCATCTGACTTCGGCTATTGGAAAATTTACTGCAAGCTATTAATATGAATGATGTTGAAATACTTTACACAATAAGTTGTTCGTTCAGAATACGTTATAGCCGCCGTACAAAGAAGTGAAATGGATGATTAAAACCCTATATATATACAATTTAAAAATGACCTACCAGTGATTAAATATATACCTCTTATTAATAAATTATACAGTTCAATAATTTAATACATGCAGTGATGTCCCAAATATCACATAGAAGCCTAACTTTAACTGGAGGTTCATTCAATAGGTATGTTTATAAGCATATTTAGGTGAATTTTGTGGTAAGTTGTAAACAATGTCTTGAATATAGTACATCAGTGTGCATCTTCAGCACAATCTGGCGATAGATCATATTTTAAACAAACTAACTGGAGACTCTCTCACAAGCCACTGTGGATTTTCTTTAGTACCACATCTTCCACATTTAACGATCGTGGGTTTCGCTGATGACTTGGTTGTCACAGAAAATAGTCGAACAGCAGCACTTGAGCTCTCAAAAATAGTCACAAGGAGATTTCATGTAATAGGGCTTTATATCTACCCAATGAAATCTACAGCAATCTGCATCAAATGCGGGAAGTTAATAAAAATATCAGCTGAATTTAAGAGGTATGATATATCGAGTTTGCAACGTGGGGAAACAATCCGCTATCTGGGAGGTAACTTTTTGAATGAAATAATTTTTCAACCTACACAGGAGCTTAAAAATTACAGAATAAATTGGAGAAAGTGGTTTCTTCTCCACTATTACAGGTTGACCAGAAATTTAAAGTAATAAACACAGTTGTATGCTATCTGTCATACACCCATTCCATACTATCAAGCCAGAGAAGATTCCGAAAAAGTTCCTTGCTGGTACAGACATACTAATATGAAGTGCTCTTAAGGAAATTCTTCAAAAAGCTGCAGACATTCCTAATGGAATGGTCTACACTAAGAAAAAATATAAGGGGTTGGGACTCTTCTGCGCTGCTTGGGAAGCTCATGTTCAGCACATTAATATTTGTAAGGTACTATTAAGCTCAGGTGGCGAATACATCCATGCTACGAGAAATCTGAAGGAAGAAATAACTCTCTCACTACAATCCCTCAATGTTCCTCCATCTGACAATTTGCCACATCCACGGCTAGAAATAACTGATGCCAGGAAAGTGAGAAGAGTGCTGAGAGAAAGGGCATTCAGTGAGTGGTGTAACTTGCAGCAGAAAGGAAGAGGTGTATGTTTGTACAATGAATCTGCCAACTCCTGGATTCTAGACCATCAAGGCTTATCATGTAGTGAATGGCATGAAGCAATTAAGATGACAGCAAACATTTCAGCAGTTAGATCGGTACCAGGAGGATCTCAGAACGATTCCCTTTGTAGGCGCTGCCCATATCTTCACCCACTGCAAGATCAGTTGAACAGATTTCTTCAAATTACTGACCAATGTTTTGATTTAGAAATTTTAGCTATTCTCATACCTTGCATTTTTGTCATTAAGGGGTGGGGTGGAATGGGGGATATTCATATTTTCTGAAGGATGCAAATATTGGTGAATTTCTGGAAATGCTGTTATAAACTAAGTTATTGAAGACATCTGATTTTAATTCTCAAAGCATTCCTATAGTTTTCCAAATTGATTTGGCCGGTCACAGTAGTACGATATAAACACTTATGTCATCTGAATTTATGTCTAACACGTGGTTCCTGAGCAGAGCAAATAGCTTGGACATTTTCACAATGAGATTATTCTTCTTCAATGAACAGTAACTCAAAACACTGAACTAGAGATAGTTGTGGTGTGTCATATTCAGAAGGTTCCACATGCACGTCACCTTACCCAATCGGAAAATAAATATCCCCTCTGTAGCTGCCCACAATTGTATTCTTTCTTAGAAGACGCTGGTTTATTTGTCCTAGAAAGACCAACTGCCTGCTGCATTTTACTATAAGGTATCGGCATACCGTCATCTGGTGATATCGCATTTATTTCCACTGTCAACCTCAATATTCTACCAGGAAGGGGATTGATATCGACAGAATTAGTTGCTTCATCACCACTTTCCTCATCTGTAAAATGTCCTTCATTTGGAGAAAACATTATGACATTTATAGATGGTGCATTATTACTGTCATCTTCAAACATTTCTAGAACCTAATCCAGTGTGAGACTGAAAAGAGGGAGAAAACACGAAGTGAATATCGGATACTATTCATAACTGAAACTGGACAAAAATGCCTACTTCATGTGACCAATGTCACCTATAGGTGACACCATGCCTTTTAACGGCAATAACATATCCTTAAATTATAATATTGTGCTTAAGAATGTGTCACTTTCAGTATCGAACATTTTAGCAATTTACTTGAACAAAGTGCAAAATAAAATGACCTTTTATCGCATGCTTTCCATACCATAATGACTTGCAGTTGCTTCACCACTTCAATCTAGTCTGTTTCCTCTTTTATCTGAGCGATAATTGACTGATCAGTGCAGGCTGCAAGTTCAAAAATGGTCCATTTCAAATTATTTCTTTAAATACTTCCACCAGGCAGAAAAGTTCAAGCAGCCTGGTGAGCAGGAAATTTTATTAATATTGTCACCTGTAGATGACATTGAGCTTTGACGGGTTAAGGGGCTCACTGATAATTCTAAGAAATCACTGTTACAATTAGTTTACCTTCAACATTTCTCAAGTACAGTACATCTATTTCTCTTCTAAGAATGAGTGTAAAAGTATACTTTGTCGCAAGGTAGCCTCTGCATGAGAGGAAGTATTTGATAAAATAAATAAACACAATACATGTCAATTTGCTGGGCAAGTAAAATTTTAACCGTTGATGTTAATGTGAACTTTTCAATGAAGTAGCAGAAACAATTTTACATGGCAATTTTGATAAGTTTGAATAATACATATCAAACCACAATATTCCTGCACAAAATTCACATAGTTGGGAAATAATAGTACCACTTCTGTAGGTCGTTTATGTTTTAAAAACACTTCACAGCACTTCACACAGGGTTGTTACAGCCGCATGACAGATCTCACACCCAATATGCATGTTGTGTTAACATTGATCCTTCCTATTGATGGCCTTTTGTTCAGCACATTGGTCCTTAAGTGTTGCTTATTGTTCGAGCAGTAATGAAGAAGATCAACTTCAGATCAGACATGAATACTTTTAAGAAACTGTGTGATACAAAACTCTTTTGGGTGAACATTTTAATATTTTAAAAAATTGATTTTAAAATGTGTATATAGGTTTTTAGCTATCCTTGTACTCTGAATATAAGGAACCACAGTGTCAGTTTTATTAAGCGTTTAACAGCATAGTTTATATAAATTTAATAATGTCCTCAGACCAATGTTTGTTTTAGGATTGATTAAGGCTGATGATGCCCAGTAAAAGAGGGGCAAAACATGTACCTTAAAATTTGGTAGTTTCTATGTTCATTTAACCACGCAACAGTGGATTGTATTGAATAGGTGGTATAATAAAAATACTCCTTGTATAAACTTAGTGTTACATACCACTTAGTCTTCCCAGCCTAAACATTGCAACATATTTGTAACACTACTCTTTTGTCGGAAATCACTCAGAACTAATTGAGCTGCTTTTCTTTGAATTTTTTCCAGTTAATGAATCAAGTAATCCTGGTGATGGTCCCATACACTGGAACCATACTCTAGTTTGGGTCTTACCAGAGACTTATATGCCGTTCCTTTACATCCTAAACACCCTTATAACCATTTGCAGAGATCTGTACCCTTTATTACAATCCAATTTATGTGATTACCCAGTGGAGACCTTTCCGTATAATTACACATAGATACTTAAAATGATCCCCAAAAGGAACTTTCACTCCATCAATGCTGTAATTAAAACAGAACTTTTTCTATTTGTGAAACTCACAACCTGACTTTTAACCCTATTTATCATCATACCATTGCCTGCTGTCCATCTCACAACTTTGAGGTCATTTTGCAGTTGCTCACAATCTTGCAACTTATTTATTAATAACATCATCTGCAAATGGCCTTATCTCTCATTCCACTTCTTTACTCATATCATTTATATATATAAGAAAACATAAAGGTACAATAATATTGCCTTGAGGAATTCCCCTCTTAATTATTACTGGGTCAGATAAAGCCTCACCTACTCTAATTTTCTGAGTTCTGTTTTCTAGAAACAGAGCCAACCGTTCAGTCACTCTTATGTCAAGTCCAATTGCACTCATTTTTGCCAGTAGTCTTCCATAATCTACCCTACCAAATGC
The DNA here is from genome assembly GCF_040414725.1 of Anabrus simplex. Taxonomy (NCBI): domain Eukaryota; kingdom Metazoa; phylum Arthropoda; class Insecta; order Orthoptera; family Tettigoniidae; genus Anabrus; species Anabrus simplex. Next base: position 82,778,744 of record NC_090267.1, on the reverse strand, counting down.
CTTAGATAGGTCAATCGTGATACAGTCTAATTGACCTCCTGAATCGGGGATATCTGCTATATGTTGCTGGAATCGTGCAAGTTGAGCTTCAGTGGAATAACCTTTCCTAAAGCCAAACTACCTTCTGTCAAACCAGTTATTAATTTTGCAAACATCTCTTAAATAACCAGAAAGAATGCTTTCCCAAAGCTTACATGCAGTGCATGTCAAACTGACTGGCCTGTAATTTTCAGCTTTATGTCAATCACCCTTTCCTTTATACACAGGGGCTACTATAGCAACTCTCTAGTCATTTGGTATAGTTCCTTCATACAAACAATAATCAAACAAGTACTTCAGATATGGTACTATATCCCAACCCATTGTCTTTAGTATATCCCCAGAAATCTGATGAATTCCAGCCGCTTTTCTAGTTTTCAACTTTTGTATCTTATTGTAAATATCATTGTTATCATATGTCAATTTTAATACTTCTTTAGCATTAGTCATCTCCTCTATCTGGACATTATCCTTGTAACCAAAATCTCTACATACTGCTGACTGAATACTTCTGCCTTTTGAAGATCCTTGCATACACACTCCCCTTGTTCATTAATGATTCCTGCAATGTCCTTCTTGGAACCTGTTTCTGCCTTGAAGTACCTATACATAATATTCAATTTTTCACTAAAATTTGTATGACTGCTAATTATGCTTGCCATCATGCTATTTTTAGCTGGCTTCTTTGCTAGATTCATAAGTTCCTTAAATTTTTCCTTATTTCCACAGCCATTTCTAACTCTGTTTCTTTCCAATCTGCACCTCCTTAGTCTCTTTATTACTCAATTATAATAAGGTGGGTCTTTACCATTCCTTACCACCTTTAAAGGTACAAACCTATTCTCACATTATTCATGAGGTATATTTTTGGGCTTATGCCGTGTAATTAATTACAAAACACACCAAACACGTTTCGAAAGAAACCTTGCCTTTCTTCATCAGGAGACAAGAGAGAAATGAAACGACGCATAACAGGTTGCTAGGAGAAAGCAACAAGGAACTTGAAATGGTGCCGTAAGATGTAAACGGGACGCCATATTAGTCCCAGATAGAGACAACGAATGGCAGCAGTAAAGCATTACTCTCTAATGGTTCTGATAATTGGTAGCCATGATTCACTGAGGTTGTAGCTTGTATCGCGGTTGAAATTATCTGGGTGTTTATACGTATTTCAACCGCCTCCCTGATAATTCTTGAGCGATATTGTTTTATACGGGCAAGAACATCCACTTCTTGGAACAAGACATCATGACCAGGTGTTAAGGCATGATCAGCAACAGCTGATTTATCAGGTTGGTTGAGTCTGATACATCTGGTATGTTCTTTGATGCTAGTACATACCGTTCTTGAAGTCTGCCCAATATAAACCTTGCCACAAGTACAGGGAACTCTGTAGATACTAGGTTGTTGCAATTGAGGCAAACTATCCTTAGTTGGTCGCAGGAGTTGCCTAATCTTCACTAATGTTCCAAAAACAGTTCGTACATGGTACCTACGTAAGATTTTAGCAATACGATCCGTCGTGTTATGTATGTAAGGTAGGTAAGCAGTTCCTTTTACATCTTTTTCCTTAACAGACGTCCGATTATGTGTCGATTTCAGAACCGTTGAGACCAAAGCTCTGCTGTAACCGTTGCTTTCAAAGGTGGTTCTCAAGGTGTTAATTTCCTCTTGTAGAGCTGACACTTCACAAATCCTCCTGGCCCTGGTAGTCAGAGTTGTAAGGATACCATGTTTCTGGGCAGAGTGATGGTGAGAATCTGCGTGGAGATATCTATTGGTGTGTGCAGGCTTACGATAAAAGCTGTCTCCTAAAGATCCATCCTTTTTCTTGGTGACGAGAACATCTAACAATGGTATTTTGCCGTCAGATTCCATTTCCATGGTGAAACAAATGGAAAGGTGCTGGCGATTAAGGTGATCCAGAAAGTGACTAAGATTGTCTTCACCTTCTGTCCATAGACAAACATATCATCCACATAACGCCACCAAATCTTCGGTTTGCAAGGTGCCGACGACAAAGCTTTCTCTTCGAAGTTTTCCATGAAGAAATTAGCCACAACAGGAGAGAGATGACTTTCCATGGCCACACCATCTGTCTGTTCATAATATTTCCCATTGCATAGAAAGTAGGAGGAGGTCATGCAGTAGTAGAAAAGCCTTGCGATCTCTTCAGTGAAAATATTGTTAATGAGAGACATAACACCATCAACAGGTACTTTCGTAAACAGAGACACCACATCGAGACTCACCAAGATATCGCCTGGCTGAAGTGATATAGTTTTTAACTTCTCGATGAAATGTGTGGAATCCTTAATATGGGAAGTGGTGTTACCCAGGTGTGGTTGAAGTCGACTACCTGAATATTTAGAAAGGGCATATGTCGGGGAACCAATTGTACTCACAATATGCCTAAGAGGAACACCTTCCTTATGTATTTTGGGAAGCCCATATAGTCTCGGAGGAATAACATCCCCTGGAAGGAGACTCTTCGCTGTGTCTTCTGGAATAGAAGATTGTGTAATGTGAAAATGGGAACTAATATTTACTGGACATAACTGAATTATTACATCAAAGCATCTAAGAGTATTTATTTATTCATCTGTCATGTCGACTTGTGTATCCAGCCGTTATCTATATTATCGGCTATTGTTGGAACTGTTTCCTAACTGTGGAGGTTACCAGACAAATTTAATTCAAGTTATTTATCCATTATTGTCAGGCATTTGACTGGACTATGTGATGCGCTGAATTATCATTTGTAACTTCTGCGCACCTTCGCGGTGCACGCGTTGAATTATGGGACTGGCTACTCGCCTAGCTCGGTGTGAGCTCAGTAGTCTGTAGCAGTCTGCTCGCCGCGACTCTCCAAGATTTCTGTGTTGTGTGAAGCTCCCAAGCAGACGGCTTGGCAAGAAGGGAAAGCAATTACAATGGAGCCGGACTCCGGCGGTTAAACCATAATGTTAGGGCTAGGCCCTGTTATTTTTTGAAAGTTATCCAGTGTGCTCCAACCTTAATATTTTCTTAGTGTAACATGTAAACTTGGTGCTATGTGTTAACCGTTATCGGTATGATAAGTTTCAAGTGTCTCGTAAGTTGGATATCTTAACTCCAAGTAAGTACTGAAAATTATAATTTATTGAAGGGATCCCGTTCGTTCAGGCACTAGTGTGAGTAATTTCATCGTGGACATAAGCAACATTATAAACGCCAATTTTGGTATAGTGTAACCTTGTAAGCAAAATTTGATATATATTTGAACTGAATCCGTTTAAAAAAGAAAATTTAATGTAATGTAGGGAGCTCGGGATCGCTAGTTATGCATCTATGAGGTGGTATTTTGTGTAAGTGATTTTATCTTACGTTTTTGTCGGTGTGCATTATTGCCAACTGGTTTTCTTGATGTTCATTATGATTATGAATCTTATTATTATTATTATTATTATTATTATTATTATTACTACTTTTGTTCTTTTGTAATTCATTTCGGTGCATATTTTCTCCCTTAATTTTTCCCTGTTGGTTGTATTTGGTGTCTGATTTTGTCCTATTGCCTTCGTGGCTGATTATTTGTACGTGATTATTATTGCATTGTTACGGGCCTTAATTAATGACACCTCATATTCGCATCGTAGCGGAATCCAGGGCCCCCTGTGTTCTAAAGTATGTAAACCGCAGGTAAATTGATTAACTAAGGCTAATGTAAACTGGTACTATCACCTCTTGAATAAATAATAATTATTATTATTTTAATGACTTAAAATCTTAAAATTGAAATTTGCTGGTCGAAATTAAGTTTAATAATGGGAGTTTTCTTTCGTTGTCTTATAACGTGTCTCCCATTGTTTGGGTTCCTTGCTTTTGTCTTTATTACGTCATGTCATCCCTTCTTATCTAATCTGAAGATACGCTAATTTTTTTTGGGTGGCTTTGATGATTATTATGGGATCTTGGCTTCGCGTCGGTAACGGGTAGCTCCTGTTCTGTGCTTCAGTGTTCTTTAATTATTTTTATGAGCGCACCGTTAATTGTAAATTTCCTTTAATATACTTCATTTTGTTGGGGTTGCTGTGCGCTATTCTTTTATTGTTTTCATCTAGATCGTTTCTTTGGTGTAATGTTTATTCGCGGTTGGAGCCACTAATTTTTTTTCTTTTTCGTGTGTCCTTGTGTGAGTCTTATAATTCAGCATTTTAGTAGTGTAGCGAATTTCAATTTTAAAGAGATTTTATATCGCGGGCCCGCATATCGGTTGCAACCAATTTTTAAATAATATTATTTTCTGCATGTAAGGTAATGAGTTATTAATGAATTTTCAAACCTTAATTTTGGCGGAAGCCTATGTTGATGTGAGCTTCATTTCACCTTAATTTCAACTTTATTTTAAAATACTGTTTCTCTCATCTAGTTTGATTGCATTTTTAAATTTTAGAAAAAGGAATATATATATATATATATATATATATTTTATTGTTCTTATTTTATACCATTTTCAAATTACATTTGCTTAGTAAATTTTCTTCATTTTAAATTTAGCTGGTGTGTCATTTAGTAGCTAGCAATATTTACCTGGCAACCTGTCAAAGTTATGTAAGACCCTGGCCTTTTTATTCTCGCTTTTGCCCTCCACGCTTCATATTTTATGCTACTGCCTTTCGGTAAGTATTGTGCTTGTTTTCTTCTTGATGTTTGTGCTTTTCTTTTGAATGTTTGGTTTACTAATTGGTAAGGTTGCAGATTGCTTGACCAATTTGAGGGTCGCATTTGAGTAGCGAGTTGTGGGATCACGACTGTTAATTCTATATATGGGATCAGATAACAAAGACAAGATCTTCTTGTCATAATCATCCTTATCCATCTCCACTGTCGCGTTACCCTTGTCAGCAGGGAGAACGATTATATCAGAATTGTCCCTTAGATCTTTCAGCGCCTGGATTTCACCTTGTTTTAAGTTGGACTTAGATGGATTAGTGGTCTTGAGAACTTTGGAACATTCTTGTCTAACTTCTTCCGGTGTGAGGTTATGTACCGAGGATTCTATAGATGTAACAAGTTTCTCAATTGGAATTCTACTAGGCGCTACAGCAAAGTTGAGACCTTTAGCGAGAACTGCCTGTTGGGTGTAATCCAGGCGCTAAAAGATCTAAGGGACAATTCTGATATAATCGTTCTCCCTGCTGACAAGGGTAACGCGACTGGTGATGGATAAGAATGATTATGACAACAAGATCTTGCCTTTGTTAGCTGATCCCATATACAGGATTAACAGTTGTGATCCCACAACTCGCTACTCAAATGCGACCCTCAAATTTCTAAATATTTAGGTAGTCTACTTCAACCACACCTGGGTAACACCCGTTCCCATATTAAGGATTCCACACATTTCATCGAGAAGTTAAAAACTATATCACTTCAGCCAGGCGATATCTTGGTGAGTCTCGACGTGGTGTCTCTGTTTGCGAAAGTACCTGTTGATGATGTTATGTCTCTCATTAATGATATTTTCACTGAAGAGATCGCAAGGCTTTTCTACTACTACATGACCTCCTACTTTCTATGTATGGAATGGGAAATATTATGAACAGACAGATGGTGTGGCCAAGGGAAGTCATCTCTCTCCTGATGTGGCTAATTTCTTCATGGAAAACTTCGAAGAGAAAGCTTTGTCGTCGGCACCTTGCAAACTGAAGATTTGGTGGTGTTATGTGGATGATACGTTTGTCGTATGGACGGAAGGTGAAGACAATCTTAGTCACTTTCTGGATCACCTTAATCACCAGCACCCTTCCATTTGTTTCACCATGGAAATGGAATCTGACGGCAAAATACCATTGTTAGATGTTCTCGTCACCAAGAAAGAGGATGGATCTTTAGGAGACAGCTTTTATCGTAAGCCTGCACACACCAATAGATATCTCCACGCAGATTCTCACCATCACCCTGCTCAGAAACATGGTATCCTTACAACTCTGACTACCAGGGCCAGGAGGTTTTGTGAAGTGTCAGCTCTACAAGAGGAAATTAACACCTTGAGAACCACCTTTGAAAGCAACGGTTACAGCAGAGCTTTGGTCTCAACGGTTCTGAAATCGACACATAATCGGACGTCTGTTAAGGAAAAAGATGTAAAAGGAACTGCTTACCTACCTTACATACATAACACGACGGATCGTATTGCTAAAATCTTACGTAGGTACCATGTACGAACTGTTTTTGGAACATTAGTGAAGATTAGGCAACTCCTGCGACCAACTAAGGATAGTTTGCCTAAATTGCAACAACCTGGTATCTACAGAGTTCCCTGTACTTGTGGCAAGGTTTATATTGGGCAGACTTCAAAAACGGTATGTACTAGCATCAAAGACCATACCAGATGTATCAGACTCAATTTACCTGATAAATCAGCTGTTGCTGATCATGCCTTAACACCTGGTCATGATGTCTTGTTCCAAGAAGTGGATGTTCTTGCCCGTATAAAGCAATATCGCCCAAGAATTATCAGGGAGGCGGTTGAAATATGTAAACACCCAGATAATTTCAACTGCGATACAGGCTACAACCTCAGTGAATCATGGCTGCCAATTATCAGAACCATTAGAGAGTAATGCTTTACTGTTGCCATTCGTTGTCTCTATCTGGGACTAAAATGGCGTCCCGTTCACATCTTAGGGCACCATTTCAAGTTCCTTGTCGCTTTCTCCTTGCAACCTTTTATGCATCGTTTCATTTCTCTCTTGTCTTCTGATGTAGAAAGGCAAGTTTCCTTTCGAAACGTGTTCAGTGTGTTTCATAATTAATTACACGGCATAAGCCCAAAAATATACCTCATGAATAGTTACACGGGCCATGAAAGTCTAACTGACAATATTATTTTCACGTTCCTCAAAAATTGCTTTGAACCCGTCCCAGAGTCTGTTTACATTTTTATTTACTGTCTTTTGCTGATCATAGTTAAAAACTGCCTCTTGCCTGCTTTATCAGCCATATGGTTCTGCGTAATAGTCCTACTTTTAAGGCCTTCCTTTGTATCACGTTTATTTTTAAGTATGACAAAAACAGCTTCATGATCGCTAATACCATCTTATTGCTTCAGTTTCTCTATAGAGTTCATCTGTTTTTACCAGCACCACATCCAGAATATTCTTCCCTCTAGTTAGTTCAATCACTTTCTGAATCAGTTACCCTTCCCATGTTAACTTATTTGCAATTTGTTGGTTTGTTGGTCATGTTTTTGTTGTTTTCATTACCTTCCCAATTGACATTTGGTAAATTCAGATCTCCCGCTACAATCACATTCCTTTCCATGTCGTTTCCCACATACTTGATCAGCGTCGGTGATACCCTTTCCTGGTTTGTACTCTCCGAAGACATCAAGTTGCCTATTATCTTTAGAAATGAGCCTTACACCTAGAATTTCATGTTTGTCATCTTTTTCGTAGCTTACAAATTCTTCTTTCACACGAATGAATACATCCCCCTCCTACCATTCCTATTCTATCTCTACGATACATCCTCCAGTTCCGAGAGAAAATTTCTGCACCCATTATGTCATTTCTCAGCCATGATTCAACTCCTGTTACAATATCTGGTAGGTATATATCTATTAAATTACTTAATTCTATCCCTTTCTTTACAATATTTCTAGAGTTGAGCACTATAATTTTTATGTCATCTGTACTTGACTTCCAGTTCCCTGTAACATTATCACCGCTCCCTACACCACCTCGTTTCCTTGAATGTACCTCCCTATTATCCTTCCAAACATATTTCCTATCCTATACGTACCACTGCGCGGAGCGCAGATCCCTATCTCCTACCCACCCATTAGGATCTAGAACTCTTCACTCCCACTTTCCCGCATACCCACTCCATATGGAAATTCTAAGTTCCCATGGAGGGAATTAGATTCTTTTCCACCAATAGAGCATATCAAAAATCAGATCAAAAATTAGATGGATGGCTTTTCCGGCGTTTGCTCTATTAACCAGCGTTTCGTCTTAGGTCTGACACTAGACTCTTCACTCCATATTCTGATATAAATCCCCAATCACCCTCCAGTCAGTATCCCTCCTACACAGTATACCAGTGATAACAATCTCTGCTTCCTTAAACTTCACCCTTGCTGCATTTACCAGATCCCACACATCCCCAACTATGTTGGTACTTATACCAGCTTGTCTTACGTTGTTAGTACGTACGTGAAACACTACCACTTTCTCCTTCCTCTCGTCCTTCTCTTCTACTTTCCTCAACATCTACCTCAACCTAATTCCTGGAGAACACTCTACCCTGGTTCCCTTTCCTCCACACACTTTCCCCACATGTCTAACAATGGAATTCCCCATGACCAGAGTCTCAACCCCACCTACCTCATTTGATCCCCTCCCCTCCTGGTCAGCCCAATCTCTCCTGACAGCTGCAGAAGCTACTTCCTCCTCCTCAAAGAATATATCTCAATATCTGATGATAGTATGGGTTTAGACATTTTCTTTGCTGACATTTTAACAGAAAACAAAACAGCATAGTGAACTTTGGCAAGTAATAAAGCTTTGTCTTATACTGTGTCATGGAAATGCTGCAGTAGAGTGTGGCCTTTCTATAAATGAATCAATGTTTGTAGAAAACATGCATGAGGATTCAATTATTGCACAGTTACAAGTGTATGATTCCATTTTTAATATGGAGGTGTTAGATGCGTGCCAATTATTCACAGAATTTTATCAGTGAGATGTGCTCATAAGAAATACCAGGATTACTGGGGGAACACACGCCTGAATGTCAAGGAAGAGAACAGAGAAAGGCTGAGAAATGAGGAATAAGTGATGAAATAAGAAAGGGAGAAGACAAAATAAAGTTAAAAGAATGCAGTCACAAGAATGTGAAGCCAGTATTGAAGATAAAATATGCTTACTTGAAACCAGAAAAAAAAGTGTGTAATTTTGTTGTTGTGCTGAATTTTTAATTTTTTTTACATTATTACCGCCATTGTGTGTTCATTAGTAATTTTAGTAGTAATACTTTAATTATTCATGTGTAAATAAAATGTGTTAGCATTTATTATCTGGCATATCATTATTAAATTGTTTGTACTTTACTATTCAAAATGGTGTATTTCCTTTTTGAGTTATAAATATTGTGTGCAGGTGTGTGTTGGACAGCTAATTGGGGTGGACTAGCCTGTTGAAAATTTTGCAAATGCCACATTTTTGTCACTGAAATATAATATTTTGGTCTGGGAAATTACAGAAGTGGCCAAATTATTATACTCATCATGTCTTTCTTTACATAATTGATTTTATCTATGCTTATGTATCACACACTGCATTAGTTGATTTTGGAGCACTGGTAAATACTGATTTTGCCTCATGGTGCCTTCTACATAGTAAGGAGGGCCTGTACCATGCACAGACATCATATCCCAAACCATGACAGAAGTAGGATGGCTTACGGTTTGATGCATACATTGTAGTTTAAATTCTTCACCGGGCCTTCTCCGTATGCAGGGTTATTCACCTAAGATGTTACATAGGAATAACATCTGAACTGTTAAAGATACCGGTATTCTGTTTTCATATTCTTAAATGATACCCAGGGGCTTGTAAAATAATGTGCTACGTGTTCTCATGGGATGATTAGTAACCAAGATGTTGACTAACTCCATATTTTTAAATGGAACGGCACAAGTTCATACAGCTGGCCTAAAAGATCAACTACATACAAGTTCAAATATGCAAATATTTTGAAAATAAGAACAACATGTGCGGTTTTAGCGTGCCGCATCAGACAGCATGCTGTTGGGCAAGGACATATTGACGCGCAAGCAGTTTCCTGGATGTGTTTCCAGCCACTAGTATGTAAGCGTATCGTACACACGTGATGGGTTTGCAAAGTGTGTATGACAGGCAAACTCATGACAGGACAGGGAGGGTTGATGCTTTTAAAAGGAATAAAATAATTACTTTGGCTTCAAAGGAGCATAACAAAAGCTATAATTGTCACTGGTTTGAGTGTACAGTACATATATATTTATTTATCTATCTATCTATCTATCTATCTATCTATCTCAATATAGGCAGCTGAGCCAAGGCTCTTCTTGGTGCATTACAAATAAATTACAATGGCAGCTATATTCACAATGTAATTACAAAATAAAATACAGAAAGTATATAATTTAACATGATGTAATAGATAAGATAGGACAAAGCTTCCTAAACATAATTACGATACTACTTCAAGTATTTAGTTACATTACTCTTGAAGATAGATATAGTTGGTAACATTTTTATATTTTTTGGAAGTGAGTATACATAGTCATAGAAGAATGCCAAAGAGAATTTTGACCATAACTAGTACAATGAATCTGATTGTAGTCACACCAATTGAGATTACCTTTTCATTACTCTGAGTATTATTACATGTAACAAACTGCTTCCGATTAGAGAGGTAATCAACAAACCAATCCAATGCAATACCTTTAATACCTGCTACTTCTAATTCTTGTAATAGAATTTTATGATCAAGTGTGTCAAAAGCTTTTTTAAGATCTATAAATAAACCAGCTGCTAACATACCTGAGTCTAAAGCTTGTTGTAGTTTAATAATAATATCCTCAATAGCATTACTGGTACTCGAGTGAGGTAGGAAACCATACTGAAATTGATAAAAATATTTATTATTTAAGAAAAAATCTAATATCTTTTTTTAACCACTTGTTCTAAAATCTTAGATAAAGGAGGTAGTACCGAGATTGGTCTGTAATTACTTACATTAATTTTATCCATGCCTTTATAGATTGGTACAACTCTGGCAACTCATACTACTGTATGAATTGAGAAATAAACATAACACAGGATACAGTACATGCCTGGTGTCCGTTCTGTGGCTGGAATCAATGCCAGGAAACAGCTTGCTTGCTAATACGTCCTTGGCCGACCTAAAGCTGTCTGATGCGGCACTCAAAAGCCCAAATGCGGTTTTTATTGATATCTCAAAAAGTAACTGTCCAATTTTGAAAATGCCTGCACCTGAATTTAAGAAGCAATATTTCTGTATAAAACGTTCACATGATATTCGGGATTATACGGTAAGCTATTTTTCAGTCCCTATTTTTATAGAAACAAAATTAGAGTTATCTATATACATTATTTACAATATCTATATTGGGAAATTAATTTGGGAAATTGACTGGATATTCAGAGCTAGTCATTCAGTCTGCATTTCCACAACTTCTTGCCCCTGCCCACAAGTCATAATATTTGATATTCTACTACTTTTCTGTGGGGGTTCTGTGACGACTCAGTCATGTGCATGTCCCTTTGTGTGGAATGGAGTGAAGCAACTTACGCAGAGCCCATCTCTTTTGTCTGGAATCTGCATCACAAGGTGGTGTCATCTGTCATACTGCAGAATTTCATGTAAACAACCTTGTCCCGCATGAGAGAGAGAGAGTGATGGGCGTCCTGCTTCCCTTGGCTCCATGCTGTAGAACTTGACTTAGTTGTGTGCTCCTGTTTGAATTGGAGCTGCATAATTTTTGGCTGTGACATGTTGCTGAGGTACCAGGCATTTTTCAGACTGACATCTAGAATCCAGGCAAAAATTGGTCACGACCAGTTTTTGCTCGTAATCACCACGTGGTAACTGTTGATGTTTTAACGTTAAGAATTTCATATTTAGGTTCCGTATTGAAACAAGAAACTGTTGATGTTCTTGTGCATGAGATCTGTTCCTCTCATAAATGTATTTATTGTTAATTCCTACTAGTGCAGGACTTTGAACCATGATGACTTTCTTATCTGCTCTGGAAAACCTCTGACCAGATCGAGTGGGAAGACAGGGTGAATTAAGAAATAACAGTTAATGGCATTGTCGTTGTGGCGGCGAGTATCAAGTCGTTTTTCTTGCTTTGTTATTGTATGTGTCTCGATCTTTTCCTTTTATTTCCTTTGTAGCAATTAGATTGCATTCCTTTGGGACTCTGTTTTCTCTTACTGTTCCAGTTCCTGTGTACCCACATGACTTTATATATGAAGGCAAGTTCATGCTTGTAAGCAAGTTGTCAAGAAGAAATCGAAATGTAGCCCCGTGATACTTTCGGGAAATCCGTTTATCAAGTGAATTATCTCGGATGCTAATTTTCTGAGAAGTATAGATAAGAAAAGTGTTTTTCCACAAATCAATACACAATTTATTTTAAATAGATTAAACTAGTACCGGTTTCGGCTCTTTAACGACCATCATCAGCTAGTACATGATTTGTTTCCAGCCATTAGACAATTCACAAGTTGTTATTGTATTAGACATCTGGATGTCTAATGGGGGATGGAAATGTATACAGTAGCATTTAATTAAAATACCAGTAGTCAAGGTAAAAAGTTACAATAAGTTAGAACATGAGTATGTAGGACATATTAAAACATATGGGCCATAATATAAAACACTTAAAAAGTTTTAACACATTAAAATTTGGTAAGTATAGGTAGACACTTGTTAAAAATGATTTGTTCATGTTACATAGATTCCATTCTTCTATCTTCTGTGTAGTTCCTTTGCTTTTATGTTATGTTGATTTAAGCTATGTGTGGTAATTTTCGAGAATGTTCTGAAGCTGGTATGCGTCATATTGATATGGACCTTTGTCATGAAGAATTTTTTATATTGTGTTATATATTCCAACTTGCGATGTACTCTGGTAAGTTTAAATATAGTAAACAGCCGGTCTTGAGTTTGAATTTAGAAGTAGTTGGTGGCAACACCTCTCTCGTCTACGTTTGTGGTTGTAGTCTGTAAAGATAAGGTAATATAAGTATACCAGTGGTGTGTGTATGAAGGAATGCCTGGTGTGTGTATGGAAAGAGTACTTACTTTAGTTGTTGTGGAAGTCTTGTGCCGATGTGTTTGAAGGCTTGTTGTGTTCCTCTGCGAGTGCGTCTGGGGCTCATATTAGGTGTGGAGGGGGAAGTAGGGTCGGGCTTGTGATTCGTTGGTTTGTTGGAGCGTGTGTTTACTATTTTGAGGTAATCATTCTTTAATGCCGGAATGGCTTTGTCAAAAATGATGCTGTTTTTTTCAGTAATATCATTAATGTTATGATTGGGGTTAGTGTATTGGTCTAAAGAAATGTAGAAATCTTCGGTTATGTTGAGCGGTGGGCCCTTGGAGTTTGTTTACTATCGTTAATCTATTTAATATAAATTGTGTATTGATTGGTGGAAAAACACTTTTCTTATCTATACTTTGAATCTGTCAATACAAAATTAAATTTATAAATAATAATTTTCTGAGATACTAATATTATCTTGAGATCCGAGCCATTTACCATACTTTATAGCCGACCCTGATAGGCTTGCCTCTTATGAATTGTTTACGTGAGTGTCTCTCTTAGTATGCTATCATTCATCATTTGTTTGTCGGCTAGAACGAAGTGCATCACGATTTTCTTGATAATGGGTCTCAACTTCCGTAACTTTTCATTGGGGTCCAGTCATTGTTATTGGCAAAATACAAAAATCTCATCTGAATAAACCTGTTCTGCTTCATTGAATTACTTATACAAAGATTTTTCATATCATGACACGAATCCCAGTAATATCTTACGTCAGGTAAATGTAGTAGTAGTAGTAGTAGTAGTAGTAGTAGTAAACACCACAAAATGGGTATCTGAGTTTGAACTGCATGCACGACATTGAAGGGTTGATATATGAATACCAAATTCATACATAAGGGAGAGGTTCAAAAACTGAGAATAGTGTTGGTGCAACAATCATTGTCATGGAAAACTCAAGAGAAATAAGCTTTAGAGTTGTAAGATTAAACAAAGAATATAATTATAATATTTCAAGCAGAACTTTGTGGAATTAAAACGGCAATAAACTGGATAGAGCACCAAAAGAGAACTTCATTCTGTTCATTAACGTAGAACCCTCTGTGGGTGGGGGACGCAGGCGAAGAATTCACCCACGGTATCCCCTGCCTGTCGTAAGAGGCAACTAAAAGGGGCAACCAAGGGATGATCGAATTAGAACCATGCGACTACTTGTAATTAGTACCACCACGCGGGGAACACCATGGGTCGCTTTTACTTGCGCGTAGTACCACTGTGTTAGGTACAAAATAGGTTTGTGATTAGTAGGGTCGCTTTTACTTGCGCGTAGTACCACTGTGTTAGGTACAAAATAGGTTTGTGATTAGTAGCAACAGAGTGCGCTGTCTGCTTTTACAGTACCTGTGATTAGTACCACTATATGAGCGACACCATGGTTCTGTCTTGCCTATGATTGGTACCCACTATATGAAGAACACCACAGGATAGTACGAGTTCCTGTGGTTAGTACACTTACGTGATGAACAATATAGGTTTGCGTTGCCTTAAATGGTGCCGCAATGTGCAAAACACCATAGGTCTGTGTTACATGTGCGAATTTCATTACCTGTGAGTAGTATCATAATGTGTGGTCAGTAATACTATTGTTTTACGTTAGTTTCTGTGAATATGAGGCATTGCTGGTCAGATCCACTGATTGTTTTAAATTCATATCCATCCGTTCATTCTTCATCCTCATGCTCATTTCGTACCATTAGGGGCCGATGACCCTAGATGTTAGGCTCCTTTAAACAACAAGCATCATCATCATCATTATCAATAAATGTAGACTCCACAGCACCACTACTGACAATAGCAGTTAAACACACTAGGCAGCCAGTAGGCGTCAGAATAACAATGAAGACGACATGCTAAAGCATACCTCAGCCATTGCACCAAAGGATGTACTGGAATACAAGGAGCTGAAAAGGCTGATTATCTAGCCAAAACAGTTGCAAGCTGTAGAAACACTACAGATTACAACAAAATTCCATTGAGTAGTGAAAAACAGCTACTGAAGGATTACTATACAACAATCTGAAATTCAACACACATTAACCTTTTAATGCCGGAATTATTTTTTGTTTCCCTTGAAATTTATTTGAATCGCTGGAGGTGTTTTGTCAGATAAGACCTTGAAAAGGAAACATACTGTTAATAGCAGAAATTACATATTTCGTTCTATAGGGACATTGTAGATTCTATCAAATCACTTTTTTTTATCATACATACTCTGTGCAAGCCACAGTTCGGCTAGTCTGCAATAAGCTTCCATACAGTGTGATTGCTTCTTGTACAGCAGTAATTGATTGGTGTAGTGTGTTTCATACCTTCTGAATTAAGTGTTGAGGAGCATATTTTCATCTGCTGTAGATATTAAAGCACGAATCTGCTGGGAGAGTGAGAAGAGAATTCTGCATAGAAGTTTCTGGAGCATGAGTGCCAACTTATTATAGAATTTATAAAAAAACTGTGAATAAATTCAAAAGTGTGGGTTCGGTGCTAAACAAAAAAAGCGTTAAAGTTAAACAGCAGACTGTAAAATTTCCCGCAAATCGCATTAACGTGGCGCTAGTAGTGGTCCCATGACATTGCACATCACGTTTGCTTTAAATATGGGCTGTATTTGTTTGTTTGTTTTAATCAGTTTTCTTATTTGTTTTTCTGGCTATGCTTCGATTGTAATATTAATTAAAATGACACAGACTGCGTAATGTCACTTTAGCCAGAAAATCACTACCACAATGAAAATAAACGCTCATGACTGACTAACACAGACTAAAGCAATACAGTAGGTGCATAATATTGCTGGGTGCGTGAGTCAACATCCTCCCCATCCCTCACAATTCCAGTGTGCTCTTCCTCCTTGCATTCCGTCTAATGCTACAGTCCAACATAGTAGTAGTTTACTACATCCCAGCCCAATAATATTAATTTGTCATATGCATTTTTAAAAGAAAAAATATCCTGTAACCAACCCGAATTTCAGAAACTGGATATGAGAGGTTGTACTGCAACTCCTAAATATAACCGTATAATTCACTGAAAATTAGTATAGTCGCACTAACCTCTAGTAGTTGATCAAGGTATTGTGGTAATGATACCTATCGGATTGCATGTACTGCAATAAATCATTACCAATGAAAAGTCTGGCTAGACAATTTCATGTCCGTTCTGAAAAATATTCTGACCAGATATCCCCATGAATGGCTCCAAAACGGAGGTAATATCGTGCTCAGCTGTTGAGGTATATGGAATGGATATTGTCAGGAAGTCATATCTGTATCACTTTTACTGTCAGAAGAATTTTATTGCACACGCTGCCTTATAAATGCATCATTCTCAGCATCACATTCATCCAAATCCATTGAATTTTGTGCTTGAAATATCGCCAGATATTCACTATCATTATCTGACAGTATAATTCAGTAACAATACCATTGCAGCTCAAAACATTACTTGGATGAGCTCCCACGTTTGTTTACAAATGTTGACAAAATATTCGGAAAGAAGTACAAGGGCATAAAACATTCTAGTAATGCACAAAAATGGGCAAATTTGGTTCTGAAAGAAAACTTAGAATGTCTAGTTTGACACACCAGAAATAGTTCCATGGCAAGCTGTAGAGATGGTAGAGGAAGTAAGACCTGCACAACTACATATTTAACACCCGAGCAGAAAGCCTGAAAATTTGGCCAGTGTTGTTTTAAAATAGGAGTTTGGTGCACCGTTAGTGCTGAAGGAATTTTAGGACTATTTTCTTTTTTAATGACGCCATTAATTCTGACCAATGCATGGAATTAATACTGAACAAATCTTTTCTCAATTGACTGAACAGGAAAGATGTTAATGAACTTGACCTTATTCGGTTCTTATTAGATCCGGATTGACTAGTACCATTCATCCTGTGAAACATGGCTACGGAATGGTCTACCTGTCAGTACAGTTAACGTATATGTACATGTTTCGATGTTAGGATGTCGTAAATAGGCTAACATGCTCCTCATTTCCCTAGTACGCCTCTTCAGTGATGCCTAGGCCATCTATGACAGCTGATGGTGGAGCTGTTGAGGATCCAATCAGCCTTAGGGCTGATGACTGATCATACATACTGTTGTACATTAATTTGTATTGATAGGCAGACCAGACCTTAACCCTGTTACACAGGTTTGATTAATGAACAGGAAAGGTAGCCCATATTTCCAGCAAGATGCGGCTACAGCAGATACTGTTCATAATTCATAGAATATAGTGTGTGATGCTTTTGGGGACAGAATATGTAAATATGCAGGTTTATGGCTAGTTTGCTTTCTTGATTTAACACTTTGCGACTTCTACCTGTGGGGTAGTTTGAAAATGGAATGTAGAGGTAACTCCTGCACCATAGCAGAACTGAAAACTGCAGTTCACACCAACATTTTGAAAATTCATGAAGCTAAATTACTGAGTGAGCACCGGGGTATCATCACAGGCTACAACGCTTGTGTACAGGCTGCGGGAGAGCATTTTCAACACTTACTGTAATGGGGCAAGTTTTACTGTGTGATTTTTTACACTCAACATGCAGTAAGGATGCAACTCTTGCAGGACTTGTCCAGTATATGTATGAAATTGTTTCAGTTGTGTAAAGTTGTCACCAATTACCAGGACTGGACAAATCTCAGGTGCCTGGTCGCGATAGTTACAAAAAAAAATGATGTGCAGATTGCCAAAGTTTATGAATAAGAGATGCTTCCTCAGGAAACTCTTCAGCATTTTAGTGGTTCTGTAAACATCTTTGTATGAAAGGGGATTTAGTGCTGTGAATCTACTGAAAATGAAGTTGAGGTTTTCACTGCAAACAGATAGCATGAATCGGCTAATGCCTATTAAAATGAAAGACCCAATCCTAGAAGATTTTGATTGGATAAAATTAGCAGACTGATGTTCAGAAAAAAATTGAGGGTCAGAGATACGTTAGGAGGGTAAGTAAGAAGGAAGCTGTGATGGCAGTGATAAAGTCCAGCTGATTAATATATAATTGTACGTGGTAAATTTTTAGTTTTAACCCTTTCCGGGTCACGGCGTAATATATTGCGTCTCACGGGAAGTGCCCCAACAGTTATGGCACAATATATTGCGCGTCGAACTTACGATCATCATATCTTCGCTTCTCTTTGACTTTCAGCAATGATTGAAGAATCTGTCATATCTGCCATCTATCGGCTACATTACGGAAGCTTGCGCTAATTTATATTCTCTTTGGGAGCACTGTTAACTAAAAATTTTCATGTGAATGTCTACCACACTTGCTAGTCAATGCGATCTGATAAACATGGCTGCTCGCAGGCATGCGGAAGTTTTGAAAGGTGATGAAAAAGTTTGAAATATTAATGAATGATGAAAGTGAGGGTTCAGATTTGTGTTAAAATTATTTATAATGTGTTGACGACATTGTACCCGAAGTTTCAACTGTTGACGTTGAAGGTGTAAGTGACAATGATGAAGAATTATAACAAGCTACCTCGAAGAGGCAGAAACGAAATGTATCAAATGATCACCGGGTCTGGGAAAAAGAAACGTGTAATAATAAAATTTTTACCTACTGATTTTGGCTATAAGCCTGATCTTGCCAGAATCCAAGACCAATATTTGACTGAAAACTCTCCAGAACTGGACATTTTCAAATTTTTTCTGCATACCTTAGTGAAAAAAATAGTCATAGAAATGAACTTGTATCACTCGCAATACGTAGAGAAAAATTAGGTCATTTCTTCCACATCCCGAGCGTCAACATGGACTGATGTTACTGTCGAAGAAATGTATTTATTTTTAGCAATATGTATTAATGGGTCATATAAACAAACATAGCTTTGAAGAATATTGGATAGTACCCAGCCCCTTGCTTTGAGGAATATCACACAGAAAAACTTTTAAGCAGGCAAATCGTGTGATATTGTTGTTTTTCATTTCATTCATCTCTATTTTATCTATTTTTGTGAATATAATGTCCAATGAGTGTGTTTTGCTATTTATAGAGAGATTTATTTATGTGCCTGTAAAAACCTAAATTGTGGGGTATGTGAGCGTTTAGAAAACCTGACCTTGAAAGGGTTAATGCCTGGCTGATGAAATTTTGCCGCCTCTTAGATTACTTTCTGATTTGTTCAGGCCTGTTGGTCATGAATGGGTGATACCTTAAACAAGCGCAAAAATCCATCTTTATGTTAAGATACTATGTCCAACACTTTAATAAATACACAGTTGTTTTCTGAACTTACTTAAGTGCAGTCCGCTACTGTATATTGTTCACCTCAGCAGCTTTACTTGGACTGACACAGGTCGTTGTTTTTGCCGTTTCCTGGTTTTCGGCAGACATAAACTGGTTTTGTTTCAATAGGAATGGGCTGTATTCTGTTTTGTTTTTATGTTTCGTGTAAAATTGTTTTTGATTGATTTTGGAATGTCTTAGTGTAGGGTAATTTGCTACAGTAATTGTGTATAAGTTTGTTTTTTATTATTATTATTATTATTATTATTATTATTATTATTATTATTATTATTATTATTATTATTATTATTATTATTATTATTGTAAATTTAAGTCCTGAGTAGCAGACTGCTGCCTAAATTCAGATAATTTAGTAGTGATAAGTGTAACCTAATCACGCTGGCCTTCTGACCCCAATGTGGCAGGTTCGATCCTGGCTCAATCTGGTGCTATTTGAACGTGCTGAAGTATGTCAGCCACATGTCAGTAGATTTACTGACACATAAAATAACTCCTCCAGGACTAAATGCCGGCAACTGGGCGTCTCCGAAAACCATAAAAAAGTAGTTAGTGGGACGTAAAGCCAATCTATATATTAAAAAAATTGATGAAACTAAAGTCAGTCAGTCCGGCCATTCTATCCAGTCGATTTCCTTCATTCTTTTTTTAACTGAAAGGTATTCATGCACAGATTTGTCATCAGGTACTATAAATCACTTAACTTCCGCCTTCCTCAAATTATTTGAATTTTTTCAATTTTTCTGTCTCTTTGAAGCAATCATATCTTTGGTTCTAATTGTGGTACAGAGTTCGTTTTGGCCTAAGAACACTCAGTGTATCACGCTCTTTCATTTCAGCTCTTAACTATCCAAATTGGTTGAATCTGGGGAAGGTTATGAGTGCGCATTCAATTTGACGTCTCATTTCTTCAACATTTTTTTCTCATTGAAGCAATCATATCTTTCGTTCTAACTGAGGCAAGCAGTTCGTTTTGGTCTAAAAAATACTCAGTGGATCAAGCGCTTTTGAGGTAATAACTACTTAAATTGTTAGATTCTGAGAAAGGTTATGAGTAAATTTGTCTCCATGATGAAGATCTCTGAAGGACTTTTTAACTATTCGGCGCGTACGGTAGTGTTGTTCCAAGGAACGTTTAATTCAATTTCTTTGTGTGATGTATTTTCAAGTGTTTTGTTGACAATATTACATTCTATTACCACAGCAGATCATGTGCTTTATTTCATTAACTTGAAACTTTGCAAATACATCCGTGAGTATAGTAACGAACAACACCATACTTTGTATATTGCAGGCGGAGCCAGCGGGAAACTGCTAGTAACATATTAAAACCTAACACACATTCCAGGCATAGTAACCTCCTGTGGGAGGTGTCTTATAGATTTTCTTAAATTTATATTTTGTGTCTGACTGAGTGAGGAACTTGCATGTTATATTTACGTTAGTTAACATTGAAAAGAATGGTTCCCTTCTTTAAAAAAAATCTGAAAATTAACAGTCTTATGACGAACATGTTCGCGCCAGTTTCGTGTGGAGTCCGCAGAGTGCACCTGCCAGGCAGCGAGGCAACTTGAACTTCCACAGGCAACTGTTTGGCACATTCTGCGAAAAATTTTACGAATGAAACCCTACCACTTGCAACTGATGCAGGCTTAAAAGACACTGATTATGCTGCTCGAGCGTCCTTCTGTGCTGAGTTTCTCGCATTAATGGAAGACGATGGGTTCTCCGAAAGGGTAATTTTCAGTGACGAAG
The DNA here is from genome assembly GCF_040414725.1 of Anabrus simplex. Classification (NCBI taxonomy): domain Eukaryota; kingdom Metazoa; phylum Arthropoda; class Insecta; order Orthoptera; family Tettigoniidae; genus Anabrus; species Anabrus simplex. The sequence goes on along the minus strand of NC_090267.1, from coordinate 82,757,817 downwards.
CGACTTTTCACCTTTCCGGGACTGTGAATAGACACAATGTAAGGATCTGGGGAACTTCTAATCCCCAACAAGTTGTGGAACTCCAACGCGATTCTCCCAAGGTGAATGTGTTTTGTGCCATTTCCATGAGAAGGTTTATGGACCCTTTTTCTTCAATGAACCTACTGTGACGGGAAATGTTTTTCTTGATATGCTGCAACAATAGCTCCTGCTACCGCTCGAAGAGGATGGTGAAGATTTCATCCTTCAACTGGATGGTGCCCCTCCGCATTACCATGGCAACGTTCGAAGCCATCTCAACAAGACATTGGCACAACGCTGGATAGGTTGTGCATCTCAGGAGGATCGAACTCTCATTCGTTGGCCACCGCGTTCCCCTGACTTAACTGCATGTGATTTCTTCTTGTGGGGTTTCGTAAATGATCAGGTTTACGTACCACCTTTTCCACTAACATTGGACGACCTTTGTGTCCGCACAATAGCAGCTATCATAGAGATTGGCCGCGACACACTACGCAAGGTTTGGCAGGAGATAGACTATCGGCTTGATGTATGTCGTGTTACGCGTGGTGCTCCCATAGAACACTTGTGATATGACTGAAAAAATCTTTGAGAGTTTACCTTTCTTAGCACATGTCTCATATTACAATATGTTGATTAGATTTCATAGAATAAATTTATGAAATCGGATCCTACATTTTGAATTGCCCTGTATTTGGTGTTACTGAAATGTTTTGTGTTGCCAGTGCTGCTCTACACTAAAGGCTCTGTCAGTGAACCAACTCTGGTTTGTTTAAATGTGGATGTATTGTGCAGAATGTCCTCTTAATTGACAGCAAGTATCTCGGTGTCATCTGCATAACACTTTGTTCGTTTATTTCCCGTTGATCTTCATTCCTTTATCAGTTTCATCAAGTCCAAGTCAAAAATTAATTTCAGAGTATAAGTTAAACAGGATTGGAGAGAGAATACAACCTTATCTCTTACCATTTTTTATTTTGAACTCTTCAGAAATGTGGTCATCAATTTTGTTGGAGCTGTTTGGTCCCAGTACAACTTTTTGATGATATTCCCATCTTTACTGGTGAGCCCAGTATCCTTCAGCTGATGTAGCTGATGTATTAGGATGTGTTATTTTGCATTTTCCAAAGCTTTTTCATAATCAGTGAAGCAAGCAAGACTGTTGTTGATGAAGTCATTGTTTATTTAAAACTTGGATAGACATCTTGTCCATGGTACCAAGACCGTTTCTAAATTCAGAGTTTTGCGAATGATTTCCTCCATTTTACTCCCTAAATCAAGAGTGTATTACTGCAGTTTACGTTAATGAAATCTTTGTACCTTTTTTAATTGTTCAAGTAAATTTTTGCTCTTTTATCTTTTGTTGGTTCATTTTAAAGAATTTTTTACCTATTTTAATTTGGATTCTTCACTCTTTTATGAATAAACCAAGAAGATCGTTTTTATTCTTTTCTTAACCTTATTATGTCAATCAGTGTAACTTTTTGACCCCTTGAATAAGTTAGTAGTCGCTCCTATATGTACCTAACGAACAGTACACGCATGTCTGATGTTTGTCCACAAGTTCCAAGTACTGGCCTTGATATGATTTGCCAGCAGATTGGCGCGAACTTATTAAATGGCTTAATTGGATGTTGATTTTTGTTACAGGTTGGCATCTCCAGCAGTTTGCCTGGTAAGTTTTTTGTTTTGTATTCCTCATTGAAAGACTAAAATGTAGTTGATAATAATAACAGCAGCAATAAAAACATTTGATCTCTCTTCGTTCCTTGATTCCAGTATGCAGAAAAAGGGCCAATGAAAATGCATGTGGAGACCTTGGTAAGTCATATTTCATTCCTCAGTTTGATGTTCAGAAATAGATAAATAGTCTTATATTGTTGGTACTTCAAAATTTTGCATGCCAAGCCAACATCAGTTATCAAATGTGCTATCATTATAGATTATATTGAGTCCTTAACTCTCATAAATACGAACCACTTAAATCCTCAAATGCAAATCTTGATTTAAAATGCATTGTTGTTCAAAAGGCTTTTTTAAGCACTCCTTTTTATTTTGGTATATTACCGACTGTGTTCATTTTTTTTGTTATGAGTTATGTAGCTATGAGTCTGTATTCAGAAATAGTTGCAACCAGTATATCAGCAATACCAAAAATGTTTTTCTATTGCCCATTTTTACCACAAGGAAATGTAATGTACAATACCTTAATTAAAGGTCACTGTCACTTCCTATACTATTGTTGCTGAAATCCTGTTGGTGTTAGTGGGATGTTAAACACACAACATGAAGGGCACTTACTCTTGTTTATTTTTACATGCAGTTGCTTAGTGTTAGTCTTTCCACTTCCATTATATTAACCTCTTCAGGTGCACGCCCGAGAAATTCTCGGGTGGCGCTCGCCTGCCCATAACGCCACCGTCTGAGAAATTGTCGTTTAGCTGCAGTGTTCATTTCGCAATCGCCCAATAATTTCTCGGGTACTGTAATCTCTTTGGAATATGTTTTCCAGCATTCTCAACAGATGGCAGGAGGATTTCCAGCTGTATTCATGAAGCCTCTGGCCTAAAATATGCCTTGTCTTCTCTACTTTACATATACAATCTCTGGCAACCTGACGAGGTAAACAGAAATGGCGAGTGCGAAACGGAAGAGAAGTTTGTCTGAAGACAAAATAAGGAACTACATCAAAGATGAATCTCTAAGTGACATTAGTATTTCTGATAGTAGTGATAATGATTCTATTGATCCTTCAGATGATGACCTTCTTAGTAATTATAGGACACCGAGCTCGATAGCTGCAGTCGCTTAAGTGCGGCCAGTATCCAGTATTCGGGAGATAGTAGGTTCGAACCCCACTGTCGGCAGCCCTAAAGATGGTTTTTCATGGTTTCCCATTTTAATACCAGACAGATGCTGGGGCTGTACCTTAATTAAGGCCACGACCGCTTCCTTCCCACTTCTAGCCCTTTCCTGTCCCATCCTTGCCGTAAGACCTATCTATGTCAGTGCGACGTAAAACAAATAGCAATTATAGGACAAGTGAAGAAAATATTACGTCAGAAGCTAAGGTGATGGTAGATTTTGAATATACATTCGTGTTAAAAAAGAGTAAGCCTGGGATAGTGTGCGACCAAATATAATTCCATTTATGGGAAATCATGGTGTGAGGGTTGGATTATTACCAGGGATGAGTACGATTGACTGTTTTGAACTGGTTATAATGTATAACGGTTTAAGTTGTAAATTTGACAGTGACCGAAGAAAAATTCATTGGGCCTATGCTAAAAGTGCATTGAAAAACTTGTAAATAATTCTCTGCATGCAACGGCACAGTTTTAAAAATATCTCTTACGAAATTTGGAAATTTGTTGCGTTAGTGATGTTGATGGGAATAATACAAAAGCCTGAAATAAAAATTTATTGCTCACAGGACAGCATTCTCAAATCACCAATATTTTAGAAACCATATCACAGGCCTACTGTAAAAAAGTGTAAATAGTGTGTAAGGTAAGATTTTATTAACCTTGAATAATATATGAACATGTTCCCTTAATAATTGCTACTCATTCCCTGCTTCCTAAAAATAAATTATTTCCTCCAAAAAACCTCACTTTTCTGGCACAGGTCGTCTGCCAAAACCCGCCACTGAAGGGGTTAATAATTTTATAATGTTATTGGGTTTACATCGCACTAATTACTTTTACGGTTTTTGGAGATGCTGAAGTGCTGTAATTTAGTTCTGCGGGAAATCTTTTATGTGCTAGTAAATCTACCGACACGAGGCTGTCATATTTGAGCCCCTTCTGATGCCACTGGACTGACCCAGGATCGAACCTGCCAAGTTGGGGTCAAAAAGCCAGCGCCTCAACCATCTGAGCTACTTGGCCCGGCACCATTATAGTGAAATATTTATTTTTCCTAGCTATGTATCTTTTTACAAGAGCTGTTATTTTTTCTAAGGAGGTAGCCTGATCTCCTGATGGCTTTTGACATTTTTTTTTTTTACCAACTCATCAATGACGTTTGGCTTTGGCCTATATGGTGTCACCAATTCCATCAGCTCTGACTTCATGTTACTTGGTTTTTGATATCTTTGCTCTGATGCAAGACATTCCTTTCTATTCAAGCAAGCATGTCTGGTTTGTATTGTTGGAGTCTTGTCTGCCTTTACAGAGTGGTATGGTTTGTTACAATGGAAGCCATTTCTCGTTAGTTGCAGTTTAGTTCATTTATAAATTTGAGGTTCTTCAGTCTAATGCAACTTAAAAGGTTTCCAGTCTGTTGAACACACAAGTCAAATATAAATATTACACTATAACATATAAAAAAGTATGGTTGGAAAGGCCAATGTTTCCTGTTAAGGAGCACTGAAAACAGCTGTTTCCATTAGGTGTTTTTGACATTATGTGATAGCCAGGGGATCTTTTCAGATAGACTGTCTGCCGAATGTTTTGCTTGCTTAGCACCACCCAGGGATCATATGTAGGGTATTTTAAGGTTATACCTACAGACATGAGCAACATCAACCCCCCCACAGCAAACTATCGCTTACATCGTTGGCAGCTGCAAGCTGTGTTCTTACTTGGGTAGCTGGGCTGATTTCTTGATACCATCAGAGGCAGTGGTAGAGAGGATGGAAGGGCTGGATGTCCTGCTACGAAGTTCTTTTCTTGTTATTGTAATATATTCCATTGCATATTTGTACGTTTTATGCCATACACTAAATAATAATAACATACCTGTAAAAAACCACATTATTAAACAAGGAATAAAATACATGCTATTAAACAAGGAATGACATGTTGCGTTCCTGAAAGAACATCAGATTCTAACAAGTCACACTCAAATATTTAGAATATGTCTGTAATTACTTAAACCAAACCATTATGAGTTGTCGTGTGGTCAGCATGATGAAGGAACTTGAAATCTGGAACTTATCTTAATGATGACCTCCTTAGTCACTACTCCAGCACTTACTGCCCTTCCTTTTTAACAGAATTCTTTAGTTTGTCAAAACTAATTCAGTATAATATTAATTTAGAAAATACCTGAAAAAGAAAACACTTATGGACTGATTATACCTTAAAAAGATACCAGCAATTGAAACTCTACTTAATTCAAAGATATTGCAAAATCTGACCAAAAAGGTATAATCTCAAACATCAAGTTTCCAAAAAGAAACCATAATTTAATTTCTTCAGTTGCAAATGTTCTACAAAGAGGGCTTTCAGTGGTGTTTCAATGGTACAATAGCCGCCAGCATCTTTGAAAGGTGTAGCAATCCTACTGATGGGCGAAATGCTGGTAATTTCATGATTGAAAAGGCCTGAATAGCTTGAAGGTATAATCTCGTAATAAATGTTTTCTTTTTCAGATGTTTCTACATTTTTGTTAAACTGAATTAGTTTCAATAGATTGAAGAACCTCACAGTTATAAATTAAGAATGGTTTGGGGGCATTGTCCATAACAGTGGTGGAGTTTGGAGGAGTGTTATTAAGATGGAATTTTCAAACCCGTTTATAATGCATGCAGCATTAATTTCTTTGTAGTAACCACTTTTTTCTGGATGCAAAACACGAGGAATTGATTAGGAATAAAGCCTTTGGAAGTACTGGTATGTAAGGTGATGACCTTACCTCCCTTCCTGAGAGTGTTTTTTTTATTGTGTTTTAGTGTTCAGTATGGCCATCCCTTAACCAAGGTATGACTTATTTTCTTGAATTCCCAAGTGGAACATCGGACCTCAACAAAATTTCTCCAGCTTGTTCTATCTACTGCTGATGCTTTTGCCTTTTTTCATTTCTTGTTACCGGGTGATTTGGCCATGTGATTAGGGGCACGGTGAGCTTGCATTCGGGAGATAGTGGGTTCAAACCCCACTGTTGGCAGCCCTAAAGATGGTTTTTCATGGTTTCCCATTTTAACACCAGACAGATGCTGGTGCTGTATCTTAGTTAAGGCCATGGCCGCTTCCTTCCCACTCCAATCCTTTTCCAATCCCATTGTCACCATAAAATCAATCTGTGTCGGTGCGACGTAAAACAGATTCTTCATTTTTTGTTGACTCCAGCTATCTCCCTGTTTATAGTTCTCTTCCAGGCGATCTTTGGTCTGCTTTGTCTGCAACTACCTTGCAGATTACACTTCAGTGCCTGTTTTGTGATATTTTCTTGTGGCTGCTTCAGGGTTTCGTCGATCCACTTCCATTTTCTTCTAATTATCTGCTGCTGTATGTGACTTTGACTTATGGTCTCCCAAAGGTCTTTGTTTGAGGAGTTCGTTGACCATATTCTCGATGTACCTCAAGCATCAGTTTATTAAAAGTTTGTACCCTAGGAGTAATGTCTTTGGTCACTTTCCAGGTCTTACTTTCATACTGTAAAACAGATTTAACATTTTAGTTTCTTAGCTTTGTTTCTTTACAAGCGTGGGGAATCTCCATATTGGTCATAACTGTGCAGAAGTTCCTTTAGCTTCATTTATATGACTCAGCACATTTCTAAAAGCACGTCCATCCTGGCTGACCATGTTTCTGTATCTATTCCATTTAGAGTCAGGCTAGAAGTGTTATGATGGTTTGTGTGCATTTCCTTTGTCCATTTTTTTTTTGCTTATGTTTAAACCTACTTCTTTAGTTTCTATTTTTAAGTAATTCAGTTTGATTTCCAGTCTCCCGAAAATATCTTGCAAGAAGACATGGATCATCTGCATAATCTAGTTTTTCCAGTCGGTTATTTAATCGCCACTGAATGGCTTGCTTTCTATTCATTGCCTTTCAACATACAATCCAGTGTCTTGATTAACAAGGTTAGCAACAGGAGACATCCTTGTCTTCTTCCAGATTTCACAGCAAAAGGTTGAGGCTGCTTGCCTGTATGCTCTACTTGACAAGATTATCCATCATACTTTGCTGTGTAAGATGGAGTATCTTTTGTGGGGTTCTGAACTTTTCCATAAACCTCCATGTTTTCCTCTGGTTAACAAAAGCAAAGGCTCACTAACGTATGGCCACTGTTTATGAAAGTCTCAAGCCACACAATACTTTCATAATCCACATTCCTAACTGTTACCGTGTTTTTGTGGTAGTTATGCGTGAAAGAAGGTGCGGGTGTGAACGGGTCTCAAGCTACGAAATTATAGTGCATGTAAAATTAACAAGGTTATATTTTCTTTTCCAAATAAAGAAATAACAATCATGGCAGGTACAGAGTAGCAAGGCAATAAAAATACAATTACAATATTTACATGATTTGGGCTTCGAGCCCCAGCCTCACACTTCTTGAGCAATTAGCCCAGTTTTACCCCAAACACAAGTTTCAACAGAGGGGCAGAAAACCCCATTCATGCCTAGGAGCACTTGCTCCAAAATACACAGTAAGGCCTCCTAGAGGCACGCAGAAAACAAAATTTTCGGGAAAAGAGCAACTTGCTCTCAAAATTCAGGCCTGTCAAAGGCCACACCTAATTCCACCTTCAAGCTGTCCTCCAAGGACATATACACAGGGGTAAAATACCCAACCAACTGAGGTCAATTAAATGAGAAGAAGGTAAATTACATGACCTCTAAAATAACAATTAGAGAGGAGGCGATCTGCACTCCTAATGCATTTGTTTTTAAAACCTAATCTGGTTCTAGGCCACTAATGCAAGGGCTAATCCCATACTACAGAGGTGACTTTAGAAAAGAACAATTTGCTTTACGTTAACGAAGAATAGGTTGAGAAAAATAAGTTCACCTCAAAACAATATGATTGGGAGCTCGAGAGGGTTAAGCACTCTCTATCCCGATATGCAGTTTAAAGATAGAATAGATACATTTTAAGGAAGGTTACATTATGGAAAAACTTCGGACCCGCCCCGAGAGTTAAACTGCTGAGCTAGCAAAGAAGGAAGTTATTAATCGGCCATTACCTTGTTGTTGACCGCTGCCGAAGAAAGAGGCGCTTCCCGCCCCCTGCTATGTACTTTACACACTGAAAGATGGAACAGAAGTGGCGCAGAGACCCTCAAATCAGCAGTTTATATACTCTCGCGGAAAGTTCGAGGCGTTTTAGGAAGGAAAACACCCGCCCACAATCTTTTTATTGGTGGATAACGAAAACCCCTACACAAGATGAAGAAGAAACACATTATTGGTGGAAAATTAATTTAAGAAATTCGGGATTGGTTAAATTCAAAACAAGGGGAAAGAAAGGGTTAATATTGCCAACTTAAACAATGACTGAAAGAAATTTAGCAAAGAACAAACTTTTGAAATTAAATTTTTTCCCAAAAAACAGTTCTTTCACTCCGCACTAGGGTGCACTATTGTTGATCTTCAGTAGTGTCCTCTAGAAGAGAAAGTTCACACTTCTTACTACAAGCAAAACAAAAATACGTCGAAAATGACACAGTTCGAAAACTCCAAAATTTCCAGGTAGTGACATCTTCTGAGAAAGTAGAAAATTAATACCGTAGATAAAGTTCAGACTTCCTCCAGCAGAGGGGTTTCAACTGGCGCACATTTTAAATTAGCGGCGTGGAGGTGTACCGCCCGGTACACTAACCACTCGCAAATAACATTGGTAAGCTACAGTGCCACGTCTCTCCATTAGCACTGTTTCTAAACTTTTCAGAGTGAAATCCCAGCTCACCAAACAAGTTTGCCGTGCGGTATTTGGGAGATAGTGGGTTCGAATCCCATTGTCGGCAGCCCTGAAGATTCTTTTCCGTGCTTTCCCATTATTGGTCCTGGCAAATGCTGGAGCTGTACCTTATTTAAGGCCACGGTCGCTTCCTTCCACTCCTAGCCCTTCTTTATCCCATCGTCGCCATAAGACCTATCTGTGTTGGCATGACATAAGCAGGTTGTGAGAAATAAAATAAAAACATCCCAGTTCAAAAAGACAAAGTCGAAGGGAGGACTTACTGCCAGTGAATAGATCATCTTATCTGAGACTGAACTTGAAGCTTTTGTGGAGTTTGCTACTGCTTTCTTTTGTAATATTGATACAGAAACCATTGGATTGCATCTTGCTGGAAGTTCAGCAAGCCCAGATGTACCAAATTCAGTTCAAATATCATAAGAGGACATAAACAAATCCTTGTCCTGTCTTGACACAGCTCCCAGACCAGATTGAGTTACAGCATGGATTTTGAAACACCTGAAACCAGGAAAGTTTATTGTGTTGCTCGGCACTGCAATGATCAGAATTATTGTTGTGCCATCAGAGGTCAAAATGGGAAGAACAGTTCTAATTTTCAAATGTGGCAAACGACCCCCTCCCTGCCTGCCCTATTTAATGAACTGGAGGAGGTCTATAATGATTTTCTCCCGAGTTTTAGACAATGCACTTCACAGCTACCTCAGTTTCCCATGTCACCGAAGAGGCTTAGTTCCATCACCAGGGATGTACAGTATATTAATAGCATTTTGATTAACGGTTTCTTCTTAAGAGCAAATTCAAAGTAGTTGAACTCTTTGCATTTCTGGGTATAACCAAGCGTTTGATCCAGTAGGCCATGAACACGTCGACAGAATTGTGGTTTCATGTGAATTACCTCCAAAACTGAAAGAATGGATTATGAAACCACTAGTTGACAAAGTGTGCATCTCGGGATTGGTGTAGAAACTGCAGCACTTTCCAATCCCTATCACAATTGCCCGCCTCCTAGCTAACTTCCTCAACTGTCACACTGCTCAGATAACCATCTAAAACACCCTATCGTATACATTCTCCATTCTAGCTGGAGTACCACAGAATAGCCTCTTAAGCCCCCTATTATATATACTATATTGTATTGATATCCCACAACCATCTCCTCCACTAAAATTACATCAATTCGCAGATGATACAGCAATCCTAGTCCTCGAAACCAACAACCACTCCCTCCAATCACGCATTCAATCCTCCATCAACTCGAACCATAGACTTGACGCCTTAATGATTATGGCCATCAGGCGGGCTAGTGAGTTGATTCGTAATTTGAGTTGACTCCAGTAAAAGGTTTTGCAACTGTGAAGATACCATACAATAAAACTACGTACTAAGTTATCCCTTAAAGAAGCCTCTGTGGTTCAGGCAGCAGCGCGTTGGCCTCTCACCGCTGGGTTGCGTGGTTCAAATCCTGGTCATTCCATGTGAGATGTGTGCTGGACAAAGCGGAGGCGGGACAGGTTTTTCTCCGGGCACTCCAGTTTTTCCTGTCATCCTTCATTCCAGCAACACTCTCCAGTATCATTTCCTCTGTCATTTATTAATCATTGCCCCAGAGGAGTGCGACAGGCTTCGGCATCCGGCACAATTTCTGTCCTTGCTGCAAGATGGGGGCTTCATTCATTCTATTCCTGATCCATTCATTGGCTGGAAAACATGTTGTAAGTTTTCATTTTCACTAAGTGATCTCTTAAAATTTCTTTAAAAAAGTACTGTATATGCATTGTATTGCGAGGGATAAATTTTGCTTATGTAAGCATCCCCTTCTGTCAACAGACACCTCCTAGATACAAATGTTTTTGTCTGATTAGTGTCTGTATTATAGGTTTCACTATATATAAATTGTTCACTCATTTAAAGTAGCACAAACTTTTTCATGGTGTTGGTAATGTCACTTGTGTCGCTCCCTTTTTTTCCCCCTTCCACAATTTGCTTGATAATGCACTGATGGAGATACAGTAAGTCTTATGGCAACAATGGGACAGGAAAGGGTTAGAAGTGGGAAGGAATAAACCATGGCCTTAAGGTACAGCCCCTGCATTTGCCTGGTATGAAAATGGGAACCATTGAAAACCATCTTCGGGGCTGCCAACAGTGGGGTTAGAACCCACTGTCTCCCGAATGTGAGCTGACAGCTATGTGACCCAAATCGCTCGTCCACTCGCTCATTTCACACCGTATAACTAGATATTCAGCTGTTTAAAGCTTTAGTAAATGAGATATTTACACATTGCTATGCTAATTTTCCAACTTTTGAATGAAGTAGCTCCTCACTATCTAAACTCAATACTTAGCTACCTCTCCTCTGCTCATCATCCAACTTCTCAAATTTTTATCCATATATCATACATCGATGTTTCAGCTGTTCATTCTTTGTTTCTGGTGCTAGGCAATACAGTTCGCTGCCATTGAGCGTTGAGAATTGCACAACATTGTCCTCTTTTAAAAGATCTTGCCAAGATATTCTCCTAAGTGCTTATCCAGAATGTGCGGATGCATGGGTGAATGTGAGAATGAAAGATGGAGCACGTAATCCTAGATTGGTAGATTACGTAAAATTGACATGTACAGTATATCATCGTAGGGCATCCCTCTTTCCAGCCATCATCCCTCCGTTAATCAGTTGTGAAGTAGATGTGACCATGAATAGTACCTGCGCTCCTGTCAATTTGTCTCTACTTTGCCCATTGATACTCAAACATGTATGATGTAACTCTACCAATGCATGTAAATTTCTGCACGCTTGTTTGACATGTGTCTACCAATAATGGACCTTCTCTTCATCTCTGCTTATGACCAGCATACTGCAGCCGGTAGTTAGCCGGTATCGAAGTATCTCAATGATATATTTAACCCATCATGGTAAATAAAATGGGTGACATTAAACAAAGCAGTGAAATGTATTCTTACAAGCACCTGGAATACTGGCATAAATTCTCGTCCATTCAACAGCAGCCAGTGAGGAAACCAAACATTTACATGGTGAATAGTTTAGTGTTGAGTGTGTGATCTATTCTAATATATAAAAATGAAATAGTATGTGTCTGTCTGTTACCCAAGCACGCAAGAACCGCTGGTCCGATTTACATGAAATTTTGCATGAATATAGCTTATTTACATGGTTAACATATAGGCTACTTTTGATTTTGATATTTTGCACTATTTAAAGATGGCGACCATTTTAGTGACGTTACTACACCCTTTGGTTTCAAACGGTCATAATTCCATTTAAAATAAAAGGAGAACACTAAGAAATAGCAAACTTTTGATGGCATATACGAGGTTTAAAATTTAATTTCCTATACGGAATGTCCTTATCACTTTTCGTGTATCTCCAACATTTAGCGAGTAAAACCTAAATTTGTGCTACAAAACACGGCCTCCGCGTCACACTTTGCCTATCACCTCCACACTTACCTGCTCTCCGTGCACTTGCCATTGGGTTGGGCATGTATTCAGTGAGCTGGCTATTATCAGCCTGTATGGAGTAAGCTATCCTGTGCTGCATTTGTCCACATTAAACATTGTTCCTTTCACACTTCATCTGTTCACCTTTACCAAATTGCTTTCTTTGCATTACATGGTGAACTCTCAGGCAGTCGCATACACATTACAATTATTTTTAATCCAATCAGCCTTTTATTTTACTCTTCAATATTATTTTAACTGTCTTCTCCTTATTGGAATTTATGTCCTGTTGCGAAACACGGGTACTTCAGCTGGTAGTACATATCGATGGCTTACTTCCAAAACCTCGTATGTCCCAATGCTCTTCCTACCCATTATATTCCTGACTGGTCATGCCTCCCAGCCACATATTTATATGCAGTCCACCAGAATAATATTCATTGTGGTCCGGCTCCATGGCTAAATGGTTAGCGTGCTGGCCTTTGGTCACAGGAGTCTCGGGTTCGATTCCTGGCAAGGTCGGGAATTTTAACCATCATTGCCTAATTTCCCTAGCATGGAGGCTGGGTATATGTATTGTCTTCATCGTCATTTCATCCCCATCACGACACGCAGGTGGCCTATGGGCGTCAAATCAAAAGATGTAAAAAAGGGAACTTCTGCAGCAACAAGGAATGCCTTGTTCATATTCCTCAAAGGGTGAACCTGAATGTTTCGAGCTACGGTGGAACCTCGATTCTCTGTTTTTAGAGGGATCCTGAAGTTAAAAACGTACAACACGGAAAAAGTGAAAATCCGGGAATGAATAACAACCATCACAAAAATGAAATATGTATAATTATAATCTTACAAACATTCCTAAACCAAACCAAACTACAGCCCCAATGGGCCTTTGCCTGCCGAGTGATCTCTGCTTGCTCCGAAGGCCTGCAGATTATGAGGTGATGCATGGTCAGTGTGACGAATCGTCTCAGCTGTTATTCCATTCTCTCTAGACCTGGGTCGCCATCTCACCACGAGATAGCTCCTCAATTAAAGGTAATCATGTAGGCTGAGCGGACCTGGAACCAGCCGTTATGTCCAGGTAAAAATGCCTGAATTGGCCAGGAATGGAACACGGGCCCTCCGAATGAGAGGCAACTAAGTTAGACCGCTCATCCAGCATCAAACATTAATAACCGATATCAGTACGCGAGTTCAAAATCTTGATACTTAATATTCAGTTTTTCAGCGGAAACTTCGTCAGTTTCCTGTGAAAACTTCTTTCAGTTCAGCAATTCTGATTAGCCAAACCACGGCCACAAATCTAATAACGACAATCGACCACAAGTAGTTTTTAATTGTGGTTTTAATGTTTTTAATGGTGAAATTCCCTCTTTTCTTATCTTCCATTGTAATTTGGTCTACGCTATACTGTTCGTAGTCATTTTCTGGAAATCTTGTAGCGCGTAAATTGGTCCTACATTGATTTTTAATGGTTATGTTGAATTACAAGTTGTCCATTTCATGACCGTATCGATGTTTAATCAAGAAGTAAGTATAAATAACCACCTAATCGATACTTTATTAATGCCTCGGGCAAAATTGAATAAAATTAAAACTTACAGGACATGTTTCGACCACTTAGTGGTCCTCTTCAGCTGTATAAATAAAGAACTGAAAAGAAAAACATTGACAATAAGCACAAATAAAAGTTCTTTGGAGACTCCTTTGATAAAAATGGAGGTCGTCAGAATATTTCATCTTGCCTTTCGTTCTTGTTTGGAAAAGATGTTTATTCTGCGCTGTCTAGAGGGTCTGTCTTTGAGCGCGACCTGGTGAAGTAACGATGTGATATAGTTTGACAGTTCATGGAAAGCTCTGGAGAGAAGGGAAGTAGAGTTTCATCGTCATCTAAAATAACATGTGAGGGAGGAGGGAGATTGGGCTGTGCTTCTGCGATGTCGTGTTTGATTATATCTCTTGTTCGTCTAGTCTGTTTCATGTCTACCCATTCTAAGTATTTGCTAATATTCTCATATAAGATGTTTTTATGCTCGTTGTTTTCGTTGAGATTCTCTTCACCGTTTTCCAATTTATCAAGAACGATGTGGATGTTTTCCAGGATGTTCATAAGATTACCTTTATTAATCATACAGATAATTTGAAGGTCCTGTTTTATATTGGTGAATTTGTGGTTGGACTCTTTCATATGGGATCCCATGGCAGAGAATCTTTTGTATCTTTCAGCATTGACGTGTTCTTGATATCTAATTGAGAAGTTCCTTCCGGATTGTCCCACGTAAGTTTTTTTACATTGAGCACAAGCGCTAGACTACACAGCCGGCGATTACGTTGGGTTAAATAAGGGCGTTGGTGAATTAAGTTGAAGAGGAACAGGATATTGCGGGGTTAAACTACATTAAATTGACATAAATAACGTGAGTTGCAAACTAAGATGTCATAATCAAATAAATTTTATTTACAACAAGAGAGATTTGAAATGCAAATGCTATGTTGTTGATTAATGAATTCAGTGAAATTTACATTAATTTGACAAATGATACTGCCAAGAAAGAGCATCTTCACGTATCGTCATATTTCCAGCAAAAGAAGTCCTGTGTAGTCTTCATTATCGTAGTTTGCTGAGTGATTTTTCTTACTACTTTCTCTCGGTGCAGACAGATTCTACGCAATATGATGTTTGCTTATAAAATATCGTATTGTTTAGTTAGAGATAAATAACTTTGCTTGATTTAACCTAATAACTTCACTGTTTGGGAGATATTTACATTACACTACAGGATACATTAACCTATGAGACAAGTACTTAAAAATATAAATGCAAATCTCGTCGTTCACTATCCGGGAGATGAACCTACGACCCATCTTGGATCCATGCAATACCTCAAAACAAATATAAATGTGATTACAATACAATGACGATGCACAGAGTAGTCTGGATATCGCTCAATTCCTGTAAAATAAATCACACAAAGAACTGCATATTTCTTTCCAGCTTTCAGAGCACGTATATGACCTTGTTAAGTATGTGTCTGCGGTGGCGATGACCTTCTGGCCGTGGGGACTGAAAACCCAAACAAATGACGTCAGAACTCACCCCCGTGACATAGCTCCAGACACCTGCGGGGAGGGAATGACGGCCATCATGTATTCCACACTTGATTTATGGGCACACACAGCTGACAGCTTAATGGTTCTGACTACTACAGGATTTCTTTCACCTATTACATGCCCACAAATAATAAACTGAATTACTTGGCCTTTTCATAACATTATCAATCGTGAAACCTTAACTCTTATTCTAATTTTTTGTGCATATATCTGCACACAATATCGCTCAATTACAGAGCTCAATACAAGCCATTTAAACCTCTCATATCATATGCTTAAACTTGCATATCTACACAATTTAGGGCTGTTTCTATCTCAGCATCTCTGGGCTGATTAAACTTGTACATCTCACCTGGCCCTTATTTTTCTACATTAAACAGTCTGCCATTCGAATCCCGCTCATTAAGTAAAATTCTTTCAGGAATAGTGGAAGGAGCTGTTACGAAGTTCTTACAGCTCACAACGCTGATCACTAATATGAAATTATATCTCTAAGGCATACACGTGTAGTTATCTAGCTAGTTCACCTCAGACACAAGGTCTGCCTATCACATTTACCAGACCGTGCAGGTCATTCTGTTGATGACTTTACAGAATAATCCCTCCTTCAATTGACTGACAAATTTATGTACACAAACAAAGAAAACAACTAAAACTATGACCATTAGAGAATAAGACATCCATAAATAAACTACACTACCAATACAGGCTTTTCCTGAGCGCAAAACTTTATTTACATAGTCACCTGAAGGGCAAAATTTAAATTTACAACACCAGCGAAGCTATCCTAACTCTACGTCATGCTTAAATGGTAGAATGTGTCTGACCTTAATTCGTTGCTCATCTTAACGATCCTCCATGGCGGACTGCAGCTTTTAGCAGGTCATGCTACTGCTGTTGACACAGGGCAGCACTCCTCACCATGGTCTTCTGTCTTCTTGACTGGAACACTCGGTATTGATGTCTCGTACAGACCGTGATGATCCAACGCTGCACAATTATGGATCTTCTTCTCCCTGCAGCTACTGAAGTCTCCCTTCACCTTCTCATACAGCTGGGCACGCCGTGATCTATTAGCACTTGCAGGCAAGCATTTGTGTGATCTAATGCAACTGGAAGGAAATGCAGTGTTAACATTTGTATCTGGTTAAATGCATATTTCCTTATTTCGCATATCAGTGCACTCCTGACGTTTGTTTGCATAAAGTTTGAACTGACAATTATGTGAGATCACACACGACTTTACTCTTAATACTACCTACAAATACAGTTCTGTGCTACTTCCTTCTTTCTCCGAAACCACACTAATTAATGTATTTACAGTTTATGGCGTTTCCTTGAGATAACCGCCTAATGTTTTGGCAGATTAATTTCTGTCCATTTGTGAATGGTCCATTTTAATGCAGTTAGATTATAGCGTTCTTTTAGATTATATTGTTGTTTTCGAGCCTACACTGACTTAAGAACAAGTTAGTGTTCAGACTACACTGGATTTCAACTTACTCAAAGAATAACTGTAGTGAATAAGAAGTATTTCTAACTCGTGTCATCTTAATCGACTTTCTGCTCAGTTTATAACACACGATTACTGTATTTGCTGTACGCTTAAATACACAGACCAAAGAAAAGTTCTCCAACTGCAAATCACAACTTGAAAATGCTTTGTTCTATCTAAGCGCAATCGACACGTGACACGTACCTCGCGGGCAGAGTTGAGTGTAGAGAATGATCTCCGCATCCTCGGAGTTCAGTATTTAATCGAGTGACTATCCCAAGCCATGCCATGTTTTTCCTGTCTTTGGCCACTTTAGTTCCTCGACAGTATAGCCAAACCTAGTCCGAAAAATGAATATATTCATCCTAATGGTATGCGTAATAAACTGCAAAAGAGTTTCGTGGAAGAAACATTGGTGTTTCTCTTACCAGTTAGCGTGTTTTGCAACCGGACCTTGCAAGGAAGACACCATACTTAAGGATCTTGGTGGTCTTTGCAGATGTGCGGTATTAAACTGGCTTTGTAACCGTAGCCAACATGCATTTAGCAGTGTTTGCAAACTACAGCTATTTTTGTTGGCTGTTTTCGAGAGCTTTGAGCGGGTTTTGCACCCTAAAACTTATTCTGTCAAGCAGCCATTTAAAAGACTAACATGATGGTGTGCTCAACTCAAAATCGAAAAAATGTGCACTTAGCTGTCTTCGCACCTGGGCAACTCATTTAAATGTAACATGCGCAAATAAAACGACTGCGGTTTTTGACATTTGAACATATTAGGACCAAAACAGGAATAAGCAATTCCAAGACCTCCCATGGCATTGTGTTTGTAAGGTGCAACATCTGTTCTGGTCTCGATAACAACATAATCGCGTACTAGATTTGTGTTTAGAAGGAGCAGTTTAGATTCCTGCCTGAAAGCCCAGTTACTATACTGAGGCACTGAGGAAAGTGTCGAAAATCTGTTCGGCAGTACAATCGATAAAAGCATGATGAATAGAATACCAAGTGTGATCACTCCGCTCTCTTTAACATTGTAGTTGGTGGTCGTGCCGGAGTGTGGCGCTGCAATCTCAACGATCCAACTGCAACGACACGTGCACCCAATTGTCGACAAAGGTATAGCGAGCGTGCGTGAAGTCGTCGTGATAATTTTACCGTCCAATAGTTTGTTTTAATATTTTCTGAAAGATCATGTTAGTATCTGTGCAGTGCTTCGTGTGTGCAATCAAGTAGTTTTCTATTATTTCGAGGAAATGTCGTACAGTTAAGTTCCTGGTTGTAAATCGGGTTATGAAAGGAAGCGTGATGGTATATGATATTTTACACCGCCAAAGGGAAATAATCTGTGTGCGAAGTGGGCTAGAGTTATTCCGCAATTGTCGGCCAAAAGCAGAATGTGTGACCTGCATTAAAATCTCCCAATGGTATGAGGTACAGTAGTGATTTTCTTTTAGAGAGTTTATTACTTAGAATAACATCACTCAGAGGATAGGATATAGGCAAAATTTGTTACCTCTTCCCCCACAAAGTCATTTGAGGATACTCTGCAAAGGACTTCACTGTCCCTATGGTGTAAATCCTCATTGCTCAAGTGCTATTTCAGATTATTTTAAGAATGAAATGAACGAGAATAAACGGTACGGGATAGTTATATTCGATGGGGTTAAACTAAGAGAAGAGATTCAATTTAATATGGGGCGATATTTTTTACGAGTGTCTTGACTAGATTGAGTCGATTTCAGTTGTGCCATCAGGAGCTGGCTGTTGTATTAACACACTTTGGACATTATTCCAAAACTGGTCTCCCACTATAATGCCGATTCTTCTTCAGTGCGGGAGAAATCCGCAGAGAAATGCAAGCTCGACAGTCTTCTAAGTCTACTCGTAAACTATCGAAAGTGGCCTCAAACTAGTTTTAGTGAGTAATTTACTTCATTTAATTTATTTGAGAAAAGTTTGTGTTATTTACAGTCTAGTGTATGTTTAATTTGCTCTGTTTAAAAAGGATTTTTTAAGTATGTAAAGCACAATATTGCTTTCGCTTTTCGTAACATTTCATTTTATTTGTATGATCTCTTATTAAAGTTCAAAGATATTTCACCGAGCTCGATAGCTGCAGTCGCTTAAGTATCCAGTATTCGGGAGATAGTAGGTTCGAACCCCACTGTCGGCAACCCTGAAAATGGTTTTCTGTGGTTTCCCATTTTCACACCAGGCAAATGCTGGGGCTGTAACTTAATTAAGGCCACGGCTGCTTCCTTCCCACTCCTAGCCCTTTCCTGTCCCATCGTCGCCATAAGACCTATCTGCGTCGGTGCGACGTAAAGCAACTAGCAAAAAAAAAAAAAAAAAAAAAAAAATTGTTCGTGCGGACTGATAATATTATAACTCTCTGACAGTGTTATTCATGTGTTGTATTTGATTATTTGTGTATCAATGTAATTTCGATTAAATCAGCTGACCGTGTAGTGTTGGTGTTAGGCTCCACTAGCGCCGCTTTGCGGGAGATCGCTTGAACTCGGTGAGTGATCTCGCTTGGTATTCTATTCGTCATGATAAAAGTAAAAATATAAACATCTAACCCTGGACATAATGTGAACATTTGACGAAAATCGTTCTGTCCTCAGGTAGAGCTGTTGAAATGCGCTGTCTCTCCTTACAATTGTTGTGGCCACTCTCTGCTTTATGATTTCCGAGATCCTCTAAACAATACCACCCGAATGCGATGCTAAGATAGTCCCTTACGCAAATTCACCGCCGATTGCTTTTTCAGTACGGTACTTGCTCTAATTATCGCAATGACGGGGCGTTAACGCCATGATCCATTAGTATGCTATAGCCGTCCTTTCGTGAGATGCAGTTTATTGAAAAACACTTGATTATTTAGCGTTGATGGAACTAAAATTTTTGGACGGTTGATCCGGGAAATCGTTTCTTTGAGGAACGGATAATGCAGGATTTTTACAAAGTAATTTAATTATGATGCTTGCGGGACCATGTAATTTGAATGCAGTATCCGGGATAGTTTCCGGGAACGGATAATCGAGGTTCCACTGTATTCTGAACCTAGTGAATGTTTCTTGACACAGCGCAAGCCCAAAAGCCTATACAATATCATGTCTACTAGTGAATGTTTCCATTCTTTCTTTCTTTCTTTCTTTCTTTCTTTCTTTCTTTCTTTCTTTCTTTCTTTCTTTACTATGGATATAAACCTTTCTTGTGGTTGGAAAAGATCCTGACTGAGAATGACCGGAGGCGCGTTTCACGGCTTGTGAATCAAAATCGCTTCTAAACCCAACAGGAATTGCTGTAGGCAGTGAATGAAGGTCTATTTCAACTTCTTAGCGAGAGAACATTGCGACGGGAACTGCATGCAATGAACATTCAGAGTAGGTCACTTCGCAAGAGGCCATTGCTCTCATAGGCACATAAGGCATACGGGCTAGAAATCATCGAATATGGGCAGTAGCTGACTGGCGGAACGTAATGTGGTATGACGAATCATATTTTTGCCTGTATTCCAATGATTCACGTCCAGTGCACCGAAGGCTAAATGAAGCCTTTCATCTTGGATTTTGAGCAAGGTCAGGTTCAAGCCTGTGATGTTTTGGGAGTTGTCTTTCATAATACCAATATAAATGGTCCGTTATTCCCTATGGGAATCAGCATCTATATCAGGTGTTTTTCTTATCATGGATTGGGTCCATTGACTGAGGTGACCACTAACATGAACCAGCATGTTCATTTAAACATTCTGGATGATCAGGTGTTCCCTTTCAGTCAAAGTATGCTATTGATAACCCGATTTTTCAAGATGGCAACAGCAAAGTTCATTGGGCTGGACGCATTTGCGACTGGTGTTATGAACTCTTCCCCACCCTATTACTTCTCACTTGGCTTGCAAAATCACCTGACTTGAACCCCATTGAAAAATCTGTGGGACATATTGGAACAGTGAGTAAAACACGTTCAAATGTCCCAGCAGCTCAGTATTTTGTGGAGAAACTGTTTGCAAACATAAAAAGAACCAACCAGAATTTGATAATTGATAGATAGTTCATAAGTGCAACACTATTTGAATCCCTATTGACACAAGGTATTACTGCTGTAGGAACTATTCGAAAGGACAAACCATAAGTACATTCCGAGTTCAAGGAGCCCAAGTTCATTGGGAGGAAACTTGGATAAACTTCGTTCACTTTTCACGAAAATGTGACAGCAGTGTTCGTACATGCTAAAGGCGAACTTGTTACACTTATCTCAGCAGTGTACAATTATGCACCAACCATTGAAAATCGCAGCAAGCCAGGAATGGTCCATTGTTATAACAAAAACAAATGTGGAGTATTTCTATCTGACCAGGTGTGCTCAAACATGGACTATGGACGAAAAATGAAACGTTGGCGGCTGTGCTTTTTCTTTAACATGATACCTATAGTAAAATTGAATTTAAGGGTTCCACCTTTTCAATACAATATGTGATGTACAAGATTGTTGTTTTACAACATAATTTATTTATGGTACCGGGTTCGACTCGTTTTTAGAGTCATCATCAGCCTATATTATAAACTGAAAAAGGGTACAATATAAAATATATAACAATATACATGCAATAATAACATGGTATGTGACAAATATTCACACTTAAACGTAAGATAGATAAAATAGGTAGCAATGCTTACAATGCGTTAGAGACATAATAGTCTTGTGTAATCTTGATGTAGTTGTTGATATCACACATTCTAATGCTGAGAATATGGTTACATGTGAATTAAGAACTGGATAAACATATTAAAATCTATCTCATCTGGTGAAAGTATCTTTATGACATGGTGAAATGAGTTTCAAAGGCAAATTTTTTACTATGTTATTTGATGAAGTTTTCCAGGTCTATGTTTTACCGGCATGTCAAACGGTGGAGAACTATATACATGTAGACCCTGCAATTAAATGTGCTGGACCAAGGTTTTCCCAGTTCAATGTGGATTTTGAAGCTTAAAGAAAGAAGGAAAGTAGTTAATTATGCACAAAGCTTAATAGGGGCAAGACAAATTAGTGACAAAAATAGTATGAATATTATGAGGCTCACCTTGCTTGGCATGTCGTGTAGATTGACTTGTAGGGAGGAGATGGGGACTGAAGTGTGTGGTGTGCAAGGACAGAGCAGTGGTATGGGTGGGGAGAAGGGAGGGGAGGTGTTTGAGGTGGGTCGGGAGCGTGATATACTCCCCCACATTCCCCAAGCCCCTCTCCTATTATGTGATGTGTTGTATGTTGTTAAGTGTGTGTATGCTTCCCCATTATTGATGCAACAATAGAACTATTATGGTTCCTTTTGTAGTGTTATATGTTTTCAATGGATAATTTAGTAGATCCCCTAAGTTTTGTGCACTGTGCTATGAAACTAGGTTCCTTTTATGTTGTGACAAGTGACAGTTATTTGTTTTTCTTAATGTAGGTAACTTCAACATGTGTTTACAGTACAGGGTCATTTATCCAAATCATCTTTGATATGTCATCTTTACGAATGTGTACTAATAATAGGTGGGTGAACATGTTTAGTAATTTAGAGTTAAGCCATCATTACCATCGTTTCCCCTTATCCAGCTGCTGCCAGGTCGGGGTCTTTGTCACTTCTCCATGTTCCTCTTTCCTTCCACCACTTGTCTTCCACAATCTTGTCCCAGTCTAAATTTTATCTTTTTATGCCGCTCTTCACCGATTCAATCCACCTTGTTCTAGGTCTTCCTCTTGCTCTCTTGCCCTCGCACTTTGCCTCCAGCGTCTGTCTTTGAATTCTATTCTCCTCCATCCTCTTTACATGTCCAAACCACCTTAATTTATTCTTTTCAACACACTCATTTAGCTTTCCCTCAACCACAGAAAATTGCTGCGGAAAATTTACCAGCTCATCAAGTAACATCTCTTATTGGCATTCTCCTGCAGAATAGAAGATTCCAAGTATCTCTCTCCATGGTAAGAACAGATGGTACACACAAAAGAACGGTTTACCTCAAGACAGTGTGCTAGCCCCTGTGCTATTTAATATTTACACTAGTGATCAGCCCATAACGGAACATACCAGGCTTTTCATCTATACCGACGATACTACAGTGGCTGCCCAAGGAAAGACATTTGAAGAGGTGAAGGGAAAGTTGTCTTCTGCAATAGATTCTCTTGGCTCTTATGAAGGCAATCATCTAAAGCCAAATCTCTCAAGACTCAGGTATGCACATTTCACTTAAGGAATAGAGAAGCTCGATGGGAACTGAACATTACATGGATAGGCAAACGACTTGAACATTGTCCAACACTTGTGTATCTAGGTGTTACTCTTGACCGAACACTGTCCTTCAAGAAACATTGCCACAACACCAGGCGGAAAGTTAGTTCACAGAACAATATTTTGAGAAAGGTCACAGCCACCACCTGGGGAGCAAGCCCTAGCGTCCTGAGTACCTCTGCTCTTGCTTTGTGTGTCCGTTGCAGAGTACGCTTCACCTGTGTGGAGTGCATCCACTCATACCAAGCAGATTGACATTGCAATCAACGAGACCATACGAATCTTGTCGGGAGGTCTGAAGCCAACTCCAGTTGGCAGACTCTTCCCGATGGTTGGAATAGCTGCCTCCACTACCAGAACGGCTGTCGCTGCTGATGCAGAGGACGAATCAGACTAATGATTCGCACCATCCACTGCATGATCACCAGGCTTTAGTCTGTCAACTGAAGTCGAGAAAGAGCTTCATCAGCTTGACTGGAGTCTAACCGCATCACCAGGTGAAAGAGCATGCTGCCGTCTGATACCCCTGCAAAGAAAGAGCTAGCTCCAGGAAGTGACCTGTCCTACCCTATTTGGAGATCACTTAATCGTCTTAGGGTGGGCGTCCCTCTTTGCAAGACCAACATGCAAAAATGGGGCATATTTCCAGCTGATGGAGACGCATCCTGCGAGTGTGGTGTAACACAAGATCTGAACCACCTGCTCATCTGTCCTCTACTAGAACAACCCTGCACTACACAGGACCTGATCGAGGCGAACAAGGTCATCGGAGTTGCTACATTTTGGAAATGCTGACCGGACACTGAATAATGATGATGATGATGATTATTTAGATTTTTCATCTCAACTTCCTTCCTAACATCTTCATTTCTGACTCTGTCTTTCCTTGTCTTTCCTATCATACTTCTTAGGAATTTCATCTCACTGGCTTGAATTCTACTCTCTTGCCTGCTAGTCAAAGTCCAAGCCTCAGCTGCGTAAGTTGGTAAGCATACATAGTGCATTTTGTACATTATGTGTTTACTTTTCCTTGGTACTTCTTTGCTCCAAACAAGTTTCCTTACACTTTGGTAGAATCCATTACTCTGCTGTACCCTCCTGCTAATCTCCATGTCCACCCTAGCATTTTGCATTTATTCACTTCCTAGGTATTTAAAGCTGTCCGCAATTTCCAGACTGTGCCCTTTCCTTGCCTTTTGCCCTCTTGACATCAGCATAGTCTTGCTTTTCTCTGTACTGATTTTCGTGCCATACTTCTCAATTTTTTCGTTCAAATTTAGGGTTAAGTATTCCCATTAATTGAATCGTGCAGTCGAGTAAGGAACTAAGTCAAAATCGGCCATTTTCATTTTATTGCCTCATTTACCTCACATAACCAAGCCCTATCATTTGGTAAAGGAAAGAAATAAGTCAGCCTTCTCCTTGTGGGAGAAACAGTGGATGGACATCAGGCATATTGTGAAGAAACGCACTAAGTCATCGACTTAGTGCGTTTCTTCACCACTTGCTATTCATGACTTAGTTCCATTCTTTGCCGCACGTTGCATGCGATGTAGGTATAACAGGGGATATTTCAATTTACGGCGTTGGTACAACACAAAGGACAACATACTGGAGGGAAACAGAAATCGTACGGTACATGGTGGGTTATAGTGTATAGTATTTCAGTTTGTATCTCGGTGGATGACAAAGTGATCTATGTATTACGTTTGAGAATATGACTCCGAAAAGGAAGGCACAGCCTGAGGGCCATAAACATAGTGTTCTGAAACACGCAAGACTCAGAGGACTGGCATATGTGAATAAACGTGGGAGAGTTGTGGAAGGCAAAGAAACCGGTTCTGACTGCAGGTAAGTAAGGAGCTTGAGAAGTATTACTAGGGATTGTTTAGTAAATAATATTCTAACATGCAACCAAACTTTCTACTCTTGTTTTAGATAACAATACGTATGGTACAGATTTATACTTAGTATTAATAATATGTTACTCTTCTAGATGCAGAAAGAAGTGCTTTGAGATTATAAACGAAGAGGCTCGCATGTCCATTCTTTCCAAGTTTCTTCAACTTCCTAGTAAGGATGCACAAGATTTACACTTGCAGCGCCTCATCGAGAAGAATGAAATTAAGACCAGAAGACCGAGGAATGAAAATTCAAAGCAGCGAGCAGCAAGTTTCACTTACTTTGTTATGGATGGCAACAATAGAAAGAAGGTATGCCGTTCAGCTTTTATGAGCATGCATGCCGTCACTCAGAAAAGAGTATTCCGTATCACAATGCTTCTTCTTCATGGAGAAATTCCCAGGGACAAGAGAGGAACCAATCCAAATACCAGAAAGATACCGGAAGATGTCACTAAACTGATATCCGATCATATTCAATCATTCCCTCTGAAACGGACTCATTATGGAGGGAAAGAAGTGCATTACTTAGATGCCCGCTTAACTATTAAAGAAATGCACAACATGTTTGTCACAAAATACCCGGAGTGTGGAGTCAAGTACAGCTTCTACAGGACTTATTTTGTTGAGAATTACAACTACCGATTCGGACGACCACAGATCGATGTCTGCAGCAAGTGTGAGGAGTTCACAGCTAAACTTAGGAGTCCACATATTTGTGAATCAGCAAAGCGTGCAGCTCAGGCTGAATATGATGTTCATAAAAGAAGAAGCAGGAAATTCTACAGGTCTTTGAAAGAAGTTGCAACACTATGCAGAACAAATGACAAAGTGACAGGTCTTGCCTTTGACTTTATGCAAAATCTGCCCCTGCCACACATACCGGTGCAAGAAGTGTTTTACATGAGACAGCTGTGGGTGAATTTGTTTTGTATTCATGATCTTGCAACGGACAAGTGTGTTGTGTATATGTATCATGAAGGCCAAGAAAAGAAGGGTGCGAATGAAGTTGCTTCTTTCCTGAAAGATTATATAGACGAATTTGTGTCAGAAAATGTTGACCAGTTACACGTTTTCTCTGATGGTTCTCCAGGCCAAAATAAGAACCATACGGTCATAAGACTAATGCTAGGCCTGGCAGCTTCAAATCGATTTAAGGAGATTAGACAGTACTTTCCCGAGAGGGGTCATTCATTCCTACCATGCGACAGGGACTTTGGGCTATTTAAGAAAAACATTAAAAAAGTAGACAGAGTTTATACTATCAAAGAGTATATGGCAATTATTGTAAACAGCAAAGCAAATGTTACAGTTAAGTTAGTAGACTCAAGTGCAGTATTTAATTTTGACAAGTGGTGGCCTGAGTTTTTAAAAAAAGTGACTGTATCAGCTGAAACATCGTGCTGGAAAGATTGCATTTTTATCCTTCTTCGTTTAAAGAATACAGGTATAGGGCAGAGAAACCAGGAGTTATTGTAGCACTTCCCTTCATAAACAGCATTGTGAAACATACGTTTCATCTTCGGAAAGGTAACTTTTGCACATTTTCCTTGCAACCAATGGCAGCATATCCAGAGGGTGGGGTTCCAATAAAAGCTGAGAAAATAAAGGACTTGCGTAAACTGTTGAAATATGTTGCGAATGAGGATGCTTTGGCATTTTATTTGGACATTATTTCGCAGCCAATGAATTCCCCTTAGGTTAGTAGTCTCGGTTGTAATACTGTAGTTATTTGGCGCTTCAAGGTCATTTGTATTTGTTTTCCCTGGTTTTTTCTGTTGGATAAACTGTAAACAGTGCTTATGTATTGCATTAAGCTATGTTTAATATATAACAAAGGTTGGTGTAGTTTGTATGAGAGATTTATTCCCAAACTCCAAATTTTTTTCGGTATTATTGGAGAAAGGAACTAAGTCAAAAAAGTTTAAACGGTCATAAAATTTATAAATTTTTCTTGAACATTTTCCTGTTACCTCCATTACATATCTATCACTGATCTAAATATTATATAAAATAATGGGAACTATTCATTGAAGCGTGTCGAAGAAAATCAGTTTTTTTGCTCTCCTGAAAAGTAGCAAAATCTGACTTAGTTCCTTACTCGACTGCACGATTCAATTTATACATCTTTTATGATGTACTAGATTTTGTAAATCATTAATTTCCTGTGTAACTCTAGAACCAGTAATGCATAATGTGTTAAACATACTTTTTTAAATTTTAAACTTATTGTTAGAATTATCCTTATTACCCACAGATATCTAGTTACATAATTTAGTCAATATGTTATATTCCCCCCTTTTCACTGCAGATTGTATGTTAAAAAGCTCTTCTTCCCCATCATCATCTTATTTGTTTGTAAGAATAGGCAGTTCAATTATAACAAAGTATATGACTAACTATAAGGCTAACGAGCCTTAACTTCACCACTTTTAAATGCATAAATAAATAAATGAATAAATAATTGATGGTCCAGCTCACTTTTCTCCTTCTGCTTTGGTGTCTTCCCAAGGACTCTTCATATTCTAATTACTTTTGCTGAGTATATGCTTAAAGCTGCTGTGCCAGGCTGAGTGGCTCAGACAGTTGATGCGCTGCCTTCTGACCCCAACGTGGCAGGTTCAATCCTGGCTCAGTCCACTGGTAATTGAAGGTGTTCAAATACGCCGGCCTTGTGTCGGTAGATTTACTGGCACGATAAAGAACTCCAGCGGGACTAAAGTCTGGCACCTTGGCATTTCCATAAAACATAAAAGTAGTTAGTGGGACGTAAAGCCAATAACATTAATTATTAAAGCTGCTGCTGCTGTTCTTTATTTATTTATATCTATGGGGTATGAGTGGTCCTCCAGTTTCTCTTTTCTTGAAATATTCGTGTAATGCCCATAGCATATCACACAGGCTTGCCTACATACCTTTTTTCTAGGCGAATTAACTCTTGGTTTTCGTTCCTCACAGTTATTCCTAAGTTGATGTGGTTGTGACATTTTTCAGGGATTATTTATTTAGTGTATGATGAATACAATATTGTGTACGATATGTATAATAACCATCTCAGATACACAGTTAAAGCTCCATGTCATTGGTGAAGAGCCAAAGAAGAGCTTTGCTTCGCTTCGCTTGAGGGACAGTGCATGCCCTCTATAGAGTC
Organism: Anabrus simplex; assembly: GCF_040414725.1. Taxonomy (NCBI): domain Eukaryota; kingdom Metazoa; phylum Arthropoda; class Insecta; order Orthoptera; family Tettigoniidae; genus Anabrus; species Anabrus simplex. Next base: position 82,729,744 of record NC_090267.1, on the reverse strand, counting down.
TGTGTAACCTCGTAAAGGACACTCAAATGCAGTTTGATAGATTGTCTGTTCCTTTTCAGAAATATTTAATTAAGTGAAAATACATACAGAATCTTCATATTCTGCGTGACCCGGATAGTACTGCGGTTCTAGCCAGTACTTCAACAAGGACAAGGTGTGAATATCAGGAAGTGGCCAGTTTGGAATTTGTGTTACTAGTCCTGAAAGCGATGTTGAACTTTTGATTTTTCATGTCATTGCACAAGAGTTGGCTGAACAGCTATAACCTGTCAGCCAAGCAGCAGTCCACCCTACCCTAAAAGGCTTGGTAAATTCAGAGAACAACTTGTATGTTGGTTTGTTTCTTTTGTTTTCTTTTTGTCCTTCCCCATCATAGAGGAAGTAGAGTATTGGAAACTTGTTCCTCCTCATCAGAGAATTAATGCAAAATTTTACCATGATATTTCGAGGTGGCTGTGTGAAGATGTTATCACAAAAGACTGCAACTGTAGCACAACAGGTACGGCCTCCTGTACCATGACAACAATCCTTCCTGCACAGCCTGTTTCAGTTTCAAGCCGAATCTTGCTAAGCATTTGGATTCAGCTCTTGTGGCTTCTTTTTCTTTCCAAAAATTTAATTGAACTGCAAGGAGTAATGTTTCATACAGTTCAGTACTTGACGTGGTTTACTAGAACAACTTCAGGGAACATTAGAACGTACTGGAAGTGGTGAAATTTCCTGATCAATGCAGTAAGTGACTATTTCAAAAGATGAAGACCAGATTTAAAATAGGTAAGTGTAAAATTTTTATTGGCCCTAACTTTTTTCTACTTTATGAGCACCTCATACATAAGCTAGATAACGTGGTCTGGATGTTCAAAAAAAATATTATTAGTTGAGTCAAGAATATCTCAAGGAAATGTACAAACTATTTACTAACTATAATATTTACAATAAATGCAAATATGTACATTAAAGTTGGTAGCTAGACTGCAGCATAATGAAGATCAAAGACGTCCTGCCCAGTGGCAAGGAACATCAGTTGTCAAGAGAGTTAGCAGCTTTCAAATCTTCAAGTGTGCAGTGTGTCGGAGAAAGTGTTCATTGGTACAGGTGATATTTGATCTGTTCCACACTACATTCACATTCATCAGATGCTGTTGAAAACTGCCATTGAATGTATGTACCAAATAAACACCTGTGTGACAAAGATTAGTCTCATCTGAGATCATTCTGGTGAAATTAAGTTCATTTCTCTTACAGCTGTAAATATATAAGCTCCTCATTTTATTGACTTTCAGGGCATTCAGAAATTCATCATTAAAATATCCATAAATTTTTGTGTGACCAATTCTATATTGGAATCCTTTAGTTTATTGGTAGTAAGGACATCACTTCAGATATGTGATATGGTATGTTCAAATACAGAGCTTAGTTCTGTTTTGTTTAAAGTGGTATGTTTAACATAATGATTTGTTTAAGTATTCACTGGAGTTAAATAACACTTATACTCTTAATTTAACACAGCAGTTTTTGAAGAGCTTTCATATCGCCCAAAACTACACTCGCAGGGAAAAAAGAAAGTTCAGAATTTGCAAAAAATATGGTTTATTTCATTAAAATCAGTGACTAACTTGTGTGTGTTGTTATTTTTATAATTATCATTTAACTCACTACTAATTTTCATTGGGAGAATTGAGAGTTTACTGCAAATTATTCACAGGGATAGAGAACTTGCTAAATTCACCCTTGTTAGTATTAAAATTTCACATTTAAGGACAGTTCATTTTTATTTCCTTTCACTCATATGTGACAGTTATTATTGCACTCCATTTCTGCGCTATCACACACACTTTCAGAAACATGTGTTGCCACCCCTGCCATGAATCACAGCTTGGAGTTCTTGAGGCATACTTCTAATGAGTGCTGCAATATCCTATTGAGAAATGAGTTCCCATCCTTCTAGAAGGACTTCCCACAGCTCCTGCAAAGTGTCTGGACCATGACTATGCACTTTTCTTCCCAAAAATGTCCTGTAGTTGCTCAAGTGGGTTGAGATCTGGACTTCGTGCAGGTCATTGCATCAGTTGTATCCCTACTTCACCTAGGCACTGAAGGACACGTCTTGCCACATAAGGGCATGCATCATTCAGCATTAGCAGGAAATCTTCACTAATGAATGGTGCAAAAGGAAGAACATGTGCTTCCAGGATTTCTTCAGTGTTGGGATGGGCCGTAAGTGACCCACCTTCCACAAAGGCAAGCTCTGTTCGAGCATTCAAAAAGATATCTGCCCAAACCATTACAGAACCACCATTGAAAATTGTCCATGAAAAAAAAAAGTTGCATGGAGACTACCTTTCCTCACATCTCGCCCATGTCCTTTCTCGTCTATGTGGGGATCTGAGGGTAAACCAAGATTCACCCATGAAGAGAACTGTTCCCCTACTGTTCATCAACTCAGTCCCAATGATCTCTTGCAAAATGTAAGCAACTCTGTCAAAGTTGACACGTCAGAGTAGAAGAGTAGAGGTCAGCATCATGTAACCTCCTCCTCACTGTCCGCTCACTGACATTCACGCCTCGTGCCTGTTCAAGTACCGGCTTGAACTGTAGTACTGCCCGGGTCACACAGAATTTGAAGGTGCAATAACTGGTCATCCCTTGCAGAAGCTGACGTTCTGCCACATCCTGGCCTGCGAGAGGATGAACCCAGTTTCCGTCCTCAGTACCTCTGCATGGTATGTGAAATTGTTGATGGTGCACAGTGTAACAACTCAGCCGCATAACACGGGCTGCGTCCATCCTCTACCAGTACTACTGCTTCAGCAGCATCCTCTGAGCTCAATGGCATTTTCACTCCCGTAAGTGCTGTTTAACATTGAGTAGAAGGTAACGATTAATTAGGATATAGAAACAAAGATTCGCATTCTTGTGATAGACAGTAATTTTCAGCTGTATAACTCTACCTTTGGCATGGTGTATTGTTGGCTGTTAATGCTTGCTGTTGAGTTCATTCCATTTGGCAATCTTTGAGAACATTTCCTAAGATTCAATACATAGTAAAAAATTCTGTTGGAGAACATATGTGTTAAATTTATGTTATATCTCGATTTCTCATATATATTGTGACTTTTTTAATATCGTAAATGGTGTCATGGAGTTGAAAACGATACAACTTTGATATCACCATGAAGAATACTTTTTGTTATTATCTCAAATGTTTATCAGTTATCTTTTGATTTGCATGTTTTTTAACATAGAGCAACAATGATATAAAAGGAAATAGTAAGACAAAAAATGCGATACAATTTGAAAAATCAGTATTGTAATAAAAGATGCTACAAACATGTAATCTTATGAATGAATATAAAGAGTATATTTTGTATTTTGTTATCATACAGATTGATGTCACAAATGTCCCAATATTCGGACCAAAAAAGAAACACGGCTTTGTGAGATCACTAATGGCTCCAACCTGAAATGTACAGCCATGCAGAGAAAATAGATGACCCTGCTGTATGTCCACTTGGCATATGTATTGACCTTCAACTGTCAGAAAGGTACAGAGAACAATGGCAAACAAAGGAAGTATTAGAGTTTCACTGGTATCAAAGAAGACCCCACAATGCCATCTGAGGGTTAAATGGGAGGCCTGGAAGACCTACACAGGTTCTACTGTCTATTAAGTCTTAAGCCCAAAGGCTGGTTGGATCCTAACCGTACCACCAAAGGTTATGCTTGTACAGGAAAATGGCAAATACCAATGGCAGCACCGTAATGGGGATTTAAGTAGTTTCACGGGGCTAGAAAGTGCTGTCTAGTACAATCTGTCCTCTGAGTTGCACTTTTTGTAATATCCAGCTACATTAATAGCGCCCTGAAGGTCATTTACTCAACACCAACCATATCTCAGCAGCTTCCATACTGTTACAGCCACAAATGAGACTGAGAATTTGGTGGGAGTTATATTTTGCTCTGGCCTATGCCACAAGACACATACAAAAATGAGAAAGCATACTTCTTTTGAGTGATATCCTCTACCCAGTGAATAAATACAAGATAATGATCCAACATCTAGAGGTTAGAGACAAGGCATGAAAGTGACTGAAAATGGGAGCTCCATAAAGTGCACCTGACAATCCTCAGGAGGAAGTACAGTCATCTTCTGGAAAACATGACATCTTTCAACTATTCCTTTTACCTGTGGAAGAAAAATTATTTCATGCTGAAAAGTATGGTCTGTAAATCGTTGCCTCCTACCAGGCTCCTTTCAAAGGTACTGCATACACTGGATCACCAGGTTGGGAACTCACGAGAACTAGGCTCAAGGAATCACACATAGAAAAGATTTCCATCTGCATGCTGATTGTGAAGTGCTATCCATAGTCATTTTCAGGCTTCAGTAAACAACATGGACTGCATAAGAGACTTTCATTTCCATTTCAGCAGCTGTAAACAATCATATTATTAATCGATATTCCTTTATTATATAACTTTGTAAGCACATGTTACAGTATTCTGTGTATAATTCTGTAGGAAAAATCAATAAATTAATAATAATCGGTCGGTCATTTTACTTTTGATAACATCTTGGAATGTACTATATAATTACTAGACTTGCTAAATGTATCTTTTCTGATACCAGTCATTTCTCTTCCTAGCTTGATTAGGTATATAATACTTCGAGTATCAAGTACCGAGTCTAATCTTTTTACTTGGGTAAGTATGGTGAGGTATGCTGAATATGCTTGTATTGTGAGCAAATGTTTCAACATAAACAAAGTTTCTGTAGTCAAAAAATGATTGATCAAGAAGAATATCGTATTTGATCCAGAAATACATTATCCAGTCTTTTATTTCCTATTAATCTCATTGTATTCAGTATGTACAGTGAAACCTCTCCTTACAGACACCTGTAAGATGTGGTCACTCTTCTGATGCGGACAGAAATTTATGTCCCACTATAAATCGTATACCAACAATGATAACATTACCTCTCTTTTTGCAGAAACTCACAGGCGTGGACAAGGACACAAATTTCACTGTCCCAAAATATGCTTTTGCCTCTTAACTGCGGACATAAATAGTGAAGATGACGTGCACGACAGTGTATGTTTATACATTTCAGCAGAGTTGTAAATACAAATAAGTAGGCATGAAAGTTTGCCTATTTTATACCCTGTACGGAGTAGACTTTCAAGGCGTAAATCTGTTGTAGGCTCTTTTTTTAGCAAGAATTTGTTTGGTTTATTGTCCCTATAAATGCTTATTTCAGAGGTTTGTGGCTACTTGGAGTATAATTGTCTATTTAATATCTTTTGATAGCCTTTTAAAGAAGCCAATTTTCTTCCAATCCATTATATTCTAGCTGGTGTGGTCGACAAAATTATCTCGTTTCTCATCTGTTTTTTTCCACTAACAATAAAGAGAATTCTCGGGACTGTCGAGAAGTAGCACTTGGGCAGTTTATTTCAGAACAAACAAAAAAACAATTTGACCTTGCAGCTTTCCACCCCTCTCACCTCCTGATATGATGTACACAAACCAATCAACGCCAGACTATGTTGTACACACCCATATTCCCTGCCTACCTCTCGCTGCAAATTGTTGGACACTTTGTCTTGAGATCCTGTTGAGATCTACTTTAAAGGTGTATGTTCGGAAATGCCTAAATAAGAATCTTGCAAGTTCTGCTGGCTGAAACAGTGGATCACTGGAGATCCCAACTTCACTACCGGTGGAGGGTAGTCTTCTGACAAGCTTGAAGTAAGGAGGCAAGTTCATTTGTGCCTTTTTTGTGTCTGAGGACTACAATTACTCATTGTAAAATTTACAGGCTTATTAATTTGTGTGTTGTGGCAAGATGTTTGCTGCAATGCTATATAATTCAAGCCATAGACGATGAGGATGCTGTCTGTATAAGAGAAGCCAAAAAAGCCATGTCCTGCCCATTGGTTCGAACACATTTGGCGTTCATGAAGGCAACATCAGTAAGCTGCTGGGAGCCATCGCAGAGTTAGAGAGGAGTGGGTTGCTTCTTGTGGAGTCCGTTAGGATTGTGAAAGAAGTTAGGGGAAGTCTTGAGCAAACATCTGGGAAGGTAGCCACTATCAGGGAAATGTTTCATAGGGTCCTGCAACGAAATCCATGGTGGAAAGAGAGAGTAAAATTAACAAATGTGCTACGAGGTGAGGTATATGAACCAGTAGACCTAAAACCAGATGAACTAGCTTCGTTTAAGTTTCTTCGTACAATGCAAAAATATTCTCCATGACAATAGAACTCGATTGTTACTGGAAAATATTGAACATGTATTAATTGTGAATTCATAGCCGCCATGTCTCAGGTAGCAGCACGCTGTCTTCCCACCGCTGGGTTCTGTGTTTCAAACCTAGGTCACTCCATGCGAGTTTTGTGCTGGACAAAGTGGAGGCGGGACAGGTTTTGCTCCAGGTACCCCGGTTTTCCCTGTCATCTTTCATTCCAGCAACAATTTCCAAGAAAGACAAGGGCGTGAAAATGAAAGACTCCCTCGGCCTCTATACGTAATACCATCAGGGTTGAGAAAGAACAAGAGTTGACCACGGAAGGTCGGATAAGATAAACAAAAGTGAGGAGTATGACATAAGTGGAAGCAATGCCAGGGCTCAGCTAAGATCCCCGCAGTCGCTAACCAGTGCTCTTATAGTTGCCTCTTATGACAGGCAGAGGATACCATGGATGTTATTCTACCCCCGCCCACCCACAGGGGCATCAACGTAGGGAAGTTCTCTCTAAGCGCTGATAGTATCAATGCACAACTGTTCAAGTGGCCTGGTTGTTCTTTGTAGTTGCTTTCTTTCAGTACATAGATAGCTGTGGCATATAAAGGTTAACGAATTCAGGAAAAGGTTGAAGTTGTCGAGTGCATGGAGACAAAGTTGCGGGTGTGCACGTGCACGTCCGACAAAAGGATGTCGTATTAAAACAGTGACGCAAGAACGGTGATAACATAAGAAAAACAAATTTCTTAAGTCCTTACTATTGATAAAGTTCCATTTGAGTGGTCTGCAGCTACAAGAAGCAAAAGCATTCCCATCTGCGGCCTTATTCACGAAAAGGCTAAGGAAGTAGCAAGATAACTTGGCTCTGAAGATGTTAATCAATCAATCAATCAATACTGATCTGCATTTAGGGCAGTCGCCCAGGTGGCAGATTCCCTATCTGTTGCTTTCCTAGCCCTTTCCGAAATGATTTCAAAGAAATTGGAAATTTATTGAACATCTCCCTTGGTAAGTTATTCCAATCCCTAACTCCCCTTCCTATAAATGAATATTTGCCCCAGTTTGTCCTCTTGAATTCCAACTTTATCTTCATATTGTGATCTTTCCTACTTTTATAAATGCCATTAAAACCTATTCGTCTACTAATGTCATTCCACGCCATCTCTCCGCTGACAGCTCGGAACATACCACTTAGTCGAGCAGCTCTTCTTCTTTCTCTCAATTCTTCCCAACCCAAACATTGCAACATTTTTGTAACGCTACTCTTTTGTCGGAAATCACCCAGAACAAATCGAGCTGCTTTTCTTTGGATTTTTTCCAGTTCTTGAATCAGGTAATCCTGGTGAGGGTCCCATACACTGGAACCATACTCTAGTTGGGGTCTTACCAGAGACTTATATGCACTCTCCTTTACATCCTTACTACAACCCCTGAACACCCTCATAACCATGTGCAGAGATCGGTACCCTTTATTTACAATCCCATTTATGTGATTACCCCAGTGAAGATCTTTCCTTATATTAACACCTAGATACTTACAATGATCCCCAAAAGGAACTTTCACCCCATCAATGCAGTAATTAAAACTGAGAGGACTTTTCCTATTTGTGAAACTCACAACCTGACTTTTAGCCCCGTTTATCAACATACCATTGTCTGCTGTCCATCTCACAACATTTTCGAGGTCACGTTGCAGTTGCTCACAACGTTAAAGCTTGGTTGTCTGGAAAAAATTCTAGTTAGGCTCAACATTAAATTGAAAAATTTTGAGCTAGGCTCAACATTAAGTGTTAAATTGTGTGTGGGAAATTTGATGATGTCACTGGCCTGCAAATTGAACATTGGAAAGAGGAAGTATTCTCCATTATTGCAGGTTATTAGAAAAAAGGCATTTATAATGTGGACGTAAGTGGTCTGTTTAATCGTGCTCGCAACAAAACTTCAGGTCTCATGGGTAGAAAAATACGGCGGGGGAAAAATTTCTAAAGAGCATCTGACTATGCTACTCTGCTCTAATATGGCAGGTGAAAGGAAGTTACCAATGGAGTGAACAGCTTGTATGAGGCAAGAAATTATAAGTGACTGGCTTGTTTCTTTCGATAAAACAATCAAGAACCAAAACCGTTTTACTTTTCTTATACAGTGCGAAATCTCATTAAACTTAGAAAATGTCAAGTTAGTGTTCTTTATCCCAAATACTTATCTGTCTGTCAGTGTCTTCAAAGGTCAGTACAGACAACTAATAATGAGAAAGCTTATTGCAAACCTTGACTCTGCATCTTCAATCACTCACTACTGTTCTGCATTTAGGGCAGTTGCCCAGGTGGCAGATTCCTTATCTGTTGTTTTCCTAGCCTTTTCTTAAATGATTGCAATGAAATTGGAACTTAATTGAACATCTCCCTTGGTAAGTTATTCCAATCCCTAATTCCTCTTCCTATAAACAAATATTTGCCCCAATTTGTCCTTTATCTTCAGCTTTATCGTCACATTGTGATTTTTCCTACTTTTAAAGACATCGCTCAAACACATTCGTCTACTGATGTCATTTCTTCTTTCACGCAGTCCTAAATTACAGCTTATAATCTAGCAAACGCCTACGGAACTATCAGTGTAAAAATTGTTAATAAATACCATTAATCTCAATTACTACAAACAAACACTAATCACTAATATTTGTGGAACTAAATGTATCACACACAGAATTTGCTAAATTTCTACAACTATTAACTACTTTATCACCAAGATAATACGGAGCTCTTGTAACAGCCAACCACTCGCTAGCGAATCCAACAATGGAATCTTCTGCCTTGGATCTCATCAAATCTGTGACACTACTGGATTGGTGAGGTGGATTGAATTAGAAAGTTGTAACAAAAGACATGATTCAGAACTGTTTCTTCAAGACAGGATTTTTGTTAATGGGACCGAAGTGAATGTGGAATATGAAGAGGAAAAAGAACTCTTACACGACATTTGATCCAGGTAGGGTACAGAAGTGTTGAACCCACTGAATACACCTTAAATGATAGGATTGTAGTACAATTTGAGGAAAATTAATTGAATATTAGTGAAATGGTGAAGAATATGCAAGCAACAGAACTGAAATTTGTTGAGAAGGTGGTAGATATGAAAACTTCAGTTTAGATACCTTGATAACCAAGTATGTTTCAGCTTACCAAATGGTGGAAGAATTGGAGGCATTCACTCTCCATCGCAGAGATGTCGAAAGCCTTCGACCAATACAACTGCAACTTATTCTGGAGAAGAAGATAGTCAGTGCACAATGCTCCTGACAAACTACCTTGTGCAGGTTTTAAAACAGAGTTGGTTTGTTCAAGTACAATATACAGTAGTAATTTGATATACAGTATGGCCAATTCCAGGCGTCACGTGTATACATTTGTACAATTCTTTTTAACATATATATAAAACTTACCACCTAAACAAATTGAGATTTATGCATAATAACGTCTAGATGATACTTAATAACCCCCACAAATTTACCTGATGTACCACGAACCTGCTACGCTCGCGTAGCAGGGGGAGAGGTGATACTCCCACATGGCGCGTCCCAGGTGGCGGATAGGGGGTCCCAACGAGCTTGCCGGCGGACTTGAGGGAAATAAGATACCTCTCGCTGACCAAACACACTACCCCCTGCGGATGGGGGTGGGGGGCGCACATGTAGAATACACCCGCGGTATCCCTTGCCAGTTGTAAGAGGCGACTAAAAGGGGCGACCAAGGGATGACTGAATTAAAATCATGAAACTACTTTTGATTCGTACCATCATGCGGGGAACACCATGGGTTACCTGTACTTGCAAGTAGAACCACTACATTAGGTATGAAATAGGTTTGTGATTCGTAGCAGTTAAAGGGCTGGCCTGGGGGTTTCCAGTACCCGTGCGTCGTACCCATGTGAGCAACACCGCGGGTCTGGGCTTAGCCTGTGTGTTATACCGCTATATGAGCAACGCGGACCTATGGTGTTTCTCACACAATGGCGCCACTCACAGCCAACGCAAACCAATACATATATGAGCAACACCGTCGGTCTGCGTTGCCTGTGATTAGTGCTCACCTTACATAAACTGTTAATAACCTAAATCAGTACTTTACTGCGAAGAGAAAGGGCATCAGAATTAACATTTACCATAATTATTTTGATACCTTTTCATCATATTAAACAGTAATTCCTAAAACATTGAGAAATATCAAATTAATTTAGACTGCACATAAAGGTTCAATTAACGACACAATTAAAAATTGAAAGACATCAATAAATGAATAGATATCATAACATTAATGAAATATAATGCTTTATCTATCATAAAAACCAATTGTTGAGTTTTATTTTAAACTTTACTTTTTTCCTTCTTGATTTGACAATTCTCTGGGATCAGCCGTATACCATCAAGGCAAAAAGAAGTGAGATGAATCAGGAATGGTTGATGACAGAGAACAAAACAAAAAGGAAAATAAAGCCGCAAAAAGAGCAGTATGGAAAGCAAAGGCAGCTGTATGGAGTGAAGTGTACGAAGAACTAGAGACAACGAAAGGGAACGCAAAGCTTTCCAGAATTGCTAAAGCATGCCACCGAGCATCAAAAGTTCTCACACATATCAGGTGGATGAAGGATGAACAAGGAATGGTCATTCGAGATGAACAACACATTAAGAAGAGATTGGACGAATATTTTAAAAAGCTGCTTAATGAGGAGAATTCATGACTTGTTATTGAGGATAGTATCCCAAATTATAATGCAATTGCTGGCATAATTAGGGTTGAAGTTGTAAATGCTATGAGCGAAATGAAATGTGGAAAAGCAACTGGCCACATTGAAATTCCTTATTTTACAATTTGTTTCACGTCCACTTACACAGATAGGTGTTATGGTGATGAGATGGGAAAGGCCTAGGTGTGGGAAGGAAGCGGCCATTGCCCTATGTAAGGTACAGCCCCAGCATTTGCCTGATGTGAAAATGGGAATTCATTGAAAACGTTCTTCAGGGCTGCCGACAGTCGGGTTAGAACCCACTATCTCCCGGATGCAACCTCACAGCTGCACACCCCTAACCGCACGGCCAACTTGCCTGGTATGAAATTCCTGTGGAGGCCTGGAAATGCCTCGGGGAAGAAGGATTAGATATGTTGTGGAATATATTCCAACAGATATTTCAAGAAGAAACAATGTCCGAGGAATGGAGAGAGTACCATAGTTCTCAAGGTTAGTATATAACAGGTTGCGTTCGGAGGGCTTCGGCTACGCTGGGTCATGACGTCAGCCTGTTACCCACTGCCAAGGTTAGTAACCTTGACCACCAGTCTCGCTAGAAGGTAGTGCAGTATTACTGTACGTGAGGAGTGTGTAAGTTTCTTTAATATATGCAAGTGAATTGCAGTTTTGATTTTATAGTTCCATGGTGCATTCTATGACTAATCCTTGTGGTGAATATCTGCTTTCTTATGCCAGTGTTATTTTGTGTTTGACTTGAATTGATTTGTCTCGGGTTGCATATAAACATGCCTGCTACGGGGTGTACGGTTGCTGTGTACATTAACAGCTGGGTAAAAACCAGGGAAGATCCCTCCAAAAGTCATATCAAATACATCAGTTACCCAAAAAATGAGGAACTAGCAAAGAAGTGGATCCAAAGATGTAGGCCTGATGGAAAGTGGAATGCAAATTTGTGGTGTGTGAGTGCCGTTTTCTGATAGCGATTTTGAAAAGCATCTAAAGGGCGAATTGTTAGGGCTTCCTCCCAAACGTGTGCTTAACAAAGATTCTGTCTCCTCTAGAAATTTGGGTGTTTTGCATAGCATAGAACAAGTGTCACATGATAGATTAAGAAGGAAGGAAAGGAGGAGCAATAGGAAAATGGCTGACGAATTGTTAAAAGATTCTGAGTATAACACGACTATTGCATGTTCAACACCTCCTCCAGCCACTCCACCTACCCAGGCCTGTGATAATATTATGGCCCTGATTGAGGAAATTGAAAGATTGAAAAAACAGTTAGAATACAAAAGAAAAACTAACAATGTCCTTAAACTGAAATTAGAGACAGCAGAAAGCAAATTACATCAAAGCCGCATGTCTATAAGTACTTGGGGTAAGGAGTTAGGCCTAATTAAATGTAGGAGGTTAAAAAATTCTGTTCATGCATCCATACAATACTGGTGAACGGTTTGAAAGGAATTTTTACTGAAAATCAAATAAAGATACTCCCAAACCAGCAAAAACGTATTAATTGGACTGATGAAGACGTATCGGCGGTTTTCACTTTACGGTATCCAGGGAAGAAAACTTACATTTATACAGAGTGGTGTATGAATAGTTGACACATTTAATTATAGAATAACTTTATTTTTCACAGAACACTACTGAAATTTTAGACACAGGTAGCTTGGACCCTGGAAGTACATTTCACTATATCACATGCTCAATGTGGCCTACATTGCGGCGGACATCCCCTTTAAGAATTGTACGCATGTTTCTGACGACTTTGCGGCACAGGTCTTCATGAATTTCACTGCAGAGCTGCACAATCCGAGCACGCATTTCCATACGGCTTTGAGGTCTTGAAGCGAGAGTTTTTCTTTCAAATAGCCCCATAAAAAGAAATCAGAAGGATTTAAATCTGGGCTTAAATGTTAAAACTCAAGAACATCGTTAGCTGTGCGAGGTGTTGCACCATCTTGCATAAACCACTGCGTATGAATAGGGAGTTCTGTAGCGAGAAGTTGAGGCATAAATTCATTCCCAGCGTGTCCTTGCATTGCTGTATATTAACTGCCTGACTGTAGAAAAATGGTCCAATTAACCCATGACTTGACAGGGCTGCCCGCACACTCACTTTTCGCCATATGTGTTTTTTCATGAATAATGTCTGGTTTTTGTGTAGCCCAAAACTGCACATTTTGTTTGTTAACTGCCCCGTTGAGATGAAAATAGGCTTCATTAGAGAACCAAGTGCTGAATAGTACTAGTACTTCTTTATCTTTAGTCCATAAGGCAAACTGCAATCTCTTCTGCCTGTGAAGATCTGGTAACTTGTGTAGTACAGTAATTTTGTACGGGTACAATTGAAGGTCATCGTGTAACATTCTTTGAACTGAACGGCGCAATATTCCACTTTGTTTTGAAGCTCGCCATGTTCACTTGTGTAGGCCGCGCTGCATGGCGACCCTCAGCGCAGCGATGTTTTTAGGACACCAAACTGCTGGTGCATGTGGTCGCTTTTCTTCCTTCACACTGCTTTGTTTTTGTATAAGCGAAGTATGGTGTTCCTTGCTCTTGCCCACCTAGTCTGAAATACATCTCGAAATTTCCTTTGTGTCGCCATAACACTTTTTGATTTGCAGTAAAATATAACTGTTTTGGCGCATCTCTGAACAGAGAGCCGGCCGTGGTCGGCCATGGCAGAAAGCTCACTGGAATGTAGGCATCTGGAGAAAAAGCAGCAGTGTCAACTCCACAGTTATTTCCATGAAACAGGGAAAGAGTGTGTGAAATTTGAACATCATAGTACATAAGTTGCATTTTATATTTGCTTTTCAAATTTGGCAACTATTCGTGCGTCTCCCTGTATGAGACAGTAACTACATTACCCTCTGCCAAGATTTTCAACACTGGAAAAATGGGCTTCAAAAGTTGTCATGTGAAACGGAAGTAGAATCCTGGAAGGTATTCTGCGTATGATGTTGTTGCTGTCTCATATAAAGACCGTGAGAAAATTGCAGTCCTTCAGTTTGACGAAATGCATGTTAAAAGTGCTTTCGAATATGACCCCTGAAGGATGAAGTTATAGCCTCCAGTTCACAATTGCAAGCTGTAATGGTGAGAGAACTGTTCAAGAATGGGGGTGCTGGGTTTGAAGTCTGTCATACGGTGGTCTAACAGTGCCGACAGCTGAGTGGTCACAAACTGTACGAGGTAATGGAGAAATGTTTCTGTTCTTATCACGGACTTACAGTCCGAAGAGGGTTGGAGGTAATACAGAACTTAGTTTCTTTAATATGTACAAACAATCCTAATTTAAGTAGTGATCTGGTAGCCACATTTGTGAAAATGAGGACATATGCTCGTATAATTTTTTTAAACAAACGTGAGGAATAAGGAAAAACAAACTTTAACGTTATGGAGGTGAAAGTCAAGAAGATAAAGAAAATTAAGAAACTTACCAGTTAATATAAGATTCACTTTATCATAATAGAACTGTTTGTTTGGCCTTTTGTTTTCTTGCTTGTTTAATGGTCATATTTAATGCTCAGTTTTGTTTAACTCAGAATACTTTATGGGATTTCAGTAGCGTAGTATGGCCACTAAAATCTTATTAGGAGTAACCACGGTCGTGTGATACGATTAGCTCTTGCATTGTACATTATTGTGTTCATTATCTGCTATTTACAAAGTCAGTTTGAGCAGGTATAGGGGACACACGAGCTAATAATTGTTTGGTTAAAACATATCGCAATCACTAAATTTCTTTGGAAAGTGCTCCTGCAATCAGAGGCCAGGTATCTGTGTGACGCAGTGGCGGCGCATTCTATATGTTCAGTGGTTCAGTGAACCCCCTAGAAATAGATAAGTCTAGGTAAAATGGTTTATCAGAGCCTATACCTTAAATTTGCTCTGTATATCAGCGCGCGTAGCAGTGTTTTTGACATCAACACTCGGTTGCTCTCAGGAACCAGCGAATAGGTTCAATTTCAGGACTGATGGCGCGGAGCCGTGAGACGTAAGGAGGGTGCGCAAGGCGAGGGGTTATGGGAAGCAGGGAAAACATAGCCCAGGAATCGCTGGCAACTGGACCAGCGATAGATACGAGTTATGTTGAGCAGTTTGGAAATTAGCCGAAGCATTGTCAGAGCGCACGGTTAAAATTTGCCGTATGTGGTAGGTTTTGAAGGGATTTTAATTTGGCGATTTTGCCATTCTGATGTAATTAACCGGATTGTATAGCATCAGTAGGCGTACGTAGCCTAAGTTTATGTAATTAAATGAAACTTTCCATTAGTAATACGTGTTTTATGAAAAGTAAACAGCAATCTACGTCAGCACATAAATAACAGTAGTCTGCCTAACATGTTCTTGAAGAAGTTATTCCTACGCAAGCAACATCTTCAAAATGAGGGGAAATTGGATCAGCTTAAATTAATTGCACCTCATATTCTCTGTCTTTCATTCTTCATTGTTTTGGTAACTTCTTCGAGCTGTAGCCGTGTTTCTGCAAAGCAAAGTCGCATTTTTAATCGAGCAATGCCACTATTTTACAGCTATGTAAACATCAAGTGACAATAATAATCTGAACACGTTATTTTCCACAGCAGTGAACCCCCAGACGTTTTATCCATGCGCTGCCACTGGTGTGACGTCACGCTTGAATACCCAATGACTGCAAGCCAGCCGTTTTGGGTAACCTGTTATATACAAACCTTGCATAATTGCTATATATAAGGAGAAAGGGGACATTCAGGATTGCGCAAATTGCAAATGTATTAAACTCATGTTGCACACTATGAAGGTCGGGGAAAAGGTTATTGAAGGTAGTCATAGGATGGAGATGACAATAGGGAAAGAACAGTTCGGATTTATGCCAGGGAAATGGAACTACTGATGTTATTTTTGCTCCTAGGCAGGTTATGGAAAAGCACAGAGAAAAGCGAAAAGAACTACACGTTGTTCTAGACTTAGAAAAGGCTTATGATTGAGTGCCCTGTCAGGAAGTATAGAGATGCACGAGATGTAAGGGAGTACCAGAGAAGTACGTATCCCTTGTTCAGGAATGTACCAAGGAACAAAGATCCAGGTCAGGAGCAGTGTAGAATTTACAGAGGCCATACTTTTGATCTGATAATGGATGTCCTCTCTGAAAATCTAAGAGAATCAGCTCCTTGGTATATTTGCAGATTATATTGTACTATGCAGCACAAATAGAGAACAGCTTGAACATAAATTGGAATGCTGGAGATGAGCTCTAGAGGAAAGAGGTCTTAAATCAGCTGGAATAAAACTGAATACATGTGTCTGGAAGGAACTGGGAATGAAATGGTTCAGATGGATGGAAACCAGTTCCAGGCAAGGAACGGCTTCAAATACTTAAGATCCACTATGTCTGCTGATGGTTATCTGGATGTAGAAACTACCCGCCAAATTCAGGCTGCCTGATATAACTGGGAAGGGTTGTCTGGTGTCCTCTGTGACAGTAGACTAAATATCCGAACAAAGGGGAAAGCCTGTAAAAGTGCGGTTGGACTTGAAATGATATATGGTGCAGAAAACTTGGCCAACAGTGCAGTTGCAATGTAAGTGGCTGGAAGTATCTGAAATAAAGATGCTGAGATGGATGTGTGGGGTTATGAGGAAAGACCACATCAAGAAAATCTTCATACGAGACAGCATTAAAAGGACTGATGTAGCCTACAGTGGAACCTCGATATCCTAATTCACCTCTGGAGCTAAATTTTATTTCGAATTATCAAAATTTCGAGATATAGTGAATTCATTTTTTGAGCATGTATAGCACATAATTGAATCATGTGTATCTACGGACTTATACTGAATACATTATTTTTAACAATATTTAAAAATATACAAGCCAAATCTATTTTACAGCATCACTTTAATTATAACCCTTATTATAGTAACTTTTTAGAAGACAGGATAAAACGAGGAACATGCCTCAGTTAACACCTTTGGGGGAAAAAAACCCATTAGTCTCTTAGTTTGTTACTGTTAACCTTTCCTCCCTTCTCGTTGAAACTTCTCTTCAACGGAGGAAAGGTTTGCTTTGAGAAATCGAGAAATTTGTGGAACCAAATTTCGAGTAATAGAGAAATAACACGCGAAGCATAGGACAAACGGCCGGGAAATTTAAGTTACTTCGAGGTACCGAAAATTTGAGTAATTGAGGTTTGAGATATCGAGGTTTGACTGTGTCTAGAAAGGTTCAAAAAAGATGATTGCTTTGGTATGGCCACATTAAGCACAGAGATAAAAATTATGTGGGAAGGAGAATGCTTGACATGGAGGTGGAAGGTAGGAGGGAAAGAGGTAGACCGAGGAGAAGATGGATGATGTGCGGGAGGATCTCAGTGGAAAGAAGTTTAGAGAAAATGCCGTATGGAACTGTGGGAAACCGAAACGACTTCTGAGGAACGTTGACGCTGCATGAACGGGAAAAGAAGACGGATGATAAAAATTATTTGAGATGACTCCAATTAAAGGTGTTGCAGCTGTTAACATACTGTACAATAAAAGTACATACTAAGTTATCTCTTAGAAATGTATTTTAGATAATACTGTATAAGTATAGTAAAACTTGCTCAAAGTGGAATCGCAAGGGTCCGAGTTTCTTTTCCGAATTGACAAATTTCCGGATTGAACAAAGTTATACAAAAAGATTCACAAATTACTCGCCCCTGATCCATTAGTCTAGTTTTGGTGATGCAAATCTCAGTAACACAGTATCTTGATGTACAGTAGGTGTTTATTACTCTTGCATAGGCCTGCACTACAGTATTAACACACTCAATATATTATGTACAGTATGGACTGTATGTACCATACTCAATGAAAACCAGACAATTTCTGCCTTATTCCACATGTTTAATAAACAAACTTCAGTATACATATAACACATTAAACACAATACTGTATTTGTCAAATTTTTCCTTCTTCCACATGTCTAACAAAGAAACCTGTTTCACCATCCTTGATGTCATGTCTTTCTCAAAACAGTCTTTAGTTCTGTACAGTAGTTCAAGAAGTTGTGGTGAATTTGACTTGACAGCAAATTTCATAATGTCCCTGACACTCAATAGCTTGTTCATGAGTGCGTATTTTTCCTGACCTTCTCTTTCCTCCTCTTCCTCATCTTCGTCCCTCAGATTATCATCTTCTTCAAGCTCTGTGCGGCGGATCTTCAGAAGCTGTACAGCAGACTGGAAACCGTAGTGAGTAGCAAGCTGGTCTTCGCTGAGAATGTATTCGTCTACATTACATGCAAAATTCTTTTGTTGGCTCAGCGTAGATATCAGTGGAACATTTTCAGTCACTTCCTCAGGTGTGCCGATGTCATCATTTTCTGCAAATCCCACTTTTGCAAAACACTTTACGACTGTTTGAGGTTTGATCTGCTTCATAGCTAAACTGATCCAGTCGACAGCATCCGGTATGGAAACTGAGTGTGCAGTGGAGTAGGTGTTGTCAGCTGTATCAACATTCTTGATTAGTGACTGCATCAATAAAAGCCTGTAGTGAGATTTAAAGGTGTAAATCACTCCTTGGTCCATAGGTTGAACAATGCTGGTTGTGTTAGGTGGAAACCAGGCAAACTTGGCATTTGAAACCAACACATGTGGGTGATAAGTGGCATTGTTGAGAAAAAGAATTCGCGATTTTCCTTCTTCATCCTACGTTAAATTCGTTCAGCCATTCTTCCATTAGAACTCTGGTCATCCAGGCTTTTCCATTGCTCCTCCAAGTTACCGGAAGCTTGTGCAAGTCCAAGTTTTTGAAACCCCTTGGTTTTGCTGATTTCTCGATTACCAGGGACTTTTCTATTTCTCTCTCCATGTTACCGCACAACAGTACTGTAAGTCTTTCTTTTGACATTTTACTCCCACCACACTTTTCCCCACGAAGCACAAGTGACTTTGAAGGCAGGGCTCGTAAAAACAATCCTGTTTCGTCAACGTTGAAAATGTCTAGGTTCATAGACAGAAATTAAATTTTGCAGCTTCGATTTCCACGTGGCTACTACATTTCCATCCACGTCTTTGGACTCTCCACAGACTTCATTGCAATATTGTGTCTTGTTTTGGAACTCTCCAGCCACCCAGTTGATCCTTTAAAGGCGGTGTTGCCAAGTGATTTAGCAACGGCAAGAGCATCATTCTGTATCATAGGTCAACTAACCGGAAGGTTTCTTGAACGGGCACTGACGAACCATTCCCACACTAAATCCTGGATTTCTTCATTGCATGTTACCTTAGATTTCCTCTTCATTTGTCCATGACCCTCCATCCACGGCTTAGTAATGTCGTCCTTATGTTTTAAAGGCTCAGAAACTTGAGTTTTTCCACATCTGAAATGCAACATAATTTCATGCACAGACAACTTTTCCTTTTCACTCAGTTCAATAACTTTCACTTTCTTGTTCAGTGTCAGTGACGTATATTTCTTAGCCATTGTGCTGTCTTCAAAACTGACACAAATTTACTGACGGGACACAAAGTAAGGGAACTGTTTACCTAAGAATTGAGCTCAACTCTATGAACCATGGCAAGAGTCAGGCAATTAGTGGAGATTTAAATCCCATTCTACCAGGAATTTGGGAAACCCGGCCCTCGTTAGAGCAGCGTGTTATGGTCTGTAAACACCTGACTCTTCCCCTGGTGAAATATTTATGTCCCTGTAGTAGTGGGTATGCCTAAATAAATTTCACAGCTAAAGCATAATTTCTGCATTATACAGTAATTATTTTTATTATTTCTTTCCGTTTCTACATTGAACAAATTCTGCTTTATACAACATAAATAACTTGCAAAGCCATATATAGTGCGCCGGGACCATAACTTTCGTACACATTGGACAAGTTTCTGCTTTATAGATGTTCCGCTCTGATCAAGTTTTACTGCATTGCAAGGGATAAATTTTGCTTATGTAAACACCCCCTCCCATTAACGGACACCTGACAGACTTGAACAAATTTTTGCATACGATCGGTGTCTGTATTAGAGAGGTCTCACTGTAATACCAAACAATTTAAAATGTAATCCTGTATATAAGATAATCAAATTTTAACTTTATATGACTGTAAAATTATCTGATACTCGCTTGATATCTACTTGTAAGTTGATTCCTATTCTCCATCAGTTGTGTTATTTTGAATTATTTTAATAAGGTGTGTTTTGTTTTTAGATGTACAGCTGTGATATTTGCAATACATGTCACTATAGGGACCGTGCGTAACAACAAATTTTCGACCGCAGCGCCCCTAGCGGAAGAGACTATTATTCATCGGTAGGAAAAACACCAGAATAACATCAGCTGTCGTTGTGAATACGTAGGAGAGAGAGAATTATTAAAGAAATAAATCGTCTGTCCTCCAATGAGGGTGACCATTTGGATCCGGAATACAGTTTCAATTTCAATGGCGTTTAAAAAATATCAAGAAATGAAGATTTAATCGTTGAAGATGTTATCTTCTTTTTTCCCGGGGTTAGTGGGGGAGAAATGTCAATCACGTTCTCAGGTGAATTAATCAGCTATGTCGAATGCTGTTATACTTGTGGGTTTTCAGAAAATTATGTGGAGTTCTCAATATTTTAGGAATTCTACTTTGAGGAAAGGAAGAGATCTTAATGATAGCCATCACATATATCAAGTGGAAGAAAAACTTTCAAAAGAAGTATCTGGTTTATGTTTGAGAGAGACAAATGTTAGTCGAACCCCATATAACATTAACATCAAGATAAGAATTTTAAAAAAATCTTAATTTAGATCCTTTGCTTACGTGAACAAATCCGATCCACGAAATGTCATGGTATTATTTGTCCCAAATGGAAGACAATAATCGTTTTTACTCAAATAAAGTGTAAAATCTGCGGTAAATTAAGAAAAAATACGAAATATTTTACTCTAAGAGAGTAATATGGATACATACTTTACTACCTTACTGCTATTTTTTCTGCTACGTCGCAGCACTTCCGTACGTGTTTTGTTTGTCTTTTGTGTGTAAAATCGCCAGAGTTTCTGAATCACATTTTGAATTATCACTGGGCAAATGTAAATTACAAAATAGTACATTTCTATTTCCCTGGTCATACGAAAATGGTAAATTATCAGTCTGAATACCTTTACTATGAACAGTTACGGGAGATTGTGATTGAGGAACCAAATTTGTTTTCTTGCATTTCACTTTGTCTCCCTTTCCTCCTCTTGTAGCTGACTGTGAGATTCCTCTGTATTTCGTCCTCATTAGTTCTTCCTGGTAACATATGCTGAGTAGGTTTATATCCAGGGCTATCGGGGTCTCTGGTAGGTGTTCCATCTGTGAAGTGTCGGATGCAGATTCTGGAATTACTGGCGGGAACCCACAGTTTTCCATCAAGTTTTGAACGTTTTAAAGATGTTATCCATGCTTACCTTCTGATTTATGGGCAGCTGCGGCTGGAAAAGGAAAAAATTTTGTTCCTGGTGGGCTGTTTTAGTAGGTATAATTACAACCATACACGTGAACAGTTCATGTTACATTTACTGCGCTTACTGGTTTGGTACTGTGAGTATCGTTCATGCTTAGAGAATATGCTGAGAGAACCTAATCAAAATGTAGGCTACCTCAGTAAGCAATGTGAACAGTCAAAGACTTACAGCTAGTACAATAAAAAACACTATTCAATAACTCGATGGTGAAAAATGCTCCTACCAGTTACTTCAGATTAAACCACCAGATGGCAGCACTCGCTATACGCACGGTCCCTATAATGATTGATAAACCTAAGGCAGCTTTGGCTGATGTTAAAAAGGCAGAATATTTTCTTATTTGATAACACTGTCAGTGGAATTCATACATAAATTATAAGTAAAATTTTATTATACTTGAATATAATACTACTTAGTATTATAAGTAAAATTTATGTATGTTGGTCTTGCCACTCTTTCTGGGTCATATAAATATTGTGTTCATAACACAAAACTTGCTTCTCATAGTATTTATTTCCACACACTGTGCTAAGGAATCTAGATGAATGTACCAGTAGAATTGCTGAAGCAAGCTAG
Organism: Anabrus simplex; assembly: GCF_040414725.1. NCBI lineage: Eukaryota > Metazoa > Arthropoda > Insecta > Orthoptera > Tettigoniidae > Anabrus > Anabrus simplex. Next base: position 82,707,704 of record NC_090267.1, on the reverse strand, counting down.
GAAGAATTAAATTGTGATAAAAACGATTATTTCTGTTTTCAGTTTTGGCAATATATGTGCCCATTTTGGTGTTCCAAATTGAACTGCCATTTAGTAGAGAAATTATACTTGCTTACAGTTCTGACATAGTGGGTTCAGATTTTTGTTCTCCGTTCTGATCCACCAAGATACCGTAGCTGATGGTATAATGAGAAATATTCATTTTATTGGTATCAGACCCCAAACATTTTATGCCTTAATGTAGACCTTATTTATTATGCCAATCTATTGCATTAGTGTGATCATGGGTGGTTAACTGGACAATCAAATGGACACGATATACTGCAGTCAACAGCTGTGAACACCACTGTTGCTCCTCATTGACTCTAAAATATTGCAACATTCACTAAATATGGAGTAGAAATGCAAACATCTGTATACTGCTGCATCAATATTATTGGAAAATGTGACAAATGAATACAGCTTATTGGTGTGGTTAGGAAAAACAGGTTCTGCTATTCTGCTAACCCTGTTACTTGCTGTTACCAAATTCATGCTCTTCATTAATGAGGAGAGGATACCTTTAATTAAATACTGCCAATTTATGGGAATTGAGTACCTAATACAACCTTGAGAAATGACATTTTGTGTCCTGGGCCAAAGAAACAGGAAATAGTAGAGTTCTTTACTTGACCAAATACAGTCTCATTATCAGTAAATAGAATTAAGAATGCTGTTCCTCTGATCAATTGGAAATTGACTCTTCCTAGTACTGAGATTGAGAAATGCTATTTCTGCTTGCTGTTTTCCATGACACTTGATATTGGGATTTAGCCAACAAACCCAGATTTGGATGGGGTCCAAACCACAGAACATTGACTTTTTATTTCAAGAATCCATCTTCCATTGGCATGGATTTGAATCACATCTAAAGTCCCTTCACAGAATCTTTGCAGTGGCAGTGAAGAAACAAGCTCTCTATGCAAGCAGCAGCATAGCCAGCTGAACTAATCGGTAATCGGCGCAAAAGGAGGAGAGTCACGTCATTCACCTTTGTTCATTGTTTTTCTTTTCATTATGATTAATTTGTATATTAGAAGTGCCTAAGGCATCATCCAGTGCTGCTACTTTGGTAAGTACTGTATTTCTTTCCTCTGTGACAGCCTTATCTATTCATTGCTAGCAGAAGTTGGAGTATCTACCTCATTCTCCTCAACAATAAGTCACTGTTGATGAAAACTTCGGAATTGTATGGTGAGATGCTACGTTGATGCTATATGTCTGGCTGTTGGTCTTGAAGCAGAGAACATGTTAAAAGGTGAAAATGAAATATTTTTCATACAGAAAATAAAAGGTAGCATAGTAACAGTTTTATATATCTAGCATAAGAGAAGTCTGGTGCATCACCCCACAATTTTGGTATGTCTTCTTCAGATATTCATCATGCACAAAGTGGTTTCTGAGACTCTCGGAGCAGTTTTCAGTCACCTGCTTCTTTTTTCAGACTGCTGGCAGAAAGTGAAGGGAGCACGCGCTGTCAGGCTCCGCCCTCTCCCGAGTGACGTTATCGCAACCATACTTCACAGACTCCATGTATAGACTGTAGTGACAATATCTCCCTGCTATCGTGTCCCTATAATGAAGTGAAGATTGTTACTTGGTTGTATATATTTTTTTTTCTCATGGTAGAGCAGCCAATTAATGACATGTTTTTCTTCATATTAGGAAGCAAAGAAATAATGAGAGCATTCTTAAAAGTAGCAATAACTTGTCTTGCCAAGTAGCTTTGCTAGATGAGGTTTCCTTACAGGAGCTTAGTTTGGATAGAATGAATATTGAGTATGTAGAGAGTTATGCTTTGCGTTTCTCTCTCTAGTATGCTATAGTGGTGGCATATGGTAATCTAGTTGATGATTAATCTTTCCTCATAGTGTCTGGTCTCCTGGCTGTGTAACTTGTATCTTGTTATTATGTGTAGCTGTTTCAGGATTGATTCATTAGCTCATTGTGCCATCAAGGGTATTAGGAGTAATTTTCTGTAGCACCACATTCATAGATTATCAATTCTCTGGCAATGAGCCATCTCCCATCATCTAAGTTTCTGCTGCATAGATGCCTTTAGGAAAGATAACAGTTCACATGAGGACGAGTTCATCCACAGGTAACTTGTGCTGTTGAATTTCTCGCCATCACATGCAGCTACAGATATCAGGCTCACAGTCTGTGGTATTAGTGATATCAGGTCCTAGGTATTCGTAAGCAGCTAATAGTCATATAAAGTCTTCTTGCTGTAACGTAGCTTCATATAAATGACGAACTGAACATTTGCTTCTTAACCATTGTTATTTTGCCTGTCTCGAAATGCCTATTAATGCTCTCCTGTGTCTCTTTTTCTACCATAGAGGAAAATCTAGGCAGTAGTTCACTCTGCCTTAAAAGTCAGTTGCAGATTTTTCTGGTATATCTAGAATTTCAATTGCTGAATAGGACGAGAAATGAAGGCGGTAGGAAAACAAGGTGGGGCTATCTGATTAACTGGGACAAAGCAAAGAAGATGAAGAAGAATATTTTGAAATTTAATGTGTGCACACTGGTCTTGAATTTTCTTACCTTGCAGCACAAGCATGACTAATACTTGAAGTGTGTATGTGCATTCTTTCTTGTTCACGGAGGTGTCAGATGTTGGGATGATTTTATTTTAACTACGTGGTTGTGGTTTATCGAGTGCACAACCTTTAGATTCTGCTTCATACCTCATCTCTGCCTGTACCTCCACAAACCTTTTTTGAGGTGCCTCTTCAGATTTTAGTAAGTTTTTAAATATTTTGCAAAGTTTTTCCACCCCTGAACATGTACTGCGCTTCCAGACATTATTAAAATGGTTAACTACTCAAAATTTTGGATTTTTGAAAATTTCTTATGATGTAACTTGATGGACTTTAGGAAGTGGGGGCACATCAGTCACCTTTGTTCTTTGTTTTTTTTTTTTTCCTTCATTGTGATTGGTTTGTATATCAGAAGTGCCTCAAGCATCATCCAGTGCTGCTACTTTGGTAGCTACTGTATCTCTTTCCTCTGAGACTGCCGTATCTGTTCATTGCTACAATAAGTTGGAGTATCTACCTCATTCTCTTCAGGAATGTTTGTGTATTTGCTAAGAAATCATCCTCGTTGGTGAAAGCTTTGGGCTTGTATGGTGAAATGCCAGCCACTCTTAACCCCACTCGAGTAGCATGTTTGGCTTTGGCAGCTTTAAGATAATACCAATATAATGGTCCGTTATTGGACATTATAAATTTTCCAGCTAACTCATTCTTGGTTGCCTGCGTTTCGCCCTCGTGTGCTAGGTTAGGCTCATCAGTTGGGACTTAGCACACCACCCAAGACGCAAGGCTAGTGCATACCGTGGAGGCCACTGCATAGGCTACTTGAAGCCACCAGCAGTGCCAATGCACTATGAGAGCTTTGTCTCATTTCCAAAATTTGATGCCTGCCTGGCCATCAGATAATTGGTATTGGTATTATATTATATATTGGTATTATAAATTTACTCATTACCGGGCGAGTTGGCCGTACGTGTAGAGGCGCGCGGCTGTGAGCTTGCATCCGGGTGATAGTAGGTTCGAATCCCACTATCGGCAGCCCTGAAAATGGTTTTCCGTGGTTTCCCATTTTCACACCAGGCAAATGCTGGGGCTGTACCTTAATTAAGGCCACGGCCGCTTCCTTCCAACTCCTAGGCCTTTCCTCTCCCATCGTCGCCATAAGACCTATCTGTGTCGGTGCGACGTAAAGCCCCTAGCAAAAAAAAAAAAATTTACTCATTCGGGACAAATATTTTAAATTCCCTTTGGGAATCAACATCTGTATTAGCTTTAAGATAACCTTGAATTATTACTTGGTAGTGATTAATCCCTTGACGCTGAACTCCATACGTTGTATAGACCTGTTCTTTACATGCTGACGACCTTCATATGTGGTATAGACCCTTGTAGGCCTAGCTTCATTTTGCTCTAGCTTGTAAAGTTTTGAAGTTGTTGAGATGGAAATGGTACAGCATATCTTTGAAGGTGATAATCTCTGCCCAAATAATTTTTTTCCTTTCTAAAGTGTTTGAAATAGTCTGCCCCTTACCTTTTGCAAGCATTTTAGACTGATTTCTGCTGCATACTAGCGGATGTATATTTCATTACAGGATGCCTCCTTATGTAGATAGATAGTATAAATCGCCAGCTCTTCACTGGTATGAATGTTGACACCATCTGGTGAGAATTCCTATAATTCTTTCATCGCCTTGAAACCTCTTAAGATTCGTAATTACTTGACTCTCTGTCACTTGGAAATACGATATTGCGTGGCGCAGAAGGGTGGCATGGTGCAGTTTGAATGAAAGAGGAGTAACTGAATTTTAATCTGATGACAGCACTACACAAGACTGGATTTAGGGAAGTGAGATTGAATGCATAACTTAAGGAATGGGAGGGCATGGTTCACGTGGCCAAGTAATGGACGACGAAACATGCCAAAGTATATGTCCTCTTTCTAATGAACTAATTGTCCCTTTAACCTGGGCTTTGTGCTAAATGAATCTTTGAACTGTTGTTTCCGGTTCTTCTGCTCAAAGTTCTCCAGGAAGTGATTACCCTAATTTTCTTTCTATTGTGAATCAACGGAGGCAAATACAAAGACCTCAGTTTCATTCCTTACAAAATGTGAAAGATCTCTTCTCATTTACTACACTAGGTAGATATAAAGTTAATGAATGTAAACTGCATTCTTTTGAGTCTCTACTGTAAACATTTAAAAATAATCTGAGCCAAACTATTTTAAGTGAATTTTTAAAGAGACCTCTGCATTCGCTTAGTGCTCACATCTGGATCACCTCTATTCACTGGGTACAGTGGCACTCAAATGTTCCCCATCGTTAAGGGGTTAATAGCTCATCCAGAGTAATTTGCAAGCCATTTCATGCATTCTACTGTGTACAATTTTTTTTTTACTTGTGAGGAATGATTTGATCAAAGATTGCATCTTGCAGTTGTTCTATTACAGCCTTCAGAATTTGTTTTTCCTCAAAACTTTACATGGTGGCTTTAGATCAATACTTATTATGGTAGATCTTTCCTTGGTATCGGTACTGTATGCTATATGGTTGCGATGGAATGATGGTGGGGAGAGAGTGAGTGTGTATATACATATGTATACATAAATATTTTGTTTTGTGTAGTGTCTTTTGACTGGTAATGCTTTGTGGGAAGGAGCTTGTGCATCATGAAACACATCATTATGACCCACAGATGATGTTTCAGCTATTACCGAATTTTTTGTCTGATTGAGACTGCTTTAGTGATGAGGTACCAGTTTTTGTTCAGTGTGTCCAAGCACACTTCAGTGAACAACTCCATATGAAAACTTACCAGAAGGGTACTGAACTAAAAGATTATGACTGACAACTTACTCACGAAATGATAGTTCTTACTATGCAACTGTGTATATCCTTAGTGTGGCTTCAGTATTTTGCTCGGTTTTTCCCACAGAGCCTGTGCGGATAATATTAGTCAAAGTAAGTCGTGACAACTTGTTTAGGATTTGGCTTTTGCGTGCTGCTGGTGAAAATATTACTGGATACATGTTCAGAAAGGGAAGAAGCAAAGGAGGTTGAGTTTGGTATTGCTCGTGGTTTGTGATATTGGTTCTAGATTTGGTGGCCATCTACATTTGACTGATAACAGCACTACACAAGACTGGACTGAGGGAAGTAAGACTGAATGCATAACTTAAGGAATGGGAGGGCATGGTTCACGTGGCCAAGTAATGGACGACAAATGGGAATGTAATTCACTACATTTCTTATTCTTTTGTATTGAATAGGTTGAATCTCTTTATCAGTTATTTCAATTTTAACTGAGGGGCAGCTGTCAAGAAGATCCCTGGAATGGAAGATTGAAACAACATTGATCTTATAAGGAACTAGTTGAGTCGTCTATTTGCAAAACCGGCCATCTCCAAATGGTGAATTTTTTCAGGAGACCAGAAAAATGTATAAAATCTAAATAAAGAGATTTAGAATTATTTGTATTTGCTATATCACTTATAAATAGCATTGTAAGGAATGTTACAGAATGCCATTGTTTTATTTGTATAATTATTTGAAATATTTAAATTTCAAATTTGGAGATGGCCGGGTTTGCACCAAACTAAAGAAACTGAAGGAATGAAAATGTACAAAAAATTCTTTATTTAAAAGTTAACTTAAAAAATCAATGCAGTATAAAAAGCCAATGTATTTACACACAATGAACCAGAATTAAATTTTCAAAAAATAAACATTAAAAACATTAAACATTAAATTTAACATTAATCCACACTGTGCTCACATGCATCTTCCTCATATTCTGGATTGTTTTGTGGAAGGTTATTGTTATCAATGAGTTCTTTGTAAAACTTAAGCACTTCAACATTTTTCCACTGAGTCCCAAAATGTTTAGTCAATAGAAATTCAACATCTTTTGCCTTTAAATCCTTTACTATTTTACCAGTATGTATAACTTTTGGATTCATCATCAAAACATTTTTGCCTTTCTTACAAATGCCTAATTTTGTTCCAACGTCTATTCTGTAGTTGGGTTCACCTTGACTTAACACTGAATTGCCACCTTTTGATTTGGTCAAAATAACCCTTTACGCAGCAGAAAATTTGAAGTGCCATTTCCACGTAGGCTTGAAAATAGATGTACATTCTGTTTTCCAGTCAAAGTAGGGAACATTGTCATCTTTTCCTAGATTAAATAATTGGCCATACTGAGAAATAACGTTAAGAAATTCCTCAGGTTGTATTACAGTTTCTATTTTCTTGTTTTTCAATGAGCCTGAAAACTCTATCGGATGGAAAAAATGAATGGCCTGTCACAGGGAAAATTAACTCAATTTCCTTAATGCTTTTAGATGCCTTTGTGAAAAACAAAAAGGAGAGCATTGATATCATAACAGAATTTTTATTCTTCCCCCCACATCCATCAGCAAAACACCTTATAAAATGAAACATTGGGCATATCAGTAGTATTTAGCTTATGATAAAGTGCTGATGCTATTTCATTGCCTTTTTTTGGCCCTTTCAGGTGTCACTTCATAACCTTAGTTTCCATTTTTTCCAATATAATTATAATAGCTATACAGTTCTATGATAAAAATAACACAACTTTCCTTACAACAGAACTGTAACACTTACAACAGTCACCATGAATAAGCTGTTCTTTCCCACACAATTGCTGCAATTCTTCTGCCCTCTAATGTTAGAGGAGATGGCCGGTATTGCAACTCATAACCATACGCGGACGGCCGTGTTTGCAACTAACTCCAATTTTGATGAAGTAAATAAGCTGGTTAATGGCCGAGCTTGTAGCTAATAGTTTGCTACCTTGTGTAAAAGTGGACAGAGAACACATTCAGCACAAAAAGTGGATTTCAATTTTTTTTGGGAGATGGCCGGTTTTGTAAATAGACGACTGAGTTAACAGTTTGTTATGAAGGATTTTGAGTTTTGGAAGGCTTCGGCGGGCGTGTGGTAGGGTGTCCCTTAAGAGGGCAAAATTTTTTTTTTTCATTTATTGTAACGCATACCCCATTATTGAGTTTATTAGTTACCCAAATACAGAATTTCAAACTTCCTATATTAATTTTAACCCGTGCCGACGGGGCCTAAAAGTTTTAGAAAATAGCTGCTTAAAGGGTCTCTTAAATGTAGTTGTAGATGATCACTCAAAACAATTATTTTAGAGAAATATAAATGAAAACAGAAATTTATATAATGCTCTTCTTCTAAGTAACAAAAAGATACAATTTTTATAGTTATTCATTTGGATATTTCCTCTTCGAAGTCTCCTTTTTACAGTCTGGGTAAATTTTTCTATATTCTTGCACACATTGTAATAAGAACTGCTTCTGTTCTTCATCTGCGGTAATCAAACCATGAAAGTCTGTCATTAGTTTAACAGCTCTTTCAGCTGTGTCATTAACTGCTTTTAAGGTAGAAACCTTCTTTTTAGCTTCCACAAATGCCACGTTCGTTGTCTTTCCATGAAGATACAATTTCTTGAAGGAAACCACTGTCAAGTTTCAGTCGTGAAAATAAATCTTTACTTTTGACAGAAACAAAATCACTCCAAGATTTCCCTGAAACAAGATAAAAAAAAAATACTTGTAGTGCCTATAAATAAAACAAATAAGTTCTAAATTAAATACCAGATCAAACACTACTAGTCGACTACGTACCATATAGAGAGCCAGACATCTCTTCTTTCGATGGAACATATCTCTTTCCAGAATTACCAAAGCTTTCTTTTTGTAAGTAATCTACAATGTTTCCTTTAGTCTGCTCATCGACTTTAGATCTTTAAAAAACAAAAATCTTGATTCGGCGCTTTTATCGTCAAACTACATCCAAGCCAGGGCTTCACGTAAACTGCTACAATTAATAAACAAACATCATGTAAAGCTTGTTTGTCCTTAGTGCTCATTTTAAACTGGGACTTCAGTAAACACATTTTTAAGGAGTAAATAGCTCTTGCCATCCATTGTGCTTGATGCATTGCACCAGGAGGTCTGATTTTTATTTTATTTTTAATGTCTCCACCCAGAAAAACAAATCATCTCGTACAGTCGATTTTGCCAGCTCATTGTTAAAAGAACGCCACCAATTCAATAATATTTGCCTCGCAGAGATGTTGTTGGACAAAAATCAGTGCACAGTTCGATGGCACTAGGATTAATATTCTTCCAGTTGTCTCCAAACCTTTTGAACAGTGGAACATCAGGACTGCTAGTGATTTGTTGGATCTTTGATTCAAACACACTTTCGAGCACCGGTTTGTAAATATGGTGACGGTATGGAAAGAGTAACAACTCTCTTTCTAGTTTTTGCTCTAAAAGCACACAAGCTCCATTCAAGCGTCCTGTGTTAGATGCTGTTTTATCACAGCACATTATTTGTACCTTATCATCCAGGCTCCAGTCATGAAGGACATTTGACACTGCTTTCGCTTGCTCTTTGCCGGAAGAGTTGTCTAACTTCGGCACAGCAAGAAGTCGTTCTTCCTCGTCATATGAAATAATAATTGGTAGGCGTTCTTCTTTAGAACTTCTTACGTCCCGAGCAGGTAACTGTTTTCCATCTCAATGAACAGTAACTACTTCGGGCACATTATTCTGAAAATCGGATTTAATGGATCTCGCTCTATCTTTTCTCATTTGTTTTAATGCGTTGAATAGAAGATGTGTTGATCGGGTAATTGTCAGAACTAAGACCAAGTGCTTCCACTACAGACTGAATTATATAAACAGAATCTCTGATGCTTAGTTGACATCTGTCTAAAGTTGCAACTAATTTAGATGTGGTAAAATCTTTTCTTCCTCTTCTTGTCGACGTAGCTAAAGAACTTACAGATTGAGATGTGGATAGCAGAGATTCTTCCAGGCTTTCTTCAGAGCTTGTGGATTGTTCTTTTATGTTTTCATGTGTTAAAAATGAAGCCATGTTTTCCAGTGTTGACTTAGTTAAAATTATGTAACAAAGGCTTTTCAGTCTGTCAAACACATAGCAAATACAATGTAAATTAAAACACTATAAACATACCTGTAAAATACACACTAACATACAAAGAATGACATGTTTCGTTCTACAAGAACATCCTCAGATTCTATCAAATCACTTAAAAACAAGCTTATATATGTACAGTATTGTTTACGTAGCGTAAACTTGTCAATGATAGAGAGATTAGTGATAACATGAAACAGTAATGACAAAAATAAAATATGCACAATTATTAATATAATGAAAAACTTACGTACTTATCTAGACTGCCGATGTTAAGTCCGTTGTCACCAAACACTATTTCAGGACTGTGGTCATGGAAAGTTTGTGATGAGCCACGCTGCGCGTGGAGAGGGGAGGGCAAGAAAGGGAGGGGCCTTGTAGAGCGATGTGGATCTCTCCTATAGGATGATTCAATCGAGTAGACTATACAGTGGAGAGGGGAGGGAGAAGTAAGGCGGAGCGGCTGGAGTGCTGTAGAACCTTCCATCAACGTTGGAGAGGGGAGAGGTGTTATTGACCTATTTCATGTTAATTGTACCTTTATGTAATATGGATGAATGCAAATTAAATTTTTTTAAACTTTTCTAGGTGAATAAAGTAAGGAACGATATTATTAATTATTGTTTTTGTTGTTGTTTTATTATTATTATTATTATTATTATTATTATTATTATTATTATTATTATTATTATTATTATTATTATTATTATTATAAAAGCAATTTACCTTCCATCAACATTGGAGAGGGGAGAGATGTTATTGACCTTTTCCATGTTAAATGTACCTTTATGTAATATGGATGAATGCAGACTATAATTTCTTCTTAGGTGAATAAAGTAAGGAACGTTATTATCATTATTATTATTATTATTATTATTATTATTATTATTATTATTATGATAAAAGCAATTTAATGAGTAGGCGTTGTCAGATATTATGTGAGTAGAGCGAATAGGGGGGAATTATTTAAATGTGTCTGCTCATTCAGTTTATTGGCATTAGCATTTTTTGTGACATAAATTTCTATTGCTTCTTTTATATTCAAAGATTTACTTTTATTTTCGAAGTGTAAAATTTTTAGATCAGTGTTGATGTCTGTGAAATGGTGTGAACAGTCGTAGATGTGCTCCCCGAAGGCTGAATGCCGAATGTATCTGATCGCGTTTTTGTGTTTTTTGTATCTTGTATGGAAATTACGTTTTGTTTGACCTATGTATGTGGCGTTACAGTTAGGTTCTTGGCACTTGAGTTCATATACTCCTGACTTTGAGAAAGGGTCCTTTTTGTTTAGGTTGCACCTGCTGAAGTGTCTCTGTAGTGTGTTATTCATTCGAATGGCTACTTTTAAACCTTGTTTCTTGAAAATGTTAGCTACTTTGTATGTGTTATTGTTAACATATTTGAGAACCACGTACTTTTCTTTGTCGTGTGTGGTGTTTTCCCGGCGACTTTTCTTATGTTTATTTAATAGTTTATCTACTGTGCCCGGAGGATGGTTGTTTTCTTTCACGATTTGTTTAATGATGTGCATCTCTTCATTGAAATCCGTTGTGCTCATTGGTATGGAAATAGCTCTATGTATCATTGTATTCAGTCCTGCTATTTTGTGTGTGTATGGCTGGTTCGAGTTGTTGTTAATAGTGTGCGACGTCTGAGTGGGCTTTCTGTATACTTTGTAAGATAGGTTGTCATTATTCCTGTTGATTGTGATGTCTAAGTAGTTTATTTTCTTGTTATTTTCTGGCTTCATGGTGAAGCTTATGGATTTGTGTAAAGAATTTAGAGTGTTTAATAACTGATCTGCATTAGTCATGTCATTATCATATATGCATATGACGTCATCCACGAATCTGCTCCAATGTAAGATTCCTTTTGAAATCTGGCTCATTAAGAAGACGTTTTCAAAGTTATTCAGAAATATGTTTGCTATTATACCTGATATCGGTGAGCCCATGGCTAACCCTTCTTTTTGGCAATAGATTTTGTCGTTAAATGCAAAGGAATTTTGGTGTAGTGTTCTAAGAAGGTTAATAATTTCTTTGGTTTCTTGTAGAGAGGTGTTTTCTTTAAGAGATTTTTGATAATTTTAATGGATTCATCTATTGGTATGTTGGTGTACATGTTAGTGATGTCAAAGGATATCATACGTGTGCTCTCTGTTATTTTAAGTTTATTTAATTCTTTAATTAGTTCTAGGCTGTTTTTAATTGATCTGTCTCCTTTAAATGAAATTTTCTCTTTTAGAATGATGTTCAGTTGTTTGCTTAAATTGTAACTTGGCGCATCTTTAAAATTTACTATTGGTCTAATGGGACACGGCTCTTTGTGTATTTTGGGCAGGGCTCTTAGTGTGGGGAGTTTAGGATTTTTGATGGTGAGGCTTTCTTTTTCTTGTTTTGTGAAAATGAAGTCTGTTTCCTTGATAGCTTGCTTTATTTGGTTTTGAAATTTATTTGTGTATCAAAAGTCTGTAAATTTGCAGATTCCAATGAGCTTGCGGAAGGCATTTGCTTTAGTCTCTTTTTATCTTCTGCGAGTTTTCTCAGCCTGGCCCTTTCTTCAGTATCACCCAACTTTTTGTCAACACCCGCTAGGCACCTTTGCTTTTGCAAAAATATTTTATCTTCTTAGATTTTTATTCTTTCAAGAGCATCAGCTTGTGTGATTTCGAATAAATTATCTAATTCAAGTTGAAAGTTCTCTTTGCGGCACCTATGTAAATCCTGAATCTTCTTGCTTTTTTTTTTTTTTTTTTTTTTTTTTTTGCAGTTCTTGCCAGACCGGATAAAAATCCACTAACTTCTTAACATAATTAGGCACAGCTCTGGTAGGTATTCTAGCCTTTTCCCAGAATATATTGCACTCCCGAATGACAAGATTTGCGCTTTCACTAACAGTCAACTTAACCTCACATATGTTGAAAAATAGAACTGTGAGAACTTGACGATTAGATGGAAATTTTGCGCCTGTTATTTGGTAATTTACTTCACCAACCAAGAAAATGCTTTTTTTTTTATTGCTCCTTAGTTCCACTGACATCTTCGAAATATAAAGCAATCCGTGATAGCTACCCGATAAGCGAAAACTAAGCGACAATAACAATGAGAGCGTGTCACTCTTGTGACGCAACTTGTATGGACATGTTTGTGCGCAAGTCGGCACGGGTTGCACTGTTCCAAATAAGGAAAAAAAATTGTTTTTGGGTGTTTTAGCTCCAAATGAATAAAACAATAACCTATGCATTGCAAAATTAAAACTTTAAAAAATAAGGGACACCCTAGCGTGCGGGCTAGAAGTTGTTACTTTGACAACTTGTGTGGTCAATCTGTTGAATAGGATAACCTCTACCAGTAAATGTTCTTTTTAGGTTGTTTTTGTGCAGGTGGCAGGCTTTAGTGTTTGAGCAAATTTGTGTACTATTGATGGCAAGGCAAAAAGATAATATCTTATGTGGTGTGTTGAAAACTCTCAATGGTACTTTGGTTGATTCATTTCATGTGAACAACAGTGTTAGTTCTTCCATCATCAAGAAAAAAGTCAGTGCCTATCTCCTATAATGCCTTAGAACACAAGTCAAGCAAACAAACTGTAAAATTTGTAAAATAAATTATTTTACTCACCAATGGGTTAATAGTATTTTCTAGTATCATTAGAGCATAAAAAGGAAGAAAAGTTATCCAAGATATTGTAATGGTTGTCGAGTCCGCCATGCTAACTCGCTACGCGCCGGGGCAGTCACCCGTCGCCCCACCCCCTTACGCTCGAGCGCGCCAATCCGCGAGCAACACTCAAGCGCTGGGCTGGCCCTTCTCACTTCTATCTGTGGTTGCGCCGCAGCGAACTACGGAAGCGACTGGAAGACTAATCTGGAGTCTTCTATTTCGCGAGGTTCCTCGATCCATCGAACATCCGGACTATTCCAGAAGGGCTGGCGCAGGTATAAAAGAGCAGTTAGTTGCCTACAGAGTGAGTCAGTGAGAGCTAGTCCGTGAAAATTGTTCAGAGTGTGAGGGTGAGGAGTGAGCGCAGTCAGGCTGAGGTGTCAGCCTAAATGGAGTATCTGCCTGTGGGAGCCGAGGACTCGTGCCTGTTCCCCTGACGTCGTGTGTGTGTGTGTGTGCGTGCGTGCGTGCGTGCGTGCGTGCGTGCGTGTGTGTGTGTGTGTGTGTGTGTGTGTGTGTCCCCCTTGAGTCTGGCTGCTGGAGGAGAACCTGGAGTGTTCTGGAGCGGCGAAGAAGGGAACACTAGGAGAAGACGTGTGTAGACCGCAAACTGGGTTCGACGGACAGTAAACAGCGGATACTATCCCGACCTGCGACACTGACGTGTAGGCTGTGGACCGTGACAGCGCTAACTGACTGAGTGGCTGAGAGACTGTACTGTAAATAACCGATGACTCTGTGTATGTGTGTGTGTGTCATTGTAGATGGAACATAAGAGAAACTAAGAGAGAGAGCACGAACCGTGTAAGTGTGTAACTGTGTACGTGTGTAACTTGTGGCTCGGCTATCGTCTGTATGTGTGTAAATCTGTAGTTATAGTGCTTAGTTAATAAATTTTAGAAATAGGTTGCTACCAGGTGCTGTACCCATTTATTTATCTACCTCGCCAAAACGTTACAATATGTACAAATATCAAACTACTGTCATAGAAGAGGAATATGACAAGCAGCTATTAATGAACGAGAGGGGTAGTATTGCAGTTTATCTAGGCCTTTTCCATTTGGTTGATTATTGCATATTCATCCATTGTCACCATCCTTTATGGTCTCTGTCTTCTAACGAATGTTTAACCATTTCATTTTGAGTTACAGAATACAGTGTGTTTCCAATCCAAGGCACATTTCTGGTACTCTCAATGGGTTCTAAGCAGCCACTAATATAAAAGAGAACACGTGAAAAGACATGAAAATTTATGTAATAAATGGACACTTTCACAAAGAAAATACTGCGGGCACCCAGAAAGCTGTAGATATCTCCAAACTAAGCTTTAATGACATGTGCTGTTTTTTAAAAAATAAAATAAAAAAAATAATAATAAAAGAATTCAAATGCATTTTGAATTAAGGAATGCCTAATGGTGTTGGAAACTTCTGTAAGTGCTGTGGATGCCGTTAGGCATAAAGTTCAGTCAGGGGGTTAAATTGCTTTACATACTGTTATTTTAAGAAATCCTGAAGTACAGTTTTTATTGTTCTACTTGGATTAATTTTCTGTCCTTATGCATGGATTGGCTGTCTCTTTCGTTATGAAGAAAACACTTTTTATCTTTTCTTCAGATGGAGAATCTCCTGGTAAGCGAAGCAAGTGTCAGTATTATTTTGTGTTGGCATCCGAGTCTGAGCTGCCTACTGATGAAGATACAGAGAGCGAGCATAGTATTCAAGGAAAAGTGACAGGTAAACAACAGGAGTTTCGTATACAATACAGTCTCATAATAGATTTAAGAAAATAATCTTGACCTTGCAACTGTTTGTAACAATAAGCAGTGACTGAGCATTAAGAACATTTTCCATTTGTCAGATCAGGATATCCTGAGAAACATTACAACAAACTGTCATTTGATGTAGCACTAAGAGTACCAATGGAAATTATGGAAGAAAGTAAGTAGAATTGGCCAAATTAGAAAGTGTAGGATGTGATTGACATTGATGCTGTTCATATGTAGGGAGACATAGAGATATTGGACAACAGCTATTGTTGACAGGTGTTGTAAAGTGTTGGATTGATGTGAATTAGGAAAACAGTAGCATCCAAAGCTAGTGTTATTGTTGTTGTCTTAACACATTGCTGTCCGGCCCATCTGACCTATAACTGGCCCCTGTGGCCGGAAAGTTTTGGCAGAGACATGGAGTTATTGCAGGGTATCATAATTTAATAATTTTAAGTTCATTGACAGTTATATCTGTCCACTTTAAAGTTTTTGGTGAGATTTTATATTTCGGTTCATTCTAGTATTGATATCCGTTTGATTCCTCCACCATATACGCCAACAAATCATTACAAATGAACAACTTGACATCACAACCTATATTTTCAGGTTCACTCGGCGAAATTTTATCGCCAGGCGTCCACGAGAAAGACTCCAAAAACAGTATAATATCCTGTTAGGCCATTCACTGCCAGAAATAGGGAGAATATTATCAACAGTACTTACATATAGACCATCTTTGCTATCTGAAGCATCAGGTCATTGCTCACATGGTGCAATAAACGTGTCATTCAACGCATCACTTCCACATAAATGCATGACACTAGCACTAGAATTATCATTAGACAATTCATCTTCACTCTCCTGATAATCACGGGAAACATATGACAAATTATCAGCGTATAATTCATGTATAATATCACCAGGAGTCAGTCCACTGTTTTTGTTTACCGGGGCTGCCATTTTTGTTTACTAGCATTGATGGATACATGGAAGATATTCGAAGGCAAAAACAAATGCAACTGACGCACTAAAACGGGCAAAACCAGTACTAAAAGAAGCGTAGTTTTTCTACCATTTAGGCACATCAACGATAATCTCCAAATAGTTCCTCAATAACCGTTAGATGGCATCATAAGACAGACTTGCACAAACACGTATTTATACGTGATCGGCTGCAGAGCACCGTGCTTGGAAACACGTATTGATACGTGAGCGGACAGCATTGTGTTAAGAATAAGTTGATATTAAGAGGTTATACCGCTATCTTGACCCACGACGACTTGGCTGTGAACTTACATTCTCATGGTTTTTGATTTGGACAGTTCTTATTACTAGGCTGTGTACCTGATCTTGTTACTCATGTTTATGTTTGTTTTATTATGAAAGTTTACTTTTGTTAATTAGTCTGTTGACAGTACAAGTGAAATGTGCTGAGTGTAGCTGTATCTTGTTCTTTATGAATAAATGAATAAATACAGTAATTAAACAAAAAACAGCTAATTTCTGTGAATGTATAATTTTTGAGGGTAACTTCAGTTCACACGCGCACACGCACACGCACTCTCTCTCTCTCTCTCTCTCTCTCTCTCTCTCTCTCTCTCCCCACCCACCTCCACCCATGGAATTCTTTCTGGTTTGGCATGAATTTCAACCAATAATAGCAGACACCGCAGGTAGCAGGTAAGGACCCTCTTCCGAGCCATCCCTGCCTAGAGAATGGTGCCCCTGCCTATGTGAATCCCAGAGCACACTGACCCGGTGTGTAGCATCTGGTAAGGGTCCCAGCTCAGGGTCATGAGCAAGCGGAAACCTCAACTGAATTTTCAGCGGAGAAGATGGACATCGGAAAGGTGGAGATTGCGAAAGAGGCAGCCTAATACTTGGGGAATAGTATGATTACAGTATCCATCAGCGGCGTTTGTTTCCCATGTTAGATACGGTTGCAAGGGCATCTGTTCCCCATGTAAGGAGCAGCCTGAATAATTGCTGGCAGTAATTCTAAAATGCCTTTGGGAGTGGCAACCCCATCGTAACAATAGCCTGAACTGTGTGTTGGTAATTATTAGTCTTGGAAGAGGTTAGGGCGTACCCTGCTAAAAGCAACGCACAGTTCTTGTGCTGGGGGAGCTGTGATAAGTGGGCAACCAGCGGTTAATATTATGAAGGTGGGAATAATAAATGTTGTGTCCCTGATGGGAAAATCAGAGGAGTTGATTGATTTTATGGAGATAGGGAATGTTGCAATGATGGGACTGAGGTCAATTGGAGGGAAAAGGGAGTGAAGAGGCTGAGTAGAAGCTACACCGTATACTGGAGTGGAGGAGGTGAGGCAAAGAATAGAGTAGATTGATGGTTAACAAAATCCTGGATGAAAATCTGTGTAGGGTAGAAGGGTAGACTACGTTAGTGATAGAATAATCAGAGTATGACTGAGCATGGAAGAAGGAGTGAAAGATTTCATCCAAGTTTATGCACCCCAAACTGGAAATGGTGAGGAAAATATAGAGCTATTCTTGGCGACACTCGAGGAAATAATCACTGATGTGTAAGTGAAAGAAATGGGAGACCTCAATGCGTAGGTTGGAAATGACAGAATATTGCTAAAGAAGAAGTGATTGGTCCACTTGGATATGGAGAAGGAAACAACGAGATAAGTTGATTGATTTTGGTGAAAGAAATAGAAGGATTGTGGGTAACACTTTGTTTAGAAAGAAGAATAGTAGAAAGACACTAGATATGGCTAGGGTGAAAGAAGGACAAAAACAGTTATTGATTATTCTTTGTTTGAGAAAATATCCTATACTGTTAATGGATGTAATAGCACTACCAGGTGAGGCATTTGAAGGAGACCACAGAGTAGTGGTACCAAAATTGAGAATAGGTAAAACTGTGAGAGTAGAAGTAATAAGACAGAAGAAAATAAAAGTTTGAAAATTAAAAGAACTCAGGAGGAATTAAAACAGCATATCTCTATATCAGAAATAGAAAGTGTAGAAGAATGGACCAAATTTAAAAACACATTTGTAAACTGTGCAGAGATTTGTGGCAGGACTTTGGCGAGAGTGAAGCATTTTCCTGGTGTGAAAATGGGAAACCACGGAAAACCGTCTTCAGGGCTGCCGACAGTGGGATTCGAACCCACTCTCTCCCGAATGCAAACTCACACACGCGCGCCCCTAACCGCACGGCCAACTCTCCCAATAGGAGGAGACACCTTGGTGGAATGAGAAGGTGAAGGAGGTGGTTAAATAAATGAATAAGGCATGGCAAGAATGGAATACAGGTAAGAAAGAAAGGAAGTAAGGTTAAATATCAGGGGGGAAAATTGAGGACAAGAAAAAATGTTGGAGAGATTCATACCAGAGTTGGAAAAGAATGTAAATGGTGGAAAAAGGATGTGTATGGATTGATTAAAAAAAGAGAAAAGAAAAATTCTACACAAAACAAGTGAAGGAAGGTTGTGGAAATGTAATAACAGCCCCAGAGGAGTTACAGAATAGGTGGAAAAACTATTTTGATAAACTCCTGAATGTGAGAAATGATGCAGAAGAGAGTGTAGTGGAAAATGAGGATGGTCCAGAAATGGAGGGTGATATTGCAATGGCAGTGGTGGAAATGGCTGTTGAACAAATGAAAATAGGAAAAGCAGCTATAGCCTTATTCGAGGGGGTGTTTTTCTAAAAAAATTTGCACCGTTTCCCACATTTTGCACTTCTCCTGAATCTCAGTTGAAGTGAGAGATTCCATTGACTTTTTCCTCCTCCTCTTCCCCGGACGAGATCTCCTCCATAACCTCATCCTGTTGTTTGCGATGCAGGTCCATCAGTTCGTTGGTGGTCAGTTCCTGGCTATGTTCTTCCACCAGCTCTTGAATGTCCACGTCATTCACCTCCAGCCCCAGAGTCTTCCCTAAGGACACAATTTCATCGACAATCGGCGGTTCATTGTAACTAACAACCCCCTCAAAATCACGTCGAAGAACACAGTCAGGCCGCAGCTTTCCCCAAGCGGAAGTTAGTTTTCTTGGTGACTCCATCCCAGGCTTTATAGATCTTCAGGCAGTTCACAGTGGGGAAATGATTTCTCCCTAACTCTCGAAGGGTAAGGTTTGTTCCTTCGGTCACTTCGAAGCATCTCTGAAACAGTGCTTTGGTGTATAGCTGCTTGAACTTCGAAATGACTTGCTGATCCATAGGCTGGAGTAGTGTTGGGAGGAAGGAACTTTACCTTAACAAACTTGAATTCCTCCAGTAAGTCTGCCTCAAGGCCTGGAGGATGAGCAGGAGCATTGTCCATAACCAGCAAGACTTTTGAGCAGCAGATTATTTTCTGAAAGGTATTTCTTCACTACAGGACCAAAGACCTCGTTCATCCATTCAACAAAGGAATTAGGGAGGGGAAAAAGTATGCATACATGGCGCTCGTAATGCGGAACCTCACTCGTTTGCTCGTCTTGCAAAACACTTGTAAACCAAGCTGCTCGCATTCCGAGGTTTCACTGTATATGAATTGTTTCAGTTTTGTCTAGATTCCAGTGGGGAGAACAGATTGGTTTAGAAACCAAACTGGACTATGATAGGGAAGTGTATTGTCTCCACTTATGTTTATAATTCTTATGGATGAAATTCTAAAGGAAACAAAGGCAAAATATGGAAGGGATATGAAAATATTGTTGTTTGCAGATGACATAGTGATCAGGGGAGTCAACAATACAGAAGTACAAATCCAGCTATAGGCTTTAAATGACAATATTGAGAAATTTGGTATGAAAATCAGTTACATGTGATAAAATTCATTTTTGGGTCCATATTGAAAGTATTTGTATTAAATAACACTAGTATGTTTTTATTGTTCACCCACCTATTCAATACAATACAATCTTAAAAATTAGGACTTTGTCCTTATCAAAATTGTTAACATAAAATTAATACAGTGGATGGTACATGTTTTGCCTATCAGTGGTAGGTATTATCAGCCATATTTTTTACCTTAGGAATAGATCAGGTACTTGATTGGAAATGACTTATGAATACTGTTAAAAACTAACTATGTCTTGTAAAGTGGATTATAGATTGTTAACCAATTATTACATTATAAAATGTAGTATACTATTACTTAATAATATTTGTGTTAATATTTGAGTCTAAAAACATGACATAGGTGGTTGATTCTTGATATTAAAAGATATTACACTAAAGATAAAAATCAGAAAGCACATTCCATTTAATTGTTAAATGGTGTGTTGTTAAAAACTTTAGGAAAGTTGAGCATTGGTAATGGTCGTTGGTTCTTGAAGTTGATAAGTATTGATTTTCATTTATATGCTTATAAATTTTGATGAACTTTCATATGGCGTGGTTCTCTTTGGGTCCGTGGTAGAGTGTCGGCCTCCGGATCCCAAGATAGCGGGTTCAAACCCGGCAGAGGTAGTCGGATTTTTGAAGGGCGGAAAAAAGTCCATTCGACACTCCATGTCGTACGATGTCGGCATGTAAAAGATCTCTCGTGATACATTTGGTATTTACCCGACAAAATTAATTAAATCTCAGCCATAGACGCCCAAGAGAGATCCGGTTTACTCTAGGTCCGCTAGATGGCAGACAGAGTAAACCGGAACGTCGAAATTGACGAGCAGACAGCCAGATGGCGTCAAATCGAAATGTCTGCAAACGGTAGCTGAGGCCATAGATTATTATTATTATTATTATTATTATTATTATTATTATTATTATTATTATTATTATTATTATTATTAGTTGGAATGTTGGTGCCGTAGGCTATATTGAAGTTTGTGTAGACGTCATTAGGCCATCTTCTTTGGTGTAACATCAATACAATATGTAACATCAATGTAAGGTAAAAAATATGGCTGATGATGCCTACTATTAATAGGCAAAACATGTACCATTCACTGTATTAATTTTATGATAATAATTTTGAACAGGACAAAGTCCTGATTTTTAAGATTGTATTGTATTTAATAGGTGGGTGAACAATAAAAACATACTAGTGTTATTTAATATGAAAATCAATGTTGAGAAGAGCAAGACACTGGTGATGACAAGAGAAAAAAAGAGAAGAAAAAGTAATTGTTAGTATCAGGGGACAAAACCTTGAGGTTGTTGAATACTGCAAATATTTGGCAAGTGGAATAATGCAAGATGCAAGGTTGGATAAGGAGATCAGCAGAAGGGTACAAGCGGGAAGTACGTTTTACCAGAATGTAAGGAACCTGGTGTGGAACAGAGAAGTTCCTGTGACATGTAAAGAGATAATATAAAGGATGTACTATGCCCCTATATTAACGTATACATATGGCTTTTAGTGCCAGGAGTCAAATATCAACTAAAAGTAATAAAATACGCTGAGGAGAATTGCAACTGTGCCGCAGAGTGAAAATTTTCCACCAAAGCAAGAGGAGGGTCTATGTATGTAATGCTAAGAAACATATAGAAGCATAGAAAATAACCCGAGATAGATAATGAGCTCTTAATGTGCTTCGAAGATTTAAGAAATAATGGAATTTGAGTTAATCATGAAATGCTTCAATTTTGTGCATGTGAAATTGCATCATGGAGAAATATATACCCAGAGCAGATTTCAAAGCAAGCCGTGGTTGCGTACACTGATAGATGAGGCGAAATAATATTGTTCTATGAAGAAGAACATCTTTGTGTCAAAAGCTGCCTAGTGATCACACGGAAATAGTTATTGAATGTCATTCCTACTTAAATAGACTGCAGGAACACAGTTAGTATTTGTCACAAATTGGCAATGCAGACTAAATGCCGGTGTTTTCTGAAATGCTAAAGAGTTCAACACTGCAAGAGAATGGAACTTCAAGTTTATTAATAAAGACATCAGGCACAGAGAAACAATGATGCGTAGTCATGCTTGCAGTTGCCAAAGAAGGAAGAAAACTTACATCGTATGTTGTCTTCAAGAGAAAGGCAATGCCAAAATGTCATTTTCCACATGGGATGCATATACACGTGCAAGAAAAGGGCTGGATGGACAGTGATCTAATGAAATACTAGGTAAAAACTGTCTGGAAAAGTTGCCCTGGTGCTCTACTTCGCCTACCACCCATGTTACTGGTTGACAGCTTTAGGGAACATCTCAGGAAAGAAGTCAAAGACTCTCTTCTCGAAGGTAGAACAGACATGGTAGTAATTCCAGGTGGACTGACATCTGTTATACAACATCTAGATGTGTCAAATTAACAAACCTTTTAGGGTTCATATCTGGCTTTTTTATGTGGAATGGATGGCAGTGGGCAAGCACATATTCACTCCAGGTGGCAAGATTCGGCATAGAATTTATGTACCAGTGCATAATAGGAGGCTGGAACTTAGTTCCGTGTGAAATGGTTACAAAGATCTTCACGAAAACTGGAATATCCAACTTATCCAACTTGCTGGATGGTCTCGAAGGTGACAACTTTTGGAACAGAGAGAATCATACTGCTCTGAATGTGACGACTCCTCATCGGCCGCGAGCAACAATGAAATGTCGAAGTGTACCGGTAAATTTGATCAGCGCTCTTCTTATTACCGGATGCGACTTGCATTTTGTTACAGTGTTCATAACGCTAACTCATGTACTGCCATATTACCGACTTTAACATTTGTAGGCCATTCTGTAGCAGCGTACAACAGTGCGTAGCAAACCACGTTAATTTTTTTCGCCTGGTCACCTACTTGAAGCAAGTGTTTAAACTGGTAAACTAAAGTAATGTAAATTTGAGAACTTACTTGTTGATATTTCCTTTGTATACGATATAATATTTTAATGATGGAAAACGGGCAACCTACCGTATATATGTACAAACAGCGTGCGATGTGATAAAAATGATTTTATAAATATTTGTCTAATCTATAAATAAATGTTCATTGTTCGTGCAAAATGGTATTTTCACAGCTATATTGGTGATTTCATTGATTTTATTTGAAATTTCAGTGTAACTTCATCCCTTTCAGGAAAAGTCAGCATAATTTACGCAGCTTGGTTTTAGAACACAAAATTTGGTCAAAAAATGCACCTACCGAGCTTGATAGCTGCAGTCACTTAAGTGCACCCACTATCCAGTATTTGGGAGATAGTGGGTTCGAACCCCACTGTCGGCAGCCCTGAAGACGGTTTTCCGTGGTTTCCCATTTTCACACCAGGCAAATGCTGGGGGGTTGTACCTTAATTAAGGCCGCGGCCGCTTTCTTCCCAGTCCTAGCCCTTTCCTGTCCCATCGTCGCCATAAGACATGTGTCGGTGCGACGTAAAGCCAATAGCAAAAATGTACAAAAATTACGTGGGTAGGTACGGTATATAGATAGATAGGAGGAACCAGAAAAGGAACACAAAATAGGACAAATATGAAGGCTGGTTAATGTGTTACGAGGGAGCAACAGGCAAGGACAAACATGAAAACACAAAAGGATGAGGACAATGTTGATATCTTCACTTCGTACACTGCCATCAACAAATAAATAGTCCCTCTCATTAATCCCAATTCTTATACATCAATCTCTTCTCAGCCCCAGCTTCATCAGGAGGGCAGGTATCAACACTCATCGAGGGGCCATCTTGACTGATCTTCAGTCGTGATGTGGGAAGTGTAGGATACGAAGAAAGCCAGATAAGTGCAGGAAAAGGGAAGAAACAAAATCGATAGGTATTGGTGGTAAAAGATGGCGAACACAGACCGAGCAAAAAAGGAGAAAAGGATCCCAATGGAATGTCTTGGAAAGAAACAAGTTAGCGCCAGTTCAAGTCATAAAGATAGATAGGAGGAACAAGCAACAGCTCAGGTACTTCAGTCACATTGTCAGAAGACCCATTGGACTGGAGAAGACTATCATTGAAGGGAAAGTTGCTGGCCGAAAGTTTTGACAACGTGTGCCGTTGAGATGGGTAGATCAGTTAAAGAGCCTTACTGGAGAGAACCCACAAAAAGCAGTTTACTATGCCCAAAACAGACACTCGTGGAGACAGGTCATCACTATACCTTTATGGTGGGTGGGAATAAGACTTGTTGAAAACTGAAATGGTCTCATCATAGCTGCAAACCCTCACAACTGACTTCAATTCAAAACTTTGAAACTACTTCCACATGTTCGTTCACACTTTTCAACTATACTGTTGGCACTGTTCGCAGATCTTTGGCATACCTTCACTACTCAGTTTAGCATTAGGTCAGCGATCTTGGGCCTAGGCAGTTAGTAAAGAGAGAGTAGATTCTGGGTGAAAGTGCATTCCATTGTATTGTCTCTGCTTGGAAGATGAAGAAAACATTGAGCCATACCATTTGCGGCAACATGCCCGTATATTTCCAAGTTTGCAGCTTGCTGGTAAGAGTGCAAGTGGGCGTGCTGTTACACCATAGAACAATTCTGTCCAGTCTTTTTGGGTCACTATATTCCCAAGCTTCATATTGTACTCAGAGATTCTGTTACTATGTGTTATTAGTTAACTGTACAAAGAGCTACTTTTAAAAATTACCGCCTGAGACCCGCAAATTAACTGCAAAGCAAACTATCCACATGCGAGTTATTGGGAGTAGAATGTATGTAGAAAACAAGTTGATTAACCTAAGTTAAATGGAATTGTATAAAGTTTACTAATGCTGTTTTACTTTATTTAAATACTAACAAGGGAACTACAGCACCTTTCAAGCCAAAATCATCTTGGAAATTCTAACAGCAGAAGCTATGTACCATAAGAAGGCCATATTCAAAAAATGAGCTGCTACTGTAAAGTGTAATGTCCTGAAATCCAGCACCGAACCTCCCACTTAAACTATTGGTAAATAACACTTCAACTTACTGGCTGGACTTGACAGTCCTGACTGCTTACAGGAGGAGGAGCATAGAGATTGGTAGTTTTATGTCACAGTCTGGTAAATTACTCTAGTAGGTAAATGACCAAGTAATGTTTTATGAAATAGGCCTCAGGTCGTGTGGCAAGTACAGATCATATAGTACATTCCAAAAAAAATCTTGCAGTGGCCTTGGTCATTCTTATTTTTGTGGTTATTAACAGCTTGATGCTGGAAAGTGTCCGTATTCACTTCCTGTCTTAATAGATTTTTGCTCTTGCCCAGGAGGAAGGAAGGAAGGAAGGAAGGGAGGGAGTGAGTGAGCTGTGTTGACATAAGGATCAGCTGTCTGTTGACATTTCAGTTTATTGTTTAGCAAAATAATTATAACAGACTGTGAGGGTAGTTTAGAAATAGACCTGTTGTATTGTTTCCTTAACATCTTAACATTTTTATTACCCCACCATAGTTACAAACCGTCAGTATAAGGGAACAAAGGAAATATTTCAAGGCTAGACTAACTACTTAACTACAACTACATCTATAACTAATTTAATCTAAATCGTCTATGCCTAAATTACACTCTAACTTGGTGGCACCCCGCAGTGGCGGGATACCAGACACCATGCAGGGCACCACCCCTAACTAAATCTACTGAGCCGCCTCTAACATGGGTGGAAATCTGAACTGCATGTTAGGGCACCCCCTGCATCTACTCTTAACGTCCTAACTAGTTATTCTACTGCCTACTTCTAATTTAAAAGAACTGGCTGGTCGTGGTATCCCCTTGGTAAGGAAAAATGTCTGTCCAGCCTGTGATACCACTCCCAGACACGCCTCGAGTGTCAGATGTCTGCCCCCACCGACACCTAATTGGCAATGTGTTTCCTTCCCATTCTTTTGCGTGGCGAATTACATGAGGCGGAAGGCAGTCCATTATGTGACCCATCACGTTCTTATCTACTGTCCAGCCTGATGTATACGAGTCGCCTTTCTTGCACATTGCCAGCACCCATCCTTGCTTCTCCTGTTTCACCACGTGCGGACATGCTTATTCTTTTCACCTTGGGGTGGGTCAGTCACACCCCTACCCTTCCATCTCTTATACCTCCCACTCCCTATCCCATATCTTTCAGTCTGCTCTTTCTCACTTACACCCTACCTTTCATCTACCTTATTTCGATCGTATCCTCTACAGTTTACACACTGATTGCTCATTTTCTTCCACTATGTCATATAGGTAATACACCTATACACCTTTTTACAATACCGAACTTGCAAACAATTCAACAGTTCCCTTACTTCTCTACTAATTTACAGCATCTTCATACAGTTCTTCCACCTTATTTACGTCTCTTAGTCTACAAAACACTCACTAATTGCACATTTCTTTAAACAGTACCCACTGAATGTTTATATCACCTCTTAACAGTTCCGCTCTCAACTTACTTTCTCATATCTAATTTCTTTATACTGCCAGGCTGAGTGGCTCAGATGGTTAAGGCGCTGACCTTCTAACTCCAACTTGGCAGGTTCAATTGTGGCTCAGTCCGGTGGTATTTGAAGGTGCTCAGATATGACAGCACCGCATCAGTACATTTACTGGCACGTAAAAGAACTCTTGCGGGACTAAATTTCGGCACCTCAGCTTCTCCGAAGACCTTAAAAAATAGTTACTGGGACGTAAAGCAAATAATATTATTATTCTTATTATTATTAATTTCTTTATAACAAGGTTTTCCTTCCTCACCCCTATCTAGCAATTACCTACTCGTCTCTTAATACAATCTTTCACCAATATCTACAAACATCTTCTCATTGTGTCTACATTATCTATAATATAACACATTTGTCTAAATCTTCCTCATCCCTATCTAGATATTACCTACTCGTCTCTTAATACCAATATCTACAGATCTCTTCTTATTTTATCTACATTATCTATTATATAACACATTCGTCTACATCTTCCTCACCCCTATCTAGATATTACCTACTCGTCTCTTAATACAATCTTTTACTAATATCTACAATTTTCTTCTTATTTTATTTACCTTATCTATAATATACACATTCATCTAAATCTTCCTCAGCACTATCTATATATTATCTACTCTACTCGACTCTTAGTACATTCTTTTACCAATATATACACATCTCTTCTTATTGTATTTACATTATACATAATCTAACACTTTCGTCTAAATCTTACTTCCCATTTCTCTGAATACTACATTTCCTTATTCGACTCCCCATTTTACCTGTCTCCTCTCTTCCTCACATCTCCGCCTGCCTGCTTCTCTCCTCTCCTATCCCCTTTTGTAAACATAACTCCAGCCCTCCCTTCTCCTTTCTTCCCTTCCTCTTATCCCTATCTTTTCTCTCACCTCTTTTTATTGCCTCCTTTTCGCTCTCACCATTCTACCTTTAAAAATCTAGCTCTAACTGCATTTAAATATTTTGATATATTTGTTCCTCTTTCCCACTGTCTGCACAACCATGCTGTCATCTTATAACTCGCTACTTTTTCTATCTCTTTCCTACTCAGCACTTTCTTTTTAATCTCCTCTAAGGCTCGGCACTGGTTAAATACATACAGGTCCGACCATCCCTCCCCACACAAAATACATCTATCGTTATTTTCTCGACCCACCCCCTGTTTTTCGGAACTCCCATTAACCACCGGTATAAATCTCTTTTATCCCTTCTGCCCTCAAATTCGGTTCTCGGGTTCGTTGTTTCCATGAATTTGTTTAATACTGATAGAGTCTCTTTCCCTACATTCCACTATTAAACTCTGTCTTTCTAATCTGATACTCTCCCCTTTACCCTATTCCATGCCCATTCTTTCCTCTCCCCCCATCCCGCACACCCCAATTCCCCTAACCCTAAATTTAGTATTTTTTTTTTTTTACACTTATTCACCCAGTATCCTTCGTTCTCCATACTTTTCTGGAACCTATACATACACCTCTTGTATCAAATCCCCTCCCTTCCCTTATAATCTTATCCAATACATCTTCACCCTCTTAGCTATTGTAATTTCTATCGATTCTTTACATACTAATCTAGCCCCCGCATTTGCAGTACAGTCTGGAACACCCATCGTAATCTTACTAAATTTTGCTACCACTTGGTTTAGTTCCTTCCTAGCCTCCTCCAATCCCCAAACTTCTACCCCAAATAACATTTTTCCTTTTACCAGTGATTACGTCACCATTCTCTGAATTTTGTATTTTATATCTGGGAATTTATTTTCTAATACCCCCACTGCTGCAAGTGCTCCTCTCCCCTTAAATTTGGCCCTTATACTCTAATCTTTCCAGGATCCGTTACTACTAACTATTACACCTAAATACTCAATTTTTTTTCCAGGTCTGATTTCTTCCTGCTCTACCATCCAAACTTTCTTTCCTGGCTTTCCTTTTCCTATATACCATTATCTGCGTCTTTTGTATATTTACTCTAAGTGACCATCTTCTAGTATATTCAACAACCTCATCTAACCCTCTTTGCAACCCCCTTGCTTCGACTCAATACACTTACTCAACCCTCCCCCCTGTAATTTAATCATCACCAGTACTTTCTCATATATTCCTTCTATTGCCGCCCTCATTTTCTTCGACAACCCTATATCTCTTAATCTAGTAAATAGCACCTCCCAACTCACTGCATCAAAGGCTTTCTCTGAATCAATTGCTGCTACATATAATCTCATCCCTGCTATCTTCACATACTTTGTAATTAAAGTATCCAAAATCCACACATCATCCACTGTGTTCCTCCCTTTCCTAAACCCATTCTGATACTCTGATATCCTTCCATACTGCTCTGCCCAATTTTTAATCCTATTGGCTAGAATTCCTGTATACACCTTCGACAACGAGTCAAGGAGTGTTATTCCTCTATAATTATTAGGATCACTTCGAACCCCTTTATTCTTATATATTGGACATAATACCCCTTTTCTCCACTCACTAGGAAATTTCGCAGTTTCCCACATCCTGTTAAAAAATTTAACCATCACCTTCAACATCGGTTCATTTGCCTCCACTTCCTTCCATACCCTGTTTGTAATACCGTTGGCCCCACCTGCTGCATTTGTTCTTGCTTTACTTAACACCCTAATTACTTCCTGTCTTGTTATCTCCGCATCTAGTATCTGTACTCCTGCTTCTAGTTCTCTTACGATATAAGTCTTGCCCATTTCCCCATGCCAGTCTCCCCTCTCACCCAAAAGACCTATAAAATATTCTACCCACTCAAATTCCCCTATATTTCCTTCCCCGTTGGTCTCGTTCTCTTTATCTTATTTATCGCTTCCCAAATCCTCTCAAATCGTTTTTGAAGTGATATGAGAATCGGATAATTTTTATGGTGATTACAAGGTATATATTGGAGATTGTAAAAAGTCATATGAAGAAGGTAAGGAATTTTAGAATTAAAGAATTTTATGAAGCGATGCGATATTATCAGAGGAAATACACCGCAGGATTGTCCAGGTTTAAGGTATGAATTCTAAATATTGATATTTAGTTCAGATTTAGATGGTGACGTAACCTCATGATAGCTGTTATGATGAAGTATGTGTGTCCTGTGCTATATTCTCAAAACCTGCAAAATGCGAGATAAAGAGCATATTATACATGTGTGGTTAGGAAACGGTAAAGAACTGTATTCTGATATTCACACTGCAGATACGAGTCGAATAGCTTGCACAGTAGGATTATGATTTCGATACGACGTGGTAAGCATATAGAGCCGCAGACATATAACTTAAGAAATATGTAGATAGAATAAGGAAATATATTTTTAATGAATAGTAGAAATTGAATTCGTAAATATGGATTTTTGTTGCCAAGATCATATCAGCGCCGTCACGAGAAAATGGTTAAACAGAATTGAATGAAAATCGGTATGTAAAGTCGGGGAATAGGGAACTACAGTCTACGCTCTAATTAATTTTATAAGACGGCCTTATATGACAGGGTCGAAAGAAAGCTGAATGTGAAGGCCTACAATACAGAAAGCTCATAACATTGATCAACAATAACATTACATTGACCATTGTTTGTTGTGATTTGCTTTGTGTGTCTGTTGTCATTCATCTCCGATAGACGGGATTACTGCTGTATACTGAGGTTTTTTTAATCTGCTCGACGTCGCGCCGACACAGATAGGACTCATGGCGATGATGGGTTACGAAAGGGCTAGGAGTGGGAAGGAAGCAGCCCCTATGTTAAATTCGTTACAGCCCCAGCATTTTCCTGGTGTGAAAATTGGAGACCACGGAAAACCATCTTCAGGGCTGTCGACAGTGGAGTTCAAACCCACTACCTCCCGGATCCAATCTCACAGCTATGTGCCCCTAACTGCACAGCCAACTCACCCGGTCGTACCGAGTATAACAGACTGCCTGAAAATTGGCGGGAAGTAGCTGGGGAGTTAGATAAATTTCTGATACTACTGATACATGGCTAACAGGTTCATCATAGCATTCGAGCTATTCAATATTGTTCAACTCTGAGGCACTGATTGGAATGAGCAGTGTGGATATTTAAAGGAATAATGGCAATGAAGTGTTCACGGCTGTCTGCGGTCTGGTCATTGCAGCACTGGAACTTTGGACTGTTAGATCGGCACCGTAGTACTGTTCGTTAAAAGTGAGAAAATGTGCGGTTTATTAATTTTGATTTAGTATTTTATATATTAATTTTGATTTAGTATTTTATATAACATTGCTTTTAATCACTACATTCCTTCTGACGGTAGGAAAACCACCGACAGTCTTTCTGAGAATCCCGTAGCGAAGCACGGGTACATCAGCTAGTCTATAATATTCTTGGGATATCCTATGTCTCACTGGAGTACGCTCTCCAACTGCAGTTATCCAGTTGTTAAAAAAAAGTTGTAAGTTCCTTCTCTCAATTACATCATCATAAGGCAAATGATATCAATAAAATATAATTAATTAAATCAGTGAAATAAAATCAACAAAACAGTAAAGTCGATCAATAAAATCTGTCAATAAAATCTGAACTCAATCGATTTGGATTCCTTTTCGGAAATTAACCAGTAACGATTCACGTGCGAAGGCTTTACATCCCTAATGCCTGCTAAATCCGGCTCCTAACTTATCATCTTCTTATATGTTAAGCTTTATAAAAATCCAATTTCAACTATTCATTAAAAATATATTTCCTTATTCTATCTACATATTTCTTAAGTTATATGTCTGCGGCTCTATATGCTTACCACGTCGTATCGAAATCATAATCCTACTGTGCAAGCTATTCGACTCGTATCTGCAGTGTGAATATCAGAATACAGTTCTTTACTGTTTCCTAACCACACATGTATAATATGCTCTTTATCTCGCATTTTGCAGCTTTCGAGAATATAGCACAGGACACACATACTTCATCATAACAGCTATCACGAGGTTACGTCACCATCTAAATCTGAACTAAATATCAATATTTAGAATTCATACCTTAAACCTGGACAATCCTGCGGTGTACTTCCTCTGATAATATCGCATCGCTTCATAAAATTCCTTACCTTCCTCATATGACTTTTTACAATCTCCAATATATACCTTGTAATCACCATAAACATTATCCGATTCTCATATCACTTCAAAAACCATCACATAACTTCATTCAACGATTCCTTAATACATTTTCAACTACTTATTATAAACTCATTCAATATAACCTTCATGAAAAATGTCGCAATTACACGTATATATATCATTCTTAAGTATGTCAATATGTGTTCCCTTATTAACTTCCTTTTAATAAGACCTTGATGCATAACCTAATATATATCACCAATACTTAAAATAATCACATCGCTCTACAAGGAGTACACAATTTCATTCATTCCTATCTAACGCGTGGTCCGTCTGTGACGTAATATATGTATACATTCTCCACAAGACTATTGATATCCATTACCTTATGTTAGCTCTTAGTAATCGGCTGTTATGTCAAGTTATTGGCAATCATTTTCTCGATTACTTCACTTAATTCTTTGCTTAAAAACACTATTATAGGTTCGCGAGATAAATTCGTAGTTCTACACTGCCTTAAATATTACATTAATATCTTAAGTATTTATACTTCACTGTATTATCACTTGCACACTTAAGTATAATCATTTCTAACTTCTAAAGATTTCCACAGCATATGCCGCAAAAACTCAACATAACTTAAGAATTATGATACTAATTGTAAAGACTTAGCTCGTTTCTCGATACTCTGATGTCAGCTGTTCATCCCTGACCGTCACATGGGTAGCCTAGCAGTCTGGGTCTCTGGTTGATATGGATTCCTCCTCCCATTCGGACCTGGACTTGATAGGAAGACTTCATCTCTCCTCTCACGCCGGTCATCTCGCTGGGTGTCTTCTCCTCTTTTCGGGCTGGTCATCTGGCTGGGTGTCATCTCTCTCTTTTCGGGCTGGTCATTTGGCTGGATGTCATCTCTCTCCAGGTCGGTCCATCATCAACGTCCAGCAGATCATCATCATCTTCTTTAGGCTGCCGACAAAGTCAAATATTCCCGAAGAATACATGGTTGTTTTATAATTCGAAATAAAAATATAATTTTTCTCTCATGATACTCTTCTTATCCTTCGATTGCGTTATTTATGGCCAACTCCTTAAAACTGCATATAATATATCTATCTCTTTTCTGAGTAAAACTTTAGAATTATCTAAAATATGCTTCAGGGTTATTCGCGTATCTGGACTTTTTTTTTTTCTTCTGACGATATTTCTCAAGGGGATTATCCCTTTTTCTTCTTAATAATATGATCTTTCTTTACATATAACTGCCGAAACTTTGCTGGATTTCTTCCTTTTCGCAGCGCGATCAAAATTTACGTCTAGCCTCTGGCAGTTCAATTTTTCAAATGTCTATTTTATTTCAATAATCTCTTCTGTTTCATTTTTTTTTTTAACAATCTACTTGACCTATTGCTGTTCCACAGCGCCTTCAGTATATATTCGTTCTCAGTTAGACATGGCCTTCAGTTATATATCGATATCACAACTTCATAGTGTATTCCTTTTAACATGGGTGGGCCATACCTTCTTCCGGCGCCATTTTTATACACGTCTACGAAATGCAACGGGCACAACTTACAAACACTGGCCTCTCAAGGCACAACTTGTGATATGAAAACTGATTTAATAGGGGTATTTAATACCCAACCTACGGGGGCTTTCATAGAAGAGGAACGTGTTAAATAACTGGCCCAAACACAAAATGAATGGAGGCATACCGTGCACTCCAAGATAATAAACACTAAAAACCTAAAGGGCTCTAGGCCGATGAAACAGGGGCTATTCCCAAACTACTGAGGTGACTTGTATAGAAATTACAATTACCACATTTCAGAATGAAAAACGGTTATGAAACGTAGTCACATCAAACCAAGATGAAGGGGAGCTCGAGAGGGTACATCACTCTCTATCCTCCGATTAACAGTTAGAGATTTATTAAATTTTTTACATCAGCCGGAAGAAAGTTACATTTTAGAAAAGAAGGTTACACAGTTAACGATTCGGACCTTTCCCTTGGATTAAACTGCGGAAGTAGCAAGAAAGAATAGTTATGTGGCCATTAGCTTGTAGATGTTCTGCTGACCGATGAAAGAGGCCACCCGCCTCCTGCTCTGACACACACTCAGTAAGATGACGATCAATTGGCCAAGAAATGTGAAAGGCCGCAGTTTATAAACCCTCAGGGAAGGTTAGAGATCATTCAGGAATAAACCAGCCACACCCTCTCAATTTAATTGGTCAAATTCAAAGTTACACTTCAGAATCGAACAAGAAGCCTGGAATTGGTAGAAAATTAATTACAGAAATTAGGGATTGGCTAGATTCAAAACTGGCAGAAAGAAAAAGGAAATATTGCCAACCCAAAAATAAATGAACATCATTCAGTTACAAAAACCTAGAAATACAAAACTTCTTTAACTTATAAGTTCTTACACCTCGCATTAGGGTGAATGAGCATAGTCTTTTAGTAGTGTCATCTGTGGAAGAAAGTCCAAACTTCTTGATGAATGTCAAAAAAAAAAATTGTAGAAATTCAGTCAGTTTAGGAAACTGCACAATAACAAAATAACATCTTATTTCTGTAGTGACATCTTCTGAGTAAAGTTCTAAGTTTTAAGTTCACTGTTTTACCATCAGAGGAGTTCATTTAGGCGCTGAATTTGAATGCGCGGCGTTGGGGTGTACCTCCCGGTACAAGTTTAAAATATATAAATTTTCTATAGCACATAGCTCTAACAACCTTACTCCATAACTATTTATACCTTTGTCTTTACTCCTTCTATACCCTCTCACTTTGGTATCCTCCCTCCCATAATCTGGTACCCTATTGCTCACTCTCTTTCCGATCCCCCATTAAAATAATTCCACATACAGCCCTTTAATTTTGTTTATTTCTTCAATCAGTTCCTCAAAAAAAAAAATTTCTATTCGCATAAATTGAATCCTTAAGATGCTTATATAATAGAGCCAGACAAATTGCCTCCTTTGCATCACTTCCCATTTTAATTCTAAACCATACCACCCCCTCTACCTCACTCTGTATCCTCTCTACCCTCCCTGCTATCTCATTTTTCATTAAACTGCTATCCCATCAGGGTTTCTTCCCATTCTCCCCATTTTTTTCATCACATTGACTACTCTATACCCGTCCCATTCAATTTCTACCCCTTCCCTAACCACGTCTCCACTAGGGCAATTATCTCAAACTTCTTTACTAATTCTTCAAATTCTTTGTTCCCTAGCTTCCCCATCAACCCCTCATTATTTCACAACCCTATCATCATATCTAGTTCTTTATTCCCTCCCTCTCTGTGCTTCTCCACTTGCACCCCTACTCCGTGTCACTGTTCCTTGCAAGTCTTCTCCATCTCCCTCCTCTTCCTTTTCTTCTTCCTTCTCTTCCTCCTTCCCTTTCTCCGTACCTGCGCCTTTTCTCCTTCCCCATAAATCTTTCAAACTTATTGACCTTTCTTTATTTAGTGCCTGTCTCCTCCTCTCCATTTTACTTTCTGTGTTCCTTTTACTCGCTGAGGATGAATCATTACCCTGTCTCCTATTACCTTCAATCACCTCTTTCACTTCACTCTGCACCACTCGTGACATATTACTCTTTCATCCACCTCTGCGTTGTGCTGGCTCTTCAGGATCTCTGCATTCCCGACCATCTGGTTGCTGACACTGTTATTTTCTCGGGTCTAGTTAACTTTCGGAGAGGCTATACCCATGTAAATTTATAGCGAGGAGGTTATCATTTCTCTACTGGCGCTTGGAATATTTTTTCACGATACATACACTACGGTCACGTAAGGTAGGTGACGCTGTTTGAATAAGAAAACAGAAACGTTTGTCACAATATTGTGATCGATCATCGAACTGTATCATTTTCTCGCTATCTACACTTGCGACTTCTCTCGTCGACATTTGAAGGCGATATTGGATCGCAGGTTATGATAATCTTTTTCTGGCTTTTTCTGTTTCGCATTGGTGTATAAACTTTTAATCATTTAATTTCAACTGCGATAATGCATTAGTTTCCAGTAGACAGAAGCAGGATCAGCAGTTCTTTTCTGTGTGCCACGAACACATGGCAATTTTTGAAACCAAAAACCAGAACTTTAAATACCAAGTAGTTTATCTTTAACATTCAATGTATATTTATTTCACTAGTTTAGTCAGGGGAAGCAGGAAAGTCAAACCCATAAACGTTATTGTAACGCCAATATTTCATATGGTTATAAGTGTTTTCATTTGAACGAGTGTGTTATCAAACATTACAAGTATTCCCAGTGTTCCGTGAACATGAACGCGCGACAGTTTAGACTAAACCTATGTCTTTATACATTTTGCTTTATTGCGTGTATTTCATCCAGTCTTTTTCAGACAGAAACAGAACTGTCAAATCCAAGAATGCTCTTAGAGAGCCAAGTTTTCCACACCATTATAAGTGTCCTTATTGTGTTTTGTATATATTTTCAATCCAGTACATGAAATTCCAGTGTTCTGTGTTCCATGAACACAAGACTGTTAGAGCCAGAACTGGGAACTTTCCAAGCTCCAAGTTCTTCTTGCCAAGTGTATGTTGCATTTCAAGGTAATATCTATCAACTCAATGATGTATTTCCATGCAACCACCTATAAGTGCATGGATTTTTCATTATGATGATTGTTATCAGTTTCCCCTTAATTTAATTTTCACCAAGAACTGATGATGACTGCATGGGAGTCGAAACCGGTCTTCTTATAATTGAATAAATTGTTGCAATGTCGTTGAATGGTGGAACATCCCTCAAACTCTACATTATTGGCGATGTCGGAGTCGATAAGTAATACCCGTTGACTGCTGTTGTCTAAAAGAAAATTCAGAGTGAAAGAGGAAAACAAGTTTTCGTAATAAATGCGTAAATGATGTGGCCGATAGCAGTGTTAACTTGTTAGGTTGAACGAGAGGCTGTTCCCCGCTGGATGTGCGAGCACACCACACTGGACAGAGCTGATTCTCCAGTCCCTTTGACTGATGCTATTTTGGTTTCAGGTGAGACATAGAGATCAAATATGCATTCATATTTCTAAATAATGACGGAGTTGGGAGAAAAAAAACCCAGATCAGATGTAAGGCTTTTCAGGCATTTGCTCTAGTGTCAGACCTAAGACAAAACGCTGGTTGATAGAGCAAACGCCTGAAAAGCCTTACATCTGATCTGTTTTTTGACATGCTCTATTGGTGGAAAAAATATCTAATTCCCTCCATGGGAACTTAGAATTTCCATTCGGAGTTGGGAGAGTCATGCAATCGCATGGCGCCAAAATTTATCTGCGTTTTTGTCTAGTGATCCTTAACGCAAGCTTGGACTTACACGCTTACCGTATTTTGTAACTACTTCACTCTTCAAGCAAATTTTTTCTTCATGTGCCTGCCATTACTCCTATTAGAACTCTTTTCGCGTCAGTCGTGTCTCTCAGTTCCCCCATTCCCGTCCTGCCTCCACCTGCCATCTTGTTTGAAATTTTGTATGATTGTACGGTATTAGTTATTTATAATTTAGACCTGACTTATAATGAATTTAACTGTTGCTTGATCTATCTCACTGTTGATTCTTTAGAATTGTGTTACTCATTCAGTTAAATTTATATCACCTATTAATGATTTGGCATAAAAATTTCCACGTCTATGTATCTGTATTAACTACCATAATTCAAACTAAACACGCACCATACACTTTCAATATTTGTCCCTGTATCCATCAAATTATATATTTGTTATGCTTTGTACCCACTGGTCGGTTGTGTACACATACATATATCTATTCTAGGTTTGTTATGATTATTGAAATTATATTTTCATTTAGTTGTATATCTTGTTACCATCTTTTGCGTCCTGGATCCCTCTGGGCTATATTCCACTGCGCACAAAAGTGTTTAGTTGTTATTATTATCATCAGTAATATTAATGTTAAACCTGTACTGTCATTGAATAGTAGCTTTGGCCTAACATACGGTCACCACATGTTGCAAGAATACTACAATATAACCTAGTAACAGTTGATAACATAGTAACAGTTTATAAGAATATGATAAGCAGTAAACCAAATGTAACAAATTAAATCAAACATACATATCGGATTTTGAAAAATAACAAATGAGTAAGCCTTAGTGTGGATGTAATTAGCGAAAACACAAGTTTTGAACAAACTGATTGCCGTTTCATACCGATTTGAATGTGTATGAGGTTTTCCCCGACATTTACGAAAAATCTCATATAACGACAATTCGCTATAGCAAGTCAATTTTTCCGCTATAACGGACTTCTGCTGTATTTCAGTACTTCGACATTGATCAAGACAATTATACTTTCAGACATGAAAGTGAGGAGGATCTTACTGAATTTGACATTTGGTGAGGAAGATGGGGATTCAAATGATGTTGAGTGCAGGAGTGATGTAATGGAAGTCCTGGAAGTATCACACAGTTAATGTAGTGTCACTGTAGACACACTTATGTTTTATATGGAAAATCAAGATGATTTTGCATTCTCAGATATTGTTTTCTTGAGAAATTTATGATCCAAAATTAGAAAGAAAAACTGTTATCTGAGAAACAAAAAGTTATGCAGGTTTATTTTTGTTAGAAATTTGTTTGCATAATCCACATTGCGTTTTGTAAAATTATTCCTATAGTGTGTCTGAGAATATAATGTAAAATTCTATAATTACTTTTTAGCTTGTTTATATAAAGTATTCCAATATTTTAACCAATGGTTTTGTTTTTATGCAGATGTGGGCAACTTTACTGCACTATGTCATCCTCTTCCAAAGCTTCAGGAAGGATTTCTAAAGTGGGCCTTTCTTTCCTCAAAGCATAGAATTCATGAATCTTTCTCCTAATAGCTGCTTTTACACAATCATCAACTGTAACTCTCTTCTTTCTTTCTTTCTTTCTTTCTTTCTTTCTTTCTTTCTTTCTTTCTTTCTTTCTTTCTTTCACCTTGTTTCCCTGTCAGAGTGCTAAACTTAAGTTCACCCCTAGCCAGACTCAACACTCCCTCTTTCATTATCTTCTTCACTCCTGTCGCTTCTGAAACTGTCTGCACAACATTCAATTTCAAGTCGTGTTCTCGCTTCATAACTTTCATATGTTCACTCAATTTATAAACAATTTCATGTGCCTGGCCTCGTTGTGGTCTTCCGGATTTAAAAGAGGACCTAGGAGCCATGCTCGTCGCTTTAGTAATTTCAACATAGCCTGCACGTAACAACAAGCACCGCTTGTGAGACATTTTCACTTCAGCGCTAGCCTGGCAACTGGACCTGCTGCAGGAGTGGGGGGATGATAGCTCCCACCACTGCATGCGCAACCATTTCTCGCGCAGGACGCTTTCAACCAAAATCGACCATAATTTTAAATTAAATGCCAGGCAGAAGTTGTATACAGGGAAGTAATCCAAGGTCTGAAGTGCTAAAAGTGGACCGTGAAGTGTGAAAGTCTGTGTGTTCTCTCACATAGATTCTCGGTAAAAGTCCGACAATGCCTCATTAAGGTCTCAGAGAAACTTAGCCATTCCCAAGTAATTGATAATAAAAGACACAGCCTACATCAACTACCGTGCACACATAAAAACTGAACACCTTTTTTATTGTTATTGAACAATCTCCACTAACATATTTTAAATTAAGAGAACAGTCCCTGAAATTAGAAATATATACCGTTACATGAAATTGATAACCTTAAAAACGACCACGTAGCTCACAGGCTTATATGAGCATTTTAGACTTTTGCCTAGTAAAAATGTTTGGAATAGCATATTTAACCATTCTTTCAGTATAAAACGGGTGTGAAAAAGGAGAAATTAAGATTTACGGTACTTATAAAATATTCAGATATTTTTTAATAATTCATTGCCCTAAAAACTAGACAGGTTTCATCAAAATTTATCAACCACATTTTCTGGATACTAGGCCCATGTTTGTCCAATTATTAGTACTGGCACACAGTCTCTAAGAATAATATGCATGTTTATTTCAGAATAGCTGTTTATTTCTTGAGAATTATCCCTCAGTAAATTGGAAAAAGGCCAAGAATAGGAAGCCTACATATTCAAAATTCCATTGCTCACAGGTTCTCTGAATCCACGTTCCTATACAGTAGCTTACTTAATAATTCACAATTATGGTAATTGAAAGTAATTTCATAACAGTTCAATTTCCACTCACTTATCAGGAGACATACCAGATCCCTTCTGACAGCGATCTGTACAATTATTAGCTGCCCAAGGGTTCACCACCCTTGAATAATTTTCCATTCCACATGTAAACCCTAACTTAACTCTCCTTCAATTTAACTACTGCAAAAGCTCTCACTTATTCTCTCAAAACATTTGTCAATATATTATCACTCCATTACATATAATACTACAACAGATCAACTAACTGACATATTTCAATATGAAAGCACTCAAGGAACTGTAAACATTATCACGTGCTAACCATGCATTCAAAGCTGAAATGCCCACAACATGGCGATGCGCGAATGTGTTCAGTATTCTCCATAGCATCAGTACACTGTGTGAGTCTAGATAAGTAATATTAAAGTCTTTGGTATCAGTTCACTCATGTTTCTTTTTGTCAGTCTTCTGTGTACAGTCATAATCACATAAAGTGCTTCCTACGTGTATTCATCAACCAAACCTGAAGCAGCTACGTAGGAGGAAGGCTCTCTACTCCTAAAGTCAGCTGCAACAGTATCAACCCTTCCATCAGATGATTCGCAGTGAACTACTTCATGAGTCTCTTGTCCCATTTCAGCTTAGTTTCTTTCTCTTCCTCTGTAAATATTGTGGTATACTTTACATGCATGAAATACTAGTCGGATTTTTTATTATGAACACTTGAGTGTGGGCTTTAATTACAAATGCGCCTATTGCAAAATGAATTATACCAATGGTTTTGTTGTATAATTCTGCATTATGGTGTGTAAGAAAAATTGTTTTTGAAGTTCATTAATAATATTTTTATTTGTGGTTGTAGTAAAAATTATTTGGTGTTTTGGTTTCTTCTGTCTGAACTGCTCACTTCAAAATATATGTATGGAAAACTACGTCTCTGATGGTAATGAAATTTTTGTACATTACAGGCACATGTATTGGTAGTGTAATATTCAAGTTACAAGTTTTTTTAACTACCCATAAAGAAGTTCTTTTCATTTACCTGAAGCAACTTTTTCTCAGCGTAGGATAAATATACAACGGGAAACGTGGGCTTGTCTTGAAGTACTCAGTCATGGTTATCACAAACAACAACCACTGTATCGTACAATCTGATATTGAATTTATGAACAGTAATATTGACGGGAGGATGCGTGTACCCTGGACCATGCAATTAACAGCAGGCAGGGTGGTGAAATTGGGTGCAGCATTGCTGCATTCAGTAGTAGTTGTGGCTCGCACTGAACACAGCTTTTTGTTTACTTGCAACCCACAATTTCATTTCCTTGTACAAATTTCCCTTCCCTTACCTTTTTTCATAACGGCTTTTGAGTTTCAGTGGCAGGTTTAAGAAGTGGTTTGCTTCCTAGCTTAGAAATGTCACACTGTAGAATTTTTACAAGTGTTATTTACATTATAAATATCTTTACAATATTTAATTTAGTCAATGTTCTTCGTCTGATAGACACCATATTCCATTGAATTGGAACTGCTGTCATTCATGTTGATCATGACTACCTTAATTAAGGTTACATTTTCAGACAGTCCACCTTTCTCCTAGTAGTGGTCTTGAATTTACTTTGTTTCCAGAGTTTGTGAGTTACGGTATGTAACGCTTCTTGGCATAAAGCGCTCATTGCTTCCATACCTTTATCATTTTCTAATGTGTTAGCCATTTTTTTCTTTCCTATTTTTCCCTTTTACATAAGCCCAATTGAGCTCGATTGGATTCAGCTCGCAGTGGGCCACTGGTAAACAAATAAGCTGTATATCTGGTCGTGGTCATTAGTTAGTTTTTCCAGCTACTTTACTGGTGCTCTGGTAAGGACAGTCAGCTCTGATTTAATTAGTTGCTTTAGTTGTCAACTTAGGTGGTAGTGAAATAACTCTTTGATGTAATCCAAGATATCATTTTCGGATTTCAGCCCTGATATGTTCTGTTTTTCTGGTTAAAGGATCAACCATCGTGTGATATGGAACTAGGTCTGTAACGACAGCGGACCTTTGAGGCAATAAACTCGTTACTTTCGTGAGCCATTCTTCATTTTGAGTTGAGTTCATTTCAATGTGGTAATTGCTGCTTCCACTCTTAGCAATAAAACAAAGATCTGCACTGTCAAGAAAATCCTCCTTCCAATGTGTAAAATATGACGCATTTCTCAGCTCCAGACGGTGTTTTGAACTCTCCACTCCATCCATAAATTTGCTGAATGTACCCTCTATCTTGATTACAGCTGACAAAGTTGTTTTCTCAAGCATCAACCACATTTTCTTGCCCCCCATATTTCATCATGTGGTTTAGTTCACACTAGGTCTTATCTGTAAAGATCATCTTGTAGCCCTGTGCTTGTTTTCCCCTCCCGGCTTCTGTCGGAATTGAAAATTTTCACGTGTATTCAGAGTTCATTGTTAAACGAAATTCTCCTGGAGAACCCCTGTAATAACAGTAGCTTCTATTTTTTATCCCCATCACATATAATCTAGTGCCATTGCACAACTTAGGTGGTTTAAGG
Organism: Anabrus simplex; assembly: GCF_040414725.1. Classification (NCBI taxonomy): domain Eukaryota; kingdom Metazoa; phylum Arthropoda; class Insecta; order Orthoptera; family Tettigoniidae; genus Anabrus; species Anabrus simplex. Next base: position 82,665,608 of record NC_090267.1, on the reverse strand, counting down.
TTACGTAACACAACAGGATTAAGAGTATTTAGTAATTCTACTGGATAATTGACGGCATCGTTCCTTTGTAATACTGTGTCGACTGATTTATACTCGGTTTCTTCTGCATCAAAATATGTAAGCAATGCTTCATTTATTTCATTAGCCGTATCATTAAAGTAAATTTTCAAAAATCCAGGATCTTGATGAGCATTTAGCAATGGACTGCCTATGGAATGCTAAATTTGACCTTGTACTTTGAAAGTTGGTATAAAGCCGGCTTGGATGACTTGCTTAGCACCAAAAGATGTCATTTGAAAATAGCTGCTATATTTCCTAATTTGGTAAAAAAAATGACCATGATCTGGATGGGCACGCATTAGTAACTGTACAATGGTTCAGGTAGGTATTAGAGTGGTGGCAGCTGAACCTTGCCAGAATCGCAACACATGCCTGGTGTTTCATCTTTCCACTTGAGAGCATTGCAGAATTGGCATTTATGGATCATTGTACCAGTGGTTATCAAGCTGCTGTCATCCTAATTAATTTCAGGATTGTAAAACATCCCGCAACGGAACTTAATTTTACATGGACGCAATTGTCTTTCTTTTCGGACCCCAGGGTGATGTTGCTCATATCGCGTTTGAATTGTCCTGTGATATGTGCGATTATTTTGCTGGTGTGTAGCTGCCGCTGCTCTATGAAATTTGGGATTATTTTTCTGGTACGTGTCCGCTGCTGCTCTATGGAATTCGGGATTTTTCTTTTGGTATTTACTTGCAACAATGGTATGTGCGGAAGGATTATTCTGTAAAAAGGTGACTGCTGCTTTTTTAAATTGTATTTTTCTCGTAGCATTTGTGTATCGAGTATGACAGAAACTTGTGTAACATCGAATGAAGCACTTGTTTATTCGCACAGACATTCGTATACAGTACTTCAAAATGTAGAAAAATTACCAGTAAATCACAATCTTTTTACGGTATTAGCTTCATCACTAAATGCCCAGTACAACTTAGATCACAATAAACTTCAAAGCGGAATGGAAATATTTTGCCTGCTGTCGTCAGTCACATGTTCCACCATAAGTTGAATCTTCTGACACGAAAAGTCGGCACCTACTGAGGAGGAATAGTTATTGCCTAGATGATTTTCGGACAAAATGAAGACAACTTACGAAACAATAGCTTCACAAACTTCTTTATGCCGTAACTGAGTAGAATATAAAATGTAAGAAAGAGATCTAAATAGACATGCACCGTCACCTCCAATAGAAACAATGTTATGTCAACACTTCACCATTAATGTTTAGGTAAGTTGAGCCATTATGCTGTGTGCGTGAAAAAGACGTTATCGCGCTGCAGTCTGTTACTTAACTGTTTCCTTGAAATATCACATGCCAGTACGTTGAATCTTCTGATATGAAATGTTGGTACTCTTCTTAGGAGGAACAGTTATTAGCAAGGACTGCCAAGGTTCAAACCCTTATTGCTCAAGAGTTCTATCACACATTTCATTACTGGTCGACAATATTATGCAAGTTGCCTCCAGTCTCACCTTCGTCAATATGAGTGACAAATCTTCGAACCATAAACAGCTGTGCTAATGACGCATGCACGCGCCGAACTGGTACTGCTTTCGCCTAGCCTGTTTTACCAGTTGTACTGCTGCATAACTCACTAAAAAAATATAAAACTGTAATAAATCTCCTTGAAAAAACAATATTCCAGTGTTAAAAAAGGCCACCAACAGGCAGATTCGAACCTGCATTCTTGCAGTTTGTAGTCCGTTACAACAATTTCTCATGAATTCACTCACAAACATTCGTATATGTAGGCCTAAATACTGTTAATTGTATTTATCTTTAAGGGTTTCGTTTATTACCATCTTAAAATACACGGAAGCGGAGTGAATTGGCCCGTACACTTATATGTTGGAAAGTGCCGCGGCCATTTTTAATTGGCAAAAGCCCGAGATTCATACGCACAAGGGAAGTATTTCATCTGGAAAATCTTGAAAATAAATATATTTCTGTTGACATTCAAGAAATGCAAGATTTTTTGCTGTAGGGCCTACTACCGAGACGATTTGGAAGACAATGAATATATATGTACAATATTGTTAAAAAATGGAGATATTGAACACAAATGTAAAACCACATATCTACCCTTTTCACCCCATTAAAATCGAAATTTTAAAAATTTCTTTCAAAATGGTATTTATGGTATATGAAAATAAATGTCTGAATGAATATAAGTACAATATTTTTCACAGAAATGGAGAAATTCAACGAAAAAGTAAAATCACATTTCACCCCCTTTCACCCCTTTAAAATAGGAATTTTTAAAAATCCTTTCTTAGTGCGCATCTAAGCTACGGTAGGAACTTGTCCTCAAATTTTCACGCAATTATCTCCAGTAGGTTTTGCTGTGCGTTGATTATCAGTCAGTCATTCAGGACATCTTGGTTTATATATATATATATATATATATATATAGATAGATGTTGTCAGAGCCATGTTGCCTATGTGTAGTTGGTTTCATAAATGGCCATAACTTGGAAGTGTAATTTACTTTTTGATTCGCCCTCAAACGAACCACTATAGATTTCTCACAGGTACTGCGGCAGTATGGAAGCAGAACAGATTATTACAAATTTTTCGATTTTGATGGGTTAAAACTTCACTAGAGACCGAACTCATTTTATCATGTCCAAATGTGAGGTTATGTACCATAACTTGTAAGAGGCATGTGTTCATTCCAAAAGCCAACAGCCCTTCGATCCAACCTTTGTTTATATGCTTATAATAATGGGGTGACATTTTCCCTCTTTGCAAATGTAAAGATGTAATACATTTGGCTGAAATTTTTCAAGAGAACATTATCGCATCAGGAATGTGTACGAATTCTGCAACAATAAACAGTCCTAAATGAATAAGACAGTGAAATAAGCAATGGTAATCCAATATAAGCTATAACATTTTGAACGTACGTACCTTAACGCACAGGATGATGCAGTTAACTGTCTTCCTCGAAGAAATTCAGCGCTCTCATCTTAATTGAAATACTGTATATTTTTAGAAAGGAATTCCGACACATAGAGCCGCTGTAGGTAGTTGTTACAATATTATAACGTGTTGGTGGGGTACTTAAATGAGTACAGCACCTGGTAGCAACCTAGTTCTAAGATTTATTAACTAAGCACTACAACTACAGATTTACACACATACAGACGATAGCCGAGCCACAAGTTACACACGTACACGGTCACACACTTACAGATGGTTCGCGCTTTCTCTCTCTCTTAGTTTCTCTTGTGTTCCATCTACAATGACACACGCACATATACACACAGTCTCATCGATTATTTGCAGTACACTCTCTCAGCCACTCAGTCACACTCGTTAGCGCTGTCACGGTTCACAGTCTACATGTCAGCCTCGCAGGTCGGGATAGTATCCGCTGTTCACTCAACCCGTTGAACTCCGCAGTCTTCACACGTCTCCTAGTGTTCCCTTCTTCGCCGCTCCAGAACACCCCAGGTTCTCCTCCAGCAGCCAGCCTCAAGGGACACACACACACACACACACGACGTCAGGGGAACAGACACGAGTCCTCGGCTCCAACAGGCTGATACTCGATCAGGCTGACATCTCAGCCCAGGCTACCACTGACTGCGCTCTCCGCTCACTCACTCTCTAACTCTCACTCACCAATTCTCAACTGACTAACTCCGTAGGCAACTAACTGCTCTTTTATACCTGCGCCAGCCCTTCTGGAATAGTCCGGATGTTCGATGGATCGAGGGACCTCGCGAAATAGAAGACTCCAGATTAGTCTTCCAGTCGTTTCTGTAGTTCGCTGCGGCGCGACCGCAGATAGAAGTGAGAAGGGCCGGCCCAGGGCTTGAGTGTTGCTCGCGGATTGGCGCGCTCGAGCGTAAGGTGGGTGGGGCGATGGGTGACGGCCCCGGTGCGTAGCGAGTTATCATGGCGGACTCGACCCTCCTTAAGGCTGCTTGTCCTGAGCAGCTCCACAATTCGCTGCAAGATGGTTTGTTCGGTTGGCCACCACCTTCCCATGGGGGATCCGGTGGGTTCGGTCGACGGTGTCTTCGTTTCCGGTGATAACGGTCAGCAAGTCCTCGCGTGGCAGCTGGAACTTCGGTGGTTTTCCTTTCGTCCACACCCGTGTCTACTTTCAGGGCTTGAGCGCCTTTGTAATCCTCTGGTGTGATGCCCGGGACTGGTTTGCTAGTCCCAGGTTTAGCCCTGCTGGATTTCCTCTTCTTCCGGGGTGTGGAATTTGATGTTCGTACCGGTACGCAGCTTCATACCGGAGCAAGTGTCCTAGTCAGGTGGCATCCTCGTTTGTTGGTCATTGGTTCGTCTTCCATTGCTGCTCCGTCTCCTAGTAGGGGTCCCTCTAGCTGTGCCGTTGCAGCCGCTGCCTCTGTCTCGCGGGCCATCATCAGAGCCTCTTCGTAGTTCTGTTTCTTGCCGATCGTCCTCCCTGGACGGATCTCAGCGCCACGTAGTTTCTCTCAGGCGTCAGCCACCTCGAGCTTGGTGTCACCTCGCGATAACTCTCCCACAGTCATGTCGCCTGGTCGCTCGATCTCGGCGTCGATTATCCGCGGCGTTATATCTGTGTGCTGAGTCCTCTCTTGCGACTGGACTCGGTAGGTGGCTCTCTGTTGGTGGACACCGCAGCGTACGTCGAGCACTCCCATAACCTCCTCATAGGTCGAACTTGGCTGGGGGCTGCGTTGTACACGTCCGGCGATCAGATATTCGGCACTCTTGTTGGACTTCGATCCGGTCTCGAATTGGGTCCGGCATGTTCTCTTGGAAGAAATCCCGTCGTCCCGTAGGGTTTCCAACTTCATGATGGTGGAGCCACCGTCGCTGCTAGCAGGATTCATTCGCGTCTCCACAGCCATCGTTTTCGCACGCAGGGCACTCACTTCCACCTCTGGGCCTCGAACTCCAGACTCCACAACCGCGAGCATCTCTTCGGATCCCTTCTCATCCATTTTGTTGCCATCCCGCACATCCTCATCGTTGACCTCGGTTTTGAGAGAGCGCACTTCGTCTCCTGACTTTAACTGCTCACTCTTCCGTTCGCTCAAATCGGTTTTCAGCTGGTCCGGGTTTGACCTCCGCTCAGATCTCAGTTCACTAACGAGTTCGCCATAGGAAGATTAGATTTTGTTTTCAAGCTCACTAAACTAACTTAGAAAAATCTGAAGCTGTTCGGAATTCATTTCGCTAGTAGATATTTCTGTCGACTACAAAATTCGCTACCAGGTACTCGATTCTGACACCAGTTTTACTTAAGAGTTTATCCACTAGTTTATTACACTTGTCCATCTCACTTCTGATGCCAGTTGTAACATGTTGGAGGGGTACTTAAATGAATAAATGAATACAGCACCTGGTAGCAACCTAGTTCTAAGATTTATTAACTAAGCACTACCACTACAGATTTACACACATATAGATGATAGCCGAGCCACAAGTTACACACGTACACGGTCACATACTTACAGACGGTTCGCGCTCTCTCTCTCTCTCTCTCTCTCTCTCTCTCTCTCTCTCTCTCTCTCTCTTTCTCTTAGTTTCTCTTATGTTCCATCTACAATGACACACACACACATATACACACAGTCATCAATTATTTGCAGTACACTCTCTCAGCCACTCAGTCACACTCGTTAGCGCTGTCACGGTTCACAGTCTACATGTCAGCCTCGCAGGTCGGGATAGTATCCGCTGTTCACTCAACCCGTTGAACTCCGCAGTCTTCACACGTCTCCTAGTGTTCCCTTCTTCGCCGCTCCAGAACACCCCAGGACACACACGACGTCAGGTGAACAGGCACGAGTCCTCGGCTCCAACAGGCTGATACTCGATCAGGCTGACATCACAGCCCAGGCTACCACTGACTGCGCTCTCCGCTCACTCACTCTCTAACTCTCACTCACCAATTCTCACTGACTAACTCTGTAGGCAACTAACTGCTCTTTTATACCTGCGCCAGCCCTTCTGGAATAGTCCGGATGTTCGATGGATCGAGGGACCTCGCGAAATAGAAGACTCCAGATTAGTCTTCCAGTCGTTTCCGTAGTTCCCTGCGGCGCGACCGCAGATAGAAGTGAGAGGGGCCGGCCCAGCACTTGAGTGTTGCTCGCAGATTGGCGCACTCAAGCGTAAGGGGGGTGGGGCGATGGGTGATGGCCCCGGTGCGTAGCGCGTTAGCATGGCGGACTCGACAACTATTACAATATATTAAAATCTTCCGTATTGTCGCTTTTCACTTTACATGTATTGAATAGGACGACTCAATAAATCCTTTCCTTTGTGAAGTAGGTAGCTGTATGGTGGATAAGGAGTGTAATTCGAAGTGCCGTTATTAAATTTTCCATTTTCCCCAAGAATATGAAAAACTTAAGTTTCATATAGTATACAATTAAATTGAAATAATACATATCATGGTTCAACCTTTTCAATACAAGTAGAATTAGAAATGTAATGTTACATTCTTAGTTGATTACTGTTACATAACATTTTCGGTATGTAAACAACATTGTGCTACAAATTTGTAACATCACCTAGGAGGTAACGCTAATGTAAACGAAGACTAATAATCAATAAAGTCCCACTAAATGTATATTAGTGCACAGTGTAATGATAAGAAGGGCTCAGAAAATTAATAACTGGTTTGATAGAAGGCAATTCGGTTTTAGGAAAGGTTATTCCACTGAAGCTCAACTTGTAGGATTCCAGCAAGATATAGCAGATATCTTGGATTCTGGAGGTCAAATGGACTGTATCGCGATTGACCTGTCTAAAGCATTTGATAGGGTGGATCATGGGAGACTACTGGCAAAAATGAGTGCAATTGGACTAGACAAAAGAGTGACTGAATGGGTTGCTATATTTCTAGAAAATAGATCAGAGAATTAGGGTAGGTGAAGCTTTATCTGACCCTGTAATAATTAAGAGGGGAATTCCTCAAGGCAGTATTATCGGACCTTTATGTTTTCTTATGTATATAAATGATATGAGTAAAGGAGTGGAATCGGAGGTAAGGCTTTTTGTGGATGATGTTATTCTCTATAGAGTGATAAATAAGTTACAAGATTGTGAGCAACTGCAGCGTGACCTCGAAAATGTTGTGAGATGGACAGCAGGCAATGGTATGATGATAAACGGGATTAAAAGTCAGGTTGTGAGTTTCACAAATAGGAAAAGTCCTCTCAGTTTTAATTACTGCGTTGATGGGGTGAAAGTTTCTTTTGGGGATCATTGTAAGTATCTAGGTGTTAATATAAGGAAAGATCTTCATTGGGGTAATCACATAAATGGGATTGTAAATAAAGGGTACAGATCTCTGCACATGGTTATGAGGGTGTTTAGGGGTTGTAGTAAGGATGTAAAGGAGAGGGGATATAAGTCTCTGGTAAGACCCCAACTAGAGTATGGTTCCAGTGTATGGGACCCTCACCAGGATTACCTGTTTCAAGAACTGGAAAAAATCCAAAGAAAAGGAGCTCGATTTGTTCTGGGTGATTTCTGACAAAAGAGTAGCATTACAAAAATGTTGCAATGTTTGGGTTGGGAAGAATTGAGAGAAAGAAGAAGAGCTGCTCGACTAACTGGTATGTTCCGAGCTGTCAGCGGAGAGTCGGCGTGGAATGACATTAGTAGACGAATAAGTTTGAATGGCGTTTATAAAAGTAGGAAAGATCACAATATGAAGATAAAGTTGGAATTCAAGAGGACAAACTGAGGCAAATATTCATTTATAGGAGGGAGAAGTTCAATAAATTTCCAATTTCTTTGAAATCATTTAGGAAAAGGCTAGGAAAGCAACAGATAGGGAATCTGCCACCTGGGCGACTGCCCTAAATGCAGATCAGTATTGATTGATTGATGATTGATTGAGGACCATCAGGACCGCTGAACATAAGTGCAAAACAAGATAACAGGATGTCAGATAACTTGTATATTTATTTTTCTTTTCGAACCAGCGGAAATATGACAATATATACTCTAGTAAGAACAATTTGGCAGGATTATCTTCTTTTTTTTTTATAAATAGAAAGACTATACAGTATAAAAAAGGAGCATAGAAATAGACATTTATTATTATTTGGTAAGATTGAGAAAATGGAACGTACAAATAGATATAAATTAAAGAAGAATAGACTACAAATTGAAAAACTGTACAGTGAGAATGAAATATACAAATCGATATCAGTAAATTCAGGATATATATGAATTCTCAAAACATGGCTGATAATTAACAGGGGTACCAACTTGAAGTAAGTTAATATATTTAAAGCTTGTTGATGAATAATAGATTTTCCAAATATAATAACTAAACCTAACAGCGATGCTAAGGATAAACATGTGCTAAATAAATGCACTGATGGATAAATATGTGATATACACGAAAATCATTATCAGCAATTCCAAGTACATATTGGGAAGAAATAGGTTATAAGAAAACTCGTTGACATAAGGATGTGAGACATGAAAAAAAAGTTTACCGAAGGGGCCATAGCACATACTTAGAATGTATAATGATTATAACAAGTTCCATAATAACATGAGTGTATCTTAAAATGTGAAGCATTAATAGAAAAGTAGTTCCAAGGGATCATAGTACATGATTAGGATTTGTAGAGATAGTCACACGCTCCATAATAATACAAGAACACATAAAAATGTGAAATATGACGGGAAAGCTAGTACAACCTATGGTATAAAGGAGAGAAATAGGATACTGGAAGAACACAACGCGAAGTGTATGTCAGATTTATGGAGGTTATGGTAGACGGCCATTCAGTTCTATAGTTGCAATTTGACACTAGTAAAGGTAAGTTCTTAGCATAAGTATCTTGATTGTCCACAAAGTGTAGACCACTCCCCCAACTCCTGGCTAGATGCCTATAGGAAAGAAAGGTTAACTTTAAAATTTAAATAGGAAGGTCTCCATATCTCTTACCTCAAGGTAACAGCAGCGAAGTGATGGACAGAGAAAAATCTCATGCCTCGATGAGGTCTTGTGCTCTTTCCAGTTCTCGATTCTACCTGCTGAAGAGGGCAGTGTGTCGAGAATATATAGGCTGAGAGATCATTCTGGGAAGTGTGTTGTGACAAACAGCTGAGCTGGTGACGTATGACGTCAGCACAGGAAACAGATGAGTATCAAATATGGCGACTAGACGAATATCAGCTGTAGGGATTGGAGAATTAAACGTGAAAAGATATGCATTGTAGAGATGAAGGGGTAAGTTTACCAAAACTGTAAAGTCAGTATATATAGCACACGAAGTAGGATGGCACATTACAAGTGGTACCGGTTTCGACCACTGTTCCGGGTCATCATTAACCAATCACTTTAAATATAAAGAACAATGCACAGGAAAACAAAAGGTGATGTATAAATATTTCACCAGTTGTAATTCATGAAGCTCTATAACACTTTAGAGCAGGGCCTCTCAAACGCCCAAACTCTCACGCGTGCAGAGCGAGGTGCATAGGCTCTGTGCACTGTGCATCGGTACGCTTCGCCTCAACTCGGCTTGACTCGGATGGTGTAGTGTGCTGAGAGCGACGAAGCGTTTGGTGGTAGACGACGTGTTTATCAGTGAAATAGACAAGCGCACGACAACAACATAATAATGGAGCAACCTGTTTCGAAGAAAGCAAAGACTTCCGAAAGTCCATTTCAATCGAACTGGGAACTTTCGTATTTTTTTTGTTTGTTTGTCGTGACGATAACGCCAAATGCTTAATCTGTGGGACGATAATAACGTGCGTAAGAAAATCATCTATTGAAAGACACTACAACAGACTACATTTGGAAAATTATTGTGAAATCATAGGAGACGTCAGAGAGAAAGAATTAAGGAAGTTGAAACAGCTTGAAGAAGAGCATTCAATATCCACAAATGAGGTTTGTTCCAGTACTGTAGCATTTTCATTTTGGTTACGGGCTCTGCATTTCTTAAAAATTATGTTTACATTCCTCTCAAACATGTATGTGTATTTCTAATTCACTTTTTTAATTTTTTTAATAACACTGGTAACCTTGTCCCATACAACTGTGCGTCTCCGCTCACCACACGTAAACATTTCGCAGTGGGGGAGAAACAGCAGTGAAGGTGAGGAACGCGGAGACAGGCCGAACGGGGAGACAGGTGTAGGGAGAGAGGAGTGGGGGGTCTGCACTCTGGTCAACCAAGCGAAGTCGTCTTTTGCACCGTGCACAGTGCATGCACCACGCGCATGCACCCTGAGAGGCCCTGCTTTAGAGATTAGCACTGCGTGCTGAAATATCCCAAAATCCTGAATAAGTCGATGATCAGTCACATAAATGAAGCAAGAATCAAGAGAGCAGCAAAATATACTGCTGAATGGCACTGTGCTTCCAAATGTTTATGAAAACTCAAAAATTTAATAGTTCAAGTATCAAGCCTGCAAACTCTGCTAGGCGCGAAATCGTACAGTACAGTTTAATATATTTGATGATGGAAATATATATTAATGTATATAGAATCTCGTAAGTCAGATTCTTGAAGTTTGGAGATGCAGAACATTTGGCATAAAAAACAATTGTGGAAAGAAAAAATTTAAAAAGCGCAATATTAGAACAATTGAGAAACACATTTACACAGCGTGTGATTTCATGAAGACAAGAGCTCAGGTAGTTCTTGAGGTGGCGTAAGGTATAAATTTAAATTTAAATGTTATAATGATCTGAACAGTAAGTGATATTATAATACACAGTTCAATGCGGAAAAGTAAGAGAGGAAAACAAAGATGTTAATAGAAGATACTTCGGTGTGGATCAGAATATAAATCTATATATATAAAATAAGAGTTTTATATATATGTAAAATAAGAGTTTTATCTGTACATTGCTCAGAATTTAAAAAGGATGGTATTTCTGTATCAGTCATGTCCACAGTAACAAGGAGATGCTCTTTTCACTTTTCCGTAATTTCTGTCTGTCTCTGTCTGTCTGTCTGTCTGTCTGTCTGTCTGTCTGTGTGTATGTATGTACACACATCATGAGGAAACGGCTGAAGAGAATTTAATGAAAATCGGTATGCAAAGTCAAGGAATAAGTCGTTAAAATCTACTCTATAAATAATTTTATTAACGCTGACTGAAATGGTAGTTAATAATTTTATTCACGCTGACTGAAATGGTAGTTTAGAGGAAGGTCTAAAATTTACTTCTCCAATATTTATGTTATTAGTGGTTGTATATTAATGAAAATCGGTATGCAAAGTTGGAGAATAAGACGCTATAATCTAGGCCATAAATAATTTTATTCACGCTGAGTGAAATGGTAGTTTAGGGGAAGGCCTAAAATGGAATTCTCTAATTCAGTATTTATTTTATTAGTAATCCTATCTTAATGAAAATCGGTATGCAAAGTCTGAGAATGAGTCACTATAATCTAGGCCATAAATAATTTTATTCAAACTGAGTGAAATGGTAGTTCAGGGGAAGGCCTAAATTTTAATTCTCAAATATTTATTTATCGTATCGATAAATACTATATAAATAAATACTATATAACTAAGTATTTAACTTTAGTTATATAGTATTAAATTTCCAATCATTTATGTCTTATACATTGTTAATGTACCGGCTACGATCACGAGAGATATTCATGATTTGGATTTTTGTTACCAAGTTCCTATCAGCGCCGAGTCATGAGAAAATGGGTAAATAGGATTTAATGTAAATCGGTATGTAAATTCAGAGAATAAGGAACTACAGTCTACACTATAAATAATTTTATAAGACTCCCCAATATCACAGAGTCGAAGGAAAGCTAAATGTGAGGGCCTACAGTACAATATAGACAGCCCATCACATTTATCAACAATAACATTACATTGACCATTGTTTGTTGTGATGTGCTTTGTGTCTGCTGTTGCCACTCATCTCCGATAGTTTGGATTACTGCTGCGTACTGAGTATTTTTTAAAATTTGTCTTATGGCGACGATGGGATAGGAAAGGGCTAGGAGGGTGAAGGAAGCGGCTTTGGCCTTAAGTTACAGCCCCAGCATTTGCCTGGTGTGAAAATGGGAAACCACAGAATACCATCTTCAGGGCTGCCGACATTGGCGTTTGAATCCACCATCTCCTGGATGCAAGTTCACAGCTGCGCTCTCCTAACCATACAGCCAACTTGCCCAGTCATACTGAGTGTAATAGTCTGTCTGGATATTGGCGGGAAGTAGCTGGGGAGTTGATAACTTTCTTCTTTAGCATACCATTCCTCTTGTTCATAAATTTTCTGATACTGTTGGTACGTAACACACGGGTACATCATAGCATTCAAGCTATTCAATCACTACTATTGGCTGATGATGACCCGCAACAGTGGTCGAAACCGGTACTGCTTATAATCAGGTAGGAAAGTAACATTACATTTCTAATTCTACTTGTATTGAAAAGGTTGAACCATTATATATCTTATTTCAATTTAATTGCGAACTCAATTTAGTACGGAACATTATGAAATTCTTAACTTCATATAGTAGGTTGCATTATTGTTATTATTATTTACGCGGTTATGTACGGATTTTATTTTGAGGTCGTAACAAAACTTGAGGTTATGTCATGATACATCTGCGGCAGGTATATTAATAAGAGTTTATTTAATGATAATTTATTATTACTTATAAATATTATGTATAAATACAGTGTAATGTTGTGCAACACACGTTAGTAGTCTAGAACGACGTATCTTTGTCACTAGAGAGTTACAGAAAATTCCAGTCATTGTAAATAGGTTATTGGAGACTCTAGAAATTTTGAGAGAACATGTTGTGTCGTAATTTTCTAGAAGCCTGGCCAGGCAAATGAAATGGAAATGGCGTGTGGCTTTTAGTGCCGGATATGTCCGAAGACATGTTCGGCTCGCCAGGTGCAGGTCTTTCGATTTGACGCGCATAGGCGACCTGCACATCATAATGAGGATGAAATGATGATGGAGAAGACACAAACACCCAGCCCATGTGCCAGTGAAATTAACCGATGCTGGTTAAAATTCCCGACCCTGCCGGGAGTCGAACCCAGGACCCCTGCGACCAAAGGCCAGCACGCTAACCTTTTAGCCATGGAGCTGGACGCTCGCCAGGCAATGTATATAAAGAGGCAGTCTTTGAAATTGAGTGAAAGTTGTTGCGAGAGTTGCTAGTGAGTCAAGTATGTGAACTTTGTTGTGATCATTTTGTGTTGGTAGTTGGTTGAAGTGCGAATGTTGCAGTTTTCTTCTTCTTCTGCTTCCTCCTCCTCTTCTTCTTCTTCTTCTTCTTCAACTTTTCATTATTACTGTTTAAAATTATCACATTTCTCCTAAACCTGAAAATGTTCTTTGTCATCCCTTGTGAATGGAACGCGATTTCCAACGCAGATTAAAGCCTTCGTCACAGGAGGCAGGTCAGGAAAATTTGTGCAAAAATGGGAAATGGCCTTGAATTCCAAAACGTTACCAGGTAAATTACACCTTTGGGAATTGAGCTGTTAGCCTCAGGAAAGTTCAGATTTGCTTTCTGGTTTTCACTGATATTGCTAAATATTTCAAAAACAATGGTGTTTTTTAATCCACCTATTCAATACTTTTGTTTTCACTTATAGTGGTTACATAAACAGACTATCAGTTAAATGCGACATGTTTCGCCCTTAATTTAGGGCATCTTCATATGATGACTCCGCCCCTTTGTCAGCCTCGTCACACTTAACTCCACCCATCCTCTCCTCCCTTCCACACTCCCCTATTCCTTCCCCTCTGAGTTCACTACCGCCTCTGCAGCACAGTTATAAAACGAGACTCAGAGCCAACAGAAGGGCAGCTACCAACAAACAAGTTGATAACAGATAACAATTTTCTACTAACATGTAAGTCCTCATCTGTTCCAAACTACGTAATCAGAATTCTCTCCTTGCGTTCAACTTCTTAATTCATCCTTTCCTTCTCTTACAGAGAACATTTTCCAGTATCTACTGACAGTTCCTGACAAGGTTTCAAACAATAGTATTGCCTACAGGTGCTAAGAGCCACTTCTACAATATTTCAACTGACGCTTCTGTTTCACCTTATGCTCATATATTCATCAGCGGCCTTGAACATGTTGTATTTAGGACATTCATGTTGGTGCTTGTGTTCACACCCTCATGTCATTGGGATTATCTTATTTTCACTGTGGTATTCCCATACCTGCCAACTTTCGAAAAGAGAAATCCGGAAGATCCTTAAGCGGAGAATTTTTAACAACACGCACATGCGTAACAGTCTTGAGACATAATGAAAAAGGATGGCGGGGGGGGGGGGGAGATTATAAAAAATACTAATACAAGTCAAATACAGTAGATTGATCGATCGTACGTAAGAACTATACGCAAAAGTTTTTTGAATTTAGAGGGACTGCTCAATACTTTTAGCATATATTAGCGGCAACCTGTTACGCGAGAATGTACCAGCGATTTGGAGTTGCTAGTCATGAACAAGGATCTTGTAGGCTGGAGTGCTGTGCGCAGGTTATACACGGGCAACCTCATTACGAGCCCCCTGGTGCCAACGCTTCTCCTCGACCCACTAACCGACCCGTAGAAGTATTCTTATTTACAAGAATTAAAACGTAGACGGCGTAAAACTCAAATTTGCCACCATTTTCTGTGTTGGTATAGGCTGGCTAGGGCTGCCAACTTCGTACAATAAAAAGAGAAAATCGCGCAGGGCACCAGATTCGTTTTAATTACTCACAGGGTGATTAATTGCGCCGTACCTTGTGGAGTGTGTGGGATACTAGAGGCCTGTTGACTGCTTTGTTGCCCTCTACCCAATAGACTTGTTACAAGCCGGACCTAACCAAGCCAGACCAAGAATATTTTCTCATAGCCTAATCTTGTAACTAGTTCCTTCGTTGGCAGCTTCGCACAAGCCGCTGTGACATAATTCGAGACGGGCCGCATTGAATTTCTAACCTCTGTGACATCGTCTGAGCTGAGGGAGCCGCGCCGTATTTGGTATATAACCTATCTTCGCAAAGCGTCTACGGAATCTTTTCCTAAATACAGGTTATCGCCGTAATATCCACCTATATCTTTAAATTGCAATAAGAGAACTGAACTTAAAGGTTTTCAATTATTACAAAATGTGTAAAGAAAAGTGAAACAAAATGGCATAAAAGTCACGCTTTTTGTTTTCACCTCGTAGGCCTATAACATAGTTGCAATATTTTGATACCATTATGTATAGTATGAGCAAAATGGTTAGCACGTGTTGCCCTTTGGTTCAAGGGGTCTCGATTGTGTCGAGGATTTTAACTTTCCTTGATTAATTCCATTTTCTTCAAAATCACAGTCTGCTACTTGTTTGGGAACATCTTGTTGAATGAAGTAGCAGTTGAGGTCGAACAGGTGACAAAAGCATGGTGATAATCGATAACATGATTATCGATACATTTACCGGTCGAATTTCAAACACTGCATCTCGTATTACCAGCTACTATCGAAAGTCAAACAAATCCGATTTGACCTCAGAAAGCGAAATCGAGCGCGGATATTCAAAATCCGTACAATAACGTTGTTCATCCGTACAACTGTAAAACACACTCAAAATCCGTACATTTTACGGAAAAACTGGAATACTTGGCAGGTATGTATCCCACTAACAATTTTTCATGAACTATTTTAATTCGAATTTTAATGGAAGAAGTTTTAGTCTCGGACGAGATTATGGTTTAATCATTGACAGTGTTTCCATTAACATGTTTGTATAATGTATCATTTTTTCACATGTTTATGTCCCAATTTTTAGTAACTAGCTAAACTTTTAGCTTCCACATTTAATATTAGTTTTAATATTAGATGTACTCTTAAAGATTGTTTTTAGGTTGAAGATGCCCTAAATTAACGGCGAAACATGTCCCATTTAACTGATAGTCTGTTTAAGTAACTGCTATAAGTGAAAATAAAAGTATTGAATACGTGGATTAAAAAACACCTTTATTGTTTTTGAATTGTAAATTTTCAATATGGACCAAAAATGAGATTTATAACATGCAATATGGCAGCCAACCAGGCAAGATGTAGATTAAATAAGTTTCTCAATCTTTGTAAGTTGGTAAAGAATATAGTCTTTCTTACACAATGTCCGAGACTAAAACTGGTACCTACTTTTCTTAAGTCAACACAACATAAGAACATAAGCAGCCCAAGCCATAATATAACCCAAAGTAAGGTAAATGAATTATGGGCTAAAAATGAAAACAAGGCATATTACAGAAAGAAATCCAAATTGAATTTGTAATTATATAACGTTCACTTAGAGGTGACACAGGATTTAGCCCCATTAGAATGGCAGTCATATTGTTAACACATAGAACACAAACTAACATACGTACTTAGTAAGAAACAGGATACATTGAATAAGAAATTGAATCATTTGATAGGGACACAAGTGCGTCACAGTAAACAAACGATGCAAGAACAAATTAAAGGCCCATCGGGCACTGTTACTCCCTCGGTAGTTAACTTGACCAAGGTACAATTTACGGAAGGAGAGAATGAGCTACTTAAAAGGGGTCCAGAACATAATTGGCCTAATAAAGATAGAGAAATAGACATCATTAACACTGTAGCAAAAGCGGAAGTGAACATATCAAAACTCCCACGCAATGTACAAGACGAAGTAAGATTGGAGTTAAAGAAGAAATTGCCTAGATTAGCTAAAGAGATTTATACCAATTTTGATTCTAAACAATAGAAAGCAATAAAAAATATGAAATTGAAAACTGAAGATAACAATATTATAGTAACCAAGGCTGACAAAAGGGGCGCAATCGTTTTGATGGATAAAGATATATATACACAATATAATACAATAACAAATACACGTTAGTGACTAAAGATCTGTTAGCTTAAGTTCTACGCAACTTAAAGGCCTTACTTAAAAGATCCACATCTCTTTTTACTGAACAAGAACAATGAAAACTTGTCATTATGAATCCTAGGCTCCCAGAAACTAGAGCTTTGCCCAAGATGCATAAAAAATGTTCCGATTCGTCCGATAATCAATTGCCGAAATTCTCCCACGTATAAGGTCTCCAAATACGTTCATAGTTTTTTGAAAAGACATTACACTTTTATTAATAAACAACCATTAAGAAATTCCATTGACTTGTGTGACATTTTGTTTAAATTTGGTGTGCGTCCAAACCAAAAGATGTGCTCGTATGACGTAGTGAATATGTTCGCGAATATTCCGACAGATAAAACTGTTAATATTATTCATGATAATATTTGTAAACACAGTAATCTTAGTTAAATGAAAGTAGAAGTATTCACGAGATTATTAAATTTCGTATTAGACAATAATTACTTCTCTTTTAACAATAAAATTTATAAACAGAAGGGATTAGCAATGGGTGACCAAATATCGGGCATCCTTGACGAGATATTTATGGATTCAATCAAACACAATGAAATAATAGCAAAAATTAAAGGAATTGATGGTTGAGATATGTAGATGATACGTTTGTAATCATGAACAAAGATGTCACTAACAGTCAAGAAATCTTAAATAAGTTAAATTAAATCAAACCTAATTTGAAATTCACAAAAGAGGACGAAGTTGATAACTCATTGAATTTTCTAGATGTAACTGTTACGCATAAGGATAACTCTTTTGATTTCCAAATATTTAGAAAACCGATACAATCATCTACAACCATACACAATTTTTTCTTACACCTGAATTCACAAAAACAAGCATCTTTTCACAGTCTAATTCATAGAGCACTTAGAATCCCTCTATCTCCCAAGAATTTGAAGAAAGAACTGAATTATATTATGTACCTTACTAAACAGAATGGTGGGGCCGATGACCTTCGATGTTAGGCCTCTTTAAACAACAAGAATCGTCATCATCATCATATCATCAGCAAACAGAATGGTTTCAAAATAGGAATGGTCAATAAATTGATCAATAAAATTAAGAACAAGTTATCCACGAATTTGATACAAAAAAAAATGAGTATGCTACGTTCACTTTTAATAATCCAGCTATGCACTAGATTACTAACGTGTTCAAGAAACGTAATTTTATTATAGCTTTTAGAACTACTAATACTGACCAATCCATATTCTTTAATCATAGAAAAGTTAATTATGACAAAAATTGTTATTTGGGATCAGTAGTATACAGACTCAAATGTGCACAGTGTAATTTTTCGTATGTTGCACAGACTGGGAGAAGCTTTGACAAGATACATGGAACATGTTAATGCAGAAAAACATAGGAAATACTCAGCAATAAGTTTCCATTTGAGGGAGACTGGTCACTGATTTGAATCCATAGAGGAAGACCTAGCGATAATTAGAAACATAATACCAATATAATGGTCCGTTATTGGACATTATAAGTTTTCCAGCTAACTCATTCTTGGTTGCCTGCGTTTTGCCCTCGTGTGCTAAGGTAGGCTCATCAGTTGGTACTTAGCACACCTACCAAGACGCTGGCTGGTGCATACCGTGGAGGCCACTGCATAGGCTACTTGAAACCACCAGCAGTGCCAATACACTGTGAGAGACTAAGTCTCATTTCCAAAAATTGATGCCTGTCTGGCCATCAGATGATATAGATGTTGATTCCCATAGGGAACATGAAATATTTGTCCTGAATGAGTAAATTTATAATAAAACAGTTGGGCATTTTTCTGCCCATCACTAATGTAGAGGCCATCATTGAGAAAGTCTTCAGCAGCATTTGCAATCCAATTTAGGATTTCTTGACTATCAGTAATAGTGGTTGCATTATCAGCACTTTTCGGTGTCCCATGATGAAACAACTATGCTGAAAATATCAAGGAGGACCAACTGAACACCAGTTGCAGGAATACCTTCGAGATTTCAGTCAATGAAGAAAGCGAACTGAAAGTGCCGGGAGAAATGGGTGTCAGTTTACTGCTGTTCTTGATTATGGGATGTGAAGAAAACACATTTTTTCCTCTGACAATTCAAGTTATTTAAATCCCTTTTCATTCTTTTTAACAGTAAGTAGGGGAAGACATGCTGAGTGTTTCTTTCTCCTAGAAAGATGCAGGTCATGACACCTAAGCATTTTTCTGCAACCTGTCCTTCAAGAACAGGACAGTTCCATTTTTTTGCAGTCTGTGTGTGTTGTGTAATTGTGAAAATTAAAGAGTACATTTTAAGCCGTTTTCAATGCAATGTTATTTTCATAAATAGGAGAGGCAGTTAAGGCGTTCATGGACATTTTACATTAAAATAGGCAAAAAATATCTTTGCTGTACTCAGTGAACTTACATTACTGTAAATTGTTCCTGTTATATTTGTAAAAAATTAAGCATAGGCTTCACATCTGGTGTCTAGATATTATACAATTTTAAAGTATTTTTTTGAAGGAATCAAATTGTGATATATGAAGGAGGCTTTTGTTATTTGCAGATTTTGTCAAGGATACAAGCGACTCAGATTGGACAGATAGCTCTTCAGCTGTTCGGGTGGAATATGAGGAATATGAGGTAGCTTCATCTTCATCAGACCAACCATTTTTTAGCAGCGATAGCATGTCATCAGCAACTGATGTGAGTGTGTGTTTTGTAGCAAAGTGATATTTTGTTTTGTATTATGAAATAGATCATTGCAGGCTTGAATGAATTTGTAGCTCTCTAACATCTTGAAGCCGTTTTTAATTGACAGGTAATGTTGTTTAAAAAGAAATAAAAATAATTCATATTTCTGCAATGTCAGTTCAATGCCTTGGTAAGAAAGATGTTCTCATTAAACGGAAAGTTACTCTAAGAACATGGCTTTCATAAATAATACCTACCTAGTAATGAATGTTGATGAATGTGGACATGGTTAGCATGGTGGCGTTCCGATCCCAGCGGCCAAGTATTGAAGCTTAGTGAATTTTGGGGTGAAATTTTCACCAAAATATAATGTGGTGTCGTGATGGGCACATGGTCTTAAACCCTTTGCTAAAACTAAAACAAACATAGATGGTTGCTGCAACCCCAGAAATAACCGGGATAAGCTGAAGGAATATTTTAAAAGGAATATCAGTGATAATATTGAAAGAAGCAATTGTGATGGTAATTGAAATTATTAATATTAATTATTTGTGCTGACTACACCATCCTTATAACTGATAGTACAGAGAGCTTGCAGCAGATCCCGTCAAAAATGAAGGAGGCATGTGAAATTGGACCTGTCGTGAACATGAAGACCAGGTAAATGATTGTGACCAAGAGCCATGTCATATATTTCTTTATCTGTGGGTCAGCACTGTACCGACACAGAGGCTTGAGAAGATCGTGTACCTAGGCAGCATTGTCAATGAGCACGGGGACAATTCTCAAGAGGTAAAGTGCTGCATTGAGAAGGCTGTGTCTACCATTATAAGCCGATGTCAAGCACCCTGCAGCAGAGAATTCCCACTGCAAGTGCAGGTTGGAATCATACGATGGTATGTGTTCTCTGTCTTGTACGGAGTCGAGTTCTCAACAATGACTAAAGAAGAGATGACTGAAGAGATTCAAAGCATTTGAAATGTGACTCTGCCCTAGCATATTTTATATCAGCTCAGTGGACAGAATGCAAATGAAGAGTTATTGATCAGGATGCGCAACGAAAAAGAACTCTGTTAAGATCAAGATGTTCTCCTTACTTTGGTCACATTATGCAGCGCTCGGATATCTACAGCCCTTTGCAAATTGTAATACACTTGGCTGAATGACTCAGGCAGTAGAGTGCTGGCCTTCTGAGCCGAAGTTGACAGGTTCAGTCATGGGTCAGTCTGGTGATATTTGAAGCGGTTCAGATACGCCAGCTTCATGTCAGTAGATTTACTGGCACGTAAAAGAACTTCTGCAGGGCAAAATTCCACCACTTTAGCATTTTCGAAAACCATGAAGGTAGTTAGCGAAATGTGAAACCAATAACGTGATTTATTACATCATAATAAGAGGAAAAATCGAAGGGGAAGAGAGAGACTGGGAGATCCCTCACATCCTGATTGGAGAACATGAGGCATTGGTTTGGACAGCAAATATCTTGCTTTTCTGCGTGGGCACCAACATGATTGTTGATATTTAAATGCTCTGAGTTGAACTGTTGTTTTTTTCTATACATTCCGTAGAGGTTGCCTACGTTTCGAATACATTACTTTATTCTTTGTCAAGGTGACAGAAAAACCACCATTGGCATGTAGAAGAACTTGTGCAGGACAAAATTCTAGCACCTTGGCATTGAACAGTGTTGTTATTGTTTTCTGTCTAGCCTGGTGGAATAGAGTGGGGTACCTGTTAGTTTATAAATTTATTACTCAAAATTAGTTTTGGCTGAGTGAAGAATCTAATAGTTACAAATTAACGGAGTCAAAACTGAAAAGAGATTACTTCAGATATAGAAAGCCATTATACTTTTTTTTTTTTTAGCTTGTTCATGTTTTGAATGCCCATGGCTATAGGTTTAAGTTCCTTTTTAGGATTATTGCCTTCTTCCATGCTTTTGTAAGCACTATTCACATACCTAGATAAAACGAACCAATGCACAGCAGTACCAGAACACAATTACAATAACAGCTGTAAATATTGTGTCGAAGAGTTGTCGAAACCCTGTGTGCCAACTTCTATTTTTACTGCTCTCACAGATGTTAGAGCTGTAATATCAAAACAAAATTTGGTGTGCTTACTCTTTGGAACGTGGCAGTTCTCTTAAAATGATTACTGGAAAAAGGGCACGTAGAGCCAAGTGCCTACGTTTGGTTAATGGCCTCATTTCTAGTCCAAGGTTAGCATAGTAACTTCCTGCCGTATTGATGTGAGTTAGATTTTAGGCAGTTTCATGACTTTGAGACTGGAAAGGTCTGGAATAGGTTCAGACCATACTTTTAACCACCTCAAAAGTGAACTTCCTTCTGTTCCTCACCTTGGTTCCTGGCAAATGGTCATGGATGCTTTTTTTTGTAAGCCTCTTCTTTTCTTTACCAGTTCATATAATGTCAGGTCTCCTCATACTGCAGCGTCACATTGTTCAATCTTGTGTTGCTACTGATGATAAGTTGGTGATTCTGATTTCTTTTTTCTTTGTTTGTTCAGCACGTTGTTGTTGGTCTGCCTCTTTCCCTGGATAGATTTGGTATGCTAATGACTTCCTCATTACGTGACCATACCATCTCATGCTGCACTTCTAGAATTGCTTTAAAGGATCCACTTATATGTTTGTTCTAGATCTTGTTGATTCAGCTGACACCATGTGCTCATTTAAGCATTTTCATTTCATTTATGTGTAGTCGTTTATTATTATTATTTATTTAGCTTATGGCTAGTACATAACTCTACATACAAATATTCAAAAATATATCAAACAATATAACACCTTAAACAATCAACCAATCTCTAAAACAGTTCATAAACTTAAATCCAAGCTGTCCAACCATTGTACAACCCCGTCAGAAGCACACACAAACTTCTTTAGCTGACCGGAGTATAACCTCCTAGGACATTCGGTGACAATATGACGGATGGTCTGTTTCTTCTCACCACAGTTGCACTCAGGGGAGGAGCGCATACCCCACATGTGGAACAATGACCCACATCGTCCATGATTGGTACGGACTCTGTTGAGAAGAACCCAAGTTCTTCTAGGGAGATTAAAACCAGGTGGTGGGTGTTGGAGACTAAAGAGGGTCTGCCATTCATCTGGAGCTGAGTTGGTCCACTCCAATTGCCATTCATCAGAACCGTTAAAGTTCCTATTGATGAGTTCCCTTGCAGTCTGAATTGGTGGAGATCCTGACTTCAGACGTCCATACCTAACAACCATGTCTTCATGAATGGGAAGACTTGGGTTCATTGTTATCTTCCTGAACTCGCGAATTAGGTTATTTTGTCTGTGAATCCTTGGAGGTGTTATGTGACTCAAGACTGGCAACCAGAAAAGAGGAGTAGATCTGACTGCACCGTTGACAATGCGCATCGTCTGATTCAGAACAACATCAATATTCTTAATATAAGGGCTATTCAACCAAACAGAAGAACAATACTCGGCTGTAGAGTATACCAGTCCCAGTCCTGACGACCTAAGAGTGAATGCTGATGCTCCCCATGTAGAACCTGCAAGTTTCTGAATGATATTGTTCCTGGTCTTCAGTTTAGCAGTGGTATTCATTAAATGTTTTCTGAAGGATAGCGTCCTTGGAGTTAGAATTGTGTGGTAGGGGAGAGTTGTCGAGGGAAACATTCAAAGTAACGTTCGCCTGCCTGTTATTAAGGTGAAAGAGACAGGTTTCCGTTTTGCTGGTGTTAGGTATCAAACACCACTTATCAATGTACTCGCTCAAAATGACAAGGTCTCTGTTCAGAATTGCTTCTATTTCATTCACATTGGATTGCTGAGTAACTATTGCTAGGTCATCCGCGTAAGCGAATTGGCGTGATGTAGTACGGGGTATATCGGCAATGTACATATTAAGCAGCAATGGAGAGAGAGCACAGATCCTTGAGGGAAACCATTGTTGAGCTTTTTAACTTTACTATGTTTGTTATCCATAACTACCTGGATCAGTCTATCTGATAGCATGTTGTTTATGAGTTGTGACATTACTCTGCATCCAACAAGTTTAAAAACAGTATCATAAGCAGCTGTAAGGTCTATGAACACTGCACCACTCTTCAGTCGTTTTTCAAAACCTGCTTCAATGTGGGTTGTTAACGCAAGAACTTCGTCTTCACAACTACGGTTAGGTCTATAACGGGCTTGTTCTGCTGGGAGCGATCGTAAAATTACAGGGCTTATTCTGTTGTAGATGAGCCGTTCCAGAAGTTTGTAAAACACACACTCATTAGAGCAATTGGACGATAACTTTCAGGACAATCGGAAAGTTTACCTGGTTTCAGAATAGCCAGAATCTTGGTTCGTTTGAACTCTGGAGGAAGTTTGCCTGTAATCAGAATATTTGAGAAAAATCGTAACAACCATTTCCTTGTGTTCTTCCCACAATGCTTGAGGAATTCAGGGTGAATGCCATCAAAACCAGGTGCTTTGCGGTTTTTTGTTGTCTTCAGAGCAGACAGGAGCTCTTCTTCGGTGAAAGGGGCAGAAATATTTGATGAACCAATATTATGTCTTTTCATGAAGGTTAGTTCTTTTATTAACCGATTGAGTTCTTTCTTGGGTTTCACTTTAGACAATCCAGCAATCCGTTTGACAACTTGATCAGGCGATACAGCAGATTTGGGCTGTGGAATGTGAGGTGATCTCCCAAACTTCTTCAAGAGGCTCCAAGCCTTTCTGCTAGAATGTTTGAAATCCATAGTCTCCACAGTTTCTGTCCACTTGTTCCATCTGGCTTCATCTAAGTTGTTCATGAGTTCATCAGCAACATCTGTTTCTCCATTCTCTTGAAAATCACTGTAGAGTTTTTCACATGTTTCATTCCATCCAGGTATGTACTCCTTTCTGACCCCTCTAGGAATATGTCTTTTTGCAGTGACAAGTATTGCTTTAACAAATCTACAGTAGTTGTTGACAACAGGAGGAATCCATCTTATGCTGCTATCAAGATCAGCAGAGAAACTGTCCCAGTTAGCTTTGACAAAATTCCACCGTGGAAGAGGAGACGATCTAATAATGGGGATTTGAACGCCTATTTCCAAAAGAACAGGACGGTGCTGACTGTGTGGGAAGTTTGTGAGCACTCTACGAATAGCAGGTAAACTGTATCCCTGGTGATCAGTGGACACAAAACATAAGTCAGGATTGGTTTCTGTGTTCCACCTTGCTGATTTAAAGGAGCCTTTTTCCTTGGGTTGAAGATGTGCTGAATATTGGACAAGTCTGACCATTCAGTAAGTTTTTCTCCACAAAGGTCATTTGACCTGTATCCCCATTGGGTGTGATGGCTGTTAAAGTCACCCACATAGACAGCAGGATGTGCAAAGTTTGGAAGAACATTATCAGGCCATGGGATACCTGGAGGTTTATAAGTGTTCACAACTGTCAAGCTGTTAACCTGAGTCACAATGTTAGACATGTTGTTCTCATGGTGTGTAGAGACTAGATGAGCATCCATGATGGAGTTGCAAACATAGGTCGCAGAACCGTACGATTGATGATAAGTCACTCCCAATAATCTGTACCCATGGATCTTTCCTCTTGAGTGCATTTGTGACTCATCAGAGATATGAGTTTCTTGAACACAGATTAAATCAATGTTATTTTCTAATGACAGTTTGGATAAATAGTCGGCCTTAGATTTACTCATGCCTTCTATGTTAATTTGAAGGACTCTTAATACAGGACCCAAGGGTTTGGTTGATTGGCTCTGAAAAGAGCTTCTGTGAGCTGTCATTTGTTTGTGTACCATTGGTCAGGCGATCTCGAGAGACAGTCTGACCGCCAAGTGCTGATGTTCAGTTCAGTAATGGAAATTTAATTCCAACTACCTTAGCAGGGGCACCACGGGCAGGAATCATCTTGTAGTCAAGCATTCTGCTTCTTACATCATAGCAGGTCTAACAATAATATTTTAAACCCTGCCTTTGGTTCTTACTGGCATTTTGGAATGGCGGAGTACACTCAACAAAGATCTCCACTCCAACCAGGCAGTCTTTATCTGATGCATTACGTCTTCATAACACTTACGCTGCTTGTCAGTACAGGACCAAAATATTTGAACTGCATGACATTGGATATGTGGGTATGTATTTTGCAGCCTACTCTCCTGCTGTCACCAAAATCATATTCCATGTATTCTGTCGTATTGCAGTTGACATGTAGACCATTCCATTGCAAGATTGATGTTCACTGATTGAAGATCTCCTTCATAACCATAATCTCAATTAATAGTATACACCAGTAGAAGTACCTCAGGTCTAGCTTCACATTAACAAAGTAATTGAGGCTGTTGTCTATGATATCTCTAGCTCTTACTGTATCATAAAGTAAATTCTTCTTCTTCTTCTTCTTCTTCTTCTTCTTCTTCTTCTTCTTCTTCTTCTTCTTCTTCTTCTTCTTCTTCTTCTTCTTCTTCTTCTTCTTATTCTTATTCTTATTCTTCTTCTTCTTCTTCTTCTTCTTCTTTTATGACCACATAGGATCACTTTAGTCAGTCCGCCGTTCAGGTCTCTTTGAAGGGATTGTTCGGGCTTTGCGGTCCTTCCAGTACTTCTTCAGACGCTCTGATCTTCGTGTCCTTTCCTCAGTTGAAAATGTGCATGTTGTTGGTTTGTTTTGTGTAAGGGTAAAGCGGAGGTTTGTATTCTTGAGTTTCCGCAAAGGTCTGATCTTCTCCTGGTGCTTAGTAGTTTTTTAATTTATTCAGAGCTTGGTAGACTTCCTTTATTGTGGGGTGATTGATGTTCTCTGGTGATGTTTTTATCGGGGTGTTTGTGTCCAAATGAAGGAGTTCTGTAGGTTCCTCACAATTTAAAAGCTTGTTGAAATGTTTAGCCAGAATTTCTGCATTGTCTATTGTTATGGGCCAGCTTACCATCTTCATCCTTCATCAGTAGGGTCGGGGGTTCATATTTTTGGAGCTGCTTTCTGAAGGTTTTGTAGTAGTCCCTTGATTGAGTTTTACTGAACTGTTCTTCAACTAACTGCAGGGTGTCGTTACGATGTTGTCTTTTTATTCTTCTTAAGACTTGGGTAGTTTCTTTTCTCTGTTTTACTAGCTTTTGATAGGATATTTCTGTCTTTTGGGACTGATGTAATAGCCATGCCTGATGTCTTTTCTCCACTGTTTCATCACATTCACTGTTCCACCATTGGTGTTTTTTATGTGGTTTAATTGGAGCCAGATCTTTTGCAATTTGTTTAAGGTTGTGTACTAACTCTTCAAGTTTATCTGTGATTTTTATTTTTTCAGTTGCTTTCTGGTAATTTTTGTTGTTGATTAGTTGGGTAGGATCTATTTTTCTTTTAGTTTTAAGGGCTTGCTTTTGTTGTCTCCTCTGGGGAGTGAGTTTAATTTTAATTTTAACTACGTAGTGATCTGAACCTGTGTCTATTCCTCGGAGGACTTTGACGTTATAGATCTCTTTGTGGTGGTATTTGTCCATGCAGACGTGATCCAGTTGCCATTCTCCTTTAGTGTAGTCAGAGTGTTTCCATGTTTTGAGTTTTTGAGGTTTCCTCTTAAAACATGTAGATTTTGAGATTAAATTATGGTTTCTACACAGGTCAACTAGTCTCTCTCCATTTTTATTTGTTTTCTTGTGTGCTGGCCATTTTCTGAGGATGTCACGGTATTTTCTTTCTCTGCCTAGTTGAGCGTTGAAGTCACCTATTAATAATTTTATGTGGTGTTTGGGGATGTTATCTATGGTCTGGTCCAATAGGTCCCAGAATTTTCCTGTTTCCTCCTGGTCTTTTGAGGAGTTGTTTTTATCATTAGTGGGAGCATGGGCATTTATTATAGTATAGATTTTATTGGATGCCTATAAGGTGAGCGTTGAGAGTCGTGGAGACTGTGATCTGAATTCTTGAACTGAGTTTATTATATTTATAGTGATTATGTGAATAAAATTACTGAGGTAACTCTTCAAGTCAAGACACTGCATCACATTTGCTAATAAGTCCATAAAAATTCTTCTTCTGTTCCGGCCTTCTAAAGACCACGTTACAATTTCAGTTCCTCCTTAGTTGTGCTTTCCTGTTCTTCCAGTATTCTTTCATTGTTTCACTGTGCTTCATTTTCCTGTCTTCAGTCCACTTTGTGCCTGTTTAATTACTTTCCCCTTTGTTGGTTCTCCAGTGACAGTTCACGCCTTCTCTACTACATACGGACCCCTATAGGGTTAGGAAAATTTTGACTTCTTCCTCGCTACATTTTTCTGACATAAAGGACATGAATGTACAAAGGCTTCTACGTCCTCTTCATTCAGCCACTGGTTAACGTCTTTAATTCACGCTAAAGTCCTTGTAATGCCCTGATGACCACCGACAAGAGAATTAACCCTACCAGCAACCATCGGTAGTTCCAAATAATCGTAGGAGTGGACGGGGTGTGGATCCACTGCAATCAAAATAGGAGCCAGATTATTCATAATATGTCGGCCTAATTTAGATGTATAGTTTCAGAACCTATGATTCTCACTGCTTTCTCAGGCACAGTGGGGATCCTACTTAACGCATCTGCATTCTTATTCTTCTTCCCTGTCTTGTACACTACATTGAAGTCATACTCGGCTAATTTTAATCTAAATTTTATTAACATGGACGACCGGTCTTGAACATTGAATCCCCATTTTAAAGTCTTGTGGTCCGTGACTACCGTGAAGTGTGTGTCCAAATAAGTATGGTCTAAAGTACTTCACGCTCCAGATGATATCAAGTAATTCCTTTTCCGTAACCGAATAATTCCTTTCCGCTTTGTGTAAAGTATGCTGTAGGCAAGTCCTGTCTACTTCTTGCAAGAGAAGAGCTCCTAAAGCTTCACCACTGGTATCTGTCATTCAGATAAATGGTCTCTCAAAATCTGGGTACTGTAATATGAGTGTCTCTGTCAGCTTCTGTTTCAGTATTGTACCAGGAAGGCATAGCCCCGTGCACATATAAATTACAAATTTTATTTTCTAGCATACAATTCAGTTCCGAAACGTGAACAGCTGTGTGAGAGAATGTTCTCATACCTACTGCACTCCACGAGCGAGAACGTAAGTCAAGCAAGGTCAAGTGACGTCACCACCGCTTGCTGCTTACTTCCCCTACAGAAGTTTCTCGGCTATTTTCATTAACTTTTTAATGTCTGGACCGATTAACGCGAGACCAATGCTGAATTGTAGCCAATGTTCTGGAAACAAAACCCTGCAAATTTGAAACCAATCCATCCAGCGGTTTCCAAAATATGACAATTTAAATTTTGGGAGGAATACTTGCCCCTTCATCACCTGATTTCGAGCGCTGTGCGCCAGACCTGTATATATAGGCCACTGGGCCAAGGCCATAGCCAGTCCCATGTACAGACTAGTGTGTGTGCAGAAAGTATGCTCCGTCACGATTCGCGAGGACATGATCATGGCCGTAATCGAACGCTGTTGAAATAGTAAAAGAACATCTTACCGTACGTGAAGTTTCCGACGCGCCATGACGACGGTAAGATTCTAGACGTTTCTCAAGGTGAATTATCGTAATATAACACTTGTGAATTTATTAACAGAGTAAAGCTATAATTTGGAGTGAGAATTGAAGTGTCCAATATTTTACGGACTAGTACATGACATCGTGAACTTTACTAATTTCGTATAATTGTGAACTATGACAATATCCTAAATCATTGTGTGTGGCAAACTGAAATCCTAATTTACGACAACTTCAATCATTCTAGACATATTTCTTATACGATAATATATCACTGAACTGTGTGTAACTTTATTTACTCGACATTCGTCCCACAACAGGGTAAGACTTAACTATTTTCCTAGTGCACTTTCTCGATCTTTCGATCACCACTGTGAGAAACCCAGTGAACATTAAGGACTTTTTACAATAATATTAAGTAGAACAGACTAGTCTGGTGTAAATTCAACCATAAAATCACCTTAATCTGTTAATAATATTTGTTCCGAGACTGTTACAAAATCACATTTTCAAGTGCTTGTGGACTGTGTTCACTACTTTACAATCGTATTTCAGACATAATTAGTGACGATCATGAACTGTGTTACATCTCAAACCCATGAACTGTGTATATAAGAACTGTGTTTTCTGCAGCATGGACTGTGAATGTTAATTTAACATTGTAAAATCAGTATAAGAATAGAACTGTGCATTACGACAGTGTGTAGTATTAATATCCATGATATTTGTGAATTCAATAGTGCCAATTGAACTTTCCGTGTTCCGATATTTCCACCGAGAACAACGGAAATCTTGGTAAAAGTGCTACGAGATCCTGCTACATCAAACGTCACTTTGTACGAGGGATTTACATGGTTTCTTCAGTTATGGTACCCATTGAGGAACGTCTACGAGGGAGATTGACGTGGTATCTTCACTGAACATCGCCGGTGCTGAGTTTGAGTCTTCGCCTGCACTCCGCGGAATGTTCCAGACACTAAGTCTCCAACTCCAACACTCGTAAGCAGATCTTCTCGTGTTCTGAGTGAGTAATCACAACTGACTGACTTTTTACAAAGCAGTTCTTCCAGTACAGTGCTATTACAAGTGCTTCGTGTGGATATTAATTCATAATTTTATCGTCATTTAAATGAAGTTCACATTTTGCTATAAATTCATTTTCAAAGTTATTAATTAATTTGAATTCACATTACGTAGATGAACTTTAGGATTTTCAAGTGCTTTACTAACTTCTTTTTATTCAAACAAACTGAGACATTCAGCAAGAGACCAAAGATTTTATTATTTATCAAACTTTCCATGACAAGTGTGTGTTCATTTTTGTGGTTTAAAAATGAGAAAGACTGTAGGTCAGCACCATAAATAATGAACTGATCCCAGGTGGAAAGTGATATTTTGTGTTTACATTTAAATTAGAAAGACTGTAGGTTGTTCATGATTTATGGAAGAGCAATATATTTTTTTTTTTTTTAATGTTCTCAAGCAAACAGACATCAAGAAGATCACAACATAAATCTTTTATTTTGTCAAGTATTAGTTACAAATTCGAGTTGCAATTGAAATTGCAGGGTGATATGTCTGTGGATATTGTTCATAAATTTTACAAAGAAGAATTACCATTTATTATTCACCCTGCGATACTATCCGTCTCTGTACCTGCTCCAAAATACACCGAACACTACCTGAGATCCTTCCCTTGCTCAAACCCCACAATCATTTCCCTGTACAGTATACAGAAAGCTGCCTCTTGCTTATCCGTCCAGGCATAAGGGACATTGTTCTTCAGAAGTTCATACAGAGATTTTGCTATACTCCGGTATGAACCTGAGGTACTACCCACTCAAACCTAAAAATCCCTTCAGCTGTTTAGTGGTTGTAGGTCTAGGAAAGTTCTTTACTGCTTCAACCTTTCGGTCGTCTCACTGTAACCCATTTGTGGTAATAACGTGGCCTAGAAACACCACCTTGTCTCTGGAATTCACATTTGTCTCGCTGTAATTTCAGCCATTGCTCCCTCAATCTCTGAAACACGTCCCTAAGCCTCTGATTGTGTTCCTCAATAGAATTTGCAAAAATTAAAATGTCGGAAAGATAGATAACGCATTTTTACACCGATTAAACCTGGCATAGCTATATTCATTAGCCTCACAAATGTACTTCAGGGCATTTTTCAAGCCCATCAGCATTCGTAGGTACTCGTGGTGTTTACCTAAGGCTGAAAATGCCGTCTTCTCATGGTCCTCAGGCTTCAGTAGGACTTAATGGTAGCCTGATGCTAAATCCATCGTTGAAAACAGCGGGCCTTCCCTAGTGCAACTAATAATTCCAAAATCAAAGGAATTGGATAAGCGGAAGCTACAGAAACTGAGTTCAACACTCTATTATCTGTGCACACATGATATTTCTGCTTCCCTGAGGTGCCTGTTTTCTTGGGGACTAATGGAAGAGGAGCGTTCCAATTACTATGAGTAATTATCTCGTCCTCTTAACATTTTATCAATTTGCCTTTGAATCTCCTCCTTTTGAGCTTCAGGTAACCTATATGACATCACATTAATCGGAGGCTGATTTTCTCTAATTCAAATTTCATTTTGCAGTAAGTCCATGTGCGTTAATTTATTGCCCTCTAAATGAAATATGTCATTGTATGCAGCACGTATGGCATACAGCTGCTCCCTGTCTCTAGGGGCTAAGTGATCTGCTCTCAATTGATCTCTTACTCTCTGTTCTCAGGGGTTTCCACTGTCTTTTTGCACCTGTGTTACCTGATTTATTGCCTTCAACTTTTTGTTCAGAGGATTCAACTGATTCAATCTCTTGAATGCTAAATAATGGGCTCTCAAATTTAACTTCAATCTCTCTTGTTTAACATACTCGCTAGTACCTTATGATAGCGAGCGTTTGTTATACAGCTCAAAATGTACATCCCTGGCAGAATTTCTTGCTTATCAATCACACGCTCTGCCCCTTCTTTATTCTTACTTCGACTATAGTCTCTGTTCTGGCTGAGAGACAGACCGTTTGGACTCGAGCACTTTTTCCGTCATGTAATATTGAGCTCTCTTCATATTGGCATAGCCTTCCCTGAAATTTAATATACTATCTTTAAGTATATTTCTCCCTATGATTCCATCACTATCAAGGTGTACATCTTCACCAACTATATGAAAATCAGCATTTGATTCTCCTACTGAGAGTCTTATTCTCCCTCTGGTTCTGACCCTATCTGAATCTACACTTGTTAACTGCAGGGCAGTCTCCTGTACAGTCATCAACTCTCCTGGCACAAACTGCCTTTTTATGAGAGATACTTCGCTTCCAGTATTCAGTAAAAGTTCCACCGTAACCGCTGCTGCCTACCGACCCAGCTATCTAACTTCCGTGGACCGGTCGAAACTTGCAAGAAACTGCCAGGAGCTGAATTAGGGCCTTTTAAACTAGAGAAATGGAGTAAAAAAAGGCATGTACCCCAAACAGATTGATTTGAAAGATAAAACAAAGTTTAATAACATAAACTAGGCAAATAGATTAAAATGTGGACACAGAAGCAAAATAGGGAGATACAAAGGGGAACGGGTACTCACATACGTAGTCCTTGAAGGTGTCGTAATCACAATTGAGTCTTTTGAGTCATAAAATTCAATCTCATGAACTGTTATACAAATGCAACAGAAGCTTAGCGAAAAGTGATACAATTGCAATTTATTTTTTATTTTTTTTATTTATTATTATTATAAAGATTCGATGCCAAGCATTTCTTTCCCGATGGCAAGACGTTAATAACAGGTGAAAGAAACAGCCTTCACACAAAAAGAATACAATCTTTGCATTAGATAAGACAAGGCTTAAGAAATAAACTCATTTTCCAAGAAAAAACCGATCCCAGCAATCTCCATGGAGCTTATGTCCCGCAGAAATCAAACGCCAGAGAAGCAAACCTGGCAGAAAAGGAACAAACAAGGAACACAAGGAGATTAAAGGAGTTGCCATAGTTATGAAAGTAAATAAACATGTCTTAAATGAAATAAATAGAATTAAGACTAAAATCCTGAAAATAGGCAAATAAACAGGCAGATAAGCCGAGAATAATAGTAAGATAAAGTGAATAAACATTAGTAATAAAGCGACATCTGCAAGATACCGAAAAATAACACAGATCCAGCAATCACGCGCGCGCCACACACACACACGCACACACACACATGCACGCGCGCGCACACACACACACACACACACACACCAAATATGCATGGTAGAATAAAAACCCTAAAAGGCAAACATGAAATGCACAGCATTAGCGTTAAGCCATTTTAACAGAACATAAGCTCAAGCCAGACGTCGCAGCCAAAGAGAATAATAAAATGTCTCCAACCAAAATCACAAACAAACTCATCATCCACACAGATCAAATGGATCAGTATTATCTTCCGCCCCTACATAGGGATTAATGCACACCAAGCAGACGTGAAGAAAATGAAAGACATTGAAAAAGTCTTTAGCAAATAGTGAATAATGTACAGAACATGGACCTCTCAGCATACAAGACAAGCATAACTATGGCAAGCCAAGAAATGAAAAATGAGCAATGAGCTAAATACCTGAAAACATGAGGAGTAGAATGCGTAGATTCTATTTAATCATATACATTGACTCAAAATAGAGAGTCATACTGGGCAAATAATGAATCCGTTTAAAATACCGGTTAAAAACAAAACGAATTGTATTATAGCCCAATGCCTCCATCTTTTGAATCCAAGCCATTTTTTTGCCTCTATCTCAGAGAGTAAAAGAATCAAAGAACATTAAGAAAGAAATGCTTCGGCAATCCTTCATAACAAGAGGTGCCATCTGTCTAATAGGGATGAACTACACTTCATGTTTGAGAATATCAAACAGTTAGACTAATCTGTCACATTGATAAAGAACGCGATGTCGGAAGGTACAACGTAAAGGTAACTTAGTGTGGCACAAAATTGAAGTAGATTCTCTTTACCTGACACCCGACTTCTATTCTGGCCATTACAGTGTTTGGGAAATTATTATGGGATACTGTTATCCTACCCATTTCTCGCATACTCGGTCCCATTGAAGATCTTCTTTCTAAGATCTCTACATAACCATCATGATTTACACTTTCTTGTAAGAGATCTCTCCCTATCAAACCATCCACTGACAGTCGAAATTCGTCCCCTACAACATAAAATTCGGGAGAAGAGTTTCATTTATTCAGGGCGACACTTCCCTTAGTGCGTGAGGTTCGTCTTCTTACCCCATACAATTCTATGGTTGGTTTGCGATAATTTATGTCTCCCTTTTGCACAGTCTTTTCTTGTAAGAGGCTCACATCGGTCCCCGTGTCCACAAGAAAACGGTAAGGCCTTCTCCGCCCTTTGGCATATACCTCTATGGATCCGGTCTGGTCATGTTCCCTTTGGGACTGCTCCAAATTACTCGCTAACTGAATGCTCTCATGATCACTCTTATTATCACTCCTATTATGCTTATTATGAGCATTACCATCACACTGTGGTAGGGTGCGTGACTTTCCTTTCACTTCATTGGCTTCACTCCTCCACGGGCCTCCTAATTCTTGGGACACGCTCTTTAGCCCGATTTGGCAGTCCCTTTTTTGTTTAACTCTTTATCACTTGGTTTGCTTCCCCTCTGTTCTACTTGTTTAGATGTTTATGAAGACGTTACCCTAATAGTTACTCTGTGTATTAAGAGAAGCATTTTCTGTCTTATTGAACCAGAAGGTTCGTTGCAAGTAACCTTTGCGACCGCAGGTAAAACACTTCCTTTCGCCTGCTTGTCTTTGCTACTCCCAGCACTCGGACTGTTTGTGTCCCATCTAATTATAGCAGCGGATTATGGCACAAACCTTAACTTCGTGTAACCCATCTTTTACTTTATCTCTGTGTTTAATCCTACACTCTTTCTCCATATGACCCGTCCTATTACAATGTCTGCACAATGGGGGCTTCTTTTTGCGGGTTTTTGAAACCTTACACTCATATTATGTGTCCTTCCTGGTTACAATTATAGCAGATCACTCGCACTTTAGCCCTTCCATAAATTTTTTGGCTACTAGGCCTAGGTGGCTGCGACACCTGGGGTCTCGGCTTTGGCCGGAACTCTGTCAGTCGGCTCACTTGACCTATCATTTGTTGTTTAGCCCTACTGGCTATTATAGCTGTCTCTTTCTCGCGTGCAATATCTATAGCCTGCTCAAGAGTTTGTGCGTTTTGGCTTTTAATTAAACTTTGAATTTGCTCATAGCGCAAACCCTGTTCGAAACTAGCTTTCACGAGCTTTCGGATTAAGCGTGCCTTGTGCTCGTTGGCTACGGGTGTTTCTCCCTGCACCGTAGTGTTTCACGACTCCGTTCCCATCTGGTCTATTCTATGCGCCCACTAAGCTACCGATTCGCCTACATCTTGCCTAGCAGCAAACAATTGACTAGCATAAAAATCTACAGAATTTTTCGAAGGCGACTTTTATCTACTCCCAAGTACGCACATCAATTTGCATCAACAATTTACTACGAGCTTCCTTATTAATTTTAGTCAAAATTAGTTTGTAAAACAAATCATAATTACCTGGTCTAACCAGCTCTAATGCAGTCTCCACATTCTTACAAAATTTGCACAGTCTGGCAGCTTGCGTACCATCAAATTCAGTACCCATCAATCTAAGAGGCACTGTTACAGATAAATAAGGACTTTCATGCACTAATCCTATGTGCTCCTCAACATTACTGGGATCTGGGCTGTTAGATCTAGTAGACCATTCCATAATGAGCTGTTCAACTCACCCTACTTGATGACCGCCGGACTCTGGAACTGGGTTTAACTCCGCTATTCCTTATTCCAGTGCTGCTGAGTGACTCTGAAACTCTCCTTCCTTTCCTACGCCAGTGAGGAATTCTCGATTCACGATTCGTTGCTCTATAACACAATCCAAAATAATTATCAGTTAACTTAAAATAGCGGATCACCAAGTATCGTACTTCGGCGATCGCAAAATAAGTAACACAGAATAATACTAAAGCAAATACACCTCACAATCTAACACCAATGATTTTAAGTCCACCTGTCGTGATCCTAAGTACTGGATAGGTTGGAGACATGGGTTCAGTTTTTTTTAGGAGCTTACACGAAGCAATGACAATGCTACACTTCCCATTCACTAACAACTCCCATCACCTGTATTACTTAAAAACATCTGTACATTATTACAAGTATT
The DNA here is from genome assembly GCF_040414725.1 of Anabrus simplex. Classification (NCBI taxonomy): domain Eukaryota; kingdom Metazoa; phylum Arthropoda; class Insecta; order Orthoptera; family Tettigoniidae; genus Anabrus; species Anabrus simplex. Next base: position 82,629,233 of record NC_090267.1, on the reverse strand, counting down.
TTATAAATATGTACAAACTTAGTCTGAGATAGGTTTTTCTCAAGTCCTTGTCCTCTCAAATTCTCTCTACACGCGTTGCTTTACAAATGCCAAAAGAATTTAGAATCTTGGTGAATGCTTAGCTTGTGTTCAAGAGTCGTCTGTCTTCTCCTTCTTCTGTCTTCTCTCTTGATTCTTCTCTCTGAGATGCTGTGATGACTAGTTGAAGTGGAAATGCAGATCCAGAAACTCGAACTCGGCACGTTCATATACCGTCATCAGTCAACTCTGATTAATTTCTCTTCACTACTGGTTGCAGGTTAATTATGCGTTGCTGATTATAATGGCATGCTACCATTACTTGAGTCTTTCTAGCAGTTGGGTCGGTGCTCTCTTTCGATCTCTGTGGCTTGCTGCCACAGTTCGTAACTCATGGTAGCTGGATCAGTTCTCTCTAGACTCTCCCTGTGCCATACTGCCACAACACGTGTTACACAGTAACTGGACATATTCTCCCCGACTCTCCCAAAATTTGCTTATATGCTTAGTTCGTGCTTTCTCAAATATCATCCCCTACTACCACAGAGTTCTTTTGTGTCTCAGTCTGATTGGCTCACGTGTTCCTCCCACTAAACTAATGGGGAGTGTTGTGGAACACTAGAACAAAGTATTTCTAATGTGTTAAAATCACTGTGTTGGCCTGTGTGATATTGCTTTCCACTCATTTCTCGAACTACCGTCAGGCTTTCTATTGTGTTTCTGTTTCAACATTGGCGCCATGCTGTCGGATATTTCACAATGTTGCACACACAGTGGCCTCACTTCCACTAAACTTCGCTTTCTGTTAAAATTGTATTGAATTATATGCCTTGAATATTTTGAATTTCCAGTCAAATAAAATTATCACTCAATTATTCAAAGCACTGTCACTTCTTTCCACTGTTATACATTCACTTAAGTTCTAGACCATTGCTTCCAATCTTCTCAATCTTGGAGGTCGCGGATTTGAGACTCAATCCTGTCCGTTTGCCTGGCACAGATATGAGAGGGCATGTCACAATACGTGGTTGTGACACGATTATTCTATTATTTCTCCCAATTTTAGCTTGTTTTTTGGTGAACATTTGTTCTCAAATTCCGCCATTTCAGCTTTGTACGCCAATGGCTGGAAGTTCTTTACTCATTGGCCACTTTCAAATGAAATATAAAGGTTTATTAATATGAGAAATGTGCACGAATGTGCAATGTCTGTTGAAACCTGTATATCACGACACATATATCTATTGTCAATTTCTCGTTCTCACGTGCTATGTTCGTGTCCGTTCACATAATTTTAGTCGATTCTAGAGAGTGTTCGCTAAATCTGGAGTCTATTTTTAGTAATTTAGTGGCAGAATTTCAAAGATAGCGAATAGTGACTTTCTAAGGATTTTAGGAGCCATTTGGAGACAATTCTGGTGAATTTTAATTTATTACTTGATAAAAATAGCATTTCGCTTTGCATAGGCACGTGATGCAATATACGGTATTAATCTATGCATTTGCTAAGTAATGGCATCTAAGTGCATGACTGATTCACACATGTGGAACAGGAGTTCATACTATCTTCGGAAGGCTTATCAGAGACCTATCATCTCACTCACATACGTGCTGTGAGGGAATAGAGATGTGTAATTTTTAGCCTTGTAGCCTCATACAGCAACAGTTGGGTTTTGATAAGTCTTACAATATATACCATAGTACTCCTGTATTGTGCAAGATATGTAGAATAAGCAGTTTTGACCAGTATCTCCTGATTTTCATATCAAAATCTGATATGTGGTTTTGTGAAGTTGGCAGTTATGCTTTTTGTGGATGATGTTATAATGTAGGGGTAATAAATAAGTTAAAAGATCGTAAGCACCGCAAAAAGACCTCTACAATGTTGTGAGATGGACAGCAAGCAGTGGTATGATGATAAACGGTGTTAAAAAAGTCAGGTTGTGAGTTTCACTAAAAAGAAAAGTCCTCTTGGGTTTAATTACTGTGTTTTGCTGGGGTGAAATTTCCATATGGGGATCATTGTAAGTACCTAGGTGTTAATATAAAGAATGAGCTTCATTGGTGTAATCACATAAACAATATTGTAAATAAAGGGTGAAGATCTCTGCACATTGTTATGAGCAGAGGTCCGGATTTTGTTGACCTAAAAATGCTAAAAAATGACCTTAAAATGATCAAATAATGTCCTAAAACAAACAAAACATGACCTAAAAATCCCAAGTATTTATTGTTTGAAACTAAATTATATACATTTCTAGATATGAACAATATTGATGATTGATATTTTCTCTAATTTTTACATAGCAATATGTTGGTTCTTTGTTTTGGCATTCTGGTTTTCCTTAGAAACAAAATGTACCCATACGAAGATCTTCTGACACCAGGTACTCCGTAAAGAGAAATGATCTGAAAAGGAAAACAACGTTCCTATAATCGTAATCGCCGTCGGTTGCATATTTAACTGTAAAGCTATATATAATGCCATATTATGTAGGTTTTAATATTTATCTCAGACCGTGTTGCAGTAGATAACTGACCATCCATGGATTCTTGAAGGAAAAAGAACATTGATTGTCGGCCAAAACGTTCTTGTACATCGAAAAGCTCCTTTTGATGTCCACAGATGCGAGAGGTGCGTACTTGAAGTGCGCTAAATCATTTGGTGACATCTCTTCTTCAATATCCACTACACTGAAATTTGTCCCAGTGAGTATCCGGATGACTGAGCACAAAACCTTATATCTTATGTTTTTATAAAGAACAGATTTTAATTTCCTAAATACCGGCTCGCCAACTTCACCACGCACATTTTCCAAAGCTTCGTACGTTGCTCTCACCAAAGCTTTCGCATGTTCGATTGTCACACCTCTCTTCTGAAGTCGTGTAATAGCTGACGGCACAGAACTAAAATTTGCCTTAATATATGCCAACTTACCCTGCACATCGTCAGCTGGAAACATCTCTTGGGCGATTTCGATAGCCCTGGCGTCTTGGGCTTCTAGGGAGTTTATCACTAGCTTCACTGCTAAAAAGTTGTCGATGTAGTACTCGCACGCATTGATCCACGTACCCCAATGTGTGACTACAGGCTGCGGAGGTAGTGGGATATCGGGAGCTAGTGACTTAAACAGTTTCCTGCGCAATGGGGCCTTGGTAAATACCTTTTTTTACCAGCGACACAAGTCTAACAATGTCAGGAAAATTCTCCCTCGCGTCTTTTGCCACTCTGTGGAAAGCATGAGCTCGACAAGTTACGTGCACTGTTGTTGAATGAAAAGCTTTTAGCTTTACCAGCTTTAACTGCGTAAGGCGTGGCATTGGTCACGAAAAGTGAAACATCATCGTACCTCACACCGTCAGGCCACAGCAGACCCATGGTCCTGTAAAACATTTGACATATTGTAGAATGATTGACAGATTCTAGGATTTCAGAAGTTAGCAAAAATATTTCTCTGGGATTATCTATTTCCAGGGTTCCTACAATTACATTAGCTACGCAATGACCTTCAACATCGGTAGTTTCATCCACTGAGACAAAATTCTTTCCGCTTGTTCTTTCCCGTATTCTTCGAAGTTTTTTTTTCACAGCAGAGCGGTACTGTATGTAATTTTTCCTTAGCGTAGATTCGTCCGGAATGGAATGACCTGTATACCGTGCTAGGAATTGCCTTAATTCAGGAATACAGTTGAACCTGCTTTGTACGTAACTCTGTTCTACGTAATTCGTATTTGTACGTAATTTCCTTTAGGACCCGGTAAATTATAATTTGAAAGCATGTTAATTAAACCTTATTTATACGTAATCCATTTATACGTAATTCGCTGTTATACATATTAAGTGTCAGTGAAATATTCCTGAGTTTTGCATAATTATAATGAGCACGTGCTTTTTAAAAGAAACTACTGTATTTACAAAGTTTCCTCCTTGTCGGCATAGGCGAAAGTAGAGCGGTCGGGTTTCGGTACTGAAAACAGAACACAAAGAGTTTCGCAGAGTGACATTGTTGACCCTTACTTACTGGCGGCTCAACAAAGGCCAAACGAGTGAGTCCCCTTCGCTCCTCCTCTACAAGTAAAGTGGGCGGTTTCAGTGCAGAAACAAAAGAAAATATAGTAAATATGTTTGAATATGAGAATTTCTTTCGTAGGAACAACGGAGAAGTAAAATGTCCACGGTGCCGGTATCTGGTGATTACTGTTGAACAGTAGTTTTGTCATTCACTTGGTTTTGATTTTAATTTTTTTTTGCTAGGGGCTTTACGTCGCACCGACATAGATAGGTCTTATGGCAACGATGGGATAGGAAAGACCTGGAAGTTGGAAGGAAGCGGCCGTGGCCTTAATTAAGGTACAGCCCCAGCATTTGCCTGGTGTGAAAATGGGAAACCACGGAAAACCATCTTCAGGGCTGCCAATAGTGGGATTCGAACCTACTATCTCCCGGATGCAAGCTCACAGCCGCGCGCCTCTACGCGCATGGCCAACTCGCCCGGTTTGGTTTTGATTAGCCTTAGAAAACAGAAAAGTGAAAAGTTATACCCTAGATTAAAATGTAAAATATATAGGAGAAGTGGACGTTAATCCACACAAAACAAAAACTGAAATTGCTTCAGACTTAGGGATTGTTTATACCATGCTATGTACAGTCATCAGTAAAGAAATGTTATTTTGGATGAGTTCTTAAAACGGGGTTCAAAATCAGCAAAGCGCAGCCGTCAGCAAGAAGAAGGGACGTCGATTTGGAGAAAGCACTTTTCACATGGTTCCAGCAAAAGCGGGCTGCAGCTCTACCAATTAGTGGAGACATGCTGAAGGCAAAGGCAATAGATTTAGCTAAAATGTTGAGTATCACTGCTGATATCAAGGCTTCATCAGGATGGATGCAAGGATTTAATGATCATCATGGAATCACAGGGAGAACAATTTGTGGTGACTCAAAAGCTGTGGACAACGTCATGGTGCAACACCTGAAAGAAGAGGTTCTGCCGGGTTTCTTAAGCGATTATCAGCCTCCAAACCTCTACAATTGTAATGAGACCAGCCTATTCTACAATCCTCTTCCTAATAAAACATTAGCTGAAAAAGGTGACTCATGGCATGGAGGGAAGAAAAGTAAAATTTGTGTAACAGTACTTCTCACCACCAGTGCAGATGAATTTGACAAACTTCCTCCTCTTGTGATAGGAAAATCGAAGAATCCGAGGTGTTTTAAGAGTGCTAAAACAAAACCTGCGGAATATGAATCCAACAGAAATACTTGAATGACTATGCTTCTAATGGAACAGTGGTTAAAAAAACTCAACATTAAAATGAAAAAGAAACAGAAGAATCTCCTCCTTCTTATGGATCAATTTGCAGCACATCCACCTCAAATCCTGGGCAATGTCCGAGTGGAATTTTTCCCTCCTAACTGTGCTAGTGTTCTACAACGACTTGATTTGGGCATCATTGCAAATTTCCAAGCGTGTTATAGAAAAATGCTGGTTCAACATTTAATAACACTGAGTGATGCAGGAAATTAATCTCTCCATTAATTTGCTACAAGCCATGGACTTTATTTCGGCTGCCTGGAAGCAGATGTCATCCTCCACAATCAGAACTGTTTCCGCAAAGCTGGTGTCTTACTAAAAGAGGCTGCCTCTAATCCTGATTATGGGGACAAAGTTTTGTCTGGCAATGAGCTGACGTTACCGGAGGGTGTGGAATTCGATACATTTGTGCATTTCGATGATGATCTGGCTGTATGTGGAGAACTACCGGATAAAGAGATTATTGCTGATGTATGCCAACAACGAGGTGGTGATGGACCAGCTACAAGCGATAGGGACACTGGAGATGGAGATAACGACTTGAATCTTGAAATACCTGAACTGAGTGAAGTGTTAAGTGCAGTTGATGTGTGTAACTAATGCGTTACATTAGTGCGAAAAGTTGAATTCATTACTAACTTTGCGAAAGAAGGTCTCTTAATGCAAGAAAAGTGAAACAAGCCAAACTATCTGAATCAAGTTCAGAATAATATTTTCTGTCTTAATGTATTTATTATTTGCAAGAATTTACACATCTAGGCCTATTCCATTGATTTTTCAGTGAATATGTGATGTATTGCCTAAGTCTGATTTCTAAGTGATTCTAAGTAATTTTTCCTCTTCCCCTTGATATATGTATAAGTCAGGTACTTTTCTTTCTGCTTATATTCTGAATACCGTTTGTCTATGATGCATCAATTAAAAGATGACATGTCATTGAAATCCGGCCCTGGTTATGAGGGTATTTAGGGGTTGTAGTAAGTATGTAAAGGAGAGGGCATATAAGTTCCACTGTATGGGACCCTCACCAGGATGTTTGTCGCGACTGACGTGCTGTTGAACAGTGAATCATTTTTCAGAGACGATTTGTCTCAAATGACCTGCCTTGAATGGTTTTATCTTTGGCATTTTAACACGCACTCGAAATGGTTACGCACAACAGACATCTACAAACTGTACGACTAAAACTGACCTGATAGGAACAAGGAAATAGAGTACATTGGCAGAAAAACCTCACTGCTGACCTCACACTGTGAACACACTTCCCTAGTGAACTGATAAAGGCTTAGCCCTCATCTGAAGGTCACCCTAGAATAGCTTAGCTCTCACCTTCTGTTAAGACAGAAAGGTGAGGGACGTACAAAGCTATGTACTCAGCTCACAACTGAGTGCAGAAACTTTCGAAGATGAACCTTCACGTAAATCTTCAAGTATGTCAAGATATAGGAACTGGTAAAGTAAATATGTAAATATGTGATGTATTGCCTAAGTCTGATTTCTAAGTAATTTTTCCTCTTCCCCTTGATATACGTATAAGTCAGGTTTGACTGTAGTTAATGAAGAGGAATATTTGCTGTGACAAAAACTTCACACAGTACGTTAAAAAAGACTGAGGTTGTACCTTTGCTTGATGATGCGTTTTGCATGAGTAACTGTTGAGTACTTTTCTTTCTGCTTATATTCTGAATATCGTTTGTCTATGACGCATCAATTAAAAGATGACATGTCATTGAAATCCGGCCCTGGTTATGAGGGTATTTAGGGGTTGTAGTAAGTATGTAAAGGAGAGGGCATATAAGTTCCACTGTATGGGACCCTCACCAGGATGTTTGTCGCGACTGACGTGCTGTTGAACAGTGAATCATTTTTCAGAGACGATTTGTCTCAAATGACCTGCCTTGAATGGTTTTACCTTTGGCATTTTAACACGCACTCAAAATGGTTACACGCAACAGACATCTACAAACTGTACAACCAAAACTGACCTGAAGGAACAAGGAAATAGAGTACATTGGCAGAAATACCTCACTGCTGACCTCACACTGTGAACACACTTCCCTAGTGAACTGATAAAGGCTTAGCCCTCATCTGAAGGTCACCCAAGAATAGCTTAGCTCTCACCTCCTGTTAAGACAGAAAGGTGAGGGACGTACAAAGCTATGTACTCAGCTCACAACTGAGTGCAGAAACTTTCGAAGATGAACCATCACGTAAATCTTCAAGTATGTCAAGATATAGGAACTGGTTGGTTGATGACATAAAACGTGAATTCTTATTTAAAAATAACCAATAAGAAAAATAATTAAAAATGACAAAATAATGATACAAAAAGCAAAAATGACCTAAAAATCAAATACTTCAAAAAAAAATGAAAAAAATGACTTAATAAATACGCATTTCTGTAATCTGGGGGCCATGAACAGGATTTGCACATAACTTAGCAACTTCTATGACGCATCAATTAAAAGATGACAGGTCATTGAAATCTGGGCCCTGGTTATGAGGGTATTTAGGGGTTGTAGTAAGGATGTAATGGAGAGGACATATAAGTTCCACTGTATGGGACCCTCACCAGGATTACTTGATTCGAGAATTGGAAAAAAGTCCGCTCGAATTGTTCTGGGTGATTTCCGACAAAAGAGAAGTGTTACAAAAATGTTGCAAAGTTTTGGCTTTGATGACTGGGAAGAAAGGAGACGAGCTGCTCATCTGAGTGATATGTTTCGACCTGTCGGTGGACAGATGGCGTGGAGAGACATCAGTAGACGAATAAGTTTGAGTGGTGTTTTTAAAAGTAGGAAAGATCACAGTATGAAGATAAAGTTGGAATTGAAGAGGACAAATTGGGGCAAGTGTTCATTTATAAGACGGGGAGTTAAGGATTGGAATAACTTACCAAGGGAGATGTTCAATAAATTTCCAATTTCTTTGCAATCATTTAAGAAAAGGCTAGGAAAACAACAGATACGGAATCTGCCATCTGGATGACTGTCCTAAATGCAGATCATTGTTGATTGATTGATTGATTGATTGATTGATTGATTGATTGATTGATTGATTGATTGATTGATTGATTGATTGATTGATTGATTGATTAATTTTACACACACCAGGGAGTCCTGGCCGTTTGGAATTACCTGCAGACACCTATAATCCTGACTTTCTTCACTGAGTCTAATCACCTCATACAGCTGGTGTGTGTAGACCGCTGGATCTGAACACACGTCTATGGGCCACTCAACACACGGTGACTGACTGTTCCTTGGTTCAAATCCAGAGACAGTCCAGTAATTCACACAGTCACATTGAGTGTACAACTGTATTCAACAGTAGGACGATACAACAGTGCATATTAAGACATGTCCAATTACCCTCACACTCACGATAGTGGCTTCCCTCGCTGACTCACGGGGCGATCCTCAGTCCACAAAAATACCCACACACACAGTACTCTCATGTAGTACAGTCTTCCATTCTGTGTGCCTGTCTCCAATGGAGCTAGTCTTTGGACACCGATATCAACAACAGCTCCTCATTCAGAATTCGGTGGGACAGTAACAACAGTTCACACCTCTGTCACCCTCAGTCCAGCCACCGAACACCAACACACTGAGTGTCACACTGACTTCACCACGGAGTCCAACACTGACTTCGAGTCTAGTACCAACTCTTACTCCACCGTGAAGCCCAAAACTGTCCGTGGCTAGCCTTTCTTTTCATAGCTCGGGCGATGGGAACCAGAACATTCGCAAGGTGGGTAGAGGTGGAATATTCCCGTTGAATCTCCAAGAAACTCGCAGGTAAGCAAGCCGACGAGAGCAATAGACGAAAATATCAGCCATGCCCTCCAGGCCAGCTGGAAGTGCCCTGTCAGCTGATTCACTAGTCCCTTCCAGGAAGTACCGAAAGCAGCTACCACAGGCCTGGCATGCAACATATTATGGTTTAATAATATATTTTCATTTGTCATATGGTATTAAAATATGGGTAGGCACAGCACATAGTCACATGGACAGGTTATTCAAATTACAATCAAATAAATAAATAAATAAATAAATAAATAAATAAATAAATAAATAAATCAATACTGATCTACATTTAGTGCAGTCGCCCAGGTGGCAGATTCCCTACTTGTTGTTTTCGTATTTTTTAAATGATCTCAAAGAAATTGGAAATTTATTGATCATCTCCCTTGGTAAGTTATTCCAGTCCCTAACTCCCCTTCCTATAAACAAATATTTGCCCCAATTTGGCCTCTTGAATTCCAACTTAATCTTCATATTGTGATCTATCCTACACCACTCAAACTTATTTGTCTACTAATGTCATTCCACGCCATCTCTCCGCTGACAGCTTGGAACATACCACTTAATACCAATGTAGTGGGAATCAACCTCTTTATCAACACACCACTTAGTCGAGCAGCTCGTCTTCTTTCTCCCAAGTCTTCCCAGCCCAAACTTTGCAACATTTTTGTAACGCTACTCTTTTGTCAGAAATCACCCAGAACAAATCGAGCTGCCTTTCTTTGATTTTTTTTTCCAGTTCTAGAATCAAGTAATCCTGGTGGGGGTCCCTTGGAGCCATACTCTAGTTGGGGTTTTATCAGAGACTTATATGCCCTCTCCTTTTACATCCTTACTACAACCATCTGTACCTTTTATTTACAACTAACCAGGCGAGTTGGCCATGCGTTCAGGGCGCGCAGCTGTGAGCTTGCATCCGGGAGATAGTGGGTTCAAATTCCACTGTCGGCAACCCTGAAGATGATTTTCCATGGTTTCCCATTTTCATGCTGGGGCTGTACCTTAATTAAAGCCACAGCCACTTCCTTCCAACTCCTAGGCTTTTCCTAACCTATCGTCGCCATAAGACCTATCTGTGTCGCGACTTAAAGCCACTGGCAAAAAAAAAATATTTACAATCGTATTTATGTGACTTTTCCTATTTGTGAAACTCTCAACCTGACTTTTAACCCCGTTATTTATCATACCATTGCCTGCTGTCTATATGACAATATTATCGAGGTCATTTTGCAGTGGCTCACAATCTTGTAACTTATTTATTACTTTATACAGAATAACATCATCCACAAAAAGCCTTATATCTAAATCCACTTCTTTACTCATAATATTTATATATAAGAAAACATGAAGGTCCAATAATACTGCCTTGTGGAATTCCCCTCTTAATTATTACAGGATCAGATAAAGCTTTGCCTACTCTAATTCTCTGAGATATATTTTCTAGAAATACAGCCACCCATTCAGTCACTCTTTTGTCTAGTCCAGTTGCGCTCATTTTTGCCAGTAGTCTCCCATGATCCACCCTGTCAAGTGCTTTAGAAAGGTCAGTCGCGATACAGTGCATTTGATCTCCTGAATCCAAGATATCTTCTATATCACTGGAATCCTGCAGAAAATTGTAAGATCCGTATTTGGAATGAGACAGAGAGTATCATATAGGCTTGCTTTTTAACAAAACAATATTTTAGCCTTACACTGTATGGTTTGTATTATTTAAAGTTATCTTACTGGTAAGGTATAACACACAAAAGGTGGTAACCAACCTAACATACATAAGTACGAAACCAGAGGACAAGACAACTATTTTAGAGTAAGGTAAACAATTTTCTGGACAGGATCCTTTCAAAAAGGGAGTAATATTTTTCAATAAACTCCCACAGGAAATTAAACTGCTGTCATATTCCATATTCAAGAAAATATTTAAAAAATGAGCAAACAAACTATTATATTCTCTAATTGAATTATGATGATTTTCAAATATACCTTGTACAGTAGATGTAAACATATGATGTTTTTTACTTTGTACATCTGTGTATTATTAAATTTTAAATTAGACACAAACATTTGTAATATAGAGCTGTTTTTTGTGTTTGTTGAAGAGTTAATTTTACATTGTTACATGGAAATTCTTTTTCATTTCAAAAATAAAATGTATGTGTACTTCAAATTATGAAGATTTCAGAGTATGATGTATGTAGCTATATGTTATCCTAGTTCACGTATGAGCTGTACCAGAGGTTCTCAGACTATTATGATATTGTACCCCTCACTCATGTCTAAACGTTCTGTGTACCCCTACAAAAGAATCCCTAAATGATAGGTTTAAAAAATATGAATGCCAGACTGAGTGGCTCAGACGGTTGAGGCCCTGGCCTTCTGACCCCAACTTGGCAGGTTCGATCCTGGTTCAGTCCAGTGGTAAGGTGCTCAGATACATCAGCCTCGTGTTGGTAGATTTGCTGGCATGTAAAAGAACTTCCATGGGACTCATTTCTGGCACCCCGGCGTCTCCGAAAACCGTAAATGCCATTAGTGGAACGTAAAGCCAGTAACATATTATTAAAAGCGTGAATACTTGGCTAATTATTAATGCATTTTTAATTGATTATAAACCATTTTTAAATACACATCATAAATAAGACAAGATTGTGAAATGAAATACATTTTTAATACACATCACAAGAAATTTAAGAGTTTTTGTCTGTATCAAGTATAATACAATGATATTAAAGTAACACAGGATGCCCAGTTTGTATGAATGCTAGATTTTAGCCTCAATATCAAATTAATAAAATAAAAACTATAAAGTGCGGAGGAAAAATTCTTGATCTTAATTCTGGAATTCAGACATTGCGAACCATCAAAATTTCAATGGGATAGGAGTGCCTGTGTGGCGTGACCCAGTTTTCTGGTGTGTCGTAGTCCAGGTGAAACTTTCACGTCAAGCGTGTCTCTATATTTAACTTCCTTCGTATTTGTTTCCATATTTCAATATTTCTTAGGATGCTCGCGTACCCACTAAAAGTCTCAGGCGTTACCCCTAGGTGTTCGCGTACCACAGTCTGAGAACCACTGATCTATACTGTATCCTTAAGCATAGGGTAAAATTCAGGTGAAGGAAATAAATTTGAATTTGAATCAGGTTATGAAATCGCAATGAAATTGTGCTGTGTTATTAATAGGATCTTATACGTACTGCTGGTGTAATAGCAGCTGTGATTGATGAAGACCTGGGACTGTTTGCTGACACTTCAGATTCGGACTCGGATCCTGTACGTGATCCTGAGCTTAGGAACGACTTTTGGATTTGTGTCCAGTGCAAAAACAAGAACAATAATCCTCTTTTCCGATTCTGTGAGAAATGCTGGCGGGTAAGTTTAATTTTGATCTCAAATAACACCAGTGCTGCCCTTCAGATTTGTATATCAGATGATTCTATAGTTAACTGCTAGAGAAAAAAATGCAGGTCTTTTAACTGAAAAAGAAGTCCATCATCCTTCACAGTTGAGTTCATCAGATTGGTAACTAATGCACCTACATATTTGAATGTAAATGTGGTTGTTCTTGTTGGCCTTTTTTTTTTTCCTTTTTTTTTTCCTTTTTTTTTTTTTTCCCCTATTGCTTCCCCTTCTGGTGTTGACCTACCGTTGTGTTTGTTCTATTATGTGTCCCTATGCATGTTCCTGTCCTATATAGACAGAGATTCAAATTCCATGAACCTACTACGCTGGCGTAGCAGGAAGAGAGGTGATACTCCCACATGGCGCATCCCAGGTGGCGGATAGAGGGGTGGGGGTCCTAGCCGGCTTGCCGGCGGACTTGAGCGAAAGAAAATCGCTCTCGCGGACCAGACACACAACCCCCTGTGGGTGGGGGATACATACGATGAATACATCCACAGTATCCCCTGCCTGTCGTAAGAGACGACTAAAATCGTAAGTCTTGTCTTTGTTGATTTACATTGACATGTTAACTGAAATGGTACATGTTTCGCCTTGTATATAGGCATCATCAGCCATTGCCTTAACCTTGAAATAAAATCAGGCACCTGATTTACATATAAATAAAATAAAACTAATTTTTTTAAAGCCTTGGAGAGACTTGAACTAAAATTAACATATAGTAAAAGACTTGTACAATGTTGGTTTTAAAGATATTGCAATGAGTGAGGAAAGTATTTGCAATATTGACATTAGAAGGCTACTATTATAATTAAAATGAACAAAGCAACAGTCTTAAAAACAAGTGGTAAGATTGCTACAAAATTATGTTGACCGACCAGCGGTTACAATTGGACAAAGACGAAAATGACGATTAAAATCGTATTATTCAAAAAATAACGTTGAATAAAATAATGTCGAAGGATAGTCAAGTGACCTGTAATGATTTGTTTACATGAGATAAAAGTCGAAAGTCAATGGCACATGGTGAAATTGTGGTTCACTTTGATGAAAAAATATGAAGTTATAGTTGAAGATTGATGAACGATGTTTAAATTGGACCTCTATTGACCATCTCAATTTGATGCGATGCTAAAACATTGTTAAGAATATGGGTTTATTGACATTCTAGTCAAAAGGCTATGTGACAATAAATTTTCCGCAATGGCCAACCACATGAGGGACACCAAGACCTTCATATCCTCAAAAGAGTAGAAAAAAGTAAACTCATGACAGAATACGAAAATTTATTCATTTTCCTCGACCAGCATTTTAACAAAAATAAGAACTTAAACGACATTATTGATTTTTAAAAAAAGCCCCTTGTAGGAACAGATTTTATTTCTGTTACAAGAATCAATTTCCCTCACCAATATATTCTTTAAAATGGTCAACCTCAAATCAATAAGCACTCCCACCTCCTCTACAACTAATACACTACCCTCCCTTCCCCTCACCGCCAGTATCTCTAATTCAAATGCAACCAATAGACCCATAGCCACACCCACTCTAATATCGCTCCCTCCAACGGCATCTCACCGTTACAATACGCACAGCAATACTATTTCCTCTTTCTCTCCCACCAATAGCAGCTCCCCTCCAAGTACTACAAACAAGCCCATAGTCACGCCTTCACAAACAGATCCCCCTCCAACACAAACCTACAGCTATAACACTTGTAGTAAGAAGTCAACAGTCGTCAATAACTTTTAGCTCAAACGTAACAAGAAATGGTAAGTGTACACGATTTCCAATTAAACATTTTATTACAATTTTTTCACACAATTAACACCATGCTTCTGGTTTCCTTTTACAGATTCAACTGTCACATAGCCTTTTGACTAGAATGTCAATAAACCCATATTCTTAACGTTTTAGCATCACATGAAATTGAGATGGTCCATAGAGGTCCAATTTAAACATCATTCATCAACCTTCAACTATAATGTATTTTTTCATCAAAGAGAACCACAACTTAACCATATGCCATTGACATTCGACTTTTATCTCATGTAAACCAATAATTATAGGTCACTTGACTATCCTTCGACATTATTTTATTCAACATTATTTTTTGAATAATACGATTTTAATCGTCATTTTCGTCGGCGGCTGTGAGCTTGCATCCGGGAGATAGTAGGTTCGAATCCCACTATCGGCAGCCCTGAAAATGGTTTTCCGTGGTTTCCCATTTTCACACCAGGCAAATGCTGGGGCTGTACCTTAATTAAGGCCACGGCCGCTTCCTTCCAACTCCTAGGCCTTTCCTATCCCATCGTCGCCATAAGACCTATCTGTGTCGGCGCGACGTAAAGCCCCTAGCAAAAAAAAAAAAAATTGTCTTTGTCTAATTGTATTCGCTGGTCGGTCAACATAATTTTATAGCAATCTTACCACTTGTTTTTAAGACTGTTGCTTTGTTCATTTTAATTATAATAGTAGCCTTCTAGGTGAAACATCAGAGACATTTGAAATTAAAACTGGACTACGGCAGGGAGATGGGCTCTCACCACTATTATTTAACTGTGCTCTAGAAATGGTAATGAGGGAATGGTTTAGAAAATGTCCCCCCAAAATAAAGATTGGCCGAAAAATCAAAACAAATTGCCTGGGTTTTGCTGACGATTTAGCATTACTAGCAGTGGACATAAAAGAAGCAAAAACCCAGATATCAGAACTTCAAAACATTGCAAATAAAATTGGCCTCAAAATATCATTTGAAAAAACAGAAATTATGCCCCAAAAACCAACACAGCTAAAAGAAGTCACCATAAATGGTAATAAAATCAAAATAGTAACTCAGTTTAAATATCTTGGAGAAGTAATAACACATAACTTAAATGAAAAAATCTCAATCCAAGTAAGAACAAATAGATTAGCTAAAGCACAAAAATTAACATGGGATATCTACAAAAAGAAATGTCTATCAATAAATTCAAAAATAAAACACTACAACACAGTTATAAAACCGGAAGCTACATATGCAGCAGAAACACTCTTTTACCTGAATAAACAATCAAAGACTGACAGACTTCAGAAAATTGAAAGGAGGATTGGAAGAACCTGTATCAACCAAAAATATCAGAAAGATGGACAGTGGCGGTTAATACCTAACAAAGTCGTGTACAAAGAGCTAGAACCCATTACAGATACTATGCGTAAGAGGAGACTGGGATTCTTTGGACATATCATGAGGATGCAGGACTCAAGACTTCTGAAACAACTAGTACAACACAATCTCGTCTCAAAAAATACCACAACAGGATGTAAATGGATCAGAGAAGTAAGAGAGGATCTGAAGGAAATAGGCCTTACAACAGAAGACACCAAAAATAAGATAAAATTGAATACAAAACTCAAGAATACAAACCTCCGCTTTACCCTTACACAAAACAAACCAACAACACGCACATTTTCAACTGAGGAAAGGGCACGAAGATCGGAGCGTCTGAAGAAGTACTGGGAGGACCGCAAAGCCCGAACAATCCCTTCAAAGAGACCTGAACGACGGACTGACTAAAGTGATCCTATGTGGTCATAAAAGAAGAAGAAGAAGAAGAAGAAGAAGAAGAAGAAGAAGTAGCCTTCTAATGTCAATATTGCAAATACTTTCCTCACTCATTGCAATATCTTTAAAACCAACATTGTACAAGTCTTTTACTATATGTTAATTTTAGTTCAAATCTCTCCAAGGCCTTTTAAAAATTAGTTTTATTTTATTTATATGTAAATCAGGTGCCTGATTTTATTTCAAGGTTAAGGCAATGGCTAATGATGCCTATATACAAGGCAAAACATGTACCATTTTAGTTAACATGTCAGTGTAAATCAACAAAGACAGGACTTATTGTATTGATTAGGTGCTCAAATTAATTTATTGTTAATATTCCAATCAAATATCATCAATACGGATCAAAAATAATTTTTATCACATGTAATAAGACCAGGGGATGATCGAATTAGAACCATGAGACTACTTGTAATTAGTGCCGTCACGCAGGGAACACCATGGGTCGCTTTTACTTGCGTGTGGTACCAATATGTTAGGTTCACAATAGGTTTGTGATTAGTAAAGAGCGCGTGATTCAGGTTGGGTTTTGCAGTACCTGTGATTAGTACCACTATATGAGCGACACCATGGGTCTGACTTGCCTATGATTAGTACCCACTATGTGAGGAACACCATGGGATAGTACGAGTCCCTGTGATTAGTACACCTATGTGGGGAACACCATATGTTTTTGTTGCCTGTAAATGGTGCCGCAATGTGAGAAACACCATAGGTCTGTGATACGCATTTTCATTACATTACCTGTGAGTAGTACCATAATGTGTGGAATACCTCAAGTTTGCACTACTTTCGATTAGTACAGCAACATGACAGATACCATAGTTCTATTTTCCTAGCCATAAGTACCATTATGATGGGCCGCTGACTTGGATTTTTGACCCCTTTCGACTACAAGTATCATTGATTCATTATTGTGCTATAGAAGCAGTTCCTTGGTCAGTAATACTATTGTTCTACGCCAGCTTTTGTGCATGTGAGGCACTGTGGGTCGGTTCCACTGATCGTTTAAAATTCATATCCATCCACCCAGCCATCCATCCACCCATCCCATCCCGTCCCATCCATCCCATCCAATCCATCCCATCCATCCAATCCATCCATCCAATCAATCCATCCATCCATCCAATCCATCCAATCCATCCATCCAATCCATCCGTCCGTCCGTCCGTCCGTCTTGAATTGTGGTCACTGCATGTCTTTGGGCTTTTAATTTGTCATTTCTTTTCATCTCATTTTGTACCATTACAGGCTGATGACCTAGATGTTAGGCCCCTTTAAACAAGTATCATCATCACCAACACTATCTGTGTTGTAAAGTCACCATGAGAAGAAATTGAAATGCAAGTGATTTGTTCCATGATTCAAAAATATGTATTGGTATAAAATTAACCATATGAGAATCAACTTTCTGTCTTCTAGAATAAGCTGCCATTGCCTTGATACTCTTGTGAATCCTTTTGCTACATCCAGACACTTTCAGTTGTTCTTTTCTAATATTGTGCAATTAATTGAAGACAGCTACTTTTTCTTCATGCTGTAAAGTTAGGCTAGTGAATAATAATCACTACACTTGAACACAGATAACATTATGCACACACGTGATTACAGTGCTATAGTATATAGTAGGATGTATATGTATATACTCTTATGGATGTTGACTTGAGCAAGGCATAGTTACGCTCAGCAGGTAGATCAGTATTACTCATAGTACAAAACCTTGCTCAACGATCAACTTAGATTCATTTTAAAAGAATTTCTTGTTTTTCAAAACGCTCGCACAACACGTTGCTGGCAATCCAAGGTTTACTGTGTATGTGAGGGTAACTTGAAGATACTGTATTACTGTATATTTCAATATATGATATATTATCAAGTGTTGTTAGAATTACAGTGGAACTTCGATTCTCCGTTTTTGGACGAACCACGTAAAAAGAAAAAAGTACAACATGGGAAAACAGAAAATGCAGGAACAATGAATCATCAACAATTTGGCTAAACATCACAAAAATGAAATATGTGTAATTATAATCTTCCAAACACTCCTAAACCAAACCAAACCTAACCAAACTACAACCTCAGATGGCCTTCTGCCTACCAAGCGAGCCCAAAGGCATGCAGATTACGAGGTGACGCATGGTCAGTGTGACGAATCCTCCCGGCCGTTATTCCTGGTTCTCTAGACCGGGTTTGCCGTCTCACTATTTGATAACTCCTCAATTAAAGGTAATCGTAGAATGAGTGAACCTGGAACCAGTCCTCATATCCAGGTAAAAATGCCTGACCTGGCCAGGAATCGAACGCAGGCTTTCCAGGTGAGAGGCAGGCAAGTTATACCGCAGGGCCGGCTTCAAACATTAATTACCGGTACGCGGCTTTAAAATCTTGAAACTTTACATTCATTTTCACCGGGAAAACTTCATCAGCTTCCCGTGGAAACTTCTTTCAGTTCAGCAACTTTGATCAGCCAAACTCTTTGAAAAATCTAATACTGGTAATGTCAAACCAAACAACAATCGGCCACAGGTAATTTGTAAGTGTCTGATCTAATAAAATAAAGCACGTTAGGTACAGAAGCGTCCGACATGATGGCAAAACCCCTTGTTTTAATCTTCCGTTGTAATTTGGTCACCGATAGAGGCTACTGTTCGTAGTCAGTTTATGGAAATCTTGTGTTGCGTAAATTAGGCCTACATCGACTTTTAAAGGTTATGTGTAACTCGAGAATATGGTTCCGAATATAAGTATCAATTCTCAAAAGTTCTCGAGTGTATTATATTCAATTCTGCCCGTCACTATTCACAATCAAATTGATAAAAGAGAAAAAATAACACCGGGACTTCAGAAATTACTGTTATTTGTGATCTTGAGGTCAGCTGGAATGCGCGTTCGCTGGACAAGTTGGTACGAGTAAGAAATGATACAAACTTTTTAAATAATGTGCCAAAATTAATGATTGTGGTTTTATAACATTTTAACACAAAAACATGAAATTCTCAGTCTTATATTAGGACCAAAACAGTAATAGGCAATCCCAAAACCTCCCATGGCCTTACGTATGTAAGGTGCAACATGTATTCTAGTCTTGATAACATAGTCATATTGGTAAGCTGAATCGTTTAAAGTTAAAAACTTCAAGGCTGGTCTGTATTGAACTGAGAATTACGTTAAGATATGGTTAATTTAAGGGTTCCACCTTTTCAATACAATACAGTTATATTGTGCAATGTATCACAACATGTTTAATATGGTACCGGTTTCGACACTATGTTTATGTCATCATCAGGTGATCATTAAAAAGCACAAAACAAAATATACGAGACAATATTCACACATATGACACGCAAATGACAGATGTAACACTTAAAAGTAAGATGGTCCTTAACGAAAAATCCACATTAAAGTTTAAAAACATTATTCTTCTTGTTGTAACGTTTTTAAGACATGATAGTCTGGATTAATCCTGATGTGAGAAGGAAAACCAAGCTTTACTGCTGAGTCATAATTGGATATGTGTTTAAAATCTTGAATATACACATTAAAATCTTGAAGTTGTTGTCTTGTTGTGAAACAGTAAAATGGATCTCTAGATAGAGAAACAACTTCTAAATACAATTGATGTATAATGGCGGCTTTAAAGTTTTAAGTGTTGCGGTACGTCGAGCAGTGGAACTCTATAAAGGGGAAGGCCCTTTTTTTCTGTATAAGAACTACGCTTCTCATTTCGATGCAGAGCGTAAACAACCTTGCTCAGCGTGCCATGTAGCCTGATATGTGGAGAGGAACTGAGCTATGAGTCGTGTGTGGAAGCAAGAGTCATATACGATAATATTAAAATACTAAATTTGTGTGAGAAGGAGCAATTTTGATGCCTGCCTGAAAGCCCAGTGACTGTACAGTACCCGAGGGAAGTGCCGAAAAGCTGTTCGGCGATACAATCGAAAAAAAAAAGTAAAAAATAAACATCTCACCCTGGACATAATGTAGACTTTTGCAAGTATTAACATTTGACGAACTCGTCCTGTCTTCAAGTAGAGTTGTCAGAATGCGCTGTCTCCTTCCAGTAGTTGGTGCCACACTCTGCTTTATGATTTCTGAGGATTGTCTGAACAGTATCACCTGAATGAAATGCTAAGATGGTCCCTTATGCAAGCTCACCGCCAATCGCTTTTCCAGTACAGTACTTCCCCTAATTATTGCAATGACGGGACGTTAACACCCAGAATCCTTAAGTATGCCATTGCAAACATGTAATCGGAAAATGTATTCTGATCATTTGTAGTAAAAAACTGGAACATAAGAACTCGCAATTATTACACTCGGTTTGTCACCGCCCCCATTATTCCACATACTCCCATTCTCCCACAAGCCCTGCCCCATTTTCCTACTCCACTTCCTTGCAGCAACATGTCTTGCGTCTCGACTGCGGGAGCAAGTCAGTCGAGAGCTGGACTCCATAATCAGAGAACACAGGTGATACAAGCAGGCCACGTAACTTCAGTTAATTTTCGTTCTTCATAACTTAATCTGAATGTTGTTCCTGTTAGTTGTCACTTTTCAACCTTAATTCAATTTGTATTGTCCATTTTACCGACTAAAATGAGATGGTTCAACTTCAATAATGCTTACGTACATTACCCCATGTCGGAACACAAAAACTAAGCCAACAGTATATAGATACCAGTTGATCCACACCAAAGGACAACAAAAAGCATTGAAACAGAATGACTTCCAGCTCAAGACTGTTTTAATGATCAACATTACACAGTTTTTTTTACTTTCATCATGCTTTTTAAAAACTTTTTAATTAACATTTCATTTTGAGTCTCTCCTATGTTTTTTAATTCATGATGTCTTACTGAGGATGACCCAATGCCGGGTTGAAACATGTCTATTTATGTGTGAACTTTTGTCTTAATTGGATGTAAAAAATATATAGTATTGACTAGGAGGATTAAATTATTTTTACCGGGCGAGTTGGCCGTGCGGTTAGGGGTGAACAGCTGTGAGCTTGCATCCGGGAGATAGTGGGTTCGAACCCCACTGTCATCAGCCCTGAAGATGGTTTTCCGTGGTTTCCCGTTTTCACACCAGGCAAATGCTGGGGCTGTACCTTAATTAAGGCCAGGGCCGCTTCCTTCCCAGTCCTACCCCTTCCCTATCCCATCTTCGTCATAAGACCTCTCTGTGTTGGTGCGACGTAAAGCAACTAGCAAAAATATATACATATTTTGTACAATTTTGTAAGAAGTTTTATGTCTGTAAGATATAAACCCTGCCCAGTTTGCACATGTCACCCTTCCAGAACAGCGAAACCATCAACCAATCACATGCAGAATTTCAACCAGAGCTGACCTCGTATCTTCTTACAGGAGGGTCAAAAATTTCCACACTCTCCAAACACAGACCAGAACACCCAGAAACAGTGGTTCTTTCTGGCGCCCAGGAGTTCGGAAAAATGAAGCGCCAGACTGTCTATAGGGTGCTCAAACAGTTCTCCATTTTACTGCTCAGTAACTAGTAATGCCGTTCACTTCATCTAAATGTTTTGTAAGTTTTTCTTTTAATAATAAACCTACACACTTTATAATCATCATGATCATCGTCATCATTTCCCTTTATCCAGCTGTAGCCGGGTAGGGGCGAATACGGTTCCTCTCCACTCTCTTCAGTCTTTCCACCACTCCTCCTCCAACACTGTGTCCCAATCCAGGTTTCTTTCTATAATGCTGCGTTGGATGGTATACCTCCATCTCAATCTTGGTCGTCCACGGCCTCTCCTTCCCTGGATTTGCATTTCCATCACCTTTTTTTGGCATTCTTTCGTCGCTCATTCACTTTATGTGCCCAAACCATCTTAGTCGGCTCTTCTCTATTCTGTCATTCATTTTTTCACTCCAATTTCTTCCCGGATTTTCTCATTCCTTATTTTGTCTCTTCTACTCTTCTGTATCATACTCCTCAAGAACTTCATTTCAGCTGCCTGTATTCGTCTCTCATCCTTCTTTGTCATTGTCCAAGTTTCTGCTCCGTAATAAGTTGTTATGGGTACGTAATACATCTTGTACATAGTATCCTTTGCTTCCGTTGACACATCTTTGTCCCATAACATGTCTCTTACACTATGATAGAAACAACTTCCAGCTTGAATCCTTTTACAATCTCAGCATCCAGTCAAGCATTCTCCATTAATTCACTCCCCAGGTATTTAAACATTTTCACTACTTTCAGGGGCTTGTCTGCAAGTCTAATCTGACCTTTCCCTTCTTTCTCCCCTCTAGTCATAACAAGAGTTTTACTCTTTTCTGCACATATTTTCAATCCACATTCTTCAATCTTCCCATTCACCACATTCAACTGTTCTTGAACCTTCCTGTCGTCTTCTCCCCAAATCACAATATCATCTGCAAATAACATCATGTTCATTTCTCTTCCTCCATATGCTGCTTTTGCTGTTCTCATGATGTCATCTATTACTATTGTAAACAGGATTGGTGATAGAACACTTTATAAATGGCACAAAATTGAAGGAAAAACGAAACTGACATGGCTATGAAACTCAACTTATCAATCTATGTAAGGAAGCTGACCATGAAGATCTAAAAGGCAATTTTTTAACTGATTAAATTGTAAGCTCTCTGGAGAAAGAAATGTAAATACCATAAAGCCACAAGGAAATTGTGTGTTTTGCTGTCGTCGAGATGTCCATCCAGTTACAGGCTTCCTAGAAACTGGCAAATTTTGCATTTGCCCAAAAATGGTGAAAACCTATATTGGGTACTCAGAATGAAAGGCAGTAATCACTTCACTAAGAAAAGCTAGAATGCTTGAGGAGGTGAAGTCACTGATTCATGGAAATGATAAAGTAGGGGCACTCATTATTAATGAAATGGCGAAGTTGCAATACAGAAAAACATGTACACGTTTCTCGGCATGAGTGATGTCAATATGGATGCATTGGGCATTGAAGAGAAACTGGCTAACAAACTGCAGTGTATTCTATGCAAGGGCTTATCAACGTTTTGTAAAGCATCGGTTTTATTCTATTTCATTTTCTAAATACTTGGAGAACAGCTGACAAAATTAACATTATATGCCATTGAAGGATTTGAAGAATGTGGTTTTCAAGTTCTTTGAATAGTAACTGATAATTACCAATTTAATATTTCAATGTTTGAAGAATTATGTAAAGGATGTGGTTCTTTGAGGCATGAAATAATACATCCATTTGATAATAAAAGGTCATTATTTCTTTGTTGTTACCCTAATCATATAATAAAGAATGTAAGATCGCAGCTTTTAATAGGAATTGATAACTGAATGGAAACACTATAACCCTTTCCAGAAAACAATAATAATGAAGCCAGCAAATTTGGAGAAGATGAATATGGCTAGGACAAAAGTTGTTTTTTCCAAGGAAGTGACTGCTGGTTTAAAAAACCTGGAAATTGTATGTCCTGAAAAATTAAAACACAAAAACAACTTGCATGTGACAGAAAATTTCTTGCACACATTAAGAAAATGATTTAACATCTATGATATTTGTAAGACGAAGCATGGAAGGAAAATGAATTCATTTGCAATGAAATTGATGGCGAGCGACTCGATTGGCTACTTACTAATTTCTGCTCTCCATCGAAAATATTCAAAATAATTTGGGGAAGATGAGGGTATTCACAAGGAGAACATACGACACATTAGTCTTAACTACCCTGTCTACTATGGCCCGCATAAAATATCTTGTAAGGAACAATTTCATTTTATGTCCTACCAAGAAATTTTTTCAGCAACAATATTCAGCTCTTCTTCAGCCATTTAAAGCATAAAGCATAACAATATGAAGAATGTAGGGTCTTGTCTATATGCCATTGAGTCTGTACTTCAAACTATAATGAATGTGCCTCGAAGCATGGGAATTTTGAACTAAGAGATGAAGGCTCGACTTCGAGATCGGGCACCAAAATGTTAAGAAAATGAACTGCATTACAAGACCTCTGTATAGGTGCCAAAATTCTTATTGTTCCAGCACATGTTCTTCAAATATTGGACAAAATTATCCAAGGTATTCATATATTTCAATTAAATAAATTAATCTCTTTACTTATTGTAATTTCAATGTAATTAATGGCTTATTTTGTTTTGGATACTGCAGGTAATATGGCCAACCTTTCAATTCCTATGTTAGTAGGATACTTGGTCTGCATTGCAGAAGAAAGCAGTGATGGTTGTTTAGAAAGAAAGAAAGAAAGAAAAAAATGTCCTGCAGCTCAAAACCCATCTCTGTGCTTAATAAGATTCCAAGACTGGGGAGAATTATGAAGTTCAAATTCTTCTTTTGAGTCTCTTCTGGCAATTTTCTTTAATTTCGTTATTGCAGCTGTGCATTACCTTTCTCGAAAAGAATTACTAAAGAACTGCTCCAGTCTTCTGAAAGACAAAGTCACAAGAGAAATAAAATATGACATTTGAAATAATGGGCGACCGCGGCATTCTTAAGAAAAATTTTGAAAGCCAATTTTAAGCAGCATTGCCACATATGACGGTGGATGAAATATAAATGGGAATTATTTTCTAAAATTTACTGCATCAACCCCCCAATAAAACACACACACAGAGATCACTTTTCTACATAGTGTCCTGCCTTCGACCATTTTCTCTATCGACTCATAAATTTTTGATGCTATCCTGATGGAAAGAGGAGCGACATGTGCGAAGCCAGTTGCACACAAACTCATATACACTTGCATTATCATCGAACCGCTGTCCTTCTAGGTCTTATTTGAGTAGTTGAAACAAATTGAAGTCGCAGGGTGATAAATCTGGACTGTGTGGAGGGTATTCCAAAGGTGTCCAGTGAATTTCCTCCAGTTTTTCCCGCGTTAAAGCGGCAGTATACGGCCTTGCATTGTCATGGTGAAGAATGAAGTTTTGGATCGGTTGCCGGCTTCACTTGTTGCGGTATGCAGCTTTTACTTCATCCAAAAGGCGACAGTAATAGTCTGCATTAATTGCCCTTTGTTCGTGAAGAAAATCCACCTGCAAAACACCCGCGGAGTCACAGAAAACGGTTGCAAGCACATTTCCAGGAGATCGACGTGTTTTGTCCTTGACCGGACCTGCTTTGTCTCTTTGCTGCCACTCCATGTTTGCTTGCTTTGACTCTGGGGTGTAATGATACACCCAAGTTTCATCACAAGTCATGATGCGATGCAAGAAATCGTCTCCTTCCTCCTCATAGCGAGGCAGGAGTCTCTGACAAACTTTCTAGCGTAAAGATTTTTGAACCTAGTTGAGGACATGAGGAACCCACCTGGCAGACAATTTCCATGAAACGGAGTTCATCTTGGATGATGGTTTGAACACTTCCGTAACTTATTCCTACGCTAAAACAAATTGCAAAATTTTTATTCGCTGATCTTCATCAATAATGTCACGAATGGAAACAATGTTGTCTACAGTGATGATTGTCCGTGGTCTTTCATGAGGTTCATTTTCCACAGGTTCTCTTCCTGCCACAAATTTTTTAGCCCACTCATACACTTAGAGTCTGCAAAGTTGTTTCTTCCCCAAAGTGTGCACGGAGCCGCCTCAAAATTTCGGAAGGTTTGCTACCCTCTTTTGCGAGAAATTTGATAATGATATGTTGCACAACAACAAGTGCACCTCTTGCTCACTCGTGGTGTACTGAAGCAGCCCAGCTCTCCACCGTCATTCGCGTCACCCCTTCTCCAGACACCCCACCAACACCCTGGCAAAGCCCCGCCTCAGAATTATTACTGACAGCAGCAGTACATTCAAATTCCCGTTTATATTTGATCAGTCTTCGTATTATTTACATTGATTTATAGAACTCGATAAGAAACCTCCCAGCAGGAATGTTTTAAAACTTCAGTAAAATCTTAACAGCAAAAACCAAGAAAATGGCACAATTTGTATCTATGAAAGGTCATCATCATCATCATCATCAATGTCCCACTCCAGTCACCTGAGTGTGGTTAACAAGCCTTCTCCACTCCTTTCTGTCCTTTCACTTTTCCTGCTCCATTACTTCCGCCACATCCAATCCAGCTTCTCTAATGTCCTTCCAAATCTAATCCAGCCACCTTCTTCTCGGTCCTCCAACTGGTCTCTTTCCCTTAACTTCTCTTTCCAATTCCCTTCTTGCTACCTGTTCCTTTCCCATTCTTTTTGCGTGTCCGAACCATCTGTTTTGCTTTCTGTATGTTCTGAACTAACTGTCCTATAATTAGCTCTTCTCTAGTTTTATATTTTGAATTTTCTCTCTCCTCGTCTTTTTAACAGATGTTCTTAAAAATTTCATTTCTACTGCTTGGATCTTACTATCTCTTCTCTTATTAGTTACCAGTGTTTCTAGTCCGTATGTTACACTTGGTATGAAATACTGTTTATATAATGTTAATTTCGGTGTCTTGATTACTTTGTCATCCCATAAAAGCTCTCTGACATGATGTTATTATGTTGTACCTTTACCTACTCTGTTATTAATTTCAGGGTTAATTTCATTACTTCCTTTAATAATGCTACCCAGATATGTAAACTGTTCTACATTCTCTAACCGTTCTCTGTCTGGGTTCATTTGGCTTCTGTTTTTCACTTTTCCATAGTGCATGACTACAGTTTTCTTTTTACTAATTACCATTCCAAACTCCTTCATATTTTCATTCCAAATGTCCAGTCTCCTTTGTAATTCCTTTTCTCCCTTTCCCCAAATCACCACATCATCTGCAAATACTAAAGCATTCACTTCGTCACTACTGATACTCTGTTTTACACGTTTTATGATTTAATCTGTCAATATAAACAATAATGGCAACAGTGCACTTCCTTGCTTGAGACCTTTTTTGTATAAAATGTTTCAGACTTACCACTCCCCACTTGTACACTGCTTTTACTCTCATAATAAAACATTTTTATCTTGTTAATTAATGATTTTTGTACATTCCTTTTCCATAGGCATTCCCGTACACATTTTCTCTTAACTGTATCATAAATTTTTTTCCAAATCCAAAAATACAAAGATGATTTCCTTGTTCCTTTCCAGATGTTTTTCGATTATCGTTTGCACTGTAAATATCAAGTATATTCTTGGTGTATTCGGTCTAAAGCCATATTGTTCTTCCTCTGTGTTTCTATTATATCCCTCAGTTTTTTGTGTATGACTTTCTCCATTATTTTTAGCCCATGTGATAATAGGGTTAAACCTCTATAATTTTCACATTTCTTACTATTTCCTTTTTTGAACAATGGAACAATGCTTCCTTGTTGCCAACCTTCAGGTATTTGTTCATTCTTCCGTGTGGCATTGAGGGCTCGGTATAGCCACTGCAGTCCACTGCTTCCTGCTGCATTAATCATATCAGCATTAAATTTGTCTTTTCCACTTGCTTTACCTTTGGTCATTGCTTTCACTGCCCTTTCAAGTTCCAACCATGTTATTGGGTTCTCTTCTTTTTCTCCATCTATTTCCATTATCTTATCTCCTTCTTCCTCCGAGCAGTCATCTTCATTATAAAGTTTTTCAAAATACTTTGCCATCACCTTCTGAAGACCCTTTTCTTCATGTACTATGGATCCATCTTCTTTCTCTAATGCCGTGATGTTTTCTTGATTTATTCTTTACGATTTTATTACTCTGTATAATACAGTAGTTTCTGATTCCCTCGAATATCTTGCTCAATTTTGTTGGTCAACTCTCCCCAACATTTCTCCTTCTTTTCTTTGATATTCCTCTTTACTTGTAGTTTCAGTATTTTGTATTCCACATGTCTTTCCATCTTATTCTCATCTCTTTTATATGTTTTTTGCTTTTCGTTATCCATTTCTTTCTTCATTTTGTTTCTTTCTTATATTTCTTTTCTTGTTTTGTCTGTCCAGCACCATGTCTCCTTTCCCGTAACCTTTCCTTTCATTTTCCTGCATACTTCAATTGCTGCTTCCACAAATATCTTGTCTTAAATTGTCCCACTCTTCTTCTCCATTTTGTATTTCCATGTTAGGCAACTTCCTTTTTATCCAATCTTTTATCCTCTTCTTCCAATTCCCAAATCCTGATGTTTGGTTTCTTCTTCAGTACATTTTTAGGGATTTTTACTTGTTGTAATTCCACAGTTAATAATCTATGATCACCTTCCATACTTTCACTGGGGATTATCTTAATATTCATGACGTATCTTCCCCATTCTGGGTCTGTTATTATAAAATCAATGAGTGTTCCATACTGTCCATCCCAACTATATCGGTTGATCTAATAGCCATTCCTCTTCATAAACCATGTGTTCTTTATTATCAGGTTATTTCTGATACAAAAGTCCAAAAATTTCTGTCCATCTTTATTTCTATCGCCATACCCATATGGGCCCAGAACATTCTCATATCCTATTCTATCATTTCCCACATGAACATTCAGATCTCCCATTATCATGATCCCATCTCCAACAATATGTGTTTCCAGTTCATTGAGGAAATCTTCTTTTACTTCCACGCTACATCCTGTCTGCGGAGCATACACCTGTACTATCTTCAATAGTTTGTTTATATGTATGTGCATTATTATAATTCTTTCATTTACATACTCAACTTCAGCTATTTGTTTAACATTCTGATTCGCTACAAATACCACTCCATTTCTTTTCTCTTTACTGTTACCCATCCAGTACAAGGTGTACCCCTTTCTTTGTTTCTTCATTCCTTTCCATTTTACTTCACTTAATCCTAGGATGTTGAGTTTTCGTCTTTCCATTAGATCAATCAATTCATTTTCTTCCCATTCATTGTTAAAATATTTATTGTTCCAAATCGGGTTTTGTTCTATTATCTAACACTTGCACAAACATCAGCATTACCATCATACTGTGCAACTGTAGTCAGAGACTTGTCAATTCCATTTCCATTTTTAAACTTCCACCCGGCTGGTATTATAGTTGATGGCAAGTACAAATTTACTCATCTGCTGACCTGCTAAGCCTAACGCATCTGCGGATTTTCTTTTGGGGTTTACTCCCTTAGCCTTTGAAGATCCCTACTCTCCACAAGGCAGTGGTTTCCTCTTCTAATTTTCCCAACAGAGGATGGGTTGCCTCATCCACCATCCTTGCCATTCCGAAGGTCTCCTTCTCTGCCTAAGATGCTGTTAAGGTCTTCACCCGTAACCTTGGGCATGGGTTCCACGTTATATCCCGTGAGATTGGTCTCTACCTGAACTCAGCTCTCCTTCACACCGGCCGACTGATGTGGAGGATATCCACCCCCGCAACGTGGATGCGCCAGACAAGAATTACTCAAGTGAAGGATAGGTGAGGTTATCCTATCTCCCTTGGGGCGGGTTAATGGTTGTGTACGATGCCACAGCCAATGGCCTATGAAAGTTGTCCAGCCTTAATTTGGCATTATTTATTTACCTACTTTCAAAAACCTTGGCCTACTGAACTTGCATGATTTGTGTGAGGGATGAGGGGATTTAGGGTAATACTTAATTTGTAGAAACTTTGTGCATTTAAATGTTGAGGAAATACAGAGTTTAACTACGAACCTGATGAGTGATTGTTGAACTATTAGCTTTCGTAATCTAGTTCACGCTAAGACATGCCCCATTTGTATGTGACTAAATGTACATCATCATCATATAGCATTCCTTTAACAACACAATCTTAATCAAAGCTTCATTATATATATATGTATGTATGGTTCAGCTGAAGATGACCTTGTATATGAGGTCGAAACCGGTCCTGTAGCTTAATATATGCAATAAATAAGTATTGATTGGTGGAAATCCTCTCCTATTTTTAATTGTGCAATTCGTCAATACGAAAATGAAAATTATAGATTACGATATCGTAGCCAACCAGGCAAAACGGAACGCATATAGATTTCGAAACTTAAAGGTCAAACTAACGAATGCGATTAAGAGCATTGTTTTTCTGAAGGAATGTCTAAAAAATGACCTAACACCTAAATTCTTGAGAAAATATAACAATAAACACAGGCACACCAAACAAACTCATAATACGCAAAAAAGAACAAACAAAATCTGGCTGAAAGAAGAAATAAAGTTTTTATACCGTAAAAAACAACACCGAATACATTTAAAAGCATCTAACGAGTTACCACATAGCTATTGGGATGATTTTCAGCAGATCATGACAGAAAAAATAAGGAACTTAGCCACCAACAAACAGAATACACTAAATAAGAAATTAGAAGCACTTAAACAACCATCCAAACCAAACCCAAAAACCGAAACTCCGAACACGAACTCTCCTACCTTTCCCAATGAAATTACTGAACACAAATTCCATCCACCCGTAAAAAATCTCACAAATACGACTTTTAACAAAACGGAAACTGTTATCTTGAGCAAGGGACCCAAGCACAATTGGGGTAACACATCAACTTTCCAGAACATTACAACTACTATCACCGAAATAGAAAACGCCATACAGAAAATCCCACATGAGCTACGAGACGAAGTCAGATATGATATTTTAAAAAAGGCTCCCACAATATATCGACAAAATTCACAGTAACTCCCAAAATAATAACTCAACCAATAAAGTACACATAAACAAACTCAAAGATAAGATAAAACAGAATAATCTACTGATAACGAAAGCCAATAAGGGCAGTACGACAGTTATTATCGACAAAGACCAATACATATTGAAAACCAAAGAATGTTTTCAAGATAACACTTTCCTCATCAAACGTAAAGACCCGACTAATAACATACAAAGGAACCTCAAAACCTTATTAAAAAATACACACTTTCTTTTAACAGAAGTAGAATCCTCTAAACTTATAGTAATGAATCCTCAAATACCCACTGCTAAAGCTTATCCCAAAATACATAAAGAACATATTCCAATGAGACCTATTATTAACTACAGAGCAAGCCCAACCTATAAACTTTCGCAATTTATTCAACGATTTCTCAAAAAGCACTACGTATTCTTAGCTAATAAAACAGTATGGAACTCAATAGATTTTTGTAATAGGACAAAAGGATTAAAGATTGAACCATATCACAAACTTGCATCATTTGACATAATAAACATGTACCCGAACATTCCCACAAAACGAACAATAGAAATCATTGAATCTAACCTAAGAAGTCATAACAATCTAAGCACTTTGGAAATAGAAGAGTTCATTAAATTACTTAATTTTGCCATTAGTAACAACTACTTTAAATTTCATGATACTATCTATCAGCAACAGGGTTTACCGATGGGATCTCCCGCTTCTGGTATAATCGCCGAAATTTACATAGACTATTTAGAGCACACATTCATTAACAAAATAGACCATATATTTTTTTGGTGTAGATTTGTTTATGAAATTTTTATCATCCTCGGCAATAGGTCCACAAATGAAACTGATATATTAGATAAACTCAATACAATAGATTCCCATATAAAATTTACCATGGAATCCGAAAACAATCGCAAACTGAACTACCTGGACATAACGACAACTAGACATGATGACCACCTTTCGTACAGAATATACAGAAAACCCACGCATACCTCAAATACAATTAAAATGGATTCCGTTCACCCCAACATACACAAAAGAGCAGCCTACTATAGCATGATACACAGAGCATTCAATATACCGTTAACAAAAGAAGATCTAAACAAAGAATTACAATTAATTCATGACATAGCCAAAAACAATGGATTCAAGAAAGAAATGGTTAACAAAATCATTCACAAAATAAAATCCCAACCCAAAACCAAACTAACAAAAGTAAACAAATCCAAGAAAGATTATGCACTATTCACTTCCAATAATGTACACATATACCCCATAACTAACATTTTTAAAAAACATAACCTAAGAATAGCATTCAGAACTACACACAATAGTACCAACATCATCAGGACAATCAACGACAACAACAAATACAACCACTCAGGGGTATACCGTATCAAATGTAATAACTGCGAGACAAGCTATATCGGATGTACCGGTAGAAACTTCCTAACCCGATATAACGAACACATAAACGCGGTAAAACATAATCATTTTTCCTCAATAGGACAACATGTCGCAGACTATAAACACAGTTTTACAAACATCGATAACGATATGCAAATCCTAAACATAAACCCCAAAGGCCCCCTGCTCAACATAACAGAAGAATTTTACATGACTCAAGACCAGTACACCAATCCAAATTACAACATAAATGAAATCAGAGAAAAAACTAACATCATCTTCAATACAGTTATCCCCGCCCTAAAAAAACCCTTACCTTAAGTTAATCGATAAACAGAACGCGACATGCAACAAAAAAAACGCCAAACAACACACCCAGCTCCACCCCTACCCCCACAACAACAACTCTCCCTACCCCTCCTTCCCTTCCCCTCACAGCAGCTAGTATGAGCCCAAGAAGAACACGAAGTAGTACATTACAAGCTCGCACGTCAAACACAACTCAGCTACACCAACAACAGTAAGTACAGTACATATTCCAATTCACACACATAACCCTTAGACATTCCTCCAACACGATATCACTTATAACTCGATCTTATCTTCCACAGATAAACATAACATCATTGCACGGCTACAAATGGGAAAGGAGCCACTACTTTGAATCCAATGTCATCCAAATTTATGGACGCCACAGGACAACATAAATTGGTTCCGATAAAAAGGCAACACACACAGCAGAGCTGAACATATTTTAGTTGAATTTCATCCATACATTTGGCATTTTTTAAAAATTAAAAGAGTTTTATCCCACATATACACAGGAAGACAAAATCTTTTACCCATGCAATTTTACAAACTCCAAGAATAGCAGCTGAAGTGTACAACTGTAAATAAGACTTAAATACGGAAGTTAGTCGATGTATTGACCAACAAGCAAGAACGAATGTTCATATGCATGAAGTGCTTTTATATATTGTATTTACCTTGTACATATAGTTAGTTTAAGTAAAGACATATTTTATACACTAATTTTAAGACCTTCAACATAGTATTTTAGACATACAGTTGCAATATTGTACAGAATGACATATACGCCAGTTCACGCTAAGACATGCCCCATTTGTATGTGACTAAATGTACATCATCATCATATAGCATTCATTTAACAACACAATCTTAATCAAAGCTTCATTATATAAATATGTATGTATGGTTTAGCTGAAGATGACCTTGTATATGAGGTCGAAACCGGTCCTGTAGCTTAATATATGCAATAAATAAGTATTGATTGGTGGAAATCCTCTCCTATTTTTAATTGAACTATTAGCTTGACGCCCTCCGTCAACTTTTCTACCAGCCTTACAGTATTTACATAAAATAAATTTCATTATAAAGCCTCTATTGTCGTAAGTACATACTTTTGAAATCCTTTATCAAACACTCCACCTCTACAGTACAAATTGTCTGTCTATTTTAAGACAGCATTATTATATTTCAAGACATGTTTCGTCCTCCTTCATTGCAGTCAATGTCCAGCAAGTTACATGAGTCAGACTGGGCGCAACTTCTTTGTTAGATATGAGGGCACTTCAACTCGTCAATATACAACAGATTTTTGGGCATGAGTTCCCACGTGATTGATTCTAACCATTCATTTACTTCTATAAAGCAAGATCTTCGGATCCTTCGTTTAAGTAATAAAGGTAGTTTACTCCAATGGTACCGAGACTTACGTAATAATAAAGAAGTCCAGGGTTCATCAGTCTTAAAATTTACGTACCTAACTTGACTGGCCAGCTCTTCCCGAATGTTTAGAACACACCTATCCATTATTTTGATTACTTATTTGTAAATACAAAACAATAAACTGAAGCAACAAAACTGTTGTCAATCACCTGCCATCGGCGGAAAGGATGTGTGATTGTAGCGAATTCCATTAGCCAATTGGAAACATTTGACGGCAGTGTCTACAAACACGAAAAGAATACAACACTAAAATATGGATGGAGCAAGAACTTTGAAATTGATGAGTTAGGCACGGTTGATAGAAGAAATTGGGTTAAGCGCACCACCAAATCGTTTCTGGTCCGTTGTGCTTTATATCCGATATTTACGAAGAAAAATAAATCCTGCAGTTATCTATGGTAGGAAGTACTCGCATAACTATTGTAAGTTGATTATAATCCAGGATGCAATCATATTTACATCCTGATGCAATGCGCACACAATATTCTATTTGACTTTGTTTGAAACCGTCAGTACCTCAATGTTTGAAACACACGAAAACAAACAAATGAAAACACGAAAAAACTATGTATGACAGGGTGCCCAGTATAAAGTTATTCTAA
The DNA here is from genome assembly GCF_040414725.1 of Anabrus simplex. NCBI lineage: Eukaryota > Metazoa > Arthropoda > Insecta > Orthoptera > Tettigoniidae > Anabrus > Anabrus simplex. The sequence goes on along the minus strand of NC_090267.1, from coordinate 82,594,781 downwards.
CATGGTAGCCAACATAGAAATTAAGTTGACACAAGTGTAGAACATATTGGAAGTGGAAAGTGTTTATAGAAGTTTTTATTTGTAAACCTTGTTAAGTAGTACCTACTGTATGATCTGAAGTGTGGTGATAGAATGTTTTATTTGTATGCCATGTAATTACCTAACCTGCACTGTGTAAAGATTTTGGTAACATATGGTATTTGTAACTAGTAGATTTCATTTTTATATTTACTGGAACTGTCCAGAAAGTTGTGACATGAATTTTAGAAAATTCATTCCCAATTCTGCTGAACAGGAGCCCCATTAAATGCCTTGAGAAGAAAGGATGCCAAATTTGTGTGGGGTGATGCCCAACGCGAAGCCTTCATAGACTTGAAGTCCGCCTTATGTAACGCTCCTGTACTGGCTATGCCAGACTTTTCTAAATGCTTTGTCCTTCAGACTGACGCCTCTTCCTCAGTCATATCCGGTGTTGTTCATGAATTTCAAGAAGAGCGTCGTCCTATTTCTTATGCTTCTCGTGCCCTGAATCCTGCTGAAGGAAATTTATGAGTTGGAAGCCTTAGCTGTTGTCTTCTCCTTTGAACGCTTCTGAATGTACCTGGAACATCTTCCTTTCGATCTGGAAACTGATAATCAGGCATTGAGTTGGGTACTGGCCAAGCCGCGAAGGACCGGTCATCTAGCACGTTGGGCAGTGCGCATATCTGCCTTCCAATTTGAAGCCCGCCATATGGTATTTGTAACTAGTAGATTTCATTTCTATATTTACTGGAACTGTCCAGAAAGTTGTGATATGAATTTTAGAACAGGGTGTGTTAGCCTTTGTTAGTTATGTATTCTAGAAAGTATGTTCTGACTATTCTGGAATTGGAAGATTCGCGATCATATGTATTCGAGAAAGTATTTAAACATCGCGACTGAAGTGTTGTGATTGGTCAATCCGGGCAAGCTCCTGTGTTCTGATTGGCAACTCCAAGGCCAGGGTCCCCTTTAAAAGGGGTAGGCAGCATTTCATGAGAAGTCTGAGGTCTTAAGTCTCTGAGCCGTCTTGGTCTTGCCCTGCCGAGCCTCCCGAAGTTTTGACGTCGTGAACGTCTCCTTGTTACCAGCATGGCCTGCCTTGGGGTAAGCGATGTTTCTTTCTGTCCGGTTTTAAGTTCCATTTAGTTTTCGTTGGTGTATCACAGGAGTTTACCCTAATTGCCAATCTTTTGATCACATGTGAAAAACACATTTTGATTTCGCTCTAAAATGTAATGTATTGTATGCTTCCCCTTACCTTCAATATTGTATTTGTGGTATTTGATTTGTACTGAGATGCACTTGCTTAACTTTCGAACTTAAGGCAAAGCTCTTGTCTATATGGTAGTTTGTCTAAGAACATGCACATGATGTGTAGTGTGTATCTAGATTTGGTGTACAGCTGAATTTGTTTCGGAAGTTAATTTGTACTGTCGATTTTGTAAATAATATATTGAAAACCAGAGATCACTGTTGGTCTTTCGGAAACCGCAACCTTCACCCCTCCATGGCCCTTCGTAAGGATTCCCAGTAACCTTTCCACGTTCCTGGTTTATTATCATCAAGTTGCCCCTACTGATTTTTACCAGTGTTGTTATCGGCGGAGTGCCGCGTAGTTCATCAGATGTTTTATTGTGTGTGTAGTGTCTTAGGTACCGTGTAATTGCACTTATTTTCCTCTCTTTACTGTATTTGTGTGGCCACTGAAGTAACGGTTACAAAGTTCCAACAATAATGTACTTCAACATCTTCCTTGTTAGGCAAACACTGAAAATAATGTAATTCTTTTCTGAAATACGAGTCAGTGGTGCGCTGCTTAAGTGCTTTTCTGTAAGTTGTCGAAATGAAATCTTCTATTACATCCATTGCATTCACAACATTTTCTGGGGCATTGCTAGTAGAGATGACACTGTCCAGAATCGATAAGGCTATCATTGCATCTTTAGGCAGCGGGCGCGTGATAAGAGACTGTTTACCGATGTTTTGTCTGCTTGCGTTTCACTTCTGTTAGCTCACACGGGTCAGTTGCGACACAAGAGATACCATTTTGATTGTCAGTGTTCACAAAGTCTTTGAAAGTTTCTTCCAACTTCAAATGCTGTTGTAAATCAGTCCAGTCCTCGTTATCGGCATCTGTATCATTCACAGAGAACCCTCACTTCCAGAAGCAGTTCTTTATAACAGATGGTGTTACAGTGTTCCGAGCCACAGCTACAGTCCATATAGCATCCATGACATTCCACTTCCTGATATCAAAGTAGGGCACATTTCTTGATACCTCTCTTACTAAAAGAACAAACGAGTTGCTTCTTCCGATATGCACACTTCACGCAGTAAATAATCCCTTGATCCAATCGTTGCATGTGGCAGGTAGTGTTTGCCGGCAAGTACAGGAGATGGATATTTTTAACCCAATGGCTGCCAAGATCCGATGTAAGCTGATGCTCTGTGAATCATAAAACTGCTGATCTGATGAGATCTGATGCCATAAAGGCCAGTTTTCAAATACCATTTGTTCAGGTTTAACACAACAGATGACTCGCGTATGCATGTTGGCTGATCCATGGTATCTCTAACAACAAGTAAATACCATTTTCTCCCTGACAAAGAGAAAACATTTTTATTTTCCATTTCTTTGAGAGGTTGGCAGGCGTACCACGAACTTTGCGCGGCATGTTCGTTTAACGTGAAGTATTGCTTTTATCGTGTTTTTTCCCCTTCATATTATACTGCAAATTTGTGTCGGGTAAGATAGTAAAATATTATTCGGAACACTTCTGCTAAAAATACATTCGGGCTATATTGTTAGGAAGTGACAGTATTATGTCTCCTAGTGATGAAAACAGTGTGACAGACAATAACAGTTCATGTGACAGATACTACTACTACTACTACTGCTGCTGCTGCTGCTGCTGCTGCTGCTGCTGCTGAAAGTGAAGATGACAGTTATCTTACTATTAACCAGCGAAATGCAAGTCACCACGACGATGAACCTAACTTCAATCCTATGCCAGATACTAATTCGAATTTGCAAAATTAATTACAGAAAGTGGAAATTAATAATTCATTAATTATTTTAACATAAAGACATACGCGCCAACAAAGTAAATCTGAGGACATATACATGGTCATGAAAAAATGTCATCTATGAAGATTCAAAACTGAGGCGAGTGCAAAATTTTGAGTAAGACCTTACATTTTGCCTTAATTTAGGTTGGCAGTTTTAGCACTAATACAGCATTTTAGCTTGTCAGGGAAAAGGTTAATTTCCAGTCCATCATGGTTGTGGGCAGCGCATCGATCCGGAATAAGAAGAATATTGCAGTCTTTACAAGTCATCTTTCTTTCCAAAGAGAGTAACCATTCACGGAACAAATTTCCTGTCATCCAAACATTTTTAGAACATCTATGATCACACGCAAAATTCTTCACACTCTAAAAACAACGGAGCTTTCCAAACCTGCTTATAACAAGAGGGCATAATTTCTCACTGTCATCTACATTACAGCACAGCATCACTGTCACCCTGTCCTTAAAAGCTTTTCCGCCGTGGCAAGCCTGTCCTTTCACAGCGAGAGTTCTCTTTTGGTTGGGCATTAACCGTAGTACTGCTGCAGGATTTTACCTCAAGTGCTGAGGGTAAAGTTACTGCATTACAGACATTTAAAAAAAAAATTTTGTAGCCACACGTCATAATATACATGTATTGTATACCATTTTAAAGCTTAGAAGTAGCACTAAACGCTGATGCAAGAGACAAAAAGATTAAAGTAATAATAATGGGCAATACTGTGAAAAATATATAATAAAGTTTTACCAATTACAAAAATGTTTAAAAATCCTGGCCGAGAAGTGGCTGAAATAATTGGTTCATGTGAATGAAAATATTATTTATGTGCACTATAAGCTTATGATGGAGATCCATAACATCAATTTTAAGCCATTAGTTCCCTTTTGAAAAAATAAAATTTACCTCAACATTTTTCAGAAATACCAGCCTGGTGGAATAAAGTCTTCACACACCCTCCTCTTTTTGGTGTTGTGATCCAAGTCCTTGTAACAGTTCACACGTACACCAACATCACATCCAAAGCAGCCATAGTTGGACCGTTTTCACATTTTTATTTCCAGGAGAATTGCATACAACACACCTTCGTTGACGATTATTGGGAAGTTTCTCTATAGCGTGAGAGGTGTTGCCATAAACTGGCATGTTTTGAACTTCTTCAGCACCACAGAGAGATTCCACAATGTTCACAGTAAAGTCATACCTTGATATTAGTTTATCTTCATCTGTATTCTGTGTAGATAGAATATAGGCACTGAGGATGGCCATGTCAACAATATGAAAAAAAGTTTGTACCAATTCCTATGGCTAGCTCATTCAGCTGACACATGATCAATTTTCTGATCAGACACATCAGTGCCCCTTATCCCCTTCGTATACTCTGTCACTACAACTGGCATAACAATTTCCCTCCCCTTCGAAGATCTATGTTTCACCTTGTGGCTGATAGCTGAGCATGCAGTAGAGAGAACTGATAACAATTTTTTCTGAGATTTTTTTCTCTCTGCATGCAGTGAACAGCAAAGGGCCACTTCTTTTGTATACAGTTTGTTCAGGTTCTAATTTTAAAGAGTTTATTCCTGAAGGAAGATTTTTTCTATTACTGCAAATACCGGTAAAAAGAGTGTTCTTTTCCCAAAGAGCTGATACCAGGTCAACAGAAGTATACCAGTTGTCTACAACAGTATGGTACCCCTTCCCAAATATATTTCCAATACTTTTCAGTAAACTGAAAACTACATCATACCCCAATCCTTTACCACTTGGTGCAGAACCTCCAGACTTTACAGGTGAATAAACACTGTACTGCATTGTATATGAGAAAACTGGTTCACACACCTTGAAAAGTTTAATTCCCCACTGGTGGTGATGCTTGTTTGGCAGATACTGAATCAGATGAGTTCTGTTTATAGTACCAACTAATGTCTCATCAATACTCAGTGTTTTCCCTGGAACATAGTGGTTTTTAAAACAAGAATTGGAAGTGGTCAATGGCTGGCCTAACCTTGAAGAGGGGATCATAGTCCGGGTCACCTGGTTTCTTGCTGCATGTGTTGTCCACGATATGGAAAAATCTGTTTACTAGTAAGAAAGTATCCCCTGCCATCACTTTTCTAAAGAAGGGTGTGTTTTGACTAGGGTGCTGAGTTGACCAGTAACTTGACAGGTTCTTTTTCTTCACAAGACCCATATTTATGACCAGGCCAATAAAATGTTTTAAATCTGCAATCCCAATACCACCATCTGGCCATAGATGAAATCGACTGTGCTTCTGTAGAACACCTAACTTATGGATTTATTGTCTGGCATAACGATTGGTCTCTTGCACTAATAATCTCCAGAACCCAAGGTTAAAAAACAGAAAGAAGTACAAGATTGGGGCTGCATTACGGGCAGGCATATTTCTCGGTCCGGGGTGGTGAACAGCTAATGAGACACTTTATCCGGAGAATTCACTTTCTGGAGTTTCCACATCACACCAAGGCCAACTAGATAGACAGGCCATAAGGCTCCCCCTCCACTTCGGGCGCTACGTCACACTAGTCGCCAGCCGCTTCACTTCTCGCCAGTGACTTGTAAGCTGATCTGAACCCCGCAGCAGTGAGGCTATCGATGGTGTTGAATGATTTAAACGTGTGTGAACATTGTGAATTATGGCCACGTTGTGTTGTATACTTGGTTGTAGAATCAACTACAGTTCAAAACAGCCTAATATTTCTGTGTTTAAATTTCCTACTGACTTGTTTCGGAAACAAAAGTGGATCATAGCCATCCATCGAACCGAATTCGTCCCTTCAGCAAGCTCAATTGTGTGCATAAAACACTTCGACAAAGTTTCGCAATTAGGGACGACTCTGTTAAAAGACCTGATGAGTCTATTTTAACTGTAAAACCTAACTATTTAAAACTCTCAAACGACGCTATTCCTAAGTTTGAAAATGTGCCTGCCTATCTGTCTAAAAATCTTCCAACACCGAGCAAAAATCCTATTCAAAGACAAGAAGAAATTGAAAAACGGGAAGATGAAGGAAGGAAAGAAAGCTGAAAAAGAATACGTCAGGATCAAGGACTTCGATGACGTTCAGGGTAATTTCAGTATTAAACGCAAATTAGATTTGGACAAAGTTTTCGTCAAGTTTAACAGCCAAAGTCTCTGTATTTTCAAAATGTATATGACTGAGGAAAAATATTCCGAAAATTGGTACTTCCTTAACATTAAACGAGGCTCTTGATTTTAAAGCCATTAAACATGATATTATCATGAGTGAAAACCCTGATATACGTGCATTAGGTGACGGGGGCAAGATATTAAAATGATCAAATTAGAAAAGTATTTGTAACTTCCTGTTTAGACCTGCTTGTAACTCAAAAGTGACTGTCCACGACAAAATAGAATCTGTGCACAAAATAATCGATGAAATTGAAAGTGAAGTTGATGTGTGTATCATTACTGATAAATTATAATTTTGTAAGGAACAGTTAAATATAGCCTTTGCAAAGAAGGTCAGACAGACGATCCCAATTGAAAAACAGTCACACCGTCTGTCAGACAGACGGTCCGCAGTTCTTGGGTTAAAAAATAGAGCTGTCTCGTCCATATTGAACACATCCTTGGGTGCATATTTCACTAAAATCGCTGCCACACGTTCCCGCCATTCATTAATATTTTCTGTGTCAACACTTTCGTCACTCACTGCCTGCTAAGTGACATTATGCCATTCTGTGAATCATTGCAGCCTGCCATTCGAGCACTGGAAGTCTAGTCCAGGCTTCAGTGCCAGTTTGTTGGCCTTTTCTTCTATCTGTGGACCATCTACCGGAATATTGTTTAAAGGGGCTTGATGAAACCACTCTATTAACTCATCTTCTACTTCCATGTGCGTTGCTCCTCGAATTTGCCTTCGTTGATCAAACTTCTTAGCTTCGATCATCTGTTGTTCAATATTTACGTGATTTTTAATAACGTTGAAAGTATTGATAGTGGTATTCCGTATGTTTAGGCTATTCACTTTTAGATTTTTTCTTCTCGTCAACTTCCTTGTTGATCGTCAATTTCTCTGCTATCGTCTTCGTAGAATACGTCTTCTTTTCAGCCATTACACAGAAATTTTGACTCTATGAAGAAAATTGAACAAAAAGAACTCCGCGTCCGTACCGCATGTGTACCTTATGACAGTAATATGACTTGTTGACAGTGTATTAAAAATGTAACAAAGAAACAGCAGTATAAGCTTTAATTCCTGAAAAACTGAAGTAGGGCCAGCCTACTATTCTGGTGCGTACGCAACAATGAGGGATACGAGGCAGTTGCTCATTGTCGTTGTCATCTACAATGACTTTATTTAACTGCTCTGCAGCAACCAGAGTACAGTACTGATTTCGAATTACATAGTTTAGGGGCCTGATGAGACTTTTGAATTACATATCAACCCTATTTCTAATTAATCGATCAAAATAACACATGAAGGTCTATATTTGAATTCGGGGAATGGCATTTACCACGTATTTCGAATTACCCAACTTCCAATTAAATAGTTTTCACTGTTAATCCTTAACTGGGTTTGACGCCTAACAACAGCTGTCACACGAGTATTGGGTTTGACGCCTTTAGGCGTTCTTGTACTTCTAAATGTGTTCTTACGTTGGGTTATCTTCCTATAGACGTCCGACTATTCTTAATCACTTCTGCCATTTACTATTGTAATTTAAAACAAATTACATTCATATTAGATGTGATTATTGCTGTCTTATTCATTTTTATCCGGTCTCACGCCTGTCGGGTAGTTTGCGCCTAGGCGGCAGACCAACAGCTGTCTCGTGTTGCCTCGTACGGTCCGTGCCAAATTCTTCGTAAAGAATTTATTTGTGTATATGTACATTGAAATAACTAAATTTGCAAGTTGTTGTTGTTGTTACTACGATACACTTGTTCTGGGGGCCGATGACCTTCGATGTTATGCCCCTTAAAACAACAAGCATCATCATCATCAGCAGTTATTCTGCAAACTCCATTGTCCATGTTCTGATAACTTTTTGTAAATTGGTCTGTGTATGATGGTAAACTGTTCTATGTGAGGTGAAAATGGCTTGGTTAGGAAAGACGTTGAATTATCTGAGAATCCGCCGACCGGATGTAGGAATCACTCAAGAAAACGTTGTGTTGTGTGCCTGTCAAACCAGAGGCAACGGGAAACTGTCTACTACTGTGAGGAATGTGACGTGGCACTTTGTGCTTGCCCTTGCTTCCATATTTACCACATTGTGCGCAATTTCTGAATGACTTATGAACCCGAAAGTATGTAGAACCTATTGATGCATATCTGAAAACTTGAAAAATGTCATCATAATAATGAAAGGAACACTTTTTAAATTCACTTTTGTATGAACACACTGTGTATATATGTATATATTTACGCATGTACAAGAAAAATGGTAATAACATAATGCTATTGAATTTCTACTATACCACTCATAATTTAAATAAATCGAGTATTTACATCTACGCCGGCCTGTGGGGTAGGGGTAGTATGCCTGCATCTTACCTGGAGGCCCTGGATTCGATTCCCGGCCAGGTCAGGGATTTTTACCTGGACCCGGGGGCTAGTTCTAGGTCCACTCAGCCTACGTGATTAGAATTGAGGAGCTATCTGACGGGGAGATAGCGGCCCTGGTCTCGAAAGCCAAGAATAACGGCCGTGAGGATTTGTCGTGCTGACCACACGACACCTCGTAATCTGCAGGCCTTCGGGCTGAGCAGCGGTCGCTTTGTAGGCCAAGGCCTTTCAAGGGCTGTAGTGCCTTGGGGTTTGTTTTTGTTTTTTGTATTTACATATGCCGCATGGTACTGTACCCATTCCAAAAGTGTGCGTTGCGCTGAATAATTACCCACTGGCTGGTTGATGTTACGAAACTATTCCCCAGTTATGGGGTTAATACTTCAGGCCTAAGCGCCAGATTAGATCAACACACTATCCTACCCCTCCTGCTGTATTAAACCCTCCAAAATTTCCCCTCCAAGCTAGCTTCTATCACAAGCAACTTCCTTATACGGCACTTAGCACTGGCACTCAAGGTGTGTCGGGCCATTCAGGACAGCTGAAGATGTGAGTAACCAGATATGCCCTTACATTTGTCAAAGTTCCATTATACCTATCTACTTTCGCTTATAGAATCATTTCCAATTTTTAGGACCTCATTTTCAAATTGTGGCTCAACCCTACAACCAACTTGTGCAGTTTGAATCGGAGATTCTACCTACTCGTTATACTCCACTCATGTTAAAAATTAAATAACTGGAAAGGAGGTTCAACCTATTCAATACTCAAAAGAAAGAAACGTAGCAATCACATTTCTAATTAAATGGGACCGGTTTCGACCTTAGTCTAGGTCATCATCAGCCATAAAAACATATAAAATGTTTATGAATGTTGGAGGTCAGTTCCACACTCTGTTAGGCACAAAGACACGACATCACATTCTGTCCTGCACAAAGTCACAACACTACTAATCAACATACGAAGATCAAAAAGGCTTGAATTCGCAGACGAACAGATCTGTAGTACAAAGCCGCCAGCTCCCGGTGGCCAGCGCGGCACACTCAAGGTCACGCGCTGCGGCCAAACACCAAAGTAGAGTGGAGAACGTTTCGAAGTACGGGTGCTCATTCAGTTGTACTAATTGGCGTCGTATATTTTTATATACGTAATTGGTTTCCCGCAGCCGTGACAGGTTCTGGACCTTCGAAACGTTCAGGCTTCTCCAGCCCTACTAATTTAATATAATATCATTTTACGCGATATCATTTGATATCAAGTTTATCCGCCATCGGCAGTTATTTGTAATAACCTATTTATTCACTGTCAATCATTTGTAATCAAGGCTTTTTGGAATCATATTGTATATATAATAACATCGTTTTAGTATTTAAATTATTATATTATGTAGGATAAGAATTCATTATGTTGTAAATACGGTGAATATGTTGAGACATAGTTGTTTTCATTTCATCTCATATTTGTGTATACGGAGGGTTATTCTTGAAGCTTGGGATTTTGCGTGAGTCATGGGTTTATTTTATGACCAAGGCTAGTAAACAGCTACCCGTGCGCGAGGCTTGCAAGCTGGTCAGCTATATCATCGCCACGCCTTCTGGACTTGTCGAGGAAGAAGGGAAGGGGAGTTGATGCTTCGATCTATCGAATCAGATACTTCGTTGTATATGAGTTTTGAGATTGAACTGTTACCAAGAGTGGGGGTGAGCCCGGATATGTACGGATTCTCAACACGAGAACGGGACCTTAGGACCGTACGACCTTACAACCTAACTACGGGTACTCCATCACTACTACTTCTACTGTGAACATCTACTTTGAACGACGTTATTTGATTTTTGAAACAGTGCGTGGTCGCTCCGCGACAGAGTTATTTTTGTACAATGTATTATCGCTTCGATACAGTACTTAGATTCTGTTATGTTATCGGATCTACGTGAGACGAAACAAGCTTACGGCTTGTGTTATTTTCAGTAAATATTCTGGACGAAGAACTATGTTTAGTTCAAGTCTACGGAATTTTGGTACAAGTCTGTACAGTATAAATAGTATAGCTCAGTTGGATTGAGATTTCTAGTAATATGGAAAAATTCATATCTCTGAATTTTCTCCTCTTACGATCAAAGCTGATCAGTTTTTACAAGTATAGGGCCAATGTCTAATTTAAAGACTAGGCAAGTAGGGAGTGCTAGTCCAGATAGCCCATACCACATCAGAGAAGGAAGGAAGGATGTCCATGGAACAAAGTCTACATCGAGAAGGGGAGAACGAGTAACCACGGAAACCAGATGACTTCAACGGAAGCTGCAATTGGTGAGCTTCAATTAGATAAAGCAAGCAATAGTAAATTCAGTAAATTATAAATCCCTCCACGCTTTAAGGAAACTTTTCCGATTCATCTTTTTTTTTTTTTTTTTTTTTTTTTTTTTTTTTTTTTTTTTGTATAATAAATTCATTTGTATTTTATATTGCGTTAATTTTCTTTCTTAAGCGATACTTAATGGTTAATTATTTAAAATCCTACCCCTGTGATTTAGGTATAAGTCTCTATGCTAGTAAATATAAATTTTGGTTTACAGTTTTATTTAAAACTGTAACCATAGTGCCCAAACATTACATAGAGAAATGGGGAACCATGGAATGTTAATTGTTTCTATTTGCGTGGCAATTTGCGGGCAAGCCACAAATAGTTTATTTAATATTCATGTGTCCCAAGATAATAACTTTCATCTCCCCAAGTGTTTTGCTGAGGAGGGACCAGTTACAACCTGCCAACTTTCCAAATGGCCCCGTACATCAAAAATATGTGGGAAGCCTATGTGCCAATGTGGTAAAATGCGACAAAATTCAGGTATTTTCTTCACTTCAAACAAGTACGAGTTCAACAGCATTGATATAAGATATATATGCAACCGATGACATTATAAGAGACAAAATATTTCACCTTGGTTAAACTAATGCAAATATCTTTAAAATGCATCAATGAAATCTACTTGCACAGCGTACTTTGTTTATGTACACAACTAATTAAAACTTTGGAATAAAGGTCATGTTGCTGCATGTAATTATATAAACACAAGTTATTTACATTATTTACACCAACAGGCACATCTTCATTCTGATTTAACAGTTAAAGTTGTGGCTTGCTTTGCTTCCTTCAGGAAGTCAATAGAATATAATACACTCATGCTCAGAAATTAAGGATAATGCTGATACATGGTGAAACAACGCTGTGGCGGGTGGTTTGCGGTTTTAAATCACCTCAGGGTACGACCATGTGGTGCATTTGACCTGCGGTCGTTGCACGGTGGCGCTGGCAGCAGTCCAAATATGCAGAGATGTGTTGGAACATGTCAGATTACGGTGCAGCGAGTAAGTGTGCAGATGTTTTCAGATGTGCTAATGGTGATTTTGTGGTGAAAATGGCTCTACGAACACGTATTGATGACGTTATGAGGGGTAGAATAATAAGGCGAGTGGAGGCTGGTCAAACACAGCAGGTCGTAGCACGGGCCCTCCATGTTCCACAAAGTGTGATCTCAAGATTATGGCAACGATTCCAGCAAGGAAACGTTTCCAGGTGCTACAGTACGGGACGTCCGCAGTGTACAACATCACAAGAAGACAGATATCTCACCATTAGTGCCCGCAGGCGGCCACGGAGTACTGCAGGTAGCCTTGCTCGGGACCTTGCCACAGCCACTGGAACACTTGTCTCCAGACGCATAGTCTACAGACGACTGAACAGACATGGTTTATTCGCCCGGAGACCTGCAAGGTGCATTCCACTGGTCCCTGTTCACAGGAGAGCCCGTAAAGCCTGGTGTCAAGAACATAGAACATGATCATTGGAACAATGGTCTCAGGTTGTGTTCACGGACGAGTCCAGGTATAGTCTGAACAGTGATTCTCGCCGGGTTCTCATCTGGCGTGAACCAGGAACCAGATACCAACCCCGTAATGTCCTTGAAAGTGACCTGTATGGAGGTAGTGGTTTCATGGCGTGGGGTGGGATTATTATGATTGGTGCACGTACACCCCTGCATGTCTTTGACAGGGGAACTGTAACTGGTCAGGTGTATCGGGACGTCATTTTGCACCAGTATGTCCGCCTTTTCAGGGGTGCAGTGGGTCCCACCTTCCTCCTTATGGATGATATCGCACGGCCCCATCGAGGTGCCATCGTGGAGGAGTACCGTGAAACAGAAGATATCCGGCGAATGGAGTGGCCTGCCTGTTCTCCAGACCTAAACCCCATCAAGCACATCTGGGATGCTCTCGGTCGACGTATCGTTGCAGTCTTCAAACCCCTAGGACACTTCCGGAGCTCCGACAGGCACTGGTGCAAGAATGGAAGGCTATACCCCAGCAGCTGCTCGACCATCTGATCCAGAGCATGCCAACCCGTTGTGCGCCCTGTGTACATGTGCATGGTGATCATATCCCATATTGATGCCAGGGTACATGCGCAGGAAACAGTGGCATTTTGTAGCACATGTTTTTTGGGACGGTTTTCTCAACTTATCACCAATAGCGTGGACTTACAGATATGTTTTGTATGTGTTCACTATGTGCCTATGCTGTTAGCGCCAGTTTTGTGTAGTGCCACATTGTGTGGTACCACAATATGTAATTATCCTTAATTTATGAGCATGAGTGTATAATAGAATAGAATATAATATTATGTTTGTATAACATGCTTCAGAACTTCTGGTCTTCAAAATGGAAATGGCTTCCAGAGTTCCATTGGACATCGATGACCTGAACTGTACCCTGTTCTTCTTAATCAGGCTAAAAATTCATTCACACTCTGCATTACTATGAGATATGGTAAGAGCAGACAGCATGAATCTAGAGATCCCGTCATACAATATTTATAATGTCCATCGGCTCCATGGACATTCATCTGGGCCCATTCTCAATCATTTGTAGCTTGGTTACTTGCAACACTAGATAAGTCGTCTATCTGACAAGCTGCAAACTGGCTTTGGAGTTTATTCACAGCGTCATCTTTAGTTTCATTTTCTCTTTTACACAAAATAACAGGAAACTTCTCCAAATATAAATTAACAGAAGAAAACTGTGCTTCTTCAACTGTGCATCAAGTTTAGCAACCATTGCAGGTTTTAGCACATGTATTTGTTAACCATGTAGTCACAGGCTGCAGAGAAGTAGTTTCTGACTGAAGAGAAAAACAGAGCCTTTGTCTTCATTTTGTAGCGCCTTAACCAGGTTTGAGTTTTGAATGCCATTTACAATTTTTCATCATCCTGATTATTGATTGGACATCAAGCAATGCAGACTGTTTTAACTACATTTGGCTTGACAAACTTGGTGAGCATCTGTTTCAATAGATCCATCATTAATTCATACATACATGAATATGTGGGGAAGCACCCTGAAGGACTGTATCGATCTTATCAAATGATTGGATAGTCTCGCGTAAAAAGGTACAAAGTGCCCTGTTTAGGTCAGAGGAAAGAAACATAAACAGCTTTTCTTCACGAGATGTAGTGGGATTCACGTTTCTGAGAACAAGTGGGTCACATTCGGAAGAACATGCATACTTGCCAACCCTTCCGATTTACCCGGAAACTTTCAGTTTTTTAACTCGTCTTCCGATTTTCCGATTTATTTTTAATTCTTCCTATTTTTGACCAATCTAACCTCCAGTACAATTCCCCTAGGATAAAGAATAAATTCTTATGTGCTTGTGCAATTTACCCAACTTCATTTTCAAGCGTTTTTATTTGATGCTTTATTTCACGAGTGTGTCGTCCGTCGCCTTCGTGTATCGTGCTTCCTGCTCGCTACAGCAGCATGTGTGCTTTATGATTGGGGATTCGGGAAGGCAATCGTCCTACAAGCAAGAGAGGCTAGAAAAGCCTAGCGTGCGCTAGCGACTCAGTTAATCGGGACAAAAGAGTGAGTTTCATATTGTGTGGTTCGTGCAATATTAACATCATTTTTGTGCGTAATTTCATTGGAATTGTATGCCACTTGTTTTTTATAGCGGTTCTGCTTTTCCCCGTGTCAAAGTCATATGTTAATAATGTATGAGACATACCGATCTGTTTTGTATGTGGTAGTTTTGTGTATTTCAGTGCATTTTTGTTTATACTTGCCTCATGATTTTAATGAATTGAATGTATTTCAGGGAGTTGTGTCGGTGACAGTTTCTGGTATTTTCTCTTCACGTTATGGCTATAAAACAGAACAAATGTTATCTCCAAGTGTTCGGAGACACCTATAAAATTAAATATCCGTTCATTTTACAGTCTAATAAAGGAAACTATTATGCGAATCAGCTCAGGAGATAAATTTTATTTCGAGTTATTGAAATTTCGAGATATGGAGAATACCGTTTTTGAGCATGTATAGCACATAATTGAATCATATATATCTACGGGCGTTTACTGAATGCATTATGTTTAACAGTACTTAAAAATATACAATGGTACTCTATTTTACAGCATCACTTTAATTATAACACTTATTATAGTAATTTTTTAGAAGACAGGACACAGTACATACAGTAGTGAAACAAGAAACATAGCTCCGTTAACACGTTTGGAAAAAAATCCGTTAGTCTCTTCTGTTTGTTGCGGTTAACCTTTCCTCCCTTCACGTTGAGACTTCTTGTCTATACACGCAGCCGAGTTTCGTAAATGGAGCTTGTCATCCGCTACTTCTGGGCTTGCTTTCGTACGTGACTGGTATTTTAATCGACACCCCGAGAAACGGCGAAGCTTTGCCGATCACTAGAAGTTTGAGTTTTTCGGTTGCCATCATATTAGTTTCCAGCTTCACTGGAACCCTTTTTTTTACTTGTTAACTGTTCCTCACAAACTGCAAATGCTGTATTGCACAGTTAATGTTGCACAAAATTTGAGTTACAGAGTATTTTTTGCTTCAAGGGAAGAAATGTTTGCTTCGAGAATTCGAGAAATTCATATAACAGAATTTCGAGAATAGAGAAAAATAATAATAATAATCGTATGGCCTCAGCTACCGTGTGCAGACATTTATTTATTTATTTATTTATTTATTTATTTATTTATTTATTCACAAAGCACAAGATACAGCTACACTGAGCAAATTTCACTTGCACTGCCAACAGACTATTTAACCAACGTAAACTTTCATAATAAAATATAACAAACATAACAAAATATAACAAGATCAGGTACACAGCCTACTAATAACAACTGTCCAAATCGAAAACCATAAGAATGTCCATATTCATAGCCAAGTCGTCGTGGGTCAAGATGGCGGTATAATCCCTTCACATCAACTTATCTTTAAGAGGCTATTTACACACCTCTCGAATACACATTTCAATTTGACGCCATCTGGCTGTCTGCTCGTCAATTTCGACGTTCCGTTTTACTCTAGGCCCCCACTAGATGGCAGACCGAGTAAACCGAAACTCTCTTGAGCGTCTATGGCTGAGATTTAAAGAATTTTGTCGGGTAAACACCAAACGTGTCACCAGAGATCTTTTACATGCCGACATCGTACGACATGGAGTGTCGAATGGACTTTTTTCCGCCCTTCAAAAATCCGACTACCTCTGCCGGGTTTGAACCCACTATCTTGGGATCCAGAGGCCGACACTCTACCGCTGATCCACAGAGGCAGCTAGAATAGAGAAATAAATACAGTATACGCCAAGAATGGGACGAACGGCCGGAAAATCTAAGTTAGATCGAGATACTAAAAATTTGAGTAATGTAGGTTAGAGATATCGAGGTTCGACTGTATTATTATTCGTATGTATGTGTCATAAATGAGAGTGATTAGGTACATTTTCTTTTAACCATTTAAATGTTCTTTTTAGTTTAATATTTTAAATTTAATGGTCAATTCACATTGTAACTGTAGATATGTATGCATTTTATCCTGTCCTTTTTTCACTTAGACTGTGGCAAAATATATGTGATGAAATCCAAGAATTAAAAAATCTTCCTATTTTTGATTTCTAAAAGTTGGCAGCTATGAACATGCCTCTTTTTTTACAGAAGACGAGGGGGAAGAGGGAGAAATACAAACTCTCTTCGGTCGTTTGTCATCAGATCTACTGTGTTCTGCTTTGGGAATAGTAAACAAATACAAAAAAAATAAACTGGCAGAAATATTTGGAGCACACACTACCACCTCATCCTTAAAAAATGAAACAAGTGGATCCCACTAATCGAATAATTTGTCTAAACACCTGGTAGGAATATCAAACCTGTGCACACTTGCTTCAACAACTTCTTTGTTTCTTTTCCATGCATACTTTGAAATTTCTGAAGACTTTCTTTTCTTGTGGCACTCTTCTCCAAGTAATATAATATATCAACAAGAATCTCATCAATTCCAATTGGTAAAGTTGCAGCAGCTTTTTAAGCAGCTAAGTTAATTAGGTGACAGCGGCACCCAGTACCAAAAATATCCTGATGAGCTGCTTTCAGAACTGCTAGAACTCCATTTTTCTGTCCAGTCATAACGGAAGCAATGTCTGAACAGAATGCCAGGCAGTTCTTAATTGGGAATTTAATCAATTCCAACTGCGACAGTAGCAGCTTTCCTATGTTGTTCCCTGTCGAATCCTCTTCCAATGCTGGTACCGATAAAACAGTGCTTTTAATTCTTTTTCGGGCAGCATCATAAAAAGTAACCGCTGTGGGATAGAACTTTGTATCGGTATTATTACTTCCATCTGTCGACGACAAAATTGGACTACGGTATTCTGTAAACAAATAACAATGTCCTGTGTTCCAGTACACGCCATTTCGTTTAGGATACATGTTGTTTTTGTGCAACCACAACCATACTTTTTTGCGATTTCCGACGTAGGAAACATCTTTCTGAACAAAGCTTCTGCATGATCAGGTGCACTCAATGGAATGTTGTGTTCCAATAAAAAATAAGTAAACACTCGGCCTTGATTACATCGTAAACATTGTCTCCAGCTTTGGCACAAGAGCAAGGTTTATTTTCTGTTGTCTTCCTTAGATTTCAAATGACCAAGATGTTTGTCACATTTTCTAGATTTCAGTATACATAAGAAACTCAAAGAATAAATTTCTCTAAACACCTGATGATAATGTTTTTCGTAGATTTACTCATGATTACCTGACCAGCTCCATGGCTAAATGGTTAGCGTGCTGGCCTTTGGTCGCAGGAGTCCCGGGTTCAATTCCCGGCAGGGTCGGGAATTTTAAACCAGAATTGGTTCATTTCACTGGCACGGGGCTGGGTGTATGTGTCGCCTTCATCATTTCATCCTCATCCAGACGTGCAGGTCGCTTACGGGCGTCAAACCAAAAGACCTGCATCCGGCGAGCAGAACGTGTCCTCGGACACTTCTTCTTCTTCCTTTTGTGACGCCGTCTCCCTCCGAAGGGTTGGCGATCCAATTGATTATGATTACACGCAAAACGGCAGCACGGAAGATTTCTATCGACGTATGTCCATACCACCGCCACAAGTCTTTCAGCCAGGAATTTCTCTGTCTTCCCACAGATCTTTTCCCATCAATCTTCCCTTGAATGATCAGTCAGAGAAGTTTGTATCGTTCACCTCCAGTGATGTACCAGAGGTAGCTGAGCTTACGCTCCTTGATGGTTATGAGAAGCTCTTTCTTCTTGGTCAAGATGTTGAGGACTTCTTCATTTGTCTTCTTTTTTACCCAAGATATTCGGAGTATTCTTCTGTATAAGTACATTTCAAAAGATTCAATGCGCTTCTCCAATATAGGGCTAAGCGTCCTCCCTTCGAAACCATACAGAAGGACAGGAAAGACATAACAACGTAGCATTCAAACTCTGAGCTGGAGGTTGAGTTCTTGGCTGGTGAATAAGGTCCTCATGGTTTGAATATATTTTTTGCTTGTCCAATCCTGGATAAGATTTCACATTTTGAATCACAATGCTGGTTCACTAGAGTTCCAGTATTTGATGGAAGATACTTGTTGGACGATGTTGTTGTTGATGTAAAGGGAGGCCTGTTTTGGTGTTTTCGAGACTACAATCAGCTTGGTCTTGTTAATATTCAAGGATAAACCGTAGGTTTCACTGGTCCTCACGATGTTGTTTATAATGATTTGAAGATCACTAAGGTTGCTGGCTAACACAATCGTGTCATCAGCAAATTGGATGTTATTAATGACATAGCCATTGATCTTGGTACCTAGATTAACATCTTCCATAGCTTCTCTGAACACAGCTTCCAGAGTAGATGTTGAAAAGGAGTGGGGACAGGACACATCCCTGGCGGACACCTCTTCGTATAGCCATGTCCTTAATGGTAGTTGCTTCTATTTTGACCTCTGCCGTTTGATTCCAGTACAGATGGGTTACGAAGATCACCAACATCTACACCAGTAGATTTTAAAATCTCAACAAGTTTTGCATGAGATATGCAATCAAAAGCTTTTCGGTAGTCGATGGAACAAGCGTGCACATCTACATTCATATCTAGGCATCTCTAGGTCAAAACATTCAAGGAGAAAAGAGCCTCACGAGTACCCAGTCCATTCCTAAAACTGAACTGAGTATGTCCAACTTGGCGTTCGCATTTGAGGTAGATTCGAGTGTGGATGATACGCAGAAATACCTTTAGTACATGGGACATTAGGCTGATCATACGATAATCACCACAATGTGATGCATTAGCCTTTTTAGGTACATTGACAAAAGTAGATCTTAGCTAGCCAGATGGAATTCTACTAGATTTATATATTGCGATGAATAATGTAGTTAGCAGCTCTAATCCTCTGCCATGGCCTTCAGCAATGAGTTTGAGAGTTTCTGCATGAATCTTGTCTGGACCTACAGCTTTTCCATTCTTCTGGAGTTTGATTGCATACAGTACTCCTCTTCGGTTATATTTGGACTTGTTTCGCTGCCTTCACCAATAAAAGGTGGTTTGTCTGGCCTTACATCGCTAAACAGTTTTTTAACATATTCTTTCCAACACTTCAACTTGTCTTCGACTCCCTCGGAAACTCCCGGCACTAAAAGCTGTACGCCATTTGATTTTTTACTCATGTTTACCGATAAACAACAATTATAAGACAAAATAAGCAACAAACACAATTCGCGTTACTCCACAACTGCATAACCTCAGCTTCATAATGCATGGCAATAAATATGACCTCTCTGTTGGCAGCCTCTAAGATGGTTTTCCGTGGTTTACCATTTTCACACCAGGCAAATGCTGGGGCTGTAACTTAATTAAGGCCACAGCCGCTTCCTTCCCCCTCCTAGGCCTGTCCTATCCCATCGTCGTCACAAGACCTATCTGTGTTGGTTCGACGTAAAGCAAATAGTAAAAAAATATATATATATATGAAGCAAATTAAGTGACGAACATAATTCACTTGTTTCTTCCTAACTACAACACAATCTACGCTTTTTAATTCATGGTAAAATAACAAAATAACTTTTTTCATATAGGACAGTAAAGATTATCGAAAGATTCAGTGCAAAGAACAAGTGAATGGTTAGGCCTATCCAAGAGTCATTCTCTTTCAACACAAACAAATCAATATCGATCAACTAGGATTCAGGACACATCTCGTATTCCCAGTTGAAGATTGTAACGATCGGATGAATATAAATCAGAGCGATGTATCGAACATTCGCTGGTCACACAGTGTGTATCTGCAGCCTGCAGAAGCTTGTTCTTGCGTGAATTTTAAATAGAAGGCCTTGGTATGCAAAATCGTAAAATATTATAGATCATCCGTAAAAATTTAAAACGCGCTGTCTTTTCGTAAATTTTACGGCAAAACCATACAAGTTGGTAAATATGAACGTGTCTCGAAATATAATAATGTTGTCTTAAAATAAAGACAGACAATTTGTATTATAAAGGTGGTGTGTTTGATAAAGGATTTCACAAGTATATACTTATAGTATTTTGTAGGTGACTGTTAGAACTCAGTTCACAGTTAATTAATATAAAGGGCTTGTAATGTGTTATATAATTGCAAATGTATATTACTCATTTCTGTTACTTTTAAATTTAATTTATATTCCTATATTAATAATTTCACAAGCACTGTGTACTTTATTTGTATTGTTTGATTCCTGTATTTAGCGTCAGTTTTGCTGTTTTTATTATCAGTGATATTGTCATAGTTATCAGTATTATGCTGTCCATCCAAGAGCAGGTTGAAAATAGTTATTCATGATCTTCATTTCCAAGAATAATTTGTGTAATTTTCACAAAATAAATATTTTTAAGGATAGATATTTATACTTACTAGAGTCTGGCTTTGTTGGAAACCTATCCATCCTTCGATATAACTTGCATGGATTTTGTTCGAAGTCAGAAATAGGTATACTTAACATCACTCATAAGGATCAAATTTGAGATGCAGTCTTCACACAGTAAATGATTCAGAAATGGCATTTTTAATATAAATTTAGTTGAGGTATTTCTTGCCATTTAGGGCCGCTTCAACCATCTGCCGGTAAATTGGGTGGCAACTGCACGGGAGGTAAGCTACCTGGGGTTGTAAATTAGCTGGTACTTTGGCTTGTGTGTAACCACCTCTGCGCAAGCGCTAGTTAGCTACCCTGAGCTAGACACCAATATACAGGTTTGGATAGACTGATTTCCAGCGATTTCTCGCTTTCGACTGAGGCGCTATCGATCGTTAGATGCACGAAGCTCATTTCAATTGTCTTATTTTCCTGTGCTTGCATCTGCTAATTATCAACAACAAGCCTAATATAAGGAGATGTTAAGAGTTATGGACAACGATTTATGTGAAGCTTTCATGAGGTTAATCTATGAGCTTCAAAAATACCTAATTGGGATTAAAATCTCGAGATTTCATTTTCTTACACCAGTTATAACCTGCCATGTAAGGCAGCATTTTGGAAAGTATTCTCGTAGTAGATTGGTCAAGTAGCTCGCTCCTTAATGTAAGGTACGGAGGTTCTCTATGTCTTTCTAATTTACGTTTAAAAATTTATTTTTGTTCCCTGCTGTTGTTGTTAACTCTCTTTTACTTGCTTCCATATATGTATATACACACATCTTCCTTATGGACTTACTGCCTCTGAGCATTCTATCTGCAGGCTTCTGTGAATTGATTAAGTATCTCCACGATCCTCTATTTGCAACTAGCTCTGTGACCTCGTTCAGTTCCACATGCTTCTATTTATTGATAGTGCATTTAATTCTAATGTTTAACTTCATGAAAATAAAGTTGGAAGATACTGTAAATGTAAGGAACTAATTGGGGTAAATATCCATTCATAGGAATAGGAATTTGGGAATTGAATAGTTTCCAATTTCTTTGAAATCATTTATGGGTAAACAACTGGTAGGGAATCTGCTACCTGGCCGACAGTCCTGTATGCTTTACTACTATAATGATGATCGGAATTAATCATAACATCACTTACTATAAGTAGCACACATATAAAGCATTTTCCTAGTAGACATAATATTTTGGTTAAACATTTCATTGAAATATATTATTAACAAAAGAACGTATGAAAAGAGTACAACACTAATAATGAAATTAAAAATATTTGGCATAATGAAGACGAACCTGCGTACCTCATATTACGAAGCGAGCGTGTTAGCCGTTACGCTACGAGAACGCTTGGGGTGATTGAGGTATATATACAAACTTACACCTGGTGTCTGATAGTTGAAAAATTAAAATTAGAAAATTAAAGGTTATTTGAGATGATGCCCAAATAGGTTTTGATTTTGTATCCTTGTAGTTTCTTTGTGAAAGCTTGACATAGTAAATGTGTCCCTGGCGCTGTAGATACGAGAGGCTGGTGTGACCATTGCAACTCAGGGGAAGCTTTAATGTTCAAAATTCTGCAATACAACATCAGTCACTGTTGCGGTATCATGCTTCTATCGATATACTATGCTAGTTTAAGCTGTATGTCACCAGAAATATAGTTAATAATGTTTGGCTCTCAAAACTTGCCCGGCAGTTAAAGTCTTATCGGGCCCTGGAAGTGGCCGATAAATTACACACCGGGTAACTACAATTTATGCTGCTGATAGCACTACCCGGGCGTGGTCGAACGGAAATATCGTTTTACACGGAGGGCAAGTTACGCCCTACTTTACCCAGAGGTGGTAGAACTGGCCCTTAGTTAAATTAATTATCTCGAGGTTAGTTGCACAGGGACCTTCTTGTTAATGTGGACACGAGAGGTTGAGGCGCAACTACGAAAATTAATTTATCAGTATAAACTGCAAGATTTTCAAACTCGAAAGCTTGTTATCATCATTCAGTGTCATTAAAGTCAACCTCAGTACGATAGCTACTGATGCATTTACCTTATTATTTATAACCCCTGTTTAGTCTTTTCTAGGTGATGAGATATATTCTAGCTAAAATGTAGAAATTATTTTCTAAATTATGAACTGTGTCTTTTATTTAAGTATTTTGAGTGTCTTTATGAAAGTATCTTTTATTTTCTAGTTGAGGAAAGACTTCCTACCACCTCGACCACAACGGCGTAGATCAAAAAAGAAATCAACCCCTTCATCTCTGCCATCCAATAGAAACCATTGTGAAACAGATAAAAGCAATTTGGACAATAGATCACTGGAAGCTGCGAGCAATTTGGGCAGTATATCAGCAGAAGCTGCAAAGAGTTTGGGCAATGCATCCGTGAAAGCTGCAAGCAATTTGGACAATAGATCAGTGGATGCTGCAAGCAATTTGGACAATAGAACAGTGGAAGCTGCAAGCAATTTGAACAGTAGATCAGTGGAAGCTGCAAGCGATTTGAACAATAGGTCAGCAAAATTTACATCAGATATAAGAGGAGATAGTGGTTATCCGTGTTCAGAACCTGGTTCACCTCAGGCTTCTACCAGTCAGCAGTTCCCTGTATCCAGTGAAGGCCCTGACCTGTGTATCACCTGTGTGACAAGACCAAAGAATGGCATATTTGTACATAGAACGGCAGGTCACATCTGCTGCTGTTACGAGTGCGCAGTGAAAGTGTGGAAGAAACTGGGTAGGTGTCCTCTTTGTGCTGGGAAAATTAACAATGTGCTTCAAGCTTTTATACGATAATTCTTCATCAGTTAGTTGACCTAACATTACTTTCTTTAGACTTATGTTCCTACAGATCTCCATAAATAGTGCAATCTGTTTCTGTATTTATGATTTTACAGTATGCGCCAATACAAACAGTACTGAAAATGTATATTATTTTTCTTTTCCCAGCCATATCTGCTCTTTTTAATTAGCTGCTCCCAAATTTGTTTGGGTTTGACACATGTAGTCCTGAGGCAGAAGACTTTTCTTTCCTTCACCAGATCTGTTGGTGCCCCTTCCTTTTGCAAGACAGATTCAGGAGATCTTTTCTAGGCCGCCTTCGGCTTTCCTCTTCTTCTGCTCAGTTCCTCCATGTCTAAGGAACCATGCACGAAATGGGATTCATTTCATCTCATTCTATCTCCATACCGATGAAACTGCTTCTTTTGAAGCTTCTTGCTGATTGGAGTGGCCTTAAACATTTCTCGCTGGTGTTCATTTTCATGTGCAGTTGTATATCATGCATCTGTTTCCTGTTTAATAAACATAACTCATAATATCAACGTTCTTTTTGAAAACATGTTTGAAAATGATTTCCGTTATGTTCCAAACAATACCTGAAATGTTTGCGTAGATTTTGAAACATGTTTGCAAAATTAAAATTGCTGCAAGTTACAAAAAACACTGCAATGTTTTCTTTCAAATATGCAGTTATTTGCATTCTCCTGAAATACATACTCGTTTCTTATATTCCTTATCAGGTGATGTAAGGTCAGAATAATACAATGGTTAAGGATAAATCTATTCCACAGGAAATTAT
This sequence comes from Anabrus simplex, assembly GCF_040414725.1. Lineage (NCBI taxonomy): Eukaryota > Metazoa > Arthropoda > Insecta > Orthoptera > Tettigoniidae > Anabrus > Anabrus simplex. Next base: position 82,570,293 of record NC_090267.1, on the reverse strand, counting down.
GGATTCACCAGATTTTTCCCAGAAAAAAAATTGAGTGAGTTTCTAGCAGTGTTGCACATGACTCCATCTTTTTAGAATCACCGAGTGTAGTGTGTGATGTTTCGTGCACAACAAAATCTTTTTAAACCCATCAGAAATGGTGAAAAATGTTTCAATGCTGATCCTGGATAGCTATCATAGGATGTTCACCATCATCTTCCACAAAATACGGGCCTAGTACACCTTTTGTAGATTTGGCACCCCATAATGGTACACGTGCAGAATGAGGGGGTTTCTGAACATCTGACTGTTCAGAACTAAGGTAGCGAGTTCTCTCTCTATTCAGGTATCCGTCGAGATGAAATTGACATTTGTCACTATACCTTATGTTAACTCGTGGACCGTGGACGGCGTAAGACATTTAAGCTCGCTCCTATGCTGCGCTCGTGGACGGCGTAAGACGTTTTAAGGTTCCGCGCCAATTCAATGCTGTTTATATTCGTCATTTATGCATTCTTACACCTTAGTCAGCGTTACTGATTGTAGCAGGAAGTTGGTTGACCATTTTGAGATAACCCTCGAACCCATGTTTATCTTAGCTGTTTTAGCGGGGAAATCTCAGCACTTCCTCACGTGTCAAGTCGGTACTTGAGATTCCGATGCAGTGCGTGTTGTTCTTACTGAGTGTAGTATAATGGCTTATAAAACAAGGTTTCTTACGAAAGATTAATTATTAGATATTGTTCACAATGATTATTCTGGTGATGAACTTATTCCTGAAATAGACTCAGATAGTGAGAGTGACGAGAAAATTCTGATTCCCGAATCCGATAAGCCTATAGAGGAAAGTGAAGTGCCTGATACATATCATCCTAGTTATTGTCCACCTGTTCCATCATTTACAGAGAATTCAGGTATACACGTTCAAATAGAAAATAAGGAGGATATTTTGAGGTACGTGAGTATTTTCATGAATGACGAATTTCATCAGTATGTGTGTGAGCAGACCAATCTATACGTGAGCCCCGGCCTTTCACAAAGAATTCGATCATGCAATCGTGGAAACCGATTAGTCCAAAATCCTGATATAAAAATGTACTGGACCGAAGATCCTGTTTTTCATAATCCGATATTTTCTAAAACAATGTTCCGAATACGCTTCCTTCATATTCTTTAATTTCTTCACTTCAGTGACAGTAATCATTATGCCGAAAATACAGATAGGCTGTATAAAATTAGATGTATTTTGAAACCTGTGACACCAGATATCACACCCTAAATATTTACCAGAGGTAAGCACAAAGTATCATTTTTCTAACATTTATAGTTTAGGAGTAATTGTAAATTGTATTAAGTGATGCACGTCAAGAGGGCCGGGCGTGAAAATGGATGGTCCAGGCATTCAAGTGTCACGCTCAGAAGCAGATACTGAACGTGTTAAACATTGCTGGTATGAAAGATGGCATCACTTAAATGCTTTCGAAATCCACCCAATACTTTGAACAGTTAACGTATGGATGTTGCATACGTATCTGTTTTCATAGCTGTTCACCAAAGACTTGTCCTTGGAAACTGTTAATACCTATAGGTGGGCCGGCGTAAGGTTGCACGTGACAGCTTCGCAAAATGTTGGTCCACTGCAATGGCGCATGAAGCGATGTTGCCGCCATGTCAACAGCTGATTCCATGACACATGAGTTTTTAGAAATATGGGAGAAATGCTTTTATCTTCTCAATGATACACAATACAAATGAAATCGCCCGACAACAATCACACTTTTAACACAGATTAAATTTCAAAGAATATATACTATCACACAAAATATTACAAGATAAATCTACTACGAAGTTCTTATTAGCACGATATTAGAAAATACAGAAGAAATCGGCCGACAAGAATCTCGCCTTAAGTATTCGGGAGATAGTAGGTTCGAACCCCACTGTCGGCAGCCCTGAAAATGGTTTTCCGTGATTTCCCATTTTCACGCCAGGCAAATGCTGGGGCTGTACCTTAATTAAGGCCATGGCCGCTTCCTTCCCACTCCTAGCCCCTCCCCTTCCATTCGTCGCCATAAGACCTATCTGTGTCGGTGCGACGTAAAGCAACTAGCAAAAAAAAAATATCTTGCTTTAAATGAACCAATAAATATTACTATAATATATACCGATGTTAACACAAGGGATTTCGAGTAAAATCTATTAAATTTACAAAAATTCAGAAACCGTATTCTTCTTACCTTATTCACATGGTAGAGGCTCGATACCTTCCAGATCATTGCCATGACTACTGTCGCCTTTGTTGTCGTCGTCGTCCAGGCAGATCATAAACTCCTGACAGTCACTGATGATGCCATCTATTGTCGTTGGCGAGTTAATTAATGTTGTGACGTGGCTAACTTTCTTCCTCCATGAAGCGACATCTACTTCAACAATACCCTCCAGGAACAGTCTTTCCCCTTCAGTAGTAGTGAAGGGCTTGTTATTTGTGTGTACATAATGTTTCACTTCATTCCATACCAATTCAATAGGGTTGAAGTGACAGTGCTATGGCGGTAACCTAACAACCTCATGTCCTTTATCCTTCGTTACCTCATCGACTACATACATTGTTTGTTTTCCTTCATCAGTGTATATAAGGCTAATTTAGTTATACCCATATATGCTGGGATATTTCTTGCCTGCAGCCATTCCACTAACAGTTTTCTATGGGCACTCGAAATAGGGGTCTTGTATGCTATTACCGAGTGGGAAGATGCGTTGTCCATAACAGTGACAGAAGGGTCTTTGAGCTGTTGCAGGAGCTTCTTAAACTAATCTAAAAAGTGAACACTATCCTTATCAAATAGAGAATATGTCTATTTGGTATTCTGATATATTAATATTAATTTATTATAGCTGATTATGTCCCTTAGGGGACGAAACATGTACTAATATAGTAAACGATAAATTGTATTGAATAGGCGGACCACTTGTTTATAATATTTAAGTTTATCTTAAATTGATATTTAGAAATTTCATGATCCGTATTGAAGTGGGATTACAATAATTGAAATTACTAGGGGTCCTCCTATTCAATACAAAGATATTTATTATGTGAATTAATCACATATTGTTCACATGAGGTATTAGTATTGAATAGGAGGACCCCTATTAATTTCAATTATTGTTATCTTAAATTTTCTCTACTTGATATATAGTCAATACAGGATTATTGTTATTAGAAATGAAGTTATTAAAGCTTGTTACATGTAACACTGTCCATATCTTCGTGATAATCACCAGTTTTTTCAATCGGAACATTAGAAGACCACCTTTCACAATTCCAATGGATGAACTTGCGTGCGCTATTATTAATCTGTCGCCCCTTCCATTCGGCTGAATACCGGAGCTTTTAGGACTGTCATCAGTCCAAGATTTAACAATGCACTCCCTACAATTCACCCATATCTCATCTATCCACATTACCTCGTGGAGATCCTTACCGACAAGTTTATTCAGAAAAATACTCCTAGCCATCACAATGTGCGACTTTTCAAGCAGCACTTTTCTTCCTTTCAGTTTTTTTTTAAATCTGAAACCTATGGCTCGCAGTACCAATTTTAAGGAGATTTTACCCTCGGAGAAAAGATTTTCCTGCCCAAGGGAGACTAGTAATTTTGCCACGATATGGTATTCCTTCCTGCTGTAATAATCGTAGTGTCTCCGTATAACAAAAGGTCCCCACTATCAGCCCCATTTCAGCTACTTCTAGGTGCCCCAGTCCCTTTTTCTTCAGTTCCTGGAGGCAAACACCTTTCTCAATAACAGTACGCTTTGAAAGCCCTAATGTTTGACATTCTACAACTTGATCTGCTGGAACAGAGGGATGACCATGCAAGCGTACGAATTCCCTCTCCCTCTTGTAAAACTTGCGAGTTCTCCACACTGGTTCACATGCCTGCTATTAAGGGACACTCCTCAGCGCAAAGGATTGTCACTTCGCGATTTATTACTATGTTGTCGTTTCCGTAACATTGCACTGCACTAGTTACAAAAAAAAACTTAACAATTACCTCGCAAAGAAAACACCCCTGTCGTCAACGTACAAATCGCACCTGACCTCATGCTTAGCAATGACAGACAAACAGCAACACTTCAATACTGAAGTAAAGGTAGTTATGGATGATACCACTATACTAGCCATTTTGCCAGCAACCAAATGAAAATAGTTCATCTTTATTTTGCAGCTTGCTTAAACATTACATTTTTTTAAATAATGCTCATGTTTTTGTGTGTAAATAAAAGGTTATACACACTATACGAAATTAAATATGAACTAATACGTGTAAAATGCATAACTGTATCTGACATAAAAAGTAGTAGAATTGTCGTTCTGATTGACGGGTAACATTCTTCAAATTTTATTTATTTATTTTAGTGGTGCCAACTTGAACTACAACTGTCAAGTGCAACCTTGTGCCAGCCCACCTATATGTTAGGAGCTGCCTGTTGTCATTGTTTGTAATAGAAATAGGCCGACCTTTGTAACCCTTTTCATTGATTGAGGCCGCTATACTGTGCAGTGAAACTTGTTGGCAAATTGTTCATTCACTGTGTTACTTGGTGGAGTTTTGCGAAACCTATCATGAATTTCATTTGAAACTTGGGACCATTTGTACTTCTTAGCCTTCATGATTGGAAATATGGTAGTACTCTACAATAAATACCTTTTCCTCTGTTGTGAGAACCTTTTTAGTAACTTTTCACTACATTATTCATCAACAATACAACAGTGAGTTCTGTTGAAGAAACGATGGCTGGATGTGTTACACACATACACAATATTTATACGAGAATTTCAGTACTGTTTGTTTTGACGCATACTGCTTTTCATGAAGTAGCGAGTTTCTAAATATTTATCCGGTATGAGGATGTTCATTTGAAGCAGAGGTGAATCGATAGGAAACAGAAGGTGAATAGAGGTTGAAAAATTGCTCTAGCTAGGCTATAAGGTAACCAATTTAAGTGAAGGGGAAAATAACTGCTCATACTCAAGCAGTACAATTTTGTTGCAGATATCTTCAATAATGATTTTGTAGATTGTAACACAGCAATCCTTAAGAAAGCTAGAGTTGTCAGCATATCTCGACTGTCAAGAAGCTGGCTGACACAAGTCTTTGTTTTTTTGTTTTTTTGGCATAATAAAATTGATCTCTTATTAACACCATCTTAAACATTGATTCATTCATAAATAACATTATTACCTTCTTATATTTATCCAGAAAGCCCCATAGAGTCATTAGGTTTCTCTCCTCATTGGTCAACCGTTATGCCTTCTATAAATATTTTACTATGCTACTGAATTTTTTTAGATTAATTCCAGAGTGGAATACTTGCCTGAAAAGTTAATACATACGGTTATCCTTTGAGTTGAGTGTCATTATCACTAGAACCTGTGAGTTGTTTTTGAGTAGTGAAATAATTCCTTAATTAATTAATGTAGGTTTTCATGGCTCATTGTTTTAAAATAATGAATAAGTTTAACTGGATTAAAGTCACATATTTTACGACATTAAACAAAGCAGAGTTTTCCGCCAAATTACATTGGCCTTCATCAGGGCATATGAAGGTCTGCTTCTGACAGTGAGCATAAAAATTCTCCAAAGAAGGCAAATGCCAAGGCCCTCTACTAACTGGATAATATAGTCGTGACTTCCACAATTCCGCCAACAGTTGTCATAGATAGCCAAGGCATCACTGAAGAAGCATACTATTGAAATCAGGAGTGAGGTCGTTTTTCCGTTGCTTTCATCACCGAGCCAGAAGTAACTAATACATATCAGTCCGCCAAGCGCACTGAAATTTATAAATAATAAAACTGAAATGCATGCACCAACCGACCCTATAAGCGTTTTTTTTTTTTTTGCTAGTTGTTTTATGTCGCACCGACACAGATAGGTCTTATGGTGACGAATGGAAAGGGAGGGGCTAGGAGTGGGAAGGAAGCGGCCGTGGCTTTAATTAAGGTACAGCCCCAGCATTTGCCTGGTGTGAAAATGGGAAACCACGGAAAACCATCTTCAGGGCTGCCGACAGTGGGATTCGAACCCACTGTCTCCCGATTACTGGACACTGGCCGCAATTAAGCGACTGCAGCTATCGAGCTCGGTAAGCGATATTTTCACACCATTCATAACAGGTACTGGGTTCATAGGGTATGGTATTACTAGCATCGCTCATACCTCGGTCACTTTCATATTGTCAAAGTCAAAGATGAGACTGAGACAGGTCAGTTAAAGTAACAAATTTATTCTAGCCCATACCAGAAGACATAGTGAATACTGAAAAAACACTGAATCTCACCAGCAAAGGCATTTCCCGACTTGTTTATGCTTATAACTACTTTTAATGTTAGTATAATCGAACACCTATATGTTGGTTCTCAGCTCATCTCTCAACCCCCTGTTTGGCTAGGGATGAGCATATTGCTTATTTAAAGATAAAACATGGTTTGATTGCCAAATGAAATTCAGCTATGTATATCATTTCTGTCCAGTAATTTCTTATTGGTATATCATGTTGTCATTTTTACTGTGTGGAGTGGCCGTACGTGTTGACATGCCGTGGCAATGGAGCCAAACTCTGAATTTGGGAGATGAGCTAAACCGAACTCCACCATTGACTGTCCTGAGAATGGTTTTCTGTGGTTTTCCACTTTTACTTCTAGGCAAATGAAGCCAGTTCCTGTTCATAAGCTACAGCCAGTTCTTTCCACATCCTTACTTAGTTTCATTCACCATAATTCATTTCCAATTAATTAATGAAGAAAAGGTTCCACCTAATCGATACTTTCTCTTTTATTTAGCATTAGGCTATTTAAAAAGACATTAAAAATGACCGCAGAACATGTTTCGAATGCGTTGCATTCATCATCAGCTATTTACATTTAGCTTAGGTAAAAATAGCTTAAAAATGATATCGTAATTTACATTAAACATTAAAAAACATCAAAAAGCCGATGTTAGTAGAGCGCATGTAGGTGGAAGGGGGTTGGGAAGGGGAGGGTGCATTGAAGGCGGTTGTTAGTTGGATACTAAACTTAATATTAAAAACACGTATTGGGCTAAAAAGTCTTAGGTTCACTATAAATCTTGTGAGTTTTTCCAATAAAATCACTTGCTACTGAAAACTTGTAGATTCTTTGGTAAAATGCTCCTGTTGAATTGTTTGTAAAATGTTTGTCTTCTTAAAACAGCATCTGGTTTTTTTCCCATCACTTGTCTCTTAATAGGTGGAAAGGTGTGGCTTGTTGATGAATGAAGTCTACTGTATGGTGTTTAAAAGACTTGTTAACAATTGGATCGTCTGTATTATGATCTGTAACCGGCAGAAAAAGATTATGTCAATTAGTTTTGGTCGTCCAGAAACATAATGGCTAGGGAGGCTATTAGTGTTTGAAGGTATGGAAATATGAACTTACCCTTGTCCTGTTTGTTTACTTTACTTCCCGTGCTGCGGGAGTAGGTTTGTTTCAGCTGTCTTCGACCTTGTGTTGTAGCGGTGTACTGTGGTCTGTGAGCTAACTTGGTTAGGAGGGAGGGGGGGTAGCGAGGACGTGTCGTCATTTGCTGTTTCGGGCGGAGAGGTGGCTACTTTCCGTGAAGTATCGGCCTCGTGATTGCTTAGTGCGTTCACTGGGCGTGTTTGATTCCTTCGTAGTAACTCCATGTATCTCAATATGTATTCGAATAAGGGGTTTCTCTGCTCATTTATTTCATTTAAGTTCTTGTCCCTATTAATTGACTTGTCTAAAAATATGTGAATGCTTTCTAGACTGTTCATTAGTTCATTAGTCTTCCCTTGTTCAGTCTATTGAGAATTACTAGGTCTTGTTTAATATCTGTAAATCTATGGCCTGTTTCATTCATATGTACTCCCATTGCAGAGAACCTTCTATGTTTCTCTGCATTGACGTGTTCTAGGTACCTTATTGTGAAATTGCGTCCTGATTGTCCTATGTATGTGGCCTTGCACTGGTTGCATATCAATTTGTAAACACCTGAATCCTGGAAGCACTCTTCACTGTTCCTATTAACCATATTATGGTTGAAAAACTTATGTCTCGTGCTGTTGTTTGTTGAGAACGCTACTTTGGTATCGTGTTTCTTAAATAAATTGGTAATTGCATAAATATTAGGGTTGTTGAAGGTAAACCTCACGTACTTTTTTGTTTGCTCTGATTGTTTTGTTAAATTTGTTTGTAGTTTGCGTTTACGTTTAGTAATTAACCCGTTAATAGTTTTTAGACTAAAACCGTTAATGAGGGCCTGTTGTCGGATAAAGGCTAGTTCTTTATTCCTCTCTTTGTTATTTAACGGGATTTCAAAGGCCCTGTTAATGAAGCTGTGATAGGCAGATTTTTCCTGTGAATCGGGGTGTAGAGAATTGTTATGAATCGTAGTTGGAGTGAATGTAGGTTTTCTTTAAATTCCGAAATGAAATTGGTTGTCTTTTTTAGTTGTAGTAACGTCTAAAAAATTGATCGAACCGTTATTTTCTTCTTCAACGGTAAACTGTATATTAGGATCTAAGGTGTTCAAAGTGAGCAAAATGCTAAGACTATCATTAAGATCCTTGTCAATTATAGCATATGTGTCATCAACATAGAGTACCCACAAATCAAGCCCTTTGATATGGTCTACGATATAGGAATGTTCCAGGTAATCCAAATATATGTTTGCTACTATGCCTGAGGCTGGAGTGCCCATGGGGAGGCCATCTTGTTGATAAATCTTGTTGTTAAATAAAAAATAGTTCTGACTAAGTACGAATTTAAGGATTACTATAAATTCTTCTATTTCGGATATGCTTATCCTTTTGTGTTCTAATAGGTTAGTTTTTATGATTTTAATCGTCTTCTCTATGGGGATATTAGTATACATATCTTTTATATCGAAAGAACATATTGAGTGAGAGGATTTGAGCTTAAAGTTCTTAATTTTCTTGTAGAACTCGCTAGAATTGTTTACGGCTGTGTTAGAATAGAAGACATATTTTTATTGTTAAGAACTTGTGGATGAATTGTGATGTTTTATATGTGGGGCTCTTACGGAAATTGATTACAGGTCTGATACGTATATCTTTTTTATGCAACTTGGGCAAGGCTCTTGCAGTAGGAAGTCCTGGGTTCATATTTACTAACTTTTGTGATTCCTGCTCACTAAAAAGGAAAGTATTTTGTTTAAGTATACTTTTCAAATATCTTTGAATCCGTGGGGTAGGATCTTTACTTACGATTTTGAACTTGTTATTATTTTTAAAAGTTTTGGTTTTCTCGATATAATCGGTTTTATTTAGAATAACTGTTGATTCTCCCTTATCAGCTTTAGTTACGATTACGTCACTTTGCCTGATTTTTCGTTGTAATGGGAGTACATATGACTGAAACAGGCCATAGATTTACAGATATTAAACAAGACCTAGTAATTCTCAATAGACTGAACAAGGGAAGACTAATGAACTAATGAACAGTCTAGAAAGCATTCACATATTTTTAGACAAGTCAATTAATAGGGACAAGAACTTAAATGAAATAAATGAGCAGAAAAACCCCTTATTCGAATACATATTGAGATACATGGAGTTACTATGAAGGAATCAAACACGCCCAGTGAACGCACTAAGCAATCACGAGGCCGATACTTCACGGAAAGTAGCCACCTCCCCGCCCGAAACAGCAAATGACGACACGTCCTTGCTACCCCCCTCCCTCCTAACCAAGTTAGCTCACAGACCACAGTACACCGCTACAACACAAGGTCGAAGACAGCTGAAACAAACCTACTCCCGCAGCACGGGAAGTAAAGTAAACAAACAGGACAAGGGTAAGTTCATATTTCCATACCTTCTAACACTAATAGCTTCCCTAGCCATTACGTTTCTAGACGACCAAAACTAATTGACGTTATCTTTTTCTGCCGGTTACAGGTCGTAATACAGACGATCCATTTTTTAACACGTCTTTTAAACACAATACAGTAGATTCATTCATCAACAAGCCACACCTTTCCACGTATTAAGAGACAAGTGACGGGAAGAAAACCAGATGCTGTTTTAAGAAGACTAACATTTTACAAACAATTCAAGGAGCATTTTACCAAAGAATCTACAAGTTTTCAGTAGCAAGTGATTTTATTGGAAAAACTCACAAGATTTATAGTGAACCTAAGACTTTTTAGCCCAATACGTGTTTTTAATATTAAGTTTAGTATCCAACTAACAACCGCCTTCAATGCACCCTCCCCTTCGCAACCCCCTCCCACCTACATGCGCTCTACTAACATCTGCTTTTTAATGTTTTTTAATGTTTAATGTAAATTACGATATCATTTTTAAGCTATTTTTACCTAAGCTAAATGTAAATAGCTGATGATGAATGCAACGCATTCGAAACATGTTCTGTGGTCATTTTTAATGTCTTTTTAAATAGCCTAAGGCTAAATAAAAGAGAAATTATCGATTAGGTGGAACCTTTTCTTCATTAATTAATTGTATTACATTATTGATATGGACATGAAGTGGATAGTCTGTAATAATTCATTTGGCGTCAGGAAAGGCATCTGACCATAAACACATGCCGTATGGTTGTATTTTTAAACGGAGACCTCATTACTCCCAAAACATTTCTGGACTTTTTAAATTTGGTAGACAGTAACATCAAACGTACAATGGGAAAATAAAATAACAATAAATTAAATTCTTTAGACCTCATATTGATGTGTAGGTTTTGAAATTTTTAGAAAACCCACACAATATATCAGTACCATTAACAAAAGATCTAATCATCCAGGAACCCATAAACAAGCAGCATATAAGAGCTACATTAATAGACTGCTAAGAATCCCCATGAGTAAAGAAAATAAACTGAAAGAAATCAAAATTAAAAAAAGTTGCAAAAACAAGTGGTCACAGCCCAGGAATGGTAAACAGAATTATAATTATGTAAAAAAGGAAAAGAAGCAAAGGTAAATAATGAAAACAAGAAAACCTTAGATTGTAATCATTATGTAACATTTATACATTTCGGAAGTGAAATTTTTAAAATTGCAAATATCTTCACGAAATTTAAAATGAGCTTTTAGAACTAAAATCAAAATATCAGAACAAATGTATAATTCAGATACTGTCATCAAGAAGGATGTTTATACCAATTTGGGATTATATAGGTTCACTTCTAATGAAAAAAATTTATTTACATAGGAAGTACTGGGCGGACTCTAACTCAGCGATACCAAGAATATTTTAAGGCTGTAAAATAGGCCAGATATTCAGCTCTTGCAGAACATGTTTATGATAAGAATATTCATAATTTTAAAGGTATGAAATTAATTTTTAATGGTAATGACAGTGTACAGTAGAGTTAAATACTCATGAAAATATTGAAATATTTATGGCACTGAAAAGAAAAACGGATAAAACTTTAAATCAAACCACTACTAGCAACATATTGTTTTCAAACCTTTAGATGATGCAATTTCACGTGCTACTAGCGCTCTCCGTAATTGAAGCTGAACATCTGTTTAGTAAATTTTTTTTTCCCCCTAGTGGCTTTACGTCGTACCGACACAGATAGTCTTATAGCGACGATGGGATAGGAAAGGTCTAGGAGTTGGAAGGAATCGGCCGTGGCCTTATTTAAGATATAGCCCCAGCATTTGCCTGGTGTGAAAATGGGAAACCAGGGCTGTTGACAGTGATTCGAATCCACTATCTCCCGGATGCAAGCTCACAGCCATGCGCACCTAACTGCATGGCCAATTCGCCCGGTAGTACCTTTCTAACAGCTTTACCAGCATGTTCAGCTAGCCTTTCTAATGGTATATTATATCATAAAACAACATATTTTTAAGGTCAAGTATTTAGGTTCATACACTCTGTCATTCGTTTCTTCTTCTTCTTTATTTTTACAGCTTATTTCATCTGGGCTTCATTTTAACCTGACGACACACCCATATGGATTAGCCTGTTTAAGTAAGTTTTTTAAATCACTGTTGATGGGCCTTGGTGTTGAAAACCGGTTATGAATTGAACACTTGTGTGCTGATACGACTGACTTAGCACTGTTTTATCAGATGGCTTTGATATTTTATGATGATTATAATATAATTTCATCTCACCTTATCCTTGGCCCCTGTATCATGAAATGGGACTAAGGGATAGGTACACTTTGTAACATGGCAACTGTACTGATTTATTAACTTTTTACAGCAACAAAAATTAATTCCCCCTTTTACGATTAAATTCAACAAACATTACTAAAACTTGAAATAAAATTGGGTGCCAATGTAATATTACAGAATTTAATGAATTCTAGAAATTTGCCTCACACAAGTCTTCCTGTCCTCCCAGGGTGACGATCTTGTGCTGACAAGATTCCAAATTTGCTATTTACAGTACCTCACACTGTTAAATTCTGAAAAGGAATCTAGATAGCATGCCAGGTGTCCACTTCACCAACAAAAAATGTTGTTAGAAGTTCAACTATAGAATTTTCTTGTCTACCTTCCACATTATCTCCCAGGGTGTCTACAGGTCATGAAAGTCTTGTAAAAGTCATCACTTGGAGTTTTGGTCATGAAGGTCCCAAAAAAATCATTTTTGTATTTGGCTCATGAAAATAGCAAACATAGAACTTAAGAAATATGAAGTTTTCTAGTCTCTGCAGTGTATAAACTGTCAGTGACAAGTTGCTTCTGGGTTAGGGCATTTATGGCACTTTTCCAACTTCCTATCTCCTTCCACTATTCTTTTTCTCTAATTTTTTTATATCAGATATCAGCCTCATGTGGATTTCATCAATGTCTGTTGCTTTCCTCATTTTTATGCTTTAAACTGTTAGTTCCACCTTTAACATTGTTCCATCATTTTGTATTTCTTTGCCTTCATGCTGTACTGCTGTTATCTCTCACATTCTGAAATTTGTCAAAATAATTTTTGTATGTTTTCTTTATCTCTTTTGGTTGTGTTAATAACTCTCAACCTTCATCTTTCATCAGCTTTGTGCATACTCTTCTTTTCCTTTTTACAAGCCCATATAGCATTACTTTGCTCCCCTCTGCATGCTCTTCTATTTCTCATATGAAATTCTCCCAGCTTTCCTTCAGTTACTAAATTTTTACAACTTACATTCTTCCTTTTTATCTCTATTCCATTCTTCCTGTGCCTTCTTATTTTCTGTCTCAACTTCCTGCGCTGTCTCTTTCCACCATGGTGTTTCCTTTACTGTTACTCTTGGAGATGTTCTAACCCAGCTTAAACTTGACCCTTCCACACTTCCAACTTCCATTGCTGGAATTTGTTTCAATATCTTTTGTACATTTTTATCTTTTAATTTTGATACTTTTATCTTCTTCTCTCTTATTTCCTTTATTCTTTCAATTTTTCTCACTCTCATTATTGCTAGCACTACTGGTTTCCGTGAAAGGCTTCTCCTAGTAGAGCCGTCCGTCAGCTGCGACTTGCACTTTCCACCCTGAAGTAATCATTTACTGCCTTTGTTCTTTTGTTACCTGAACTACTTGTATATCTGTACTGGATTTGCTATTCTTCTTTCCAAACCACATAATTTTATCATATATGTTTGAAAGCGTAAGACTTTTCAATAAAAAATAACATGTTTTCAAGTAGTAAGACATCTAGATACTGTAATTAATATGGTGACACCTCTAATTTAAAGTGAATTACCAAATGAATATTGTGTATTGTTGGAAGTGCACTATTCTTGTGTCAATACCCTGCTAAATGTATTACAAAATAAATATAAATAAATTAAACTAATTAGCAAGAATGTGAGTTGGGACACGTCTTGAAAGTCCCAAAAGATTGAATTGTGGGCATTCGTTTTTGTTTTGTTTTTTCATTCATTATTGCTTGTTTCAATCGAGTTGTGAAATACTTTAGGAAATGGTCATAAAAATCATAAAAATGGTTTGCTCAAATCTGTAGACACCCTGTATCTCCTCCTACCTTAGATCATCTCACAAAACCTATCAGTCTATATCTATAAAGTGTAAAGTAAGTTAGTTTGTTTTTTTCGTTATACAAATCTACACACATCCACTGATCAGCACCAAAATTTGCACCAAGGCTCATGAGGCACTCAAATGGTCGTAGAGGTAGCTATATCATCAAAAGACTGAGCAAGTGGTCGCGTGGCCTGGGTCATGTAGCTATCAGCTTGCATTTGGGAGATAGTGGGTTTGAACCCCAATGTCGGCAGCCCTGAAGATGAAGATGGTTTTCCATGGTTTCCCATTTCACACCACGCAAATGCTGGGGTTGTGCCTTAATTAAGGCCATGGTCACTTTCTTCCCACTCATGGTCCTTTCCTATCCCATTGTCGTCATAAGACCTATCTGTGTCGGTGCAACATACTGTAAAGCAAATTAAAAAAAAAAAAACATCATCAAAAGATATTTAAAAATAAAATTGGCAAGTGATATACAAGTAGAAGGTTTTATGTGTTGATGCCAATTTTTATACCAACTTTGGCAAAATATTTGCTGGAAAATCATGTGCTTACCATAGTAGGTACAATGTGATTAAATAAGAAGTATAACAGCATGTTTGCATTCAGAAAAGAAGGGACATTAAAGTCATGCATCCCCAAGAAGGGAAACTGGTTCTTTTATTATCAACAATGCACCACGGAAATTCAACTGATTATGGTTCTGGAGCGTGCAGAAAAGCCAGACAGGGTTATGTTCTACAGTGGCACAAAAGGCAGCATAGATACAGTGTTCGATGAGATGAAAAAATCTTACACTGTATCCCAAAAAGTAACATTAACATATGGCCACTCACATTATTCTACTTTGTACTAAACATCATTGGAATTAATTCGCAAATCATTGCAGAATCTAATACTGAATGTACACAGCCAAGGCGACAGTACTTGAGGAGCTGTGCTGTGAGCCTTGTACATGAACATACGCAACAGAGAGCATCAATCACCTCTCTACCAAGGCCCCTAACTACTAACATCAGACAGGTTCTTGGCACTCCTGAGCTGGAACAGGAAAATTACAAAGAGGAGGTAGTGTGATGTATTGTACCCTGACGGGCTTCGAATGGACGACCCACGCATACTAATACCTCAGCAAAACCTGTTAAACAACCACGGATGAAACTATAGTGAAGAGTGGCCCGAACTGCTTACACAAGCTTCGAACCGCTTCCCTCCTACTTTCTGTGCTGGCCTCAGCAACTCGAGCACATGGGGGTGGTTACAATCGAAGAAGAAGAAGAAGAAGAAAAGCCTTAAGATGGAGCCTTATATAATAAGAAAGTAGGATCTCTCGGTTCAACTGTCTACTGGATACTGCTTAGCTCTGCTAAAAATGACAATCATTTAATGGGGTTACAAAGTCTAATTTATTATGAATTGTGACATAAAGAAAAACAACCTTATACAATGAATTCCCTGCATACGGGAGAATAAACAATAAACACTGCAATTTGACTCGCCTGAGGGCGTTCGTTTAGCACAAAGGTATAATTGAGGTCTGGCGACTAATATCGTCTCTTTCCCTCGTTAATTTCGTACCTTTGTCGTTAATTGTATTCTTCTGTCGATCACACCGTGTAATATGAGACGATGTCCCCTTGCATAACACATTCTGTTCTTAGCACGTAATTATCCGGTCCCTACGCTACATAATTGACACATTAGAAAGATATTTACTTAATACACAAAAAAAGCACACATACCACTGGACTCAACTCCCCGGACTCCCTAATCTGGCACCAAGACGAACAACGTTGGACATCGGTTCTGTTTGAACTCAAGGAAATGCACACTAAGAAAGACATGCTTATCAATTTCTTCTGCCCCGGTGCCAGCTTAATGGAAGCTCGCACAAGACGGCCCATTCTGACCTGGGCTCGAACTGGGCGCCTTCCGACTGAGAGGTACATGCCTGAAAATCCCTAGACTATCCACGGCCTCATACTACTGGATATTGGGGGGATCTATAATTATCTACCCTCTAAATCATCGTGATATTATCACTTACACAAGTGTTCTTAGCCGAACCATTAATAAACAAGACACAGTGTGAAATCCAGAGACTGGAGCCCTTAACTTCAACAACATTGTCGGCTGCCCTGCCATTAAGGGATAGGAAACGAAAGGGGAGGGCATTGTTCGTGACTAGGTCGCCCGTTCAGTGGCTGCGCGAGGTTCCTGACCCTTCACAATTACAACGGCCATTTCTTCTTTCCTGGATACACATATTTCTGGCCCACTTCATTTGTTTATCCCATTTATTCATCTTGCCGCAGAATTCCCGAGAAATATCCATTTATTCTCTACCCTCTCATTCTTCTCGTTGAGCGCCGAATGTGACGCAACATAACATCAGAATTATCTCATCGTAGACTATCTGGGCATTCAGCCCTCTCATTACATCTCATATTGCGTATCTTAATTCCTTGGGGCATAAGGCTCTCATGATTCCTTTCTCGACTCCTCTCAGTTCTCTTTGCTCATCGCAAAAAAATATATATTCTGACCATTCCTTAAAGCCTCCGGCCCCTGGGTTTCTCACACTGGTTACGGACAAAAAATGCTCTCCAGCTGGTGTAATAATCAATAATCAAGGGAAATTGCATATCGTCCCTCACATAATTTACCTAAATAACACAGTTCTGAACCTCTCTCAGTCAGGACTACTTCTCTCTTGATGTTCATGCCTTAATTGTACGTATCAGCTAAGCATGCTTTGTCTAACTTACCCATGAGCTTCCCCAGCATATGCGATAGCCATATTGGACATTAAAAAACCACCTTTGGACATGGTATTCCCTGTTCATTGATGCTACTGTTCCAACCCGCTTTAGGGGAACTCAAAACACACTCTATCCTTGTTTCCCTTACTTGCTAGGATTATTATTATTATTTACATCTTATAGCCTTCATTGGACCACTCTAGCCAACTTTATACTAAGAATTTTTCAGTTTCCTGTCAGCCCAGTACTTCTTCATTCTATTTGATCTTATCCTTCTTTCTTCATCGGAAATCACCCTTCCTATAGTCTGTTTGTTGATTCTGATTTGCAGTCTGGTTTTTTTGTCTGTGAGTTTCTTGATTTTGTCAGTTTTGTTTCTTAGGTCTTCCACTGTAATTTGTAGTTCATCCATATCTTCCTTGATTTATGTAATCCACTTAATGTTGCACTTACTATTCCATAATTTTTCTATTATTCTCCTGATGATCCTGTTGTCTGGTTTTCTGATTAGAAGTCCAAAAAATGAAATGCGTTTCTTCCTTATTGTGCTCATTACTGGTTCTATTTCCTTGTAGACTGTTTCATTAGAAGCTACTCTCCAGTGTCCATCTTTTTGGTATGATTTGTTGATGCACGTTCTAATGATTCTTCTCTCTATCTTGAGTATTTTGTCTGTTTGTGCAGTGTTAGTTGTTTTGAAGATGGTTTCGCTTGCGTATGTTATTTCTGGTTGAGTGACTGTTTTGTAATGTTTTAATTTTGTTGCTATTGACAGGTCCTTTTTTTTTTTTGTAGGTATTCTTGGTGACATATTGTGCTCTGGTCAGTTTATTTATTCTGTTATGCCATGCTGGCTTTTCATTGAGGTTATATGTTATGATTTCTCCCAGGTATTTAAATTTATTTACAATTTTGATTTCTTGGTTTCTTATGGCAATTTTGTTTACGAGTGGTGGGTCAGTAAACATGATTACTGTCTTTTCAAAAGATATTCCAAGACCAGTTTTCTGTGCTATTTCCTGTAGTGATATAACTTGTTGTCTGGTTTCCTGAACATTGTTGGACAAAAGAGCAAGGTCATCGGCAGATCCTAAGCATTTTAAACTTATGTTGTTCGGATTTTCTTTGGGTTACTCTTGTACCATTCCCTCATTATATCGTCACTGCCGGGACAAAACCTCCTATGTGAAATAATTTTAGCTTAGAACTTTGGCTGGTAAGGTTCTGTCATCTAAGGTGCAATATCGTGTGCATATTGTCAAGGCATTCTCGCTCTTCACAGTGTATGTGCTGCGGGTCAGTATATCTCCAAAACATATTATCACATAGGAGGTTTTGTCCCGGCAACGACGATATATTTCAAGGCACAGTTGAACAGCAGTGGTGACAAGTAATCTCCTTGTCTTAAGCCTGTTTTTATGATGAATGGCTCAGAGAATTCCCCTCTGAACTTGACTTTTGATATAGTGTTGGTTAAGGTGAGTTCAATCAATTTGATTAATTTTGGATGGAGCCTGAAATTTCTTAAAATTTTCAACATTGAAGGTCTGTGGTTACCGTAGTAAGTTTTTTTTTAAAGTCCACGAAGGTTATTGCAAGAGGTTTGTTTTGCTTCTTGTAATATGCTATGGCTAATTTTAAAGTGATGATTTGCTCTGCACAGCTTCTCCAAGGTCTGAAGCCTTCTTGGTATTCACCTAATTCTTCCTCTAGTTGCTCTCTGATCCTCCTGTATAGGGTTCTGGAGAAAATCTTGTATGTGCAGTCTAAGAGAGAGATACCTCTGTAATTATCTGAATTGCTTTTATCTCCTTTTTTGTGGAGTGGGTGGATTATGGCTGTGGTCCAATGTTCGGAGAACTTTTCTGTTATCCAGATTTTTGTTAGGGCCACGTGTAAGGATGTTCGAACTGTATCACTGGCATATTTCCACATTTCTGCGAAAACTTGGTCTTTTTCACATGCCTTTTAATTTTTCAACTCTTTGAGTGTTGTTTCCACCTCTTGGATTGTTGGGGGGTTTATGAGTTCAGGCGGGGTTTTGATGGACATGTCTGTATTAATTGCTAAAGGTTCCTGGGGTTCTTCACAATTCAAAAGTTTAATGAATCCTTTTGCCATGATTTCGGCATTTTCCTTGTCATTATGTGTCGTTTTTCCACCCTCACTTTTCAGCATTAACGTGGGAGGGGCAAATTTTTGTACTTGTCTTCCCAACATTTCGTAAAAGTCTCTGGAATTGGTTTTGTGGTAGTTTTCTTCTATTGAGTTGATTAGATCTTTCTATGATTGTCTCTTGGTTTGCCTGATAATTTGTGTGAACTTTTTCCGTATATTTTTGAGGTTGTTTGCACTTTCTTCTGTTTTGTGTGTTTGAAATTTTAACCATGCCTGATGTCTTTCTTCATGAATTTTGTCACATTCTGATGACCACCAGGCATGTCTTTTACGTGTGTTCAACGGAACTAAATTTTCAGCTTGTTGCCTGAGAATGGGAACCAGTTCTTCTAAGTTACCTGTCAGTTGTATGTTTTGTGTGACTTCTCTATATTTATCATTCCTTATTAATTGGTGTGGATCAAAGTTCCTCTTTCGTTTATTGCGCTTCGGTTTCTTTTTTAGTGGTGTGAACTTAATTTTGATTTTGACTATGTAATGATGTGAACCTATATCTACTCCTCTTAATACTTTAACATTGTAGATTTCTCTGTGGAAGGTTTTGTCCATAAATATGTGATCCAGCTGCCATTCCCCTTTTCTCCAATCAGGATGTTTCCAAGTTTTAAGTTTGTTGGTGCTCCTTTTGAAGTAGGTGGACTTTGAGATTAGTTTGTGTTCTCTGCAGAGTTCAACAAGTCTTTGACCATTCTTATTTGTATTTTTAAGTGGAGCCCATTTCCCAGTGATACAAATTAGTTTTCCTGCTTTAAGTAGAGAATTAATATTATACGTTGCATTGTAGTTGATCTGATCTTGTTTGATCCTGTTCTTATGTGCTGGCATAGGAATGGGTGATTGCCAACGCTCCGACTCGTTGATGCCTTCAAGGTGGCTACCCACCAAATCCGATGTAAGCCTTCTTTTGCTTTCTTGGACAGGACGGTAGAATTTTTTTCCTAAAAGACCTTTCCATGGTTGACCTTCGAAGGTAGTTAACCCTGGGTGGAGCAAGCTCCAATTTACAGCTACGGTTGTTAACTGCAGAGGGACAACCGAAGATGTTCAGGGTTCTGGGTTGGCATTTCCTCTTAACCCAATGAGGTATGGTTTTCCCACCAGTACTCGGGTGGCTGATTGCAGTGATTTCCCCACTGGGCGATGTGGTCGCCACGTCCCTACACCATAGCTAGGTTATTATACATATTAATAATAACTACTCCTCACGAAAAACTAATCACGAAGAAGGAAATGGGTTGTCTGGAGAGTTAGTTCCCTTGAATTTACGTTATCATGACAAAGAACAATAAAATGTCCATATTAGGACATGCATTATTTATAACATTTAGGCATTACAAAAGAAAAATCTCATCCTATGACCCTGGTTATACTTTATCGTGCTAAGACATTAAATTGACATCACTCATCTGTCTGGTGGCCATTTTTTCCCTTCGACTGGAGGCCCGTGGTGGAGTTTAACTGCTGCATCACCTCGGCGCTGGAGACAAGTGTGTTGTCCTTCGATCCTCGTCTGTAAAAATTCCGTGATCCTCGGTGGCTCGTTCACTGCTACAATCTTAAAGTAATCCAAAAGGGGTGTCAACTCCAAAACTCGTCACACATTCCTCTGTTTACAGCGACACACACACAGAATTTACACAAGACTTTTCCTTATGCAGGCATGTCATTGTAATCACAAGCGGCACGCATTCACAGAATGAGTTGGGTAGCTCATAGGAATGGAGGACCCTGAATCTGAGTAGCAGATTGGATAACACCAATTTATTAATACCACGTACTCATTTAGGCCGGCGTTGTTCATAGCCGACTCCCGCTACTCGTTCATAAATTATGCTAGCAGCCTAATTAATTGACGCGCGGCACTGAGACACTTGCCTAGGCTCGCTTGGCTATTACTCGACTTCCCAACTACAATTCACAAGATTTTTATAATTCACGGCCGCGACGGATACAATAACTTTGTCTTTGTAAGCGGTCAATAGATTGCGGACGGTAGACTGTAAAAACTGTAGCACAATTTAACACACTGTCCTCAGCGAGGGCCAGTCCAGCTTATATTGTTTCCGCGCCGGAAGACTGTGGGTGTAGGCCTTTCACGGTTCATTAAGGACATCAGCTCCTTTCATCCCGGGAATTCAAGACATTTAAATGGTGCGTATTGTAACCCTCTTCTTCCTCTTCCATTTGAGCCAAGTGTGATCGAATTACGATCAGCAGTTCTCACGTAATTGGGCTCCCGCCATTAATTATATAACTAGCGTCAGCTTGGAGGGAGGTGCCATCTTTGAGCGCAATTCTTGGCTTCGGAGATGCTCGACATTCACATGTGTTAGTAATACATTACATCTGGACATCTAGTGACCTCATTTCACCCCTTGAATAAAGTATTCCATATTTTCAGTCGGGGATATGCAGAAAATTCAGCTCTATTCATTGGTGTGCCTCCCATAATTTTCTCATGTCTGGATCAAAATATCATATAATTTTACACGCCAAAATTCAACGTTGACATGCATGGAACATGCATAAAAAAACAGAAGTTCCTCCTGTTAGTGTGGAACCCTGAGAAACTAGGCCACACCTCTGGGCGTATTAGACTATCGTAGCGTCACGTCGTATCTCCAGCTCTGTCTACAAGTTGAGAGGGCTTTTTCACGAGGACTTGGCTCCAGCCCTGGCCACACCGCTTGAGTCCCTTTGCCCATCATACTACACATGACGCGACTTTTGAAATGATTTTTAATAGGGTAGAAAGGCACCTATGCTGTCAATGAACCGTACAGGACACTGTACGGTTTCAGTATGTCTCAGAAACAAACACAGGAAAATGAAGCAATCCTGTACCAACTCCAAGAGACAGATGGGCAAGGATGATAGTGTTATTGTGTGTGCACCAACTGTAATTCAAAGTGAAATGGAGACAAATTGTCCAAGATTGTTTGTCTTTTATAACAGTAGGCTAGAACTTCCCTTGTGTTTATAAATATTACTGAACATTCATAAATTTCTATTGTAGTATGTATGGGAGTTGATTTAATGAAAGCCTGTTTTTTTTTGTTGGTTTTTTTCATAATTTTTATAAATATTAATTGTATGGTTCCTTGGCGTTTATTCTAGCGGCTGGCCACACCGTGATTCTTAGCCCTGTGAATTCATGGGGTGTAAAATATTTGTTTCAGAACCTGTCCTGGTTAGTATCTATGGAATTACGTATACAGTATTGTTTGGTAACGTGCTAAGTGTCGTAACTGTAGATCTGCATGCTGGTTTGTTAATAGACTCTCAAACGAATTACATACAATGATATGGATTGTCATGAAGAGGATTATTTCCAGTAGCATCATTGTTTTTTGGAAGAAGCCACCTGCAGGGGATATACTGCAGAAATAGCATTGCATAGTTAGCAGAATCTAAGCTAGTCAGCTGAATTCAGCAAGGTAAGTATATCATGGAAGTGAGTTAATAAACCTAATTTGTGATATCGTAAGCCATCTCTTTTCAGTGCCCCAGGGACTCTTAACTTGGGAGTCTGGGTTGACAACCATGGGGGCCTTAGCTAAGTTCTGACATTGCTTCCACTTGTGCTAGGCTCCTCACTTGTATCTGTCCGATCCGACCTCCCTTGGCTGATTCTTGTTCTTTTCTGACCCTGACAGTATTACGTGTGGAGGCCTAGGGAGTCTTTTTTCATGCCCTTCGTAGCCCTCATCTTTCTTTAGGTTGACGCCTTTATTTTTGGAAGTTTTCGGACCCCTTCCATTTTTTTCTCTCTTATTATTGTTACATAGAGGATGATTGCTTAGTTGTACTTCCTCTTTAAACAATAACCACCAGTACCACCACTACCACTCTCTTTTCATTTTCAACTCGGTTAATTTATAACTGCCAGGATTTTCAATCTGCCAAAACTAGTTTTGAATAAATAAATTTATAAACTACCTGAAAAAGAAAATGTGTGGTAACAGAATAATTATACCTGAGAAAGAAATGACATGTTTCTTTCTTGAAAGAACATCATCAGATTCTATCAAATCACAGACAGAATATTTAGAAACGTATGCATATTTATGTTTTTATTTCTGTTTAAATCCTTAAAAGCTTGAAATTTGTAACTTACCTTAACAAAGTCCTTACTTCTCTCCACTCTAGCGTGTGCTATTTTAATTAAGTTGTTTCTTTTTCAGATAGTTTATAAATATATTCAAAATTAGTTTTAGAAGACTGAAGAACCTAACATTTATAAATTTATAAACCTAATAAACTTACATCAACAAATGATATATAAAACTTAATACTTTTGTTATTAGTGCAAGTTCAGTCAAAGAGGTCAGAACGTCCCCCATGGCACCTCTCACATTGCATCAACGAGCACCGTCTGTCCAGGGTTAAGCGTGTCTGCAGCATGGATTGTATGTCCTCAGATGACTTGGACCAAAATCGTCAGCATGCAAGTAGAGCATTGTGTCCTCATCGATAGCTTAATTGTTGATGCACAAACACTACTCTCCGGTAGTCCATTATTTTTTTATCCCTCCAATGACTCTTTTATCTTAAAAACTCAATTTTGCAGGAGGTATTGAATGATTCTTGCGAGTTTGAAATGTCCGGTCAGTTTAAACAGCTTGTGTACAACAAGTTGATTGTTGACTATTATAAGCAGCAGTCAAATCTGAAGGAAAAGGTTATGAACTTTCTCTTTTGGAAATACAAATGATCTTAAATATGGCTTTCCATAACATGTGTGATGTAGTGTTACCTAGCAGCCATGCAGCCTGTGGTGCAAAATATTAATGGATGGCCATGACATATAGATCCACGGTCTGTGCAGCTTTCAAGATACTCTTGCTAGGTAACATCGTGTCGCCCATTTTGTTACATGACACTATTTCGTTTAACAAATTTTCGAATGGCCCCCAGCTCTAAGACATGTTTATGTCAAAAACAGCACAAGTTTCAAGATCTTTCCGAAATCCATCCCCAATATACTGAGTAAGGTTCAGGATTTGATTACAGCATGATTGTCGTAGTCTGAAACCCGCCTGCTGCTTAATCAGTTTATTCTCCGCAGATGGGATCATCATGTTACAAATAAGGCATTCAAACAGCTTGAAAAATTGACTCAAAAGGGAGACTGGCCTGAAATTCTTTGGCTGGTCAGTGTCTTACCTGGTTTCAAGAGTGCTGCAATTTTGGCCTGAAGCCAGTTAGGACGGTATCTTCTTAGTCTGAATACACCATGTCCTTGATCTCAAAGTTCATCTCTTCATTCCTGATACCTTCTATACTGGCAGAATCTCCTGCTTTAAGCTGTTTGATGCTGTCGACGGCATCCTCAAAAGGTGAACGTCGTATGCAGACAGGAAGCTTGCTGATTGAGTTAGACGAGGGAGGTTTATCCACAAGGATTTGTCATGCTTCCCATTCAGGGTGAGATGATATGCCACCCAGTCTGAAGTATCATTATAGTGCCTGAGAAGTGTTGCATGGTACCAGGCAAGCAGATTACGTTCACGGAACCCACTCATCAAGGCAGCGAGACATCTGGTGGGTAATAATTTCAACCTCCTGAAAACCTGGAAAAAAGAATTGGTGGAAAAGGTTCCAGGACATTCTCAAGGCATTATAAATGCCACAACAAAATCAAGTGCTTTCCATCTGCCCTGGAAGACTTGGTCAACCCTAAACAGGATTAGGACAGACCATGGCAGATGTGCTGACCTCCACAAGTGGGGACAAGTTCCCTCACCAGTGTGCAGTTGCGATGCTCCCAGACAGACTATCTGGAATATCATGCATGAGTGTCCATCACATTCATATAAAGGCAATTTCAGTGATTTTATGGATGTAGGTCCAACTGTGATAGATTTTATTAACAACTTAAAAGTCAAATTGAAAATATGTAATATACTCTATCTAATTTTACAAATACTGTATTTGTGATGTACTGCAGTGAAAGGTGGTCCTTGCTTTCCAGCTGCTATGAAACCTTGATTTTCAGAGATAGTCTGCCAGTGTTCTCTTTTTTTGTTTCCCAATGAGCTCAATTTGATTATTGGTTAACATGGTAACCTTTTTATATGCAGTAAGCAGCTTGAAGATCTGCAAACATGGATTTTTCCTCCATAGTAGGACCAGGATTGTAAATATTCCATGATCCTTAGGTATTGTCGTCTGTGAGACTTGATAGGGATTATTTCAACAGGTGAGTCTAGCTATGTTTTTGAACTACTCCCATATTAGGTTTATTGGAGTTGAATTGGGGTTGACTAAATAAGTACAATTGGCGAATGTCTGATGTAACTTTACACATGATGGGGCAGTTGTTGGTTGTGTGGGAGGTGGTGGTGGTGGTGGTGGTGAATATTGCTTTAAGAGGAAGTACAACTAGGCAACCAACCTCTATATAACACTAACCAGAGAGTTGTTGTTGTTGTTGTTGTTGTTTGAGTCATCAGTCCATAGACTGGTTTGATGCAGCTCTCCATGCCACCCTATCCTGTGCTAACCTTTTCATCTCTACGTAACTACTGTATCCTACATCTGCTTGTCATATTCAAACCTTGGTCTACCCCTACTGTTCTTACCACCTACACTTCCTTCAAAAACCAACTGCACAAGTCCTGGATGTCTTAAGATGTGTCCTATCATTCTATCTCTTCTTATTGTCAAATTTAGCCAAATCGATCTCCTCTCACCAATTCGATTCAGTATCTCTTCATTCGTGATTCGATCTATCCACCTCACCTTCAGCATTCTTCTGTAACACCACATTTCAAAAGCTTCTATTCTCTTTCCTTCTGAGCTAGTTATCGTCCATGTTTCACTTCCATACAATGCCACACTCCACACGAAAGTCTTCAAAAACATCTTTCTAATTCCTATATCAATGTTTGAAGTGAGCAAATTTCTTTTCTTAAGGAAGCTCTTCCTTGCTTGTGCTAGTCTGCATCTTATGTCCTCCTTACTTCTGCCATCGTTAGTTATCTTACTACCCAAGTAACAGTATTCATCTACTTCCTTTAAGACTTCATTTCCTAATTTAATATTTACTGCATCACCTGCCTTCATTCGACTGCACTCCATTACTTTTGTTTTGGACTTATTTATTTTCATCTTGTACTCCTTACCCAAGACTGCATCCATACCATTCAGCAGCTTCTCGAGGTCCTCTGCAGTCTCAGATAACATAACAATATCATCGGCAAATCTCAAGGTTTTGATTTCCTCTCTTTGGATTGTGATTCCCTTTCCAAATCCCTCTTTGATTTCCTTTACTGCCTGTTCTATGTGAACATTGAAGAGGAGGGGGGACAAACTGCAGCCTTGCCTCTCTCCTTTCTGGATTGCTGCTCCTTTTTTAAAGCCCTCGATTCTTATCACTGCAGACTGATTTTTATACAGATTGTAGATAATTCTTTGTTCTCGATATCTGATCCCAATCGCCTTCAGAATCGTAAATAGCTTGGTCCAATCAACATTATCGAGTGCCTTTTCTAGATCTACGAATGCCATGTATGTGGGCTTCTCCTTCTTGATTCGATCCTCTAAGATCAAATGTAAAGTCAGGATTGCTTCACGTGTTCCTACATTTCTTCTGAAACCAAATTGATCTCCCAACTCAGCTTCAACTTGTTTTTCCATTCTTCTGTAAATAATACATGTTAAAATTTTGCAGGCGTGAGATACTAAACTAATGGTGCGGTAGTTTTCACACCGGTCAGCACCGGCTTTCTTGGGAATAGGTATATCAACATTCTGCCGAAAATCGGATGGGACTTCTCCTGTCTCATACATCTTACACACTAAATGGAATAACCTTACCATGCTGGTTTCTTGTAAGGCAGTCAGTAATTCAGAAGGAATGTCATCAATTCGAGGTGCCTTGTTCCTATTTAGGTCTCTCAGAGTTCTGTCAAACTCTGACCTCAAAATTGGGTCTCCCATTTCATCAGCATCAACAGCCTCTTCTTGTTCCAGAACCAAATTATCTACATCTTTACCTTGATACAACTGTTGGATATGTTCTTGCCATCTTTCTGCTTTGTCGTCTTTCCCTAGAAGTGGCTTTCCATCTGAGCTCTTAATATTCATACACCTAGATTTACTTTCTCCAAAGGTTTCCTTGATTTTCCTGTATGCAGCATCTACCTTTCCCAGGACCATACAACCTTCGACATTCTTGCACTTCTCCTTCACCCATTCTTCCTTAGCTACCTTGCACTTTCTATCCACTTGATTCTTTAACTGCCTGTATTCTTTTTTGCCCTCTTCATTTCTAGCATTCTTGTATTTTCGTCGTTCATCAATCAAGTCTAGTATCTCCTGAGTTATCCACTGATTCTTAGTTGATCTTTTCTCCCTTCCTAACATCTCTTCAGCAGCCCTACTGACTTCATTTTTCATGACTATCCACTCTTCCTCTATTGTGTTTCCTTCAGCCTTTTCATTTAGCCCTTGTGCCACATGTTCCTTGAAACAATCCCTCACACTCTTTTCTTTCAACTTGTCTAGATCCCATCTTTTTGCATTCTTTCCTTTCTTCAATTTCTTCAACTTCAGATGGCATTTCATGACCAACAATTTGTGGTCAGAGTCCACATCTGCTCCTGGGAAAGTTTTGCAATCCAGCACCCGGTTTCTAAATCTCTGCCTAATCATAATGAAGTCTATTTGATATCTTCCAGTGTCTCCAGGTCTCGTCCACATATACAGCCGTCGTTTGTGGTGTTTGAACCAAGTATTGGCAAGGACTAAATTATGATCAGTGCAGAATTCAACCAGCCGAGTTCCTCTTTCGTTCCTTCGTCCCAGTCCGAATTCTCCTACTGTATTACCTTCTCCTCCTTGGCCTACCACTGTATTCCAGTCTCCCATCACAATTAGATTCTCGTCACCTTCTACATATTGTATTAAATCTTCTATCTCTTCATATATTCTTTCGGTTTCCTCGTCATCCACTGAACTAGTAGGCATATAGACCTGCACTGTTGTGGTGGGCATTGGTTTGGTGTCTATCTTAACAATAATTCTTTCACTATGCTGGTCGTAGTAGCTTACCCACTGCCCTATTTTCTTATTCATTATTAAACCAACTACTGCATTTCCCTTCTTTGATTTCGTGTTGATAATTTGGTAGTCACCTGACCAAAAATCCTGTTCTTCCTGCCATCGTACTTCACTTATACCAACTACATCTAACTTTAGTCTATCCATCTCTAACCTACCACAACGATTCAAACTTCTAACATTCCACGCTCCGACTCGCAGAATGTCAGTATCCATCTTCCTGATGATCGCCCCCTCTCGTGTAGTCCCCACCCGGTGATCCGAATGGGGGACTAGTTTACTTCCGGAATATTTTACCCGGGAGGAAGCCATCTTCAGTGTATTATTCATACAGAGAGAGCTGCATGTCCTCGGGAGTTAGTTATGGCTGTAGTTTCCCGTTGCTTTCAGCCGTGTAGCAGTATCAACACAGCTAAGCCATGTTGAGTATTATTACAAGGCCATATCAGTCAATCATCCAAACTGCCGCCCTTGCAACTTCCGTAAGCCTGCTACCCCCTTTCGATGAACCATTCGTTATCTGGTCTCTCAACAGATACCCATCTGATATGGTTGCACCTGCAGCTCGGCTATCTGCGTCATTGAGACACGCTAGCCTCCCCACCGCGGCAAGGTCACATGGTTCATTCAGGAGGAGAGAGAGAAAAAAAATGGAAGGGATCTGACACTGTGAAAAGTGAAGGCATAGGCCATGACCAGGCCCATGAAGGGCATGAAAATGAAAGGCTCCCTAGGCCTCGGAAGCCTAATAGCTTCGGTGTCGGGAATGAACAAGAGTTGACCAAGGAAGGTTGCATAAGATAGATGAAAGTGAGGAGCCTGTCACAAGTAAGTAGAAGCAATGCCAGGACTCAGCTAAGGGCTCCGTGGTCGCCAACCCATGCTCCAAAGTCAGAGCCTCTGGGGCCCCTTTTAGTCGCCTCTTATGACAGGCAAGAGATATCGTGTGTGTTATTCTACCGCCCCACCCACAAGGGGATGTGTGAGAGGTATTTGCACACTGTTTTGATAGAATTTTTTAGGTTAATAGGGGAGAGTGTTGTACCTTTGAACAGTTGCATTAACTTTGATGTTAGTAAACATTCTTGGAATCATTTGAGTTGAGTTCATTACTTTGTCACCCTGGGCTGCACAGTTTGTCTGGTGGCATCCATTGTGGTTTCAGTTCCACGTTATTTAAGTATAAAGCATTTTGGTACTTGAAAGTATTTTTAAAGTGATTTAATTTTGATATATTAGCAGTTCTCACACGTGAAAGAGATTCCTTCAGTATTTACACTGTTAGTATGTAAATGGGCTAACTTCTACACAGGTTATATTTTTGTTCTACCTAACCTATAAAAAATAATTCATGTTTTTTTTTCTGAAATGGCTGCATCATGTACCTTGGAACATGCACACCTATTGTACCTTGGAACATGTTACAAGGTACACTATGTTCTTTTAGATGCTATTTTGAAACATTATCTTGTTCTTATTCTGTATTCACCTGAATCTAACTCGGTATTAATAGATCTAGACCCAATAATCTGAAGTTGTCTACAGATCTTGATCTTCTCTTGATCAAAACAGACGTCCTCTCGTATCACCTCAAATTATCAAGCCCTTCCCCACAGCTGAAGAGAGGAAACCAGGGAGCACCACAGGAAGATGGAAAGGGAAGTCAACAATCCTAACAGCTACTCCTGACAAATATGATCCCCAACCTAACTTGTCCACTACGAAAAAAAAAAATCAATCTAAAACTTCAGTCTGCTGGAAGAGCAGCAAGAGGATGACTTTGCATTAGGCCTGTCATCCATGTCTTGCAGGAGAATTTGTTCTGATTCAATTTCAAACAAAAAAGTCTCGTATATTATGTTGGTAATATGAGAAATGTTCTGAGTATAAAATTTAGTTTTAAAAGAGACAGGGCAACACTAAAAACTTCATCTTTGACAATGATACACTATATGATGTTCCCAAGGAAGACATCATAATGAAATTGCCTCAGCCAAATGTCGCTGGTGGCACCCAGCGACAAAAGAAACGGATGCACTTTGAAATAGATTTTGTTACTTTGAGGTACAACGTTCACTGAAACAAATCTGTGTTTGATTGTGCCATTGCTATTATATGAAGGGAAACTGATAAAAAGCTGTTTTATTCTGATTCTTTTTATTTTCTTATTAATAGTAATTTCCATCAAATTGTTAAGAGTCACTTTTTAGAGACTTGTAATGAGAAGAATAATACTGTGTCCAGTAACACAACCTGTTTAATATTATGTATACATGTACAGATGAATAACAATGTAATTTCTTGTGAAAAATATAATATTTTTATAATATTCAGTAATTCTGTCATAACGGTTGAAGTTGTTCCGAGGTACATGACTGTTGTACCTTGGAATATGTTGCACAGTTCAACAAAATGTTTTTTTTAAACAACTCTGACACTGAGCACAGTGCAAACTGCATTAAAATAGGTGGAAAGACCTGTATTAATGAGGAATAATAAGTAGGATTCACGAAATACAAACAAAAGAAATTTAAAAAATTAAATGTCAAAACTGTTCCAAGGTACAACACTCTCCCCTACTGATGAAGATGTTCTCTGGGTTGGTGTAAGTTGACCAGTCCCTACTGATGAAAGATATTTGGAATTATACCTTACATTCAGATCATTAGTTTCTGCCCATTACTCAGCATCTTTGCCATTTTCATCCTCCTTGCTGTATCTCCAACTTGTCCTTTGACTGTTGAAGTCCCCTATCATAATCCTTGCATCCTTGCTTCCATTATGTGATCATAAGAACGTAACAACCATGTCCTGTGCTCCTACATCAACTGCCACACTAACGTACACTCCGACAAGCTTCCTATTCCCGCACTCATAGTCATAGCTCTCTGCAGCCTTCTTGAGAATAATGAGATGATGATGAAAAATTACGTACTTTTTTAACAGGTCCACCTATTCAATACAATTGTCAAACTATTTGGTTAAAATAAAGGTTTTTAATTTTAGCACATGTTTCGATCCTTACGGGATCATCTTGAGCTGACGGTAAGAAGTTGTGAAGAATATAAGTTAAAATAGACTAGATACAAAGATGTTAAAAAAAAAGTAACGAACAAATGCATTAAAAACATCTTGTACATTTTACGTCTAAAAATATTCATAAAAGGCTGATCCTTAGGAGTGCTTATTGATACGGTAATTGATGCAACATGGAAATGTTAAAAATTAAGGCTGGAATGTTCTCATTTGGTGTGGTGGACATGACCGTCATTACAGAGTTTTTGTTTCAATTGTCAATTTGGAAATTGATATAAGAAACTGTAATTTGAATTATCTGAGTACTGTAGTGAGAACAGTCTAGAAAGGAATGGAAATGCGAGAAGAATGAAATAGTTAAAGACAGAGATGCCAGCCATTACGATTCAATCGTAATAATTATTAATTACCCATAATAACTACGCCTTTACAAATCACACACCACAAATTACAATTTTTTGTTGATTTTTAAATCTAAGTGTATTCAAAAGGATACGCAAGAAATGCCATTACAGCTTGAATTCTAAGAATATTATTTTCGTATTTCTCAGTAATCATTTATACCCCTTTCCTGTCCCTCGTTTAAGAATATTTCGAGTTTTCACGCGCCGAACACAGTGTGTGCTTCCAGTACCGGAAAAATAGGCAGCTGTGAAGTGGTTATCTTGCGGATTGTTGTCTTTGTTCGTCACATAATCAGACCTCCTTGCAAGTGTGCGAGTTCTTTCGTCTTTGGTTTGGCGGCAAAGTAGTGACAAACTCCGTTTCATTGTGAATACTGTGTGCGTGACTGTTGAACTATTTATTGCGATTTTGGTTGCCAAATTTACATAATTATATTGCTCGTCTAGGATTTGTGCTAATCGTGTGTTACGAAATGCGAAAGGTTTGAAATAATGAAGCGATTTCTTGTGCCGGAAAATATGTGTGATCACGTTACCGTGACTAGTGACGCTAGTAATAAACCAAAAATAGTTCAAAAATTTAAGGAGGAATACCCGAAAGAATGGCCCTGTTTACTGCGTTCCTCAAAATTTCATTCACACGTGTTTTGTAGTGTGTGTAGCCGCGATTTTTCAGATGCGCATGATGAGGAAGAACAAGACTGTATTCTGTGCTAATATGAACTCCGGACTATTAAGTGCTCTGTTGGTGCAGAGGATGCACATGATGTCAAAAGAAAAAGCATGTCACCAGTGTACGTTTACCAGACAGGAACTACAAGCTGCTAAGGCAGGAATTACAGTACTCAACAAAAGAAATGATCCTTCAACCTCCACTCAGATATGTACTGCAAATCACCGGTTACTTTAGCAGGTAAGAATCATACATTCTTTATATGCCAGTCTTTTAATATGTTACATCTGGTTGAATTGTATGTTGTTCATTGATTTTTCAATTTTATATAAGTTAGATCTCAGGAAGAAAAAAAAAAATCTATATATATATATTCACGGGCGCCCCCGTGCCCTAACGGCTACATTACGAATTGCCTTTCTTGAAAGCTGGCATCTCTGGTTAAAGAAAAAAGAGGTGACTAATTGCAATATAGCTCACAAATGCTCTTCCTGCTCCAGAGTGGGTTCATTAATGTGTTGTTGATGTATGACAGTGCGAACAGGTGATCACCTAGGATCAGCGTTAGAAGAGGGGAGTGGTGAAGCAAGGGAAGGGGAAAGAGTGACGTCGGTGAGGATGTTTCATTTACAGTGTGCATTACTGCCAACCCCTCTGATTACCCGGAAACTTTCCTTTCTTAACTCATCTTCCGATTTATTTTTACTTCCTATTTTTGACCAATATAACCTCCAGAACAGTCAATACTTTTCCCGTAGGATAAAGGATAAATTCTTATGTGTTTGTGTAATTTACGCGCCGGCCCCACGGTGTAGGCGTAGCATGCCTGCCTCTTACTCGGAGGCCCCGTGTTCGATTCCCGGCCAGGTCAGAGATTTTTACCTGTATCTGAGGGCTGGTTCGAGGTCCACTCAGCCTACGTGATTACAGTTGAGGAGCTATCTGATAATGAGATGGCGGCCCCGGTGTAGAAAATCAAGGATAACGGCCGGGAGTATTCGTCGCGCTGACCACACGACATCTCGCAATCTGCAGACCTTCGAATTGAGCAGCGGTCGCTTGGTAGGCCATGGACCTTCGGGGCTGTTGTGCCATGGGGTTTTTGTTTGTTTGTGTAATTTACGTAGCTTCATTTTCAAGCGTATTTATTTGATGCTTTATTTTGCGAGTGTACCGTCCATCGCTTTCGTCTAAGTATGGTGGGTTTTTTTTTCTCTCACAATAGCAGCGTTTGTGCTTTACAGCTGGGGATTCGGGACGGCAATCGTCCTACAAGCAAGAAAGGCTAGCTCGTGCTAGCGACTTTGTTAATCGATAGGAAAGAATTAGTTATTGTGTGGTAGGAAGCGCTGGTTATGTCGTGCTTTTAGAGAGAGGAGCTACGTGCTAAAATTCAGTAGCAGAGTATAGGGGTTGTTTAACCTCTTTGCTATCGCAGGCCATCTCATGTTGTTGTGCTCTTCCCCTAGCCGCTTGGCAAGTAGGGGAGTCAAAACAGACGAGCCAGACCACTTGCTGGACTCGAGAACCAGTCTAGTGTCTTTTGTGAGAAGTATCTCACGCCTTATCCTTACCGAGGTATCCACTCTTGTACCTTCTCGCATTGCCGCTGAGTGCAATTTTGTACTCGTTTACATACAGTATGTGACATCAAATATCCATACCAGCACATACATGCAAACCAAGTGTTGTGCAGTTGTGTGAGTTAATGACATAATGAAGCGTGGGTTCACAATTTCGATGCTGTTATTGTGTCAGTCTACACTGAATTTATGACAATAGACTATGAGAGTTGCCCATGCTATTATCATAACAAAGTTATAAATGATAGGCCTACATATATAAAGTGTTGAATGATGGAACATCCCTCGACTGATTATCATATAGGTGAAATGAGAACTGTAAGTGAACCATTTAATTAGAGCTTCCATATTAATAATGTTAATACTAATATTAATGGTTTTAATGCTCCACTAACTATTTCTTATGGATTTCGGAGACACCAAGGTGCCAGAATTGTCTCGGAGGAGTTCTTTTACATGATAGTAAATCTACTAACATAAGGCTCATGTATTTGAGCCCCTTCAAATAACACCGAACTGAGCCGGGGTCGATCCTGCCAAGTTGGGATCAGAAGGCCAGCGTCCTATCATCCGAGCTACTCGGCCGGGAATTAGAGCAAGCTGGTCTTCCGGTCAGGGCCGCGCCGTTGTGAGCTTGCATTCACGAGTGGGTTCGAACTCCACTGTCAGCAGCTCTGAAGATGATTTCCCATTTCCACATGAGGCAAATGGCAGGGATGTACTTTAAGGCCGCAACTACTTCTTTCTTACTCCTAGCCCTTTTCTGTCCCATCGTCACTATAAAACCTATCTGAGTCGGTGTGACGTAAAGCCAATTGTAAAATGGCATCATATTTAGGACATTATACAGTTGTTAAGATACATAGTTATAAACGTTGAGAAGTGTTTTTCGGGAAGAACATTTTTGACGATAGTCATTTATTGTTTCGGAGATGTCGTGGTGGACAGAGGTAAAAGCAGGTGCGGGCATGAATGGGTGGATAGAGAAAGATCGAATAGCAATTTAAAACTTTAAAAATTGGAATATATTTCCTTCCTGAATTTTTTAAAAGTTTTTTTTTGTTTTTTCCTTCAAAATTTACACCTTGCTAAGTAAATAACAAATAATCAGGTACAAGGTCTAGCTCGTGAGCACAAGAAACAATATAGGAAAATCCATAATAATCAGATAACACTAATTTAACAACATGAGCTTGAAGCTCCCCAGTTACAAATTTAACAAGAGCACCATTGTTCCCTTCAATACATACTCAAGGAGACGGAGCTCCAAATTTTACATCACTAGAAGGAGCGACTTGCTCCATACAATTACTCACTAGGGGACTATTCTCCAAAATTTACAAGTTCAGGCCTCTAAAGGCACAATCTACATGTCACCAAAACTAAACAGTATTCACTGTCTTATCTGCTCAACAGTCTGATATAGGTATCTTGAAAGAAAAAGGAATTATAGATGTTGACTTTAACAGGGGTAACATGTACCCATTCTACGTGGCCGTATTTAAAAACAGAAGGTTAAAATTACTGGCCGAAAATCAAAATGTTTGGAGGCGAACACAGGCACTCCATGAAATTCACATGAAAATACTTAAAACCATATATGGGCTTATGGACCGACATTACAGAGGCTAAGCCTATACTACGGAGGTGATTAGATGGAGAGAAAGTTTTAATTTACAAAATTAAGAGGTAGATTTTAAGGATTACAAAATCATAGTCACCTCAGTATCAAGTTGGGAGCAAATACAAGAGGGTTCTCTCTCTTTATTCTCTAAGTTCGGTTAAGTTCTTTAGACTAGTTGGAGAATTTACATTGAGAAATATAAGTTGCATTACGAAAGAATTTGAAACCTTCCCCTCGAACCATATTTCAGAGAC
The DNA here is from genome assembly GCF_040414725.1 of Anabrus simplex. NCBI lineage: Eukaryota > Metazoa > Arthropoda > Insecta > Orthoptera > Tettigoniidae > Anabrus > Anabrus simplex. The sequence continues at coordinate 82,534,728 of NC_090267.1, read as the reverse complement.
TATTACATGATTACACGGCGTGTGCTATTACCTTGAGCTGGTGAACCTCCCGGCGATGGCCGAGGCAGCCCTTCCCCTGCCTCCGCTACGAACACGCTCTAAACCCCTTGACTGAAGCTATCGAAAAGACAACATGGCCCGAACCGTCCCAGCTTTTATAGCCAAGAAGAAAGTTCCAGACTTCTCTGGTCCGAAGCCCTGACACCCCCCCCCCCCCCCCAATTTTCATTGGACAATCAAATATCAAAATTTGCTCGTTGGCTCATTAAATAAATGTACAAAATTTCCTGTTGGCTACAATTTTAAGTCGGCGGGAAGAGATAGAATTACTAGCAAACGTAGAACACCAAATACGAACTATAAACAATTCAGTTTAGGAAACCTTAACACAGAAAATTACTTTGAAAATTAATTGTTTATCCTCACCCCAGAGGGCGCACATAAGTTTATAGTAGCGACATCTGTCGATAAATGTTGTAACTTCTTCTACCATATAGTTTGAAGCACAAGTCACAGGTGGCCTTCTAAAGGGCGCTTAAATACACGGAGCAGGTGTACCTCTGGTACAAACCTCCACCTCGAAAAGTCCTTCTGCTGTTGACACAGTTGAATTTTTCATTTTAGAAAGATTTGAATTGGAAGATTGGAGTCAGAAAATTGCTTGATGGAGAGAAGTTATTTTGCAGAGCATAAGTCTTGAAGTGTTTATGAAGTCATAGAATTCTTGTATTGTCAAAATTTCTTTAGCTGTTTGTTTTACGTCGCACCGACACAGATAGGTCTTATGGCGACGATAGGTTGGGAAAGGCCTAGGAGTTGGAAGGAAGCGGCCGTAGTCTTAATTAAGGTACAGCCCCAGCATTTACCTGGTGTGAAAATGGGAAACCACGGAAAACCATCTTCAGGGCTGCCGACAGTGGGGTTCGAACCCACAATCTCCCAGATGTAAGCTCATAGCTGCGCGCTCCTAACCGCACGGCCAACTCAATCAATCAATATTGATCTGCATTTAGGGCAGTCGCCCAGGTGGCAGATTCCCTATCCGTTGCTTTCCTAGCCTTTTCCTAAATGATTTCAAAGAAATTGGAAATTTTTGAACGTCTCCCTTGGTAAGTTATTCCAACCCCTAACTCCCCTTCCCATAAATGAATATTTACCCCAGTTTGTCCTCTTGAATTCCAACTTTATCATCATATTGTGATCTTTCCTACTTTTATAAACGCCACTCAAACTTATTCGTCTACTAATGTCATTCCACGCCATCTCTCCGCTGACAGCTCGAAACATACCACTTATTAAAATTATAAAATTCTTTTATTAACAACCACCTACTCAATACAATATAATACACTCATTGAATTATAAAATAATCATGAGGTGTCTTAAAAATGGCTTAAATAACGGAACATGTTTCGTTCGGCATTGCGAACATCATCAGCCGTTAGTACAAAGACTAAGGTCAGGGCCCTGAACTTAAGTGATTTAAATTGTTAAAAGAATAACAATGTCGTAATTAAAAAGTAATATGATGACATTAGACTTAATTAGTAACAGTATGTACAGATCAACAACAAGAATTTATGGTGAAATAAATCGAACGATGGCAGTCTGTGGAGTTAAAAGCAATCATGGGGTTGTTAAAGTAAAAAACAAAAATAGATATTATTTTTATTACAACATTGTTATTCTTTTAACAATTTTAATCACTTAACTTCAGGGCCCTGCCCTTAGTCTTTGTACTAACAGCTGATGATGTTCGCAATGCCGAACGAAACATGTTCCGTTATTTAAGCCATTTTTAAGACACCTCATGATTGTTTTATAATTCAATGAGTGTATTATATTGTATTGTGTAGGTGGTTGTTAATAAAAGAATTTTATAATTTTAATATATTATCCTCAATACGGTTCCATTATGAGATTAATTACATGTAACATACCACTTAGTCGAGAAACTTTTCTTCTTTCTCTCAGTTCTTCCCAACCCAAACTTTGCAACATTTTTGTAACGCTACTCTTTTGTCGTAAATCACCCAGAACAAATCGAGCTGCTTTTCTTTGGATTATTTCCAGTTCTTGAATCGGGTAATCCTGGTGAGGGTCCCATACACTGGAACCATACTCTAGTTGGGGTCTTACCAGAGACTTATATTCCCTCTCCTTTACATCCTTACTACAACCCCTAAACACCCTCATAACCATGTGCAAAGATCTGTACCCTTTATTTACAATCCCTTTTATGTGATTACCCTAATGAAGATCTTTCCTTATATTAACACCTAGATACTTACAATGATCCCCAAAAGGAACTTTCACCCCATCAACGCAGTAATTAAAACTGAGAGGACTTTTCCTATTTGTGAAACTCACAACCTGACTTTTAACCCCGTTTATCAACATACCATTGCCTGCTGTCCATCTCACAACATTTTCGAGGTCACATTGCAGTTGCTCACAATCTTCTAACTTATTTATCACTCTGTAGAGAATAACATTATCTGAAAAAAGCCTTACCTCCGATTCCACTCCTTTACTCATATCATTTATATATATAAGGAAACATAAAGGTCCGATAATACTGCCTTTTGGAATTCCCCTCTTAATTATTACAGGGTCCGATAAAGCTTCACCTACTCTAATTCTCTGAGATCTATTTTCTAGAAATATAGCAACCCATTCAGTCAGTCTTTTGTCTAGTCCAATTGCACTCATTTTTTCCAGTAGTCTCCCATGATCCACCCTATCAAATGCTTTAGACAGGTCAATCGCGATACAGTCCATTTGACCTCCAGAATCCAAGATATCTGCTATATCTTGCTGAAATCCTACAAGTTGAGCTTCAGTGGAATAACCTTTCCTAAAACCGAATTGCCTTCTGTCGAACCAGTTATTAATTTCACAAACATGTCTAATATAATCAGAAAGAATGCCTTCCCAAAGCTTACATACAATGCATGTCAAACTTACTGGCCTGTAATTTTCAGGTTTATGTCTATCACCCTTTCCTCTATACACAGGGGCTCCAATAGCAACTCTCCATTCATCTGGTATAGCTTCTCCAACCAAACAATCAAATAAGTACTTCAGATAAGGTACTATATCGCAACCCATTGTCTTTAGTATATCTCCAGAAATCTTATAAATTCCAGCCGCTTTTCTAGTTTTCAACTTTTGTATCTTATTGTAAATGTCATTGTTATCGTGTGTAAATTTTAATACTTCATTGACCTTAGTCTCCTCCTCTATCTCGACATTATCCTTGTAACCAACAATTTTTACATACCGTACTGCTGACTGAATACTTCTGCCTTTTGAAGATCCTCATAAACACGCTCCCCTTGTTCATTAATTATTCCTGGAATGTCCTTCTTGGAACCTGATTCTGCCTTAAAATACCTATGCATACCCTTCCATTTTTCACTAAAATTTGTATGACTGCCAATTATGCTTGCCATCATGTTATCCTTAGCTGCCTTCTTTGCTAGATTCAGTTTTCTAGTAAATTCCTTCAATTTCTCCTTACTTCCACAGCCATTTCTAACTCTATTTCTTTCCAGCCTGCACCTCCTTCTTAGTCTCTTTATTTCTCTATTGTAATAAGGTGGGTCTTTACCATTCCTTACCACCCTTAAAGGTACAAACCTGTTTTCACATTCCTCAACAATTTCTTTAAACCCATTCCAGAGTCTGTTTACATTTTTATTTACCGTTTTCCACCGATTATAGTTACTTTTTAGAAACTGCCTCATGCCTGCTTTATCAGCCATATGGTACTGCCTAATAGTCCTACTTTTGAGACCTTCCTTTCTATCACATTTAAACTACCACAAAAACAGCTTCATGATCACTAATACCATCTATTACTTCAGTTTCCCTATAGAGCTCATCTGGTTTTATCGGCACCACATCCAGGATATTTTTCCCTCTGGTTGGTTCCATCACTTTCTGAATCAGCTGTCCTTCCCATATTAACTTATTTGCCATTTGTTGGTCGTGCTTCCTGTCGTTCGCATTTCCTTCCCAATTGACATCTGGCAAATTCAGATCTCCCGCTACAATCACATTTCTTTCCATGTCGTTTCCCACATAGCTGACTATCCTATCAAATAATTCCGAATCCGCGTCAGTGCTACCCTTTCCCGATCTGTACACTCCAAATATATCAAGTTGCCTATTATCTTTAGAAATGAGCCTTATACCTAGAATTTCATGTGTCTCATCTTTAACTTTTTCGTAGCTTACAAATTCTTCTTTCACGAGAATGAACACTCCCCCTCCCACCATTCCTATCCTATCCCTACGATACACACTCCAGTGCCGTGAGAAAATTTTTGCATCCATTATATCATTTCTCAGCCATGATTCAACTCCTATTACAATATGTGGTGAATATATATCTATTAAATTACTTAATTCTATTCCTTTCTTTACAATACTTCTACAGTTCAACAATAACAATTTTATGTCATCCCTACTTGATTTCCAGTTCCCTGTTCCGTTATCACCACTCCCTAGGCCATCCCGTTTCCCTGAAAGTACCTCCCTATTACCCTTCCAAACAAATTTCCTAACTTAAACGTACCACTGCGGTTTAAATGAAGGCCATCTGAGCGCAGATCCCTATCTCCTACCCACTAGGGTTGGGCACTATGTCCCTGTTTCGGCACAAGGTGCCGGTGCACAGTTATGTTCCGCTGTTCCAGAACACCGAGTGTCAATTGTTCCGAAACATTCTCAAGCGAGCCGGAGACACTGATTCGCTGTCCCATCAGAAGCGCCACTATGCACTGCCCTTCGCCTACTAGCTGAACTGTGCAGCGGGCGCACGGGACGCGGGACTGTAACTGCGCAGTGTAGAGAGAACTTCGAGAGGCAACATTACATGCTCCGCGCCAGTGGGAACTGGGAGTGTGCCTGTACGGAACGTGCTGTGTGGTGTGTGCCTGTGTGTAGTTATGGTCATGGTCCAGCATAATGCTGCAGGGAACGAGAACGAACAGTCGGAACACTGAAATTCGCGCCCAATAATCACTTTAAAGGCTGCTTTTAGGTTAAGATTTTTCCGGTCAATATAAAATACACATAACACGGTTACAGTGGCAGTGCAGGTGTTTAAAAGTAACCAATTCAAGAATATTTTCACCAGTTGAATGTATTGGCCTGTATTGTGAGTAATTAGTGAGTAATTAATATCTCGAAAATTTCCCTCAACACTTTCTCGGGGATTGACGTTAAACATTAATTTGGACTTTAAGGAAACTTTTAAGCCCAAGAAAAATATGGGTCGTCGCTTTGGAATTAAAAATATAACTGGATGAATACATTGTTGTACTTTCGTGCTGTTAGGCCGGGCGCACATTGAGAAGCAGTTGGCCGCAGAGCAGAACAGCGCGAAGCTTACGAAATTGCGAAGTGGACGTGAGCGCACATTGCCACGCAGGGTCTCGTCGGTTTTCAGAAATAACATGTTTTCTTTAGACTCTGTGATACTGGGGCATCCAGTATAAAGAGGCTCTTTTTTTCCTTCAATTATTCGCGATTTTTCTCATTTTGTTAGTAATCTTCACAATTTCCCTTGTGCTGATGGCAACGCGGTTATTCAGCTTACGACAGTCGCAATGAAAACCACCTTCGCCAGTTTACAAGACTGAACAATATTTCTATGTTACCGATGTTCGGCGTTCATATGGACTAAGCAAAGAATTTAATTCATGATTATTTTTTATATTTTTTACGTCGCGCCGACACAGATAAGTCTTATGGCAACGATGGAATAGGAAAGGGCTAGGAATGGGAAGGAAGCGACCGAGGCCTTAATTAAGGTACAGCCCCCCCAGCATTAGCCTGGTGTGAAAATGGGAAACCACGGAAAACTATCTTCACGGTTGCCGACAGTGGGGTTCGAACCCCCTATCTCCCGAATGCAAGCTCATAGCAAGGCGATCCTAACCGCACGACCAACTTGCATGGTAAATTCATTAATAGGATCACAGTGGGGGAGAGGGAAAAATATGTATTTACAAATGTACTGCTAGATTTTCATCTAGTTGTCACAAGACACAAGATACTAAAATCAATCAACATTGACAATCTGTTGTGAACGCGTTTGCATTTATATTTGACAAGACATGATAAATGATTTTCCGTATTTATCTCTTCACATAAATGTGATGATGGATGACGGCGACGGAGTCGGCGATGATGCTCTCCATAATCAGCATTAGATCTTTGTCTTAAATTCTATATGTTGCGAGAACTTGGGTCACGGATTGTTTCATAGATATATGAGGATTACATTTATTTGCTGTTTGTTTAACGTCGCACTAACAAATCGAAGGTTTTCGGCGACGGAAGAAGGGTGGAAGATTGGGAAGGTAGCGGGCGTGGCCTTAATTAAGGTACAGCCCCAGCATTTGCCTAGTGTGAAAATAGGAAACCACGGAAAACCATCTTCATGGCTGCCGACAGTGGGGATCGAACCCACTATCTCCCGAATGCAAGCTCACAGAGGCGCGACCCTAACTGCACGGCTACTTGCTCGATGGATTACATTTTAGGCCTTTCTCTAAACTACCTTGTTACGCAGCGTGAATAAAATGATTTATAGCCTAGACTGTAGTGCCTTATTCCCCGAATTTACATACCGATTGTCATTAAATTCTGTTCAGCCATTTTCTCACGAACATACATACATACATATAAATATACGTACATACTGCATTACAGTCCACATGATTCACATAGTACCTACAAAACATGGTGAGACTGAATGGCTGTGGTAATTTTTTCCTCCATTTCTTAACTAACTGCGTGACACGTGCGCAGGAAACTGTATTTCGAAGACTGCGCGTGGTGGGCGGAAGTAGGTGCAGAACCGGCCTGCTCTGCTCTGTCCTGCCCTGTCTGTCAACTTGCGATGGTGCAATGATTTGTGTGGATTACAAAAATCTGCTTTAGCTGCTTCGCCTGCGTCCCAATGTGCCTTATGCTCTCTGCACTTCGAATTCCTTCCCTCTCAACTTCCATTAACTTTCTTCAATATCTCGAAGATTTCCCTCAACACTTTCTCGGGGATTGGCGTTAAAAATTAATTTGGACTTTAAGGAAACTTTTAAGCCCAAGAAAACTACGGGTCATCGCTTTGGAATTAAAGATATAACTGGATGAAAAAATGTTGACACTCCAACACAGGGCGGCACACAGCCGGTATCGACAGCCAGACAGCCAAGGCCAACTAATCTATCTAGTGCGGCCTTGGCACAGCACGTTCGGTTCAGGCGCATTCCAGCTGAAGCGGAGCGTGTCCTGTTGCCTCTCGAAGTTCTCTCTAGGACGCAGTTACAGTCCTGTGTCCTGTGTCTCGTGTCTCGGCACTCTGTACCGAAACACTCCGCCTCAAGTTCCTAATGTTGCGGAACAAGTGAATGTTCCGGTCTGCCCAACCCTACTACCCACCCATTAGGATCTAGAAATTTCACTCCTAGTTTCCCACATACCCACTCCATAGTCTCATTTAAATCCCCGCTCACCCTCCAGTCAGTATCCCTCCTACACAGTATTCCACTAATAACAATCTCCGCTTTCTTAAACTTCACCCGTGCTGCATTTACCAGATCTCACACATCTCCAACTTTGACCAACAATGCAATATTTGAATATGAGGAGCGACAATAATCAATAACAATACAGCGACTGTTAACTATTACCGTGTAATCTCTTTTAATTACTTTTTAAATGGAAGTTTACAGGCGTATCGTGTTTTTTTTTAATGTAGTAAATTATTACCCTCGCGATAGTTTGGACGGATATCTCTACGAAGTACCGGAGAAATTTCGGCGGAAGTTACGGTACTATTCCTTATGATAATCTGCCTTTGTAAGTATTATACCAACGAACCTACAGATATTTACAAATATTTTTAAAGTTAATATTATTACCTAAAGTATTTCCTAAGCCTAAATTCGAAACAATGTACACCTAGCTAGCCTACTTAACCTAGAAAACGTAATTTACTGAAGACCAACTGAATTACTTGTTACAAAATTTAAATAAATATCACTACTTCCAATTTCTACCAACAAGCACTATAGTTCAGTTATGAGTTTCGACAGCGAGGGCTGTTTCCTGTCATTGCATCAACAGATTATAGTTCAGTTATTATGAGTTTTGACTTGACGTTCGAGCGCTGCCTTTTGGCGGAGGGTAAGTGGATTAATCAACGGCCAATCATAGACATCCGATCGCTCCGATAGAGCGCGTTAGACTCCAGTTGCGGTTAGCAGTGTTGTCAATTTGTTGTTTACTGTAACCACGTGCTATCAGCTGTGTGTTGTATTGTGCTCAGTTCTTTTCGCGGTCTTTGTGCTAAGTTGTTGTTCGTTTATATTTCGCAGTGTAGAGTTTATAAATGTATTGTTTAGTATTTTTAATAGTATAGCGCGTTGTATTGTAGTAAATAGTGTGTAACAGGTGATCTATTTTATATAGTAGCTTAGTTTAACATTTCGTTCGGTAGTCATATAGTAGGTTAATTTTAGGCCGATGTGTGAATTTGATGTTCTGTCATGTCGACGCCTACGTTTAAGGATGAAGCTCCCAAGAGAAGAAAGCCCTTCGGACGAGGTACTCCACTAAGGAGCCGGGCATGGGAAATTGTTTGTAATGTTAGGGAGTCATTCTTGACAAAGCACCAACAATGGCGGCTAGAAAGAATGAGTTGGTTAAGTGGTTGAAGGAGCACAATATTTCGGTTTGCGATGGCATGGGGAAGGGGGATCTTATGCCTCTCTTGAAACAAAACAAGCCCCAGTACCCAGTTTATGTGGTGGATAGCCAGAAGGAACGGGCATAAAGTAGTTCAGACGATTATGTTGAAGACTTTATTATCTCTTTAGGGTCAAGCAAGAGTGAAACCTCAACAGCCGATGACAATGTCGATAGTGACTGAGAAATGAGTGGTATATTCGCTTTGTAGGATTATTTCCTTCATTACGGGAAACTGAATCTAACAGCAACGCGAGATCTTCTACATGGTGAGTAGAAATTTAATTTAATTTTCTCGCGGTTTATCTGTTTGAGCATTGACATATTTTTATCTTGTAGCCTTATCCTAAATGTGTTGTGCATTATTGATCTTACGTGAATCATGTATGTTGCTACAAAGAATAACTGATTATAGACTTATATTCCAGTATTTACATTTCTGTTCGTGTTGTGTATCGTAAATCAGCTGTTCGTCTTCGTGGCAGTTTGGCACCACCGGCTGACTTCCGGTTAACTGTTAAGTCGAAACTCATAAAAACGGAACTATAAACACCATTACATAAATAGCACTAAATGATTCACAAATACAAAAAATTAAGCTATTTCAATAGGTTTCAACTACTTTATCACTACAATAATGCCAGAGCTCTCTCAACAGCCAACCGTTCTCAAGCGCATCCAACAATAAACTCGCCCGGTTGTCCAAATTTGAAGCCTGAGCGGCCACCACTGCCGATGCCAGCATCGGGTGCCCCGGACCCCCCCCCCAAGTACCCTCAGATATATCTCCCACTACCTTGAGAGGGGCAGCCATGGTGATGGTTACCACGGAACAAACTATTGGAGCACTGCCCCATGATGGAGTGGGTGGTTGTATAACCGCACCTCAGCCCTTGTCATTATTAATGGTGCTCAGATTTGCCGTCGTGAAGGAGACTAAACCAGAACGGGTGGGTCCTTACCCTACGCCAGCATCACTCGCCAGTTGTGACACGGCCTCAGATGACAATTAGGGCAATGAAACAATTTTCTGGGTGACAGTGACTGTTTTTATGGAGAGACAGTTGTTTATATTTGTTTTGGGGGTGCAGATAAGGCGGGCGGCATCGAGGATGAGTGTGTGGAATGCAGGCTCGGTTTTGGAGGCAAGGGCAAGGGAATGACAGATGGACAACGGTAGAAAAGCAAAATCTTTCTAAAGGGGAAGGTTTGCATAAAGGAGGTACATAAAAGAAATAATAACCTAGATGTATTTCGATAAGGTAGAAGGCCGCAACATTCAACGGATATATGAAAGTTTAAGATTCTGAGCTGTTAAGGAAAGAAATATAATTACATTTGCAGTGCCATGATTTGGTGGCCTATACTGAAGAACAAGTTTTATACAAGTTTTACTTGCGACAAATGAACGCTAAAGACTCTTTGGGTGGCTGGATTGCTCACCAAAAGGGTGACCGGTGTTAAGGAATCCAAATTAGTACACGATCCATGAAATCTGGGGGCAAGCTTGCCTGCAGGAATGAAATCTTTCATCATGACTTGATCTCCAACCTTTAAATTGGTGGGTCTTCGTCCACGATCATACCTTACGTCAACACTCTCATGAGAAGCCTTAAGGTTGCTTTTAGCCTTCTTCCACACGTCTCTGATATTATCGTGATCTATTGTCTCTAGTAAAATTTCATTGGAGGTCCATAGATTAGACAACGGTGTGTTAGGTACAAACTTAAACATGAGGGAAGCAGGAATAGAATTGTGGGACTCGTGAATAGCTGAATTTAGCGCAAAGGATAACCAGTGCAGGGAAGTATTCCACCTAGAATGGTCTTCATGATGAAAAGCTATTAAAGCACATCGAAGATTACGGTTAACCCGCTCACCAAGAGATGATTGTGGGTAATAAGCAGAAGTAGTGACATGGAATATGGATAAGTGAAAACTAAATTTGCCTAATACATTAGAGATGAATGCCTTGGAATTATCGGAAACTACATATTGACACGGAACAAAAGAAGCAAAAATAGTATTAAGGCAAGAAATTGTAGACTGAGCGGTATCATGGCCGACTTTACACAAGGCCGCGGCTTTCGACCTTGCAGTCCCGCACTTCTCAAGCCTGGGATTGCCACTGCCAGCTCTTGGCACGCGTTTGCTTCCCTACGAAAGGAATTGCAATAAGGAAATAAAGTATCTGTTGTTATCAGCATTAAAGTGAAAGGATAGTGAGGAGTGAGCACATGGACTAACAAAACCAATTTCCTATCAATTTTTGTTGGACATTTTTACAGAAACATAATACCACAGGTAGGCCTACTCTAACAAAGAATAGCGAGTTTTCTGTGCATAGTATGAGAAGTTACCCGTTCAGTCCTCAACTTCTTGTAATTGTTTAACAAAATGTTACTCATTGGTAAGATAATACTTGTAACTATTGCTGTAACATTACATCCACAGGCACACCTTTTCTCGGCAATTTCTGACAATTCAGTATCTGATAAAATGCCAAGTAGACTAAGTTGCTGAATTACTTGGCGTTGATCGTTACATTTACATTTTAAAAATTGTTCCTCTAACTTATCAGATATTAGTGCCTGCGTAATTCGAACAACATTTTACACACTGATATAATAAAATCTGCAGGAACTGAAAGTCCACCCGTATTTGTTTGTTTGAAGTAGCTGTCATTTACACTGACTGACAGTGACAATGCAACACCAAGGAGGAGTGGTTCGAAAGGGATGAAAGTTGGGGAAAAAACAGAGACGGCACGGACGAATAATTGATGTTTATTTCAAACCGATATGCAGGTTACACAATGCGCACGGCATCGACTCAGTAGGATGTAGGACCACCGCGAGCGGCGATGCACGCAGAAACACGTCGAGGTACAGAGTCAATAAGAGTGCGGATGGTGTCCTGAGGGATGGTTCTCCATTCTCTGTCAACCATTTGCCACAGTTGGTCGTCCGTACGAGGCTGGGGCAGAGTTTGCAAACGGCGTCCAATGAGATCCCACACGTGTTCGATTGGTGAGAGATCCGGAGAGCACGCTGGCCACGGAAGCATCTGTACACCTCGTAGAGCCTGTTGGGAGATGCGAGCAGTGTGTGGGCGGGCATTATCCTGCTGAAACAGAGCATTGGGCAGCCCCTGAAGGTACGGGAGTGCCACCGGCCGCAGCACATGCTGCACGTAGCGGTGGGCATTTAACGTGCCTTGAATACGCACTAGAGGTGACGTGGAATCATACGCAATAGCGCCCCAAACCATGATGCCGCGTTGTCTAGCGGTAGGACGCTCCACAGTTACTGCCGGATTTGACCTTTCTCCACGCCGACGCCACACTCGTCTGCGGTGACTATCACTGACAGAACAGAAGCGTGACTCATCGGAGAACACGACGTTCCGCCATTCCCTCATCCAAGTCGCTCTAGCCCGGCACCATGCCAAGCGTGCACGTCTATGCTGTGGAGTCAATGGTAGTCTTCTGAGCGGACACCGGGAGTGCAGGCCTCCTTCAACCAATCGACGGGAAATTGTTCTGGTCGATATTGGAACAGCTAGGGTGTCTTGCACATGCTGAAGAATGGCGGTTGACGTGGCGTGCGGTGCTGCCACCGCTTGGCGGCGGATGCGCCGATCCTCGCGTGCTAACGTCACTCGGGCTGCGCCTGGACCTCTCGCACATGCCACATGTCCCTGCGCCAACCATCTTCGCCACAGGCGCTGCACCGTGGACACATCCCTATGGGTATCGGCTGCGATTTGACGAAGCGACCAACCTGCCCTTCTCAGCCCGATCACCATACCCCTCGTAAAGTCGTCTGTCTGCTGGAAATGCCTCCGTTGACGGCGGCCTGGCATTCTTAGCTATACACGTGTCCTGTGGCACACGACAACACGTTCTACAATGACTGTCGGCTGAGAAATCACGGTACGAAGTGGGCCATTCGCCAACGCCGTGTCCCATTTATCGTTCGCTACGTGCGCAGCACAGCGGCGCATTTCACATCATGAGCATACCTCAGTGACGTCAGTCTACCCTGCAATTGGCATAAAGTTCTGACCACTCCTTCTTGGTGTTGCATTTGCTCTGTCGGTCAGTGTATTTAGTCATAGAGCCGAAACTAAGATAATGCGAATATCTGAAGTATATATACACAACGTTCTCCCGCATCTAACCACATGACCATTGATCGGAAGACCCATTAACTTCACTGCGTGTTACCTTCATCTTGGAAACTAAGTCAACACGGCCAATGTGAAACACTCACTCATAAGGGTAGTGACGCATGATGCATAGGCCTCTTTTTCACTACGGATGTCGGAAAATGGTAAACAAGAAATTTTGTTCAGTTTAGTTACAGAGAAATTGTACATGCTACAGAGTTGCAGTTTATAAATAGGACAGACGATGGTACGGGCTGCGCTGATGATGCATTGTCTCAGAAAATCACCAGCTATGTGGTTTGGGCATCTTTTCCACTTGAGTCCCTCAATTCTCGATGCGCTGGCTAGAGGAAGCAGAGTCCAACGAACATATAGTGATCTGACGGACTAGTAAGCACCAGGGAAAGGTGTGGCAAGGCACAGTTTCCCCTATCTGAAACTTCTGAAATCATTGCAGACGAATACACACACCAAGATCCGCAGTACGTGGTTAGGAATTCAGCCCACGAGGGACAAGCACTCACATAATACACTCCAGTTTAACAAACAATAATGTATCAAGCCTAATTAGACTGCAGAATAACCAGTTTCTATTACGTTAAGGCAATTTCGTTTACAATTGAATTCCTCGATTTATGATGATGATGATGATGATGATGAATATGTTTGTTGTTTAAAGGGGCCTAGACACTAATGCACTTTCTCTACTGTCTGGGTTTGATATAAGAACGTAAGACATAATCGTCCGCACATGCGTGTATTAAAGTTTTGCACACGGTTTTTATTGTAAACAATGTCTGCACTGCTTCCGAAATAACGTATGAGCTCAAAAGGAGGAGGTAAGTCTCCATAGCTATCAAAATACCATACTTTAGATTTACGTTTTACATAAGCAACGTAATGAGTTCCAGGTCCACGACTGTCGTCCAAGTTAATTACGGCACTTTCACGTTCACGTGGGCGCGCTGGTAGTTGATCGCTCATATACACTCCTCGAAAATAATGAATTCCTAGTTGTTTAGCAAACGTAAAAACTTCATCATGCGTTAGAGCTCGATGTGGCAGTGCATTCAGTAGACGTTTTTTGGAGAAATGTAGATACCAAGCCCTTTCTTGTATGGCGCTAGCTTCATGTTCACACCTTTGCCTCGTAACGCAATTGCCTCCATCGTCTTGTTATGACGTTCACTCTCTTTCAACTGTTGTTTCGCTTCTTCTACAGCTTTGACAGTTCTCGCTACAGCACTAGCACCATCTAGCAATGACCCTAAAGCTGCTAAGCCAGCAAACAGCGCAGGAAGAAATCATCCTCGTTTTGGTACAGGAATAATTCGTGCATGTTTACTAAATATTGCTCTGCACTTTGGAGAAATTATCGCTCTTGCTGCGCGTAACGCCTTAGTAATAGCTACACGAGGATTGTATTCCCCTCGAATAGCTTTTTGCGCAGCCTTTATAATATCTTTCCATCCAACAGTTTTTATTTTCATCTTCATGTCGTTTGGATATCGTTGTTTCACCATGCTGTACACGACTTTACTAGTCAAGAGCAAATCATAAACTAACCGTTGTCTCTTGTTTCGTTTAATATATATATATTACTATTACGTACTTTATGATTCAGTTATCATGAAGATTATAAAGCAGCAAGACACACTACCTGTTACAGACATTGTACCACATCTCTTACCCAGTTCTAGTACAACTACAAGAAAACGTCATGGAATGTTGTTTCCTTTTACTGTTCGATGTATTATATCAGGTCCGTCGGGATGCGGGAAAACAAATCTTTTACTCACACTTATTGCTTCTGTAAATGGTGTACGCTTGGAGAATATTTACGTTTTCGCAAAGTCACTCTATCAGCCGCTATATACTATTCTACAAACTGTAATGCACGATCTAGTTAAAGATGGAATAAGATATTTTAAATTTAATTCGCATGAGCAAGTACCATCACCAGACGATGTGCTTCCTAGCTCTCTTATGATCTTTGATGATGTCGCAACAGAACAGCAAAACGTTATTCGTGCATTCTTTAGTATGGGTCGGCATAAATATGTTGATTGCATCTATTTGTGCCAAACCTATTCTCGTGTGCATAACCAGTTGATACGCGACAACGCAAATGTTATTGTGCTTTTTCGGCAAGATGAGCGCAACATGCGACATGTGTATAACGATCATGTTAACACTGATATGACATTCGATGACTTTAAACGTATGTGTGCTAAATGTTGGTCATTACACCGTTACAGCTTCTTAGTTATTGATAAAGAAAGTGATGTACAGCATGGACGATATCGCATGGGTTTCGATCATTTTATATGCATTAACACAGAATTACAGTAACTACTTGATTAAAAACCATCATCATGTTAACATCTAGCAAGGAGATCACAAAACATATCATCCAAGCTCGAAACAATATTCGACGGAAATTTGAAGAGCTTAAACGTATTCAAGCAGACACGGATTTATTTTTAAAAACACAACTAAGAACACCACTCAAAAAATTTTTAATTCTACTTCATTACCGCAGTCTACTTCAAGTTTTGCTTCTATGCAAACATCATATCATAAAGAGAAGCATGAAGAAGAAGAAGGAAAGCATGAACAAGATAAGGAAGAGAAGAAGCAGGATGTAGATCAAGAAGATGAAGAGGAAGATAAGGAAGAAGAACTTTATGATACATCACCATCTACGCGTGTTGAGTTTTTAACTACAGATATTATTGCTGAAACACCTACTACATCGACGCAAAATCTACCATCTTTGTCTGAGGTTATGATTACACCAGAGTATCGCAATCAGTTTAGAACTTTTATTCAAGATACCTATGGATCTCTCTTTGCACCTTATATAGAAAAACTTTTTACAACACAAACTGACACTACCTACGGTATTCGCTACGAAGATGACTGTTTCCGGATAGGAAATTCAAATGTTAAGATTAATAACAACAAACTCATTGTAAAAGGTGTTACCTATAAACCTACGAAAGGATTCTTAGAACTTCTTTTCTCACGAATACCTGACAAGGATATAATTTTACAAGTTGATCTTAAAAAGTATAAAGCAATACTGTTTGCTACTGACGCAACACGACGTAATTACAAGAGAACAGAAGCTGTAAATGCGAATAAGAGTTACACGTTTCGTGAGTTTATTTCTAAGCTGTTTCCGACTGCACGTAGTCTTGATGTTATCTATAACCCTTTGTTGCCGTATGTGGATGTAAGATACTGGAATGACCCAAACTTACTCGTTGAACGATTACAACTTTTAAGAGCATCGCAAGAGGCTGGTCACACTGGTCACGGATCAGAAATTCTAGAAATAGAAAGAGAACTACGTTATGCCGGTATTATTTTGTAATGGCTCGTCAAGAGGAGATCTCACCTGTAAAGGTAAACATCGCACATGAGTTACATAAACCAGCACGTCGCACCTACTGTCGCAGACGCGTTATTACACGAGGAAAAGATGATCTCTGACAAGCTGACTTAGTAGAAATGATTCCATATGCCTCTAGTAATAAGGGGTATAAGTATCTACTTACTGTTATCGATGTGTACTCGAAGTTTGCTTTTGCACAACCCGTGCGTTCTAAAACAGCAGCTCAAGTTAAAGAAGCATTTAAACATATTGTTGAAGAATCGAAACGCTGCCCAAGGCTTCTTCAAACTGATCAAGGTAAAGAGTTTTACAACAAGGATTTTTCTTCTTACCTCAAGTTACTTGGCATTCAACACTACTCTACGTTCAGCGATCTCAAGGCAAGTGTTGTAGAACGCTGTAATCGTACACTCAAAACAATGATGTGGCGAGAATTAACAGCACAAGGTTCATATCGTTGGATTGATCTGCTACCTAGACTTTTATCTACCTACAACGATACACCTCGTCGCACTATCTGAACAAAGACACGTCTGGTCACAAAGAATACACCTCGTATAAATGCTATTCATCTGTAATTAAAACAGCTGATCCACGTCGCTATCGCTTTAAAGAAGGTGATTTTATTCGCATCAGCAAACACAAGTCTATCTTTGCAAAAGGATACACACCTAACTGGACCACTGAAATATTTCAAATCAGAAGTGTTAAGCTTACTAATCCAGTTACGTATTTACTTCGCGATCTCAGAGGACAGCCTATTGAAGGAGGATTCTACATCGAAGAACTGCAGAAAACAAAATATCCTGATCACTATTTAGTTGAACGTGTTATTCGACGTCGTGGCAATAAACTGTGTTAAATGGCTTGGTTTTAATAACAGCTCTAATTCATAGATTAATAAAGAGGATGTACTTTAAATCTTATGTGTGTTTTCTTTTAATCCTCTACGTTTCCTTTCTTCTAAGTCACTAGGACATGCTGTAGGATTAAACAACACCTGTAATATGTTTTGGCAATTCATATTTATTTTAGAATATATATACAGATATATACAGTTTTATCCTTTGTTTATTTTACGGTCTTTGTCACTCAGTTTTCGTTTTATTGCACCAACAACGACAAGTGCTGCTATCTTCTGAGCAGCTAAAGCACTAGGTAATAACACACACACAGACACAGCATAACTTTACGAAGCAGATTTTAACAGCTACACGACATACTCTATGCAGGCAGCATGTAACTACGTGTCAGGCGAACGTGTTCTAGGGCCGCAGGGGAGATGAAGCACGAAGAAAAGATCAATCACTCTATTGATGCGTCCACGCCCAACATGCTTCCTCATCTTTTTCCCAGCATGTTTCTTCACCTTTTCCTTGTTTGCTCTCTCCACAGCCATGATAAGTGTTTATAAGCGAAGACAACTCGTTAGTTTTAGGTCCGTGATACAGTTTAATTAGTTGACATGTACGGCACTGTCTCACAGAAGGTCTTCTACCTAAACTCACGTGTTCATGATGTAAACTTTGAAGCTCTGACAAAACAGGATCTTGAGTCCACTCACGAGGCACCTTATCCCAAATCTTCTTTACAGCATTCGCAGCTACATTAACCAAAAATGCCTTTGGTAATGCATTTAACTCTTCTTCAGTAAAAGTGTTTAGTTTCTTTTTGCATGCATAAAACTTTACGATCGCCTTTTCAACTGCGTTACACTTAGTATCTGTTAGAAATGACATGATGTCTTTACAAATGTTTCTTTTACACTAAGGTTATTTCGACACTGCAGTTTACATATGTTGTTCACTTCGCGGCATGCATTGCAACAAAACCAATCAAAGAGCATGCATACTTGTTGTAAAGACTGTTTACTTGTTTCTCTACTATGCTCTTTCGGAAGAGTTTTAAATGGGCACCCCAATTCATACATGTCGATAATTTCACACGGTGATATTAGAAAATCACGCAACCATTCTTTCTTTTCACAACCCTTTAAAAGAACAAGATCTGCTCTTGACAAATGTGCATTCATCGTTAAAGGTAGAAGACGATAAGGTATTCCTTTTTCTTCCCACTTCAAACCTAAATTGTTCTCAGTCCACTGAGTCTGCTTTTTATCTTCATCTGTTTGCAAACAGTAAGGGAACGGTGGGCTAAGTACTAAACTAACAAGTTTTGCTGCCCACAACACACTGCAATCTAACGCAGCCACCTCTTTAAACACAAATTTGTTTCCGTTTACTTTAAAGCCTTGCACATCAACTATTAATGTTTTCGTCATGTTTGCACTCCACTCTCTATCACCGTTTCTCGAAGACTAAAGCTTTTAGTCATCGAACGGCTTTAAACATGCGCACCTTCAATAACGTCATCGCTGCAGCACATGCAAACTCTTGTTTTTATGATGCATACTTATTGCATTCCTTTACACCGACTTACTCTTAAGAAAACTGACAAGTCTAAACATACATGATGACGTCATCACTGCAGCACGTGCTTACTCTAGCTCCCCCGATCTATGATTAAACTTGTCCGAATTCACCGCCACCACATTTCAACTAAAGAGTGCAGCACCGAGGTAAGCGATGTAAGATAGCGGTAACTGTGTTGAATAAAGATGGCTGTTTGTCAAAAAGAATTTTTCAAATTATCCGCTACTACATAGAGTGCGGCAATGCGCTCTCTTGATTAAAGATGGCGGATGACAGCTGTCAAAAAAGCACGTGGAATTTACTACCATTACCAAGAGGGCAGCACGGTGCTCTAGATTAAAGGTGGCGGATGACAGCTGTTAGAAAAAAGCATCTAGATTTTAAATTGCTCGCTACTACGATAAAGATAGCAGCACGGTGTTCTGTACTTTCAAGATGGCTGCTTGTCAAAAAAGATTTTTTCAAATTATCCGCTACCACATTTCAACTAAAGAGTGCAGCACTGAGGTTTGCGATGCAAGATGGCGGGTGACAGCTTGTCAAATAGATTTTTTCAAATAGTCCGCCTCAAAGGTAAGTAGCTAAAGGGGGCAGCACTAAAGTTAGCAATGCAAGATGGTGGATGACAGCCGTGACGTAAAAATTACCCGCAAGATAGCTGCACGATGCTCTTTTCATTAAAGATGGCAGCTTGTCAAATAGAATTTTTCAAATTAACCGCCCCAAAGGTAAGTACCTAAAGAGGGCAGCACTGTTCTCTCTGGATTAAAGATGGCTGCTTGTCAAAAATAATTTTTCAAATTATCCGCCACCACAAAGAGGGTAGCACGGTGCTCTCTTGATTAAAGATGGTGGATGACAGCTGAAGAGCACGTAGAATTTGCCGCCACCGCATTTCAACTAAAGAGTGCAGCACTGTTCTCTCTGGATTAAAGATGGCGCTTGACAGCTGTCGGAAAAGCACATGTGTTTGTTTCCAAACAAGAACACGTAGAATTATCCGCCATCACATTTCAACTAAAGAGGGCAGCACGGTCCTCTCTGGATTAAATATGGCGGATGATAGATGTCAAAAAAGCGCATAGGTTTGTTTCCAAACAAGAGAATGTAGAATTTTTAAAATTGCCGCCACCACATTTCAAAGGTATCTAGCTAAAGAGTGCAGCACTGAGGTTTGTGACGCAAGATGGCGGATGACAGGTGTCAGAAAAATCACGTGAGATTTCCCGCCACCACAAAGAGGGTAGCACTGTGCTCAAAGATGGCTGCTGTTAGGTGGAATTGCCTGCCACCACATTTCAATAGTATCTAGCTAAAGAGGGCAGCACTGTGTTCAAAGATGGCTGCTGTCAAAAAGCATTTTTCAAGTTGTCCGCAACCACATCTCAAAGGTAAGTAGCTAAAGAGGACTGCACTGTGCTCTATAGATTGAAGATGGCGGATGACAGCTGTCAAAAAGCACGTGGATTTGTTTACAAATTCAAATCTCGCGCTAGTGAGGTTAAGTTGGTAGCACTGAGGTTTAGGCCCGTCAAGATGGCTGCAGTGAGGTTTGCGATACGTTGTTGTCTGTCAAAAAGCACGTGGCTGTCAAAAAAACACGTGGCTTTGTTTACCGATTCAAATCTCGCGCTAGTTAGGTTAAGTTGGTACCACTGAGGTTTAGGCCCGTCAAGATGGTAGCAGTGAGGTTAGTGATGCGTTGTTGTCGATGACAGCTGTCAAAAAGCACGTGGCTTTGTTTACAAATTGAAATCTCGCGCCAAAATTCAAATTTCCCGCCAGAATTCAAATTTCCCGCGGGAGGAGGAGGCCGCCGAATCCGCCTATTATACTACTCATACGAGTTAGACGGCTGTCCATTCTTAACCACATTTATATCAACAAAATAAAACCATCGCCGTGGAATCTATATATCACGTGTTATAACTGTACAAAAAACCAACCACATTCACCTCACTATACTCGGTTAATAAAGTCATGCGCCTTCATAATGTAAATAAAACTTCTGTGGACTAGATGCAAGACAAATGCCACGTTAAATCACTCAAAGAATGACCAAGCATTGAACACTTAGCCTACAATTTTTCTAGCAATATTCAGTTCTGAACACATTATCTCCAGATTACATCTATAAAACACTACCCACAGTGTGCATTTCCTCGGATAGGAATAATCAAGAGTGTGACTTATAAAAGAAAGCTATGTGGCGTCTTCTACCGACTGCTCACCAGGAACTTCTGATTACCGAGTAATGACTCCGCAGTGGTACAGTAATGCAAACGTAAAGATTTCATACAGCGCAGACTTCTTACTGGTAATCGTCATTAACAGCAACCACAACGATCATAAAGAGTAATAGTAATAAATTCGATGCAGACGTATAGGCCTATATATTCTTGCTCCACGTGGCTGTCATGTCTGTAAATGTCCACTGGAAGCAACGCTTCAACTGTCATATCTTCAAGCGTCCCTTGGTCAACGCAACCTCGTTCGAAGTCGGATCTATGGACTGGTTACCGAGCTGCCAATCCGCAAATGGTGATCTTGCACGTTCATCCACATTGATGAATTACCACCTTCAACATACACTTCCCGGCGGTTTCACTTGTTACAACATTTTTAACCGTCTATACCGATACAGTCACGGTTTTCCTTGTACAATCTTCACTGCTAGGGAATGTGAACAGACTACACAAACAGAAATGTGTACAAAATATAATGATGCACATGTGCAATATTCCCTAACTACAAATTCTTCGTAGAATAGTATGTTCTTACGTGTTAATTTAACAAACTCACATGATAGTCACTACTTTATATTCCAAATCATTTACAAATATTTCCTTATCGAAAATCGGGGAGTTTACCTGTGTACGGTTACGGAGCACTTGGACTTATCATCTTTTTTCTAATGCTATTTTTCTTTACGTCCGACTCACTACAATCGGGGTTATTGGAGAGGCCGAGATGCCGGAATTTAGTCTCGCAAGAATTCTTTTACATGCCAGTTAATCTAATGTATGCGGGTCACGTAACACGTGTTAAACTGAGAGCCCTGTCATTTTCAGCTTTGTGTTTATCACCCTTTCCTTTATACACTCTCCGTTCACTTGGTATAGCTCCTTAATGCAAACAGTAATCAAATAAGTGCTTCAGATATAGTACAATATTCCAGCACATTTTCTTTGGTATATCCACAGAAATCTTATCAATTCCAGCTGCTATTCTAGTTTTCAACGATTGAATCTTATTGTAAATGTTGTTTTTTGCTAGTGGATTCACGTCGCACCGACACAGATAGGTGTTATGGCGACGATGGGAGAGGAAAGGCCTAGGAGTTGGAAGGAAGTGGCCGTGGCCTTAATTAAGATACAGGCCCAGCATTTTTCTGGTGATGGGAAACTACGGATAATCATCTTCAGGGCTGCTGACAATGGGATTCGAACTCACTATCTCCCGGATGCAAGCTTACAGCCGCACGCCCCTAACCACACGGCCAACTCGCCCGGTAATGTATTTGTAAATGTACATGCTTCAGTGGTGACTGACTGAATAAAAGGCTTGGCGAAAACTCATAATCATGGTATAAAGAGCATTTACTACGTAAGGAAAGTTTTTTGAGGCATGGGAATTAAGCACTAAGATGGATCAGTTACAAGTTAGACTACAGATGCTACAAGAGAATTGGCATTGTTTTAATGAAATTCAAGAAAAGTTAGACTTATTATATGAAAATCCTGATAGTGAAACGCAAGACAGATTGCGCAGGAAAGGTGTGTAACCGTACAAATATGCGATCCCTAATTTTAGGTTAGGAAATGTTTGTAGACCTAAATAATGATCTCCCGATTTTAAGTTAGGAAATTTTCGTAAATAATTTGTACTGTAAAGTAGTGAATATCATGTGAATTTGATCAATTACGATATTAGAACATAATATTGTAAGAAGAATTTTTAGTTGGGGAATATTGTATATGTGCATCATTATATTTTGTATACATTTCTGTTGGGTAACAGTCTGTGCACATGGCCTAGCACTGAACATTGTGCAGCCTGGGAAACGGTGGCTCTATCGGGAGAGACGTTTGAAGTCGGTTAAAAGTGTTTCAACAAATGTTTTATAAACCTGGGGTACGCCGAAAAATGGTATTTCATCAATGTGGATGAACGTGTAAGGCTTGTTTCACACCTACCCGGCTGCCGGGTAACCGGTGCCGTGTACACGGTTGTCAGGGCGAGAAGTGTACGAGACGTTTCACACTTGCCCGGTAAAAGTCGTTGCCGTATAAACGGCACTCCGATGCCGTGCTATTGTAGTAGGAAGCCGGCAGCCCCCACTGTACGGGCCGGCTGCCGGGCGAACAAAACCATATTGCGAGGGTAGTGGGGGGTGTGAGTCAGTGGAAGTTTACACATCTAGCCAGCACGGCAGCTCTCTACAATCTTCTCGAGTGTTGTGTTTCCTTGTTTTACGCTCTAGTGTATTACGCATTTGCTCTTATGGCGGAAATTGACACAGAAATGCTGATTATGTTGGTACATGACCGACCCATATTATGGGACAAAACTCTAGAAGTTTATAAGGACCGAATCCTAACAAAAAATGCTTGGGTAGAAGTGTGTAAGGAATTGAATGCTGGATTTGAAGAAATGGGGGAAAAAGAAAGAAACGAATATGGTAAGTACACAGCTACTCCTTTATTTTATTTTATTTTATTTTATTTTATAATTATTGTTTGTTTCTTCAGATAAAAGCATACGAATGCTACATGGATTCTACAAAATTAATAATTATACCAATCTGTTAATGCTTTGAGGACACATTAAATCTTAGATAATTGCCATTTTAATGAGCCTATAGGCGTTAAAAAATAGTCCATCATAATTTTTCTGATGTTGTTTGCTGGGATTCCCCCACGGACGCATTCACTTCTCTGTATACTTTGAAGTCCAACTATCGTAAGTGTATCCTCCGTTTCGTAACCGTCCCTTTCAAGAACGAAATTATGCAAAACAACACAAGACTTAACAATATCAACGGCAAAATCAGGATCCAGGTTTATAGCTCTGTGGAAAATTCTCCATTTATTGCTCATAATTCCAAATGAACACTCTACAAATCTTCGAGCTCTCGAGAGGCGGTAGTTGAAAACTCTTTTTGCAGTTGTCAACTGATGTCCCGCAAACGGTCGTAGAAGGTGTCTGTGCAGTCCGACGCTTCATCAACCACGAAAAAATATGGTACCTTGGGACTTACTGTACCAGGAAGACATTTCTCTTCTGGAAGTCCAAGTTCATTTTTGAGCAGTGATTTCCACAAAGAACACTCTTGAAATATGGTTGAATCACTGTCTTTACCGTAACTGCCGACATCAACGTAAATAAATCTATATCGTGAGTCAGTTACTGCCATCAACACTATAGATGAATATCCCTTGTAGTTGTAATACATTGAATTACACGGATGGACGATGCGAATGTGTTTCCCGTCAACAGCGCCAATGCAATGAGGGAAATTAGCCATTCGTTCAAAATTTTCAGCAATTTCTGTCCAGTGCTGTGAGGTGGGTACAGGTATACATTCCTGTCGTAGAGACCAAATAGCGTGACATACGCTTCTGACAATTTTACTGATGGTAGAAATGCCGAGTCTGTAGCTGTAGTGAAGATCAGTGAATGTACAACCGCTGGCCAGATATCTGCAATAAATATTCAAAATAATTGTAATTTTGTTTGTGTGTTATATAATAAATATATCATCACTATTATTACTTTTGTAGTAAATTAGCCTGTTTATCTTTTTTTTAGCCAAAGCTGTAATGAAGAAGTGGGCGAATATGCGTGACTCTTTCCAGAAGAATGAAAAAAAGTACAAAGATTCCATCAAATCATCAGGGAGCGAGAGACAACCACCCAGAACTTACATTTATGGCAAACAGATGAAATTTCTGAAAAAAAAAATATGGAAGGCCGTCGTACATATGACAGTCTCTCCAATGATACCGAAGCCACACAGCCCCCCGATAATTCTGGTGACGAAACAAGTAAGGACACACCCAATAATACAAGTGAGACTTTTGTAGAGCAAGTTGATACATTCATGAAACCAGCTTCGACAAGAAAGAAGAAACTAGACCCTGTCGAGGTAAAGCTGATTAACGCCATAACTCAAAAGCCAGATCGGCATACGTCATTTATGCAAGGAATAATTCCCTCGCTCGAAACATTTGATGACGATGAAATAGTAGAGTTTCAGCTCAAAGTGTTGCAAGCAGTTTCAGATATTAAGAAACGCAAAAAGGCGTCAGCAAATGTGAATCCGGCTTCCCTAACAAGCACTATTCCAACCCCCATACCTAGTACATCAGAGAACATCCATTCACCTCATGATTCCCAATACCATATTCTACAGCCTCTAACAGCCCAACTACAACCCACCGCTACTAATGTACAATGCTATGAACATGAGGCACAAAACTTTTTAGGGACAGCTTCCACCTCCCCCAATATGTCAGAGTTTTCAGAAGCTTCATCAGTGGACTCATTTAATTTTTAAGTAATATTATGTTCTTAGTAAATTAGTTGTATTCATAAACTTGTGCATTTAGTAATAAAAAATAAAAAAGCATAATATTGTTCCTCTTACCTAATTGTGACTGCCAACATCTGAATGGGCTGGATGCATTCTCTGAAGGATGTGTTGCGGCGCTGTATGGAATTTTTTTATTTTTACATGTAGTTCGTCAAAAGTTTGCACACTCATCCTAAAATAGTTGAAAAATTTGTCGCTGTCATTTCTTAAGTCTTCAAAAAGTATAAAGAATGCCCCAACTTCGTCTCTTCTCATATTGACTGGATGCACCCATAGCAGTCTATTTTTTCTCCTTTTCTTCAAACGCCTATACAAGACCATAAACGCTAGTAATTTATTGCGATCCATTCCAATCCGCGATGTGTACACAACTGCTGCAGTGTGCTTGCCGGGTATATGTGAAAAGGATTCCCATTCTTGCCGGAGCCGGCTACCGGTTACCCGGCAGCCGGGTAGGTGTGAAACAAGCCTAAGATCGCTATTTGCGGATCGACAGCTCGATAACCAATTCGGAAGCTCCGAGTTTGAACGAACTTGCGTTGACCGAATGACACTTGAAAATATTTCAGTGGTAACATTGCTGCCAATAGATTACTACAAATGCTACGCCACGTGGAGCGAGCCTATTAGACATGGGACAAAAAGAGGAGAGCTGCTGTTGATGGCCAATGTTCTCTCATATTGTATATTCTTTGGTAGAGGCATTTACTCAGTGAAAATGTATAGACACCTTGGAACAGCTGTGTACCTATATTAATATGTGTGTCAGTAACTCAGTAGTAGGAGGCACCTGCAGTAGTAGATGTACAGTTGTTGAATATGTGTACATTTGGATGGTACTTGTACATGAGTTACGACGTATTAAGCTGTGTACTAGAAGAGTGAACGTGTACAGAGGTGTTGGAATGTTGAATAAACCATGCAGTAACACGTGGTATCGTGGTTATGTTACTCCTCCCATAGCCCGATAGTTAATTCATCTACAAAGGTTATGAGCCCAGAGATCCAGATCGACAGTCTGCTCCGTATGTTCCAGAAGGTTCCAGAAGATCGACTGAACAGCAGAACTACAAGGTTCCAGAATGTTCCAGTGAGTTGTTTTTTTGGTGTGCTTGAATAAATAGTGAAGGCTATCCAGTCCGCACCTCCTAGAGAACAAGGCCTGGCAATACGATTCGTGACGTCACGCGCGTAGGCCCAGCGCGAGTGGATAGATGAAGCTAATTCCTTACGATGATTGATAAATACGCTGGTTAAACTGCATTCTACGAATAATCTTTCTCGTAATAATTCGGAAGAACAATTAAAAATCAAAAAAGAATAAAATTCAGTTTTTTAAAGTCTTAATACAGAACAACTTTAATAATATGCCTATGACACTTTCTTTCGTATATTTAAGAGTAAAAAATGATCAGTTCTTTTTACAAAACTGAACTTGCTAGTGAAAGATAAAAGAGCAAAAACAGCATGTACTGTAAGTACAGCAAAAGCTATTAAATAAAAATAATAGCATATAAAGTACCTTCCAGTATATTACGAGGGCAGATCAGAAAATAAGTGGCACTTTCCAGTTATGGCCATTTATTACACCACCTATACAACTGCAACACGACTATAACGACATGCACTGTAACGTCACTTTTCCACATAGTTTCCAAGAGACTCCAAACATTTCAGGGAATGCACAACCAACTTGTCGATGCCGGATGCATAGAAATATCCTCCAGCGTCCTGCAACCGCGGCCTTCACCTCATCGGTCTGGAAACGTCGACCACCGAGCTCCGTTTTGAGCTTACCGAACAGATGAAACTCACTTGCTGCTAGGTCGGGACTATAGGGTGGATGTTGCCAGACCTCCCACTTGAAACGCTGCAGAAGTTCTCTCGTTTGGTGGGCCTTGTGAGGTGTTGCATTATCGTGTAAAAAATCACACCGGCGCTCAATTTCCCCCGGCGCCTCCCTTTAATCGCTTTACGCAACCGGTGCAACGTTTGACAATACGATGCCGCGTTGATCGTCGTTCCTTTCGGCATGAATTCCACGTGAAGCAAACCCTCAAATAACACTCGCCATAACCTTACCAGCTGAAGGTTGAACCTTGGCCTTCTTTCGTTGTGGTGATGAGGAGTGCACCCATTCCACTGATGTTCGCTTCGTTTCGGGGGTTAAGTGGTGGACCCACGTTTCGTCGCCTGTGACGATTCGCCGCAGAAACCCGTTGCCCTATAGCGTTGCAAAAATGCCGAGGAGGATTGGAAACGTCCCTTGTGCTCATCGGTGAGAAGACGTGGGATCCATCTTTGACACAGCTTACGATATCCAAGGTCCTCGTGAACAGTGGCGAACACCGCCATACGACATGTTCAGCTGCGTCGCGATTTCTCTCAGTTTAATGCGTCGGTTCTGTCTAATGATCGCATTCACACTGTTGACTTTGCACGGGTCCTGGACATTGCGAGCCTGCCTTCGCGATGGTTGTCCGTGATATCCGTGCGTCCGGCTTCGAATTGCTGACACCGCTTTACGATACCTTGCCGGGAAAAGACCCGCTCCCCATACACAGCACTAATTTCACGATGAATGTCCGTGCAATTCTTCCTTTTGGCCCATAGGAATCGGATTGTCGCACGCACCTCATATTTGGAGTGAACGTCCAATTGACGCGCCATTGCATTTAGCCGCTATTCACACAATACTAGACGAGACACCACAGCGACCTGCCTAACATACGTGTGGGCAGTGTCTGTCCCTTTCTGCGCTGTGCCCACGTTTGCGACACAGCGCGCTGCTGCGGCGCGTCAGTGCAACTAACCTTTTGATCCACCTACGTAGTAGCAGTCCAGGAACATACAACCTGCAATGCTCAGTGTTGTTGGTCATGAAAACAGGTAAACATTTTTACAATAGAAGCCTAACATAAATTAAGGGGATGAAGAGCTCACAAAATTCGGTTGTTATACAAAGAAAATGATTACAATGCATGCCAACAATAGTTTGTTAATCAAGTCATCAAAATTATAATCGCATTCCCTAGTGTATATGAATGTACTCATATTATTTTGGACCCTCATTCAAATTATCAGAACGGGAAAATTTGAATTTAAACTGGAAATAAAACAACTTATTAAAGTATGTGAACTTAAATTTGAAAAGTAGCGTGCCAATTCTGATAACATTTGAACTGACCTTTTTTTGCTAGTTGTTTACGTCGCACCGACACAGATAGGTCTTATGGCGACGATGGGACAGGAAAAGCCTAGGAGTGGGAAGGAAGCGGCCGTGGCCTTAATTAAGGTACAGCCCCAGCATTTGCCTGGTGTGAAAATGGGAAACCACGGAAAACCATTTTCAGGGCTGCCGACAGTGGGGTTCGAACCTACTATCTCCCGAATACTGGATACTGGCCGCACTTAAGCGACTGCAGCTATCGAGCTCGGTGAACTGACCTTCACCCAGACACTTTCTGAAATAATTTTCAATTTAACTTCAGCAGCCAACGGCCGTAGCCGTGTTGACACACCGCATCACGTGTGATCTCCGAGGTTAAGTACATTGGAAGTGATCAAGAAGTGGATGGGTTGCCACGCGCTGTTGGTGGGGGTAAGGGGAATGAGGAGCGGAAAGGAACTGGCCACACTACCATACGTAAACTCTGGCTCAGGCACACCTCTGCGGAGATTCGCACCTGCCTTCGGGCAGAATACACACTTACCTTAACTTCATCAGGTTGCTGAAAATTGAAATCGACATGAGGTGAACATAATAAAAGAACATATAAAAGGAAATCTCTATGCACAGTAATTGTTTAATTGAATAAAATTATTTATGGCCTAGATTGTAGCGAGTTTATATACCGATTTTCATTAAAATCACTTCATCCGTTTTCTCGTGATGCGTGTACGTACATACAGACGGACAGAAATTACGGAAAATTAAAAAAGTGCATTTTCACTGTGGACATGACTGAAACAGAAATACCATTCTCTTTAAATTTTGAGCAATGTACAGACAAAACTCTTATTTTACATATATAGATTTCTAACGAGTTAACAACTGCTATCGACTACGTTATTTACGTATTTGTTGCTAAAACATGTTCTCTTTCATTTCTAATTTTCTTTGCGGAAGATTAGTTGACGGGTATTACTAACCGACATCGCCTTCGCATGACGACAAGAGAGCTCGCAAGTGCACATAGCGAGAAAACAATACCGTAGGTCGTATTTTGTGTCAAAAGTTTTAATTGCCTTATTCAAACAGCGTCACCTAACTTAACCGCGTATGTGCCATGAAAACATATTCATCCCTCTACCCTTCCAGCCTTTGAAATATGGCGTCGGCAAAATCCCAGGGTCGTACACGGGTAATACCCAGATAAAACTTCAAGTAAAAATAATAACCTTAAATTACTGAGCAAGAAGGATAAGATAGTAGAAGAAAAAATAAAAAGATGTGAATGAGGAACTTTGTTGCAAACTAATTTATTAAACAAAAAAGAAAGAAATTTTGCCAAAGTAAAATACGTAAAAAAAATCTTCATCAAAAAATGAATAACACCTCGATATACAAATTTTTCACTCCCACACTTGGTCAACTGAAGCCCTTACTAATTATTTTACATCATAAAAATTATCAGGTCTACTTATTATCTATTCCAAGTAAGCCCCAGTGCCTTCGTTTATTGAATTTCACAAGTCGGCTTAATTTCAGTTTAATTCCATTTTACTCATAAATTTGTTAACGCAAATAATACTCTTCCTTCGTAAATTCCAAGCTCAAATAAATGCATTTTTAAGTAGTTGAAATATTTTATCACATAACAAATTCGTATTGACAACTTCCTTATAACAAATACCGCCGACATCAATTTAATTAACTCAACCATTTAATTATCACCTATCGGATTTCTTTATAACTTACTCATTAACATTTTCAAATATCATTGACCTAGGTTATATACCTCAATTTCATTTTGAGTGACATTTCAATACACACAATTTTAACCACAGTTCTTGGATAGTTACATCGATATTACATCATTATCTTTCCTCGTGGCTTTACGTCCCATTTACAAGCAACTAACGAAAAAACAAATCAGGACCCATGAGTACTTTCGAACACTATTTCAATAAAATATCATTCTGACTTTGGCGTAAAAATATTAACTCCATACATACATAATCAGCTATTTATACTTTACACTAAATAAGGAAACAAACATGTAGCGAAAGGTCCTACAACTAACTCAAAGTCCTACCAGAAGCTAATATCTACACTGAGTCTACTACAGAAGGGCAAAACCTCTGCTTCAAAACATGACAACCACCTGAAATAAAATCCATCAATCAAAACATTACAACCACAAATCAAAATTTGCGTTGCCAAGATGTACAATAAAACATTTCGCTTATGCCAACAAAATATATTCATCCATCAATAATAGCAATCAGGAAATACCAAGTCCTATGACCTGGTCGAGAATCGAAGTGAAAACCATTACGATCGTGACATTACAGTGATCTGAAACTTCCTACCTTTAATTGAAACGTTGTAAATAATATTAAGTCTTTAAATCTCTGTGTGCTTTTACCTAAGTATTAAATCTAAATTAAATAATAAATGACATCGTAACTATCTTATGATGGCCCTATTCCAACGGAGTTTGTTCTTTAGCACTAACGCAGAGCAGTAAAAACATCTTATCTTGAAACTCGAATTCATTTATGTTATTCACGCCTTGAGCGGTATATTATCTGTCAACTCAACAATATCTCCCGTATCCTCGACAACTCACATAATTCTTCTCAAATCGTACTCCACATAACGCAGCCTCTACTAGCTTATAATCTCAATTATTCCTTTGCACACAATATTTTAAAATACGCAACGTCTAGCATATAATCCATATATTCACTGGTTCGAATCTCACCAGGATTTACATTAGGTTACTTCGAGAACACTTAATTTCTTTGCCTTCAATATTCTTAATGATCTCTCATTTCATATTATCCTTGGTTCATTGCCTGCTGCTAGCGTTTTTAGTGTTAAAGTACATAATCTCAAATTATGCTTGAAACAAATTATTAGATGAAGGATATAAAAGATTTAACGTAACTAGCAGCACATACTATTAGCCTGTCAAAATCTTTTATCGATGAACAATTTCTAAATATCCACTGTAATGTCTACGCATGGTCACTGGTTAATATCCGCAACTCGATATCAATGAACTTCTTGAAGATGATGAATACACATGCAACATGCCACTTATTACAATTAACATGCCCCAATAACTACTAATGTACTAAATGCCATCTACCATTATCATAATATTCACACACACACACACACACACACACACACGAGTATTATTTCAGAAGATCACACGCTTATATTATTCCAGAAGAATATATTACAACCACACGCTTCTGAAAAATGTGTTAAAGATCACAATAATATTACCACACGCAAATCAATGTGTACAAAATACCCACTCCCCCAAGGCATTAGTACTATAAATGAAAATCTACTCCTAGCTGACCCTTGCTATGTTTGAAATAAATAAAAAAGAAATTAAACCATCGCACGCAAGAAGTTAATATTTACAAATTTTACATTAGCTGATCATGCATATGAAAGTATTTAAAATCAGAAAGAACGCATCTTAGTCCGACTTCGTTCCTCGTTCAGCCACCCACAATCACGGCCGTCAGATCGGCCCACTGATCTGGTACTCACACCATCGTGACGGTGTCATTACTTTCTGTGAAGATTCTTCTCTTGAAGTCCATGTTCATAACACAGTTTGCGTACGCCATAACCCACGTTTGGCAGTCTGAGCATACACAAAGAAAAGTTACAAATTAATTATTTTTCAAAAACACACAAAATTTACAATCTTCTCACACGAGTACAGTTTCCATAACAATTTAATCACAATGTTAATTCGGCAAGAATCCATGATTCCATACTAAGCTACACCCCAAACGCGTCCCGAAACTTCACTTATAGTTACGTTTATATCTGCACAACGAATAGGTTATCGGCGCTTGCTAGTTAATTTTTTCAAATTTATGATAATTTGAGTATCGAATTCCCTTATGGGAATAATCCCGGCGGATTAAGTCCTTTTTAGCAATTTATCATTTATTCAGTCAAGGAATGCTCACGTCCGCGTTCCTCAGACGGCGATCACACATGCACGTCTGACCCGTTTCAAAGTTACCAGAGAGAATGAGTGTCTTCTTCACAGCTTGGCGTTCCTTCGCACGCGTTCCTCCTGGCGCAGCATCCGTGGAATTCCCTGACCTGTTTCACCATATCCTGCGTCCAGTAGCCAAATAGATTAAATTAAAGAATTAGACAAGAGAGATCTTATGCATCTTCTATAATATTTTCTCGTCATCTCGTGGATTTCAGATAATACAGCCAGATACAGCGCATTCACGTTGGTATCGCTGCTGTTACATCACTTCGCTCCTCGCGCGTTCCCTTACGATTCGCTGGTTCACCAAGTCCTGCCAACTTAATTTTGGATAGCTCTGTCGCACATGGCGTCAACGAAGGATGTAAGCGAAGATAGCTCCCGGTTCTCTTGCGAAATAATCGGGAATAAGTGTCGTGTAAACAAGAAGCTTGTGAAGAATGGCATCCAGTGTGAAAACTGTTTAATTTGGTACCATTTTGAGTGTATATGTAGTGCTGGTTTTGCTAAAAATGAAGATATTTGGACCTGTGTGAGCTGTGGCGAGAGCAATTTGAATAGCGGAAACAAACCTTGGCCTACAACGGTCAACGAATCGCTGGCGTCTCATTCCTTGGAGGATGGAGGTAATGATAATGTACTTGTAACTCTCTCTTTATTGCAACAGGATTTACAAGTATTAAAAGCGGAGAATGAGATTTTAAAGGAGAAGGTACGTTTACTGGAATCGAAAGTACCGGTACCAGTAAACACTCAGAACACAGGTGGCTCCGTGAATTCTAGCGCGTGTTGTCGAGTTGCTTCAGATTCTAGGAGGAAAAGTGTACAGTTAAATAAGGACAACTTTGTAATTGACACCAAAAAGAGATTTTCAGCCCTGAGGGAAGTAAGCGATACGCAAGGACTTACCGTATGGGAAGCAGTCAAACATATAGCGCAAAATCCGTTACGAGAAGCGGCAAAGTTAGGCCTAAAATCCCACACAGTGCACCGGCGAAAGTGTCGAACATTCTTATATTTGGCGATAGCCAGGCGAGGGGAATTGCGGAGAAAATGGACAATGAAGATATTGCAGCATCGACCGTCGTCTATCCCGGGGCTCCAATCAAGAAGGTATTGGAAAACACGGACCAGGCAGCAAAAAATCTCGGAAGTCGTGATGCAGTAGTGGTCATCAGCGGGACGAACGACGTAGTTCACAATGACGCTAAGAATGTCATTTCTCAACTTAAATGTACACTAGGTAAGCTGACTCACACTAACATCTTTGTAGTGAACGTGCCCCACAGGCATGATTTTATTAGAGATTCGTGTGTGAACATTGAAGTGGACAAAGTTAATACAGATATGGTTAAAATTTGTAAACATTTTCGTAATACAGGTAATTGATAGCAGGAGTTTCGAAAGGAGATAAAAAGGTAGCGGTGGGGTGTTTATTCTGGTGAAGGAAACTTATTGTTCATATGAATGGTTTACCGATGAAAGGGATGAAATATTAGGGATAAAATTAGTTTGTGATAATATGAAGGAGGTGGGAATTATAGGAACATATAGGCCTGGAAGAGAGGAAAGAGACATGGAAATATTTGAGAAAATAATAGATTATACTCATAAAAACAATCATGATAATAATAATGATATGGTAATAATTGGGGGAGATCTAAATTTGCCTGAAGTTGAATGAAATTGAGCTGCAAGTGAAGCCCATGAACAGAAACTGGCAAATAATTTGGGAGGAAGGATTTACACATGTAGTACAAGAACCGACTCGTCTCAATAACTTACTAGATGTATTCTTGGTTAAACTATGGGAAATTGTAATTAAAACTGAGGTAATTGAAAGAATAGGTGACCAAAAGGCTATAATAATGGATGTAGGACTGGTACCAGAAAGGCTTAATAAGGGGGTCACACAAGACAAGAAATTGTACAGAAAAACTAAAGTTGATGAATTTGGGACTTACCTTAAATCACAATTCAGTTGTTGGATAAGTGAAGGGAGTAATGTGGATGCACTTTGGGCTAAATTTAAAGGAATCATTTTGGAAGTAGAGAAGATATTTGTACCTGTTAAGAAGGGTAAAATGACCTCAGACCCTGTTTATTATACAACAGAAATAATAAAATTAAAAAGAAAATGTAGAATAGTAAAAAGGAAAATCAATGATTGTAAGGAGAGTAGAATATAATAGAACATCTCTTTATTGCCCAACCTCGTATACACCATCGGCCTACAGGCAATAAATACAGCGAAAAACACAGAAACAAAAAATAAACAAACAATATTTACTATATGTCTCTTGAAACTACTTAACTACAAACTCTAACTAATTTAGTGGCGCCCGCACAGGCGGAATACCAGACCATGCACTGCACCACCCTTCACTAGAAATACTGAGCTGCCTCTAACATGGGAGGATCTCCTAACCGCATGTTAGGGCACCCCCTATATCAACTCTAACGTGCTAACTCTCTATTCTACTACCTACAACTATCTACAGAAAAAGCAAAAAAGACAACTGGCTGATCGCGGTATCACCCTGGTAAGGAGAGAGCCCGTCCCGCCTGTGATACCACTATCAGCCACACCCCGTGGGTCAGATGTCTTCCCCCACCTACTCCTCGTTGGCAATGTGCTTCCCTCCCATTCTTTGCGTGGTGAATCGCAGGGGCGGAAACCAGTCCATCATGCGACCCGTCACGATCTTATCTACTGTCCCGCCTGCTAATCCGAGTCGTCTTACATACACATTGCCTGCTCCCATCTTTGACTCTCCTGTTCCTCCATGTGCGGACATGCTTATTCTTTTCACCTTGGGATGGCTGTGTCACACCCCACCCTTCCACCTCTTATACCCCCTCCCTTTTCCAAATCTTTCAATCTCTCTTTCTCACTTACACCTGTTCATCTATCTGATAGTAACTTATCCACTGTAATTTAAACGCTGCTTGTTTTTTTTCATCCACTCTGTCCTAGAGTTAATATTTAAACTCTTTTAACAACACCAAACTTGCCAACAGTTCTACAGTTTCCTTGTTCTTCACAGTTCTTTCATCTTATTTACTTCTCTTAGTCTAAAAACCACTCACTTATTGCACATTTCTTTACATTACCATTTTAATTATTATACCATCTCTTTACAGGTTCTCTCTCAACTTACCACCATCTATCTAATTTTATTATGACATGGTATTCTTTTCACGTTGGGAGGGGACTGTCTCACCCCACCCTTCCAGCTCTTATACCTCCCCCTCCCTTTTCCATATCTTTCAATACACCTGTGCATCTACCTTATTGTAATTTATCCACTGTAGGTTACACACTGCTTGCTTATTTTTATCCACTATGCCCTAGATTTATTATTTAAACACTTTAAACACAAGAACTTGCCAACAGTTCTACAGTTTCCTTATTCCTCACAGTTCTTTCATCTTATTAACGTGTCTTAGTCTATAAACCACTCACTAATTGCACATTTCTTTACATTACCAATTCAATACTTATACCATCTCTTTACAGCTTTTATCTAGCAATTACCTACTCATCATTTATTAGAATCTTTTACTAATATTTACAGGCCTCTTCTATTGTATCTAGATTATCATATAAACCATTAATCCACCCATTCTCGTCCCTGTCTAACTATTACTAACTGGTTTCTTAATACTAATATGTACAATCTCTTCTTTTTGTCACTACATTAACAAACAACACATTCGGCAACATAATACGATCTTCTTCCAATATCTACAATTTCCTTTTTATAATACATTCTTTCCAGTATATTCAGATCTCCTCTTATTATATTTACATTATATATAATCTAACGGTTTCGTCTACATGCTTCCTCACATTCCTCTTGAAACACCATTCTACATATTATTCCCTTAATTTCTTTAAAAACCTAGCTCTAAACAAATTTAAATATTTTGATATATTTGTTCCTCTTTCCTATTCTCTGCAGAGCCATGATGTCATCTTATAACCCTTTTCTACGTTTTCTATCTCTTTCTTATTCAACACTTTCTTTTTCATCTCCTCTAATGCACTACATTGATTAAATATATGCAGGTCCTAACATCCCTCCCCACTTAAAATACATCTATCCTTATTTTCTTGACCTACCCATCCCGTAATTTTTGGAACTCCCATAACCCACCAGTATAACCCTCTTTTACCCCACATGCCCTCAAATTCTGTTCTCGGGTTCGTAGTTTACTCCAATTTGTTTAATACTGATAGCGAGTCTCTTTCCCTACATTCCATTATTTAACTCTGTCTTTCTATATCTGCCACTCTCCCTTTAACCCTTCTCCATACCCATCCTTTCCTCTCTCCCCATCTCACACCCTGGATCTCCTAACCCTAAATTTCGTAATTTATGTTTACACTTATTCACCCAGTACCCATCGTTCTACATACTTTTCTGGAACCTATACAGCTCTTGTAATAAATCCCCTCCGTTCCCTTCTTCCAATCTCATCCAATACTTCATCACCCTCTTAGCTATCGTAATGTATCGATTTTTACATACTAATCTAGTCCCCGCAGTACAGTCTGTAACCCCCGTCATAATCTTACTAAATTTTGCCACCACCTGGTTTAGTTCCTTTCTACTCTCCTCCAATCCCCACATTTCTACCCCATATAACGTTTTTCATTTAACCAGTGATTGGAACACCATTCTCTGAATTTTATACTTTATATCCGGGAATTTATTTTCTAATACCCCACTGCTACAAGTGCTCCCCTCCCCTTAAATTTGGCCCTTCTGTTCTGATCCTTCCATGATCCGTTACTACTAATTATTACTCCTAAAGACTCAATTTTTTCTGGCCTGATTTCTTCGTGCTCTACTATCCAAAATGTATTTTCTTTCTTGGTTTTCCTTTTCCTACATACCATTATCTGCGTCTTCCGTACATTTATTCTAAGTGTCCATCTTCTAGTATATTCCACAAGCTCTGCTAGCCCTCTTTGCAATCCACTTGCTGTTAGTGCCAAGATCAATATATCGTCTGCAAATAGCAGTCCCGGTATCTCCCGTTTTCCTATCCAGGGACATTGCCATCCCTCACCCCCATGTCTGTCTAATATATTATTTATAAACAATAAAAATAATATCGGTGACAGCTTACACCCTTGTCTCACGCCCCTCTTCGATTCAATACACATACTCAACCCATCCCCCTGTAATTTAATCATCACCATTACTTTCTCATATATTCCTTCTATTGCCATCCCCATTTTTTCGATTATCCAATATCCCTTATTCTAGTAAATTCACTGCATCGAAGGCTTTCTCAAAATCTATTGCTACATATAATCTCATCCCTGCTATCTTCACATACTTCGTAATTAAAGTATCCAAAATCCATACATTATCCACCGTATTTCTCTCTTTTCTAAACCCATTTTGATAGTCCGATATCTTTCCATACTTCTCTGCCCAATTTGTAATCCTGTTGGCTAGAATTCCTGTATACACCTTCGACTGCGAGTCAAGGAGTGTTATTCCTCTATAATTATTTGGATCACTTCGATTCCCTTTATTCTTGTATATAGGATATAATACTCCTTTTCTCCACTTGCTAGGAAATTTCGCCGTTTCCCATATCTTTTTAAAAAAAATTAACCATCGCCTTCACCATCGATTCATTTGCCCCTATTTCCATACCCTGTTAGTAATACCGTTCGCCCCACTCACTGATTTAGTTTTTGCTTTACTTAACACCATAATTACTTCCTGTCCTGTTATCTCCTCATCTAGTAACTGTACTCCTACTTGTAATTCTCTTACAATATAAGTCTTGCCCATATCCCCATGCCAGTCTCCCCTCCTACCCAAGAGACCTGTAAAATGTCCTACTCACTCATTTTCCTCTATAATTGTTCCCTTCCCCGTAAGCCTAGTTCTCTTTTTCTTATTTATAGCTTCCCAAATCTTTTCTCTTTGCAATATCTGTTCACTCTTTCAGCTTCCGCTTCATTCCAGCATTTGTTTTTCTCGTTCAGTAACTTAGTGTAATCTCTTCTTAATTTACAATATTCCTCCCTTTTTTCTTGTTTCCCTCCTTTCTTAAACTCTGCTACAGCTGTCATTACAACCTCTACTTTCCTCTTACAGTCTTCATCAAACCACCCCATGACTCTGTTTTTGTCTCCCTCTTCTCTTATCTTCACTTTCTTTCCCAACTTTCATACTGGGAGTTGCATTAATTTTAAAACTTTATCCATGTTCTCTCCTTCCAGCGCCCTTTCAATTTCTACCCTTATACTATCTCCCCTCTCTTTTAACTCTGATCTCAATTTCTCAACCGTAGTATCATTCCAGATATACTTCCATCCCTCCTTATACCTCACCCTTTTTCCTACCGCTCTCTTCACTTCACCGGGTGGGGAGAGTAGAGAAACTAGAAAACAGCTAATGAGGGAACTGAATAGAGTGAAAAAGGAAGCAAAAGAGAATTATACGAATGACATACTTCAAGAGGGTAATGACCACAATGGGAAATGGAAAAAAGCTGTATTCATATATCAGAAATCAAAAAGGAAAAGGAATCCAAATTCTTACAATGGTGGGAGAAGGGGGTGAACACTATTTAACACATACTCAGAAAGCAAACCTCTTTAGTAGGGAATTCAGAGATTCAGTAGTTGATTGTCAGGAGTTGGAAATCGAAACAGAAGATAGAGAGGGAGAGACACAGAGGGAAAAAGAAGCTTCTCATTCACAAATGAAGATATTTTTCAGAGAAATCCATCTGCTTAGCAAGGAAAAGCAGCAGGAAGTTACCAAATTACTGGGGAGGTGTTAAAGACAATGGGGTGGTACATAGCGCCTTATTTAAAATTTCTCTTTGACAATGCCATAAATAATAGTGTAATACCAAAGGAATGGAAGGAATCTATAATAATACCAATTTATAAAGGAAAGGGTGATAAAAGGAAACCAGAGAACTAGAGACCAATCAGCCTGACCAGTATAGTTTGTAAAATACTGGAGATTTTAATATCAAAGCACATCAGAGGGATATGTGATGATAAAAATTGGTTCATGAGGAGCCAGTATGAATTTAGAAAGAAATTTTCTTGTGAGGCACAACTGGTGGGATTTCAGCAGGACATATCAGATCAATTGGATTCAGGAGGCCAGTTAGATTGCATAGCCATAGATCTTTCCAAAGCCTTTGATAGAGTGGAACATGAAATATTTTTAAAGACCTTGGAGGGAATAGGATTCGACGTAAGGGTTACACGTTGGATAAAAACATTTCTAAATTCAAGGGTTCAGAAAGTCAAAGTAGGAAATAATGTATCGCAGGAAGAGAAAGTTTGGAAGGGAATTGCACAGGGTAGTATAATCGGTCCGTTACTTTCCTTGAAAACGTAAATGATTTAGGGAATAATATAACATCAAAAATAAGATTGTATGCAGATGACATAATTGTTCATAGGAAAATAAAATGACATTGAGGATTGTTCAGAATTACAAATGGACCCTGAGAGTATCCAACAATGGGTTGAAGAGAATAATATGAAGGTTAATGGAGGCAAATCAGCTGTTACAACATTTACAAACAGGAGTTTGAAACTGAATTTGAATATACTTTGGATGAGGTAGTTATCCCAAAAGATGGCAAGTGCAAATACTTAGGTGTGAGATTTGAAAGTAATTTGCACTGGAAGGGTCATGTGGATAACATTGTTGGGAAAGCATACAGATCTTTACATGTCATAATGAGGCAACTTAAAGGTGCAACAAAGGTTTAAAAGAGAAAAGTTACTTAAGTATGTTCCGTCCATTATTGGAATATGCAAACAGTGTTTGGGATCCTCATCAAGAATACCTAATAAAAGAAATAGACAGTGTGCAGAGGAAAGCAACAAGATTTGTAACGGGATTTCAGGAGAAAGAGTAGTGTATCAGAAATGTTAAAGGAACTTGGGTGGGAAACTTTAAGTAAGAGAAGGGAGAAAACTAGACTTATAGGATTATATAGAGCCTATACAAGAGAAGCAGCATGGGGAGATATCCGTGAGAGGATTCAGTTGGAAAATAATTATATCGGCAGTACTGACCACAAATATAAAATTAAAAGGAATTTTATCAGAAGTGATTGGGGTAATTTTTCATTCATTGGGAAAGCTGTGAAGGAGTGGAACACTTTACCAGGGGTAGTGTTTGATCCTTTTCCAAAATCTGTACAGATATTCAAGAGGAGAAAAAACAGCAACAGAGAAAAATGAAATGTTGGAGGGCATTCGACCAGC
This sequence comes from Anabrus simplex, assembly GCF_040414725.1. Lineage (NCBI taxonomy): Eukaryota > Metazoa > Arthropoda > Insecta > Orthoptera > Tettigoniidae > Anabrus > Anabrus simplex. The sequence goes on along the minus strand of NC_090267.1, from coordinate 82,493,888 downwards.
GCAGGTTAATGTAAATGAAAAATGTGTGTGTATAAATTAATTCCATCCCCTGGTCTAAGGAGTTTGGAGAGCCGAAGTAGGGGACTGCCTGTAGAGGTGAAGTACAGTGGGGACTTCGAGGGCTCCGGGACCGCTACGGTAGCTGTGAAGGCCCTTCAGGAACTCTGAAAAGTGGTGGCAAAAGGGGCTCTGGTTAAGACGCAGGAGGTCGTTTTATTACTTAGGTTCCATAATCGTTAAAAAATAGGTAAATGAATGCAATGTAAATTATAATCTTATAACAGTTGTATAGTATCATTTGAAGTAATTCCACTTACTGTATATCAGTTGACTATATTTGTAAGTAGTACAGGAGATATTATAAGGAGAATTTTGTAACCAATATAAATTTATTAACGATGAGCTGTGTGTTTAATAGAAAAATTATTAGCGTAAATTATATTATATTGTATTATAGGAAAATTTTCTTCTCTTGTTAATTTAATATTTAGTGCTTGACAATAATGTATTTTAGTGTACGATTTGCCACCGAGGTAGACACCTCATTTGCAAATAAAGAAATTTTGATTTGATTTTGACTTCTCTGACTAGAGTGGAAGATTCCATTGCCTCCGTTCTTGTGAAATGTCCGCCAATATCGACACGTACGCTATTGGACTTACAAAGTTAGCAAGCTGGATTACAACATGCATCCGGCTTCTCATACAAACTTTGTCTCGTATAATATTACTTCTATACAACTTTTACAATTATATGCCAATGCCATGAACCGATTTGGGTTCAATATAGAGCGCCAGTAGAAAAGCGATAACTTTCTTGCTATAAAATTCGATAGGAATAGCCGTACCGAAATGCAACCACACGCGAGAAAATATCATCTAACCTCAAAAATCAACGATGCGCTCTGCTATATCTTGAACTGTATAGGATTGTATTAACTTCAGTATTTTAATTATCCGATCGTTTACGTTAGCCTTTATTTCTAACGATTTAACAACTGCTATCGACCACGTTATTATTTACGCATTTATTACGAAAACATGTTCTCCTCTTTCATTTCGATTTAGCTTTATGGAACAGCAGTCGACGGATATTACCGGTACTAACTGATTCCAACATCGCTTTCGAATGTCGACGAGAGACCTCGCAAGTGCATATAGCAAGATCGACTGCAATCCTCAGACCGTAATATTAAAAAAAACATGACTGCCGAAGTAGCTGGATTGCTGGTATTGGCTAACACGAAAATATCACGTACGTATAATATAAAGGCGTTAATTTAACATGATAAATGTAACATCATAGGGAAAATCACTTTTACACGTATGAAAAAGCTTCGCCGATAAGTACGCACATATAATCAACTAGAATCACTAGAAAAGAGCTCAGCAAGGTCATTATTTTGAAATTTAAATTCGTCAAATAACGTTTTCTCTTAGATTTCACTTCGCTGGATAGATGAAAATACATGATAAAACTTTTAAAGTGGTATTTATAACATCATTTGGAATGTTTCAAAATAATGTAAGGTGCGAAATTCCTCAAATTATTCGTTCTCATGAAAACTGTGGAACATAATTTGTTACCTTAGTTTTGAAATGGTGGACAAGTTCTTAAATTCAGCACCCAATGAATGGGAAGTACGCCCGAAATAATAATGTTATTGGCCTTACGTCCCACTAACTACATTTTTACAGTTTTCGGAGACGTCGAAGTGCCGAAATATAGTCCTGCAGTCGTTCTTTTACGTGCCAGTAAATCTACAGAAACGACGCTGACGTATTTGAGCACCTTCAAATACCACCGGACTGAGCCAAGATCGAATCTCCCAATTTGGGGTCAGAAGGCGAGCGCCTTAACCGTCTGAGCCACTCAGCCCAAGTACACCAGAAATGATTATGTTAACCCAATGAACGGTCCTGGTAATATTAACATAATGTTGACATATGTCATAACAGCACTTCACACAATGATAATAACCTTAGTAATGAAACGTACAGACACTAAAGATATAATAGGTGTTTATCCATTAAAGCACATGAGTGCAGAACCTCTATTGACTTAACATTGATATTTAACCACATCGACGAGCTTCAGTTCGGCGCTGTCTGATTGATAACAGATAACCACATCATGAATCTGAAGGTGTTGGTAGCGTAAAACCCTACGTTACAAACCCAGCTAATCTCTCAAGTCACTATATCTTCTGTGTAACTGTATTGGAACCTTTCCCACCGTCCCCCATGACTCATGGGACCATGTGACAACAAACCAACCCTTTCGGGTCACGAACACATGGGACCATGCTCCACGGAAGTCGATAGTCAAGGGATCTTTTCGGTCTGTGCCGATTTCTCCTCATTGGGATTGTACACTTAATCCACTCACATGAAGGGTTATCGACCATTCGACCTAGCTAGATCAGAGCTACTCTCCCGTTCCTGAGGTCTGAACACGGACTCCTCAGGGCCGAAGAACGTTCGCGGCAAATAAAGGCTATAAAACATAAACTACCTTAAAGGCCTACAATGAACGGAAGAGGATTTTGGATGCTTGTTTTTCGGCAAAGAATAAGCACAAATAAGTTTTCCAAATTTACTAAGGCGCTCATTGAAATATACACATACACTATGACATCCTTGTAAAATTAATATAAATTGACAAGTTGAATACAAATGTTTAGCAACGGTAAAATCCGTGCTACCATTCATCAGCTAAACTTCATCCACATTCCATAAGAATATTTATGTGGATGACCACAGTTCATAAGGATACTTCGAATGCAAGAATACTTCCATCCGAACTAACAAGCTGATGGATACCTGATTTGACATACACAGAAAAATATACATCCCCGAGGGATGTCCAATCTCGTTGACATACTACGTCCATACCATTTGTTTTGTCTGTCTATCTCCCGTTGGATATCAAAAACTGTTGAGTGTTACACAAACAAAATATAACACAGATTACCTATTTACAGTTACAATTCGAACCACTTTCCTCCAAATATCAGTATTCCCTGGGACCGAATCCCATGTCATGAAGTTAAACATTTACTTATACTAATTCAACTACCCCGGAGTGGTCATTTTATCTTATATCTACCGCCACCAAATATCTATACGTGAATAAAAAAAAATATACTGCAGAAATAATCATATGTTTACGTAAACCATGGAAAAGGAAATAATATTGCGCGTCTCCACCAATTGGAAGACAAATGAAATAAAAATCACACGAACACAGGCTCGACAACGAACCCGTCACTTCCAACACCTACCAGTGAAAAATTCACGAAGTCTAAATTCGCGCAGAACAGAACATAACACGAAACAAGATCACACTCTGAAAAAGAAACACATATTATACACCAACACAAAGTATAAATGGCTGTATTTCATCTCGCAGCACCCGCTACTTGAGCGAGCTATCGGTCTCTTCTGTGCTCTATTGAGGTTCGAACCTGAGACTCTGGTCGTCTCCATCAGGGACACTGAAATAAAAACCCTAATTAACCTAATCATGTCAAGAACAGTCATAAATTCCTACATTGCCTTTAGATTATGGCTGGTGGATCGTGTGTGGTAATTACGTAAATATTCTGTCTTTATTCTCACAGAAGACTGCACCGTCTTAAAAGAACATTTCTCGGCCAAACGACTCCCCTCAGCTGCCCTCTCACAAGGACCTTCCCATTCTGGGGCCATAAATCTTCCCTTCGCACAGCGGCGAGAGACCATTTAACGCACTCAATATCGGCAGCCACCGAGTCATCAAAATCATATAATCGAGCTAATGCAGGGTACACCTGCTCGAACCAGCTCATACTATCATTATGTCCTTGAATCATTTCTCCAATTAAGTCGCTATCTTATACCAAAAATCCCGTCAACTCTCCAGGAGTCTGGGGTTCAACCATACATTTCTTCCGTCGTACGTTTTTTACCACAGTTACGTCAGCCTTTAACCCAAAGAACAATGTCCCCTAATCTCTCCACCTTGAGGCGAGATTGTGTACCTGTCATATACTACCCTACTACTCGAGATATATCGGTATATAAAAATCACCGATCACATTACTTTAAGAAAATACATATAATAATAATAATAATAATAATAATAATAATAATAATAATAATAATAATAATAATAATAATAATAATAATAATAATAATAATCCACTAACCTGTTGCTTGAAATGTATCAGTATAAAACACTGATCAAGTCACATTAAGAAAATAATAATAATGATAATAATAATAATAATAATAATAATAATAATAATAATAATAATAATAATAATAATAATAATAATAATAATATTCAGACATGATCAAACTCAACTAGAAAATCTCTACTTTATTAGCCTAGCTAGTGTGTAGGGTGGGCCAGGTTTGAACCTCCGCACGTATTTTCTCGAACGTCTTCAGTTACAGCCAAACTTATACACTAGCATGCAAAAACTAACTACTGTCTCTACTTTTATGACTTGAGTGCTGTCACTATCCCACATTAACTCTGTATAGGCACATGTTAATGATACTGACACCTACTAATCCCTGCTCACATTATGCAGTCACGCAGATGAAATTATGGCATTAACCTGTTCAATTTTCTATTTATTTTTCCCCTTAAATCCTTCTCAGCACTCATAATAAAAAAATATATAGTATAGCGTGCGCATGCATCCGCTAAAAGGGGTCCCAAACTCTATACATCCTTCCTGGTTCACTTCCTTCCCATATCTACTTACAAAAAACAAATTAAACAAGGGTCATCCGACCACTCCAGGTAATTAACCTATCAATTACCTCATCATTAACCCTATCTTTACAGTACCTTTATTTACAAGGGGAAATACTAACATTGGAAGAAATTAGCTCAATACTCAACAGTTTATGATGTTTTCTGGCCCCCGTCCGAAGTTTTCAGGGGCCTGCCATCGGTGCTCACTCCATGTCGCCGGCTCGTGCAGTCCTTGGTTCTAGGCGTGTGATGACCTTGCTGGAGTAATCCATCTTCCTGGTGAACAAATCACTGCAATTATATTTACACAATCTTGCACACTTGTTGATCACTCGACACCATCCAACTTCCCCTCTATCGTTCTAGAGCGATGCTAGTTACGTGATGCTAATTATTATGGATATCTCAGCTAGTCTATTTAGTTAAATTAGGCGAGTTGGAAATTCATGGTCTCCTCCTTCCCAAGTCTATCGCCTCCTACGTCCGTAACTTATATCAACCGTCCTTTTCTTACTTTCTTATCTCGATTAAATCAGATCCTGTACTTATCATTCCCCTTTACTTGGTGTTATAATCTGTTCCGGAAATCCTGCTCTCAATGTTACATGGATTTAAACTGATAGTATTTCTTCACACGATCTGATTTTCTTTGAAACAAAGTTTACCAAATCCCAAAGTTAGACTTCTCGAAAGCTGAGCTCTCTTACTGCTACAGACATTAGCCTTTTACAGTCACTACCTAAGACATAATGACAAATATTCAGAGTTTACTTCGCGATCGGATGTCGCACAAATACCTCTGTCATATAGTTACATTTTCTACTATCACTGCACACTGGAAAACACTTTTAAAACTTCACTCCCGTTTCTTTGTGTCAGTTATTCAAAGAAGAGGTGGACCTCGCTCGCGGACCGCACGTAGTTCCACCTTCTGAAGCTCGTTCTCGACTACCCCCACCCCCGAGAAACTGCAACAACTTATAGCCAAACCGGGAATAGGGGCGGCTAGCGTGTCCTACCCCCACTCTGATTCTGGCCTTTCCTGGATAAACCAGCCTGTCGAAATTAGCAATACGCTAGACTGTGTGACTTGGATATGCACAAGGACGCTATGATATGCGGAGTTGAATATGTTCGGCGGATCTGCAGTAATTAATTAATCAGCTTGGAGGGGAAATAGGGAATCCCCGAAGGCATCTGGTTTCAGCCACAGCGTCCGTACGCTATGGGTCTTATATAACTTGTTTACCAACGCCTTTCGCTTGGAGAGTATTTTCTATCAGAACTCTTGACTTTATAATTCCACCAAAATTCAGCACACTCCTCTAACAGGTGCAGTTTTGTTAATCAAGCCTTATTTACGCCAAAAATGCATTAAATTTAGCCCGATCGCTCTGGCATCGCTGTACGCTGGCAGATGTTTTCCAATATGGAGTCGCTAAATAGTGTTCTTCTCCTGCTTCTTCTATGACGTGTGCCTAGCTCGGGGATTCCTTAAGCCACCCAGTGGGCGGGTGAAGGCGCCTCTCTGGCGGGCTTCGTATTGCACAACCTGACGATACCCCCAGCATCCACACAAAGAAAGCTTGCTGCCAGCTTCCTTACCAAGCATATCACTTGAAATAAATACTAATTGTGCCGGTACGGTCACAGTATACAGATTAGGGTAAACCGTATAGTAATTGGCCACCTTACAGTTATTGGCCAATACTAATTTAAAGTTCAATTACTAGGCAGTTGTAGTATTTAAAGTCTGATTTTTGTCACCAAATGGCAGACGTACCCTTTATTCTCCATGAGCATGGAACTTTTCCCTCCATTATCTGCGAGAGTTCAAAATGGTGGCACTGAACTGGCACAGTGTTTAATATTGTGATATTTCTTGTGAATTTCTTTAGCGTCAGGACTTATTTGAAATATCTCTGATGTTTTGATATTGTCCTACACTCCAGGCAAGGTTACTGAGGTGAGTTAAGTTAATAACCAATGAGTTAATGTGATAATTTATAAGAATCATTGCAGTGTGTACCATTCACGTACCATACCATTCACCGGCCAATAGCTGTGTTTTGGGAGTCTATAAAAATCGTACCTTTTATGAGGTAGACAAGCTTCTTATATGATCGGAATATCAATATTCCTTGGTTTTTGTAATAAAAGCAACCTATACAGTTAATGGCCACCCGGCCAATAACTGTTTTGGGTGTGGTCCATTACTGTAACAATTTTTGATTAGTACTTTGTAGGTAAGTTTTAAAATGTCTAAACTTCCAAAATACGATCCTGCTGCTATGGAAGCAGCAATAGCGGAAATGCACAGTGATCCTGATAAATCTCTGAGAGCAGTGGTAAAAAAAATAGGGCCTACCACGAACCAGTCTACAATTTAAATTGAAAAACCGTGCTCACAAAGATTCTTTTGGTCCATCACCAGTTCTCACGAAGGAAGAGGAGGATACTTTAGTCAGGTTAGCCTAAGATGAGTCAAAGTGTGTAATATGAAGTAAAGAGATACATAGTTTGCATTATTGTGATGGTTCCTAACAATGGAAAGGTAATTTAATATTTCTAGGTGGATTCTCGAAATGGCAAGGAAAGGTTTTCCGAGAAAGAGAAGACATAATTTCCAGCGTACAGAATTTTTTGACATTAAATCCACGACCGAACCCTTTCAGGAACAACCGCCCAGGTGAAGGCTGGCTGAAGGTAATAATATATTCGTAGAACTTTTGATTAGTATCCATGTAACTGTAAATTCTTCTGAAAATATTGAGTTCTCTTTCTTGTTTATAGGCTTTCCTGCGTCGTCATCCTCAAATAACAGAGCGAACAAGTGAGCCAGTTACAGCAGCAAGTTCACGTGTTTCGGAAAGTGACGTTAGGTTCCGAAGTAAAGGAGTATATTAAAGAGAAAAATCTTGAAGAGGCTATGAAAGACCCATCTAGATTCTTCAACGGAGATGAAACAGGTTTCCAAATACACTGACTGACAGAGCAAATGCAACACCAAGAAGGAGTGATCAGAAAGTTATGCCAATTGCAGGGTAGACTGACGTCACTGAGGTATGCTCATGATGTGAAATGCGCCGCTGTGCTGCGCACGTAGCGAACGATAAATGGGACAAGGCGTTGGCGAATGGCCCACTTCGTACCGTGATTTCTCAGCCGACAGTCATTGTAGAACGTGTTGTCGTGTGCCACAGGACACGTGTATAGCTAAGAATGCCAGGCCGCCGTCAACGGAGGCATTTCCAGCAGACAGACGACTTTACGAGGGGTATGGTGATCGGGCTGAGAAGGGCAGGTTGGTCGCTTCGTCAAATCGCAGCCGATACCCATAAGGATGTGTCCACGGTACAGCGCCTGTGGCGAAGATGGTTGGCGCAGGGACATGTGGCACGTGCGAGGGGTCCAAGCGCAGCCCGAGTGACGTCAGCACGCGAGGATCGGCGCATCCGCCGCCAAGCGGTGGCAGCCCCGCACGCCACGTCAACCGCCATTCTTCAGCATGTGCAAGACACCCTGGCTGTTCCAATATCGACCAGAACAATTTTCCGTCGATTGGTTGAAGGAGGCCTGCACTCCCGGCGTCCGCTCAGAAGACTACCATTGACTCCACAGCATAGACGTGCACGCCTGGCATGGTGCCGGGCTAGAGCGACTTGGATGAGGGAATGGCGGAACGTCGTGTTCTCCGATGAGTCACGCTTCTGTTCTGTCAGTGATAGTCACCGCAGACGAGTGTGGCTTCGGCGTGGAGAAAGGTCAAATCCGGCAGTAACTGTGGAGCGCCCTACTGCTAGACAACGCGGCATCATGGTTTGGGGCGCTATTGCGTATGATTCCACGTCACCTCTAGTGCGTATTCAAGGCACGTTAAATGCCCACCGCTACGTGCAGCATGTGCTGCGGCCGGTGGCGCTCCCGTACCTTCAGGGGCTGCCCAATGCTCTGTTTCAGCAGGATAATGCCCGCCCACACACTACTTGCATCTCCCAACAGGCTCTACGAGGTGTACAGATGCTTCCGTGGCCAGCGTACTCTCCGGATCTCTCACCAATCGAACACGTGTGGGATCTCATTGGACGCCGTTTGCAAACTCTGCCCCAGCCTCGTACGGACGACCAACTGTGGCAAATGGTTGACATAGAATGGAGAACCATCCCTCAGGACACCATCCGCACTCTTATTGACTCTGTACCTCGACGTGTTTCTGCGTGCATCGCCGCTCGCGGTGGTCCTACATCCTACTGAGTCGATGCCGTGCGCATTGTGTAACCTGCATATCGGTTTGAAATAAACATCAATTATTCGTCCGTGCCGTCTCTGTTTTTTCCCCAACTTTCATCCCTTTCGAACCACTCCTTCTTGGTGTTGCATTTGCTCTGTCAGACAGTGTATGTCCCTCAACGGGTCGAGTGCTAGTGAAGAAGGGAGCAAAAAATGTATATTCGGTACAGGAGGGACCTTCTAAGGAGAACATAACTGTTATGTTCACCTTTTCGGCCAGTGGGAAAACGTGTTGCCCAATGATTGTCTATCCCTATAAAAGAATTCCTGAAAAGATTTTGGAATCTGTTCGCAAGGAATGGTGAATCGCTCGAAGCGACAGTGGGTGGATGACTTCCGAGGTATTTTTTGAATACATAGCAAATGTGTTTCACCCCTTTGTTGTGTCTGAAGGTATAACACTGCCAGTAGTATTGTTTGTTGACGGACATAAATCACACCTAACTTAGTAATTAAGTGTCTTGTGCCGTGATTTACAGATTGAAATAATAGCACTGTATCCAAATGCTACCCGCATCTTACAACCTGCAGATGTTGCTGTGTTTCGGCCCCTGAAAGTATGCTGGCGAAAGGCAGTGCATGATTGGTATTCTAATCATGCAGGTGAGGTTCTAAACAAATTGTAATTTGCTCCTCTGTTGAAGAAGGTAGTTGAGTCTGCTGCCAAACCTTAAACCCTGGCGAAAGGTTTTGAAGTATGTGGTATTTGTCAGTTAAATCCTGATGCAGTGGATTACTCTAAATGTCTGGGGAAATCTAATGTGACAGCGGTCGCGAAGGAGCAGGGACAGATTCCCTGCAATGATGAAATTAACTCAAATGTAGTTATGAATTATGACACATTTTTCAGCATTGTAGGAGCTGAAAAAATTGAAACATTTAAGAAGAGCGATGGGGCGGTTCTGCGAGAAAGCAGCGAAGATTTTCACTCTTTGTTCCGAATATGGAAATATTTCAAGAAAGAGAAGAACTTCAGGCGAATGTCAGGCGCTGTATCAAGCAGCGCAGCATGTGGCATGATTCAGTGTAACAGCCACTCATCCAATATGAAGGATATTGATTGCCAATCCACTAGTGGGACTCCTGAGAGAAACGGGGCAGGAAATATTATTAGCAATGTGACCCCAAATAATGCCTCACAGAACAGCCAAATAAGAGCAGAAACTAGCAATATCTCTAGCAAGAGAATGTACACAGAATAGGACGAAAAGGGTTCAACCAGCATGACCACCTTAGTAATCAAAAGAGCCCGTTTAGACCATATGGAGGAATTTCTTGTTTGGCCTGAAACTCCTAAGCGTAAGGGAAAGAAGATCACAGACAGACAGACAGCCATTTGCTGTGACATCAAAAGATATCAAGACATGTTTCAGAAGAAGCGCCTTGCTAAACTTCTCACAGAGGAAGAGAAAGAACAACGAAAAGAGAAACGTGCAGAACTGAAAGGAGAAAAGGAATGCAAGGGAAGCGACAGATGCACAATTAAAAGGAAATTATTTAGAAAGGTGGACATGAAGTATCGTGTTGCATCTGCCATGGCAAAGTCAAAAATGGGAGGGAAATACGTTGTGACGATTGCCGCAGTTCATTTCACGAAAAATGTGTACCTAACAACCACAAAAATCATATTCCCCTGGCTGAGGACGAGGATGGGTTCCTTTGCCATTTCTGCTACAATGTGAAATCAGCCAGTGAAATTGAAGATTTCACTGACAGTAGTGTGCATGATGATGATGATGATGAAGTTGGTGATCTATATAACCTAGTAAAACGTAGAATTTAAGACTGTGTTCCAAGAAAGGTATGATACACAGTTATATAGGAGTTTCTAGATTGTTCAATAAACCCAAGATACAACGTCACCAGCAGAAGTATGGAGTGGCCAATTACTGTACCACATGTGGACAATTACTGTCAGAAGTGGCCAATAACTATACAATTTTACAAACTTATAAATAATTTAATGTATAAATTTGTAATATTATTTTATCACAAGAGTCTTAGTCCTTCTTGTATTAGAAATAAATAACTATGCCAAAAATCTGTTTAAAAGAATATTTACTGCCATTCATGAATTTTATTGAATAACAAACTTCAAATTATCTTTAAGTGGCCAATAACTGTATGGTTTACCCTACTTCATCTATCACACTTATAAGTTTTGTTATACTCCAAGATCCAGCCAAACATCTCCGCAGGCAAAGCACAGATTATTGTAAAGTACTCTTGCATCTAAATCACTCGACACTTTGAAGCACATAGACACTGAGGGAATAACACAATATCAGTTATATTCTATCTAAATTAATAGATTTGAGGAACATGAATAGTTTGGAAGTAGAGAAATGGCTTCCCTAACCTCAGACTTATTCTCAAAATGATGTATGCACGCTACAGTTTTCTCATGGACTTCGAAATAATCACGATGTATATTCCTCACCCATTTCTCTCTTAATGTTCTATTCCGTAGGAAACCTAAGAATAGTTATATGAGAGGCATTGCCATAGTTAAACTAAAACCTGGTCCACCTAGTGCATTCATGTTCTTTATGGGTAAAACACGATCAAATCAAGCATATTCTTACTGTGTATAATTACATATCCTATGTGTACACTGACTCATATAAATACACTCGCACGCGTATATTCTACAAGGAAACTAACATTTATCGTCAAATTTCATAAAATTACACCGACTACATGCGATAACAACAAACCAAAATAGACACACATTTCCAACCATTCTGCCTACTCGATTCGCCATCTTTGAACAATCGAGAGCAGCATTATGGTCTGAGGATTGGAGTCGGTCTTGCTTATAGCGAGAAAACGATACCGTACGGAAGATAATCGATCGCATTTTGTGGCAAACGTTTCAGTTTCTTTAGCCCGCTGTCACACAGAGTGTCGAACGATCAAGAGCAACCAACTGGCATCGAGTACTAACGACTAAATTCATTTACCTTGTCACACTGGTCATTGATCGAGAGGAATTGACTGCACGGAAACAGCCGATACTCCCGCCCAGTACCGTACAGGCTACACACGTATTCATATTCACGAGCGGAAAATAATATATTGTGTAAACGATAATTCGGGTGAAGATATGATTCTAACATGAATATATTAGGAGAAAGGAAAGAACCAGACGATCGCAGTGGACAAGGTAAAGAGCCATGGAGAATTCCACAAACGTGTGCCTTCGTTGTGGAATGGCGAAGAAAAATTCAGGCACTAAATGGTACCGAATGCTCATCAATAATTACGGTATAAGGAATTAGAGGAAAAATTAAGTCACTAATAGACATCAGGCAAACAAATTACAGGAAAAGTGTGAGTTCTGAGGAAAGGCTGACACTATCGTTAAATTCAATATTCACAACGATTTTTTAAGGTTTAACGTCTGAAGCGATGTTCACCACCGAAACAACTACTGTATGTCCGTGGCAAAATATATCAAATAAAAGATTATTTGCAGGTACATTTCGTTGCATTCTACAAGATTCTAATAAAATATTGATAAAAAAGGACTGAAAACTGTTATGTACATAAATTTGAATTCATAATTTGAAGGTACTACAATTAACAGTGGAAGATATTTATTTAGGCCTACAGATTTCTGGACATTGGTGAGTCATACATGTCTGCATCTTACAGATTTAAGATTGCTCGCAGTACATCAGTGGATTTGTTCCTATTATATGTGATGACATTCATAGAGCACTACAGCCAGAATTCTTGACAGGGTGAACATCCAACAAAAGCCTCACAACAGTGGCTCATTGTACTTCACGTATATGACCAATACCATTTATGCTTATTTGTTTTAATGGTGCTGGTTCTTGGGACATAATTACTGTATTTTCAAATGATATTGTGAGGTGTTTATTAGATGGAGGTTAAGAGCTTTTTTCATACAACTTGGTAGAGCCCACCTACCAAAATAATAGACATATCAAGAAATGCTTCCAGTCAAAATTTACATTACCTAATGTAGAAATAGTGTGTCAAGTTTCATTACAATCCTGTAAATAATTTTGAAAGGAAGAAAAATGCACATATGTTCTGAATATTGTGAAAATGAGAAAAAGCAATGAGTTCCTTACACTGTTTCTCTCCCTCATGATCCTCTGCAAATCTCTTGTTGCCTCTCCTCTTCTTTGTTATTGTGCCATGTTCAGAACAGCAGCATATTACTTTCATGACAAGCATGCTGCTGAATTTCTGTACTGTCTTTTGTGCAAAGAATCCAGGTCCAAATCCAAAATTCGCAAGAATTACAACCCTGTCTTAATTTATATCATTGAAGACTACAGCACCTTCAAAAGCAGCTAATAGAAATCACTTCCTTTTTCAACTCTTTTATGTCGTGGTCAATTTGTGCCTGAATATCGTTAACATTTATTTTTAATTCGGCTTTCAGTTCAACAAACCTCTCAATAATTTCTTTCCTATTCTCATTAATAACCATCGTTACTTCATTTCTTAAATTCTTCATGTCTTCTTGTATTTCGGATTGTATTTCGGACATTGGTAACCCCACCGATATCTTCTCTTCCTGCATTACTTTTGAGTTTTGTTGAACCACTTCGGTAACTGCGTTGATTTTCTCTAATTTATCTGCTGGTGGCCTCTTGCCTTTCCTGATTCTCCTTCCTCAAAGTTTCTTGTGATTCTCGCATTTCCTTTGCAGTTGTTTCTTGTGATTCTCGTATTTCCTTCATCGCAGTCTGTTATGATTCTCGCATTTCCTTTGCAATTGTTTCTTGTGATTCTCGCATTCTTTTTAAAGTAGCTTCTTGCGCTTCCTGTAACTCACGCGTTTCTTTCGCGGCAACTTACTGTGACTCTTGTACCTTCGTCTCTCTTCCTGCCAATTCCTCTAGTAACGCTTTAACTTGCGCCAGCGACGCCATTATTATTTCGTTATTAATAATTCAGTGTTTTAAAATGTCTCTATGTTTCCTACCAGTTCCTCAAATGTCGCCCTATACCTATCACTATCTCTACCTCAACAAACAACAACCAAAGGTTAATTGCCTGGATCCTGATGAACCAGAAACTCATACCGAAACGACCAATAGCTACCATAACAGATACGAATGAATAAATAAATAATTCAGACTTTAACCAACAGAACTAACATTCCTGGCTTATCCTTCCAAATTCTTATTTGCCTAATTAAGCCTTCTTACTGTCATCATTACTCTTCGTATCATGCATTTTCGATATATATATATATATATATGAGTTTAATATCATATTACATGATCACATTTACACCTCAGCTCGTATATTCCTTGCCAATATTATTGTTCCCTCGGAGGACGTCAAAATCATCATGTAAAACATACTCGAGCCTTGACGTTGGGCAGCCATAAAATCTTAACTATAGTATTTGACCGTTCGTGGACGCGTGTGGTCCGGAAAATGATAATCTTCTTCAGTTAGGCCTCGGCTAGAATTCAGCGGTTCGCGTGAAAATCCACTCAAGGGCATGGCCCTTCGACGAGTACCGGTCACATCTCATCAAATGTTAATTGAGAGCTAATGATTCTACGTCCTACCTAATTATATTTAGGCTCTTAAATATCAGTCAAGAAATGACAACCACAATAAAAGTTTGGAAGGACATTAAATTTTAATGAAATAATTCTAAGGAGATATAATAATAATAATAATAATAATAATAATAATAATAATTTGAATAATCAACATAACGGAGAAATATCATTATACAAATCCTATCGCACTCTGTTGGTTCTGAAATCCATCTTTTAAACATTATTTAACATTAGATCCAAATATTAGAATAATTCGAGACAGTCTTTCAAATGCTTCCATTATGAAGGAAATTATTAATCACTCAAGAAAATCTGTCAATTATAAGTCTTTCACTTTTTATTTGTTTGTTCATTCATCTTTAAATCACCTTTACCCGTAGCTTACCTTCCCTGTTCTATCTAATCTGTCATTCAACTATTTACCTAGCTAATGAACAACTTGAATTCCCTTAACGGTCATTTCTCTAACATAATACGGAATCATATCTACTAATCAACCATGACAAATAATTCCATAAATAAATGATCACAGTGCCGTTACTCTCATCTGGATACTCAGCGTTACCGTATCTGGAAAATAACATCTGCTAACTACTGACAAAATCAAATAATACGGTGTTAGAAGGTCTGCGCTGCATCAGCTTCCTCTCCATTTTTGCTCAAAATAATTATAATGCTCAAATAACTACATCAAGCAATACTTAGAGTACAAACACATAATAGCAGGTGACATCGACCCCAAAATACATCTGTCTACTCTTCGGATGTGTTAATTATCGAGGATCCTATCTGTGCGTCCGCTCATCTGTTCATTTACTTTATGCTGTATCATAATTCATACCATGATAAAGCCTATGCGCTAGACAGTAATTTTTTCGAAATACCTTTAGATTCCAGCGTTATATTACATCGCTTGTCTATCCAATACTTAAAATACGCAGCGAACATTTCATTCAACAACATTATCCTGACTCATTGACCATATCGAAGATTAAACATACCACCGTACCATGCAATTCAATAAATCTCATCCACAATCATTACCGCACAAAATCATAACATCTGACGACTCTACGCTCGCCATACTTCATCAAAATGTGAACCACATCAATATTATTACTCGAATAAAACAAGCGTAGGCATCGAAGGGCCTTAATTCCACGCATATGAACTTCACACAATTCCACTGAATAAACACATCAACGACGTTCTGCGGAACAAGTCATATAAGACGATCACAACATTAAAAATATTACACACACACATTCAGAGAACTTACCTGCAAACACTCGATATTATCTTACCACGATTAACTTCCACAGTTAGTTCACTGGTATAAGTTTTATTTTTTTTACTTCATTTCAATATAGGCACCTGAGCCAAGGCTCTTCTTGGTGCAATACAAATAAATGACAGTGACAGCTATATTCACAGTGTGATTACAAAATAAAATACAGTAAGTACACTGACTGACAGAGCAAATGCAACACCAAGAAGGAGTGGTTCGAAAGGGATGAAAGTTGGGGAAAAAACAGAGACGGCACGGACGAATAATTGATGTTTATTTCAAACCGATATGCAGGTTACACAATGCGCACGGCATCGACTCAGTAGGATGTAGGACCACCGCGAGCGGCGATGCACGCAGAAACACGTCGAGGTACAGAGTCAATAAGAGTGCGGATGGTGTCCTGAGGGATGGTTCTCCATTCTCTGTCAACCATTTGCCACAGTTGGTCGTCCGTACGAGGCTGGGGCAGAGTTTGCAAACGGCGTCCAATGAGATCCCACACGTGTTCGATTGGTGAGAGATCCGAAGAGTACGCTGGCCACGGAAGCATCTGTACACCTCGTAGAGCCTGTTGGGAGATGCGAGCAGTGTGTGGGCGGGCATTATCCTGCTGAAACAGAGCATTGGGCAGCCCCTGAAGGTACGGGAGTGCCACCGGCCGCAGCACATGCTGCACGTAGCGGTGGGCATTTAACGTGCCTTGAATACGCACTAGAGGTGACGTGGAATCATACGCAATAGCGCCCCAAACCATGATGCCGCGTTGTCTAGCGGTAGGGTGCTCCACAGTTACTGCCGGATTTGACCTTTCTCCACGCCGACGCCACACTCGTCTGCGGTGACTATCACTGACAGAACAGAAGCGTGACTCATCGGAGAACACGACGTTCCGCCATTCCCTCATCCACGTCGCTCTAGCCCGGCACCATGCCAGGCGTGCACGTCTATGCTGTGGAGTCAATGGTAGTCTTCTGAGCGGACGCCGGGAGTGCAGGCCTCCTTCAAACAATCGACGGGAAATTGTTCTGGTCGATATTGGAACAGCTAGGGTGTCTTGCACATGCTGAAGAATGGCGGTTGACGTGGCGTGCGGGGCTGCCACCGCTTGGCGGCGGATGCGCCGATCCTTGCATGCTGACGTCACTCGGGCTGCGCCTGGACCCCTCGCACGTGCCACATGTCCCTGCGCCAACCATCTTCGCCACAGGCGCTGCACCGTGGACACATCCCTATGGGTATCGGCTGCGATTTGACGAAGCGACCAACCTGCCCTTCTCAGCCCGATCACCATACCCCTCGTAATGTCGTCTGTCTGCTGGAAATGCCTCCGTTGACGGCGGCCTGGCATTCTTAGCTATACGCGTGTCCTGTGGCACACGACAACACGTTCTACAATGACTGTCGGCTGAGAAATCACGGTACGAAGTGGGCCATTCGCCAACGCCGTGTCCCATTTATCGTTCGCTACGTGCGCAGCACAGTGGCGCATTTAACATCATGAGCATACCTCAGTGACGTCAGTCTACCCTGCAATTGGCATAGAGTTCTGACCACTCCTTCTTGGTGTTGCATTTGCTCTGTCAGTCAGTGTATATAATTTAAGATGATGTAATAGATAAGATAGGACAAAGCTTCCTAACCATAATTACCATACTACTTCAAGTATTTAGTTACATTACTCTTGAAGATAGATAAAGTTGGTAACATTTTTATATTTTTGGAAGCGAGTTATCCATAGTTATAGAAAAATGCCAAAAAGAGAATTTTGACATTAACTAGTGGAATGAATCTGATTGTAGTGAATATTATAAATAATTCTTGTTTCATAATAATGAATCTGTGAATTGGTAATTACTGATGTGTTTGAGCGGACTAATTTGTTTTCAGTGTTATAGATCATAATTATAGAAGCCTTTATGCGGAGGTTTGGAAGTGATAATATATTACAATATTTATACAGATCTTTAGTCGGTGTCAGAATGGGCAGTTTGAAAATTATTTTTAGTGCTCTCTTGCTAACCGAGCTCGATAGCTGCCGTCGCTTAACTGCGGCCAGTATCCAGTAATTGGGAGATAGTGGGTTCGAGCCCCACTGTCGGCAGCCCTGAAGATGGTTTCTTTGGTTTCCCATTTTCACACCAGGCAAATGCCGGGGCTGTACTTTAATTAAGGTCACGGCCGCTTCCTTCCAATTCCTAGGCCTATCCTATCCCATCGCCGCCATAAGACCTGTGTCGGTGCGACGTAAAGCAAATAGCTCTCTTCCTAAGGACCTCTACCTTTCCAAATAATTCTTTATTACAGCATGCCCGGACATGTATCATATAAGAGATGTGGCTTTCAATAAGAGCATAGTAAATACCCTTCAACAACCCACGAGAAAACTTATATCGCAATCTACTGAGGATACCAATCACAGGGATAATTTTACTACAAATAGTCTCCACGTGATTACTGCGCGACAGATTTTCATCCATAATCAGTCCTAAGAATTTAGTACTGTGCACTTTCATTATTCTTTGATTGAAGAAAAGGAGATTTTTATCCAAATTTAATACATATAAAGGTTTGTGAAAATTTATGTAGTTTGTTTTTGTTAGATTGATAGTTAATCGGTTGGAATTATGCCATGTTTCAAGTAATCGAATATCCTGTTGCATATTTTGTTCAAGTTCATTATTGCTAGAGCCTGTATAAAAATATTAGTGTCATCAGAAAAATGGATAGTCTTCCATTTAATTTAAGGTGACCAATATCATTAATGAAGATAAGAAACAATAAATGCCCAAGCACAGAACCCTGAGGCACACCGTCGCTTAACTGCGGCCAGTATCCAGTAATTGGGAGATAGTGGGTTCGAGCCCCACTGTCGGCAGCCCTGAAGATGGTTTCTTTGGTTTCCATTATTTAGATTAGGACTTTCACTTTTAACTAAAGCAGCACTTTCTTTAAAATATGTCATTAATTTATTTGTTATGATATCCGAGGTATCCTCTTCATTTATAGTTAATGGCGTATGAGACATGTATTTTTCCATAGATGGGACATGGTATTTTGTAGGTTGCATTACATAATTTCTTTGTGTATTCATTTTGGTTGTAATATTAATATCCAAGATTAATAAATTGTGATCACTCAGATCATTTATTATGTTATATATTTTATATTTGCAGACTCTGTTTATGTAAAAATGATCTATAAGTGTACTAGGTGTCAATGAAACTAGTAGGAAAGACAGTGTTACGTGAACTCTGATTACAATACCCACAGAGATTCTGAAGCTCAGTAGATATATGACTATTTTCTAATTTATTTATATTAAAGTCGCCAACAGTAATACAAAATGTTTTACCACTTTTATTCCAAATATCTTCTAAACATTTTAGAATATCTTTTGGAAAATTTGGTATGAGGGTTATTTACTGCTACTAAGTGAATGTCATTTACAACACCCTTTATCTCGATTAATAATTTACTATATGAATTGGCATTACTGTTAATTGATATTAATACATTAGGCTTATACGGTTCCTTTATGTAAATGGCAATTCCACCACCCCTATTATGTGATCTAGAGCAAAAGAGACCATCATATCCATTTAGATTAAAATATTTTTATTCCTCAGGAGAAACCCATGTTTCAACAATTACAATGATTTCAGGATATTGTGCTTCCTGTATTGTATAAAGTAAATTACTCCACTTATTACGAATACTTTGGGAGTTGATGTATAGAATTCTAATTACATCTTTGTAAGTAAGCTCCTGTAGTTCACTTAGTTGGAATTCAGAACCTTCCATAAAGAATAACGTGGATTATTCATGTAGCTACAAGTAAATAGCCTACCTAAGTCCTAAGGGGAAGAGAGAGCTAAGACATCATCTATGTTTTTGATATGTATAATGCTAGAAGTATCATTTCTCCTTACAAAAATTCTCCCATCCCTTGACCACACATACTTGAAGCCTATCGCTCTCTTAAGAAGACCTTTAGATTTAGCTGTTAAGAGCAACGAATGAAACATAATCGCGCTTAACCCTACTAAACGCTGACGGAAAGCTGAAATCCTATCTCGTAAACGGTCAGACCAACACTTCACGAAATACCAACAACCAACCCGTTAGGTTATTCAAGTCGTTTCTTAAAAGTCACCTGTATGTGATGACAAAATCTAACTTTACAATACGCTGCTACAAATAGGAGAAGGAAAGACAATACATGGGTACCTAACGTTGAAGACACAGACGTTCATTCCATCCTTCAGGTTGTAATATTTCAGGACATCTGTTTTATGTTATTTCGGTCATTCCAGCGGAGTTCGGATCCATCAGGGATCCAGTTAGTTTAAGCACACATCTCCATCTTATTGATGTTCTTGATCATAATTATTATCACTCTTGCTGGCCTCCAACCCTGAAACTTGGACAAAGTTAATTAGAGTTTAAACAAATTTTATATCCACACATTCATTTACTGACACTCGACTGCATGTATCGGTGCCATATAATCAATTATTAATCTTATTCAAGCTATATGATCTCTCAAAATTCTACAAATTTCCTCAGTTCTTAGCATACATCAGAGCTGTTCTCAATGTCGACCTACTATCTGCTTTTTTCTTCATACATTGTCACAAAAAATCCATTTTAATTATCTCACAATAATAATGGAATCGATTTAATGATTCATAAAACTACCATATTATGATCTCCATTACACATGTTTCTGACATTTGAGGAACTTTGACATTACAGTCACTCTTTTCACTCGCAGAACTTCGCAAGGAAAACATTCTACCATTTATTTACTCTTCCAACACATATGATACGTCACTTCGCACACGCCTTCTTGATGGTTAACCGTGCATGATTTTAAGTTATTCCATGGCCTCTGCTATGACGTCCCCGGACTAAATGTTATGTATGACCTTTTCTCTTCACAGGTGTTGACCTAATTTCTCATTACTGCAACTTTTCCACCCACGCCATTTGCCCCATAGAACCACATGACGGCATGATAATCCCCAAAATATCGGGATACCGCCATATAGCACCATACGTCAAGGCTCTATGGTAAGGGACTTCTTTAACTAGAGTCAAATGCCACCTCATCTGGAAAGAACGAAAAAGAAAATCCTTTTCTTTGATGGGTGAGCAAAAGCTCATCCGACCGTGCAAGGATCAACTGCACCCCTCCGTTCCGTAGAATCAAACCACTGGCCTCCCAGGGCCATGGTGCGTTCGCGGCAAAAGATCGAAAAAATAACACATAACTAACTTAAAGCCATAAATGAACGGAAGGAAATTTGGGATGCAATGTTTTCCGGCAAAATGACAGGCAAACAAAAGTTTAATTACCTATTTATTAATCCTTGATAAATCAAATTAATTAAAATTGACCCTGAATACTTATAATATAATCATAATGGAATATGCAAAGTCCGATGGACTAAGTACAAAATTGTGAAAAGTCAAAGTTGATTTCTCCTTTCCCTCTTTCCGACATGACGATAAATATTACATTAAAATTGGTATAATATATTTTTAAATCAGAAATATCCTTATAAATGCGACGGTTATCGTTAAGAACTTTCTTCATTATCAGAAGAAACAATTATCTATACAACAAAAAATTTTTGAAGATAACTTGGAGTGGTCACCTAGCTAAATTAATTATTATTACAAATAAGTAAACAAAAGAATAAGTGAATACTAGTCGATAACATCATAATCATAAAATAAATAACAATGACCGATGTCGGGTCCAGAAATCGAACCCACATCCCAATGAATCCAATGACAAAATAACGAATATAGAGCTCGTTTTGTCATCCAAATAAAATGTAAAACATAACTAAAAGAACGTATAAAAAGGAAAATATGTACACATAATTTAAAAGGAACAATAAACAATATACGCATGCAATTTGCTGTATTATGAAACAGAAAATAAATCGTGTGACAACAAAAATCCATGGTTGCCTCAGAGTTCGAACCGATGATATCCAGGATGGCACCGACAAACGGGTCTATAAAAACTCCCTTTCTCAGTTAATCATAGGGTCAACAAATCAATAATAATACTGGCGTTCCAGTTATTTAATTTCATTATAAAATTAAACATGAAAAAGTTAAAAGAATCCTTTAAACTATAATCGGTTTTCTGGAGACTTCCCTGCCTTCATTCTAAGTGGAATAGCTCGAACAACACAGTAGACAGTGACCCTTTACAAGGGACGAGCTCCCGTTCCCCTTCAAGTTGTAAATCTTTCGACGTCATGCCATAACAAGTAATGGCCTGGTGTGGCAGAAAATATCTTGTTAACAGCTGAAGGCGAGACCAAATCGTCTCCCTTAGAATCCATCATTGTTAAATAATCTCATTTGAATACATATTCTCAAATCATATTCCAAAGCTCCACTGGCTTATTAATTCATTGCCCTGTCACAATTCTTTAATTCAATATCAAGCCATTATTCATCTTCTCATATTCACATCCTTAGAATGACCGGGTTCGCATCCATCCGATTACAGAAGTTATAACAGCCAAAGTTTTCCTACATTTTAAACTCAGACAAATAAAATCAAATATGGATTTTCAACATATCCATAAGGTTATTCTCATATACAGAAAGGGAAAATATTTGCCATTAAAGTAAAACACTAATCTCAATGGGAGAAGTGTGTTCGTTGTCCAGGCTTGTCACAAGTTAGGCAAATAATTAATACAGCCATCTACAAATATTATCACGCAAATTACGTGAAAATAAGAGTGCCTACCTATCTTGAGGTTATAAACCGATAGTCCATTTTGAAGGCAAAATCACCGTGCATTATCACAATAAGCTTGGATATCTCGTAAATAAATTATACATATCACGGTTTGGGATCAGTACAGATACAAATCTGCATTTTTCCCACCTAATCTAAGCACTCTCAGACTAACTAATATTTTTCATCAAATCACGGACATGCATTACATTAGATATATTTTGAAGCCCATGTAGTAGACTATTAATTCCATCTAGATGAATATAAATTATATGAAGACCACTCACAAGTTCTCTCTCTAATTCAAGAATACATGCAATTTACATTTCTAATCTAATTTATGTGATCTACATATTAAATAACCGCGCATTTATTTAGAAAAATTATTACATTTTAGTACTTATCATCATGTCGGGAAATTCTAGGCTAGAGAATAGGAAAAGGCCCTCATCGTCTTTTAAGCTTCCATGGCGCTGACGTTGGTCACAGGTTCGTTTCCACTGCTATACTCCTGCTGAACGCTTTCATAATCCAGGGTCTTCTTCTACACCATACCAACTTTGATGATGTTGACATATGTTGCGTCACTTTAACAAAAAATACTCTAACACTTTAATGATGTTGACATATGTTGCTTCACTTTTATTAAAAGTACTGTAACACCTTTATGATGTTGACATATGTTGCGTCACTTTAACAAAAAGTACTGTAACACTTTAATGATGTTAACATATGTTGCGTCACTTTAATAAAAAAACTAGTGTAACACCGTTCTTGCTGTCACATTACTTCAGCCCTTTTAATACTATCATTTGTAGATAATTTTAATAGTCTCGAAGATGCAAAATGTATATTTCCACTCTGAAATACTAGTAAAGTCAGAACACCAGCAAACCGTGGTTCTGCCTTGAATCCTTCGCGTCGAATGGCAGTGGTGGCATCACCGCCATCCCTTTTAAAAGCTTTCCCCTACTCACACGACAAACAGTGGCTAGTCCCGACTATTTTTTAATTAATAGTTCAACATGTCGTATGGCATCGGTAATGCACTCAAATGCGTGACTCAGACTCTTAAGTAGTCTTGTTATGTGCGGAACTGCATCGATCGGCCGTTTATTTAAAATTAATTATCTAAATATTGCCCCTACAGAATCTCCCATGATGGTTCTGCGTACATAGTGAGCGTACTGACGCTAAGTTGTTGTATAATCCAAATGATCGCGTATTTTCCACACGTTAATATTTTATAAAAATTTGAATTTCGGCAGAGGTCTATTATGAAACCATATAACATCCAGTGGCGGTTCGTGCATGAAGGGCTTTTGGGCGCCGCCCCGCCGCCTTTACTAAAACACGTAACATAATTTCACTCCATAGCGGGTTATATAAAGTGATGGACAAATGTAGCAAAGTCTAACTTATGGTAGTGTGTTATTCAGTTAGTCAATGTTATCTTTATTGTTTTGGCTGTAAACGTTTCGCTTTTATATTTTCAAAGACATGGCAAAGGCTGTCTGACCGTGGCATCCGTTCAGCAAGCATCATGTTTTCTCTTTGGTCCAACACGATGTTTTCTCTTTAGACATTAGGCGGTCGGGTGCTGTCAGGAGAGCCCCCAGTAAGTTCCTAGAGTTTAACAAGAGCGAGGGGTGCGGGAGGAGCCTTGGAAGACGATTTGGTCTTGTCAGGGGAAGGAAGAATGCAGTGGGGGCTGTATGCTTAGAGCATTTAATACTTGGTCTGTCCGGCAGAGCCCGTAGCAACGCCGCCAACCACTTTACAATGTACCTAGGCCTTTTCCCACACGTCTCACGTTAACTGTTGTTAGAGGTTAATTCCAAAACTGTTTACAAAACAATGGATTCCATTAGACTGACTATTTAAACAATTCCGTTCTAAAAATAAGCTAAAGTAAAGATTTAAAATCTAATCATAAGGTGACGGCACTGTTTGTACGTTGGTCACATTGCTTTGAGATTTGAGGAAGCCGAAAGGAACTGAATTGTTCTCGTGAATGTCACTGTCGTTTGTGATCAGTGAAACAGGAGTAGCCGTGATTGCAGTAGCTGTTAGCCGGCTAATGTTTGTACAATTCCGATGACAACGTCAGAAAATGAAAGGTGCTTCTGTACGCTGAAAACGATTAAGTCGTTCACTAGGAATACCATGGAGGAAGACCGACTTAACGCGCTTGCTATGTGCTCCATCGAGAAACAGCTGTTGGCAGTTCCTAACTTCAACGAATATGTCATCAACCACTTCGCAGAGCAGGAGAGGAGAATGGATTTTGTATACAAGCAAGTCAGGTAAGGTATCGTTACCTACTTTCTTGTATTATTTTCATGTGAATCTTCATCCCGTCATCATCATCATCATCATCATCATCAAAGTACGAACTTTATACTTATAATAACAATTGACTGACCTTTCGTAATCTACTAGAATTGTTTTTCGGATTCAGTTGTGCAGTTTTCTTGTTAGTGGTGTTCGTTCTGCTGTCTTCACGCTTCACTTCACTTCGCTACACGTGTTGTAATATATTAGCCTGTTTTTTTGAACCTCAACCTGAAAAGTATATCGAGTCATGAATTTAGTGGTTTTGTGAACATAAGTATATGTTTATTGTCGATGTTTTAAGGGTATGAAGGTTGTAATGCTTTCGGATTTGCGATGCCTTAAGTTTCTACTTTTTTCCGCTTTGAGATATTATCTGATTTTCGCTACGTGATCGTTCTGCCTCGGAAAAAGATACCTACAGTATTTAGCCAGTGTCATATTATTATTATTATTATTATTATTATTATTATTATTATTATTATTATTATTATTATTATTATTATTATATTTCATCTACAATTATCAGGGCGCTGGCCAGTGAAAACTGGTCCGTTGGAGAGTGGGGTGGGAGATGACGGCACAGCCCTACCAGAATAAAATGTCACGAACCGCCACTGATAACATCCCGAGGTTTCCCATACAAATTGTTATGCAAATCTAGAAAAATTATCATACAAATGAAGCTTGCAAGCTGGCATCGCCGCGTTTCGGCCATTTTTTCAATGGGTGGAGGTATCATTATTGACTTTCCTTGCTTGACATTTTTCATCTCTCTCTCTCTCTATCTGGGGATTCTTTTAGTTAAGACGGAGTTGTGTTTACCAGGCTAGAAAGGTTGTGTAAGCATGTGCAACCTAATGCAACTTTCTGTAACATGTACAAGGGTGCTTAACAAAGGTTTTTCACTGCCTAAAATAATTAATAAATAAATATGTACATGACCGATACGGTCACATTACTGATCTCTGCTTCGTATCTGAATTATTCTTAACTCAGTCTTATGTATACCACGGGATTCTGAGCTTGATTTTTCTATTTCACTCCGTGAGATTCACCATAAATATGCGAGTTGTATAGGTTTTCATGCGTGATGGAACGCATAAGCTGGCCGTATTCCGGTGATTCACATACTTCTGTGCCGTTCCCAATGATCTGTTTATTTTATAACTTTCAATGACTTCTTCGCTCTCGACCTCGACATCATTGAAATGTTATAATATGTACATTCTCTGCCATAATAGCCCCTTAATATCACATCACACAAAATGCAGTATTATATTTTGTAGATTAAAATCTACAAAACGTTGGTAGAAACATCTGTCAAAATAGATACAAATGAATTTTTCACCTTTGTTTTTCATTGTTTACGTGGATCTACAGCACAATAAATAAAATAATGGGTCTACCTTGGTGCCCTCAGTAGGTCTATATGTTATTAATAAATTATAAGTAACAGACATGAAAGTAGTGATTGCAGGTGCAATCGCGTATCAATGGCAGGAGAGTACTTGGAATGAGGAGATAAAGGCTACCTAAGTTACAAAGGTATAAGGTGGCAGGGAGGGATTCTGTCAGGTATAACTGCGGTAAGAAGTTTGTCCTACGTGAACGACTTGGTCTACTGAAACTGTGCAATCTAATATCTTGCCACTTTAAAAAGGATGCCCCCTGCGGGTGGGCGACGCACATGTAGAATACACCCGCGGTATCCCCTGCCTGTCGTAAGAGGCGACTACAAGGGGCGACCCGGGGATTATTGAATTAGAACCATGAAACTACTCTTGATTCGTACCATCATGCGGGGAACACCATGGGTTGCATGTAGTTGAGAGTAGTATCACTAAATTGGTACGAATTAGGTTTGTGATTAGTTCCAGTAAAAGGCCTGGCCTGGTGGATTCCAGTACCCGTGCGTTGTACGCATGTAGGCAACACCGCGGGTCTGGGCGTAGCCTGTGATTTGTACCGCTATATGAGCGGCACCATGGGTCAGCGTTGCCTGTGATTGGTACCCGCTATGTGAGGAACACCACTGGAATACCGGGGCCCGTGACTAGTACACCTAGGTGAGGAGCCTTACCGGCTTGCGTTGGCTATGAGTGGCGCCATTGTGTGAGAAACACCATAGGTCTGCGTTCCCTGTACGAATTGCAATACTTGTGAGTAGTACCATCTTGTGTGGACCACCGTGAGTCTTCGCTACTTTTGATCAGTACCCCCAAAATGACAAATACCATGGTTCTACTTTACTCGCGACATGTACCATTCTGTGGGGCCTTAGACGTGAATTTAGCACCCCTTCAGACATCAAGCATCACTGTGCTTTATAAATGGTCCCTTGGTCAGTAATACTCTAATTAACTACCTTCTTTTTGAGTCTGATCCACTGTTTTTGTTTGTTTGTTTTTGGTTTTTTGTAGGGTTCATGTCCATCCATTCATTCTTCATGACATTTTTTTATTTTATTTTGGTCAGTGGATGAATTTGATTTTTTTGTTATATCATTTCGTACCATTAGGGACCGATGACCTCGATGTTAGGCCCCTTTTAACAACAAGCATCATCATCATCATAAAAAGGATGCAATGATTATGACATGAAAATTAGTTGTTTCAAGACTAAAGTGATGGCAGTAGGGAAGACACCTAAAAGAGAACTGAATGTCAGGTTGGGAATACAAAACTAGAACAAGTAGATAATTTCAAATAGGTATTTAGGATGTGTATTCTCCCAGGATGGTAGTATAGTAAGCAACATTGAATATAGGTGCAGTAAACCTAATGCAATGAGCTTGCAGTTGCGATCAACAGTATTCTGTAAGAACGCAGTCAGCTCCCGGACAAAACTACTCATGTCTTTACACTGGTCTGGTTTTAGACCATCTGTGCTGTACAAACGTAGTGCAATGAGTTTGCAGTTGCGATCAACAGTATACCGTAAGAAGGAAGTCAGCTCTTGGACAGAGCTATCAATACGCCGGTCTGGTTTCAGATCACCTGTGCTGTACAACTGCTTACTACATACACACAGAAAGAACCTACTACCTGTACTTCAAAATACTCCTTTTCTTGTAAATCATACATGTTCTACCACATGAAATATACAAATTTCTGTTAGGTCATCAGCCCAGAGGCTGGTTGGATCCTCACATAGCATCACCAAAGGCTATGCAGTTATAGGGAAACCATAAAAACTAATGGCAGTACCAAATGAGGCGTACTGGGCAAGATGAGTAGTGAGGTAGTTTGCCATTGCTTTCCTCACATCTAACCCTATGAGCAACACCCTTCATGACACTCAGACAGACTGGTTGTGTTGTTGTAAGATGTTGTAATAATTGTAATAATGAATTAAAATTGGAGTTAAAGTTACTCTCCCATCAGGTGCTATACATATAACTCACTGACGATTCCAATAAATATTGATAGATAAGTATAAGGAAAATTGATTTTTAAAAACATTTCTCAAGGACATAAATTTTATTAGATTCGTTCTTGGTCTAATATTGTATAAAACAGTTCTTGAATTTTAACTCTGAAAACCCTTCGACCTACTTCATTCATTCTTTCCATGTCATCACGAAGACACTAAAAATAACATTGATTATCTTTTCTTTTATGTTTTCAGTATCTTTTCTAACTATTTACTTAACACATCACTGTCACTTTCACATATCTGTTTCTTTTATTTTTCACTGCTGGCAGAGCTGTTGTCGAAGCAGAAGTCAGTGGATTGAAAGTTGAAGTCCCTTCAATAATTTCTGAACTGCAGGAGTTAGACCCCTCCAACACAAATTATTTCTACCTCCTCCTCTATTTCAGATTGATGAAAAGGCTCTCATGCACCAGGTGCCACTTACATAGACGTGTTTGAAATAGAACTGAAAAAATGAACAAAATAATGCAATTCTTCTAAATTGGAGCTACATTTTAGTCTGGACACAAGCCTTCTGTTGAAGAAATTGTTAGTTTCAATAATTATTTTAGTAAGATGATTCTTAGGTTAAATGATATATTACTTTCTGTTATATCTGATACATTAATGAACTGATGGCCTACAGATTGAATCTTCCCCTCACTCTTTCACAACTAGAACACTGGTCTGTAGTCTAGGCCTACTTTAAAAAATAAATATTACAGAATTGTACCTTCTTCCAGCAATCAAGGGTTCCAGAAAGTTGAGGGCATTGAAGTAGACCCATTTCTTGTTTTCTGTACAGCAGAACCTGGGAGTAGAGGGAGGATATTATCTCTCCAAGTTCGACATCTAACCTTCAGAATTTGTCATATTTTGGCACAACTTTTTCCTGAAACATGGAATCAGAATATTGTGACAAAGAAAATATGCACGTAGTAGGCCTACTTATGGCATAGGCCTACACTTATTTGTTCTTAAAGCGAACAATGGTATTAATTTCATTAGGTACGAGATGGATGTTAGGAAAGCACTGTTTATGTTTTCAAAACATTTCTTCAATTAAGTTACAAGAACGAAAATTACTACTTCTCCTAGTGTAACTTTCTTCATCAATGTATTCCGTGTAATATATTTTATCAATAATTAATCTAAGATAACACTATTCATAAGATAATCATAATAAATCTAATTATTACCAGTTTTCGTCCCAATTCTCGACGCGATACAATGCCATACACAATTCACGGTCTCCCTATTACTATATCCATGGAGTCTAGGATTATACACCACTTTGTTTTCATACACTAGGCAAATTAATGTTTCGATTTCATGTTACCACTATGTTACGTCCGCCATTATCGAACGACTGCTTCTTCTTCATCTTCTTCTCCTTCTCCTTCTTGCTGATTGGGGGTTTGGCTTTTTTTAATGTTACCCAGTCGCAGAATTTTGGGGATTATCAGTCCATTTGTTTTTAAAAAACTTTCCACACAAGACACACTTAATATTATCCGTCTCACTTGAGTACTTTTAGCACTCATGTATACACATATCGATGTCTATATACTATGTATGAAGTCAAAGAACTGTTGTCGTAATGTTGATAACAAATGAATGTAGGAGTAGTGGTAGGACGCCGATTCAAATCCACTTTGTGGTGGGGTGGGCAGGGAGCGTTGTCTGTGCTCTGATTGTTGGGTGGGATGCGGGCGGGGTCTTTGCTGTGATTGGTGGGGGCGGGTGGTGCTGAGGGGTAGGGTGGGTGTGCGGTATGTTCTCTGGGGGTGGAGGAGGGGAGGTGAGCGCGGGCGCACGATGGTGGGGGTGTGGCCTCCACCCCCTTGGCGGGGTTGCATGCAGGTGCGCTCTCCTGCTGAGTCAACCACGTTACCCTTTGTGCAGCTGTGTGTGTGTGTGGCAGGTGCGCTCTCCCGCTGAGTCAGCATCGTTCCCTCTCGCTCCCCCGCTGAGTCAGCCCTGTTTCCCCTTCCCCTCCTTGGTTCTTTTGTGTGGAAGGTGCGCTCTCCCGCTGAGTCAGAATCCTTTATCTCTTATTTTTAAACATGCATGCAGGTGCGCTCTCCCGCTGAGTTGGTTTGCACTGCGCTCTCCCGCTGCCATGAATTTAGTATATATATAGCCTGCATTCGTTTGTGGAAACGTATTCGCTGGTTCTGCGACCTTGGTTGTGTACATCAGTGACCTATTACATATTTCCTTGATTGCTGCTCTCGTTGTTCGGGATTGACAAGAGATTTGATTCACACCTAATCTTTTGGTAAGTTTTTCTCTATGTTTCTTTGTAAAGCAATATAATAACTTGATTGAATAGGGAGGAATTTCTTTTTTGGTTTCAGAGTGTGATTTAACTGTTTGCTTTGAAGTAATGTATTTGTTGAAGAAACATTCTGTTTTATCCAAATCAAGAGGAAGCGAGTATAAACCGCTAGATCAATTAGCGGTCAATGAAGTTTACAATGTACTCTCGTACCGAGCTGTTAAAACTCGGTACGGGAGGCGAATTGTTGCAGACATTCTAGAAAAATCTGGTGATGAAGAGGTGGCAACATCAGTATTTTTAACAACTCAGTACCAAGAACGAACCAATGACGACTTAGAGGAATTAAATCAAAGGGGATTGAAGCTCATATTTAAAGGCAAAATAAATTCACGTAACGAGGTAGATTTTGTTAAATAGAAAGTTTAAAAAGTCTGCTATAATATTTTAGCATTGTTCATGCATGTATAGGGAAGGGTAGCCTGCTGAGGAGGAGAAGGCGCCAGAATCTTCCCTACCTATGTTTATCTACCATAGTTTTAGCTTTGTTTATATGTGTCTAAGCTGTTTTTGTTTATATATGTGCCTAAAATATGAAATTTAAGCATATAAGTGTAAGACAGAGAGAAGGAATCGAACAGTTAGTTATAGTTTCTTCATGTCTTGAGGGTTGTAAAGCGGAAGAAGAAGAAGAAGCAGAAGAAGAAGACTGTTGGTTAAACAGTATTACACCCTTAACGTTTACTGTATACACATCAGATTCTTCGAAAGAATACTATCAAGAGCACAGGAAAAATGTTGATGAGTGTGTGTTACGTGTGATATTACAGACTCCAGGGTTGGTTAAAATGCTCATTTTTTTATAATTTCTGGTTATAACTACAAAACTCTAAGGTTTCAATCGAATGTGATAGTGTTTACTGATATGTACAGTAAGATATATCAACAGCATTTGTTATGCAGTCTTCAAGATGGGTGTGATTTCGAACTAATTCATTGTTCTTGACGTTATACATTCCCCTTATTGGTGGATTCATAAACAATTATTGAACAACAATACGGATGTACATACTGTGTACAGCAACTATCATTACTGTCTATTTAAAGTAAAGAAATTATGTCAAATGTATTAGTGTTTATTGATATGTACAGTAAGGTATATCATTAGCATTTGTTATGAAGTCTTGAGAACGAGTGTGATCTGAAACTAATTCCTTGTTCTAGTAGCGTCCTTCCGCAATGATGGATTCATGCGGATGTACATAACTGTTATTACTGTTTTTATTAAATATAGAGAAATTAGGTAAACAATGATGGAACCAAAACGTTTGAGGTTGTTAGATGAACTTTCCTTTTCTTTCGATAATGTAACAAACAATCATAAATTTGAAGAATTTTTAAGTGACACATACACCGCCGTAGAGAGTATGTTAGAACAATGCGGTTTGGACAGAGGGTTGAATGTGTCTGTAGACGTTATTCCATCAACTCGTCTTTCAATCTATGAACCCACGTTAATTGAAAATACAAATGAATTTAATACATATTGGGTAAATCTAGCTGACAGTGTAGACATTTGTATACAAAACAATTGTTTAATCGAAGTAACTGTAAGAGTGGAAAACTGTTGTATGGCTTGGACATTACTAGAAACTAGTTACAAGACGCGTATGTTTCCAGGGTCAATTAGAAATATTTGTGAGTTGAAGGATCCTAAATTGTTTTTGGAAGGGTGTTACATATGGTTTAAAAAGTATGTGCAAAAAGCGTTAGAAAGTAGTGCTCTTAAAGTAAACACATCATTGATATCTGAACACATATTGCCTAGTTCGGATCAAACAACTAAACTTCACACCAACATCAAAAATCATATTATTACTATTGGAACAGATTTACGAGAGTGGTATGAAGAAAATGTTGTGCAAGTGACCTTAACCAATTTGAGTCGCTATCCAGAGAGAGATTCTGGACGGGCTCTTAAGTCGCTGTTGGAACTGCAAATAAACATAAAGTCATGTGCAGGATTTCATGCGGGTCACCATTTGAAATTACTTTACGGTATAAGAAAGCTGTCGTTAATGTAGAATGCAACGATGACGACTGTTTTGCATAATCAATTGTAGCTGCTCTTAACCCAGCAAGAACGCATACCGAGCGTCGATCATCATATCCACACTATAGAAGTGTTTTCGAAGGAATTTCATTTCCTATGGAAATACAAAATTTGTCTAAATTTGAAAACCAAAACGATATATCGGTGAATGTGTATGGAGTAATGTATGAAAATGGAAAGTGGTTATATGCAGGACAAGATAGCAATCAACCGTTTTCAATTGTACCTATTTACATTACAAAGAAATTAGAGGGTTCTACAAGGAAGCATGTAAACCTATTTCTGCTCCAAACGGAACAAGATAACGTTGTATACCATTTTTCGTGGATCAAATCTCTTATCTCGGTTAGTGCCTTCAACAGTTAACAAACATAATCATAAGATCTATGTGTGTGAACGCTGTTTATCATACTTTGGTACACAACCCAGACTGGATAACCACATGGTTACGTGCAGTCAATTTAATCCTGTAAAGTTAGAAATGCCGAAAGAGCATGAAAAAATAGTCAAGTTTATTCATTTTAAGAATAAAGAAATAGTTCCTTTTACTATTTATGCTGACATCGAATGCGTTTTGAACCCGATTGACACGGCTATGCCAAACAATGAAACTTCCTATACAGCTCCCTTGAAATATCACAGAATGCACAGTATCGCTTAATATTTGCATTGTTCTTACAATGAAACATACAGTAGATTTAATTTATATCGCGGAGACGATTGTTGCGAATGGTTGGTTAGAGAATTATCTAGTATTGCTCAAGATATAGCACATTATTATGCTCAAGTAGTTCCGATAGAGGAACTTAATTGAGATCAGGAAGAAGAATATTTGGGAGCAACTACTTGTCATATTTGCGAAAAAGAGTTTGTCGCAACAGATGTTAAAGTTAAAGATCATGACCACTTAACTGGAAAATTTCGTGGTGCTAGTCACCAGTGTTGTAACCTTACCGAATTACATAACAGCATTTTTTCATAATTTGAGTGGATACGATAGTCATTTTATTATCAAACAATTGTGTGAGAAGATTGTAGAGGTAGAGGAGAATGATGATAATGGGAGTGAGGTATTTTTAATCCAGGAAGGGTAACATTAATATCTACTAATACAGAACGCTATAAGTCGTTTACTAAAGTTGTTCCTGTTGTTGATAATAAACCTTTCAGGCCGTTGCAATTACAGTTTCTTGATTCATTCAACTTTTTAGGCAGTTAATTAGAGAAATGTGCTTTGTACATGAAGAATGATGCTAAACATATCACGCGGAAATATTTTCGAGACGCTGTTCATTTCGA
Source organism: Anabrus simplex (assembly GCF_040414725.1). Taxonomy (NCBI): domain Eukaryota; kingdom Metazoa; phylum Arthropoda; class Insecta; order Orthoptera; family Tettigoniidae; genus Anabrus; species Anabrus simplex. The sequence continues at coordinate 82,459,778 of NC_090267.1, read as the reverse complement.
ATTGATGTGTCAAAAAGGTGTTTTTCCTTACGAATATGTAAAGTAAATAAGCGTATTAAATGAAAGAAGTTTACCACCAAAAGATATGTTTGGTAGTTTTCTTACTGGTACTTCTATTTCTGATAGAATATGAACGAGCACAACATGTATGGAAAACTTTTAATTGTGTTACATTGGGTGACTATTCAGATTTGTATTTGAAAACTGATGTGTTACTTTTGGCAGATATTTTTGAAAACTTCCGAAAGGTGTGCAGAGAGACTTATGGGTTGGATCCTGCTCATTATTTTACTGCTCCTGGTTTAGCTTGGAGTTCGCTTCTAAAGAAAACAAAAGTTCACATAGAAGTCATCACCGATGTGGATATGATGCAATTTGTAGAAAGAGGTATTCGAGGAGGAGTAGTATATTGTGCTCATAGGTATGTTGAAGCTAATAATAAATACATGAGTGATTACAACCCAGAAATACCCGACTCTTATTTACTGTACTTGGATGTAAATAACTATATGGGTGGGCTATGATGCAGTATCTCCCAGTAGGCAATTTTTCTTGGGTATAAAATGTAGACGAATTTTATGTGCTAAATGTAGATGATGAATCTGAAATAGGTTATATTTTAGTAGTGGATTTATTGTATCCTAGAGAAATGCATGATTGCATAACGATTTTCCACTTTTTCCTGAAATGAGGAAATCTCCTGCACAAAAGGCTCTTCCTAAACTTATGACTACACTACATAATAAACATCGGTATGTTTTGCATTATCTAAACTTGAAACAATATTTAAAGTATGGTTTGCAATGTTTAAACATTTACAGAATACTACAATTTAATCAAGCTCCTTGGATAAAACCTTACATATAATTGAATACAGAAAAACGTAAGCAAAGCACAAACGATCTCGATAAAACCTTTTCAAGTTAATGAATAATTCCGTTTTTGGTCGCACACTAATTAATGTGAGAAATTTAGGGACGTTAAATTGGTGACACGTTGGGATGGACCTTTTGGTGCTGGACGTTTAATAGCGCAACCTACCTTTAATAAACGAGTCATTTTCGATTAATCGTGTGCAGCTATTGAAATGGAAAGGGTGATAGTCAAGAGCGATAAACCAATGTTTGTAGGAATGGTGATATTAGACTTATCTAAAACAAAGGTAGTTGATTTTTCACTATGCGTACATGAAGCAAAAGTATCCAAAGGAGGGAGACCTTACATTAGTGTATACTGATACAGATAGGCTTATTTATCATATAAAAACTAAGTATGTTTACGCATATATAAAAGAAGATATTGCTGAATGGTTTGATACAGGGGAATATTCAGAGGATAATCCTTACAGAATTCCTGGAATGAATAGACGTGAAATAGGCTACATGAAGGACGAATTGTCAGGTGTGTTGTTTTGTACATTTATTGGACTTAGAGCAAAAATGTATGCTATAAAAACAGAAAAGAAAACTGTATCAAAAGCCAAACTACAGCGAATATGACAATAGATGATTATGAGGAGTGTTTCAGAGAAAATAAGCATATGATGAAAAATCAGTACTCTATACAATCAAATCTTCATCATGTGTTTACTGTGTGTCAAAAGAAAGTAGTTTCAACACCAGATGATGATAAACGATACATCCAATCGGATGGTATTTCAACTTTAGCGTGGGGTCATTACCGCATTGATGGTGATAGTAAAGAAGTATATGAATTATGATGTTTAATACACTAATTAAAATGTATGTACAGGAACTAATAAATTATTTGTGTACTTATTTGATTGTTATTAAAGTATAAATGAAGTGATTATATATTTAATTAGATGTAAAAGTGCTAGTTTGTAAAAATAAAAAATAATAAATTTGCATACTTTGGTTGTTTTTTAACAATAAGGAAGGCGGTGAAATAAATAATACACAAGAAAGGTTATATGATATTTATTTAATCAAGGGACATACAAAAATGTATATTTAAACATAATTACCCCATCTTCTTTATTGTTTATTTCTTTGAGCAGCAAGGACTCTTATAATACATCTCCTTCACCTTTTTTATTTACACTTACGACAGTCTTTCTTCATACTGGGAGTACCATCTATTTGAGTAGTAGCGTTTGGATCGTTGCTGAAGTAATGTTCATAACAATATTCATATTCAGGATGTTTTTCCTGAATTCGTCTGGGAGTATGTCCCAAAGAAAGGGAAGTTGATGATCAGCAAGCGAAATCAGAATCTCATCGGGCATATAACACCAGTCCAGAATGTTAAAAGATTTAAGTCCACTATGACGATATTTGTTTATAGAAGCACTCACCATACGCATAACAATACTCTCTTTAGAGAGCCAATCATTATGTGTTTATTGTGCCATAACGCACATTCATGTTTTTCTTTTTGATGTAGTTCACACGGAAAGTATTCATCATCACTAGTTTCTTCTGCTGTCAAGGCTGCTTTCGAACATCCCGCCGTGACGTGATGCTTGGTGACGGACGTGAGTGAGTGAGGCTCCACAGTAATCAAGTGATTTGAAGGTGTTATACAGCAGTGAAAGTGACAAAAATTTGCGAAAGTGTTACATTTGTATTTACCAATCAATACACACACACTTTTTGTTGGTATTGATCTTCTTTTTCTTCCAAATTCGCATTGTAAAGAAAATGGGTCGCCGAAACAACGGAGGGAAGCCCAGCCATTACCAGTGCTGCCAACGTAGACCGCCTCGTGAAGTGCGCGCTGGACGACTTCATTAATTCGGACAGCTTCCTTGAAAAAATTGTGCAGGCCATTTCGACCCGCATAACAGAAGTGGTCATAAAAGAACTTGAAAAAAGTTTTAAATTTAATATCGAAGCGTTGTCAGAGTTAACTGAAAAACTTGATAAGAAGGAGGCGGAAATCCGCAAACTGAAGGAGGATATGGACGCTAAGTGCGATTCATTGGAGCAATATAGCAGGAGAAAAAATGTAAGAATTTTCGGCATTCCTGAAAGTTCAAACGAAAACTGCGATGAACTAGTGCTCAACGTGTGCAAAGCAGTTGGTGCAGATGTGAGACTTAATGACATCGATAAGTGTCACAAAGTAGGACCTCGATCTCCAGGAAAAACACGACCTATCCTAGTGTCGGCAGGACGTCTTCACGAAGAAAAGGAAACTGAAAGGATCATCTACAACAATCCGTGAAGATCTTACGGCTGTCAGAATGTCCATCTTGAAGACAGCAATCCCGCGTTTTGGACTTACAAACACTTGGACTGATTCAGGAGACATCATAACCAAGAAGGCGGACGGGATGAAATTAAGAGTTTGCCAGTTAAAGGAACTTCCTATGGCATAAGGTTCTGTTGCAGTGCTGCTTTATCACTTGACAATGTGAGTCTACTCCCACCCTTTACCGTAAGTCACAGCCGAGAAGCTATCTTTTTATTGAGTTTAAGAAAATCTATCTATCTATCTATCTATCTATCTATCTATCTATCTATTTATCTATCTATCTATCAATCAATCATCTGTCTGTCTACCTATCCATCCATTTTCCGTATTAATTGATCTAAATATCGATTAGTTTATCTGTCTTCTTATCCTACCATCTGTCGATTGACTTTCTATTTAATCACCTTCCTAACTGGTTCTAATTTAAATCAGGCCCCCGTATTTACGTCTACATAGATCTAACATCTACACTACGTAGAATAAGCTCCTACTCGAGTTATTCTGTACGCGTAATTTGCTGTTGCACGTTATTATTATTATTATTATTATTATTATTATTATTATTATTATTATTATTATAGACAATTTAGCTATCTAATATACATAAATTGCTGATTATTCATTGGATGTGTTCGCATGCTGTGTTCTAGTTGGTTTTCACTTTAGCAATTGGCAATGCATACCACTAACAGCAGTAATCCCTCTGACCATTGCAATACTTTTCCTTGTCACACTTCCCCTTCCCCGCCCATCCCTTCAACTTGTCTACCTGCTAGTCCATTGACCCGAGCCCCACCCCTTGAAGCTACAACACACATTCTCCAGTCAGCCCTAAATAGACATAAAAGCGCACTTCACATATGTCACCTTAATGCCCAGAGTTTAGTTTCTCAAACTCGTATAGATGAACTAAAAGCAATTTTCATTCCACTGTCCTTTGATATCATCTTTTGCAGTGAAGGTTGGTTGAAAGTCAAACATCAAGCTAAGAATCTTGAATTACCTGGCTACTGCCTTCTGAGGAATGACAGACTTGGCAAAGGGGGAGGTGGGGTCTGTGCTTTTGTCTCTTCGCGCTTGAAACCTCAAATTATCTGTCAGTCGCCTCAACAGTACGAGCGTAAACCTGAGTACATGTTCATAGAGATACAGGTCGCTACTGTGAAATGCTTGGTAGGTGTAGTATACAAACCGCCTAAAGCTCGCCGTCTGAATGACTTAGAAACTGATATTAACAGACTATTACCTATGTACGAACATTTTATAATGATGGGAGATTTTAATACAAACCTTCTAGATCCAGATTCTTCCGAAGCCACTCATCTATTGAATACGTTTCAGGCATGCAGCATGGCGGTCCTCCCACTTTCTCCTACTCACCACACTAAAACTTCACACCCACTACTGGACCTAATAGTAACGAACAACCCTGACAGAGTATTACATCACGGTCAGACATCTGCTCCCTGACTGTCAGCCCATGACATCATCTTTATGTCTTACACACTGCAATGCCCTAAACATAAACCTAAGTACGTGACTTACCGAGACTATAGCCGTATTAACAACGAAAAATTATTGGAAGACGCTTTTTCGATGCCGTGGCAGGAGATAACTCATAAAACTAATTTTGACGACATGGTCACCACTTTCAATAACATGATACTACATATTTTTGACAAACATGCCACTATACGAACAGCACGCGTCTGTAAAAGACTCTCCCCGTGGCTAAATGATGATATTAGAGCAATGATGGCTAACCGGGATGCAGCTCATAGGAAATATAAACATTACCTGACAGAGGAAAACTTTATCTATTACAAACAACTACGTAATAAAACGACTCAGTCAGTAAGAAACGCTCGACTACGGTACGCCCATGAACTTATAAAACCTGACGTAAGACCCGCTACTTTATGGAAGTCAATCCGCCATTTCGGACTAAATAAACCGGACAAGGTAGACGATTTGGAAGTTTTTCTTGATGAATTGAATAATCACTTCGTATCCTCCCATGTACAATTGAACGAAGAAGCAAAAGAAAATCTTTTGTGTGAAAATTACAACACACCACCCGTAGGCAGAGACAATTTTTATTTTAGTTATGTCTCACCCCTTCAAGTGAAAGGGGCTATCATGCGGATTAAAACTAAATCCACAGGGGTGGACAATATATGTATTATAATGCTAAAGAAAATTATCGACGCTATTATTCCAGTATTGACATTCATACACAATTTCTCCCTTCAAAATAGTGTATTTTCAACCGTCTGGAAAATGGCCCTGGTGCATCATTTACCAAAGACAAAATCTCCTAGACTAAACAGTGAATACAGACCTATAAATATACTGTCAGTAGTAGCCAAGGGACTCGAACACATTGTGCATAATCAAATCACCAACTATCTCAATGACCACGACATATTAGACCCACACCTGTCAGGTTTCCGACGCAATCACAGAACATGTACTGCCTTACTAAGCGTGACTGACGATATAAGACAGGCTGTTGATGAGCAAAAACTGACTATCCTAGTATTATTGGACTTCAGCAAAGCATTTGACTCTGTAGACCATGAGTTGCTCCTATCCAAACTTTATTACCTAGGGTTCTCCTACAGTACTCTGAGATGGTTGGGAGCTTATTTACACGAACGTCAACAACGTGTCATCAATCAAGGTGCATTTTCTTCGTGGCAATGTGTAAAAAGAGGTGTCCCACAAGGGTCAACCCTTGCTCCTTTGCTATTTTCTGTCTATATCAACGACCTAGCTAATAATAATATAATTTCGTGTGGCTATTTCTAGCCGAGTGCAGCCCTTGTAAGGCAGACCCTCCGACGAGGGTGGGCGGCATCTGCCATGTGTAGGTAACTGCGTGAAATTGAGGTGGAGGATAGTGTTATGTGTGGTGTGTGAGTTGCAAACGACCTAGCTAAACAGCTGACACGTTGTAAACGTCACATCTATGCTGACGACGTACAATTGTACATCCATGCAAAACCAACAGACGTTTTGACAGCAATCGAGAAAATTAACATGGATCTAGAGGCCATAAGTAAATGGTCTTACCAGCATGGACTTATTTTGAAACCCAAAAAGTCCCAAACTATAGTAATTGCCCACCCAAGACTTATTTCCGACAATTTCCGCATGTCCATCCCCGACGTACAACTTCAAAATCAAGTTTTGCCCTTTTGCAAGAGCGTAAAAAATCTCGGAGTAACTATTGACTAGCACCTCTCGTGGACGGATCAGGTAATATCTGTGAGTAGACGAGTTCTTGCTACGTTGCACACATTAAACAATATCAAATTTACTTTTCCGTTCAGTTTAAAGAAGAAACTAGTTGAAACCCTCGTTCTTCCAATATTCGATTATTGTGACGTAGTTTACAAAGATGCGAAAACCGAGCTTCGAGATAAACTACAACGTGCACAGAATCCCTGTGTAAGATTTATATGTAATCTGAAATTTTCAGATCATGTTACCCAGTCTTACGTCGACCTCGGATGGCTACGCCTTGAAGACAGACGCAAGCTGCATACCCTGACTTCATTGCACCGAATCCTTACCTTACAATCCCCATCTTACCTGTATGAACGATTTCATAGCCTTTCTGAACACCATGATAAAAACACCAGAGCGCTGAGCTCGACATTGCTCGCTATTCCTAAGCATAAATCGTCAACCTACAACAATTCCTTCACTGTTGTGGCCAGCCGTGAATGGAACTTCCTTCCGCAGGAGGTCAGAGGGATATCAAACCACGGAGGATTTAAAAGTATGTGTTCAAATTATCTCTATGAAACGAACTCGTAGTGCGACAGTCTTCTTCTTATTATTTCTTCTTCTTTCTCCTCCCCATGGTCCTTCTTCTTCTTCTTCATCCTCATCTTCTTATTATTATCATTATTAGACTATTATTATTATTATTATTATTATTATTATTATTATTATTATTCATCAATAGTGCTAGAAAGTACTTAGCTGTGGTTTCCTGCATAGTTATCCTTATCCCCATTTTGCAATGTTTTTCACCCACAGTAAACACATGAAAACTGTAACATTCGTCAATGTGATATATTTCTGGAATTGGACAAATTAATTTTAAATATTAGTAGGTTTATCTATATTATTATTATTATTATTATTGAAATTGTAATTCGTTCTTTGTTGTATGTTAATTTCTTCGTAGGAAGCAAAATGTAAGTTTATATTGTGTATTGTAATAGTTATTTTTATGTACAGCAGGATGGCATAGTACCGTAGTAATTTGTTTCAGTCTCTTTTTTCATTTATTCAGTAAGTAATATATTTTTATGTTAATTATGTATTTCACTGGTTAAGTGTAAGACAGGGACACGTGTCCCTAACTTTGCCAGTTAAAATAAATAATATCTATCTATCTATACACTGACTGACAGAGCAAATGCAACACCAAGAAAGAGTGGTCAGAACATTATGCCAATTGCAGGGTAGACTGACGTCACTGAGGTATTTTCATGATGTGAAATGCGCCGCTGTGCTGCGCACGTAGCGAACGATAAATGGGACACGGCGTTGGCGAATGGCCCACTTCGTACCGTGATTTCTCAGCCGACAGTCATTGTAGAACGTGTTGTCGTGTGCCACAGGACACGTGTATAGCTAAGAATGCCAGGCCGCAGTCAACAGAAGCATTTCCAGCAGACAGACGACTTTACGAGGGGTATGGTGATCGGGCTGAGAAGGGCAGGTTGGTCGCTTCGTCAAATCGCAGCCGATACCCATAGGGATGTGTCCACGGTGCAGCGCCTGTGGCGAAGATGGTTGGCGCAGGGACATGTGGTACGTGCGAGGGGTCCAGGCGCAGCCCGAGTGACGTCAGCACGCGAGGATCGGCGCATCCGCCGCCAAGCGGTGGCAGCCCCGCACGCCACGTCAACCGCCATTCTTCAGCATGTGCAAGACACCCTGGCTGTTCCAATATCGACCAGAACAATTTCCCGTCTATTGGTTGAAGGAGGCCTGCACTCCCGGCGTCCGCTCAGAAGACTACCATTGACTCCACAGCATAGACGTGCACGCCTGGCATGGTGCCGGGCTAGAGCGACTTGGATGAGGGAATGGCGGAACGTCGTGTTCTCCGATGAGTCACGCTTCTGTTCTGTCAGTGATAGTCACCGCAGACGAGTGTGGCGTCGGCGTGGAGAAAGGTCAAATCCGGCAGTAACTGTGGAGCGCCCTACCGCTAGACAACGCGGCATCATGGTTTGGGGCGCTATTGCGTATGATTCCACGTCACCTCTAGTGCGTATTCAAGGCACGTTAAATGCCCACCGCTACGTGCAGCATGTGCTACGGCCGGTGGCACTCCCGTACCTTCAGGGGCTGCCCAATGCTCTGTTTCAGCAGGATAATGCCCGCCCACACACTGCTCGCATCTCCCAACAGGCTCTACGAGGTGTACAGATGCTTCCGTGGCCAGCGTACTCTCCGGATCTCTCACCAATCGAACACGTGTGGGATCTCATTGGACGCCGTTTGCAAACTCTGCCCCAGCCTCGTACGGACGACCAACTGTGGCAAATGGTTGACAGAGAATGGAGAACCATCCCTCAGGACACCATCCGCACTCTTATTGACTCTGTACCTCGACGTGTTTCTGCGTGCATCGCCGCTCGCGGTGGTCCTACATCCTACTGAGTCGATGCCGTGCGCATTGTGTAACCTGCATATCGGTTTGAAATAAACATCAATTATTCGTCCGTGCCGTCTCTGTTTTTTCCCCAACTTTCATCCCTTTCGAACCACTCCTTCTTGGTGTTGCATTTGCTCTGTCAGTCAGTGTATATCTATCTATCTATCTACATTGACAAATCAGCAACAGGTTTAGGAAAAACAGTTTAAAACTTTTCACCCAATTCGTTCAACACAACGAAACATTTGTTTTGTAAATCTTTTAAAAATTGTTTTAACTTATCTTGTTTGTCGAATTTAATTAAAGCTGCACAACTAAAATCAGCATCCTTGGTATATTCACAGAAAGCACATTCAACTCGCCCATTATCCAAAGGTTTCAGATCGATGAGAGCTAGTTTAGACTGTTCCATGATGAAAGAGGAGTACACGCACATGGAGTGAAGGTTTCCTCTTAGCCCATATCTGTTTTATAGTAACTCCATTAACAAACAAGTATTATTATTATTATTATTATTATTATTATTATTATTATTATTATTATTATTAGCGTATGGTAACGTACACAAAACAATACTAAGATTAAATATAAATGAACAGTAAGCACAAACCATTATATACATAATTATAAGATATACACATAACATTGAAAACAATCATGCAAGCAAAAGGGTTCAAAGATTTAGATCTAAATTCTCTAGCCATTGTATGGCCCCAGCAGAAGCCACCACAAAGTCCTGGCTAGATCCAGCGAATGCCCTTCCAATGCATTCGGTGACGATATGGTCGATAGTCTGTTTAACTCCACCACAGTCACAGGCTGGGGAAGATCTCATACCCCCATTTAAACATCATTGAACCACATCTCCCGTGGTTAGTACGGACTCTGTTGAGGGCTACCCATGTCTTGCGGGGCAAATCAAAGCCAGCTGGAAGATTCTTTTAATTGAACAATGCCCGCCATTAAGTCGGAGCTACGCTGTTCCACTCTTGTTGCCAATCTGCTTTTGGATTGAAATCCCTCCTAACAAGTTCCTGTGCTGTTTAAATAGGAGGAGATCTTGATTTGACGCGACTGAATCTGACGTTAGCATCTTCATGGATGCGGAGATCAGGATTGGTTAATATCTTGCTGTATTCTCTAAACAAGTTGTTCAATCTTCTAATTCTAGGAGGTTCTATGTGGCTGAGCACTGGCAACCAGAAAAGAGGAGTAGATTTTACTGTGCCACTTATGACACGCATTGTTTCATTCAGGACCGTGTCCACCTTTTTAGCATGAGAGCTGTTGATCCATACGGAAGAACAGTACTCAGCTGTGGAAAGCACCAGCGCCATAGCTGAAGTACGCAAAGTAGATGCAGAGGCTCCCCATGTGGAGCCAGCAAGTTTGTGAATGATGTTGTTGCGTGACCTTAATTTGGCTGCTAGGTTGGTTAGATGTTTCCTGTATGATAGCGTTCGGTCGAGAGTTATAGATGGCGACACGAGCGTGGCGAAAGAAGCGTTGATTTATGACGACACCACGCTATTGTTCAGTCATACCTATTTTTAAGTTCTAGTATAGTATGTGCCATAATAACAGAGAAGTATGCACGCATGGTAAGTGTTTCTTCTCAAGTCTACATTTGTTTTATGGCAACTTCTCCGCTAAGTGGTTTATAAGCCATAATTCGGTCATGAAGAAGAAGTGCGTAAAGAGATGTATTCGCAGGAATGTTGTCGGTTTCAAATTCTACACGAATATCGACTGGAGATAAGCGAATAGTCATTTTGGTGAGAACAATCGATGATAATAATCAAAGGTGCCAATGTTTTAAACTCAAGTCTATCAAGCATAGGTCCAACGATTTAATTTTCCTCTAATGACTAATAAACAGCTCGAAATTTTTGTATAAATATCATACAGTTCGGAAAAGTCTCCAGCACTTATTTAACACGTATGTCTTCATTTGGATAATATTCCTCATTGAGAAAGACTTTTAGTTTAGAAATATTACAATGATCAAACACACAAGCGTTAGTGGCTTTTTTCTTTCTGTCAGCTTGATATCCAAAGATAATAAAACGTGGCTTTTCTAGTTGTGAAGATGCTTTTATTGTCCAATTCATTCGTTTGGTTGCAGGCAGAGAAGGAAGTTCATACAATTCCCACGATCGAAATGCGATTTGCAAGTTCTCATTTCTTTCTACAACGTTAAGCATGCGTGCTTGTTCTTGGTGGGAGAGAGAGAGAGAGCGAGAGAGAGAGAGCGAAGGCACCTTCCAGTAAATATCCTCAATAATTATATTAGAGTTATCATTATCGTCTGTAGATTTGAGAGTGCAATTATCGTTGCTACTTTTAATTAATACTAGTTCGTGGGAGCAACCTGTGATACACTTTTGCGTATAATGGGATATAGCCATTTAGATTACATGAAGAAATATCATTTATATAAATGAGAAATAAAATAGGACCTAGTATGGAACCTTGTCGGACACCATGTGTTACATACTTGGCAGAGCTTGAGTAATTATTCACGGTAACAAGTTGCATTCGTCCTGTTAAGTAATTTCGAAACCAATTCAGCGCAAGGCCACGAATTCCAGCCTTTTCTAATTTTCTTAAAAGAATACTATCAAAAGCTTTGGTAAGATCAATAAATAAGCCTGCTGCAATGTTATTGTTATCTACAGTGGATTGTAACATTGTAATGAGATCAACAGTAACTACTTCGGTACTAGACCTCTCCCTGAACCCATATTGCCCCTTATAGAAGAAATTATTTTTGTTTAGAAAAGCCAAAAGTCTTTTCTTCACAACAGTTTCAATAATTTTGGAAACAATTGATAAAATCGAGATTGGCCTATAATCATTTGGATTTAGTCTATTCCCTCCCTTAAACACAGGGATCACTTTAGCTATCTTTAGTTTATTGGGTATTATACCGGTAGTCAGGGACTCGTTAATGATCTCTGCGAGTAATCCTATTATAGGGTCCTTTGCTTTTTTAATAGTGAGGTAGTATTGTCATCTATTCCGCAGCTTTTCATACTTTTAAGGTTAGATATGATTGACTTTACTTCTGCTACATCCGTTGGGTACAGGTAAAGGGATTCAAGACAAGTAAATTCACTGAAAGTCACAGTATTATGTTCAGGAATACTTAGAGCCAGGTTTTTGGCAATGTCTATAAAAAAGGAGTTGAATGAGTCACACAGAATCTGTTTATCAGTTATTACTTTGCCTTCAATTTCAAGCGAGGTACACGAGACATTCGTTACTTTTTTATTATGAATGATTTCGTTCATTAATTTCCATGTCTGTTTTGGATTGTTATTATGAGATTTGAAAAGGTTTGAGTAGTCGTCATGTTTGAGTCTTCTTTTTAAGTTAGTTACTGTATTTCTACACCTGCAGTATTCTTGTCTCAGAAGCATGCTATTCTTGTGAGTAGGATGGTATTTTGTCTGAAGTTGTGGCCAATAACTTATACCGCACTGAAGATGGAAATTATTCATTAAATAACAAGCGACTACGTTGTGTAGCCGATCCTATATTTGAAAATGATGCATGTAATAAAAATTTGTTGTAGATTCTCCTAACGAATTTAAAAAAACAATTGTTAACAATTCTGGAGTGGGATGTTTGAATTAGGATCCACTACAGTTACCGGAATAGTAAATCCAAACGGAGCTTCTAATGCAGTGACCTTGGAACATCTTCATAATTATACGCATTCCAAAGAGTATTTAGACGAATTAGTTGTAAAAGAACTTAATGAATTGAAACGTAAGATTGACATTTACGCTGATATTTTTATATTCAAACAGAGAGTGATATAGATGTTAAGAAAAGAAGACTAACCTGTTTAGAATATCCGAGAAAACCTCTTGATGCGCTAAATAAACAATATTTGGAACTGTATGTATGTAGTCAGGAAGATGTTAATGCTGTTGTAGAAAGCATAAACCAAGCTGTAAACGAACTCAAATCAAACTTAAATAAGCAAAATGACATTATAGAAGTAAACACTGATAACCTCAATATACATAATAAACGCATATCGAAAGCTTCCAATCCAATTGATTCTCAAGATGTTGCGCTGCATCATCTTGAAAATTATGCATATAACAAACAATACACAGACTGTGTGATAGCCAACCATCAAAATGATATTAATGAACTTAAAGAGAACGTTGCGCACTTTGATATAAAGGAAGGAACCATTAAAATAAAAGGTAAACGTCTATCTGATGTTTCAGGCCCTGAAAATGATCAAGATGCTATCACTCTGCACCACTTAAAAAATTATGCATACAACAAACAGCATACCGATAGCATAGAGGCTACCTATAAGCAAGACATCACTAATCTCAAAATTCATGTAACTGATGTAGTAACCAATGATATCAATAAACTTAGCAATAGCGTTACCAATCATGTTGCTGAATTTGATATAAAAGAAGATACTATCAACATAAATGGCAAACGTCTATTCGGGGTTTCAAACGCCAAGGAAGCTCAAGATGATGTGACTTTGCAGCATCTAGAAAGTTATGCATGCAGCAAGCAACACACTGGTAACATAGAAGTTGGCTATAAGCAAGATATTGCTTATCTTAAAACCCACATATCTGATGTGGTGGTCAAAGATATCAATGAACTTAAAAATAACGTTTGCAATCATATTGCTCAGTTTGATATAAACGAAGAAACCATCAACATAAAAGACAAACGTCTATCTGGTGTTTCAAACCCTAAAGAAGCTCAAGATGTTGTCACTTTGCAGCACCTAGAAGATTATGTGTACAACGAACAGCACACCGATAATATAGGGACTGATTATAAGCAAGACATCGCTAATCTTCAATCTCACATAACTGTTGTAGTAGCCAATAATATTGATGAACTTAAAAGTAACGTTACCAATCACGTTGAGCACTTTGATATAAACGAAGATACTATCAACATAAAAGGCAAACGTTTATCTGATGTTTCAAACCCCAAAGAAGCTCAAGATGTCGTCACTTTACACCATCTAGAAAATTGTGCATGCAGCAAACAAGATATTGATAAAATAAAGGTTTATCATAAGCAAGACATCGCTAATCTTAAAAAAATCATAACTGATGTAGTAATCTATGTCAACGAACTTAAAAATAACGTTAGCAATCACTTTGCTCATTTTCATATTAACGAAGAGACTATCGATATAAATGATAAACGTCTATCTGGGGTTTCAAACCCCAAAGAAGCTCAAGATGTTGTCACTCTGCACCACCTGGAAGATTATGTGTACAACGAACAGCACACCGATAATATAGGGACTGATTATAAGCAAGACATCGCTAATCTTCAATCTCACATAACTGATGTAGTAGCCAATAATATTGATGAACTTAAAAATAACGTTACCAATCACGTTGAGCACTTTGATATAAACGAAGATACTATCTACATAAAAGGCAAACGTTTATCTGATGTTTCAAACCCCAAAGAAGCTCAAGATGTCGTCACTTTACACCATCTAGAAAATTGTGCATGCAGCAAACAAGATATTGATAAAATAAAGGTTTATCATAAGCAAGACATCGCTAATCTTAAAAAAATCATAACTGTTGTAGTAATCTATGTCAACGAACTTAAAAATAACGTTAGCAATCACTTTGCTCATTTTCATATTAACGAAGAGACTACCGGTATCGATATAAATGATAAACGTCTATCTGGGGTTTCAAACCCCAAAGAAGCTCAAGATGTTGTCACTCTGCACCACCTGGAAGATTATGAGTACAACAAACAGCACATCGATAACATAGAGGTTACCTATAAGCAAGACATCGCTACACTAAAAGCTAGCATGACTAAAACGCTTAATTTGTTAAACGAAAAGAACATAGAATGGATCCAAAAATCCATCGTTGAAACAAAAGATAATATATTAAGCAATGTAAATGAACGTGTTCTATCTATAGTACAGGCTTTAAAAAATAAGCTGCTTGTTCATTTCCTTCTACAAATAACAGGCATACCATCAATGTACGATAATCCCTTTTATCGTCTCAATAATGGACGTCTTACATACACGTTACCACACTCGGGAACACTTGAAGTATTGTCTGTTGTTCCTGGAGCTGACAAGATTCAGTGTAAACATAATGAAAATGTTATAACAATCGGAGAAGGAACTATAACTACTGTTCACGCAAAAGACAAACTGCAATTTAAATTGGTTGGAGACGATGGTAAGCATTCAACGACTACTTTACCTTTACATATTGTGTTTGACTACACAACAAAACTCGATTTCTCTATGATAGGATAAAAATCGTTGAAAAACGTATTACAATACCATTATGGGTTTGTCCGCTCATAGATACAGAACAAAAGCTAAAGATCTACAGAACTTCTTTGAAAAAACATGAATTGTTCAACGAATACTTGTCCGAAGAACACTCGTTTGAAAAACAGGAGCCCTTCGAAGAACACCCGTTTTAAAAACAGCACCCGTTCGACGAACACCCGTTTGAAAAACAGCACCCGTTCGACGAACACCCGTTTGAAAAACAGCACCCGTTCGACGAACACCCGTTTGAAAAACAGCACCCGTTCGAAAAACAGCACCCGTTCGAGAAACCAAGTACAATCTGACATAAAGAAAGACATATATGACAATCAATGTCTTGCGTAAGCTATTAAAAATGTAAAAAAAAATATGATACGCTTAAATCAGGAGAGCTTTTACAAGAAAATCAACTTGAAAAAACATTTAGTCCTATATCCAAACCCTTAATATCTATACTGGCTACCGTCTCAGAAAAATCTAATTCATTCAACTCTCCTACACCACCTCCTATCAAACAAGAAGAAAGAGAAGAAACAGAAGAAACAAAAGAAAACGAAGAAAACTCTTCTAGAACAACCCTATGCAGAAGTTCCATTCATTTTTAAAGCACAGAAGCCAATAATAGGGAATATTGCTTCTTCTTACTTGGATTTATTTACACAACCACACAGTGTACGCAAAGTATTAGATCGAGTTTATGGGGTACGAAAAGAAGAAGCTAGATGGTTTCTTGGTGATTCAGAAATACGTTTCCACGGTAACGACATAGTCATACATAACAAAAGCTATAAAGGCACACGAGGTCTTTATGAATTAATTTTCAAATCCTACCCCAATAATAGTATACGGTATACACAAAGAAAGATCTTTTAAATTATGTAAAAATATTAGGATCTACAAACGCCACAGAGTTCAGCATCGATGGGATGAACAGTTATTGTCTAATCGAGGGTATAAATATACAAACATTATTAAACCACTCTTCTCTACAGAATGTTCACCATGTAGAAAAAGAAAGCGAACAGGCATGGGTCTGAAGTGGAAATATAATCATCAACAACATATTGTTGACTATGTACATTGGGATCAGGGGCGAAGCGTCAGGGGAGACAGGGTAGACAGCGTGTACCCTTAACATTTTGTGAAAGAAATATTGTCTAGTTAATGCAATTAGTTTTAGAACATTAATTATTTCCACATTCGTGACGTTATTGTATTCCCCGCTTTACTTATTTCCTTCTCACTTCGGCAATGTTAAGGCTCGCGTCAGTTACACGAAGCACGTAGGCGCCCCTGGTGAGGGTTCCATACACTGGAACCATACTCTAGTTGGGGTCTTACCAGAGACTTATATGCCCTCTCCTTTACATCCTTACTACAACCCCTAAACACCCTCATAACCATGTGCAGACATCTGTACCCTTTATTTACAATCATATTTATGTGATTACCCCAATGAAGATCTTTCCTTATATTAATACCTAGGTATTTACAATGATCCCCAAAGGGAACTTTCACCCCATAAACGCAGTAATTAAAACAGAGGACTTTTCCTATTTGTGAAACTCACAACCTGACTTTTAAGCCTGTTTATCATCATACAATTGCCTACTGTCCATCTCACAACATTATCAAGGTCATTTTGCAGTTGCTCACAATCTTGACTTATTTATTACTCTGTACAGAATATCATCATCCGCAAAAAGCCTTATCTCTGATTCCACTCGTTTACTCTTATCATTTATATATATAAGAAAACGTAAAGGTCCAATAATAGTGCCTTGAGGAATTCCCCTCTTAATTATTACAGGATCAGATTAAGCTTCGCCTACGCTAATTCTCTGCAGAAGTACCGGTACGTAGAGAAATAGACACAGAAAATGAGAAAATCGACGCTTACGCAGACAACAGGGTCATTGTAACAAAAAACTTGTAAAACATTCGAACAGCCTTCAACAAACTTACAACATGGGCAGAAAAGAATGAGCTCACTATAAATAGTAGCAAAACTGTAAAAATGACATTCAGAAGAGGAGGCAAACTATCGGCAAATGACATCATGTACATGAATATTCCGATGAAAAACATACCATATTTCAAATACTTAGGAATTACACTACAGACGAGTGGAGATGTCTGTGACCTTCACATAAAAGAACGAACCATCGCAGCAAAGGTGGCAATTAATAGCATAAAGAATCTAAGACAACTATCCCTTCCCACATCTATCACACTGTTTCGCTTAAAAATTGCTCCCATCATAACATATGGATTGGAAACCATCTGGACACACCTAAAGAAGAAAAATTTCGAAGACATAGAAAAAGTCAAAGCCAATTTCCTCAAAAGAGCACCATGTCTGTCAAAGTACACATTATCCTGACTTACATATGTACTGGCAAGAGAGCAATTTTTTATCGAAGACCTCCGCCTCAACCTGCTTCTACCAGCTACCAAACCCTACTTAGATGTACTGCAGGAACTCAATAAGAACAGACAAGAGATATGGCCAGCGTTTTATTCAACGGATGCGACGATATACAGGGAATGGACACAAGCCAAATATGACCTACGTCATGTATTGACAGGATATGCCTAACAGATAAATTCCTTGACCCGGACGATAACTGCAAGTGTAAATTATGCGGAGCCTACTGTCACCGATATCATCTGATACTGTGTAAATATCATTATTATAACAAATCATACGGCCCTAACAACTTTAAGAGTAAATTAATTACAGCATAGGTCTAATTTAGCGATTCCCAAACTTTTGCATTTGTTGGCCCCCTTTATAAGATCTGCAAATTCCATTCCCCCAAATACCATTATTACACTTATTTTGTCAGAGAGGATTTCAGAAGTACCATATCATAGTTCCCAAACTTGGGGGGGGGGGGGGGTTTACAAGAGGGAACAGGCAACTTTCTTGGAAGAAAAAAGAAACATGGGATGTGATAAATAGAAAAATGAATATGCATATGGCATTAAAACTTGAGTGACATTCCAATCGACCTGTCACAAAGTACCCCAGTTTACGTTATACGGAATAATGCAAACCAGAATTAGTTTATGTAAAACGCATTTTTATGGAACATAACACACAGTAATAATACGAAGTGTTAACTAAATGAACATCCTTGAAGAGAATGTTACATTTTAAGTGATAAATTTCAAAGTGACCTATTTTTTAAACGTATTCTTTCTGTTCATTTTCATAATATAATATGGTGTATGGAATTTCTGAGCAGTGTTCTTCCTAAATGAAGGGCATAATATAAGTTCACTTTTCTCGTGAAAAAGTTGTGTTATACACCATGCGAGTTGTATAAAAACTCAGGACATATACAACTCACGTGACGTTCTCTTTCATGTACCGAGAGCCTTTTTGACAAAGAGAATGCTTTCTGATCTGTTTTCCTCGGGCCAAGAACAAGGTCTTGTCCGACACATTGCAACACCTATTATACAGGAGTTACACAGTTGCACCACATGGCTGCTTCCAACACACAGCTGAGCACGAAAGACTTCACGTGCCTCGTTAGCAAAAAAAGCCCATGACTCACATGGCGTTGAAAATGGTAAGCAACTACAATGCTCCTGGGAAGTATAATAATTTAATGGTGGTGCTTACTTAACTAAAGGTGGTGATTATTGTTTTAAGAGGAAGTACAAATAGGCAACCATCCTCTATAAAACACTATTCAGAGGGAAAATATGGAAGGGGGTCTGACACTTCGAAAAATGAAGGTATCGGCCAAAGAAAGACAAGGGCCACGAAGGGCATGAAAATGAGACTCCCTAGCCCTTGCAAACCTAATAGCGTCGGTGTCGGAAAAAACAAGAGTTGACCAAGGGAGGTCGGATAGGATAGTTGAAAGTGAGGAGCCTGGCACAAGTAAGTGGAAGCAATGTCAGGACTCAGCTGAGGGCCCCGTGGTCGCTAACCCACGCTCCAATGTTCAGAGCCCCTGGGGCCCCTTTTAGTCGCCTCTTACGACAGGCAGGGGATACCGTGGGTGTTATTCTACCGCCCCCACCCACAGGGGGATTACTTAACTAAAGGGACTCTTTCAAGAGCACTCAATAAAAAACACCATAAAAGCCAGTCTCTTACGGACTATTTTTGAAAGAATAATAAATTTAAAACAGTACATGAATTAACTTTTGTAATAAAACACAGTAAATTTTCAAGTTTAGTTTGTAAACGAATGTTACATACCGGAATGTTGCAGACGTATAATACATGATGAGCCAACGATTTCTTAGTAACATACGAAACCGTACAATGTGAACATTCGAACTTCTTTTCACGAGCTTCTGGTTCAATACCGTGAACAACCTTCAAGTGGCGATCAAGAGAAGATTTAGCAGAGAGCTCGTTACCACAAACTTCACACAAATACAACGTTGGAGTATTTTCTCCAGTCGAAGGGTCAATACCATGAATATTTCGGACATGTGTCAAGAGATTTCTCTTTGCCGAAAATTTTTTACCACAATACTTTCGCATTCATAATCAACGTTTTCGGTAGCCATTGTTCGTACCATACAAAATTCCTCTCAATTAATATTCCGCCGTAACTCCGAACATGCAACACAAATAATTACGAATTAGCTACACCAAGCCACGCTAAACTAACAATGTAGCACGCGGTCAGTCAATGCGTAAAATGAACATGTGGTAGGCTCTCCACTCGACTCGTTCCCGCCTCCAACAACTCCTCCCCTTCCGCCCCTCCACCAACAACCGAACTTTGCCGAACCGTGAAGCCGGCCAAGGGCTGGTCTGCATTGATTCAAACGTCGAAAGTAGACGCTGTCCATTCTGTGTATTTTCCCTTTGATTTTCAAAGCTTTGAGATAGAGCAACACTAACGCTATCTGTTGGCACTGACTGTGGAACTATGACTTTCCTATAGCGAGATGTCTCCGCCCAGTAGACAGATTTACCAGCGTCTCTTCTTGCTCTCATTGGCTAGTATTTGGATGTCTCTTGTAAAGGTGCTCTTATTGGCTACCATCTCAGACATGCTTTTAATGTAATTAATTTGAATTTACTTTATTATAAGACACGTTTAAAAATAAATTAATAATATTCAAATACGAAGTATAGTAAACTTACACCTAATAAATGAATGACAGCATCAAAACCCTTCAAGTACGTGCATTTTCTTGCCCGCCAATTTTAGTTGCGGTATTATAACCCCAATAACTATTGGCTTCCAGTCTTAATAAGGTACTCCAGAGTACACATACGGAAAAAATTGCTTAACTTGATGCTGTATATTCCGTTAAAGTCAGTTTCTAGTGAACGCGCTATGAGTGCCTTCCAAAGAATTAAAACGTATTTAAGGAATTGGATGATCAACCAGAGACTGTCTAACTTGGGAACTCTAGCTATAGAGAAGGAATTCCTGTGGAATCTTAGCACGATGCTCGACTTCAAGAGGAGAGTAATAGATATACGGTATTTGCCGAAATGAAGGACAGGCGGATTAAACTCATTTACAAGAATATTGAGTAAGGTGACTTGTACGAACAACTATTTATTTCTTATTTCTCTTATTAAATCTACATAACAATGAAATATATTGCTATTTTTTATTTTAAAAGTAGGTTATTATTTGACAACTCCCGCGGCATATTTCGTCTATATTTAAAAATAAATCAAGTGCACGTAGGGTTATAGGTTGTTATAGGGTTTGTCTTATTTTCAGTCATTAATATACCTACTACTGAATACAGATGTATGCGTCGAAAACAAAATTCCTCATAATAATAATAATAATATGATTGAACCAGTTTAAATAAAATAAATGTCTGTCTACCCCCTTACTTAGATCACGCTTCGCCACTGATTGGGATGATCCTAATGAGCTTGTACAATGTCTACAGCTGTTAATGGCTTCTAAATCAGCAGGTCATACTGCGCACGAAAACATAATTATATATGAATATTGAATTTTCACGACCGCATTGTAATCAAAACAGACTTTCAACGTATTAGGTCGTGTTACGTACCGTACATGTAGTACGTGTTGAAGAGATGTTAAGGACAGAACAAAAATGGCCAGCCGGACACCAGTGGGAGGTTGTGGGTTCGGATCCCACTGGTGTCCGGCTGGCCATTTTTGTTCTGTACTTAACATCTCTTCAACACGTACTACATGTACGTAACACGATCTAATACGTTGAAAGTCTGTTTCGAAATTATATATATTATTGAAGAACTTCGAGAAGCTCGAATCATTGCATAAATAACCAGTCTTCGTTTTACACCACATCAGAATGAGTGTTGACATCAGAGCTAATATTGCTAGAGAGTTACACCGTCCCGCTCGCAGATGTTATATGCGGCGGAGGGTTATTACTAAAGGGTTAGATGACCTACACCAAATGGATTTGGTAGAAATGATACCCTATTCTCGAGAAAATAATGATTGTAAGTACATGCTAACCATTATAGATGTTTATTCTAAATATGCTTGGGCTCAACCTTTAAAAAGTAAGAGTGGAAAAGAAGTTGCTGCAGTTTTGCGTAAGATAAACAATAAGAGCAAACGATTTCCTAAACATATTCAAACACACAGAGGAAAAGAGTTCTACAATACTGAGTTCAAACGATGGGCCACATCACACAACATTAATCATTACACAACGTACAGAAATATGAAAGCTTGTGTTGTAGAACGTTTCAACTGAACACTTCGTGAACGTATGTGGAGAATGTTTACTAAACAAGGAACTCATTCATGGATACATAGGTTACAAAATCTTATCCATGATTATAATCACACCTATCACCGTACTATTAAAATGAAACCTTGTGATGTAAAAGACAACCGACTGCTTGCAACAGTGTATAACGCAATTAAAACAGTAGATACAAGAAAGAGAAACTTTCAAGTAGGTGATACCGGGTATTGTTCGCATCAGCAAGCAAAAACATCAATTTAAAAAAAGAGTATACACCTCTTCACCATTTATAAGGTGCAACCTACTAACCCTGTAACATACCTCTTAAAAGATTATCAACAACATCTAAAAGCTGGTACTTTCTACACAGAACAATTGAAAAAAGACTAAACATCCAGACATCTACCTAGTGGAACACATACTTCGAAGGAAAGGAAATAAAGTGCTTGTAAAATGGTTAGGGTATGATGATTCTCATAATTCTTGGATTAAAGAAACCAATGTTTTGTAAGGAATAGATTGTAATAAAAAATTATAAAAGATGTAATGTTTTTTTTGTTTTCCCTTCTTCCTTCCTTCTGCTCTTAGTAATAAGAAAAGGATACAGATAAAGGTTTAAGAAATACAAAGATATAAATAATAATTATATATTTACAAAAAATAGTACACAAAATATAATTAAAAAATCTGTAAATACAAAACAATATTTAAAAAATATTTATACATTTACTATTTTTGCAGATATAAAAGTCTCCTTTGTCACTTTTTTTTCCAAATTGGGTGGTTTGCAACACCCTTGCTCCTCATCCCTTATTTCCTCAACCCCCCTTTGAACTATTGAATCAAAACTGAAAAGTTTTTTCATTTCTTTGATAAATGTCTTTTCATCATTATGATCATCACTATCTTCTTCTTCTTCATCATCTAGGTCTTCTTCTTCCTCTTCCTCCTCCTTAAAGAGGAAAAGATTTTTTTCTGCTGTTCCTCTTCTTTTCTTATTAATTGCACCATTCCTCAATCCATTTTACAATTGAACTACTGTGCAGCTCCTCCTCTTCCTGTCCTAGACTGCATTCCATCTCCTCCTCCTCCTCCTCCTGCCGTAGACTGCAGTCCATCTCCTCCTCCTCTTCCTCCTCCTCCTGATGCTGCTGCTGCTGTTGCTGGACTCTACGAAGTGGTGGTGGTGTAGTCAGTATCTCCTGCTGTCGAAGGCTACCATTACAGCTCAAGTCCAACGGCATCTTCTCCTCCTGGTAATGTTGCTGTCGCTGCTGAAGGCTACCATCGCAGCTCAAGTCCAATAGTGTTCGGACTTGAGGAAAGCTCTGCATCGGTGGAATCTCCTTCTCCTCCTCCTGCTGCTGTTGTTATTGCTGCTGCTGCTGCTGAAGGCTAAACCTCAAGTCCAGAGGTTTATAGAATCGCGGCAAGCTCTGTTTCAATCGTACCATATTGCTGTTGAAAAGTCTTCCCTTCAATGTCTGAGATGATTCTATATTACAGTCTACAAAACCCTCCAGCATATATACTCAATCTCTTACCCCTACTCTTAGGCACTACATGCTTATTCACTAGCAGGGGAGTGCGCGTGATGAAACCGTAGGTGGTTAGGCTAGGGGAGAGTGCGCTCTCCCTGAAAGCGTACGTGCAAGCCAACAACGCTTCTAATTTCATAACACTATAAGCTCCAGTATCTTTCAATAGTGGGAGATAGAGACGGGGCTATTAACCCTGATCTTATATTTAGCAGCTATAACATCAGCTAGCAATGTGTGAAGTCAATGTGTATTCCATTACCAAAAACATAGCATGTGCCAATTTTTTGCAGCAGAGCTTTCCTTCCCGCGGGAGGTATAATTTAAAGAAAGCTAACTGGCCAAAATTCATGGAATTTTTGGATACTATTGTATCAACTATAGAGCAAACTCCAGAATTTTATGACACATTTTCTGCAGCTGTGAAAAATGCTCCAGAATATCTATACCTCATGGTTGTCGGTCATCATATATTCCAGGTCTCACTTCTGACCTAACTGCCCAGTTCATGGAATATAAATCCAGGTTCAAAGATACCTAATCCTTTTGGAGAAGAAACAGTTTGGAGCTGGTAATGTTTGCCTGTTTATCAAAAACATGTCCTTTTGAGATGTATTTAAGGTTGGGCCTGCCCCCTGATAGTGAATTAAATTTTGACCGTGCAAAGGTAGCATAATCATTAGTCTTTTAATTGAAGGCTGGAATGAATGGTTTGACGAAACATTAACTGTCTCCATGTAATGAATAGAACAAATTAAGAACATTGGACTTAAAACCAAAGAATGGATTTTGCAGCTTTTCAACATTTGTATGAGCAAATACCAGATACCGAAGATATGGCGCAGGTCTAGAGTAATTGCCTTACTGAAACCTGTAAAGGAGGGCACTGATCCAAATGATTTCAGACCTATAGCGCTTCTGTGTCACCTCTACAAATTGTTCGAAAGATTGATTGTAAAATCCTATTTTACCTGCCATTGACCCATTTCTAATACTACAACATTGTGGGTTTCTTCCTGGCAGCTGTCCTGGACCAATTACTGAACCTAACACAGTTCATAGTATGAAACCCGTAAGATCACAGGAGCAGTCTTTGTGGATCTCTCAGCAGCATATGATATTGTCGGCCATCAAATACTTCAGACAAAGTCTACAATCGGACAAATGATAATGGTTTAACTATACTCATCACTACGCTTCTCCAGAACTGAAGGTTTTTCTTTGACTTCCAAGGACAGCATAGCCATTGGAAGATACAGAAAAATTGTCTACCCAAAGGTCCTTTACTTTTCAATATTTACATGAATGATCAGCTAGTATTTTTAAACACCATAAGCTTCCTGTATGCTGATGACCTTGCCCTGGCCACACAGAGCACAGATTTTGAAACAGTTGAAACAAATCTGTTTAATGCCCTTGAATGCCTGTCAAGCTATTACAGTGAAAACCAGTTAAAACATAACCCTACAAAACTCAGGTGTGTGCTTTCCACCTGAAGCACAAGGAAGCTCATCGTAAAGTTGAAATAATGTGGTCTGGTATCAAATTACAGAACTGTGACACTCCAAAATATCTGAGTGTAACCCTTGACAGAACTCTCACATTCAAGAAGCACTGCATGAATTGCAAACTCAAAGTGTTGGCAAGGAATAACCTACTTCGTAAATTTGCTGGTTCACAGTGGGGTAGTCCACTGCAAACCCTCTGTACATCTGCAATGGCACTTTGTTATTCCATCGGAGAATATGCATGTCCTGTTTGGTATTCATCATCCCATGCCAGACAGGTGGATATCATCCTCAGTGAGACATGCAAGCTAGTGACTGGCTGCTTAAAGTCTACTCCAGTTGACAAACTCTATCATCTTGCAGGGAATTGGTATGCCTTGTATTCAAAGGAAATTAGCTGCAGACAAGGAGAGAACTAGAGTGGAGCAACAAAGAAGTCATCCTCTGCCATACACCTCAAGCCCAGAGACGGAAGTTAAGAAAAAGATTCCTACGAACGTCTGGGGAACTAACTGGGTCACCTGACACAGCAGGAGTATAGCTTTTTCATGAAGACTGGTCTATCTGGAAGTCCTTGTACAGACTGAGGAAAGGAGTGAGCAGATCCAAAGTCAACCTAGCAAGATGGGATTATATCGATGCTAGTAACATCAAATGTGACTGGCAAAGAACAAACTATACACCATATGCTCCAATGTACATTGTGTCCATCTTCCTGCACTAGAGATTGTCTTTTTCATGCAACACTGAATGCAGTTGATGTTGCTAGGTTCTGGTCGAGATTGGTGTGAAATGCTTTGATTTTTATCTGTGTTATAGTTTATGTTATGTTTGTTATGCATAATTGAACTATGTAAATGATATTTCAGCTTATATAATAATAATGTAATTAATGTCATCTCATCAACTCTGATTAGTTTCAATGTCAGGAAGGGCATTCAGTCGTAAAAAGTCGCTATGAAGATTCATCTCGTATCACACCTGACTCCATACAGAAACGGGACAAGGCTTGGGCATACATAGAGTAAAGATGTAAAGGAGAGGGTATATAAATCTCTGGTAAGAACCCGGTTAATTAGAGTATGGGACCCACACCAGGATTATTTGAGAACTGGCAAAGATCTAAGGTACAAAAGAGTAGTTGTTACGAAAATGTTGCAAATTTCAGGCTGGGAGGACGTGGGAATAAGAAGACTAGCTGCTTGACTAAAGCGGTATGTTCTGATCTTTCACTGGAGAGGTGGCATGGAATGTCATTATTAGATGAATAAACTTGATTGGAGCTTTTAAGAGTAGGGAAGATCATAATCTATATATATAAAATAAGAATTTTGTCTGTAGATTGCTGAGAATTTAAAAAGAATTGTATTTCTGTAGCGGCCATGTCCACAGCAACAAGAAAATGCACTTTTTAGTTTTCAGTCATTTTTGTCTGTATGTATGTACGTACGTACGTGCATCACAAGAAAATGGCTGAAGAGAATTTAATGAAAATGGGTATGTTAAGTCGGGAAATGAGCCACTACAATCTAGACTATAAACAATTTATTCATGCTGAGTGAAATGGTAGTTTAGGGGAAGGCTTAAAATTTAATTCTCAGATAGTTATGTTATTAGTGGTCCAATTAATAAATACTGCATAACAAAAGTTACAGAGAATTACATTTCCGATCATGTATGTCCTTTAAATTTTTACTGTACTGGCTATGATAACAGGGATATAAATGAATTTGAATTTTTGTTGCCAAGTCCATATCAACGCCAAACCACGAGAAAATGGGTTAACAGAATTTAATGAAAATCGGTATGTGAAGTTGGGGAATAAGAAACTATAGTCTAGGCTATAAATAATTTTATTCATCCTGGATAATTTGGTAGTTTAGGTGAGAGCGCCTAAAATTTAATTTGTAAATACCTGTTATTGGTCGTATTGAAAAGTACTACATAACAAAAGTTATAGAGAATACAGTTTACAGGGTGAGTTGGCCACATGGCTTGGGGCTTGCATCCTGGAGATAGTGAGTTCAAACCCCATTTTTGGCAGTCCTCGGGATGGTTTTCCATGGTTTCCATTTTCACACAAGGCAAATGCTGGGGCTGTACCCTAACTAAGGCCATGGCCACTTCCTCCCACTCCTAGGCCTTTCTATCCCATCATCGCCATAAGACCAGTCTGTGTCGCTGTGGCGTAAAGACAGTTTCAAAAAAGTAAATAATACAATTTCTGAATTTTTATGTCTTATTCAGATTTGCTGTACCAACTATGTTTAGAATGGTTTGTGGTGGTGGTGAGGAAATACAACTGGGCAACCATACTCTGTATAACACTAATCAGAGAGAAAAAAATGGAAGGGTTCTGACACTTTGAAAAATGAATGTATTGGCCTAAAAAAGATAAGGGACATGAAAGGCATGAAAATGAAAGACTCCCTAGGCCTCCATGTGCAATTTATACTGCTGGGTCAGAAAAGAACAAGAGTTGACCAGGGTAGGTCTGATAGGATAGATGAAAGTGACGAGCAATGCGAGGACTCAGCTAAGGGCCCCGTGGTCACCCTACACACCACCACCACCCCCCCTCACCCCACCCCCGCTCCCAAGTTGTTCAGAGCCCTCCTGCGCCTCCTCTTAGTTGCCTCTTACAACAGGCAGGGGATACCGCGGTTGTTATTCTACCGCCCTCCCCCTAAAGGGGACGGCTTTAATAAGGGAATTCATGATTTTAGATTAATTTTTACCTTTGTTGCTTATTCCACATCAATGCCGAGTATTGCTGACTTGGAAATATTGTTTAATCATGTTAACTGATGATTGTTTTGGTCATGATAGTTTTAATGTGTAAAAATGCATGGTCATTGGTCCATATCGACAAGGAAAATTGTGAAGATGATTATAAAAATGGGAACAAATCTTAAAGGAACGATTGCTTAAAGAATAAGATGAGGGAGTCTCAAAAGAGAGGACAACTCCCTTTTCATTAGATGCTCAGAAATCACAGAGTGGGAAGAAAACTAAGTGTGAAGGCCTGCAATATCGAAAGCTCATAAAATTGATCAACAGTAACATTATATTGACCCTTGTTTGTTGTGATGTACTTTCTCTCATCTGCTGCCACTCAACTCTGATAGGTGGAATTACTAAAACATACAGAGTATAAGAACCTATCTGAACAATGGTGAGAAGTACTGTAGCTGGGAAATTAGATCACTTTCTTCTTTAGCATGCCATTACTCGGGTTCATAAATTTTCTGATATTACTGGTACATCATATTTTCCAGCTATTCGATACCTACTCTGAGGTGTTGATTGGAATGAGCAGTGTGTTGTACATTTAACGGAATAATGGCATAGGAGTGTTCACAGTTGTCTGCAGCTTTATTATAGCAGCTCTGGATCTTTGGACTGTTAGATTGGTAGTTTTGTACTGTTTGTTAAAAGTGGAAAATGTGTGGTTTTCCATTTGATCAAGTATTTCATATGATAACTTTGCTTTTAATTGCAACATTCCTACTGACAGAATTGTAATTACCTATGTTGATTTCAGTTGGGAGAACCACAAAGACAGTCTTTCTGAGGATGCAAACATGCAGGTGGAGAGTGAGGTGCCATTAAAATGAAAACTACCCAACTTGATTGTAACTGGCAGTAGGCAAGTGGGCCTGCCATCATAATGAAAACTCCCCAACTTACTTGATAGTTGTCAAGAGGCCCTGCCATTACAATGAAAATTCCCTAAACCAGTCTCCACATGAGAAAAGAAGTATGTTGACTTCCCCGTCATGTTTCTAGGGCGATGTTAAGAGCTAATCAATATAATTCAATCTTATCCACAAAGTGCATACTACTTAACCTAGAATTCTGAATACAATGCAGAATTCCATAGTGAAACACAGGTACATCAGCTAGTATGAAGATAAATTTGAAATTCAAGAGGACAAATTAGGGAAAAAAGTTACTGTAATTTATAAGAAGAGGTCAGTTATGGAATAATTTATCAGAGGAAATATTGGGTAAATATCCATGTTCTTTGAAATCATTTAAGAAAATATTAGGTAAACAATTGATAGGAAATCTGCCACCTATGCAATAGCCTTAAATAAATGCATATCTGAAATGGAAACTGAATTGTATTTCGAACAGCCCAGGACAGAAAGTCGAGAACCACAATCCTACTGGACAATGGCACAAGTAAGTAGCAGCAGCAGCAGCAGCAGCAGCAGCAATGCCAGGACTCAGCTAAGGGCCCCATGGTCATCAACCCAGGCTCCCAAACCCCCTTGTAGTCACCTCTTACAACAGGCAGGGATAAGTCATGAAATGAACCTTTAAGCCTTAATCTTAGATGGGGAGGTTTTGTGACATCGTGTATGAAAAAGTGTGTAGTGTTATTCTTGGACAAACCTCTTGGTTTATCTTCCATGCTTTTATTACTGTGATGTATGAAGTCATAATACATACTGTTCTTAAAATTATTGTTTATAATTATATAAAACAATTACAAGGGAAATGAGAAAATCAAAAGTGAATGACTTCCATATCTGTTACTCTTTTTCACACATTATCATATCATTGCTATCATTTTTGATTGCTATCATTTGTGATCACTAGTCAGATAATGAGGATGGTTATTATTGTTTTAAGAGGAAATTATTAGATAACTGTCTGTTGTTATGTATGTACATTCAGTCCTCAGCCCGAAGGCTGGTTGGATGCTCAACAACTCTGCCATCAGCTGTCGTAGATGGCCTAGGCACCACTGAAGAGGCATACTAGGGAAATGAGGAGTGAGGTAGTTTTCCATTGCTTTCCTCACTGAGCCACACGTTGCTGTTGCATATCAGTCTGCCAAGCCTGCTGAAATGCATGCACCAACCAACCCTATGAGCAACATTTTTATACCATTCATGGCAGAGACTGGCTGCGTAAGGAATGGTATTACTAGCATCGCTCATACCTCAGTCGCTTTCATATTGTCAAAGCCAAGGATAAGACTGAGGCAGATCAACAAACGTAACAAAATTACTCTAGCCCACACCTGAAGGCACAGTGCACTGTAAACACTAGGTCTCGCCAGCAAAGGCATGCCTGTTGTTAAGAGGAAGCAGATCTGATCTTTGGCAGAATGAAGGTATGACAAAATGAAAAGAAGGGCATAAAATGAGACCCCCTAGGTCTTGCAGACATAATAGTGTCGGGTTCAGAAGACAATAAGAAATGACTAAAGGAAGGATAAAAGCAATAAACCTGCTCCAAATATGTGTAAGTAGTGCCATACTGAGCTGGGGTGTTTTCCTGTAGTAGAAAGTGGAGCACCACAGAAGGCTTTTGAAAAAAAAAAAAAAATTCTGTACCTTGAAAATCTAACACTATCAGTGTCACAAGAGATAAATAGTTGATGAAGTGACACCAAATAAGAAAGTTTCAATACAGCTGCTTGTCCTATGTTCACTAGTGAAGTATTCAAGGTATGAATAAAAAAATCTGCCATTGGACAACAGTACTGTTTATCTGGTATTTCAGTTTAATGGGCTTAAGTACTAGTCACGTTCTCCATTAATAAGGAAAGAAGCATTCCATTTTGATGAAGATTGAATTTGAAAAGGAAAAAAAAAAAAAAGACCATGAAGGTGTAGAAATTAAAGAGTTTAAATTCAAGGGAAAGCTGCCATAGCAATTCACAGTTCTTACAGTGGTGATATAATAGAGGTGATTATTCTTTTAAGGGGAGAGCAATACTCCTTATAGGATTTAGATGAAATCTAAAAGCTTTATTCTTCAGAGTTAATAGGATGGTTACCTACTTGTACTTCCTCTTAAAACAATAATCACCACTACTTAAAAGAATTACTGGACAGGAGATAGCGCTCATAATCTTACTGGCTACTGCCTTGAGCACAGTTCTCCAAGACCCAAGGTCATGCAGCCTCTATCATATTGACTGTAACATTAAGTAGACATTTGACCTCTGTCCAGGGCCTCAACTGGCTGTGCAAGAGTAAGTGCCTCTGCTTTACAATATTTTATTTATATGCTTATTAATTAAAATTAACTTTACTTTCCAAGTTTTTCTAAGAAATAAAGTAGAAAAACTTTTTGAGGTGTATAATTATATTTTTGATTTCTTTTGCATAG
This sequence comes from Anabrus simplex, assembly GCF_040414725.1. Taxonomy (NCBI): domain Eukaryota; kingdom Metazoa; phylum Arthropoda; class Insecta; order Orthoptera; family Tettigoniidae; genus Anabrus; species Anabrus simplex. Next base: position 82,428,665 of record NC_090267.1, on the reverse strand, counting down.
TTCTCCTTATCTTTGCTTCTTTTAATGCTAAATGAAAACTTGTAGATCCTCTTAAAGGTTATCTGATAAGGGATAATGACTCAGACCTACAAAATCATTACTGCAAGGTTCTACTTAGGAACAATATATGGACAGCAAATGAATGAATCTGAATCATTTTCTTGCCTTCAAGTCAGGACATCTGGTTTTAAAAAGGCAAATACTGATGCTTTATAGCATGTTAGATGTAAATAAAGCCATGTGTTTGTTCCCATAGCAACGGTTTACATATTTGTCAATGGAAAAACAGAGAGCCATATTCCTTTGCTGAATTAGTCAAGGAAGCCCTGGTTTCACTCCATGGAAACTGAACTAAGGTCAGAAAGATTAGTAGTCATGGTCCTAATCTTTTAATTGATGCCAAGTATTCATATTTTAGTACCGTAATGGTAACCTGTCTTAAATTTGTTCCAGTCCACGTCCTATTTAATAAACACATGTGAGTCCTTGCCAAATAGTTATAAATAAAGTAAGATGACTTACAGGAACACATTTGTAATTCAGGTCTTACGAAGTTTGTTCCAGGAAACTAGCAAGCTACTTACTGACACATATTAAACTGCAATGAAGATATTTTCTTATTCTGTTTAAGTCATGGTGCATTTAAATTCTGAAATTGAGTTTACATTAATTAACTTGATCAAATCACCAATTTATCATGGTTCTCCCAAAATTGATGGTTGGAAGACTTTTGCTGAATTTTAGAAGTACACTACCACCTAAACTGAACTTTTTCTTGTAACAGTTTTCAGGCCCTTTTGCTCCTTGATGTAATATATCAAAACCAATCAGATATCCCAGGGGTTGATTGAGACAACAACCTGTATATCTAAAGTGGGATTTGCTTTTTATATGCTGCTTCAAACTATGGCACCCGTAATAGAAAATCATGGCTTCATCACAGCTAGATTCCTTTTGCCAAATGGTGTACTCCAGAATGAGTTTCTAAATGAATCTAGGTATGGCCTGAGTTTTGATATTTTGTCCCTCATGTCTAAAGACATATTGTCATTCAAATGGAGATAACACATAACTTCCTCAAACCAATTTCACTGTTTCTTGTGTCAGGCTGTTCATCCCAATACATCCTCCTTTGAGGTACAGGTATATAACCACTATGAATTAAAATACCAAAACACACTTTAAGTTCCTCAATGGAGATTTGAAAGTTTGTCTTTCTTTCCTGAACAGCATACTTCACACTTTCCTGTACAATGAAGTCAAGATGTTTGTCTGTAAAAAATAACTGGAACATTTGGAGTGGAGTATATGGCTGATCAATAAACTGGGGTCTATAAATTAGAGGTTCATTTTGTAGAACTTTATTTCTTATGCAATTCTGATGTGGCAAGTCCTTGTTCTGCCATTTACGATAATTGCCCATAGTCTCAACTGTCATTTTTCTCCTTTGCAGTTTTGTGACCAAGGTAAGAGCTTTATTACAATTAGCAGAAGCATGCATTGTACGAATTTCCCTGCCATTGTTTACCTTCCCGCTGATGGCACTAGAATTATTGTACGATAGTTTGAACACACTATCCTTGCACTCAATGCCTATAACAACGGCCTCATCTGCACCTCTAAGAACAGTTTTGGTCTCTGCAGCTAACTGTCATTCAGTAAGATTATTGCATGTCCCGCCAAAGTATTCGTCACTGCTATCTTCATCGTTATCTTCATTTATGTCAGCTGGAACAATGAAAATATCAATGCTATAAGCCTTGTCAACATTTTTATTTTTTTTCAACAGGGAAAGAATTTCATGGACACTCAAGTTTCTGTGAAATAAAAAAATGATATACTGTACTTTAAAATAGGTATCATATGTGCCCAGTGTTGTGAAAATTCAATGCTCATGTTCTAAGCCCATTTGTAAGCAGAAGAATACAAATACAAATCTCACAAACTGCATACATGTTAACTTAAGTTTTGTTATACATTATTTTTGCCTGCTGCCATTTCTTGATGGATACAGTACTTTTGTATCCATCTCTTGGCATAGGCCAGAGCGAAGTGTAGCTTTCGCCAAAGTCCCAGTCTCATCCATGGCTGTGTCAATATGGAAGCTGCTGGGGTAGGGTGGTTCTGAGTAATGACATTCAGAGCACGACTAGTGCATCTGAGTATTATGAAAGGTGTTGCTCATACAGTCATGCTGCAATAGCACTTTCTGACCCAGTGAGGAAAGCAATGGCAAACCACCTCACTCCTCCTCTTGACTAGTATGCCTCATTTTGGTGCTGCCATTGGTTTTTGCGGTTTCCTTATAACTGCATAATCTTTGGTGGTGCTATTTGAGGATCTGACCGGCTTCTGGGCTGATGACCTAACAGACAGACAGATAGCCTACATTATTTGTGAACTTCAACAAATTATGTACATTTATAAGGTGATAACTTACCATTTTTGTGACAGTGCATGCTTACTACCTTCCATCTTCATAGACACCTGTTTACAACAGTCCACTGCCACTTCAGCTGTTACACTGGATTCAAATTGTAGTTGGAATGGATAGACTCTGTTGTTCCTTATTATATTACATGTTGTTAAACAAATGTTGTGAAAATGCAACACTGGTCATAAATGGACTAAACTAGGATTTAACACATTGACTACCAGCTCCTCAGCAGGTGATTTAAACCTCCAGCCCAGCCTTTTAAAATCCCCTCATCTCTATAGTGCACTATTTTACATTAAATGTTATTGTACGAAAACTGGTCACTGAGCCTTTCGAGAATTGGCCTAATTTTGTATAGCCTAACGGGATTTCCCTCATAATGACTTCTGTCGTTAAAGTGCAAGAATGACAAAATGTTTCCAAACCAGGTTCGTGCCATGGTTTTTGAAAAAATCGATGAGCAGAAAATAGTATCCTCTGTCCAGTACATTTTCAGATGTGGTTTATGAATTATTCCGGTTACAAACATTAGTCCTAAAAACTTTTCCATCTCATTTATGTCAACCGGTTTCCACATCTGAAAAATAGAATACGCCTGTTTAGTGAATGGATGCGGTGCTGCACTAATAACTTGTTCTGCGTAAAGGTTTGTTTGATGGCTTACATATTCAAGGAAATCGTCATTTACAAATAAATTGACAAAAGACACAACTTCATTTTTATTTTCGATGTCAACATTTAATCGTACCCGGCCAGTGAACTTGATTGCAGGCGGGCGATAAGACGGATGCATATCAGTTATTTGAATGTGCTGAATTTCACTTTGCCCACAGTCTGGTATATCATCATCGGAATTGTTTTCGCTATCACTGAAATCAGAGATAAGTTCATCACCAGAATTATCGTTCAGTAGTATACCTTCAATTTCCTCACTTCGTATACTGTGTTTGTAACTCATTATGTTATTGCGACACAATAACTCACTTCATTACACACTATCACAAGAATACCATGACTTGCTTAGGTCTGTGTTTACTCAAAGAAAAAAAGAAAGAAAGCATTGGAATGTACCGTCTGTTCAGGTAGTCAGGGTGAAGGACTGTTCATTTATATGCCATTTATTGTTTTCAACATGAACTACGACTTGGTACGAATTTAGCACCAAATTCGAAACAACATTTACATTGTGCAACCTTAAACGCCTTAACTCGGATACAGTCCTGCACATAGGCTGCTCTTAAGCACGTTAAGGTATCTACGGGAGTGAATGTGTTAAGTCAGAACGGGCGAAATGTTCACGTTACAACAGTTCGCCACACACTGTTGGAGGCAGGAAGAAGAGCGGCAGACCAGCAGAGAAGCAACTTCTGACTGACGCTGTGTGCAAATAATTATTGATATGGACCAGGCTACATAAGGACTAGTCTGTGGAAGATTGGAAGAAATTCGTATTTTCTGATGAAACATTTCGAAGTTTGTGATCAGCATGTTCATTGTGTGGATAAAAAAACAAAAGAAAACATCACTTAAATTTCACCCTTCAGTGACATTCTGGGTATATGTTACTTACAAGGGACCAGGGCCTTTAGTCCCCATTAAGTGTATGGCGAACAGTGACCAATACATAGAAATCCTTCAGAGGAGAGTGATGCCTGCGTTAGAAAAACTCTCCAGATGGTGAATGTGTTTTTTAACAAGATTTTGCACCATGCCACACATACAAAAACTCAACAAATTTGTTGAAGACAAAAATATTGAAGTGATCCCTTGGTTTGGCAACTCATCCAATATTAGGAACATTGGGAATATATGGGCCATTTTTAAGAAGAGAATGGTGAAAGTGGGTAGATCAAAGAAAGTGACTATGATATGTTCGCTTATCAAGGTGTGGTTTTACAATGAAGAGATCAATGATATTTGCAAAATTTGGTGGAATGCATCCCAAAAGCTGTTGATGCTCTTATGAAGATCAAAGGAGGTCCCATAACGTATCAAGGTATGACTTTTGTAATTGTGCAGAACTTATTTTCAGTAGTTTTTAAGATTTTTCGTATGGTAACACTTTTCTTTATCATGTTCGGATTAATTTGCATGCTACTGTATGTCTTATATATCTCTCAGTTATGACCATCTATCGATGGTTGCCAGGTAACATTGCTTCACACATTTTCTGTCACTAATTTCAGATGACCTGCAGCCATAAAACATATTTATATATATAAAAAAGTGCTCTTGACTTCATCTGTTTCATACTGATGAAACGACCTAAAATCAATCTCTGTCTTCTGTTTTTGTTTGCCCAGCCCTTGTCCCATTTCTCTACGGGGTTGGGTATGAGGTGAGATGAATCTGTCATGGTGGGTTTTTATGACTGTATGCCCTTCCTGATGTCAACCTCATCGCAGGAGTTGATGATATGAATAGTAGGAATGGAGAGGTTGAAACCTGGTGCCAGCACATAGCTTACTCCTGTCGAATAGCACCAAGGGGTCTGCTCAAGGCTTGATGTTTCCATCCGACGGACAAATCAACATCAACAGCGTCATATGCCCTCACTCCATATGAGCACTGCAGAGAGGTCTGGAATTTAATCCAGGTTTTTGGCTCACAATCTAGTGATTAGAAATTGTATACCACCACCTCCCCTACCCTGCCAGCCAACATTCTGATAGTGAAATTTTTTTCCACCAACGGGCCCCGAAGTAGCTAACCACGGTGTCAGACCGTTTAGACTTCAATGCCTTAACGATCATGGCCACCAGCCGGGCTTTTATCTATGCTTAAAGAAAATTATATATAGAAAGATAGGAGCCCACAGTAGAATAAATACATTAAGAGGTAAGTCTTATTTGTATTCATTTTTATATCTTTGTCTCTTCCCTTTCTTTCCCTGTGTTTAACCAGCTTTCTTCTTGTCCTTCACTTCCCACATCAAGACTAAAGATCTGTTGAGATTAGGGATGGGAAACAAGAACGCATATCTTGAGAAGCACAAGAACTTTTTGATGCCTTGCTGATGAAATACATCTCTTGAGACTGTCGATAATTTTAAGTACCTACCCTTCTGATATCACTTTCTCAGTACACCAATAAATCAGAAGACTGTTTGCCTGTCTGTTCATAAGTTCACAGTAAAGATGTATGTGCAGTCGGGGAAGAAAGGTGGTGCAAGGTCTGATTTACCCCAATTGACCCACAAGGTGGATAACATAATCTATCGTTTCATTTGAGCCTGAGCCTTCGACTTAATGGTGGTTGGAAAAGAACTCCACCCTTCTGTTCATAAGTTATAAAATGTAATATTTTTAGTATATATTGATTGCTGCCAAAAGAAAATCATAATCCTGGGAGTACTTCTCAAAACTCCCAGGAAATAAGGTAAATTATAATATTTGTTTCTGTTTTGTATTCATTTTGAAAACAATAAACATAGGGTGCGGTACACCATTTGAAGAGTCATAAGTAGGGGGAGGATTTCTATGACCTAAAAGTGTATGAAATATGTATGCATTTATGACCTAAAAAACATAAAAATATGACCTATAAAATTCAAAAAATGACTTAATGAATAGCATCTACATTACATAGAAACAATTTTATTATGATTGCTACAGGCTGCAATTAATTTAGAGTCAAAAAGGTTTTAATTCTTCAAAATCTTTAAGCCAAAATCAACTAAAATGATTAATATTTCATGAACTCATTAAGGTTACACTGCATACTCCTAGGCAAGGACGGACTACAGTTTCTTTCACTGTTCAATATTCGATCAGTTTTAATTTATACACAAAACATATGTTATTTGAATGAAACTTTCATACCTGATCTAGTCTCCATTATCAGAATTGTTGCAATTTATGACCACATGCATCTTAAGATTGTTGAATGCGAATCCCCTCCTGTTGTTGCTGAGCATCATCTTGTAGCAAGAAAAACTTCTTTTGACATCACATGATGTAAGGGGAGTGTGCTTGAATAGAGTTAAATCACTTGGAGAAAATTCCTGGAAATCTGCAGATGAAGGGTTTCCACAAAGAATGTCACTTATTCCACGCAGGTACACAAATCTGCGGTTATTTTCCAATACATTATCATTATAGACTGTTATGCCTTTCAGCGTTCAATACATTTTCTAATTTTCTACACACTCTAGATGCTATTGTTCCTTTCGCATGCTTTAATTCCTGTTCAGTGCACTTTACAACATCCAGTGCATTGCTTAGTTCTGCACCTGAAACTTCCAGTTGCATGATTGCTCCAGATAAAGAATTAAAATTGGACTTTATGTAAACCAGCTCCACTTTTAATGTAGTACTTGAAAATAAATCTTGAGTGGTTTTTATGGAGGACGATTCTGCAGGATCAAAAGACTTCACGATCTTCTCCACGACATCTAAGTTGTTGCAATAGTACACTGCGGCATCAAGCCAAGTCCCCCATCGCGTTATAACTGGCTTGGGAGGTAGGGGATAGTGAAGGTGCTTCTCCTTGAAATTTCTGAACGCGAAGTGGAGCTTTGACGAACACTTTCTTACAGTTTGATATTAATTTATCAACTTCAGGGTAGCTACTTCTAACTTCTTCAACTGCCCTATGCAAGGCATGTGCAAGACATGTCACTTGTATCATTTTTGGGTATAGCATTTTAAGTCCCTTGGCTGCCTTCACCATATATGTAGCAGTGTCAGTTACAAATAGAAAAATGTGCTCTCTCTTTGCCCCGTTTGGCCACAACAAATTCATTGAATTGTCGAAGAGAACTGCAATGGTGGAATGGTTTGTCTTCTCTAGCATTTCACATGTCAGGAGGAACGTATCTCCAGGCCGATCTTCCTTCAGGGCGCCAACGATCACATTTGCTACATATCTTCCATCCACATCTGTAGTCTCGTCTATTGAAACCCATATCTTACTGTCTCCCACGCCACGCCTTATTATATCCAACATCTCTTCATAACAAGGGTTCAGATAGTCCTGCCTGAGAGTAGATTCATTGGGAACAGGATGCTTTGTATATTTTTCAAGAAACTGAAGCTTCGGCTGTTAAGTTTCCTTAAAGGAATATTAGACAAAACCATCATCTTGCAGAAATCTTGTGAAAATTGTGAACACTGTGAACTTGATGTTGGGGTTTCGAATAGCAGACGTTGCCTATTTTCGAATGCAGAATATCTAGTTACACAATTCTTATGTTTTACAGTATTACAGTGTTGTTGCACAGAAAAGCGATTTTGTCAGTAACTTTTACCTCACACAATTTACAGAATAATATCACTCCATCCATACTGAATATGTTTTCACCGAACTCGCGAACGAAACTTCGCAACTTCCCACAAATAGAGACTTTCGTTTTAGGCATATTGAAAGGAACTGAATGACTGAAGCTCCCTAATGACCAAGGTCATTCAGTGTGTTGAAGGTGGAAGAAGGAAGTGCGAAGGAGAGAGATAAGAACAATGACAAATAACTGCAGAATTACCTCTGCTTCCGTGTAAACAATAGCTCAGTTTCCAGGAATTGACCCAGCTAGCAAACAATAGCTCCTACCTGTTAGAAACATTCCATACAGTACTTTAGAATGGTTCTTCAGTAGTATATTCCAGTCTATCCTGAAAAATAATTTCTAGAGCTTATTCTGACTTTTATAAAACCAAATTAAAATTAAAATTTCCAAAATATGCTGTTATAATGATATTTTGTTCAAAATATGCCATAAAACTTAAGAAAGCCTAAATATGCATTTATATGCTCAATAAAACCTGTTTAATTTTGATTATCATGCTTGGAAACTGTTGAAAATTCAAGACTATAAGATATAACGTTAAGGGAAAAAATATGACTTGTCATAGAAATCCGCCCCCTAGTCATAAGATATTTGAAAGCAGTCAAGCGTTGGCTGGTAGCTGTTCTACTTTGTCGGAGTTGTAGCTTAAACTATGTTTTGTTCTTCTCCATTCCTTTCTTGCGAATAAGTAACTTAGTTATAAGTTAGCAGTTAAATACAAAGTTAAAAGAAGAGCAAGTGTAATTCAAAGGAATAGCAAGACTCAGTTTTTATTTAGGCCTGATTCTGAACAATATTTCATCTGTTTTTGAAGAATTCCTAAACTGACTTTTGTTCAGTTTCATTTCTTTTCGCAAATAAGCAGTTACATCAATATGATCAAAGAATATCCAGTATTCAGTAGGCCTACTCTAAAGGCAAGAAATTCTAAAAAGATATTCCACGTGTGTTATGACAGATGAAACAAAAATATAAACTTTTTCTTCTTCTCTTCATACTTTCTTGGACTTCGATGAGCACTATGGCCAGTCACTACTTTGTTCTTTGAACGTATTACATTGTATTTATCTTACTGGTAGATGGAGGTGAACTGTTTCTGAAGTGAGAAATTTGGTCAGTGTTGGTCACTAGATTTATGAATTCTGACAATTTTGATAAAACCAGATTTAGTCCTGTGCTTTGCGAGAAAAATGTTCACAAGACGATGTGGTTTGCACATACACACAGAGATCATAGCACTTTTCTCTTTGACTTGAGAGGTATAATGACCCGGCCTCAAGACTCTACAGCACCCCTAATTAGGATGGCTCCTCAATGAATGGTGAAGGTGGGAAGCAGACAGAGACAAGCTCTTGATTATAGTAACTGACTTTCACATAGTAGTTACTGCTTATTATGTTCTTGAAAGCCTTCCTGGTCACCACAATCATCAAGTCTGTATGATCTGACACTGGTGGTTAGCCAGTTCAGATCTCATTGGTGGAAGAAAATATTTCAGCATTAGAATGTTGGCCAGTAGAGTGGGACAGGTGGTGGTATACAATTTCTAATCAGTACATTGTATGGCAAAAGCTTGCATTCCATTCTAAACCTCTCCACAGTGTTCATATGAAGTGAGGACATATGATGCTGTTGATGATGATTCATCCATTGGATCAGGATGTTAAGCCTTATGCAGACCCCTTGGGGTTATTTGACAGGAGGAGGCTATGTGCTGACAACAGGTGTAACTGTCTCTATACCTCATCATCATCATCATCATCATCATCATCATCATCATCATCTCACACCCAGGTGCACAGGTTGCTCATGGATGTCACATAGAAAGACTTGCATCAGGTAAGCCAAACTTGTCCTCAGACACTCCCTGCACTAAAAACCGTCATCATATTTTATTTCACCTACACAGGCCATTTAGGCCCATGGCAGAAGGCAAAATGTATAAAACCTACTAAAATTCAATTTCAGTCATGACAAAATATCTACTGTATGTTAGTTGACATCACAAGTATTTGTCACAGATGTTGGCCCATTTATTTCTAACTCACGCATCCTTAAACCTACAAGGACCATGGGAGGGCCTCAGAGGCCCACAGTCAAAATAAAGTGCTTCTTGTAATGGGATCTACTCTTTGCAATGGTTGTAAAGAAATTATGTTATTATTTGAGTCATAAAATTAACTACCATAATAAAGTAAATACCGGGTGAGTTGGCTGTGCGGTTAGGGGTGTACAGCTGTGAGCTTGCATATGAGAGATAATGGGTTCGAATTCTACTGTCAGCAAGCCTGAAGATTTTTTCCGTGATATCCCATTTTCACACCAGATGAATGCTGGGCCTATACCATAATTGAGGCCATGGCTGCTTCTGTCCCCCTCCTAGGCTTTTCCTATTCCATAATGTTGAATAAAATGAAGTTGAGAGATGCTCAAGTGACCTGCAATTTTTTTTTTTTTTTGTTTACGTAAGTTAAGAGTCAAAAGTCAGTAGGATATGGTTTAATGTTGTGGTTCACTTTGATGAAGAAGTACGAGGTTGTCCTTGAAGGCTGATATGCAATGTTTATATTGAACCTCTATTGACCATCTCATTTGATATGATGTTATAACGTTGTTGAGAATATGGGTTTGTTGAGAAGCTGGTCGAAAAGGCAATGTGACATAGCGATGCCAAAGACAGAGTCCGTTGATGTTATTAATTATCTTACTATGTTCGAGATTATCTCAATGATACCATAGCAATCACAGATAAACAAATCAATAATAGTGATAACATATTATTATTTCTTAACAATTTGGATGTCCGCCTCTGTGGTGTAGTGGTTAGCGTGATTAGCTGCCACCCCCGGAGGCCCGGGTTCGATTCCCGGCTCTGCCACGAAATTTGAAAAGTGGTACGAGGGCTGGAACGGGGTCCACTCAGCCTCGGGAGTTCAACTGAGTAGAGGTGGGTTCGATTCCCACCTCAGCCATCCTGGAAGTGGTTTTCCATGGTTTCCCACTTCTCCTCCAGGCGAATGCCGGGATGGTACCTAACTTAAGGCCACGGCCGCTTCCTTCCCTCTTCCTTGCCTATCCCTTCCAATCTTCCCATCCCTCCACAAGGCCCCTGTTCAGCATAGCAGGTGAGGCCGCCTGGGCGAGGTACTGGTCATACTCCCCAGTTGTATCCCCGACCAATAGTCTGAAGCTCCAGGACACTGCCCTTGAGGCGGTAGAGGTGGGATCTCTCGCTAAGTCCGATGGAAAAACCGAACCTGGAGGGTAAACAGATGATGATGATGATGAACAATTTGGATAATAACATTAAATTCACTAAAGAAGATGAGATCAATAGCTCTTTAAACTTTCTACACATCAAAATCACATGAGTATCTAACAAGTTTGACTTCCAAATATACAGAAAACCCACCTTTTCTCCAACAACCATAAAAAATGATTCATTACATCCAAGCTCATATAAAAAAGCCACTTATCACAGTCTAATATATAGAGCATTAAAACTCCCTATGTCTTCTAGTAATTTAAAAAAAAAAAAGACTTACATTTCATTAAAGAAATTGCTAAATTCAATGGATTTAATGCTGATATCTATACTAATATTATAAAGAGGAAAAATTTGTTTGTTTGTAACGAATAGTCTCAAAAACTACTGAACCGATTTTAAAAATTTCTTCACCTATAGAAAGATACGTTGCCAGTGAGTAACATGGGCTGTATTTTATTTTCAAAACAATTCGATGTGGGGGGCACGGGGGAGAAATATAAAAATAATAGGCTAATGTAGGAAAAATATTGAATTTGTCGTATAAGGACGAGACAAAGCTCAATTTAATCCTCTTGATGTGAAGAACAAAACTCGGTAAGCCCTACGGACCAACTGTTATGGAGATATTGGCACCACATTACCCCTGCTCTAGGAATCGGATAAAGAAATGAACTGCTATAACCATGGCAACGTCAGCTCCAGGATTCTAGAGCAGTGAGATTATGTATGTACGTTTGGGCATAGCTGTCAACCAAAATTCGTACAAATAAGACTTAATATCTGGAAAAAATATACTGTTGTGTAAGGCACTCATAGGACTCCTTTGGGCAGGGATGGAAAGGGGGTGAAGTACGAGTATAAAAATCCTACTATGTATAAAAACGGAAGTGTGTGTGTGTAAATGACACATCTCCTCCTAAACCACTGGAGCAATTTCAACCAAACTTGGTACACGTATTACTTACTATCGGGAGACGATCACTGTGGGGGGAAAGCCATCCCTAGTGCCCTTAAGGGAGGGGGTCAGGGGGTTAGTAATAATAATAATAATCGAGAATAGTGTCGAATTCATAGTTTTAGGGGTCGCTGAGTTGAAAAGTAATACTCTAGAATTTTTTAAAGTCCAAGTCCAGCCCCCTTTTACGTGGGGAGCAAAGGGGGGGGGGGGTGAGATATGGAAATAATTAAAAACAGTTTCGAATCCATAGATTTCAGGGTCTTTGAGATGAATAGTAATACTCCGGATATTTTGCAAGTCCAAGTGGGGAGCGAGGGGGTGAGATATAAAATTAATTGAAAAACTACATATAAAAATCTTATCTTCTTCTTCTTCTTACTATATATAAAAATTGATGTATGTGCTTGGGTGTGTGTGTGTGGGTGTAAATGACACATCTCCTCCTAAACCACCGGAGCAATTTCACCAATCTTGGTACACTTATCAATTAATATCAGGAGACAAACCGCGTGAGGGTAAGACACCCCTAGCACCCCTATGGGCAGGGGGCGAGGGGGGCGGTATAAAAATAATCAAGAATATTATCGAATCCATAGTTTTCGTGGTCGCTGAAATGATTAGTGACACTCCGAATTTTTTAAAATTTATGTTCAGCCTCCTTTGGGGTGTGGGTGAGGGGGTGGTGAGATATAAAATTAATCGAAAACAGTGTCGAATCTACAGTTTTCTGGGTCACTGAAATGAATGGTGACAATCCAGATTTTTTATCTCTTAGTGGTGGGGGGCGAGAGGGAGACAGTCTCATTGACAGTTGAAATCCTGTACATCGTATCTATAGTGCGACGGCTAAATACGTATAGTTATCACTTATTAATTTTTGACAGGATCAAATACTTTCCAGTCGATTCGAGCTTCCATAAGGATGAAGTTTTACTCGAAAATTAAATAATCTAAAACTTGAAATCAAACACATCTAAATAATTCTAAAACTACATAATAGATCATAACATATCAATCTGCAAGTCAAAAAGGAATTCTATAAAAATTCACATCACACATCACTAACTGGTAATGCAAATTTTGAAGGTAAATATTCAGAAACTATCCGGGCAACGCCGGGTACTACAGCTAGTAATTAATAAAATCATCAACAAAACCAAATTAAAACTAGCTACAATTTAACTCCACTAAAACCTGTCAAACCAAAATACGCTAAATTCACATTCACTAACCATAGTATTCATCCAATTACCAATCCCTTAACAAAGTACGATGTAAAAATAGCCTATATTATAAAAAACACTAATTGTAACTTATTCTTTAATCATAACTCTGTTAATGTCACAGATAATCGTGACTCTGGATCAGGTATATACAGACTAAAATGCTCTACATGTATTTTTTCTTATGTTGACCAAACTGGCCGCTCCTTCTTAAGCAGATACGCCGAACATTACAATGCACTGAGACACAATAAATTCTCTGCAATGGCCAACCACATGAGGGACACAGGGCATAAATTCACTACAATAGAACAGGACCTTCATATCCTTAAAAGAATCGAAAAAAGTAAACTCGTGACAGAATACGAAAATTTATTCATATTCCTCAACCAGTAGTTTAACAAAGATAAGAATTTAAATAATATCATTGATAAAAAAAGCCCCTTGTATGAACAGATTTTATTACAATTACAAGAATCATTTCCCCTCACCAATATATTCTTTAAAATTTTTAACCTTAAATTAATAAGCACTCCCACCTCCTCTATAACTAATATACTTCCCTCCCTTCCTCCCATCGCTAACACTTCCCATTCAAGTACAACCAGTAGACCGGTAGCTACACCCACTCTAATACCGCTCCCTCCAACGGCACCCCATCGCTACAATACGCGCAGCAATAAACTTTCTTCTTTCTCCCCCACCGATAGTAGCTCCCCTCCAAGTACTACAAACAAGCCCATAGTCACGCCTTCGCAAACAGATTCCCCTTCAATTCAAACCTACAGCTATAACACACGTAGTAAGATCTCGACAGTCGTCAATAACTTTTACCTCACAACATAACAAGTTACCCTCACCATCGTCAAATGGTAAGTGCACACGATTTCCACCTAAAAATATTTTATTATGATTTTTTCATACAATTTGTAACCGCTACTACAGTGGTTACACAAAACAAAGCATTAAACACAATAAAGGGGGGAGGGGGGGGGGGGAAGGTGCCTGTACGCAGTACCAAAAAACTTCACACACAGTTGAACAGCAATTGGAACTATGCGGATAGGGCTGGGACAGATACAACGCAACTGTTTTATTGCAACCGTTTCCGGAACACAACCGTTGTCGAATGAAACCGTTGCGAAAAATAACAGTTGCAGTTGCGTTCTTCACCAGCACAGATCAAGTGGAGTTTCAAGTTTCACAACCAATACGTATACAAAACTGCTTTCCGCAATCGTTGCGTTTCTTGACATTGGGGTTTTCCAGTGTAAATCACAGGTGAGATAGGCCCGTTCTGGAGAGCTGCCCTGCTATTGAATGATGCGCCTGACATCACCGAGAGCCATAATAGACAGTGCTACATCAGTTCAATGGCTCGAGTGTTGTAAGGTACAGTTAGTTGAGTATTTTTAGAGTTCATTTTGTTAGTTATTCTAATTAGCCTCCATTCAATCATGAAATACAGAACTAGTGGATCTTTAGATGCCGTGACATTTAACATTTAAAATTAATACGAAAACATAACATGACTTCAAATCCGACTCTGTAATGACAGGCACACTCACAAAGGGGTATCGTGAGTTGAGAATCAACCTTTTACGAAGAACTAAAAACATATGTATTAATCAAGGCATAATACTGCCCCAGTTTAAAGAAGGAAGAGAACTACGAGCATTATTCCACCTTTAGGCCCCAGAAAGTACAGTAATTTAAGATTATTTTGTTATGGATTTGTAAATTTTGTTGATATACAGATACATTTATTTGTAATTCCTGTTAGTACATTTTCAAGCACACGATAATTTTAAATTCTAACTCACATTTCCAGTAGTCTGAATAGGTAATGTATAGTAGTAGGTTAGAAGAGTGTTAGAAACAAGAAAGTTATATTACTACCGTCGACCCAACTATTATATTCATTCAAATGTTGTTTATGATATAACCAGTAAGTCTATAAAAATCAAATTACACCATAATTTTCTGTTTTATTTCACGGTAGTCAAGAACGTTTGGAATTTTAAATTTGTACTTCAGTATTTTTTATGGCAAATGGAACGCAGGAAGTGCCCGTTTTCAAACGTTTTTTAACAATACGTCAAGTTAAAAAAATTATTTCTCAAAACACGTCATCAGATCGAATCCACATTTTAACACAATATACAATGTAATGTTTTATAAATTAACATATTTATAAATTTAAGAATATTCCGAGCTCGATAGCTGCAGTCGCTTACGTGCGGCCAGTAACCAGTAATCTGGAGATAGTGGGTTCGAACCCCACTGTCGGCAGCCCTGAAGATGGTTTTCCGTGGTTTCCCATTTTCACACCAGGCAAATGCTGGGGCTGTACCTTAATTAAGGCCACGGCCGTTTCCTTCCCATTCCTATCCCATCGTCGCCATAAGACCTATCTGCGTCGGTGCGACGTAAAGCCACTAGCAAAAAAAAAAAAAAAAAAAAACATTAATTTGATGTTCCCAAAGAAAAGAAGCTGTTATCAAATTTGTAAGACAACTTTTTTCTTGGCTTAGGGTGGTTGGAAAATTACATTCTTGGTCGCGTTGTAATCTTTATATATCCAATGGTTATGCTATATGACTGTGAAGTTCGTAAATTAATTCAATTCATTCATATCATTTGTGTTTATATTGGATAGAATGATATACATCACTGAATGGCCGGTACAAGCAAAGATGTGAGGCGTTGCCCCGCACTCCCTCATTTGTACTTGGTTCTACGGGCTGACGGGAGAGCAGTCAGCCCAGTCACTCGGGTCATCTCGGGTCCTTCCGTGTATGCCCGGACCACCGCCGTCTCGATCCTCTTATAGGATCCCAATGGTTTGAACGGAATCGCGACATCCACTCTGATCTCCATATCCAAGAAATCTATCCCAGAATTCAAAAGTCAGCAATGAAATTCTATTCTGATCTCAGATCAAACCCAAACCACCTCATCTCCTCTCTTGGAAATTATGAAACCGAGGGACTTCGTTACAAAAGACCCAAGGCCATTCTAACATAAACCACCCCTCGGGGTGCAGGTCACATTCTGACCAGTCCGATTTCGTTCCAGGTCCCACCACCATCTACATCAATGCAGTCTAGTTTATATCTGTCGAAAGCAGCACTCAAGACCGGTAGGTCGAAGGGCTAAAATGGCTCAAAGGATCCGGGCTCCCGCCCGCATATCCATTGAGACGCGTGGTCTGTCTGTCCCGGACACATGCTTCGCATCTCCCTCATCAGAAGCGTAAGAGTTAATTCTTTGGTGATTTGTGATGTCTCAGTTTTAAAACGTGGTAATTGTTGGATTCCTTTTTGAATAGTTGGCATGCGTCTCTCGTATGTTTTCAGTACTGTTGTTGAATAATATGCGTTTAAGTTCTACTGCAAAGAGATAGTACTTAAAGTGGCTCATTAATTAACAAGCATTTGGCCTGTTCTTTTGTGTTCGTCCGGACTCACACATACGGACACTCACTGTCCCCAGTCAGTCATCTTCCTCATGAGAAGCGTGATAGATATTTCTTTTGGTGATATGTGCTGGACGTCTCAGTTTTAAAGCGTGGCAATTGTCGGATTATTTTTGCAATATTTGTTATGCATCTCTTATTCTGTGATGTTTTCAGTACTGTTATTGATTGTATTCTATTGCAAAGAGATAGCAGTTAAAGTGGCCTAACCTGTCATAAGTTATCTATATTTCAGCTAGTAACTTCCACAATGGATAAGTTTACATGCAGTGTATGCAACACGTCATTTAATTATAGGAAAAATTTAAATAATCATGTAAAAGTTAAACATTCAAATACTTATTAACAATTTGTATGTGATTTGTGCACTTTCAGCACTAACACGAAGTTCAGTTTAATGCGTCATAAAAGTGCGAAACACAGGCCCACTACAAGACCTTCCAGTGAAGTGTATTCGGAGGTGAAGTGCCCGCTTTGTTTAGAGAAACGAGCAATAAAATCTGATATGGTTAAACATTTCGAAAATGAGCATGGAATTCCAATCAAAAATGAAACTTTAGAATTTTCGAGTGGTGAGGAATTCTATAACTGGAAGCGCACAATAGAAAAGAACCAGGTTTGTGAATTCGTTACATGGCGTTCGAAATATGTACGAAAAGTGGACGATGCCACTAAAATGACCTTCAGATGCCACAGGGATGGGGAATTTAAGCCAAGAGGAGAACACATGCGACACCAAAATGTACTTGGTTCGAACAAAATAAGTGGACACTGCCCAGCCAAGATTGACGTTACTTTCCATTCATCTGGAGAAGTCACTGTAAACTTCTGTTCTTCACATGTTGGTCACCGTGAAGAATTAGGTCGTCTGAGACTAACGCAATCTGAAAGAGATGACATTGCTAGAAAAATCGCCATGAAAATTCCTTTCGATTGCATCTTGGATGACGTAAGATTTTCTCTCGGCGAATCAGACATAGAGCGTCTACATCTTCTTACGAGGAAGGATCTTCTGAATATAGAACACACGTACAATTTAAAATCTGAAGCTGTACGGCACAATAATGACTATACCAGCGTCGAATCATGGGTTCATGACATGCAAGATCGTGGCGGTTTAGTGCGTTTTTATAAAGCTCAAGGTATATCTTCGGTGACATGTCCGCAACTGAATGAAGAAGATTTCGTCCTCGTTATCATGAATGAGGCGCAAAAGGAAACACTCGAACGAAACGGAACTAATTACATTTGTCTCGATAGTACACATGGTCTAAATAAGTATGGTTTTGAGCTGACGACCTTCCTAAACGTTGACGATAAATACCAAGGTTTTCCATGGGCGTTCATGTTTACAAATAGGTTTGATACAACAGTTATGGAAGTATTCTTGTCCCAAATTAGGGACGCTCTGTCAGTAGCACTGCAACCCAAGGTATTCATGTCGGACATGGCAGACACATTTTACAATGCCTGGTTAAGAATAATGATGCCAGCTAAATTCCGGCTGTTTTGCACATGGCATGTCGATCGGGCATGGAGGAAAAACCTCTGTAAAATCAAAGGTCGCGAAAAACAAGCGGAAGTATATAAACAGTTAAGAGTCTTGTTGGAAGAAAGGGACGAAACTGCTTTTTCAAGAATGTTGGATCAAGAAGTCCATGGCCTAAAAAGTGACCCTGACACACGGGAATTCGGAGTGTATTTTGAAGCCAATTACAAACACTGTACTGCTAGTTGGGCCTATTGCTATCGCCTGCATGCTGGTTTAAACACGAACATGCATCTTGAGCGGATGCATGGGGTCATAAAGCATATATATATATATGGGAGGCAAAAAAACCAACAGATTAGACATAGCCATTCATACTCTGATGCGGTTCGTCCGAGACAAATTGTACGATCGCCTGATTTTCCTAAATAAAGGAAAACTGACAAACAAGCTGTCATTTATTAGACAGAGACACGCGAAATCATTGTCTCTGACATCAGACGGAATCACTAATGAAGGAGACATGTGGAGAGTTCCTTCAGAGAAGAGGAATGAATTCTATGATGTAAGAAAAACAGATGAAAAAGACTGCAATTGCGAGTTACGGTGCACAGAATGCAAAATCTGCATTCATGCTTACATTTGCACCTGCCACGATTCCTCTATCAAATTCAATATGTGCAAACATATTCATTTAATAGGGATGAGTTCAAATAGATATACAGATAATTACAGGAACGATGGCACAGAAAATGTTCTTCTAATTCAAGAAGACCCAACATGCGAAGAAAAAGAAACTATCCTAAACCAATTAAGGAATCCACTGAAAAGAAAAACAAACGAGAACATTGAACAATACAGGTCAGTGCTTAGGGGAAAGTTTGAAAAAATTCTTGCAGCAATAGAATCGACAGAAGACGCTGAAATAGTTGAAGAATATCTTAAACCCATTATTCCAACTATTCAGGCTCGAAAAACTACAATTTTTGAGACACCTAATCCACCTAAAAACTTAAAAACAAAGTTCGAGCTTCAAAAAAGATTGCTTTGCACTAAGAAGCCACATGTTAAGACATCCATGCCCTTGTCGAGGCCAACCGATAATGAGCAAGAAGTAATTGCTGCGAATTTGCTGTTGCGCTAAGGACTTGTAAATTTGTGTAAACTATGTGTACATACAGTTGATTGGCTTAAGTTAAAATTCACCATTATAGTAATCGTAAAGCGTGTGTAACTCTAGCACCAGTGAATATGTGTAAATTCTGTATAGTATCATTTACTGATAGACCTATTTAAAAATATGACATTTTGTGAAAAACACGAGTGTTGAAAACCATGTGTATAAACAGTTATACTGTTTCAACATGTAACTGTGAAAGAGCCTGAAGTCTCTGCTGGAGATGAAAATATTAGGTTTGGTAAGTTTTACACTGTATAAAGTGCATGCTTTAATATAACATATTTATCTACGTACCGTACCGATAAGTTGTCCGGCTCCATGGCTAAATGGTTAGCGTGCTGGCCTTTGGTCACAGGAGTCTCGGGTTCGATTCCCGGCAGGGTCGGAAATTTTAACCATAATTGGTTAATTTCGCTGGCACGGGGACTGAGTGCATGTGTCGTCTTTATCATCATTTCATCATCACCACAACACGTAGGTCATCTACGGGCGTCAAATCGAAAGACCTGCATCTGGCGAGCCGAACTTGTCCTCGGACACTCCCGGCACTAAAAGCTACACGCCATTTAATTTTAACCGATACCTACTTTATATGTAAAAAGACTGAAGTCTCTACCGGCAGAAATATTTTATTGTTTCGTATAAAGTGCCTGCTTTATTATAATATACTGTATTTTACTATGCTCTTGTATTATTATGTAAGCATGTCGGGTATGAAAACAAGAATACTTCCTTTATTGTCGCGGTCGAGAGAAGGAGAGAATGTTTCGGGAGGGAGCCGCTAGCAGCTGAAAAAGCGAACCGAGTGAGAACGAACATAGCCGGGCGAGCTGACCCGAGTGACTGGCCTGACTGCTCTTCCGAGCAGACCCGAATGGCTGCTCTTTGTCAGCCCCTAGAACCAAGTCTCATTTGTTCGGTAGAAGTACCTTCGAGCATACAAATAGATGCTCGAAGGTTCTGTTCGTGAAGTTGATTTGGGCTCATTATTTCACCCAGTCACAATACTGTATTATATTTGTACTAGTTCTACACGCGGACACAATTCCAATAAAGTAGTACACCAATGCAGTTCACAATTTGTTCTGAGTACGAAGTACTTGAAGATTGAGGGAAGTAGACCATGCAGCGGACTCACAAAATAATTTCAAAGCACTTGAAGTAGTTCATGAAAAGACGTATCACCTAGACAACGGAGAGTGAGGAAATATGTATACAAGACTAGGAGATATAGGAAAAGCACAGGGACACAAGGTATACTAATCTTCACGCTAGAGCGCAACTGTTTTGCCCAGCACTATACGCGGATCTCCGCAGACAACAACATACGTAAATATCAGTAGGGCCAACTAGTGGGCAATAAACCGGGAAGATGGAAGGAGCTACGACCTACCGAGGCCATGGACATGGCATGGATTGCAGATTCCGAAATAAATCAACCGTGATCCTTAAATTTGAAAAAATATTATTTACAAATGGATTTTACAAATACATTCCGAACAAAATCCGCCAACTTGCAACTTACGAACTATATGCTCTGTGGTACACATAACTTAGAGGTTTTTGATAATGCCTTCGTAGAAGTTCAAAATTTCTAACCAACCATACATCTAGTCATGATGCAAGTATAATGGTGTGTCAGTGCGCATCCAGTCTACCGCAGTGACGTCACGCTGGTAGCAAAGCAAGGAAGGCGGTAACATTTCTCGCGCTGTGAAGAGAGCACATCGTTCAAAATGTATTCGTTTACAATCGAGAGACCACTAATATGTTACTACAGTCAGTTTATTATTATATATTCTTCATATTCCAAGCATTTTACTGTCACATTTATGTAATGCATGCCTTAAGCGTTATAGCTCTAGCAGTTTATAATGTTTGATATTTTCTTGGACGTTTCTCTCAGAGTATTATCTAATTTTCTTCCTGTTTATCCGTTTAAGCGAATACAAGATGTGCGCGCAGAGGTTAAAATTACTTCTTGAGGAATTTTCATCACTGGCGGTAATTGCTTCATGGTTCTCTCTGTTAGTTCGTCAAATATGTAGGGTTCACCGCAAAAGTAATTACCATAAAGGTCATTAGATTCTTTCTCCAGTACATTTGTAACTTTCAGTAACTCGTAACTGGGACTCGTTAAATTTCCTCTTGAGACACATTGGGTCCGCCTCTGTGGTGTAGTGGCTAATGTGATTAGCTGCCACCCCCGGATGCCCGTGTTCGATTCCCGGCTCTGCCGCAACATTTGAAAAGTGGTACCGAGGGCTGGAATGCGGTCCACTCAGCCTTGGGAGGTCAACTGAGTAGAGGTGGGTTCGATTCCTACCTCAGTCATCCTGGAAGTGGTTTTCCGTAGTTTCCCACTTCTCCTCCAGGAAAATGCCGGGATGGTACCTAACTTAAGGCTACGGCCGCTTCCTTCCCTCTTCCTTGTCTATCCTTTCCAATCTTCCCATCCCCCGCAAGCCCCCTGCACATCATAGCAGGTGAGGCCGCCTGGGCGAGGTACTGGTCATCCTCCCCAGTTGTATACCCCAACCCAGAGTCTGAAGCTCCAGGACACTGCCCTTGAGGTGGTAGAGGTGGGATCCCTTACTGAGTTAGAGGGAAAACCCGACCCTGGAGGGTATACAGATAAAGAAGGAGACACATTGGAGCCAGTTTGTTTGTTTAAGGCTGCCGAACAGTTGTACCTAAATAGGAATATTTGTTTGCGCAACTTGTGAGCGATATAGCCAGCAATGTATTTCAAGCTTTTCTGATTAATTGTTTCTTTTGATAGCATAACTTCGATAGCTTCGAGCATATTTACGTGTCCTGGAGTCATCCACACTTTAACTAAGCATCTGGCTATGACAATTTGAAAATTCTTGTGTGGTCCTACTCTCTGTTGCAATTTCTTATCGATGCATATATATATTTCATCAAATATCAGAACAGTTAAACGCTCCTGACGGCTTAATTCACGAGCCTTGGTTTTCATTAAAACAAGAAATACATTGAAATATTCTGCCTATGAGATTAAGGTTGAAGGAGTCGGAAATGGGTAATTGGGGGGGGGGGGCTTTTAGGCAGCTGTATGCCTTTGGACTGACACTTTGCAATATCACTCCTGATATACCGTGTAAGTCCGGCTCCATGGCTAAATGGTTAGCGTACTGGCCTTTGGTTACAGGGGTCCTGGGTTCGATTCGCGGTAGGGTCGGGAGTTTTAACCATCATTGGTTAATTTTGTCGGCACGGGGCTGGGTATGTGTGTCGTCTTCATAATTTCATTCTCATCACGAAGCGCAGGTCGCCTACGTGCGTCAAATCAAAGGACCTGCAGCTCGCGATCCGAATATGTCCTTGGACACTCCTGGCACTAAAAACCATACGCCATTTCATTTATCTTCTGAAGTGCAACAAACTCTTTCACTTTTGATTTTATTTTCACGGTTCATTAACACTTTCATATGCCCTGGAAAGAAATGTGTCCGAGCATTGAAGTAATTCTCTCAGAAATGTCATTTGCCTTCTTTTTAGTTGTACTAATTCCCATTGATTCTTCAATAGCTGTTCATATTTTTCCTTAAGTCACTATTTTCTCTTTGTAATAGTAGGATATTTCTTCTCAAATAATCTAACTCATCAGTTCCATTGTCTCCGTTACAGTCCTCGTTTTCTTCAGTTCCGTCTTTCCTTATTCAACATAGACAAGTTATTTATTCTTTCACTTAAAAAATGGCAATGTTATATAACATTTAAACATGTATTATTGTCGTTCTTCACTCACCTGTTCAAATTAGCAGCCAGCGATCTTAGAAGCTGTGCTACATCCTTATACCGATTTCTCTGCTTTTCCCTCTCAACCCTCCTGGCACTATTAGGAGTGAATGTGTTTCCTCCTAGTGGTATATTCCCATGCTTCCGGTTTTAAATCACGGCTGTTCTTATTCCGATAATTTAGAAGTTGTCTTAAATGTATTTCAAAGCACATCATAGCGAAATGAAGCGAGAAAACTCGACCTAAAGTATTAACACACTCTGTGTTAACTTAACGAAGCATGTGTCGAATAAAGACAATAATAATTTATCATATATTATAAATACGTACCGTGTTTCACACTAAATTTATCACTGCGCCGACAAGCGTTTTCCCACAGTCTGGCAAGGTCTTCAGTTTTCGGGAATGAAAAATACTTTGTGTTTGATCCTTTGGTTTTCCTGTTGTAGCTAAAAATCCTGCTACTGCATAACCCGGCATTTTCAAAAGTGTGTTCCGTGCAGATTAATGAGAAGAATAACAGAGCTCCAAATAATATACGTCATGTATTTCAATACATAACGCATGTTTATCACATTAAAAGTACAACAGCGGCAAGCCATGTAGCTAGTTTTTCACAGTGCTCCCCACATGACGTCACCTGCGCAGAAGCAACGCGTTTTCGTCTCTCTTACTGACACAACATTATGATCACATCACGCATCTAGTTACAAATTCAGTTGTACAATGAAATTCACAGTGAAGTAAACGTACTCTTCAAAACTCTAGCATACATCAAGTGACACTGAACTACCAGAGGCAAACCGCAAGGAAAATATATTAAACTACAATCTACTTATTTAGTGAAACAAGAAATTAGAATGCCTCGAAAACAAACAGGCAAACCCAGCTGAAAAGCTAAGGCGTCATAAATAATTGATTTGGCGAATCTAAGTTAGGCTAGGGCAGACTCCTATACGAAATAGCAACCGAACATTACGGAAATTTTAGCCGGAACGGAATGCAAGAGGCACGTCGCACACGACGTAAAACTTAAGACAGACTAAGGCAGACCAGGCCAAGACAAGACGAAAGGCTGCCTCGCACTCTATATAAAGGTAAACCCTGGCCTTGGAGTAGCCAATCGGAATGCATGAGTCCGCCTATCGCCACCTAGATCCACCAATCACAACTCCCACTTTCAGTCGCGAACTTTAACTAAGTTTCTCGAATACGCACGTTCACGAATCTTCCATTTCCAGAATCGTTAGAAAATGCCTTCTAGAACACATAACCAACAAAAGGCAACACGCCCTGTTCAAAAATGCATGTAACAATGTTCTAGATACTTCCAGTACATTGTTCACCCGTGACATCTTCCTCCCCCCGAAAGTCGAGCTACGCTCGACCATTAACGTAGTTTCACTGGGGAGAAAGCGATAAAACGATCTCACACAGTACAGATACTAAAGACACATTACTCTAACACACACTATTTCTTGACACCACCCTTTTGGTTTCCTTTTACAGATTTTATTTCTGATCCAACGCTCAACACATTAGCTACATTCTACTGTCACACTGCCTTTCGACCAGCTTATCAACAAACCCATATTCTCAACAACGTTATAACATCGTATCAAATGAGATGGTCCATAGAGGTCTGATATAAAACATTGCATATCAACCTTCCACGACAACCTCGTACTTCTTCATCAAATTAAATCAGATCAGATCAGATCAAATCTTTATCAGATTTCTGGGGATATACTAAAGACAATGGGTTGGGATATAGTACCAAATCTGAAGTACTAATTTGATTATTGTTTGGTCAGAGGAGCTATACCAGATGAATGGAGAGTTGCTATAGTAAGCCCTGTGTAGAAAGTAAAGGGTGGTAAACATAAAACTGAAAATTACAGGCCAGTAAGTTTGACGTGCATTGTATGTAAGCTTTGGGAATGCATTCTTTCTGATTATATTAGACATGTTTGTGAAATTAATAACTGGTTCGATAGAAGGCAGTTCGGTTTTAGGAAAGGTTATTCCATTGAAGCTCAACTTGTAGGATTCCAGCAAGATATAGCAGATATCTTGCATTCAGGAGGTCAAATGGACTGTATTGCGATTGACCTGTCTAAAGCATTTGATAGAGTGGATCACGGGAGACAATTGGCAAAAATAAGTGCAATTGGACTAGACAAAAGAGTGACTGAATGGGTTGCTATATTTCTAGAAAATAGATCTCAGAGAATTAGAGTAGGTGAAGCTTTATCTGACCCTGTAATAATTAAGAGGGGAATTCCTCAAGGCAGTATTATCGGACCTTTATATTTTCTTATATATACAAATGGTATGAGAAAAGCAGTGGAATCGGAGGTAAGGCTCTTTGCGGATGATGTTATTCTCTATAGAGTGATAAATAAGTTACAAGATTGTGAGCAACAGCAGCGTGACCTCGAAAATGTTGTGAGATGGACAGCAGGCAATGGTATGTTGATAAACGAGGTTAAAAGTCAGGTTGTGAGTTTCACAAATAGGAAAAGTCCTCTCAGTTTTAATTACTGCGTTGATGGGGTGAAAGTTCCTTTTGGGGATCATTGTAAGTATCTAGGTGTCAATATAAGGAAAGATCTTCATTGGGGTAATCACATAAATGGGATTGTAAATAAAATCTCTGCACATCGTTATGAGGGTGTTTAGGAGCCGTAGTGAAGATGTAAAGAAGAGGGCATATATGTCTCTGGTAAGACCCCAACTAGAGTATGGTTCCAGTGTATGGGACCCTCATCAGGATTACCTGATTCAAGAACTGGAAAAAATCGAGAGGAGAGCAGCTCGATTTGTTCTGGGTGATTTCCGACAAAAGAGTAGCATTACAAAAATGTTACAAAGTTTGGGTTGGGAAGAACTGAGAGAAAGGAGAAGAGCTGCTCGACTAAGTGGTGTGTTCCGAGCTGTCAGCTGAGAGATGGCGTGGAATGACATTAGTAGATGAATAAGTTTGAGTGGCGTTTATAAAAGTAGGAAAGATCACAATATGAAGATAAAGTTGGAATTCAAGAGGACAAACTGGGTCAAATATTCATTTATAGGAAGGGGAGTTATGGATTGGAATAACTTGCCAAGGGAGACGTTCAATGAATTTCCAATTTCTTTGAAATCATTTAGGAAAAGGCTAGGAAATCTGCCACCTGGGCAACTGCCCTAAATGCAGATCAGTATTGATTGATTGATTGAAAGTGAACCACAACATTATACCATATGCTATTGACTTTTGACCCTTAACTTACGTAAACAAAAAATACAGGTCACTTGACCATCTCTCAACTTTATTTTATTCAAGATAATGTTTTAAAAATACGATTCCGATCGTCATTCTCATTATTATCTAGTTCCAACCGCTAGTCGGTCAACATTATTTTACAGCAATTTTACCACTTGTATACAACAAACTGTCACTTTATTCATTTTCTCATACTAATAGTCTCTCAATGTTACTATTGTAAATACTTTCACCAATTGTAACCTTCAATCAATCAATCAATCAATCAATCAATCAATGCTGATCTGCATTTAGGGCAGTCGCCCAGGTGGCAGATTCCCTATCTGTTGTTTTCCTAGCCTTTTCCTAAATGATTTCAAAGAAATTGGAAATTTATTGAACATCTCCCTTGGTAAGTTATTCCAATCCCTAACTCCCTTCCTATAAATGAATATTTGCCCCAGTTTGTCCTCTTCAATTCCAACTTTATCTTCATATTGTGATCTTTCCTACTTTTATAAACGCCACTCAAACTTATACGTCTACAAATGTCATTCCACGCCATCTCTCCGCTGACAGCTCGGCACATACCACTTATTACATGTGATAAATATCATTCTTGATCCGTATTGATGATACTTGATTGGAACAATAAGTTAATTTATTGAATTCACCTCCTAATCAATACAATAAGTCTTGACTTAGTTGATCTACTTTAGCATGTTAACTAAAATGGTACATATTTCGCCTTGAATTTAGGCATCATCAGCCATTATCTTAAAACTTAAAATAGAATCAGGCACCTGATTTACACATAC
Organism: Anabrus simplex; assembly: GCF_040414725.1. Taxonomy (NCBI): domain Eukaryota; kingdom Metazoa; phylum Arthropoda; class Insecta; order Orthoptera; family Tettigoniidae; genus Anabrus; species Anabrus simplex. The sequence goes on along the minus strand of NC_090267.1, from coordinate 82,401,520 downwards.
ATGAAATAAAACAATTTTAAAAAAACCTTCGAGAGACTTGAACTAAAATTAACATATGGTAAGAGACTTGTAATGAAGTTGGGTTTAAAGATATTACAATGAGTGGGGAAATATACATTTGGTGAATGTAGTAGTGGTATTGACATTAGAAGGCTTCTATTATAATTAAAATGAACAAAGCAACAGTCTGTTATGAATGAGAGATAGCATTGCTGAAAAATTATGTTGGCCGACCAGCGGTTACAACGAAAAAGACGATAAAAGTCGTATTTAATAAATAATGTAGAATAAAATAATAATGAAATATGCTCAAGTGACCAGCAATTATTTGTTTACAAGAGATAAGTCGAAAGTCGATGGCATATGGTGATGTGGTTCAGTTTGATAAAAAAAATACGAAGTTGAAGTTGAAGAACGATGTTTAAATAGGACCTTTATGGACCATCTCAATTTGATGCAATGCTGCAATGATGTTAAGAATGTGGGTTGATTGACATTCTAGTCGAAACGGAAGTGTGACAGTTGAATCTGTAAAAGGAAACCAGAAGCGTGTTGTTAATTGAGTGAAAAAATCGTAATGAAATGTGTAAGTGGAAATTGTGTACACTTACCATTAGACGATGGTGAGGGTAGTTTGTTACGTTATTAACTGAACGTTAATGTCTACTGTTGGCTTCTTACTCCGAGTGTTATAGCTGTATGTTTGAGTTGGAGGTGGAAATGTTTGCGAAGGCGTGACTACGGGCTTGTTTGTAGTACTTGGAGGGGAGCTACTATTGGCGGGAGAGAGGGAGGGAAGTGTATTGCTGCGCGTATTATAACGGTGAGATGCCGTTGGACGGAGCGATATTACAGTGGGTGTGGCTAAGGGACTATTGGTTGGATTTGAATTAAAGGTACTGGCGGTGAGGGGAAGGGAGGGGAGTGTATTAGTTGTAGAGGAGGTAGGAGGGCTTATTGATTTGAGGTTGAAAATTTTTAAGAATATATTGGTGACGGGAATTGATTCTTGTAATAGACATAAAGTCTGTTCGTACAAGGGGCTTTTTTTATCAATGATGACGTTTAAGTTCTTATCTGTGTTGAAATGTTGGTCAAGGAAAATGAATAAATGTTCATACTCAGTCATAAGTTTATTTTTATCGACTTTTTTGAGGATATGAAGGACTTGTTCTATTGTAGTAAATTTATGTCCTGTGTCCCACATGTGATTGGCCATTGCGGAAAATTTGTTATGTCTTTGTGCATTATAATGCTCGGCGTATCTGGTGGAGAAACTGCGGCCAGTTTGGCCAACATAAGAAAAATTACATGTGGAGCATTTAAGTCTGTATATCCCTGATCCAGAGTAACTATTGTCTGTGATGTTAATAGAGTTATGATTAAGGAATAAATTACGATTACCGGTAGTGTTTTTGGTGTATAGGCTATTTTTACATCGTGCTTCATTAGCGAATTGGTTAACGGATAAATACCATGGTTATTGAACGTGAATTGAGCGTATTTTGGTTTAACGGGTTTCAATGGGGTTAAATTTGTAGCTAATTTAATTTGGTTTTGTTGATGATTTTATCAATTATATCTGTATTAAATCCGTTGAATTAAGCTATTTCTTTAATGAATTGTAATTCTTTCTGTAAATTACTGGAGGACATAGGGATTTTAATGCCCTATATACTAGACTCTGATAAGTGGCTTTTTTATGTGTGTTGGGATGTAAAGAATCATTTTTTTGGTTGTTGGAGAAAAGGTGGGTTTTCTGTATATTTGGACGTCAAACTTGTTTGGTAATCGTGTGATTTTGATGTCTAAGAAATTTAAAGAGCTATTGATTTCATCTTCTTTAGTGAATTTAATGATATCAAAATTGTTGAGGAAAGATAATATGTTATGATGAAATCAATAGCTCTTTAAATTTCTTAGACATCAAAATCACATAATGTAATGTATTTTTTATGCTCCAAATTTTTTAAACCTTTTTGTTAAATGAAAAGTATATAGGGGTAAATAATCGTATGATAGGGCCTAGACCCAATAGCGTATTCATTCGTGTGCGGCAGGATGAGAGGCTTATAGGCCCTTTATTTCTCAAGAAGTTATAATGTCAGACGACGGTGGGGGGCGACCCCAGGACGAACTAGTAGATAGACAAGGAGAGGTGAAAGCTCTCACGTTAGAGGAATTAATACGAGCTTTGGCTATTAATAGTGTTTCGATTAAACAGGCAATTGTTGAGCAAATGAAGGCTAATAGTGTTTCATTAGAGAATAAATCAGATAAAGTGCAGGCCGATAGTGCTTCAGTTAAACAGATGAATGACAAAATTATAGATAAGATAGACCAAGTACAGGCCGCGTGTGAATTAAATAAAGCAGAATTGAAGGCACAAATAGATGCAGTTCAGGCCGCGAGCGTAGCGATGGGACAGGAACTTAGGGACCAATTAACACAAGTCCAGGAGGCATGTCACTTCGCGAAAGACGAGTAGAAAGGGCACATGGATTCGTACATTATCAGCATGAACGAGAAAGTTGATCGAGTTAGAGATGAGGCGCAAAAGGAACATGCGGTAATCAAAGAGAAGTTGAACTCCAGTGTCAAAGAAATTGCCGCTCAGAGATGAGCTGACAGACAGGATGTTGAAACACACATACAGGACGTACGGGGTGAATGTCGGAAGGAAAATGACATCATTCGGGGACGTATGGAAGAAAAATGCACGCAGATAGCTGGTACCTTGGATAAGGATGACTAGGGCATAAACGAGTTACGTGGGGAAGCTGCACGTACACTTGTATTAGTAGCAGGGTTGAAAAACAAGGTCGAGGAATTGACAGTAAATTTAGAGGACCGTAGCCAGAGAATAACGCAGTGCGAAGAGGCGAACTTAGCGTTATTCCAGCGAACGGAAGATCTGATGGAACAGGGCTAATCATTTGCCGACACGGAAGGCCGTATAATAGAGCAATGCAAGGCATACACTGGGCAAAATTCCGGCACCAAAGAAATGTCAAATGGTAATCCCGAATGGCTGGACGACTTCCGGAAAGACTTGGAGATAGTTAAGGATAGGCTGGAACAGTCAGTGTCTACCCAAGACTTTAACTCCAGTACCGCGAATTCGAACCCCATGATATCCAGGGATTCATAAGAAAGAGGGCCTATCACAAGCTGACACAAACAGCTGTAAGTTTGAAAACAGAGATGGGTCATCTACGTTATCTAATGCCATCCCGACATCGGTGGTACATGTCATTAAGATGACGGATGACAAACCACCCAGATTTGATGCCCGTGGGCATATCACGTCAAAAGGTTTCATCCGGGAGATCACAGGTTACATAAGTGGAAACAAGATCCCAGTAGAGCGACAATTGCGAGCGGTCGAGAAATTCCTAGACAGAGCACCGGCGGTTTGGTTCAGGGCTTTCTTATATACCTTTGAAGACTTTGAAGGCTTTCGGCAGACTTTTCTTCAAAAATCTTGGGCATTCAGGAACAGCAGGAGTTGAGGCTGGAATTGTACTCCAGACGGTATTAGACGTCCTCACCCACGAAATACTCCGACTACTTTGTGGCACAATTTCACAAGTTACGAGAGCTTGATACCCCGATGAGCGAAACAGAATTAATTAGCGCCATCGGCATGCAATTACCGTTCGAGGTCCAGCGAATGATGATAGCATCAAATGTCCAGACAGCTGTCCAGGCGGAGGCTTTGTTGCGCCAATTAGATCTGACGACCCACCATTCGAACCCATGACTTAGGAACAGGGACGATTAAGTTAACAATATCGAACGAGCGATCGAACCCAAGACCACCAGTACGAGGAACTAGGGAACAGGTACTGATCCGGAACCCCGTCAATCATATAACACAGATTGGAGGCCGCGACAGTGGACAAGACCTAGAGATTTTGCGGAAGGTAACCGGCAAACCGACCGAGGTCAGTTTCGATCTGACAGGGGATACCGTGGATTTCAAAGGAATAACTACAGGCCATATCCAACGAGGAACCAAGGGAACCGGAGATATTACCAGGGCGGATCTCGTCATGAAAAGGATGACCGATACCAGGAATCTTGGCGGTATATTGAAGAATTGAACAAGAGAAAATGGAAGGAGGCGATCCATGATCGAGGCCGCGAAGACGAAGTAAGGGGAGCAGAGAGCTTGCAATTTCAACGAGCAAGAAAGGAGGGCGGTGACCTGAACCCGAATGCACCGACGTTCAACTCTGAAGAACGGCTCGGGGCGAAAACAAAACGTCGATTTTTAGATGAGGAATGGATCATTGCAGAGATTGATACCTGGGTTGTGACATCTGATGAGTTGATTGACGACCCCGAAACCCAAGTCTCCAAGGAAATTAAGCGACTACCAGTTATATATACTAGGATCAGTCACGCGAGGATTCGATCACTTGTTGATACAGGCGCGAGCGTATCAGTAGTATCCCAAACGCTGGTCAATGAACTACAATCAAAATTAAACATCCCGATTATCCCAGTTTCGAACCTGAAGATAAATCTGTACTCTGTAAGAACCAGGCATTGTTGGACATTGAAATTGGAAATTCAAAATTTTCTCATGCGTTCAAATCATGAATAAAATCAACTACAACTTGATCCTTGGGGCTGACTTCATGACGGAACACCAGGCTGTAATTGTTATGGGAGATAACTCTGTGAGATTTAGGACAGGGAAGGTATTGAGGATACAACCATGAACCCTCAGTCGGAGATAGGAGAACAAGAAGAAATTTGGAACACCGAAGTCATGAATCGGCCTAGGAAGGACGGGACTGTCATGAGCGAGACGGACGATCATGTTTCCTCTGATGATTACGAACTGTTCGCTGCAGAGTTGCATGAAAGTGAAGTCAACTGTGGGAAAGACATGGCAGATAAAGTCAATGCAGCTGTAATAGGTCCAGAGGGGAAGGAAAAATTATCCGAAACTCTAACCAGGCATAGCGATACATTTGGCTCAAAGCCTGGAGAAATTGAAAATTTCAAATACGAATTAAATGTAAATGATTGGTCCCCGTACAAGAAGAAATTATATCCCATTGCCGAGAAATTCTATCCCCAAGTCCGCGAAGCTATCAGAGAGATGGAAACAAGTGGACTGATTTCGAAGTCACCGACGCCATTTTAAAATCCTTTAGTGGTAGTAAGGAAACCGGCCGGATCGGTACGCATTTGTCTAGACGCACGTGCATTCAACGAGAGATTGGTCCCAGAGTATGAGCAAGCCCCGCCCATTAAAGAAATTCTGAAGAGATTTAAACTAAAGGAATACTTTAATACTTTTCACCTGACGTCATCATTTCACCATATACTGTTGGAAGCTAAATGTAAGCTGTTGACGGAATTCTTATTCGATCAGCAGACTTATGTTTTTAAAGGGCTCCCGTTCGGGATTAAGAACGCTGGTTTGGTTCTGATTCGAGCTCTTGACCGCAATTTAAGTCCAAATGTCAAAGAGGCGATTATTATGTATGTGGATGACATCTTGGTAGCTACAAGGACACTTTCGGAACATTTGGAAAATATTAATGAAGTCCTCACTGATTTAGGAAGGCATAACTTTAAGGTCAACCTATCGAAATCCAATTTTTGTCAGAAGGAGGTGATATTTTTGGGTCACCATGTGGATGGAGATGATGTGCGACCAAACCCAATCAAAATTGAGGCAATTAGGATGTTTCCTAAGCCTACAAAATTAAAACATTTTCGACAATTCCTTGGAATGTGTCACTTCTTCGCTGATCACTGCCCAGATTAAACCACCGTAGTAGCACCATTGCAGGACCTACTTAAGAAAAATAATAGATTGAAGTGAGACCATACCTGTGATGAGGCGTTCGCTCAAACCAAGCAGCGATTGTTGCATAACGTTAAGCTCGGATACCCTGATTTCAGCCTCAAATTTATAATTCAAACAGATGCCTCAACCATAGGCATAGGAGCCGTTTTACTTCAGGAAAACCCCGCCGATCCAAGCATAAAAACCTATATTGCCTTCATGAGCCGGAAATTGCGGAAGCATGAGGTGAAGTACACTATCACAGAATTAGAGATGCTGTCTATCGTGAGCGCTTTGCAGTATTGGGAAAGATGGTGTATGGTTTTCAGATTGTTATCCGTACCGATCACAATGCGCTGACGTTCATTATGAAGACCAGTATTGAGAGGGCTAGCTGTTGGGCATTATTCATCCAACAATTTGATCTGACAGTCGAACATTGTCCCGGGAAACTCAATATTTTAGCAGACACGTTGAGTCGACATCCAAACACGGAGGAAGCCGCAATCCACCAGACTGAGTTGGTAGAAGAGGAACAGGAGGTCTTAAGGAACTTGATTGATTTGATTGTAATAAGTTTCACTAAAGACTTGCAGTACCAATCAATCTTGAGCCCCTTTTGAGACACTGGTAGGTGATTTTAACAGTACCCAATAATTTTTTCTCCCCCCTACAGTACTGAGTGGCATTTGTGACTGGAGCGGTCCTCATAAACCATGGCTGCTAGCCTTAGAAGACTATAAAGTTGGAATTCAAGAGGACAAACTGGGGCAAACATTCATTTATAGGAATGGGAGTTAGGGATTGGAATAACTTACCAAGGGAGATGTTCAATAAATTTCCAATTTCTTTGAAATCATTTCGGAAAAGGCTAGGAAAGCAACAGATAGGAATTCTGCCACCTAGGCGACTGCCCTAAATGCAGACCAGTATTGATTGATTGAGGGACATACGAACAATACAGAAGAGAGATGGGTGAGAGTTCTTTAACAAGTCATTGCAGCCAGACAATCCGCAGTATGACAGAGCAAATAAATTATCGGCGAGCTACCATTATTTGAATGTGGTTTTACATAAGTTTTTGGATGAGGACCACACGAAACTTCGCATAGTCATACCATCAGAAATGCAAGTACCGGTAGTCAACCATGTACACTGGGTCATTGGACACGGAGGTATACGGAAGGTTTTGGCAACTATTCAAGAGACGTTCGTGTGGGCCAAGATGAACCAAACAGTCCGAAATGTACTAAGATCATGTGACGTCTGCCAGAGGATTAAACATAATCCGTATTTGCTTAAGCAATCTCCGCGCCCACTGTTATCTACTGAACCCCGCGAAATATTCGCAGTGGACCTATACGGACCGCTCACGAAGGCACATAGGGGAAACCAATTCATCCTTGTTAGTTTAGATGTATTTTCCAAATTGGTAGCTTTGTATCCTTTGCAAAAAGCAAATTCTAAAACTGTGCTAAGAGGAATCACTTCGCATATCTTTCCACAGATGGGGAAGCCTGCCTGATCATGGCAGTCAGTTCACATCTGCTGCGTTTGCAAATCAATTACGGCAGCTAGATATTCAGCACGTACTTAGTTCGATTCCCCATCACGAATCGAATCCATCAGAGTGGATCATGCGAGAAATTGCAAAATTTTGCACGATCTATTGTTCCGAAGCACACTGGCAGTGGATTGAGGTGGTGCCTATTATAACTAAGTGTATTAACACCACGATCCACGAGGCAACGCGTCAGATACCGGAAGTCGTTCATTTTAACAGATATCCGACCAGGCCATGGCACGATGCAGTAGCCTGTCCTTCAGACCCACGCGTAGCAAGAAATTTGTATTAGAAAGACACGGGAACATTTGGAGGCGCAAGAAGAACGCCGACTGAGAAGACTGAGAAACAAGCGATTCCACCGTCCATTGATGGTTGGCGAGCTCGTTCTAGTGAAGAAGCCTAGTGTCTCTAACCCAAGGCAGAAGTTGTACCAGAAGTTTTGTAAATTGTTCGTGGGCCCTTTCAAGATCATACAAACTTATGACAACAATGCTTACAAATTTCAGAGCTTGGATGGGAGTTCAGAGAATGTATATAACGCTGCGAATTTAAAGCTGTACCACACGCCAGCAAATCAAGGGGAAGCATAGGATGAACGAGAGGAAGCAGAGGACGATCCGGAAGAAGATGATGTCGAAGAAGAGGATGAAGAAGTAGGCGGAAGGGAAGAAGAAGTCCAATTAATTCGAGCACCAATTGAAGCAAGGCCATGTCCGGAGTGTGGAGAGATTGATAGCGACGTGTAGGAATTTGTCGATATGATGCATCAAATCCAAAGACAAAACGATGAGATAAGAGCAAGGAATCAGATGCTGTGAGATGAAAAGAATAGCCGTCGCAGAGGAGAGGAACCAATGTCAAATCATGATAGTGATGATGTGGAATGGTCATAAAAATCTCATGATATTCACAAGATTTTTTTACTTGGGCAAGAGGAAGATGAACCCGTGTGATCGGGGTCTTAATTTAATCATGATTTGAGATATGAAAGAGAATAGTGTACAATTATTGATGTACAGAATTTTAGTTAACAATATTTCATCTGAGTAGTGTTGAAACATCAGTTGAGGACGGGACCGAGTGGAGCCTGGGAGATTAGCTTGTCACAGTGGGTAGAGAGCTGCCTCACGGCAGGGGGCCTATTCATTTAGCAACCAGAAGATACGGATGTTCACAAATATGTTTCGTACAAGAAGAGAAAGGCGAGCCCGAAACAATAGAAAGGTTGCAACATTAGCGCTGCGAACGTATATGTGTGGTGAGCACAAACTTTCCGCTACGTCACGGATTCTTGGAAACAGAGAATGGAAAAGTACAGAGTTTCCACGACAAGCATTCTTTAAGTTGTTACAGGTGAAAATTCAAATCGACCGCTCGTAGTGGCCTAATCACAAAATTTAGTTGACGACCCAGGAATGCCATCTTGAAAAGATCTGAATGAAATACACTGACTGACAGAGCAAATGCAACACCAAGAAGAAGTCGTCAGAACTTTATGCCAATTGTAGGGAAGACTGACGTCACTGAGGTATGCTCATGATGTGAAATGCGCCGCTGTGCTGCGCACGTAGCGAACGATAAATGGGACACGGCGTTGGCGAATGGCCCACTTCGTACCGTGATTTCTCAGCCGACAGTCATTGTAGAACGTTTTGTCGTGTGCCACAGTACACGTGTATAGCTAAGAATGCCAGGCCGCCGTCAACGGAGGCATTTCCAGCAGACAGACGACTTTACGAGGGGTATGGTGATCGGGCTGAGAAGGGCAGGTTGGTCGCTTCGTCAAATCGCAGCCGATACCCATAGGGATGTGTCCACGGTGCAGCGCCTGTGGCGAAGATGGTTGGCGCAGGGACATGTGGCACGTGCGAGGGGTCCAGGCGCAGCCCGAGTGACGTCAGCACGCGAGGATCGGCGCATCCGCCGCCAAGCGGTGGCAGCCCCGCACGCCACATCAACCGCCATTCTTCAGCATGTGCAAGACACCCTGGCTGTTCCAATATCGACCAGAACAATTTCCCGTCGATTGGTTGAAGGAGGCCTGCACTCCCGGCGTCCGCTCAGAAGACTACCATTGACTCCACAGCATAGACGTGCACGCCTGGCATGGTGCCGGGCTAGAGCGACGTGGATGAGAGAATGGCGGAACGTCGTGTTCTCCGATGAGTCACGCTTCTGTTCTGTCAGTGATAGTCACCGCAGACGAGTGTGGCGTCGGCGTGGAGAAAGGTCAAATCCGGCAGTAACTGTGGAGCACCCTACCGCTAGACAACGCGGCATCATGGTTTGGGGCGCTATTGCGTATGATTCCACGTCACCTCTAGTGCGTATTCAAGGCACGTTAAATGCCCACCGCTACGTGCAGCATGTGCTGCGGCCGGTGGCACTCCCGTACCTTCAGGGGCTGCCCAATGCTCTGTTTCAGCAGGATAATGCCCGCCCACACACTGCTCGCATCTCCCAACAGGCTCTACGAGGTGTACAGATGCTTCCGTGGCCAGCGTACTCTCCGGATCTCTCACCAATCGAACACGTGTGGGATCTCATTCGACGCCGTTTGCAAACTCTGCCCCAGCCTCGTATGGACGACCAACTGTGGCAAATGGTTGACAGAGAATGGAGAACCATCCCTCAGGACACCATTCGCACCCTTATTGACTCTGTACCTCGACGTGTTTCTGCGTGCATCGCCGCTCGCGGTGGTCCTACATCCTACTGAGTCGATGCCGTGCGCATTGTGTAACCTGCATATTGGTTTGAAATAAACATCAATTATTCGTCCGTGCCGTCTCTGTTTTTCGCCAACTTTCATCCCTTTCGAACCACTCCTTCTTGGTGTTGCATTTGCTCTTGTCAGTCAGTGTATATAGTTTCGAAAGTAATCATCAATAAATTATTGCAGTTATATGGATTAACTTAAGGAACTTTTTAGATGTCATGCATGGAAGGATAATCAATAATAAGTTGCAAAGTAAATAAATTGAAGACTGACTTTCTTGGAATATGAGCACCTGGATTTCTATTGGCTGGAAGGTGACCACGCTGGGAGTGACGCTGCGGAGCCCGCGAAAATCCAGGAGCGATATCTGGCTGTATCTCCGAAATCTATGATGGTAAGGAGATCATATTCGTTCCAGTGTATGTTCCAAATGAGGGGATTAATTTGATATAAATTATAATCTCCTGTTCGGAATGTAGATGCCGATTTGAGAAATCCACCCCCTCTCTCCAAGACATGACGTCAGCTAAGCCACCAGGAAGGCATTCACCGATAAATATGAGCGCGACGAACACTCACGAGCTTACTTTGAAATTTTATTTTGAGCTGACTCGTCGCCCGCAGCTTAGCCAGAATTCGTCGTGTGCCTCTGATTCAACTTGCATTTGTACGAACGACCGCATGTACTTACATGATGTACTCGTGTGTGGGCGAAGTGACTTGTAGTATTTTCGTCGTGTTCCAGTCAGTCGAGTAAAGTTAAACGTTCCAAATCATGTTACGGCTTGAGACTTTGAGATATATAGCTTGTGAAGTCTAAGGAGCAGATAGTATTTGCAAGGAGAGAAAATATATTCTTCTCCCAAGAACAGTAAACACAGAGGTACGCTACTGTGTGACGAACAATACATGGGAATAACAGTAATTAATTGAGCCTGTATTGTAGGAATCGAACCGTCATCATAATGAATTCTTCAAGAATGCGACTTGATTCGGACGGGCCGGAAAACGCGAAGCGCGTAGGGCGTTTATATTGACACTCCGCCGTTGTGTTAGTCCTTCTTGTGCGGAGAAGGGACTAAGAGATAATAGTGTAAATAAATTAATTTGGGTCTGGGATAATTACATGTTATTATAGTATTCCAGTGAATACCAATGTATCAGTGTTAGTATTTGAAATAGTATGTGTGTGATAATTTAATAAGCGTAAGTATGGCGGAATGTTAGGAAGTTATATGTGACGTGCAACCAGCCGTTATGGAAGGGTAAACAGCAGAGAGGGCCAAATGGGTCTCTCGTCTGCTATTCCGCAAAGGATTGCAACCACCAGATGAGTACCAATATGTAAATATAGTTGGGGATGTTACTATGACAAGGGAAGGGAAGGGAAGGGAAGTAGTTTGATTTTTGACGTGGTTACTTCACGTAACAAAATGGGTCGCTTCTCGGTGCCATTCTAAATTTGTATAACGAACAGGATTAAATGATAATAACTTAAATGTCGGGTCTAATTATTCATTTTGTTGTACATATAATTCTGTAGGGTAGTAGTTAAGTCATGCTTGTATTATCAGTATTTTATAGTCGAGATTTTTCGACAAATTTTATTTTGTGTAGTGTTCAAATCGACCCGGAGTTTGCTTTTATATTATTCATTTGACGACAAGTTGTATAATAATGTTTGTGGAAAATCCAACCACGTGTCAGGACAGCTGTGTTTATGTTGTTATGTTAATAGTCTCGGTTTGACGTAGTCAAAATTTAGAGGGAATGCCACTAATAATAATAATTCATGAGATATCGTCTTTCTATGTGAACAGTGAGTAATAGTAAATTTTGTGTGATAATATGTTGAAATTATCGGGGATCGTTAATGACGGTATAGTTTTTCTAATTCGGACTTAATATATGTGATAATCCAAATTTGTGAATTAATAATTATGAGTAACGATATCGGTGCTAATAATCCTTAAATGCTAATAATCGTATTATTTAAATTACGGTCCAATATTTTATAAATAAATATCAGATATTTAATTTGCAAGTATTAGCCGGAACACGTAGGAATATTAATTGCGTGATCATGATTGTCAAAGGTTGGCAATATAATTCCAGGTTGTTGCGATTATTTGTGGCCTCAGAAATAAATCAGATGGGAAGAAAGATATTATAAAGATCACGCAGTCAGGATATAAAAATGTCGTAGGATGTCATAGATGAGAAATATAAGTCAGTTGAAAACTCTGTGATCAATAAATGAATAAAATAATGTTGAGATAGAAAGAGAGATAAATTCCGTATGGAAACACTTAACCTATAATAAAGTTGTGGTGAAATATAATATAATACGAGGAAATGTATGAAATTAATGATGAACACAGAGAAATGAGAGTACTAGTACGGGCAATGTAACAGAGTAAAATTGAATTACGTAGAGGTCAGTATTCGATCCCATGACAGCATGTACGAAATGCATAGACTGCGCAGATATTCGTTGAAATACTACGGACCTAAAGATAACGAGAGGTTAAAATTCCACATAAATGATCGTATGTTGTTAGTTAAAAATGACAAGTGATGATAATCATGATACCGTAATAATAATAATAATAATAATAATAATAATAATAATAATAATAATAATAAATAGTTCTGATCAAGAAGTTGGACCGTGTTAAATACATAAACGAGGATGAATGCGCTAAGGAGGGATATAACTGATGGTGTGAGACCGATAATAATAATAATAATAATAATAATAATCATATGAGTGATATAACAATATTAATAATCGCATGAGTGATAGCATAATAATAATAATAACAGTAATATTTGTGTTTTGCGTCCCGTAATAGTAATGATCATAATAAAACGTGGCGGTGTCAGGGATTATCGAATAATAATAGTCTAATAATAATAATAATAATAATAATAATAATAATAATAATAATAATAATTATTATTATTATTATTATTATTATTATTATAATATTCTAATAATTTCGTGGATGAATGATTATACTAATAATAATGAATTAAATTATTGACGACGACATCACTCAGCTTGCGATTTCATCGGAATAATAATCACATGTTTTCTCGTAACTAGCTGGCTTAAGCGCGAGTCAAGTCACCGTAATACCTTGTTTGTTTATCTTGCTTGTGGGGTGAGTGAAGGTCATCGGCCGGTATTTCCCACTATTCTCCTCATGTTATCTCATCGTGACACTAACCTATTGAGACCATGTGGTCGAGTTGGGCAGTATGTAGATTATGTCTAAATAATTTGTAGATACTAGTTCCAGTGGCATGGCATCAGCTAGATATATACACTGACTGACAGAGCAAATGCAACACCAAGAAGGAGTGGTTCGAAAGGGATGAAAGTTGGCGAAAAACAGAGACAGCACGGACGAATAATTGATGTTTATTTCAAACCGATATGCAGGTTACACAATGCGCACGGCATCGACTCAGTAGGATGTAGGACCACGACGAGCGGCGATGCACGCAGAAACACGTCGAGGTACAGAGTCAATAAGAGTGCGGATGGTGTCCTGAGGGATGGTTCTCCATTCTCTGTCAACCATTTGCCACAGTTGGTCGTCCATACGAGGCTGGGGCAGAGTTTGCAAACGGCGTCGAATGAGTTCCCACACGTGTTCGATTGGTGAGAGATCCGGAGAGTACGCTGGCCACGGAAGCATCTGTACACCTCGTAGAGCCTGTTGGGAGATGCGAGCAGTGTGTGGGCGGGCATTATCCTGCTGAAACAGAGCATTGGGCAGCCCCTGAAGGTACGGGAGTGCAACCGGCCGCAGCACATGCTGCACGTAGCGGTGGGCATTTAACGTGCCTTGAATACGCACTAGAGGTGACGTGGAATCATACGCAATAGCGCCCCAAACCATGATGCCGCGTTGTCTAGCGGTAGGGCGCTCCACAGTTACTGCCGGATTTGACCTTTCTCCACGCCGACGCCACACTCGTCTGCGGTGACTATCACTGACAGAACAGAAGCGTGACTCATCGGAGAACACGACGTTCCGCCATTCCCTCATCCAAGTCGCTCTAGCCCGGCACCATGCCAGGCGTGCACGTCTATGCTGTGGAGTCAATGGTAGTCTTCTGAGCGGACGCCGGGAGTGCAGGCCTCCTTCAACCAATCGACGGGAAATTGTTCTGGTCGATATTGGAACAGCCAGGGTGTCTTGCACATGCTGAAGAATGGCGGTTGACGTGGCGTGCGGGGCTGCCACCGCTTGGCGGCGGATGCGCCGATCCCCGCGTGCTGACGTCACTCGGGCTTCGCCTGGACCCCTCGCACGTGCCACATGTCCCTGCACCAACCATCTTCACCACAGGCGCTGCACCGTGGACACATCCCTATGGGTATCGGCTGCGATTTGACGAAGCGACCAACCTGCCCTTCTCAGCCCGATCACCATACCCCTCGTAAAGTCGTCTGTCTGCTGGAAATGCCTCCGTTGACTGCGGCCTCGCATTCTTAGCTATACACGTGTCCTGTGGCACACGACAACACGTTCTACAATGACTGTCGGCTGAGAAATCACGGTACAAAGTGGGCCATTCGCCAACGCCGTGTCCCATTTATCGTTCGCTACGTGAGCAGCACAGCGGCGCATTTCACATCATGAGCATACCTCAGTGACGTCAGTCTACCCTGCAACTGGCATAAAGTTCTGACCACTTCTTCTTGGTGTTGCATTTGCTCTGTCAGTCAGTGTAAAATAGAACTCGTTCGTGATTACACTTCCCGAAATCATTATAACATCACCCATCCCGAGTGCCGACTTCGGGAAAATGTAGATAGTCGGGGGTACGTAATGTAATTTAAATCGAGAAGCCGACAATAAAACATGGTTTATCCTCGGGCTCTCGAGTCATACGGACTCAGGTTCGATCCTGAGGCGATCGATCATTGTATTATACCCCACAGTTGTATTTATTTCCAGGATGAACATTATCAGCGTATTGTCACCACTTGCGGTGAAGCACGTGACCTGTTTGATTTAATGTGTTGTCAAATCAATTGTTGTTATTATGCGTATCAAAATTCAGCCCGCCGGATTGCGCAATAAACTGCTCCTTCTGGCAATGATTTCTAAGGAAACCATTCTCATAATCTTTTGATTGTAGTTAGATATTATACCCTTTTGAAAGTTAAATGTCACTTCCTAGTCCTATCATGGAGTCCTTAAAATCTTGTTACAATTGAGCTTTCCCAATTTTTATTTTTATTTGCCCCGTTCATTCCCGTGTTCGCTGATGCCTCTATATTTATATATTTGATGACTTAAATAATGAACTGACACCCCTGAGATAAATGCTAGTCTGGGACTCGGGAGGTGGGCGGGTGCAATACATTCCTTTCCATTTTTCACTAAAATTTGTATGACTGCCAATCATGCTTGCCATCATATTATCCTTAGCTGACTTCTTTGATAGATTCAATTTCCTAGTAACTTTCTTCAATTTCTCCTTACTTCCACAGCCATTTCTAACTCTTATTTCTTTCCCACCTGCACCTCTATCTTAGTTTTTTCACTTCTTGTTAATAATATAGTGGGTCTTTGCCATTGATTACCACCTTAAAGGTACAAACCTGTCTTCACATTTCTCAATGATTACTTTAAACCCATCCCAGAATCTGTTTACATTCTTATTTACTGCTTTCCATCAATCATGGTTACTTTTAAAACTCCCGCACGGCTGTTTTATCAGCCATATGGTTCTTGCTCCACCATTGTCCAGTCCTAAGTCAGGAATGGGAAAGGAGGAGGGTTAGCTGGCTTGGCAACCAGCCGTAACGTCTGCTAACCCTGAGTGTCGAGCGGCGGTAAATAACTCGAACCCCCATAGGGGCCAACGACTTCGGGCGGATGAGCCCTTTTTGGTTGGGTGATGGTCCTCTCAGTGTAGGAAATGACACTGGAAACCATCATCTCTGTTTTTGGCCCAATGGCAAAATGGACAAGGGAACCTCCTTTTTGTGGTTCTCAGCAGTCGTGGAGGTGGATGAGGTCACGCCAGATGGACTGGCTGTGAAGGCGCAACTCAATGGTATTTTGAGTCTGCGGCAGTCCGTCGCAGTCCCGGTACAAGAACCTGCACGTTGCTTTTCATTTGTGCCACAGATTATAGTTCCGAGATCATAGTGTGGGTCACTTCCTTGCAAGCTGCGATCTACCTTAAACAAAATCCCGCTAGTGGAATTTTTTCCTGCTATCACGCCCTTCACCTCAAGTCCAACGGTGATGGGATAAGGATGGTGGAGACAGGTTTTCGGATGTAACTGGAAGCCTCTAGTTCGGACATACACATTGGCAGGAGATATGTGATGGTCGTCCTTCTGAGACTCCGTGACTATACAGGAATTCAGTCCTGCATCTGTGTTTGGACAGCCCTATTCAGGATCACCACTGCCCACCCTGAATGGGGAAGAAGAAAATCTAGGCTCAGCATCGGTAGTCATTCTCTCAGCCGGCTGGGAGGCCACACCCAGCGGGTCACCTCTTATGCGGCTGAAAAGCGAAGATTACCAAAACTTGAATATAGGAACCTGCAATGTTCGAACCCTATTGATTTGAAAGACATAACAGACCTGAGAGAAGAACAGCACTTATCACCCATGAGCTTGGACAAATGAACATTGACTTTGCTGCCTTAAGTGAAACCAGACTGTCCAGCGAAGGTAAACTTACAGAGTTCAGCTCAGGTTACTCTATCTTCTGGAAGAGAAAAGATAAGAGAGAACACCACATTCATGGTGTTGGATTCGCTGTGAAGACCACATTGGTAAATGATTATCAGCTATCTCCAACCGCTGTCAGTGAAAGAATTATGACCCTCCGAATCCCACTCTCTGGAGCTAAATCTATTACATTCATCTCAGCATATGCTCTCACCTTGGATGTTGATGTAGAATTTAAAGACCAGTTCTACAACCTCCTGAGTACTAATCACCAAATTACCACCAAGAGACTACTTGGCGATTTCAACGCCAGAGTTGGTAAAAATCACCAATTATGGGGCAATGTGATAGGAAAACATGGACTTGGCAACTGTAATGGCAATTGTCTACAGCTCCTTGGTTTATGTGCTGAGCATAAACTGTTTATCATTGATACTCAGTTCCACCTGCCTAATGGTACAAGACCACTTGGATGCATCCTCGCTCAAAACACTGGCACATCCTTGACTATCATCAGGCAATGTGATAAAAAAGATGGCCTTGTTACAAGGACCTCAAGAACTGTTGATGACTACTGGACAGATCTATCTTTTTTGCCGGATGAGAATCTCAATCTGACACAAACCAAAAAGATCCATCCACAACCTGCCCAGAAATAATTTTGATACTTCCAAACTTCAAATTGAATCCATTGCTACAGATTACAGAAATGCAGTCTCAAACAAACTGGCTAGTCATTCAGTCAGCAGTGACAGTACAAATCAGGAGTGGGCCACACTTCAGAAGGTCATCACTGAGTCAGCTGAGGAAATAATTGGTTGTGTGAGAGGAAAAAGACAAAACTGGTTTGATGAAAATAGTTAAGAAATTAAGTGTTGGTTTGACCAATGCCAGATGGGAAGCTCATCTATCGTATCTTCAAGATCCATCTATCAATGTGAAGAAATCACATTTCATGGAACTTAAAGGAAAATGTCAGGCACAAATTAAGGAAATCAAGAATAACTGGAGGCAACGAAATGCTAAAGACCTGCAAAGAGACTATCTGATGCCCGTGACCTGCAAAACATCTATGCTGGCATAAAGGAGATATATGGTCCAATTCGATCTTCATCAGGGTCATTGAAAGCTGCTGACAACTCCATCATTTTAACTGATAATAGAGAAATTTTAGAGCTTTGGAAGAAATATTTCTCTGTGCTTCTAAATCGTGCCTCCAGTGTCACTGAGGACTTTATTTGTAATATCCCTCAGCAGCCCCAAAAACCATGGATGGCAATTCCACCCACATACAGAGACTTCACCAAAGCACTCAATCAACTAAAATCAAGAAAGGCTCCTGGTCCTGATAACATCCCTCTGGAACTGATACAAAATGGAGGTATACTGTTGAAGACTAGACTTTTCACACTCATCCTCTTGATTTGGGACACTTGAGAAGTACCTGACGACTTGAAGAATGCTACCATCATCACTATCTTCAAGAAAGGCGATTGTAGTGTGTGTGGGAACTAACATGGTATATTGTTTTTGTTAATTGCGGGAAAAATCTGGCAAGAATTCTATTAAACCAGCTCCAGGTTATCACAGAGATGATTTGGCTGAGTTTCAATATGGTTTCCAAACCTCCAGAGGCACAACAGATATGATCTTCTGTGCTAGACAACTCCAGGAAAAATTCAGAGAGCAACAGCAGCCTCTGTATTTAGTGTTCTATGATCTGGAAAAAGCCTTTGATTCACTACCAAGATCTGCTACGGTATATGGAAAGTATTGGAACATTTTGAATGTCCTGAACGTTATGTGGAATTGGTTCAAGCTCTTCATGATGGCATATCTAGACAGGTTCTTACCGATCTCGATAGCTGCAGTCGCTTAAGTGCGGCCAGTATCCAGTATTCGGGAGATAGTAGGTTCGAGCCCCACTATCTGCAGCCCTGAAAATGGTTTTCCGTGGTTTCCCATTTTCACACCAGGAAAATGCTGGGGCTGTACCTTAATTAAGGCCACGGCCGCTTCCTTCCAACTCCTAGGCCTTTCCTATCCCATCGTCGCCATAAGACCTATCTGTGTCGGTGCGACGTAAAGCCCCTAGCAAAAAAAAAAGAACCGTTGATGACTACTGGACAGATCTATCTTTTTTTGCCGGATGAGAATCTCAATCTGACACAAACCAAAAAGATCCATCCACAACCTGCCCAGAAAGAATTTTGATACTTCCAAACTTCAAATTGAATCCATTGCTACAGATTACAGAAATGCAGTCTCAAACAAACTGGCTAGTCATTCAGTCAGCAGTGACAGTACAAATCAGGAGTGGGCCACACTTCAGAAGGTCATCACTGAGTCAGCTGAGGAAATAATTGGTTGTGTGAGAGGAAAAAGACAAAACTGGTTTGATGAAAATAGTTAAGAAATTAAGTGTTTGTTTGACCAATGCCAGATGGGAAGCTCATCTATCGTATCTTCAAGATCCATCTATCAATGTGAAGAAATCACATTTCATGGAACTTAAAGGAAAATGTCATGCACAAATTAAGGAAATCAAGAATAACTGGAGGCAACGAAATGCTGAAGACCTGCAAAGACTATCTGATGCCCGTGACCTGCAAAACATCTATGCTGGCATAAAGGAGATATATGGTCCAATTCGATCTTCATCAGGGTCATTGAAAGCTGCTGACAACTCCATCATTTTAACTGATAATAGAGAAATTTTAGAGCGTTGGAAGAAATATTTCTCTGTGCTTCTAAATCGTGCCTCCAGTGTCACTGAGGACTTTATTTGTAATATCCCTCAGCAGCCCCAAAAACCATGGATGGCAATTCCACCCACATACAGAGACTTCACCAAAGCACTCAATGAACTAAAATCAAGAAAGGCTCCTGGTCCTGATAACATCCCTCTGGAACTGATACAAAATGGAGGTATACTGTTGAAGACTAGACTTTTCACACTCATCCTCTTGATTTGGGACACTTGAGAAGTACCTGACGACTTGAAGAATGCTACCATCATCACTATCTTCAAGAAAGGCGATTGTAGTGTGTGTGGGAACTAACATGGTATATTGTTTTTGTTAATTGCGGGAAAAATCTGGCAAGAATTCTATTAAACCAGCTCCAGGTTATCACAGAGATGATTTGGCTGAGTTTCAATATGGTTTCCAAACCTCCAGAGGCACAACAGATATGATCTTCTGTGCTAGACAACTCCAGGAAAAATTCAGAGAGCAACAGCAGCCTCTGTATTTAGTGTTCTATGATCTGGAAAAAGCCTTTGATTCACTACCAAGATCTGCTACGGTATATGGAAAGTATTGGAACATTTTGAATGTCCTGAACGTTATGTGGAATTGGTTCAAGCTCTTCATGATGGCATATCTAGACAGGTTCTTACCGATCTCGATAGCTGCAGTCGCTTAAGTGCGGCCAGTATCCAGTATTCGGGAGATAGTAGGTTCGAACCCCACTATCGGCAGCCCTGAAAATGGTTTTCCGTGGTTTCCCATTTTCACACCAGGCAAATGCTGGGGCTGTACCTTAATTAAGGCCACGGCCGCTTCCTTCCAACTCCTAGGCCTTTCCTATCCCATCGTCGCCATAAGACCTATCTGTGTCGGTGCGACGTAAAGCCCCTAGCAAAAAAAAAGAACTGTTGATGACTACTGGACAGATCTATCTTTTTTGCCGGATGAGAATCTCAATCTGACACAAACCAAAAAGATCCATCCACAACCTGCCCAGAAAGAATTTTGATACTTCCAAACTTCAAATTGAATCCATTGCTACAGATTACAGAAATGCAGTCTCAAACAAACTGGCTAGTCATTCAGTCAGCAGTGACAGTACAAATCAGGAGTGGGCCACACTTCAGAAGGTCATCACTGAGTCAGCTGAGGAAATAATTGGTTGTGTGAGAGGAAAAAGACAAAACTGGTTTGATGAAAATAGTTAAGAAATTAAGTGTTTGTTTGACCAATGCCAGATGGGAAGCTCATCTATCGTATCTTCAAGATCCATCTATCAATGTGAAGAAATCACATTTCATGGAACTTAAAGGAAAATGTCATGCACAAATTAAGGAAATCAAGAATAACTGGAGGCAACGAAATGCTGAAGACCTGCAAAGACTATCTGATGCCCGTGACCTGCAAAACATCTATGCTGGCATAAAGGAGATATATGGTCCAATTCGATCTTCATCAGGGTCATTGAAAGCTGCTGACAACTCCATCATTTTAACTGATAATAGAGAAATTTTAGAGCGTTGGAAGAAATATTTCTCTGTGCTTCTAAATCGTGCCTCCAGTGTCACTGAGGACTTTATTTGTAATATCCCTCAGCAGCCCCAAAAACCATGGATGGCAATTCCACCCACATACAGAGACTTCACCAAAGCACTCAATCAACTAAAATCAAGAAAGGCTCCTGGTCCTGATAACATCCCTCTGGAACTGATACAAAATGGAGGTATACTGTTGAAGACTAGACTTTTCACACTCATCCTCTTGATTTGGGACACTTGAGAAGTACCTGACGACTTGAAGAATGCTACCATCATTACTATCTTCAAGAAAGGCGATTGTAGTGTGTGTCGGAACTAACATGGTATATTGTTTTTGTTAATTGCGGGAAAAATCTGGCAAGAATTCTATTAAACCAGCTCCAGGTTATCACAGAGATGATTTGGCTGAGTTTCAATATGGTTTCCAAACCTCCAGAGGCACAACAGATATGATCTTCTGTGCTAGACAACTCCAGGAAAAATTCAGAGAGCAACAGCAGCCTCTGTATTTAGTGTTCTATGATCTGGAAAAAGCCTTTGATTCACTACCAAGATCTGCTATGGTATGTGGAAAGTATTGGAACATTTTGAATGTCCTGAACGTTATGTGGAATTGGTTCAAGCTCTTCATGATGGCATATCTAGACAGGTTCTTACCGAGCTCGATATCTGCAGTCGCTTAAGTGCGGCCAGTATCCAGTATTCGGGAGATAGTAGGTTCGAACCCCACTATCGGCAGCCCTGAAAATGGTTTTCCGTGGTTTCCCATTTTCACACCAAGCAAATGCTGGGGCTGTACCTCAATTAAGGCCACGGCCGCTTCCTTCCCACTCCTAGCCCTTCCCTGTCCCATCGTCGCCATAAGACCTATCTGTGTCGGAGCAACGTAAAGCAACTAGCAAGAAAAAGAGACAGGTTCTTCATGGTAACTCAGTATCAGATTCATTCCCAATCACTCATAGATTGAAACAAGGCTGTGTGCTTGCTCCTACTCTCTTTGCACTGTACATGGCTGCCATGCTGCATGAATTAGAATTATCTGCAAACAACTTAGGCATGGAGATTAAATTTTCTTTTGATGGAAACCTTTTCAGTCTGGTAAGACTTCGCTCACAAAGATGTACTGTGGTTACCCAGGTGACAGAACCGCATCTCCTGCTCTAACACCTGCAGAACTACAGCAGTCAGTCAACTGCTTTAAATCTGTATGTGATCACTTTGGTCTTACCATTAAAGAAAACTGAAAGTACTTGCACAACCTGCCCCAGGATTAACTCTTCCTCAGTTCAGTATCGCCATCTTAGACACAACACTGGAGCAGGTTGATCACTTTTCATATCTTGGAAGTATCTTCTCTAAACGGTGTACCTGCGAAAAAGATGTTGATAAAAGAATTGTGGCTGCTCACACAGCATTCAGGCAGTTAATGCACATAGTCTTCATGAATAACGACCTAAAACTGCATACCAAACTCATGGTGTACAAAGCTGTTGTTATTTCCACACTGCTGTATGGCTGTGAAACTTGGGCACTCTATCGCCACGATATCAAAAAACTTGAGCGCTTCCACCAACAAAAAATGAGATACATCTTGAATATCAAGTGTGAAGACTATGTGACCAATACTGCAGTTCTCGACAATGCGCAGCTAAATAGCATTGAGGCAACACTCATCAACTGAGATGGTTAGGCCATGTTCACCGCATAAGTGATACCAGGCTTCCCGGCCAAATACTTCATGGTGAACTTTGCTCTGGCAGTAGACCTTGTGGAGCCCCTCTGCAGTGTTTTAAGGACCAGCTGAAACATATCATGAAGACAACTGGTATAAATATACAGACATGGGAAGAATGTGCTGTGGACCGTTCACTGTGGCGGAACACTACATCCACCATTGTCAACTTGTTCGAAAGAGAATACCGCAGACATCAAGAGGCCAAGCGACAAGCAAGAAAACTCCATCAATTACAACCTGACCCTCCTGCATCCATTCAGTGTGATTTGTGTGGGCGTATGTTTTATGCCAAGATTGGTCTGTTTAGTCATCGCACACATTCATAAGCTGAGTTGAAGTGCTCACTTTATGCTGGAAGAAGTTATTTATTCTCGGATCGAGTTACGGCCACCACCGATGGTTCTGCATAATAGTGCTACTTTTAAGGCCTTCCTTTCTATCACATTTATTTTTAACTATGACCAATACAGCTTCGTGATCACTAGGGAGCGGATTTTTATGTAATTACATATTTTTTTGCGTAAGTTTTAACGCAAGTTAAGTTCATTGTTCCTATTGTGCATCCCCAAGTGTAAAACCTGAATCTTATTTCACATAAAAACACATATTTTCACATTTTTAAAATGTAAATACGTATTTTAAGAAAATCTATAATAAGCACATAAATCGCCAATATTTGTTGATCAATAAAATTTAAAATGCTTCTATGTTATAAAACAATGCTCATATTTTCATTTTACGATTACGGTATTGTTTTTAACAGTGTATTTAACATAATGTATCTGAATGTTTCGGCTATTTATGGACTTCCCTCCATATGTTCTAAAACTTGCTGGTCACTGGCTACGTTGTTACATTTAGACAGCGATTTGATTTGCTGCACAAGATGTTTCCTTGCATGATGTCATTCCAACTCTTTATGAGTCAGCCCTCTCGGGTTTTGTTTATAGAATATCAGCGAAAGGCAATCACGGAGAGATAATGTGACGTAATTCCGTTACGACATGGGAGACTCGGAAGAATATTGCCCCACCATTAGGTAGTGGAATTTCATCACTCTTAAGAGTACGGTTAGCTGTTCGGGTCCATATATCATTCCCGTGGTCGTGTGGTTTTGTATGGATTTATAAGAAATATTTCCTTGAGTGTCGGCTGCTATTCTTTTTATTGAAACAGTGATTCACCGTAAATGCGTGTGTGCAAAATAATGCCAAAAGAGAAGTCGAGTACAAGGTCGCGTCTTCAACAATATGTAGTGGAATTTAAAAGCACTTTCACTACCGATGGAAAAGTATTATTTTGCCAACCGTGTGGTAAAACAGTACGTGCAGATCAACGTTCTCAAGTAATCCAGCATTTGTCTCGAAATAAGCATACTGCGGCTGCTTCGCGTGTGCGTTCGCGACAATTACTAATAGCTGAACCAGCTACTTCAAATGCAGGCCCATCTAAATATTCCCAGTATTATTTAGATGTGTGCAGAGCATTTGTTTGCGCTGACATTCCTCTTGGTAAAATAAATAATCCGGGACTGAGAAATTTCCTAACAAAGTACATTAATTTTGAGCCTCCAGACGAATCCACATTAAGGAAAAAATATCTCCCAAAATGTTACGAAGAAACTTTACAGAGAATTCGGGCTGTATGTGGTAGGAAAAACTGTGGGTGAGCATTGACAAAACCACTGATTCAAGTGGCAGAAAAGTAGGAAATGTTGTAGTTGGTGTGTTGAAGAATGACAAAACTGCTTGCGAACATTCTTGTTTGCTAGCGTGTAAAGAAATGCTTGCTGCCAACCACGTCACTGTAGCTAGGTTATTCAATGAAGCCATGCACTTACTTTGGCCAAAAGATATAAAATACGACCATGTATTGCTTTTCCTTATTGACAGTGCAGCTTACATGGGAAAGGCAGCCGAAGGCCTTTCTGTGAGCTTTCCGAAAATGATACACGTAACTTGCGTTGTTCATGCTCTACACAGGTTATGTCAAACTGTGCGGGCACAGTATCCTCAAGTGGATAAATGAGTGTCTAATGGCAAAAAAGTCTTCGTAAAAGCACCCTCAAGAATCGATCTCTTTAAAGAGAAAAACCCGGATCTTGCGCTTCCTCCTCTGCCTATTGTTACGCGGTGGGGTACCTGGATTAGCACTGTGGTATACTGCACAGACAATTTCGAAAGTTTTGCATCCGTTGTGAACGTGCTAGATAAAAACGACGTGTCGTCAATTGAGATTCTTCAAGAGATACTAAAAGACAGCACTTTGAAAAATGATTTGGTGTTTATATCTGCCAATCTAAGCTTCTTGTGTAAAACTATAGACATACTTGAAAAACCCACTAACCTGTTGTCCGAAACAGTGAAGGAAGTGCGCGCTCTTGAAAATAAATGATTCACTCCCGGCTTCGCAGATACAGGGACTGTTAAAGGTCAAATATCAAACTTTGTTCAGGAAAAACAGAGGATTTCAAACAATGTGCCAAATTTCTAATGTATTAGAGGGTGCTCATGTTGGCGAAATTGATGGCGTTATTGTTGGTGACATTCCTCTCTTTAACTATGCTCGTCTGACTTCCTATGATGTGCAGCGATCGTTTTCGCAGTATAAGGCGTTCTTTAGAGATAATCGGCATGCATTCGTGATGGACGATTTGGAGATGACCTTTGTTGTTCACTGCAATTCTGAGACTACTTCTAGCAACTAATATTCCAGCGTGTGATGGGTGAGTACGAACTGGTACTATTTTTTTCAAAGATGATAGGTTGCTTTTGCCATATTTAAGCAAATCATTACTTTTAAAAAATAACCATTCATAATATCTACTCTGGAATATCAAAAATTAATATACCATACAGCACGCTTCCATACACCGACACCATTTTGCCTTAAGGAGCACTTTTGGTAGCACCATATTCTAATACAAAACATTATACATATTTACTTCTTGAGCGCGAGTAGTTATGTGATATTTAAAGGAAAATAATTTCAATTTTTATCACATATTTTAAAGTTTTTCAGAACATAAAAAATAAATATTTTTCACATTTTTAGCACATAAAAATTCGCTCCCTAGTGATCACTAATACCATCTATTACCAATATAGTTGGTCCGTTATTGGACATTATAAATTTTCCAGCTAACTCATTCCTGGTTGCCACCATTTCACCGCAGTGTGCTAAGCTAGACTCATCAGTTGGTAAATAGCGCACCCACCAAGATGCATCGCTAGTGCATACCTTGGAGGCCACTGCGTAGGCTACCTAGAGCCACCGGCAGTGCCTTTGCACTATGGGAGACTTTGTCTCACTTTCAAAAATTGATGCCTGTCTGGCATTGATGCCTGAAATATTTGTTCAAAATGAGTAAATTTATAATACCAATATACAGGGTCTTTTATAAAGAATGAACGGATTTCATCAAGCTATATTTTCCCAACAGTCAGTAATTCAAGATTAAACCTAAGACACATGTGTTTGAATGATGTTTAAGTTTAGTCCTACAAGTGTTCAGTATGACCACCACCAACAGCACGGACCACATCAAGGCAGTAGGACAATTTCTCCCAAATGCGTTGCAGCATATCACGATCAACTGAGTTGATCACATGTGTTATCCGCTCTTGAAGGTCATCCTGTGTAGTGGGTAGTATCAGACATAAACTTTGTCCTTGACGTATCCCCACAGGAAGAAGTTGTAAGGAGTGAGGTCTGGGGATCTGGGAGGCAATGCGAGTAGAGCACGATCTGTAGCAGTGTGTCGACCAATCCACCGTTGGGGCACTGTTTCATTCAGAAATGCTCACACTGGTAAGCTCTAATGGGGCAGGGATCAATCTTGTTCGAAAATGAAGTCGCATGAGTGTGTTTGCAGCAAAGGGAAGAGCCAGGTCCGTATCATTGTGAGATAGCTTTGTCCTGTGACAGGGTTGGTGCTGAAAAAGAAAGGGCCAAAAACCCTGACATTACTGACCGCACAGAGAGCATTTACCTTGGGAGAATTCCGTTTGTGCTCGATTGTAGTATGTGGGTGTTTGGTTCCCCAGATCTGAACATTGTGACGATTGACACAGCCATTGATATGGAAGGTTGCTTCGTCGCTAAAAATGAGGCACGAAAAGGTGTCTTCATCATCATTTTCCATGTTCAGCATCGCAGCACAGAATTCCATCTGTTGTCCCTTGTCAACATGTCTCCTTGCCTGAACCAGCTGAAGTCTGTATGGTTTCATGTGTAGGCGTCTTTTCAGGACACACCAGATACTGGTACTGCTCACCTGAAGCTGATGGTGACCTTGAGATACGGATTTCTGGGGGCTCCGAGTAAACGCCTCTTTGATTCTCCTCACATTTTCCGTGCAGTTCGCGGTCGACCAGGGCTTTTTTGTTTACACAAACATCCTGTTTCCTGGAACTGTTGGAACCACCATCAGATGTTTTTTGGAGAGGGCGTGTACGTGTCGTTAAATCTCCTACGGAACTTGCGTTGCACTGTGACCACAGACCCGGTCCGTGCGAACTCAACAACACAGAATGCTTTGTGCTGAGGTGTTGCCATTGTTAGACTTGTGGCGGCATCAGGAAGAATGAACTCGCCCCACATACAGAACGCACCCTTGTGCACAATGCAACATTGCATCAGGGTATAGCTTGCAAAACTAGCGTCATTCGGCTGCGTGGAGTGAGCATGAGCATCACGCCTGTTTGTGTCTTGTTGGTGTAATCAGTGTAACCTATCTCACATGCAAAGGTGTACTAAAACTGTGTGTGGTGTAAATAAATCTTATTATCCATGAGGGCTGGTTTATTTATGAACGATGTGGAGCTGCCTACAACCAAGACTCCATAAATGGTGACCCCGAGTATGGAGAACACGCTCATACCATAACCTATCTTGGACCACGTGCTTCACCACAGATCACGGTATGTTACCACACTTTATTTCAAAGAGGCATTAGACTGTTTACTTCATTGGAACTACCACCTCTTCCGAGTATGAAACCAATTCGACAAACGACAAAAACAGTCGCCAGAATCCTAACGGCCGTCGGTGATACGCATCGCTTCAGTCCGCACGCGGCAACTTTACGCCACTTCTCTCTGTTACGCCGCATCTGCTACTCTTCAAGAACGCAACATATCATCTAAAAACTTGTATGTATATAACCTACGTTTTACTTGTTACGGAATATTGCAAATTATTCACAACATAAATTCGTTGTGAAGTTGTACGGACATCACAAAGAAATGTATAGGCCTACAGTAGACAGTACCTAGTTTTCTAACCATAGTTACAATCTTGGTGTTAAATTGATGTACGTAATCCAGCAATCTTCTGTGCAATTTTCTTTCTCTTTTTGATAATTAAGGCCTAAGATACAGACTACTCCACAACATAGGCCTACCCTATTTGCTGTTCAAACAAGTAAAATTACTTTAAAATAACCTACTTCTCATGCATTACAACTGCTTGAATTGTTGAACTATATATATATAAATCGTAATCGTGCCTTTTAGTGGTTTCTAAGTTGTTACATTACAGGTATAACATACAGTTGCATTATATGAACATTCCTCAAGACTTAAAATGGACATTGGAACCCACGGTTTATGCTTAATATTTTCATTTATAACCAAAATCAGTGTGTAACATCTGCAAGATTATTTTGTTAACTTATAGTTTATATGTTTGTGAATCTCTTATCATATGCTAGGCCTACCTGCATAATATTTCTTTTCCAGCTAACCTATAAGATTGTTTCAAACCATTTGTAAATTTGTGCTTGTGTTGCTCATCCTCACATCTTCATTCACTTACACACACAACTACACATCGTACCTCTGACTACTTCTTTGTCACCTTGTCCGGTATTTTCAGAATTCTTTTTCTCCTTGCCCTTGTGTTGTGTACCCATCTTGATTATGGCGGAGGATCGATTAAAAGCTTTGGAGGAACAAAATAACAACTTGCAGAACCAACTCCAACAACTTATTGCTTTGACGAAGCCTTTGCAAGAGCAGAACGAAGCATTACTAGCCCGGCTCCAGGAGCATGAGTCTACTGGTATCGATGCTACATCTAGCAATGTTGGCCAAGTTGCCAAAATCTCTGCAAAGCTACCACCTTTTTGGTATGACAGACCAACTGTTTGGTTCGCCCAGGTTGAGACTCAATTCAGGCTTGCAGGCATCACGGCCGACCAGACTAAATTCGATAATGTAATTTCACAGCTTGACACCAAGGTCATAGCCGAGGTAGAAGACATTGTCATTAACCCTCCTACCACAGGACGTTACGAAAAACTAAAATCTGAACTAGTCCGTCGTCTTTCCGTATCCGAAGAGCAACGAGTTCGCCAACTTCTTGGTGACGAAGAACTCGGCGATAGGAAACCATCGCAATTTGTACGTCACTTAAAGTCATTAGCCGGTAGCTCACTTCATGACGAAAGTATATTAAAACAACTTTTCATGCGTCGACTACCCCAGCACTTGCAGGCTATATTAGCGGCCCAGTTAATGCCTCTAGCTGATATAGCAGAGCTTGCAGACAAGATCTTGGAACTTTCACCTACTGTCACACCACCATATAGTCACTTGGCCGTACATGCTACAGCTGCGCTGAATACTTTAGCTGCCCAGATGGAGGAATTGACACGTAAAGTCGATGCCCTGGCCCGTAACCAGCCCCGAGGCAGGAGTCACAGTAAAAGGAGATCTAAAAGCCGTGACCGTTCCCTTACTCCACAGAGCCGGCTTTGTTGGTACCACAAAAAGTTCCAAGATAAAGCTGTAAAATGTACTAGTCCCTGTTCCTGGCAGGCGGAAAACGGAACGAACAGCCAGTGAAGACGGCAACTGTCTGTTCTACATCGGGCCGCCGTCTATTTATTTTTGATCAGAATACCAAAGCAAAATTTCTGATTGACACCGGATCTGACCTTTGCTGTTTCCCGCGTAAGCTTCTGGGAAGCACTTGTAAAGCTTCTGGGTATGAGCTGAGCGCTGCAAACGGTAGTACAATCAGGACATACGGTAGCCTTTCCATGAACCTCAACCTTGGTTTACGTCGTGACTTTCGTTGGCAATTTGTCATTGCTGATGTTAGCACAGCCATCATTGGTTCTGATTTTCTGGCTTACTATAACTTACTCCCTGACTGCCGTAACAGATGCCTCCTCGACGGCACCACCGGCCTACACGTTAAGGCATCTGTAGCCTCTATCGAACAGGCCAGCGTAAAGACTGCTGCAGTATCCACCGACTCACCTTTCAGCATGTTGCTCGCTGAGTTTCAGTCCATTACTCGCCCACCTGGGATCCAACGTGATATTAAACACAATACTGTACATCACATTAGGACAACCGAAGGCCCACCAGTCTCTTGTCGACCTCGTCGTCTAGGACCCCAAAAATTGCAGATAGCGAAGAAAGAATTCGAGGACATGGTAAGGTGTGGTACAGCGAGACCTTCTAATAGTCCCTGGTCCTCACCCTTGCACCTTGCACCTAAGCGGGACAACTCATGGCGTCCATGTGGCGATTACCGGGCATTGAATGCAAGAACAATACCCGACCGCTACCCGGTACGACACATAGGAGATTTTTCCCATAACATTGCTGGGTCAACCATTTTCAGTACATTTGACCTTATCAAGGCCTACCAACAGATTCCAATTCACCCCAGTGACATTTGCAAAACAGCCATAACAACCCCTTTTGGGCTGTTTGAATTTCCCTATATGTCGTTTGGGTTACGAAATGCTGGACAAACTTTCCAGCGTTTTATGGATGAGGTCACTAGAGATTTAAACTTCTGTTTCCCGTATATCGACGATATCCTGGTGTTCTCACGGGATGCTGAAGAGCATATGCACCATCTCCGCATACTTTTCCATAGATTAGCTGATTACGGTGTGGTCATAAATCCATCCAAGTGCGTATTAGGTGCAAGTGAGGTAACCTTCTTGGGCTATCGGCTCTCAAAGGACGGTACAAAACCTCCACCAGAGAGAATCCAGTCTCTCTTGGAATACCCTCTACCGAAGACTGTCCAGGGCCTCCGCCGGTTCCTGGGCATGGTCAACTTCTAGAGA
Source organism: Anabrus simplex (assembly GCF_040414725.1). Classification (NCBI taxonomy): domain Eukaryota; kingdom Metazoa; phylum Arthropoda; class Insecta; order Orthoptera; family Tettigoniidae; genus Anabrus; species Anabrus simplex. The sequence goes on along the minus strand of NC_090267.1, from coordinate 82,370,589 downwards.
CGTTTCCTACCACATGCGGCTGAATTGCAGGCGCCGTTGGTGAACGTCCTAGCCAATTCTAAGCTTAAGGGTTCTAAACCTGTCCCATGGACTCCAGAATTGCAACGTGCTTTCCACGAATGCAAAGAAAGCCTAGCGCAAACCACTCAACTCGCTCATCCATTGCCAGATGCGCCTCTAGGTCTCTTTACCGATGCATCAAATACTCAAGTTGGAGCGTGTTTGCAACAGAAAGTTGGACACCATTGGCAGCCCCTAGCATTTTTCAGTAAGAAGCTTTCAGCGCGTCAAACAACGTGGCCGGCCTATTACAGGGAACTGTTGGCTGTGTACGAGGCTGTCCAGCATTTCCGCTATATACTGGAAGCACAACAATGCACCATATATACGGACCACAAGCCTCTGCTTTATGCATTTTCTCAACGCAGAGAAAACCTACCCCCAGCCCAACTAAATCAGCTGTCCTTCATATCCCAGTTCACAACTAATATTCAGCATATAAAGGGAGCAGATAACGTTGTCGCTGATACAATGTCTCGTGTTGAAGCCATCTCACTAGAAGATGACTACGCTGCGCTGGCTCGATCCCAAGCGGACGATGACGAACTCAAAGCCTTATTGCATGGTGGTACGTCGCTGACATTAGAAAAAGTAACCCTTCCGGGCACCACGACTACCATTGTATGCGATACATCAACAGGAAAACCTCGTCCGTTCCTGACACTTCCTTTTCGACGCAAGTTCTTTGACAAGCACCATAACTTAAGCCACCCAGGTATTCGAGCCACCTCTCGTCTAGTCTCAGATAGATTTGTTTGGCCATCTATTCAGAAAGACACTCGCGCCTGGACTCGTGCTTGTTTGTCCTGTCAACGCAATAAAGTGACGAGGCATAATATATCTCCTTTGGGGAATTTCGGAGCACCCACAGGCCGTTTCAGCCACATTCACTTGGATATTGTTGGTCCACTGCCTGTCTGCGAAGGCTATAATTATATCCTCACTGCTGTTGACAGATTTACTCGCTGGCCAGAGGCATGGCCGATGCGCAGCATCACTGCTGAAGAAACAGCCGATACGCTAATAAGTGGTTGGATCTCCCGATTTGGTCTCCCAACTCGTATAACTACTGACCAAGGAAGACAATTCGAGTCTACACTCTTTCGCAGACTTATGACACAATTTGGTACAACAAAAATCCGTACAACCAGCTACCACCCATCCGTTAACGGTATGGTGGAGCGTCTTCATAGACAGCTAAAAGCTTCTCTGATGTGTCATAGTGCAACGTGGATAAAAGCCTTACCCCTAGTATTACTTGGCATGCGTGCGGTTCTTAAGGAAGATCTGAAAGCTTCCCCCGCCGAACTAGTTTTTGGGGAGCCTCTACGCCTCCCTGGGGAAATGGTTACTTCTTCGCCCAGTCCCCCTATTCCACTTGACCCTGCGGATTTTGTAAATCACCTAAGGAAGGTAATGGCCGAACTAAGACCTGTTCCTGCCTCCCGCCATAGTCAAGAGAAAATATTCGTCTTCAAAGACTTGGCAACTGCCTCCCATGTTTTCCTGAGAGTTGATCATGTGAAGCCTCCCTTGCAACCCCCATACTCTGGTCCTTACCCTGTAGTCAGCCGTAATGAGAAGACTTTGACGCTAATGATCGGAAACAAAGAAGTAGTAGTGAGTACAGACCGTGCTAAACCTGCATACATAGAAACAAACCTTGCTCTTCCTACCCGCACCAACACACCTGACACATCTGCTACCCCCTTTTCATCCGGTCAACCTAGCACTTCTTTTACACCTGACTTACCTGATGCGTCATCACCACCCAGAAAGTACACAACACGATCAGGACGCAGAGTTCGCTTTGCCCGTCCATTCGATTTGTGAACTTTCCTTCTCCGTGGGGGGGTGATGTGGCGGCATCAGGAAGAATGAACTCGCCCCACATACAGAACGCACCCTTGTGCACAATGCAACATTGCATCAGGGTATAGCTTGCAAAACTAGCGTCATTCGGCTGCGTGGAGTGAGCATGAGCATCACGCCTGTTTGTGTCTTGTTGGTGTAATCAGTGTAACCTATCTCACATGCAAAGGTGTACTAAAACTGTGTGTGGTGTAAATAAATCTTATTATCCATGAGGGCTGGTTTATTTATGAACGATGTGGAGCTGCCTACAACCAAGACTCCATAGACTCACACGGCAATTGAGTGAGCTCACTGCTGTGCAGGTTGAATGGAGTCGTGGGCAGGGAGGGGAGGAAGGCACGGAGCACTCTACTGAGCACTGAGAGAAATGTGAGGCCACGCCCTTTGTAATAATGATATGCGACTCTTTCCACTGTGAGGCTTGAGTACGGTGTAATAAGCTTTTGAAATCGGTTCATTTTTTATGAAAGACCCTGTAGTTGGTTCGTTATTGGACATTATAACATTTCCAACTACCTCTTTCCTGGTTGCCAGCATTTCGCCCCAATGTGCTAAGTTGGGCTCATCAGTTGGTAAATAGCACACCTACCAAGATGCATGGCTAGTGCATACTGTGGAGGCCACTGCGCAGGCTACCTAGAGCCATCAGATGATAGAGATATTGATTCCCATAGCGTACATGAAATATTTGTTCCGAATGAGTAATTTATAATACTAATATAGTTGGTCCGTTATTGGACATTATAATTTTTCCAGCTAACTCATTCCTGGTTGCCAGCGTTTTGCCCCAGTGTGCTAAGTTGGGCTCATCAGTTGGTAAATAGCACACCCACCAAGATGCATGGCTAGTGCATACAGTGGAAGCCACTGCACAGGCTACCTGGAGCCAGTGTGCTAAGTTGGGCTCATCAGTTGGTAAATAGCACACCCACCAAGATGCATGGCTAGTGCATGGTTGATAAAGATGTTGATTCCCCCAGAGAACCAGAAATACTTGTTCTGAATGAGTGCATACTTTCATAGTGCATTTGCACTGCCGGTGGCTCCAGGTAGCCTGTGCAGTGGCCTCCACTGTATGCACTAGCCATGCATCTTGGTGGGTGTGCTATTTACCAACTGATGAGCCCAACTTAGCACACTGGGGCGAAACTCTGGCAACCAGGAATGAGTTTGCTGAGCGATTTATAATGTCCAATAATGGACCATTTATATTGGTATTATAATTTTACTCATTCAGAACAAGTATTTCAGGTTCTCTAGGGGAATCAACATCTTTATCAACCATCTATTACTTTGGTTTCATCTATAGAGCTCATCTGGTTTTACCAGCACCACATCCAGAATATTCTTCCCTCTAGTTGGTTCCATCACTTTCTGAATCAGCTGTCCTTCCAATATTAACTTATTTGCCACTCGTGAGTTGGCCATGCGGTTAGGGGTGCGCAGCTGTGAGCTTGCATCTGGGAGATAGTGAGTTCGAACCCCACTGTCGGCAGCCCTGAAGATTGTTTTCTGTGGTTTCCCATTTTCACACCAGGCAAATGCTGGGGCTGTACCTTAATTAAGGCCATGACTACTTCCTTCCCTCCTAGCTCTTTGCTATCCCATCGTCGCCATAAGACCTATCTGTGTCGGTGCGACGTAAAGCAACTAGCAAAAGAAAAACTTATTTGCCATTCAAGTAATGAACATAGGTTTTCGTGGCTCATAGTATCAACGTAAATAAATAAATGAATACTGGATTAAAGCCACTATGTTTATTTAATGAAGCCAAGCTTTCAGCCAAATTGCATTGGCCTTCATCAGGGCAAGTTAAATTCTCTGGGTGGTGGGAAAAGGCACACAAGTCAAAAAATCTCATTTTCGTTTATTTCACCTATGTCATCTATAGCATCGAAGCCACATCATGGTAAAAGCCCATATGTCAATCTGGCTCCTAAAACAAGATATAGCTGAAAAACATAATCACCTGTTTCAGAACAGTGGAGATATGGCCAAGGTAAAACCACCTAAGTCAACTTATGTTATTGTGCTCAATTTGTTGAATCTTTCTTGCTACTTGAAAAATCACTTAAGTCAACTTAAGTACTTTTTGTTTCCCTCTTGCTACAGTTCTATGTGACTTAAGTGGTTTCTCACTGTTTGCTTAAGAGCCATATTATTCTTTGCAATGTTATTATTTAGGCAAAAATTACTGAAATATTCTTAAGAATATGATTTTATATCCGTTGTTTACACAGTGTTTAAATGTATAATCATAAAAACTTTCCTAGTCCAACAGTTGGCAATACTTGATAACCTTCCCGCCAATTTTATTTCCTTACAGTGGTTTTGTGTTTGTGAGAAGCAGCATACAAAATGTGTTCAAGGGGCTATAAACTGGTGGAACTAGCTTTAGATAAGCTGAAAGAAGATGTTAGGAGGTAGGTACAGGTTTTTAGTTCCCCTAGAGGTAGTTTAATAGTATTTGTTCTAATGTAATAACCTAACCGTAAACTATGGAGTACGTATACAATCAAAAAAAATGTCTTGAAAACTTCTTTTATCAGTGTAGTTACTACTGGATTTAAATAGTAATATAGTTTTATACCGGGTACAGTACTTTACTGTGTTACACAGTTGGAGGTGGCCGTCGAACATTGCAATGTGCAGCTGAAATATTGGTCGTTTTTAACTTGAAATGTGTAGTTGTAATTTATATACGTTACTAGGCAATGTGTTTTAATGAAGTGCTTTCTATACAGGTGTTCCAGAGCCTAGAAAGTCACAATCTGACGAAGAACATACGCACCTCAACCACATGCTAGGAAGTGGGGATGTTATACGTACCTGTCCTACAACTTTTACCCTCCAGCAGAAAAATTTCTTCTTTACAGGAATCTACTGTGTATGTCCAGGTAATCTACCAAATGAGATGTTAAGTAATTGAAACTATACTTGATAATAGACTGCAATTTGCATCTTAATATGAGTATGAACAAGTTACCAGTATTATTATTTTTGTAGATGATGTATTGGAGCCGGAAAATATCACATCTGATGCTAATATCGAAACTGAAGAGAATGCTGACCAACATCAATGTTACAATATTCCTTCAATGGTAAGTAGACGTTAAGGACGTTCAATACTTCTGTTCATGGTGGAGATCACCTGAGGATGTTGATTGTAATTAACATTTCAAATGTTCATGAAATGTATTGTGGTTTTACAGGAAAACACATTAAGTAAAAAAAAATCTTATTTCTCTGAAATGGAAGTTTGTGAGTTTTCATTCCCAGTGTCTGCTCTCAGAATAAGAATATTGCTCTTTAAAACTGTGCAATGAGTTCCTTAGAGTATCTAGCATAGAGCTGTGTAGCTGGAATTGTATTAATTGCTTTACCTGAATTAATGTATCTTCTCTCTAGAGGCTTAGAAAGAAAATTATAATTTGAAAATTCCATAACATAAAATGACCTCGTACAACTTACAGAATAATACCAGTGAATATAGTGGGTAATATCACGTTGGGTAGTGGGAAAATGTCATCTAAATGTGTGTTGTTTGTAAACTCACAAGTTAGTTCTGTATGTTTTTAGAGTTGGTGAACTACTACCAGTAAATGTACTACTAATGCTTCAGGTGACGGATACATAAATGCATTTGGTGATGTAATTTCATTCTGTTTCAGATAATAGAAATCCAATTCAGTCGTCTGATCAATGTACCCTGTGCAGTCCACATCAGTCCAGTTCATTGGGAACATCTGCCTCTATGAAACATACACTAGTGTCACCAAACAAGGAACTATTACCCAACAAAATTTGTTGTGTGAAAAATGCACATTAGGAAATGATACTCCTGATGAAGATTCACCCCACAATGCAGCTTTAAATTTCAGGAATAGCCCACAGAAGAGTTGTTCCAAAAGAAAAATTAGATAGGAAAAGAGAAACTTTGGAAGAACGTACACAATGGTCAAGGGAAAAATAATCAAGGCAAGATGTATGAAGGAATTTCCTTACTCCAGAAGTAAATGCAAAACAAAAATTGATGAAGAAAGTCGTCTGAAAATCTCTGAAGAATAGTGGCAGTTGGGAACTTATGACAGACGGCGTGCTTATGTTTCTTCCCTGATGACAGTAGTCGAATAAGCCACTTCTAGGCCTTGAACAAACTCGCCTGATAAGCAGAAGTACAGGGCAGTCACAAAGAGATACTGTATTGAAGCCAATGGTAAAAAAATTTAATTGTGTAGGCAGTGTTTTCTGAACACACTTGATGAAAGTGATAACTTCATTAAGACAGTTGGCTTGAAAAAACATTCCTCCAGGTGTGGAATTCCTTCTTTAGACTACCGAGGGAAACAGACGCCAGCAAATAAGTGGTCTGAAGAGAAACTCGAAGAAGTCAGGAAGCATTTGAGGTCATTTCCTGCATACGAAAGCCACTACAAACGACAGGAAAATGATAATCTCTATCTGCCATCTCATCTCACCATAGCAAAAATATACAAACTCTATCAAGACATAACACAGAACACAGTTTCTAAGAACCACTATGCCAACGAGTTCCTCAAAATGAAACTGAATTTCAAGAAACCCCATATAGATACATGTCACAGGTGCGATACGTTGCAAATGGTGATACAAGTGTCTGATGTTCCCGAGAAATCACGTGCAACAAAGCAAGAATGGGATCAGCACCACCTTGAATAACAAAAAGCATATGATGAAAAGAAAAAGGATAAGTTAAAAGCAACAGAAAACAACAATATGAAATGTTTTTCGTTTAATCTACAACATTGTCTTGACAACACCCGCTGTGACTTCATCAATAGCATTTTATAAGCGACTGTTATGGACTTTTAATCTTACAGTTCACGATAATGTTACTGGAGAAAGTACACATTACATGTGGCACGAAGCTGTTGCAGGTTGAGGTGCCAATCAGGTTACCTCTTGTTTATATAAGCATCTTAATGGACTGCCTTCACGTGTATCACATGTTATCTTTTATTCTGATACTTGTGGAAGTCAGAATAAAAATTCACACGTAACAGCTATGTTTACAAAAGTACTGCAAGAAGTACCAAGCATTCTCACTATTGACCACAAATTCATGGTTCCTGAACACAGCCACGTGGAGGTAGATTCAGACCATTCTATAATTGAGAAGAATAATAAGAAAACAGAGCAACAAGTGTACCGTCCACATGACTGGTACCAGCTGGTTCGGTCAAGCAGTATAAGATTCACTGTTGTAGAGATAAAACAAGAGGATTTTCTAGAATTTTCAGCACTTTTGAAAGGCCCACTTGTGTTGCAAAACAAAGATGAAAATGGAAATGCATTCAAATGGCAAAAGGTTTAAGTGGTTCTGTTACAAACCTAATTTTGGAGAAGTGAAATTCAAGACGTCACTTGAAGAGGAAGACCAGTTTGAAGCACTATCTTTGAAAAGGCGTAAAACCGGTACGAGCGAGATTTCCTTGAAGCAAATCACAGATAAACTTGTCCCAATTAATGCAGATAAGAAGAAAGGTCTCATTTCTCTGCTCCCTCTCATACCCACTGTGTTTCATCAGTTTTACCACAATCTACCTACTTCTAGCAAACAACAAGATACAGACCCTGACTTGGTAGAATCTTGTGATTAGATTGACATTGGCCTACTAGCAGCAATTAATAAGTGTCACTTCAGAGTGATGTTTGTGTACACTTTTTAACATTATAACAGAGCATTAAACTTGAAATATAATGAGAGAATAATAACTTAAGTCAATGATAATTCCTGTACAAAATCACTTAAGTCACTCATTTATTTGTAAAATTAGCATTCGTTTTAGATCATGTGTTTAAATAAATTTACTGTACCTGAAGACAATGAATATGTTATCTGTGTACCTTTCCCTTGTACATTTCTTGTAAGAATTAGAAAAATGTGTCTCCTGAAAAGTTACACTTTTTGACTTACGTGTCTTTTCCTGCCACCCAGAGAATTATGCTTCCAACAGTGAGCAAAGAAATGTGGAAGTCATGGCCGTAGTATCCATGGCCTACCCCACTAATAGGTCTGAAGGATTGTCGTGCTGTAATTCACCGCCCTTTTCGATGGTTTCGTGAATGTGTCCCGCTGTTCCATGGTGGTGTTATGCATGTATTTCTGCAGTACAGGTCTTCGTGTATTTGATAACATGAAGCCGTCTTCCCTGTTGATGTTATTTGGGTGCAGCTCTATCTCTATGGCTTCTCTTACCAGTCAAGCATAGAAGTCTTTTACAGGTGCGATGACCTTTGCCTGGTCAAAGAGGAAGGTAAGAGAAGCCAGGCACAAGTGAGTGGAAGCAATGCCAGGATTCAGCTAAGGATCCCATGGTCACCAACCCAGGCTCCCAATTTAACAGGCCTCTTACAATAGGCAGGAGATACTGCCCTCACCCACAGGGGGTATTTTCCTGCACAGTGTGATTATTTAAATGAATGTTTTTAAACACTGTACATTGAGCTTAAATTGACATGTTTCCGTGCATTGTGCTGATTTGAATGAATGTCGGGCTCCATGGTTAAATGGTTAGCATGCTGGCCTTTGGTCCAATGGGTCCCGGGCTCAATTCCCAGCCGGGTCGCGGATTTTAACCTTCATTGGTTAATTCTGATTGTTCGGGATCTGGGTGTGTGTGCCCTCTTGAGCATTAAAATTCATGGTAGGTAGGGCTCCATTCTCACGGATGCGCAGGTCGCCTATCAGGCTTCAAATCTAAAGACCTGCATCAGGCCTCTCTGGAGGCCAAATGCCATTGATTGATTGATTGATTGATTGATTGATTGATTGATTGATTGATTTCAATGAATTGTGTTCGGTACTACATACATATAGCCTACATAGACATTTTTCTGTGCAGTATCCCGATTTCAGTGAATATGATTCAATTAATCAATCAATCAACCAATCCAATCAATCAATCCTGATCTGCATTTAGGACAGTCACCCAGGTGGCAGATTCCCTACCTGTTGTTTTCCTAACCTTTTCTTAAATGATTGCAAAGAAATTGGAAATTTATTGAACATCTCTCTTGGTAAGTTTTTCCAATCCCTAACTCCCCTTCCTATAAACGAATATTTGCCCCAATTTGTCCTCTTGAATTCTAACTTTATATTCTGATCTTTCCTACTTTTAAAGTCACCACTCAAACTTAATCGTCCACTGATGTCATTTCACACCATCTCCCCACTGACAGCTCAGAACATACTACTGAAAATTAAGAAACAATGTTAGGTTTATGGTCCACCCAATCAATACATAAACCTAACATTGTTTCTTAATTTTAACTGTATCAATATGGATCTTTATAATGAAGTTCGTAAATTGTACATACTACTTAGTCAAGCAGCTCGCCCCTTTCTTCCAAGTCTTCCCAGCCCAAACTTTGCAACATTTTCGTAACGCTACACTTTTGTCAGAAATCACCCAGAACAAATCGAGCTGCTTTTCTTTGGATTTTTTTCAGTTCTTGAATCAAGTAATCCTGGTGAGGGTCCCATACACTGGAACTATACTCTAGTTGGGTTCTTACCAGAAACTTATATGCCCTCTCCTTTACATCCTTACTACAACCCCTAAATACACTCATAACCGTGTGCAGAGATCTGTACCCTTTATTAACAATCATATTTATGTGATTATTCCAATGAAGATCTTTCATTATATTACCACATAGGTACTTACAATGATCTCCAAAAGGAACTTTCACCCCATCAATGCAGTAATTAAAACTGAGAGGACTATTCCTATTTGTGAAACTCACAACCAGACTTTTTTCCCCTTTTATCATACCATTGCCTACTGTCCATCTCACAACATTATCAAGGTCATTTTGCAGTTGCTCACAATCTTGTAACTTATTTATTACTCTGTAGAGAATAACATCATCTGCAAACAGCCTTATCTCTGATTCCACTTCTTTTCACCTATCATTGATATATATATAATAAAACATAAAGGCCCAATAATACTGCCTTGAGGAATTCCCAGTTAGTACAGGATCTGTTAAAGCTTTGTCCACTCGGAGTTCTATTTTCTAGAAATATCTGGAAATACTCTATTGACACAAAGAATGTAGCATTACTTGTATCAATTTACTTAATCTTCTGCCCTCATGTAAACTATGTGCACTAATTAAAAGAAGGTATAAACAATATATTCTGTACAAACAAGTGTTCCAAACATGATTTTTATCAAATTTGATTACCGTACCCACTAGAAAACAACCTGTCAAAGACACTCTCCTTTCCACCATTACACAGGAGAAGATAGAAATGTTCACCGCAAGATGTCACGGTCCTGTCCACGTCGCTTCATGACAGTCAGGGCTTCCTAGATTTCCAACCTATAAGAACATAAGTTCTACACACAATGTGAGGTTGCAGATGAGGATGAAGTGGATACATTTTAGGAAGCAATTAGTGTATTGTAGTCAGGGTGAAGAGCAAGGTTATAAAATAGTATTAATGGGGGATTTTTGTGCAAGAATTGGGAATAGTACTGAATGATATGAGGAGTTGATGGGTAAATATGGGGAAAATACCGGAGCTAATAGGAATGGAAAACATTTAATGGACTTCTATGCTAGTGTGGGACTAGTAGTTATGGACACATTCTTCAAGCATAAGGTTAGCGATCGCTACACCTTGGTGTCAGATCTATAATACGTTATATCACAACCAGCTTTGAATTCATATCATTTTCATTAAAATTCAAGAAATTTGTTAGGAATGTGCAGATATTTGGGGTGTTTTAATGATATGGAGCACTATCTGATCTACAGTGAAATAAATATCACTAGTCCTGGGATAGAAAAGTGAAATCTGTCTACAGATGCATAAGGATAGAGAATCCACTGTACAAGGAAATTGGACAGAAGTACATGGATATGATTAAGGAAAAGTTCCAAATAGTAGACAGTCAGCAGTTTCAAGATGTACAAAGAGAATTGGTTGCATCCAGGGATGCTGTAGCAGAAATGGCTAGGGAATGTCTAGGAATAACTCTGTGTGAAGATGGGGAAAATGCAAACATCTTGGCAGTTCAAGTTCACATTGTAATGGACTGAACATCACAATGGTCATTTGCACCATGGACAAGGTACCCAATTTCATTGCTAATGTGTATAATATACTGTGAATTCTGTTCCATATCCAGTAGTGTAGCCTGATATGGTGACTTTACTGTCAGACCAAACAGGTTTCACCATCTGAGTGCATGTTTGAAGTTGCTAAGCAGTGTGATTCAGAATACTGCCTGCAGCAAGTGTTCATGAAGTGCACCTACTGTGATTAGAAACTGCTATTTCCTACATTTTATACATCATGGACATATGCATCCTCATAATGTTTTACAGAGCCCCTGCAACCATTTTTTGAACTTGGCAAGTGAATATGAACATATTCATGAAGTAAAATTTAATTCACAATGGCACATAATGTGTACATATTTGTAATATACCCATCAGTCCCATCCTCATTAGCTGCAACTCAGTTACAGTTTGAATTACGATTGCAAACACGGTTGTAGAAAACTTGAGGGGTTCATGATGGAAAGAAAGTCCGAAAGCGGTGACCCAGGTATGTATATCAATCACCAAGACTTGAGATTGCACCATACTTCTCCGGAAGTCAATGTAACATCATCTTGCACAGAATTATTACTTCCCCTTTGATGATGAAGTCATTCTAAGCCAGTGCTATTCCCTATGCATGTCTTTTCACATTCTTACAAAGTCACACTACAGGGAGTATCAGAACTGTTGTGACAAAAAATCATGGATGCTGTTTGTGTTATGTTAAGAACGATGGTGCAATTAGATTGACAGAGAACATTTTTCTTTTTGAGAAAATGATGTTACCTTGTTATTTCTAGGCATGCGATTCAAACTGACAAACTCTCCGTATTTGCTGTACCAGAGGACAAGCCACTGCTATGCTTCAGGGAAGAGAAGGGGAGGGAGGGGAAGTGGAGTGTATGATGGAGATGTTCTGTGTGTGTGCACAAGTTTCCTTGTTCAACTCGCACAGGAGTGCCCTTGTATCTTACAGGCAATATCCACAGCCATAACTACACACACAATATAAGAATGTACTTGTCAGTCAAGGAATGCACCAGATCGTTTCTCCTCTCATTTGTTGATCACAGTAACGTTCGTTGTTATTTAACATACTCGAAGATGCAATGCTGCCACCTCACGATAGTGTATTCCTCTACTCACAACATTGTAAATGGCATGAAATACTGAACGAAGGAAACAATACATCCAATGGTTTGATTACAGAGACATTCAATATCCCCCTTCTACTTCGATGCACAGTTCACAACGGTTTACTAGTGACCTTTAGACTCAGTTCAGGATGTGTGGTGTGTTACAGATGATCTTTAAAACTGCCTGAATTCTTGATACAAGTTCATCTTCTCTTTCTATGGGATTTGCATAGTAGACAATTTATGCAGAACAAACTATACACTGCCTACTGGGGCTGAGAAGCAACCATGTGAAATGTACTAGAAACTTGTGCATTCGCACCGAGCATTACCTCTGTCTCCCCCTTCCCTTCCCTTCCCCTCCCTTCCCTTCCCTTCCCTTCCCTTCCCTTCCCTTCCCTTCCCTTCCCTTCCCTTCCCTTCCCTTCCCTTCCCTTCCCTTCCCTTCCCTTCCCTTCCCTTCCCTTCCCTTCCCTTCCCTTCCCACATCTGATGGACAGCAACAGGCAGTGCCTGGCTCTCTGGTGTAGCAAATATGGCAAGTTCTTCAATTTGAATTGCGTGCCCGGAAGTAAAAACGTAGCCTCATTTTTCTGAAAAGGAAAAATTTTCCCTGCTAATCTGATTGTACCATTGTTCTTAACATATCACAAAGAGCATCTCGGATTTTTTTGTCAGGATAGTTGTAATACGCCCTGTATATTTTCACTGCATGCTTTTTGTCTTTGTCTGAAAATAATTTTATGCCACATATTAGAAAAAAATATTCACTCTTATCGTACTTTCACATCTAGTTTTATTTTGTTTTCCTTGAGTTGCAGGTCTTCGTCCACTCTGAGGAAGGGAGGAAGGAGTCAAGATGGAGGGTTCCAAGAAACTGATCAACTCACCTGACACCTGCGTGGACCAGATGCTAGCCGGAGTAGTTGGTGCTCATCCAAGTCTCCTGCTGCACACCAAAAAGAGAGTTGTACAACAAAGAAATGTATGTATAATATATTTCAGCTGAAAAATCAATCAATCAATCAATCAATCAATCAACGTCTCCCTTAACTTTCCTGACAGCTGCAGAGCCTGCTTCTTCGACCTTCCTTTTCCTGATGATGCAGATGTTGATTCCCATAGGGAACCTAAAATATTTGTCCTGAATGAGTAAATTTATAATACCAATATAATGGTCCGTTATTGGACATTATAAATTTTCCAGCTAACTCATTCTTGGTTGCCTGCGTTTCGCCCTCGTGTGCTAAGTTAGGCTCGTCAGTTGGGACTTAGCACACCACCCAAGACGCAAGGCTTGTGCATACCGTGGAGGCCACTGCATAGGCTATTTGAAGCCACCAGGCATCTATTTTTGGAAATGAGACATAGCTCTCATAGTGCATTGGCACTGCTGGTGGCTTCAAATAGCCTATGCAGTGGCCTCCACGGTATGCACAAGCCTTGCGTCTTGGGTGGTGTGCTAAGTCCCAACTGACGAGCCTAACTTAGCACACGAGGGCGAAACGCAGGCAACCAAGAATGAGTTAGCTGGAAAATTTATAATGTCCAATAATGGACCATTATATTGGTATTACTTCCTTTCCCTCTCATGACCCTGTTCCACCTCCCTTTTCCTATCCTCTACTGTACGTTTACCTTTCCTTCTGTTCCTTTTCTTTTTGCCTCACTCTTTCCAATACTTTCCTCTTTCCCATCTTCCCTCTGCTGTTTTACCTGCAGTGACTCATACCAGTTCCTCACCAATGCTTCTCCTGAACTCACTCCCTAATGCCTTGCCTTCCCTCTTGCCAACTTACCATATCCTGTACATTGATTGAAGGAGACCTACCTTCATTCCTGTCCTCGGTTAAAAGCCTAATTACTGAACTCGATAGCTGCAGTCGCTTAAGTGCGTCCAGTGTCCAGTATTCAGGAGATGGTGGGTTCAAACCACACTGTCAGCAGCCCTGAAGATGGTTTACTGTGGCTTCCCATTTTCACATCAGGCAAATGCTGGGGCTGTGCCTTAATTAAGGCCATGGCCGCTTCCTTTCCACTCCTAACCCTTTCCTATCCCATCGTCGCCATAAGACCTATCTGTGTTGGTGGGACATAAAGCCAGTTATAAAAAAAATAGCCTAATTACATTGCCTGACAAAAAAACTGAAGCACCCAGAAGAAATGGTCGGACATCAATGTGACTTCCTACATGTCTACACCATTGACGGGTATGTCAATGATTAGAGTTGCAATTCTCTGTGACAGGCAGAACCGCCACCAGAGTGCATTAGTATTGTTCGTTTTTAGCATTGTTACCAGGCCTAGTAGAGTATATAAGGGGTGTGAACAGTGTCAGATGTTTAGTGATCACTGTGAAGGACACGAGATGCCTGTAGTCATGTGAGACAGCGTTATCAACACCTGACAGAGTTTGAAATGGGCATCATTTTGGGGCTCCATTTGGCTGGCTGGTCCAATTATGCAATATAGATATGTGGGGCATACAAATGTGACAGTGGCCCGGTGTTGGACTGCTCTGGAACGTCAGGGCAAACATGCTTGTCATTACAGTTCCGGTCAACCACGTCTGACCACCATGAGGGAGGATCGCCGTATTGTGCACCAAGCACATCATAACCACTTCATATCTGTGCCTGCCGTCCGAGAACAAGTAATGGACTCCCTGCAACATTCTGTGTCATTCCACTCCATTGGTCGGAGAATAGCAACAGTCAGACTAGTCTGCCATTAACACCACAACACAAATGGCTGTATTTGGAGTGGTGCCATGACCAGGAAGCATGGATTGCTGATGAAAGGCATCACATTGTGTTCAGCAATGAATTGCTGTTCTGCACTACCCCGGACGACCCTCGTCTGCGAGGATGGCGGCGACCTGGGGAGGCACAACAGTGTTTCTCCTGGCGTCATGGTGTGGGGAGCCATCGGGAATGACTTCAGGTCACGGCTGGTAGTGATTGAGCAATATACAATATTACATAGTAGGAAGGATCCACCTTTCAATACTCCGTTGTTAAGTTGAACCAAATAGAAGTTACAACCTGTTCATTTGGGACTGGTTTCAACACATTTGAAGTGTCATCATCAGCCAATTAGCAAAGCAGTGCAAAAATTAAGACATAAGTGATTGAGGAAGCTCTGACGGCACAAGGGTACATCACGGACGTTCTGTGTCCTCATATACTACCTCTCATTCGACAGTATCGTGGCGCTATTTTTCAACAGGGCAATGTTTGTCTACACACGGCACGTGTCTCTATGAACTGTCTGTATGATGTTGAGGTACTCCCAAAGCCAAAAAGATCCCCCGATCTGTCTCCGATAGACATGTGTGGAACCAGCTTGGATGTAAACTCTGCCCCAGTGCCATTGATCTGTATGACAAGGACTAGTTACAATAATTGTGGGCCTGCTTGCCTCAGAAGCAGATACAATGGCTTTATGACACCCTTCATTGATCTGTTGCCTTCCTGTCTTCTCTCAAAGATTTCTCATCACTAGTTTTCGTAAAAGCAGATTTCCTGGCAGTTGCAAGATGTAAAAGAAATATAAGATTCCTTTCTTCTTCATTGTGCTGGGTCAATCTCTCGATAGCCAGTTTCATTAGGAAGGCTTCTCCCGACTCCTTCGACCCAGTATTTTTTATTTATGCCAGTTCTGATGATTCTTCTTTCAGATTTGAGGGCCTGATCAGGTCTTCTTTCTTTTTTAATTTGAAATAGGGTTTCGCCAGCCTAAGTGGTTTCTGGAAGAGTTACAATTTTATACTGTTGAATCTTAGTATCTATTGACAGACATTTCTTATTATACATTGACCAGGTTAGAAATTGGACTTTTTCATTTTGTTAGTTCTATTCATTCATATTTCTTTCTCGTTTAAGTCATGTGTGGTAATTTCTTGAGGATATTTAAATTGTAGAACTATGTTAAGTGTCTGATCATTTATGAAGACTTTATTAATGCTCAGGGTTTCATGGGCATGATCTCAGTTTTCTCAAAGGATATTTGTAACCCTATTTTTTATGGCTAGTTTTTGGAGACCGGTGATCAGGGCATAAACTTCTTCCAAGTCAACGGCTAAAAGAGCTAAATCATCCACAAAATCCAGGCAGTTTATTCTTATTGAGAGTTTTACTCCAATTTTGATTGTAGGTATGGTTTCTTTTTGCTGAAGTTTCATGATTTAACTGAGAGCCATATTGAAAAGCAGTGGAGATAATCCATCACCTTGTCTGAGGCCAGTTTTTATTGTAAAAGATTTTGACACTTCTCCCCTGAATTTTATCTTGGAATTGATATCTGTAGTTAGTTAGATGATTTTTATTAATTTGGGATGAAGACCATATTATCTGAGGATTTTTCAAAATGTGGCTCTATGGATACTATCATAAGCTTTTTTGAAATGTATGAATGAGATAAAGAGCTGTTTATTTCTAACTTGTAACATTCCATTATTAGTTTAAGGCTGAGACTTTGGTCTGGGCAGCTTCTGTATGTATACTGTATACTACACAAAGATTTTATGACAGTAAAGCAAGCAAGATACTATCTGATAAAATAATTTCTTCTTCTTCTTCTACTTATTGTTATTATTCTTGTTTTGTTATGCCCATTCATAGAGCACGTTGGAACTGGTTCAATGGCTTGATGATTTTCATCTTCCTTTTGTTCCAAAATCAAACTGTGTTGCCTCTTCCATTCTTCTGACCATATTGCACCAGTCCTGCTGCTAGTTTTCACCACAAATGTGTGTTTATTTACTGAAGCCCTGAAGACTTTGTGATTTTTCATGATGTTTTCTCCGATGTTCAATTCATTCGAGTCCCCTCTTGTTTCCTCCAGCCAATTTATTCTTCTGTTTTGGGAATGTATTACATTCAATAAACGTTTTGTGAGTCTATTATTATCCATCGTAAAATGTGTTCAGAAAATTTCAAACATCTCCGTACGGTATTGATGAAGCTATCTGTGTAACTATAGAGGTCTGCAGCATGCCTTTAGATCAAAATTCAATTCTTTTTAATGGGGCCAAACATTTTCCTTAGAATTTTATATTTTTGTTTTTCAATATCTGCAATTTTGAAATGACCTTCTAAAGTTAAGATTTCTGATGCACATAGAGCTTCCAGTAGAAAAACTGTTTTATAATGTTTCAACTTGACATTACTCATGTATTGTAGTGATCTTAAATGCCCTCTGAAGTTTTGAGGTACTTTCTGTATTGGACAAACTGTCTAATCCTGAAGGAAGAATTATTTCTCCAAAGTATTTAAAAAAAAAGATACTTATGAAATTGTCCCACATGCCATTTCAGTTTTATCTTTGTTGCACTTTTGCTGAAAATTCTACATACACTCGTACTTGGTTTTCTCAAATGATAGCTGAAAGCCTCCCTGTGATGCTATTCTGTGTTATTATTTTTATTAATGTTGTTGTTGTTATACTGACATACTGAATGTACAAGGAAACATGTCTAAAACAGTGACTCAATAACTTCTCTTGAACTATGCCTGAGATTTGAACTACAAATATACGAATCAGTTGATTTACT
This sequence comes from Anabrus simplex, assembly GCF_040414725.1. Classification (NCBI taxonomy): domain Eukaryota; kingdom Metazoa; phylum Arthropoda; class Insecta; order Orthoptera; family Tettigoniidae; genus Anabrus; species Anabrus simplex. The sequence goes on along the minus strand of NC_090267.1, from coordinate 82,352,865 downwards.
TGACCAAATGCCAACAGCTGAATATGTGAAGTAAATAGTGGTAATTACCACCAATAACTTATCAACGAAATACCTAATATTTTCTTGAAATCTTTTTATTTGAATTATGTTTACTTTGCTACCAGTATTGTACTTTGCTTATTTAAAGACATGTTTCCTTCATGATAGGTGCAATGGATCTTAAAGTACTGTATAAACTATTGTTTCTAGTACCTATACAAATATAAATGTAGAAAGTGTGGAAGGTACAATTCCATATAATAACCTTTTTTATTTTATTTTTGTTTTTTATTTTTGTTTTTATAAGTAGGTATCCTACCATGAAAACTATTTAAAACAAAAAATAAGTTGGAATATTATTTTCTAATACCCCCAGCCCAGATATGAAACAAAGTAAACCTAACTTACAGTACATAATCTACCAAACACCAAGAGAATTACTCAATGTAAAATTTTTAAAACAATCATTAATGTGGCTTACTACCAACAGACACCAACACAAATTCTTTATTCCACTGACTGGATCTCTCTCACATCACTATTATACTAAGTAATAACTAGGCTACTTTGACTTGACTAGGTGCCATAAAGTCAGTGTTGACTCTAGTGACTGCATGGATGGAGTGTTTCCAGATGCTTCTCTTTTCTAGAAGGCTTTTCAGATCTTGCAAGGGCATATTAATGGCAAGTTAGATGATATCTATCCATCTCAATGCCGGCCAGCCTCGTTTTTTTGAGTCCCTTCCACCATTCCAACCATGATCGCCTTTTCCAAGCATTTAAAATGCCTCATAGTATGCCCAAAAAGAAAATAGGTGTAACCTTGTAATGTATACCTCAAGAGATACACCTGGATTGATGTTCTGAATGACCCACTTGTTCGTCTTCTTGGCTGTCCAAGGTACATGCAAAATCCTTCTCTGATGCCATAGCCCAAATGCATCAATGCACTTTCTGTCATGATTTTTTATGGTCCAGCTTTCACATCCATATATTACTATAGGAAAGACTAATATCTTAGTATGCACAGATACATCTGATGACCTGAAGATCTTATGTAGGCCTTAAAATGTTGCCCTGCCAAATGCTAATCATTGGCAGATCTCTCAACTGCTAGAGCCATTATTACTTATGGTTGAACCCAGTAGCGGTGATTGGGAACTAAAAGTGAGGGGGGGGAAAAAATATACAGACAATAAACAGTACTTGGGTTTGAGGATATAGCGGGGGAGGAGGGTATGTACATCAGAAAAAAAAAAAAAAGTCCACAAAATGGTAAGTTTTTTAAGCTCTCTCAGCAAATTTCGACAGAGAGGTAAAGATTGACAGTTTACCAACTTAAATGTGGTAATAATTGTTTTTTTGAGATTTTGATTCAATACTATACTATAAAACTTTCACCAAAGAAACAATATTACACATTTTTTACAATTAAAAAGAAATACGATATAATTATACAATTAAAATCACTTAGTATTTGACTATACACTAAAAACCTAACAGACACTAAAGAAACTGCCAGACTGACAAATGCACGCAGCAAGGTGGTGAATCATACCTCAGTGTCTATGACCTTAGCAAAAAAATATAGCCCTGGTACTCTTTCTCATAGCACAGGCAAAGTCTCCACTATTGCTATTAGCTTTATGTCGCACTGACACAGACAGGTCTTATGGCGACGATGGGATAGGAAAGGCCTAGGAGTTGGAAGGAAGAGGCCGTGGCCTTAATTATGGTACAGCCCCGGCATTTGCCTGGTGTGAAAATGGGAAACCACGGAAAACCATCTTCAAGGCTGCCGACAGTGGGACTCAAACCCACGATCTCCCGATTACTGGATACTGGCCGCACTTAAGAGACTGCAGCTATCGAGCTCGGTTCTCCACTATTTGCTGTGGCGCTATACATATAGGTTAGCCGGGATGAAGGACATTTTGTGAGTATTTCCGCTAATAATTTTGGTAATGATTAAAGAAAATAAAGTAAAGAATTATCTGATAAGACAACAGGGCTTGTACAAATGGCTTTTTTTAATAATTCGTATAATTCCTAGTTTCAGCCAGCTAAAATGGAATAAAAATGTAATATTATCTCCAAAAAGTGGGGGACAACTGCCCCCTTGCTCCCTAATTGCCACTACTGGTTGAACCCAGCAAACAAAAATTATATATCACATTGATCACTTCATCATGTATCTTGATATTTGAAAGTGTTCCTGTTTTAAAAATCTTTGTCTTACCAATGTGTAGATGGAGTCCCATCTTCTCACTTTTCTTTTTCAATTTCAGTATAAGAGCTTCCAGGACATCCTTACTTTCAGTTATCAAAGTGGTGCTGTCTTCATAATGTAGGTTGTTATATTCCAATCACCAATCCTAAATCCACAAAAGCAAAAGGTCTCATATGTTCCAGCTTCTCTCATGATATATGTACTCAGCATGTAAGTTGAAGAGATAAGGAGAAAATATGCATCCCTGCCTTACCGCCTTACCAACTGAAAACCAGTCTGTATCACCTTGCTCAGTTCTAACTGCGGCCTCTTCTTGTAGATAGAGGTTATGCATCAGGACAACAAGATGTTCAGGTGTACCCATCTATCTAAGGATATCTCGCATCTTCCTGCGTTTACACTATCATAGGCTTTCTTATAATCAGTAAAGACATAGAGTTATTTCTGGCATTTCTTTGCTCTCTCTAACATCCAACGCATATCACTAATGATATCTCTGGTTCCTCTATCTTTCCTAAATCCAGCTTGAGTTTTGGACAGTTCTAATCTTCATTGCATGATCTTTAACACCACCTTATTACCATGTGATATTAGTGCGATTGTACAGTAGTTTGTGCAGTCCAACAGGTCTCCATTTTTTTTTTTTGGTATAGAAAAATATATGGATCCTTTCCAATCAGTGGACCATGTTGAAGTTTTTCAAATCTGCTGGCAATGCTGTTAAAACTTTGACTGAACCTTGTTTTGTAGCTTGCCATATTTCAGTTGGAATTCCATCAATCCCACAGGCCTTTTGGTTTTCTAATGATTTAAGAGCAGATCTTACTTCATCTTCCAACACTAGAGGTTTCAGATCAAATTTAAACTCTTCCATTGGGCTCTCATCATGTACAGGGTGACCAAAAAGTCCATTAACATTTGACGGGGCAATACTGCACAGAATATTGGAGGTAGAGAGGACTGGCATGAATTGGGGATTTATTGACACCAAAAATTGGTTCACAAACAGGCCAACAGATGGCACTGGACAGCAATAAGTCAGTGATGCCACACGAGACCCATGTACGATATAATCGGGAGCTGTCATGAGAGAGAGTGTCAGATGCACCTGTAATCACGCATGTTAACGTTACCAGAAAAGGCATTGTTAGTGAAGATTTATTTACTTTATTTTGGTGTCAATAAAACCTCATATCATGCCAATCATGTGTGTCTCTACTGCCAATATCTGTGAAGTACTGCCTTGTCAGATGTTAACAGACTTTTGGGTCACTCTGTACATCTTGTTCATACAAGTCCTCATTATACTCTTTACACCTGTGTTTAATCACTGATTCATCATTTATTAACTGACCACTGACATCCTTAACTATTCTTACCCTTCGTTGAAACTTTTTTCTCAAACTAGATGTACACTGACTGAGCAAATGTCATGGGATAGCGGAGCACTGATGCGCAGGTGTGTTGTCTGTGCACCACACGCCCCCTGTGCCAGCGACAGTTGTATAGGAGACCTTCTGAGCAGTGGCTGTGCATGTGACAGGTGTAACATAGAACGTCGTCGTGAGCTGACACCGTTCGAACGGGGTATGGTGTAGATGTTGATTCCCATAGGGAACCTAAAATATTTGTCCTGAATGAGTAAATTTATAATACGGGGTATGGTGGTCGGTGCTCGACGGATGGGAAGTGCGATTTCGGAAGTGGTGCGGGAATTCGGCTTCACATGATCTACCGTGTCCAGGGTGTATCGTGAATGGTTGAATGCGGGTGTCGTGTATTGTGAATGGTTGAATGCGGGTGTCACCGTCCACAGCAGACGAACGACCGGCCGTCCAGCCCATAGAGTCAGTAAATTATACACTAGAGATATCATTGGCGCTGCAGTCACGTGTGAAGTTGAACGAGCGTGCTGTTTGGCAAAAGTTGGATTGTTTGGCACTATCACTACTGGAGCTTCCTGATAAATTGAAGTATATACTTCTCTGAAGGAAAGTGCCGGTCTCCTGTGCAGCTTATGGCTCCATAGAGAGGTTCATAAAGGGCAGTGGCGTATCATTTCACAGGTATGTTTCCTTGAAATTAATTTCCGTGCATATAAAATAATACTTTGTATGACACTTATTGACATGTGAACTGGCCTACTTGGGTTGACTTTGTGACTGATTCCCTTGTCAGCGTGAATGAGATTAATTGGATCTTACCTAGAAGAATGAAATTAAAGATTTAGGAAATATAAGGGATGACATTTTCCTTTTACTGAATGGCCATGCTTTTGAAAGCAAAAATCCAGAAAAATCATGTGCATGATACCGAGCGAGTGGCTGCAGGCTTTAGGTCACATAGCTGTCAGCTTGAACCCCACTGTCGGCAGCCCTGAAGATGGTTTCCAATTTTTACACCTTAATTAAGGCCACAGTCGTTTTGTTCCCATAGTCGCCGTAAGACCTATGTGTTACATAAAATCAGCTTCATGGTCCGTATCGCACTTCAATAGATTCACAATTAAGTATTTATTTATTTTCCACCTAGTCGATACAATGATTGCTTAAGGCAATTTAATGGTTAAAAGTGGTACATGTTTCGTATATTATCAACATCTTCAGCCACATAACACTGTTTAGATGAAAAAATATATAAATTGACAAAGTAATTGTCATGTTGTCAATCTTATGTTAATTTTAAGGACACTTCCTCTAAAGCATTACTTTGTCAATTTATATATTTTTTCATCTAAACAGTGTTATGTGGCTGAAGATGTTGATAATATACGAAACATGTACCACTTTTAACCATTAAATTGCCTTAAGCAATCATTGTATCGACTAGGTGGAAAATAAATAAATACTTGAAGACCTATGTGTGTCGGTGCGACGTAAAGCAAATTGGTACAAAAAAGAAAATAAGAAAAGTTGTGCATGACACTCTGCAATTGTGCTCCGTTTTTCACTTTCTGTGTGTATTTATAATATTAAAAGCTATTGAATATATTTTCTGCATATACAGTTTGTTGCTTTCCCTTCGTACAATACATGTAGCAGTCCCCATTCATACCTTACAAGACGTTAAAATTTAGAGACTAAATGTGCAACACCATGTGAACATCTGAGTCCTTTACTTTCATGAATTAATATTCATGAAAGTAAAGGACTCAAATGGCATATAGGACTACATACAAGCATAATACGTAAATTATTGACCGATTGAGTTGGCAATGCAGTTAGGGCCACGCAGCTGTAAGCTTGCTTTCGGGAAATAGTGGGTTAAAACCCCACTGCCAGCACACTGAAGATGGTTTTCTGTAGTTTACCATTTTCACACCAGGCAAATGCTGGGGATGTACCTGATTTAAGCCCATGCGCGCTTCCTTCCCACTCCTAAACCTTTCCTATCCCATTGTCGCCATAAGGCCCATCTGTGTCGGTGCAACGTAAAGCAAATTGTAAAAATTATTGTAAGTATTTATTCAGTTCTCTTATACCATATAATTTACTACTTTCCCTTTCCATTAACAGAAATCATTTTACAAGTTAACATCTTAAAGCAAATCATACATTTCAGAAAAAGCTAAATAAAAACTCCATAATAGGCTGAACAACAAGCGAGTGTCATATTTTCACTTGTAATCGCATTTAGAAAACATCTACAGTAATAATAATAATATTAGCTTTACATCCCAGTAACTACTTACGCAGTTTTCAGAGACGCTGAGGAGTCGGAATTTTTTCCTACGGGATTTTTTTCATGTGCCGGTAAATTTAGCTACAAGAGGCTGACATATTTGAGCATCTTCAAGTATAACCGTACTGAGCCAGACTCGAACCTGCCAACTTGGGGTCAGAAAGCCAGCATCTAAACTGTTGATGACAATATTTTGTCTACTTTACCCCAAAATCTCGCCAACGCTTTTCGGCCTAAAAACTCTCTCATCTGCTTCGTACGAGAGAGGACATTTTCGTTTGTTGGGCAGAATTATAGCAAAGTCCTGGTCATTTACACAAAAGATAGCAAAATATACAGTATGTGCCCTCCCCCTAAACGTATGTTGTTAGAAGACTTAATATGAACAGTAAATTGATTTTGTGTTACTTAACTGCAGCTGAACACCATCCTCTTTTATCACGCATTTCTCATGTATTTATGCTTTGAGGGCTTTCTTTTTTACTGGAGAGAAGCATTGCAAGTAGATTGTAGTATCTGAGAATGTTTACATGTAAGAAATTTAAACCGTATCTATATGGATACAGTACTTTTGCATCCATCTCTTGGCACAGGCCAGAGTAAAGTGTAGCTTCCACCAAAGTCCCAGTCAACATCCATGGCTGTGACAATATGGAAGTTGCTGGGGTATGGGTAGTGCTGAGTAATGACATTCAGAGCATGACTAGTGCATCTGAGTGTTACGAAAGGTGCTGCTCATAGGGTCAGTCGTGCTTCAATAATACTTTCTGACCCAGTGAGGAAAGCAATGGCAAACTACCTCACTCCTCATCTTGCCTAGTACGCCTCATTTTGGTGCTGCCATTGGTTTTTGGGGTTTCCTTATAACCGCATAACCTTTGGTGGTGCTATTTGAGGATCCAACCAGCCTCTGGGCTGATGACCTAACAGACAGACATCCACACAGTTTTAAAAGTCCCCAATTTACATTGATGAATAGAGCTGAGTGATCTTTTTGCCAAACAGCTGCGATTTCAACATGCTCCGCTTGATACAGTGATTCTCTCGTAGACGGTGGCACCAATGCTACCTCTAGTGTATTATTTACTAACTCTATGGTCCAGCCACCCTCGATGACTGTGACCGGCGACATCTGAGATGGATTGTCAATAGTGACAGACGGGCAACCGTGCAACAAATCATGGCTCAATTCAGCACAGGCCATGTTAGACACGTCTCCCAGTGGACAATCCATAAGAACATGGGTTCTATGGGGGTATGGGAGCCGGCGCTGCACACGGGTGCCACAGTTAACCCAACGCCATCGGGCACAATGACTCGCATTTGTCGCCAGTCACCAGGGATGGACACTGGAACAATGGCATAGTGGATGTGGTTGGACGAATCACGAATTCAACTGTACCATGCCGATGGGAGGCACCGTGTGTGGCACAGACCACATGAAGCGATGGATCCCCCCTGCCTCGAAGGTGTGGTCCAGGGCGCTAGTGTCCCTGTTATGGTCTGAGGTGCATTTTTCTGGTATGGAATGGGCCCCCTAGTTGTTCTGGAAGAGACTTCGAATAGTACGCGGTATGTTGAGCTGCTCGGAGACCATCTCCATCCATTTTTGGCCTTCCAGCGCCCAGACGGTTCTGCAGTGTTTCAAGATGATAACGCGCCGCCACATCGCTCCCACATCACCCGGGAATGGTTCCAGGAACATGCAGCGGATCTCCAACGACTGCCATGGCCACCCAGGAGCCCCGATATGAACCCTATCGAGCCTATCTGGGATGTCCTGGAACGCAGGCTCTATACCATGGATCCTGCACCCACGAACAGACCAGCATTAGCGGCCGCTCTGCAAATGATTTGGTGTCAGCTGCGTCCAGAGGACTACCAAGGACTTGTCGACTCTCTTCCACGGCGTCTCACTGCAGTTTGCAGGGCCAGAGGAGGCCCCACACGCTATTAGGTGACTATCCCATGACATTTCCTAAGTCAGTGTATATTGGAATACTTTTCTCATATTGCCTTTTTTTTGTTCTCCAATTCTAAACTAGTACAGATGTTGCTAAAGTACTCTCTTTTATCTTCTCCAACTCTTCCCTGAAACTCTCAGTTCAGCATTGACATGAGTTCTCTCTCCTATTGAATTTTAGCTTCCTTTCTCGTTTTAGCTATTTGCATTGTTCTATATGACATTCATTTTGATTTCCTCTTCACTGTAACCCTTGATTTATTATGGTCATATTTCTCCTTGATGAAGTCCTTAATTTCACACCACAATTCATTTGGTTCCCAGTGACGAAGATTTAAGGCTTCAGAACGATTTGTAAGTGATATTTTAAAACTTTCTGGAATGTTTTATAGGTCATATCTTGGGCGAAGGGTACCCTTACGTCTCTGTCTAAGTTTCACTTGTAATTTACACATCAGCAATTTGCAATCCGGTTCACAATCTGCACCTGGTAAAGCTTTTGCTGCTGTAGTGGCACTCCTCCATCTTCTAGAACCAATAATATAGTCAACCTGATTCCTGTATTTTCCAACGGTCATGTCCAGACGTATAAGCAATGATTTGGCTGCTTGAAACTATTGGTGTAGTGAATAGAAATAGTGAGTGAGAGCACTTCAACTCACTTCCCATTACAACAATGGACAAAATTGTGGGTATGGCGTAGAGAGTAACTACTGCAGCGCAATGATCACTTAGGATGCATAGATGGCATTGTTTATACTGAGTGCACATGTTTTACTTGTAATTTTTAAGTATATTTGGGAATAGAGAGAGAGAGAGAGAGAGAGAGAGAGAGAGAGAGAGAGAGAGAGAGAGAGTGCGTGTGCGTGTGTGTGTGTGTGTGTGTGTGTGTGTGTGTGTGTGTGTGTGTAAATATGCTGTTGTGATTTGTGTTGGAATGTTGGTCTGGTCAGATAAAGGTAAACATTTCTTCTCACCACCTGAAAATAAGCATTTCTCTAAGTGGTCTAGAGTAATCCCAAGAAAAGATATGCTGCTTATGCACGCCTAGGATTTGTAAGTATCACTATTCAAAAGATACGAGGGCAAATCAAAAAGTAAGTTACACCAGCTCACTGCGAGAGCACGCTGTGTGTTGTGACTATGACCAATGCGGAGCAAGTTACAGTAACTGCTGACACATCCGATAGGAAGTTTGCTGTGGTATCCCATCATATTGTGTGTGCAGAGCGGGCTAGGCTCAATGGCGCGTCAACTAGATGTTCACTCTAAATTGGAGGTGTGTACAATGATCAGATTTCTATGGGCTAAACAGTTCAATTGCACAGACATTCATCATGAAATCACTGCTGTAGATGGTGTATGTGCAATTTGTCGCTCAGGTATTGTAAAGTGGTGTAAGCAATTTGACACCGGATGCACAGATCTCATGGACGAATATCGTGAAGGCAGGCCCTCAATGTCCAGTACCATTGCAAATGTTGACTGTGTGGATGGGATCAATAGAGAGAATCGGTCCATAACACTGCAGGAAATTGCCAGCATGCTGAACACTTTATATGACAGTGTGTTCTCCATTGTTCACCAGCACCTTGGATTTTATTACAAGATATTAGAATCATTCCGTATTGACGGTTTTCACTTTACAAAGGAAATTTAATATGCCCTCCTATTTGATACATACACATCTCCATCATTAGATGGAGTAGTAATAGTCATTCATGTTTCAACTCGTTTGAGCCATCTTCAGTAATAAAAGGTTAAAGGTTTTTTACATAATTGATGCTAAAAAATGTGTTGAAATATAATGAAGAAAAGAATGAAAACAAATGAGACATGGCGGAATTAAAACAATAAGTGATTATGGCAATGTTATGGACCTCTTGACACCCAATAGACTGATAAAACATGCAAACAGTATTCTCTAACCCATGGGTAAATAATGCCAATACCGAGCTTGAATTATGATTATTTTTTTCATGATTATTCTTATTATGACTTGTGAGGTATGGCTGTGAAGTGTTTACATCCACTTATTAGTATTAGTATCATTATCATTATTTATGATTGTATTATTTGTGAGGTTATGTCATGAAATATGTGCTGTATATATAGTAATATGAGTTTAGTTAATGTAAGTACTTGTAATTAACAGTATATAATTTATTATTACCTGTATATACGATATATAATCCACTACAATATTGTGCAACACACTGTAATATCCAGAATGGTGTATCTTTGACACTAGATGGCTGTAGAATGTTCTTTACATTATAACTAGGCTTTAGGCACGCTAGAATTTACAAGAAAATATATTCTTCTAGAAGCCTGGCCAGGCAATATATATAAGTAGGCGATCTTGATGGTGGCGTTGAGTTATGGTTTAACAGGAGTTGTTTAGATGAGACCTGTGTAGAAGTCTTGTTTGAAGTATGTGAATTAGTTTTGTAGAGTTGGTAGTTGACATGCAGTAGTTGCATTCTTCATGATAGGTAGTTGTTAAAAATGGTGGTTTATTGATGGGAAACTTATAAATATTGTAAATAAAATTAGTGTACACAACTGACAGCATTTTGTGTGAATTTTTGTGAATACTTCACTCTTAGTCTAAAATGTGCAGTGTGCTACAGTTAAAACCGAGGATGAATTTACTGTGCTAAAATTTAAAATGACAATCCGTCTTCGTTGAGTTACCATCACAAATAGAGGGCAGCGAAAAATGGAGAAACTATGTTTGACAAGAAAACAAGTGCCAGGTAAAATGTATGTGTCACAGTGGAAACCGCTAATGACGTTCAAAAAAATGTATTAAATAGTTGCCCTCTTGAACAACCTGACCTTCTCAAATTTAGTGGTCCTGTTCTCACTAATCGTGTCTAATCTTGGCTCATCTGTGTTTGCCTTATTTTAAGAAGTCAAGAGGGCAGCAAAAAATTGAGAAACTATGTTTGAGAAGGAAACAAATGCCAGGTAAAATGTATGTGACACATAGTGGAAACTGCCAATGAAGTTCAAATCTGTAATGGAGAAAATGAGGTTTTATGAGAAACTTGGGCTAATAAGTAAAAAATAAGAGTAAAGAAGGACTTTAAACTTACTTATTAAACAGTTGCCCTCTCGAACGGCCTGACCTTCTCAAATTTAACGGTCTTGTTCTCACTGACCGTGTCTATTGTTGGTTCAGCTGTGTTTGCGAGGATGGGAGGAGTGAAGGGGGAAGGGGAGGGAGGTGCAGAGCTGGTGGGGAGAGGGAGGAGTGGTGTTGAGTTGGAGAGATGGATGAGAGGTTTGTTTTATTATAGAAATGCTGACAAATATATGGAATGAATGTTTCATGTAGATTGTTCTTTTTTTGTTGATTTCATTTAAATTATAAGAGGGGTTCCTAAACTTATCTATATTGATGTAGATGCTCTTGAGAATGTTGAGCAAGGTGCCTTTTTGCTCATAATGCAAGGTCTTAAGATCTTTATCTATTGTTATGTATTCGTGGCTGTGTTCTTTATGATGCTGCACTCATAGCTGAAAAACAATTATATTTGAGAGCGTTGCAATGTTCGGCATTCTTATGACAAAATTGCGGCCTGTTTGACCGACATAGGTGGAATTACAGGATTGGCATTCTAATTTGTACATTCTGGAGTTCAAGTTATCTATTATTAACTAGCTGATGTACCCGTGCTTCACTACAGAATTCTAAACTGTAGGCTATACAGAATTCTAGGTTAGGTAGTGTAAACGTTGTGAGCAAGATTGTATTAAGTTGCATGGCTCTTAACATTGCCCTAGAAACACGACGGGGAAATCACCAACGTCTTTTCTCATATGAAGACTCGGTTAGGGAATTTTCATTGTAATGGTAGGCCAGCTTGCCTACCATCAGTCACAATCAGGTTGGGGAGTTTTCATTATAATGGCAGGCACTCGCTCTCCGCCTGCCTTTATAGATTCTCAGAAAGACTCTCTTAGTAGTTTTCCCAACTGAAATGAACATGGGTCATTACAATGACGTCAGTAGGAATGGCGCGATTAAAAGCAATGCTTTTATATGAAATACTCGATCAAATAAAAACCCACACATTTTCTTACTTTTAACGAACAGAACTAACAGCCCAAAGCTACAGAGCTGGAATGACCAAGACATAGACATCCGTGATCCGTGAACAATCTTCGCCTTTTTTTCGGCGAGGAGGGGTTCGAATAGTGGATAGTCCCAGGGCAAAAACTATGCCCATTTACTTATGTTTCCTGGGAGTACCCGATGAGTCGGAAAATCTCAATTCCCCACACTGGCGGGGGAAAGAACTATTTGACGTGGAGTCAATTTTTCCTCCAAGCAGAGAAGAAACCACATCTTCACTGCTAATTTGGAATAAAATGAATGTAGATTTAATAAAAGTGAAGAGGAAGAAGCTTTTCTTAAGAAAAGGCTCTTTTCAGGGTTGAATTTTGAGTTATTTAGTGAATTGTGGTACTATAATTTGGAATAGGCCTAAATTGTAATTCTAGACCAGTTCATACTGCTACTACTAACTGAGCCTCTGACTTAAGTGCGTACACTGCTCATTCAAAACAGCGCATCCAAGTAGGTATCGAATAGCTGTAATATTATATTGAACCAGTGGGATACGTACCAGCGGTATCAGAAAATGTATGAACCAGAAGAATGGCATGCTAAAGAAGAAAGTTATCTAACTCCTCAGTTATTTCCCGCCAATATTCAGTTAGACTGTTATACTCGGTACGCAGCAGTAATCCCATCTATCGGAGTTGAATGTCAGCATAAGAGACAAAGAACATTACAACAAACAACGGTCAGTGTAATGTTATTGTTGATCAATGTTACACGCTTTTGATATTGTAGGCCTTCACATTATTACTTGTCTTCTGGTTCTGAAATACCACTCTTATCATAGTCGGTACGGTAAAACTTAATAAAACATAAATGATCGGAAATTGTATTCTCTATAACTTTTGTTATGTAGTACTTTTCTATAGGACTAAGAACATAGGTATTTAAAAATGAAATTTTAGGTGCCTTCCCCTAAGCTACCATTTCACTCAGGGTGAATACCATTGTTTATAGCTTAAACTGTAGCTTCTTATTCTCCAACCCAATGTACTGATTTTCATTAAATTCTGTTTACCCATTTTCTCGGGGCTCGGCGTTGATATGGACTTAGCAACAAAAATCCGAATTCATGAATATGTGTGTCATCATAGCCGGTACGGTAAAAAGGCATAAGACTGATCGGAAATTAATTTCTATATAACTTTAGTTATGTAGTATTTATCGAAATGACCACTAATAATATAAATATTTGAGAAATAATTTTAGGCCTTCCCCTAAACTACCATTTCACTCAGCGTGAATAAAATGTTTTATAGCCTACATTGTAGCGACTTTACATACCGATTTTTATTAAATTCTCTTCAGCCGTTTTCTCGTGATGCGTGTACATACATACAGACAGACATACAGACAGATATTATGGAAAAGTAAAAACTGCATTTTCTTGTTACTGTGGACATGATCGATACAGAAATACCATTCTTTTCAAATTCTGAGCAATGTACAGACAAAACTCTTATTTTATATATGTAGATTCTTGTTGACATTATGTGTATTGAAAATAAGTCTGGAGTTGGTGTGGGAGGTTCTAAACGTTATTTTAATGTTGTGTTCTTTAAAGATATTAGAAATTGGGTAAATGCTACTACTATTGATTGTGAAAGTGGAAAACTTCTCTTTAGGAGCAGAATCTTTTTCTAGGGTAGTCTTGGGTCTGCTCTTATATCTATTGATGATTCTTTTGATGAAGGTTCGACTGAAACTGTTGTATTCTGCAATATTGTAAATAGTATTAATTCCTTTTTTGTAATTCTTGCGAGATAAAGGAGCAGTTAATGCTTTGAGTACGATGCTATTGTAAGCTACTTTCTTATGTTTGTCTGGGTGCAGAGAAGTTTGTTGGCTGGCATTGATGGTGTGGGTGGGTTTTCTGTATATATATTAAAGGATAAAGTGTTGTTGCAGTTGCCCATAATGGTTAAGTCCAGGTAATTAAGGGCATTATTGTTTTCTGACTCTATGATGAATTTTATAGGTGGGTCAGTGGAGTTGAGAAGTTCTAGTACTGTATTGCTGTTGGTAATATGGGAGTCTAAAAGAACAAATGTGTCATCTACATAGCATGTACAATGTTGAATGCTGTTAACCTTACCAATGATGTGAGAGTGCTCTAAATGATTGATGCAAATATCCGCAAGGATCCCTGAAGCTGGTGACCCCATGGGAAGACCCATCTGTTGGTAAATGACATTACTGAAAGTGAAGAAACTGTTATTCAATGTAAATTTCAGAATCTGAATGAATTCTTCTATTTTGCCTATACTGAACTGGGAAAGACTGCTCTTAATCAAATGTACGGTGTTGTTATTGGGCACATTAGCATACATGTTAGTAATATCGAATGAATGAAATGTGTGGTGTTTGGATAAATTAAAGTATTTAATTCTATTACAAAATTCTATGGAATTTTTCACTGACGTATTGGCTTGAAAATGATAGTGTGATTTAAGGAATTTGTGAATGAACTGAGATACTTCATAAGTCGAACTATTTCTGAAATTGATAATGTGTCTTATGGGGATGTCAGCTTTATGGATCTTGCGTAGGGCCTTTCCTGTGGGAAGCTTCGGATTCATGATAATTGTTTTGGATTTTTCAAGGTCATTAAACAAAAAACAAAATGTTCTTAATAATGGTTTTGTAAACTGTGTCAAAGATGGATCCCACGTATGCTCACCAGTGTTTTAAGTTAGGTACCATCCCGGCGTTTGCCTGGAGGAGAAGTGGGAAACCACGGAAAACCACTTCCAGAATGGCTGAGGAGGGAATCGAACCCACCTCTACTCAGTTGACCTCCCGAGGCTGAGTGGACCCCGTTCCAGCCCTCGTACCACTTTTCAAATTTCATGGCAGAGCCGGAAATCGAACCCGGGCCTCCGGGGGTGGCAGCTTATCACACTAACCACTACACCACAGAGGCGAACTACCGAGTGAACTGCCGAGTGAATGTACTGTAGCGGCACGTTTAAATACGTTATTGGTATGACAACGTAAAGGTATTTCACCCGTCCACTCAATGCCCTTTTCTCACAATATAACTGTTTTTCATACAGTAATGTTGTTTTCTGTCCAATCGTCACTGGCATTTTTGCGATGGTATTCTGTGAAGGGTAACGAGTTTCTATGGTGAATCATCACAGGGGATGAAATGTGGGTCTACCACTTCACCCCCGAAACAAAGGAAACATCGATGGATTGGGTGCACACCACACCACCTCCACGAAAGAAGGCCAAGGTCCAACATTCAGAAGGAAAGGTAATGGCGACAGTCTTCTTTGACATGGAGGGTGTGGTGCATATGGAATTTATGACAAAAGGCACGACAGTGAACTCTGCTTTGTTTGTCAAATGCTGAATTGGTTGCATAAGGCAGTTAAAGAGAAACGGCGGGGAAAATTGAGCACTGGTGTGATTTTGTTGTATGATAATGCAACACCTCACATGGTCTGCCAAGCGTTTGATTTGCTGCAGCGATTCAAGTGGGAGGTATGACAACACCCTCCATACAGTTCAGACTTGGCACTAAGCGATTATCATGTGTTCGGTAAGCTGAAAAAGGATCTCGGTGGACGACGATTCCGAAACGATGATGCGGTGAAAGCAGCTGTCTCCAGGTGGTTACATAGCACTGGAGGTGATTTCTACACCTCTGGAATCAAAAAGTTGGTTGACCTTTCTGAGAAATGTTTACAGGCTCTCTTGGGGACTACGTGGAAAAGTGAACTTACGTGGTATGCTGTCATAGCCGTATTGCCTGTGTGTAGGTGGTTTTATAATAACTTCTATGCAACATCTGCTATGCAAGACAGGACCTGGATGGAAGCAAATCATGATATGCGACACGTGACGACGAGACTGGCGATCCATGGTTTTCACCACAAGGTGTGCTGCAACAAATTATTTCACAAACCAAATGACGAAAGTGTGTGTGAGTTATGCTTGGAATTCTGTGATAGATACCATATTATAGAATGCAGGAATAGACGGAAATCCATTGTAGCTTATAGCAAAGAAAAGTAGTGTAAATGTAATGTAATGATTTTTTTGCTCGTCATGTGTGCGTTTTCAATTTTTTTTCAAATGGTCATAACTTGGAAGTATAACTTACTTTTTCATTCACACTCGTGTACATATATACATGCAATAAGTCCAGAAACAAATTTACGTATTATAACTAAAAGAATCTGCAGAAAGTAATTTCTCCTCACCCTCACAGATGTTATATTTTTAGTTCCCATTTCTTAGCAAGATTCCTTTGACATGGAGCCAGTTGTATTTTCACTATGATGATGTTAGTACACTGATCTAAACTGATCATACAACAGCACCTAAATTAGAATATATCTTCTGCAGGCAAATTTTTGTTTTAGGCCATCCTGAAGTACATTACAATTTTTCTTTTTTATCCTTCTGTTTACTTTTGACCAAGATGGAAGAAAAGTGGAGCTTGAGGTAAAATGGACTAAAATGTCTTCAACTTTTGTTACTATATCTAGGATTGATCAGCTTTGCAAAATATTATGTGTGAAGTCTCACGGTGTTTTTGAAAATAAAGTATTACTAAAATTGTTTGTATCTGTAATAAAAGGGGTTGTCCTCATAGACAAACCAAAAAAAGTCTGGGCTTCAACTCTGATCTTCCTTCTGACCTGACATTCAAAATTTTCATTCTAGTATTACTTCAGGCATTTCTCCAGAATTGATTATTATTTATGATGTACTTGATGTAGTATATATCATATTTTGTATACAGAACACTAATAGGAAAGAGATTTTATAAGAGGCAATTCTGAAGGATCATGTCACTCATGGGCTGCAATAGTGGTGCAACTCGAAAAATATGGAATCAGAGTTATTGCACACTCTAGCATTGTCCGTAAATTTGTTTTGTTATTATAAGGTGAAAACTCCCAAGACAGTCCAACATAATCCATAAAAAACAATGCAGCAATAGTGACACGTCTCAAAACATCTAGGTCATGGCTTCAGCACGGGGAATGAAGGAACAATTTTCAAGTAACATTTTTATTAGTTGAACTCTTATCAAGCCATTTAGTACCGCCTGTTCTTTATTCCATACATTAATCGTATGATTTTTGTATTTCACTACTAAGGGGAAATTTCGTAGTCATTTATCTCAGAATGTGATTTTTTGAGTTGTGCCACTATTGCATCCCATGAGCGATGTATGTATTTTAAATGTATTCCATACAGCATTTGCAAAAAGCCAAAGTTCTACTAATAATTCTTCAGAACTATGCAATTTGTGAAGCATTGTAATCTTTGAGCAGGTAGCAGGCAGGGACCCTCTTCGGAGGCAACCCTGTCCAGGGAATGGCTTCCCTGCCTATGCAAGTCCCAGAGCACACTGAGCCAGAGTGTAGCATCTGGTAAGGGTCCCAGCTCAGGGTCATGAGCGAAGAACTCAACAGAATCTACAGTGGAGGAGATGGACTTCGGAACGGTGGAGATTGTGCAGCCCAGTACTTGGGGAATAGTATGAGTACATTATTCATCAGCAGCGTTTCTTTCCCATGTTAGGGGTGGCTGCAAGGGCATCTGTTCCCCATATAAGGGGTGGCTGTATAATTACTGGCAGTAGCTCTAAAATGCCTTTGGGAATGGCGACCCTGTTGTAACAATAGCCTAAAATGAGTGGTGGTAATTATTAGCCTCGGAAAGGTTAGGCGTACCCTGCTGAAACCGACGCACAGTTCTTGTGCTGGGGGAGCTGTGATAAGTGGGCAACCAGCAATTAATATTATGAAGGTGGAAATAATAAATGTTGTGACCCTGCCAGGAAAATCAGAGGAGTTGATTGATTTTATGGAGAAAGAGAATGTTGCAATGATGGCACTGAGTGAGGTCTAGTGGAGGGGAAAGGGAAGGGAGAGGATAAGTAAAGGGTATACCCTACATTGGAGTGGAGGAGGTGAGGCAAAGAATGGAGTAGGAGGGATTGTTGTTAAAGTCCTGGTTGAAAATGTGGATAGGGTAGACTACGTTAGTGATAGAATAATCAGAGTACGACTGAGGACGGAAGAAGGAGTGAAAGATTTCATCCAAGTTTATGCGCCCCAAACTGGAAACAGTGAGGAAAATATAGAGGAATTCTTGGAGACACTCGAGGAGGTAATCACTGATGCTGAAGTGATAGTCATGGGAGACCTCAATGTGCAGGTTGGAAATGACAGAATTGGTAAAGAAATGTTTGATCCATTTGGATATAGAGGAAGAAACAGTGAGTAAGATAAGTTGATTGATTTTTGGGAGGGAAGTGGGATGATTGTGGGTAACACTAGGTTTAGAAAGAAGAATAGTAGAAAGATCACTAGATATGGCTGGGGTGAAAGAAGGACAAAAATAGTTGTTGATTATCTTTTGGTTGAGAGAATAAATCTAAAACAGGTGATGGATGTAAAAACATTCCCAGGTGAAAATAAAGTATGGAAATTAAAAGATAAAATAACTAAGGAGGAATTAAAACAGCACATCCCCATATCAGAAATAGAAAATGTAGAAGAAGAATGGACCAAATTTAAAAACACATATGTAAGCTGTGCAGAGAAGATCTGTGGCAGAACTTCGGCGAGAAGGAAGGAAAAGGAGACACCTTGGTGGAATGAAAAGGTGAAGGAGGTTGTTAAACAAAAGAAGAAACCATGGCAAGAATGGAATATAGATAGGAAAGAAGGAAGTAAGATTAAGTATCAGGAAATTAAAAGTGTAAAGAAAGTGGTAAATGCGGAAAAGACAAAAAAAAAAAAAAAAAAAATGTTAGGAGCGATTCACACGAGAGTTGGAAAAGGATGTAAATGATGGAAGTCTGGTAGAATGTACAGTATTTCCTGCTTGTACCCTTCTGCTTATGGACTGAAAAAAATAAGAGAAAAGAAAAAATCTACACAAAACAAGTGAAGGAAGAGAGTGGAAATGTAATAACAGACTCAGAGGAGATAAAGAATAGGTGAGAATTCTATTTTGATAAACTCCTGAATGTGAAAAATGATGCAGAAGAGAGTGTAGTGGTAAATGAGAATGATCCAGAAATAGAGAGTGATATTGCAATGGCAGAAGTGGAAATTGCTGTAAACACATAAAAACATGAAAAGCAGCAGGGATGGATTAAATATGTGGGGTAATGATAAAGGCAGCAGAACCTATTGGTCTACATTGGTTACATAGGCTGCTAAGAAAAAAGCAAGTATCTGATGATTGGTGTAATACCAGTATTTGACAGGTATGTGACAGTTATTGAGGAATTACACTGTTGTCACAAATAGCCAAAATATTGGATAGAATAATAGAAAGGAGGATGAGAGGAAGGGTGGAAGGAAATTTAGAAGAAGAGCAGTATGAAATTTGGTAGGGCAGGTCAATGATAGACCCTATATTTACCATGAGATTATTGATGCAAAAACAGTGGGAATATGGAAAAGATTTGGTGAGGGTATTCATTGATCTAGAGAAAGCATGCGATAGTGTTAATAGAGAAAATGTGTGGGTTACCCCAGAAAGAAAAGGATGTGGAAGGCAATCAAAGGAACTAGTGAAATCAATGTATAAGAATTGTTTCAGCTGTGTCCAGACTCCAGTGGGGAGAACAGATTCATATAGAAACCAAACAGGACTAAGACAGGGAAGTGTATTGTCTCCATTTACATTTATCATTGTTATGGATGAAATTCTATCTTAGCCTCTAACACGTGTTTTGGTATCCTTCCCTCCTCCATCCTCGTAACGTGTCCAAACCATCCGAATTTATTCTTCTTCATCCCATTGCTAAGTTTTTCTACCCCTATCTCTTTTCTGACCTCAACATTTCTTACTCTGTCTCTCCTTGTCTTCCCTACTATACTCCTCAGGAACTTCATCTCACTGGCCTGAATTTTACTCTTGTATCTTGCTGTCAAAGTCCAAGTCTCTGAGGCATATGTTAATATAGGGGTATAGTACATCTTGTACATTATCCATTGCATATCATAGGAACTTCTCTGTTCCACACCAAGTTCCTTACATTCTGGTAGAATGCATTTCCTACTAGTACCCTTCTGCTTATCTCCTTATCCAACCTTGTATTTTGCATTATATCACTTCCCAAATATTTGAAGTATTCAACAACCTCAAGGTTTTGTCCCCTGATACTCTTGTCATCACCATTGTTTTGCTCTTCTCCACACTGATTTTCATACCATATTTCTCAATATTGTAATTTAAAGCCTCTAGTTGGATTTGCACTTCTATATTGTTGACTCCCCAGATCACTGTGTCATCTGCAGACAACAATATTCTCATATCCCTCCATCTTACCTTTTGTTTAATTTAGAATTTCATCCATAATCCTTATACACATAAGTTTTAGTCCAGTTTGGTTTCTAAACCGATCTATTCTCCCCACTGGAGTCTGGACACAACTGGACAATTCTTATACATTGCTTTCACTAGTTCTCTTGAATGCCTTCCCAATCTTTTCTTTCTATGGTTTTATTATCACTATCATATGCCTTGTCTATATTAAGGAATACCATCACCAGATCTTTTCCATATTCCCACTGTTTTTTCCATTAGTAATATCATGGTAAATATCAGTGGCAGCTCATGACCAAATTTTCAGGGGGTTCACAACAAAATTTGTGTTCACGTCTAAAATATACCAAAGTAGAACGCAAATAAGTACAAAATCACTTACTTAAATCATTTCACTAAAAGTTCCTTGTACAGATGGAACTCTCATAACCGAGGATGCATTTTCCTGAGATTGATCTGTGAGTGTACAAGAAAACTAAAATTACGACTGTGGGGCTGAGTCGCTCAGGCGTTCTCTGAGGCTCTGGCTTTCTGGTCCCGCGATTACGAACACCTGTTCAGAATTAGCTACTAGCACAATCTTCCAGCGATGTAATGCAATAGTAACTTTGGGCCAACAGTAACAGGGGAGGTGGCAGAACCTTGTGGTCAACAGTAATACTATCTCTGGTTTGAGGGTGGTTGTAGACGGAAAGGCAGATTCCTTACCGTGCTCCTCGCTTATGGATATATCTGTGCATAAACCATGACGTCATTTCCATGCGCATGCGTATAGTCTTAAGGCTCATAGCAAAATCTCCAGTGTGCTCCCTGGCACTGTCATTCAAAACAAACAGCTGTCAGTGTAACGGAGCTTCGATGTAAGTCGAATGCTTTCGATCGATTGACACAATCAGGTCGAAAAAAGGAAACAATTTTTAATTACCGGTATCCATGTATGCGTGAATATGCGTTAGAACTGGGTGTTCACGTGCTCATGTGCTCCTGAGAGCCCACCGCCACTGGTAAATATGGGGTTTATCATTGACCTGCCTGTTGAAATCCATACTGCTCCTCTTTTAAATTTATTTTCGCTCTTCCTCTCATCCTCCTTTCTATTATTGTCTTCAATATTCTGGCTACTTGCATCAACAGTGTAATTCCTTGATAATTGTCACATTTCTTAAATACTGGTATCATTACACCTTTACACCATTCTTCAGGTACTTGCTTTTTCCTCCAAGTACACCTTAGGAGCCTATATAACCAATGTTGACCAATAGGTCCTGCTGCCTGCATCATTTTATTACTTTGAGGAGAGTGGTTAAGAGACAGTATGGTAGAAAAACAGGTTAAGTGTGGTGTCAATGCTTCCCATACTTAAATTAAAGGACTATATTTCCATTATTAAAGATTTCAAAAACAAAGTTTTTTAGAAGTTTAATGACTGAAGAATTAGCATGACCTTTTGGTAGAGGTAGTTTTATATGAAGTGATGTACATCACTAAGAATTTCTATTTTTCAGATGGCTTTAATTTTAATTTTAAAATAGCCCTGGACAGTTTTAATCATGAAATACCACTGTATAGAACTGCATGCTTACTGAACAAGAATTTTCACAATAGCAAAAATCTAAACACAGGGGCTCTGCCTAGTACCTCCTAGGTTTTAATGTTGCTATGTATTGAGAATGAACTGTATGACAACAGCAGCTGTTGTCTTTACAGTGGGACCGTCAGCGAGGGATAGTGGGCCTCATATCTGGAGGAGGATCCGGCCATGAACCCTTCTGTGCTGGTAAGTGTATGACATGTACTTCTCAAAATTTAAACCAGGAAGGGCTGGATTGACCCAGTGTGAACTAGACATTGTTATCTAATGTAATGATCAAGTTTCTCTTTGTGTATTTACTACTGTTGCCACTGGTACCCCAGTTGGTACTTGACCTTACCAACATAATGCTCCCGTTTATTTCTGTCTGTTGCATCACTGTCCCTCAGGCCCATCGTCATATCTTTCTGCACTTGAAACCACCATCTATCTGGTACATCACATCATGCTTTCTTGATCGTAGTGTTCTCTTGTACTCTCGTGACGTGTCCTGCCAGTCTTAATCTTCTGCTCTTAACCTCTGGCACAATATTAGAGTCTTTAATCTCCAAGTTATGCTTGATTCACCATTATCCCTCCTCATATGTTGATCTTTGTTTTCAATAGTTATGATCTTTCTTTCTTCATTTGTATTCAAAATCCAGTTTTCTGTTCCATGTGTTACATTTTGCTAGATATCACTATGCCAAGGTAGGTAATTATCTACATTTAGGAGGTTGTGCATTCCAGTACTTTTGTACATTCTGACTGCTCTCCTGACTGAGTGCTTGTCCCCTACTGATTCTCATGAACTTTGTCTTTACATCATTCATTTTTAGTATTTATTTCAGAGCTGTAATTTGAGTTAGGCTGTATTCAGTCAGATATCATTGGAGTTCATGTTTATGCTCACTATTATTTGTCTGGAACTAACAAAATTATTGTGTGCTATCCAGCTTGGGATTAGTTTAAGAGCCGACTAGAAAAGTCCTACTACTTAAGCAGGGCCAATCAGTTGTGTACAGTAAAAGAAAACCACAGATACGCATATGTACACATATTAATATATCGAGAAGCTATCTCAAGATGGTTCAAAGAAAAATACTACATTATTCTGTAAATTTCTAAGTGATGGTGTTGTATGTGCACTCACTTGTACCAAATTTAGCTGCTAGTTAAAATTGAATAATCTGCCATGTTACAGACCCACCGGTCACCATAAACCTGTACAGTACTGGCCATGAAAGAGAAGCATACATAGTATCTGGTTTGTAGACATCATTGAGAACAAATTTCTAGATCAATGCATAAAACATAAACAACAGATAGTGCAGAAATTTTTTTCTAGAAGATAAAGGAGCAGCTGTCTTGCTGATAAATCCATTATTAACATACTTCATCACTAAGTAGAGGTTCCAACAGTAAGATTTAGTAACTTAGTTGTTAGAGGCAGCGTACATGGGTGATAGGGTATAAATTTCAGTGGTTCGAATCCACCCAGTGCTCACTGTCATTTTTATCGTTAAGAAAAGCACTTGTAATACAGCTGCTTTTTGGAATCATCATCATCATCATCATCTTGAACCAGCTTCAGTTTCCTGGGTGTGGTGAATGAGGACTCTCTATTTACTTCTGCCCATGTAGGTATCTTCTTCCATAACCTGCTGCAAATCCAAACCTCACCCAGCTAGATCATTTCTTATCTGATTGATCCATCTCTTCCCTGGCCAACCCCTTGATCTTTTGTCTTCAAGTTCCTTCTCAAACCACATTCTACCTGATCTTTATGGGTCCATTCTTTTGATATAACCAAACCATTTAAGCCTGGCTTAGACACAGAACTCAATAAGGGGTTGCTTCACTTGGACAAGATGGCGCATCTCGTCGTTTCTTATTTTGTCCCTCCTTGTTTTCTGGAATACACTAACAGTATTAACGGGGACAGTTATCATAAATCTTTTTCTCATTTAATTTCCATGTATAACAGTACAGTATTTGGTCCATTAATAGCGTAGGTAAGAAAGCAAATACAGAGAGAAGCTGCATTATGTTTTTTAAATATTTTTATTATTACCTACTTGCACTTAGACACATTATTTTATGGTTTAATTAGCTGGTGTACCCATGCTCTGCTAGATAATTCTACATTATATACAGAATTCCAGATGAAGTCATGTACATGTTGTGATTTTATTAAACTGCATAATAATATAGGTATTTAGAAATTACATTTTAGGCACCTTACCCTAAACTACCATTTCATCCATTGCAATAAAATTATTTACAGCCTAGACTGCAGTGCTTTATTCCCCCAACTTTACATACCAATTTTCATTAAATTCTGTGCACCCATTTTCTCATTGATGTGGACTTAGCAACAAAAATTGAAATTCATCTGTATCACTATTGACCTATCCAAAGCTTTTGCTTGGGTAGATCATGGAAGACTACTGATGAAAAAAGAGTATTTGATTTGAGAGAAGAGTGGTAGAATGGGTGAATAAATTTTTAGAAAATAGAACTCAGAAAATCGAGTACGTGAAATATGATCTCATTCTATAATAATTAAGAGTGGCAGGAAAGTTCCTCAAGGCAATATCATTGGACCTTTATGTGGTCTTTTATACACAGTATATGTATAAATGATAAGAATATAGAACTAGAACTGCAGATAAGGCTTTTTGCAGATGTTATACTGTATGGGGTAATAAATATGTTACAAGAATGTGAGTGACTGCAAAAAGACCATGACAAAGTTGTGAGATGTGAGTTGTATGATGATAAACGGAGTGAAAAAGTCAGGTTGTAAATTTCACCTAGAGTAATTGTCCTCATAGTTTTAATTACTACGTTGATGTGGTGAAAGTGTCTCATGGGGATCACTGTAAGTACCTAGGTGTTAATATAAGGAAAGACCTTCATTGGGGTAATCATATTAATAAGGTTTTAAATAAGGGTTACTGATCTTATATTAAAGATGAGGGTATGAGGGTATTTAGGGGTGGTGGCTGTATGGAATTAAAGGAAAGGGTACACAAGTTGTTGGTAAGACCCCAGTAAGAATATGGTTGCAGTGTACGGGACCCTTACCAGAATTATTTGCTTCTAGAACCGGAGTAGCATAATTTTTTATGGGTGATTTCCTACAAAAGAATAGTGATACAAGAATGTTGCAACTTTGAACAGGGAAGACTTGGGAGTAAGGGGATGAGCTGCTCGACTATGTGATATGTTTGAACTGTCACCGGGGAGGTGGCGTGGAATGACATGAGTAGACAGATAGGCTTGAATGGTGTTTTTAAATGTGCTTTTAATCACAGTATGAAGATAAAGCTGGAATTTAAGAGTACAGATCAGGGTAACAACTCCTTTTTGGTAAGAGGACGTAGAGTTTGGAATAATTTACCAAGGAAGATGTTGGATAGTTGTACTTCTTCTTAAAACAATAATCACCACCACCACCACTGTTGGATAGATTTCCAGCTTCTTTGAAATAATTTAAGAAAAGATTAATTAAACAACTGATAGGGAATCTTACTCAATTAACATTTTTATAGTAACCGTTTTTTCTGTATGTAGTTCTTAATTCCTTGCCTGTTACAGGTTACGTTGGACATGGTATGCTCGCTGCAATATCAGCTGGGAGTGTCTTTGCATCTCCCCCTGCCTATAGTGTGGTACATGCCATTCGCTGTATTGCTACAGACAATCCAGGTATGTGTAACTTCATTGTCATCAACTACTGTGAATTGTAATAAAGAGCTGCAAATTGACAAGGTAAGAAAGCAAGACTCTTCAACTTGTATGATTCTGCTGTTAAAGTCTTCCTACTATTTGTTTTACGTCGCACCGATACAGATAGGTCTTATGGCGACGATGGGATAGGAAAGGCCTAGGAATAGGAAGGAAGCGGCCGTGGCCCTTAATTAAGGTACAGCCCCAGCATTTGCCTGGCGTGAAAATGGGAAACCACAGAAAACCATCTTCAGGGCTGCCGACAGTGGGGTTCGAACCCACTATCTCCCGAATACTGGATACTGTATTAAATAACACTTATATATTTTATTATTCATCCACCTATTCATTGTATTGTATACATTGTATTGTATTGAATAGGTGGATGAATAATAAAACATACAAGTGTTATTTAATACAAATATTTTCAATACGGACCCAAAAATGAATTTTATCACATGTAATACTGGGTACTGGCCGCACTTAAGCGACTGCAGCTATCGAGCTCGGTGAAAGTCTTCCTAGTGCAGGTTCCAATGTGTTGATGTAGATTAAATAAGCTGCACCAGCAAGAATTAAAATTGGTTGCATTTTTAAACATTTTTAATGATCTTTAATGTTTATATGAGTTAAGTCCTGGACATGACTGAAGAATTTGAAAAGGAAGTCGAAGTCTTCGGAATGCTGGGGCACGATAGCCAAGTGGCAGTATTACTTGCTTCTCACTGAGGTGGCCACAGTTTGAATCCTCACCAATGCTTATAGCATTTTTGAAATGATAAGTCAGGTCCTTTTGTTGGAGGTCCCGTGGCTGTGACCATGATATCAAGTCATGTAAAACTACATACTTACTTTAACTCATTGGGCCCAAGCCACAGAGCCGTTCCGTGCTTCGTCTTGGTGGACCAAATGCTGGACCATGGAACTGTTCCGTTGTCTCACTTTACTTTGTAATTCAACTCTTCTTCAAGGGATGGCAGAGTGAGTTGCATTTGTGATTTGTGTAGAGACTCTTCCTTTCCAATGTTATATGTTCTTTGTTAATATATATCGATAGTGTGTTAAGGTAAGGGTTATTCTGCCCAAAGGCAGGTCCGAACCTCCACAGAGGTGTTCCTGAGCCGGAGTTTACACGCGTTAGGGTGGCCAGTTCCTTTCCGCTCCTCCATTCCCTTACCCCCCACCAACAGCGCGTGGCAACCCATTCAACTCCTGACCACGCCCAATGTTGCTTAACTTCGGAGATTTCACGGGATCCGGTGTTTCAACACGGCTACGGCCGTTGGCGATAGTGTGTTTGGTAATATTAATTTGAATTGGGCTATCTCTAGACTTTGAGATTCACTTGTAAACAGGATGGCTGTCAGAAAATGACTGGAAGTTACCAATATAAAACCCCTTTTAGAAAGTAATGATGAATAGGAATGTAATTTTTTCAGTGAAAATTAGTAGTAGTATTAGTAATAGTGTGAGTGGTGCTCCTGATGAAGAAATAGATGTGGAAATCGAAGAGGAAGTGCAAGAAGATTACCATATTACAGCTTAGCAGGTAGACTATGGACCCGTGATGCTGATGAAATAAAATGTATTTAAGGTATTCCTTGTTCCATGGTTCATGGCGTGAATGCCGTTTGTTTTCATGTCTATTTAAATCTTTAATGCTCTTGTAAGTAAGAAATTTCTCATCATGCGAAGTGTCACTATATTTCTTTCAAAATAATCTCAGCCCCAATGCAGTTTCAATCCAACAGATATGCAGGGTTCAGTGGGTTACTTTTCATTGGAATATTGATTTATTAACAATGGCTTGAATATGTGACTAACCACCTAGTATTGAACTGAATGATTAAAGCAAAAGACCTATTTAACTCCATTAACCAAAAGAACATGAAATACTTTGGGCATGTCGTGAGGAATGAATGAATTGGCCGCATGGTTAGGGTCGCATAGTTGTGAGGTTGCATTTGGTAGATAATGGTGGTAGGTTTAAATCCCACTGTCAGCAGCCCTGAAAAGGTTTCTCCATGGTTTTCTCATTTTCATACCAGACAAAGTAATTAATTAATTAATTAATTTAATTACTGGGTGTTTTTCAACAAAAGAGTAGTGTTACAAAAATGTTGTTAACTTAATTAAGGCTACAGCTCCCAATTCTAACACATTCCCATCCTTGCATCACCAGAAACCTTCAATGTATTAGTGCAACCTTAATCCATTAGCAAAGTAAAAGAAAGAAAGAAATAAAAAAGGAATGAACGAAGGGAAGATCAGAAGTAAGACAATTAGTGGTTCCCAAAGGATCTCCTGCTTTAAGAACCTAAGAGGTGGTACCAGATGTACTGAAACTACTCTGAAATTTGAATGTGATAGCAAAATTGAGAAGGATAAGATTTCCTGAGAGTTGAAGAATACTCTTCCTGGGAGAAGTAGAAATAAACGTAGAATAGCTCCTGAGCCCTGGGTTGGGAAACAAATTTGAGGGAAAAGTATGTATCTGAGGAATATGTAAGAGGGGAGAGAATTCAAAAAGGTGATAAGAAATGTAAAAGTACTTTAAACCCCCATATTGCCAAAATATGTGAGCAAATATTGGATAGGTAGAGGATGGGAGAAAAACTAGTTGCAGATTGACAGTAGGTTTGTTTTTGGTGATGAGACAGGTGATGAGGAAAAGCAGAAAGTATAATGAGAATGTGATGGTGACATTTATCGATATCCAGAAAATGTATAATAATGTATCTAGACAATGAGTATGGAATGCACCAAGAAGTAAAGGGCTGGATAATAATAATAATAATAATAATAATAATAATAATAATAATAATAATAATAATAATAATAATATATTTTTTATTTTTATAATATATTATTATTATTATTATTATTATTATTATTATTATTATTATTATTATTATTATTATTATTATTATTATTATTATTATTATTATTATTATTATTGTGTCAGTGCGACGTAAAGCCACTAGCAAAAAAATATTATTATCCTTCTTGTACTACTGATAATCACGCAAGAATTCAAGCCATATTCCTGGAATATACAGAACTCAAAGGGGGATGATGTTGTGGATATAGAGAATGTTCTGGAAACATGGAGATTGTACTGCCAGGATCTGTACAGTGAACAATGTAATGCACAAGACCAAGTGAAGATAGACAAGCAGTCAGATCCTGAACCTGACATCCTCCGAGATGAAGTAGAAATGGCTTTGAAAATGCTGAGAACTGGAAAAGCGTGTGGACCTGATGAAATAAGTGCAGAAGTCTTGAAAGCTACAGACGGTGCTGGAATTGAAATGCTGTTGAAAATCTGCCAAGCAATATGGAATTCTAGAAGATGGCCCGAGGAATGGGTACAGTCAATCTTTGTCCCAATCCACAAGAAAGGATCGAGGAAAAAATGTGAAAATTATCGCTTAACTGCTTTGATTTCACATGCCAGTAAAGTTATGCTTCATATCCTGCACAAGAGACTCCGGGCACTTCTAGAGTATCAAATTCCTGAAGTCCAGACTGGATTTATGAAAGGAAAAGGTACTTGAGAACAGATCTTAAGCCTAAGACAAATCATAGAAAAGGCTAGAGAATTCACTGTTCTGGTATATCTGTGCTTTATTGACTACCAAAAGGCCTTCGATACTGTCAAATGGAACCATCTTTGGAAAATTTTGGATGAAATGGGTTTGCCACTCCATTTGATTGATCTCCTCAAGTCCTTGTATAAGGAAAATACAGCCACTGTGAAGATTCAAAACAAACAGTCTCAGCAGTTTCGTACAAGGGCTGGAGTTCACCAGGGATGTATCCTGTCACCATTACTTTTCAATATCTATGGTGAATATACAATGAGAACTGCATTAGGTGGCTGGGACAAAGGGTTTTCCATTGGGGGATGCAAGATCAACAATTTGAGATTTGCTGATGACACCACCTTGATAGCATCATCTGAAGAGGAGTTGACAGAGCTGATCAAGAGAGTAGAGGAAGCAAGCCTAGAAATTGGATTACGCCTAAATCGACAGAAAACCAAAGTCATGATTGTTGATCGTAAGAACAACAACAGTCCACATATCAAACAGATTGGAGGGTGTGAAGTTGTACATCAGTATGTATACCTAGGCTCCTCACTATCCAATTCTGGTGGTTCCAAAGATGAAATAAAGCGAAGAATTGAAATAGCAAAGGTAGCAATGATCCGTCTGCGGAAGATCTGGAAAGATAACAACATCACCATTAAGACAAAAAAGAAGCTTGTTGAATCTCTAGTCTTCTCAGTCTTCTTGTATGGCGCAGAGACATGGACCATCCTCAAACGTGATCATGAACGGATAGAAAGCTTTGAAATGTGGTGCTAGAGGAAAATGTTAAGGATTCCTTGGACAGCTCATCGCATGAACACATCAATCCTGAACCAACTTCAGATAAAAGTTCGTCTATCGTGTAAGGTCTCTCAACGGATTTTACGCTACTTTGGACATATAATGCGCCGAGATGGTAGTCTTCAAAAGCTGATTGTTGAGGGCAAAGTCCAGAGAACCAGACAAAGAGGACGAATACCAACGCGATACCAACCACATTGAAAGCGTTAGATAGGGAAGAATGGCGGAGTATGGTTCATCGGCTAGAGGGCTGATTATTATGATAGTCACGATGCCTCAGCCATGAGGCAAAACGAAGAAGAAGAAAAAGAAGAAGAAGGAGACTACTGATTCAAGTTTGAATTCCTTCAATACCATTTCTTTTTTTTTTACAGTATATTCCCATTGAGTATAATATAGTCCCACTAATCCAAAAGTCTGGTTCATCCAAACTGGAATTTGGAAACATTATTTATTTTGATTTTCATTCCCATTGGGAACTCGAAATATTTGCCCTGAATGAGTAAAATCATAACTCCAATGTAATGGGTCCATCATTGGAAATTATAAATTTTCCAGCTTACTCATTCTTGGTTGCCAGTGTTTTTGCCTCAGTGTGCCAGCTTGGGCTTATCAATTGGTAACTAGCATATCTTCCAAGATGCATGGCTAGTGCATGTAGTGGAGACATCATCATCAAGAACGTTTTAATTCCCCTCCCTGAGGGGGAGCAGCGAGCCAACTAGAGGGTAACACCCTCTCTCTGGCAGGAGCTTTGGGCGGGGTCTGAAGGAATGAAGGATTCATGAGGTGGGTCAGTGGATGTGTGGATATAGGATTGGAAAAGACTACTTGGGCTCTTGGCAGGGTTTTAGGCGTTTTATTCAATTTCAACAGCATTTGGTTTTAGTTTTATTTACTTTTTAAAGCATGCGAGATGATTCCAGTGTATGGGTTGCAAAATTGTTGATAGGCGGGGCATCGGTGAATGTATGACTTCATGTAGCTGTTGTTGTTTCTTTCCACTGTGTTACTGGATGGGTGGTGCAGAGGGAGAGTGCATGCTGGGTGAGAAGTTATCTTATTGATGCTTATGGATAGTTGATAATACTATGGATGACGTGGGGATTGTAGGTTGGTTGAATGATCTAGCGGGACAGGGGCTGGGTTGCAGGTGGTGTTTAGACTAATGTTTCCAGAGGGCAGAAAGTGAAATGCATATTAATTCTGCTATGTGAAGCATAGAAGGGTAGGTTGAGGGTTTGATTCGCTGCTGCTTGAAGACTGGCGAGTACATCAAATCAAAATCTCTTTATTTGCAAATGAGGTGTCTACCTCGGTGGCAAATCGTACACTAAAATACATTATTGTAAAATTATTAAATATTAAATTAACAAGAGAAGAAAATTTTCCTATAATACAATATTATACAATTTACGCTAACAATGTTTTCTATTAAACACACAGCTCATCCTTAAATTTATATTGTTTATAAAATTCTTCTTATAATATCTCCTGTACTACTTACAAATATGGTCAACTGATATACAGTATGTGGAATTACTTCAAATGATACTATACAACTGGTATAAGATTAAACTTTACATTGCATTTATTTACTTTTTAAACATTGCAACATTTTTGTAACGCTACTCTTTTGTCGGAAATCACCCAGAACAAATCCAGCTGCTTTTCTTTGGATTTTTTCCAGTTCTTGAATCAGGTAATCCTGGTGAGGTTCCCATACACTGGAACCATACTCTAGTTGGGGTCTTACCAGAGACTTATATGCCCTCTCCTTTACATCCTTACTACAACCCCTAAACACCCTCATAACCATGTGCAGAGATCTGTACCCTTTATTTACAATCATATTTATGTGATTACCCCAATGAAGATCTTTCCTTATATTAGTCCTTATGTTAGTCCAGTTTTCAAAAATGGTAATAAAACTGACATAAAACAATATAGACCAGTTATAATCTCTTCTCATATTTCCAGAATTTTTGACTCAATAATTGTTGACCAAATCACACCTCTCTTTAGAAACATCATCATTGATGAGCAACATGGATTCTTTTCAGGATGGTCAACCTGTAGCAATCTTCTTTTATTCTATCAGTTCCTCTTGGATGCAATAGAGAACCACTCCCAAGTGGACTGCATTTATACAGACTTCTCAAAAGCTTTTGACACTGTCGACCACAATATCTTGCTGCTAAAACTAACAGGCTACGGAATTAATGGGCCTCTCCTCTCATGGTTTGAATCGTATCTTAAAAATCGCCTGCATATTGTGAAAATAAGGAATCATTTTTCTGCGCCTATTATTGTTACCAGTGGAGTTCCTCAAGGGTCTCACCTTGCGCCCTTACTTTTTACTCTCTACATAAATGACATTAAAAATATACTTAAGAATTCTGAATTGCTTTTGTTTGCTGATGATGCAAATTTTTTATGCAAATTAATTGTCCACTTGATTGTTTAAAACTTCAAGAAGATTTACATCATCTGGAAAAGTACTGTGTTCAAAATGGGTTGAAACTTAATCATGAGAAATGTAAAATAATATTGTTTTTTAAAAACAAGAAGAAAATTCCATTTCAGTTTAAATTTAGTAATAACAACATTCTAACTCCTGTTTCACAAGTTAATGACCTTGGTGTTTTATTCAGTTATAACCTATCGTTTAATGAACATATTGAAAATATTTGTAAGAAAGTATTTCAAAGATTGGGTTGCATTACTAGATATTCTAGAGAATTTTCAAACTTAGCTACCTATCGATTGCTGTATGTGTCTATGGTATGCCCTATACTAGAATACTGTACACCTGTTTGGAACCCTTCTCGTCAGACCTCTATCCATAGATTAGATTCAGTACAACATAAATTTCTTCGTTTATATTCATTTAGAGCAGGATTCTCATGTGATAATGTTGATTATACATCCTTACAGCAGTCCTTAAATCTGCATAGCCTGTCACAACTCCATGAATTATTGGTTACACTCTTCATTTTTAAATTGCTTCATTCCTTGGTGAATTGTCCACAACTTCTTGCAAAAATTAATGTACATGTACCAGACAGACACACAAGGTTCAAGAATACATTGTCTACAAATTGGCATAGAACTAACTACGCATTCAATGGGCCAATTGAACGAATGTCAAGATCTGTAAACAAAGTGGATATTGATGTATTTAACTGCTCATTGTCAAAATTGAGAAATCACTTGCATAATCTCCAAATTTGACTATTACTTTGCTGTGATTACTTGTAATATAACCTGTGTATATATATGTACATATTTTTCTACTTATACTCCATTGAACTTTCTTTTTAGTGTGTTTTGTTTTGTTTAGTCTTCTCTTCTGTTATGTAAAATGGTATTACCATTAAAAAAGTATTATTATTATTATTATCATTATTAGAAGTTTTCTGGATATTTCTTCACATCGCACTTTGTAGTTCTGAAGTGTGTTGAAGACAGCCTGGAGGGGATCGAAATTCAGGTGATGGATTTAATAGGAGAAATGAGTGCGTAGGGAAAAGGGCTTATTGACCTGAGATTGGTAGGGATGTTGGAGGTAGCGTTAACAAGCGAGTTAAATGGCATTACTTCTTCTTCTTCTTCTTCTTCTTCTTCTGTTGCTCCTTGAGGTGTGTTAGGTTGCTGGGCAAGTTGTGAATCAACCAACAATCACCTTGAAGGTTGGGTCTCTTCACTGCCCACACTGCCTGCCTGCCTGAAGACTGGGATGCGGGACGCTTGGACCAAACCCGTGTTCTGTCCCACTGCAGGGCCGGGCATACGGGGAGGTAGCGCTTGATAGTTTGGGTCCAAATGTGATGGCAGCACAGAATGAAAGGTAACTGTGGCCGTGTCGGTCACCGACTGAGTGCTGATGGTAGTGAGAGTGATGGTTGTGGTTGTAGTAGTGGCTATGGGGACATATTGTTGATATGGATACATGGTTATAAAGAATAACCTGTACTTAGAGAAATATCCAGCTCAATCACCTGAATAGATGAGAAGTGGGGGACGGGGGTGGAAGGCGTGATGAGCTAAGCTCGGAGTAGAGGGGGACCCCAACAGGAGAAAGTACTCACACTGCCTTAACAAGAAGGAATGCATAGGCAGACCTACCCAAATACCCAAAGAGGGGATGGGGTTGAAACCCCGAAACAAAGAATTTGTCGTGAGGTGAGACCTCTCGTGCACCACTCTGTCCACCTGTCTGAACACTTTTTAAGTGGCAATAAACTGATGTGTCAGATTGCGGTGTAAGGGTGACGATGGACTGCTGCATAGATGGAAGTAGTACCTGATAAAGCCACAGGTAGCATACTGATCGTCCATGACGGATGTATTGGAGACCACTGCATGGGCCACCTGGAGCCTCAGGCAGTGTCAGTGCACCATAAGAGACTGCTATCCCTTACAAAATTGATTAATATTAGGCCATCAGATGATACTGATTTTGATTCCCATACAGAATTTGAAATATTTGTCCTGAATGAGTAAAATTATAACACCAGTACAGTTGGTCAATTATTGGAAATTATAAATTTTCCAGCTAACTCATTCGTGGTTATTAGCTTTCCCGAGTTACCAATTGATGAGCCCAAATTGGCATATTAATATTATGATTATTATTATTATTATTATTATTATTATTATTATTATTATTATTATTATTATTATTATTATTATTATTATTATTATTATTATTATTATTATTATTATTATTATTTCATTTTGGCCAACTAAGGACCACATCATTTCAACTGTTTCCCTTGAGCTTTAATGTTGGTCCAGTATTCCTTCATTCATATACGGTGTTGCTCCTTTCGCTCTTTCGTCCATGCCTTTCCAGTTTTCATCTTCGGCTTTGGTTGGAAACTCTGATGTTCATAGAGTTTTTTCTCAAGTGGTACACACTCCTGGATATCTTCAAACGAGATCCCAGTCTCCTGCAGATCTTTCTGTACCTTACTGAACCATGCCTCCTTTGCCTTTTTTTCTTGGAGGAAAGTGAAAATGCGGTTGGTTAACCGTGTTGAATTCATTCGGGCCATGTATCCATAAAAAGTAATCCTCCTTTTTCGCATCACATCGGTTATTTTCTCCACATGCGAGTACAACTCCTGGTTGTGCCGTCTTCTAAACTCACCGTTGTCTTTGACTGGACCTAAGATTTTTCTCAAAATCTTTCTTTCCTTGGCCTCCAATGTTTCCATCCTGCCTTTTTTGTTCATGGCGAGACATTCCGCTGCATATAGAGCCTCTAGCCGGATGACAGTACAATAGTGTTTGATTTTTGCATTCAGAGATATAGATCTTTTTTTGTAGACATTTTTAGTCAGATGGTAAGTCATTTCCATTTTATTCATTATTATTATTGAGCAAGTGGCTGTGTGGTTTGGGTCACATAGCTATCAGCTTGCACTCAGAAGATTCGTGGATCAAACACCACTGTTGGCAGCACTGAAGATAGTTTTTTGTGGTTTCCTATTATCACATGAGGCAGGTGCCAGGGCTGTACCTTGATTAAAAAACCATGGTTCCTTCCTTCCCACTCCTAGCCCTTCCCTATCCCATCGTCACCATAACACATATCTGTGTTGATCAACGTAAAGTAAAGTGTAAAAAATATAATCTATATACTGTATTTAAAACACTAGGCTGATTTTTGTTACATCGATTTTGAGGGAACGACTGAACTGATTGACATTGTAAAGCGTTCTGGCAAAAGCTCTTGGCCTGTAGATTTTTGAAAGCATAGACATTTCTTGCTGTATATTTTTCAATTATTAAAGAAAAATGTAGTATTCTGATTGGCTAATGCACTCGCCAGTACCTCAAGCCCACCTGAACCATGAGAGCGCTGAGCAGCAGGCACAATAGTGGAGGTGGAAGGAGAGTAGGCACGCATGCACAATCGGTATCTTCGTGGACAGGAATAGCCGCCCAGCTGCTGAATATTACACGTTGCATTCAAAATTCATTAAATTTATATGACAATTTGGTGGCTGGTTTAAAATTAAATTCCAAAGCAGCTGGCAATATTCGGTTAGTACTGCTCAATATGGTATAAAGCCCAAGTGGCAAATGGTCATTCATTTAATGTGTGTGAATCTTTTTCTGAAATATATAACAGGTAATGACTAGAGCCCGGATTTCCATGCGCTATCTAATCTCAAAATATGCATGCATTCATGCATTATCATATAGCAAAACATGCACAACAAACTGGAAAATATGCACTATCAAAATTCAGTTCCTTTTGAAACATCGCTAAACAACTAATTTCTCCAAATTATCTTGATGAGAACTCATCCATTTATCTGTCAGCACATTCTTCAGCACAGAAAATGACCTTTATACATCACAAGAAGTGACAGGTGCATAACTAAATAAAGACATTTGGGACAAAGTGAGGTCAAATTGCACGTCTTTGCATTTTCACCACAATATGTTTTTTATACAGGATTTGAATGGATTACTTTGTTCACCTTATCTCTAGCTGCCACAGCTATTACTCTGTGTGATGATTGCAGATGATGATGTCTTCAATAACCACTAAAGATTGAAGCCGTGATAACAAAGACATGTGATGAGTGAGAGTTCCGGGTAGGAAATTCCAGGATAATAATGCTTTATTTTTGCTATTTTGCTTTACGTTGCACCGACACAGATAGGTCTTATTGCGACGATGGGACAGGAAAGGACTAGGAGTGGGAAGGAAGCGGCCGTGGACTTAATTAAGGTACAGCCCCAGCATTTGCCTGTTGTGAAAATGGGAAACCACAGAAAACCATTTTCAGGGCTGCCGACAGTGGGGTTCAAACCCACTATCTCCCGGATGCAAGCTCACAGCTGCGCGCTCCTAACCACACGGCCAACTCGCCTGGTGGATAACAATGGAAGAGGGTTCAGTGCAAAACCAAGGTTTGTAAGGAACTATCTCAGTAATGCGGCATCATAGAAGAGTGATACAAGTTTTTTTTGTTGTTCGTGTGATGTAGACGAAAAATGAGTAGTATTTAGTAATGCAAAATTTACAGTTCACTTCATAGCAATTTATAACTGAGACACCTTATTCCTAATAATTACAGTGATCGACGTGGGGCCTTCTGGCTTACGTCAATGTTTACTCAACCTACAGATAAGAAAGTGCTTAGTTAATTGGTTTTTAGGAGCTCTACTGTATGTACTAACTTTGGATGCCAGGAATACATTCTCTCCACCTCTCAGTAATAGATATATTGTATCACCTGGGAAAGTGGTCCCAAATTCTGAACACCAAAATTCATAAAAGGCACTATCATGCAAATTAATATTATATGTGCACCAAAGTCAGAAGAAAAGTCATATTATGCAATATAAATGTCCAAATATTCGCTATTAAATCCAAAATCTTCAAAATATGCATTATGCATTAATGTTCTCCTAAAAAGGCCAAAGTAGGCAAACATGCAGGGAAAAACAATGGTTATTTAGAATCATTAAGTCATAAAATGAATATTTGCAAAGTTTGAGAAGTGTAACCAGTTTATTTAAAAAACATGCATTTGCCTGGAAATCCAGGCTCGAGTAATGACATTCCATTCCTTCTGGTGGGAAAATCAATCAATCAATCAATCAATCAATCAATCAATCAATCAATCAATCAATCAATCAATCAATCAATCAATCAATCAATCAATCAATCCTGATCTGCATTTAGGGCAGTCACCCAGGTGGCAGATTCCCTATCTGTTGTTTTCCTAGCCTTTTCTTAAATGATTGCAAAGAAATTGGAAATTTATTGAGCATCTCCCTTGGTAAGTTGTTCCAATCCCTAACTCCCCTTCCTATTAACGAATATTTGCCCCAGTTTGTCCTCTTGAATTCCAACTTTACCTTCATATTGTGATCTTTCTTACTTTTAAAGACACCACTTAAACTTATCCGTCTACTGATGTCATTCCACTGTACTGACAGCTTGGTACATACCACTTAGTTGAGCAGGTCGTTTCCTTTCTCCAATGTCTTCCCAGCCCAAACTTTGCAACATTTTTCTAATGCTACTCTTTAGTCGGAAATCACCCAGAACAGATCGAGCTGCTTTCTTTTGGATTTTTTCCAGTTCTTGAATCAAGTAATCCTGGTGAGGGTCCCATACACTGGAACCATACTCTAGTTGGGGTCTTACCAGAGACTTATATGTCCTCTCCTTTACATCCTTACTACAACCCCTGAATACCCTTATAACCACGTGCAGAGATCTGTACCCTTTATTTACAGTCATATTTATGTGATTACCCCAATGAAGATCTTTCCTTATATTAACACCTAGATACTTACAATGATCTCCAAAAGGAACTTTCACCCCATCAACACAGTAATTAAAACTGAGAGGACTTTTCCTATTTGTGAAACTCACAACCTGACTTTTAACCTCGTTTAACATCATACCATTGCCTACTGTCCATCTCACAACGTTATCGAGGTCATTTTGCAGTTGCTCACAATCTTGAAACTTATTTATTGCTCTGTACAGAATAACATCATCTGCAAACAGCCTTATCTCTGATTCCACTTCTTTACACATATCATTGGTATATATAAGAAAACACAAAGGTCCAATAATACTGCCTTGAGGAATTCCCCTCTTAATTATTACAGGGAGAGATGAAGCTTTGCCTACTCTAATTCTATGAGTTCTATTTTCTAGAAACATAGCCACCCATTCAGTCAGTCACTCTTTTGTCAAGTCCAATTGCACTCATTTTTGCCAGTAGTCTCCCATGATCTACCCTATTGAATGCCTTAGATAGGTCAATCACAATACAGTCCATTTGACCTCCTGAATTCAGGATGTCTGCTATATCTTGCTGAAACCTACAAGTTGAGCTTCAGTGGAATAACCATTCCTAAACCCAATCTGCCTCCTATCAAACCAGTTATTAATTTTGCAAACATCTATATATATATATAAAATAAGAGTTTTGTCTGTACATTGCTCAGAATTTGTAAAGAATGTTATCAGTATCAGTCATGTCCACAGTAACAAGGAAATGCACTTTTTATTTTTCTGTAATTTCTGTCTGTCTGTCTGTCTGTCTGTCTGTCTGTCTGTCTGTCTGTCTGTATGTACACGCATCATGAGAAAATGGCTGAAGAGAATTCAATGAAAATCCATGGTATGTAAAGTTGGAGGATGAGCCACTACAATCTAGGCTATAAATCATGGTATTGACGTTGAGTGAAATGGTAGTTTAGGGCAAGGCCTCAAAATTAATTCTCAAATATTTATATTATTAGTATCCTACCAATAATTACTAAATATCTAAAGTTATACAGAATTAAATTTCTGATCATTTATGTCATACATTTTTACTGTACCGGCTATAATAACACAGATATTCATGAATTAGTATTTTTGTTGCTAAGTCCATATCAATGCCGAGCCGCGAGAAAATGGGTTAACAGGATTTAATAAAAATTAGTATATATATATATATATATGGTTCATACATTTTCTGATACTGCTGGTACATAACTCACTGGTTCATCATAGTATTCCAGCTATTCGATCCCTACACAGACGCACTGTTTTGAATGAGCATTGTGCATACTTTAGGCAGAGGCTCACTTGATGCATGATAATAGTAGTAGTTGTAGTATGACCTGGTCTAGAATTACAATTTATGCCTATTCCAAATTATAGCACCTCAATTCACTAAATAACTCAAAATTCAATCCTGAAAAGAGCCGTTTCTTAAGAAGAGCTTCTTCCTCTTCACTTTTATTAAATTCTACATTAATTTTATTCCAAATTAGCAGTGAAGAGAGGGTTTCTCCTCTGGCTTTGAGGAAAAATTTGCTTCCAAGTCAGATGGCTTTTTCCGCCACCAGTGTAGTTTGAGATTTTCTGACTCATTGGGTACGGTACTCCAAGGAAACAGATTAGTAAAATGGCATAGCTTTTGCCCTGGGAATCTCCACTATTCGACCCCCCCCCCCCCTGCCAAAAAAAGACGAAGAGTGTTCACGGATCACGGCTGTCTGTGGCTTGGTCATTCCAGCTCTGGAACTTTGGACTGTTAGATTGGCAACGTAGTACTGTTTGTTAAAAGTGAGAAGTGTGATTTTTCATTTGATTGAGTATTTCATATGAAAGCATTGCTTTTAATCGCGCCATTCCTACTGATGTCATTGTAATGACCTATGTTCATTTCACTTGGGAAAACCACTAAGACAGTCTTTCTGAGGATGTAAATAGGCAGGTGGAGAGTGAGTGTCTGCCATTATAATGAAAACTCACCAACCTGATTGTGATTGATGATAGGCAAATAGGCCTACCATTACAATGAAAATTCCATAACCCAGTTTGTATATGAGAAAAGACGTTTGGTGAATTCCCCGTCCCATTTCTAGTGTAACGTTAAGAGCTATGCAATTTAATACAATCTTGCTCAGAACGTGTACTCTACCTAACTTAGAATTCTGTACGCAATGTAGAATTTCGTAGCGAAGCATGGGTACATCGGCTAGTATCTAATATACTCAGAAAGAATGCTTTCCCAAAGCTTACATGCAATGCATGTCAAACTGACTGGCCTGTAATTTTCAGCTTTATATCTATCACCCTTTCCTTTATACACAGGGGCTACTGTAACAACTCTCCATTCATTTGTTAGAGCTCGTTCATGCAATCAATTATCAAATATGTACTTCAGATATGGTACTATATCCCAACCCATTGTCTTCAGTATATCCCCAGAAACCTTATCAATTCCAGCTGCTTTTCCAGTTTTCAACTTTTGTATCTTACTGTAAATGTCATTGCTGTTATAGGTAAATTTTAATACTTCTTTAGTATTAGTCACCTCCTCTATCTGGACATTATCCTTGTAACCAACAATCTTTACATACTGCTGACTGAATACTTCTGCCTTTTGAAGATCCTCGCAAACACACTCTCCTCGTTCATTAATGATTCCTGGAATGTCCTTCTTGGAACCTCTTTCTGCCTTAAAGTACCTATACATACCCTTCCTTTTCTCACCAAAATTTGTATGACCGCCAATTATGCTTGTCATCATGTTATCCTTAGCTGACTTCTTTGCTAGATTCAATTTCCTAGTTAGTTCCTTCAATTTCTCCTTACTTCTACAGCTATTTCTAACTCTATTTCTTTCCAACCTGCACCTCCTTCTTAGTCTCTTTATTTCTCTGTTATATAATATAGTGGATCTTTAACATTCCTTACCACCTTTAAAGGTACAAACCTTTTTTCACATACCTCAACAATTGCTTTAACCCCACCCCAGAGTCTGTTTACATTTTTATTTACCGTTTTCCACCGATCATAGTTAATTTTTTAAACTCCCTCATGCCTGTTTTATCAGCCATATGGTACTGCCTAATAGTCCTAATTTTAATACCTTCCTTTCTTTAACATTTGTTCTTTACTACCATAAAAACAGCTTTGTGATCACTAGAGCCCGGATTTCCATGCAAATGCATGTTTTTAAATAAGCTGGTTACACTTCCAAAACCTTGCCAATATTTGTTTTATGGCTTAACAATTCCAAATAATCATTTGCTTTCCCTGCACGTTTGCATGTTTTGGCTCTTTTAGAAGAAAATTAATGCATAATGCATATTTAGAAGATATTTGGATTTAATAGTGAATATTTGGTTGTTTACCGTTTATATCTATCACCCTTTCCTTTATACACAGGGGCTACTGTAACAACTCTCCATTCATTTGTTAGAGCTCGTTCATGCAATCAATTATCAAATATGTACTTCAGATATGGTACTATATCCCAATCC
Organism: Anabrus simplex; assembly: GCF_040414725.1. Taxonomy (NCBI): domain Eukaryota; kingdom Metazoa; phylum Arthropoda; class Insecta; order Orthoptera; family Tettigoniidae; genus Anabrus; species Anabrus simplex. The sequence continues at coordinate 82,311,039 of NC_090267.1, read as the reverse complement.
CACGTATACCAGCAGTTCGGTCTCCTGAAAACATCGCTGCTCTGAGAGTCACCATGCAGCACAGCCCGGCGAGCTTCAAAAGAAAGTCGAATATCGCGCCATTCAGTTCAAAGAATGCTACACGGTAACCTTCAATTGTACCCATACAAAATTACTGTAGTACACAATGGAAATTTTGAGTTGTATTTCAAACTAGGTAGGCACCAGCAAGGAACACCATCTTTTGCTTATACAAAAAATTTGAATAACAAGGCAGTGTAAAGGAAGAAAAGCGACCACGTATACCAGCAGTTCGGTCTCCTGAAAACATCGCTGCTCTGAGAGTCACCATGCAGCACAGCCCGGCGAGCTTCAAAAGAAAGTCGAATATCGCGCCATTCAGTTCAAAGAATGCTACACGGTAACCTTCAATTGTACCCATACAAAATTACTGTAGTACACAAACTAACGGATCTTCACAGGCAGAAGAGATTGCAGTACGCCGTATGGACTCAAGATAAAGATGAAGTACTGTTTAACACTTGGTTCTCTGATGAAGCCTATTTTCATCTCAATGGAGCAGTTAATAAACAAAATGACTGAGCTTGATAGCTGCAGTCGCTTAAGTGCGGCCAGTATCCAGTAATCGGGAGATAGTGGGTTCGAGCCCCACTGTCGGCAGCCCTGAAGATGGTTTTCCGTGGTTTCCCATTTTCACACCAGGCAAATGCCAGGGCTGTACCTTAATTAAGGCCACGGCCGCTTCCTTCCTCTTCCTAGACCTTTCCTATCCCATCGTCGCCATAAGACATATCTGTGTCGGTGCGACGTTAAGCAAAATAGCAAAAACAAAAACAAAAAATGTGCATTTTTGTGCTACAGGAAAACCAGTCATTCATGAAAAACCATGTATGGATAAAGAATGAATGTGTGCATTGCTCTGTCAAGTCATGGGTTAAATTGTCTCCAGTCAGACACTTAATGCATGGCGATACAGGGAGATAATGGAGAATGAATTCATGCCTCAACTTTTTGCTACAGAACTCCCTCTTCATATGCAGTGGTTTATGCAAAATGGTGCAATACCTCACACAGCTAACAATGTTCTTGAGTTTTTGAGGGGAGTATTTGGTGATCGTGAAATGTCTCATCGTTACCCACAGTACAACAATAATGCCGGATTCTTCTGTCCTCTTTTAAGCCCAAATTTAAATCCTTGTCATTTATTTTTATGGGGCTATTTTGACTCGTTGGCTGAATGGTCACCATTCTGGCCTTCGGTTTAGAGGGTCCCGGGTTCAATTCCCGGCCGGGTTGAGGATTTTAACCTTAATTGGTTAATTCCAGTGGCCTGGGGGCTGGGTGTTTGTGCTGTCCCCAACATCTCTGCAACTCACACATCACACATAACAGTATCCTCCACCACAATAACACGCAGTTACCTACAAATGGCAGATGCCGCCCACCCTCATTGGAGGGTCTGCCTTACAAGGGCTGCACTCAGCTAGAAATAGCCACACAAAATTATTATGGGGCTATTTGAAAGAAAAACTCTTTGCTTCAAGACCTCAAGGCCGCATGGAAGTTGTGTGCTGGGATTGTATAGCTCTGCAGTGAAATTCGTGAAGACCTGTGCCGCAAAGTTGTCAGAAACATTTGTACTCATCTCAAAGGTTGTCCACTGCAGTGGAGGCCACATTGAACATGTGATATAGTGAAATGTATTTCCAGGTTCCAAGCTACCTATGTCTAAAATTTTATTAGTGTTCTGTGAAAAATGAAGTTGTTATTCTAAAATTAAATGTGTTAACTATTTGTGCACCACCCTGTATAATGTTAATGTTAACTTGCATGATAGTACCTTTTATGAATGTTGGTTTGCAGATTTGGGACCATTTTTCTACGTTACACAGTATGTCTATTACTGAGAGATGGAGAGAATGCATTCCTGGCATCCTATGTGACAACCAAAGTTAGTATATATGGTAGAGTCCTATAGTCCAATTAAGCAAGCACTTTCATATCTGTTGCTTGAGTAAACTTTGCCATAACCCGGAAGTCCCCACATCGATCTTTGTAATTCTTAGGAATGAGGTGTCCCAGTTACACATTGCTATAAATTGAACCTTATTATGCATTGCTCATTGACGGCTCATTTGTTCTTCTATGTTAGACGAACAAAACAAAACTTTTATCACACTTTTGTGACACCGCGTTACTGAGATAGCAGCTTACAAACCTTGGTTTTACACCGAACCCTCTTCCGTTGTTATCCTGGAATTTCCTACCTAGAACTCTCATCACACGTCTTTGTTATCGCAGCAGGCAATTGTTACCAGTTATTGAGGACATTTAAAATGTCTGCAATCATCGCACAGAGAAGTAGCTGCGGCAGCTAGAGATAAGCTGAACAAAGTCATCCGTTCAAACTCTGACTTTGAATTTGTCAAACTATATAAGATGTATTGTGGTGAAAATGCAAAAGATATACAATTTGACCTCACTTTGTCCCAAATGTCTTTATTTAAGTATGCACCTGTCACTTCTTGTAATGTAGAAATATCATTTTCTGTGTTTAAGGATATGTTGACAGATAAACTTATGAGCTTAAATCAAGACACTTTGGAAAAATTACGGTAGTTGTTGTACAATGTTTCAAAAGGAACTGGAATTTTGTAGTGCATATTTTCCAGTTTACTATGCATGTTTTGCCATATGATAGTGCATGATTGCATGCATATTTTGACATTTGATAGTGCATGGAAATCCGGGCTCTAGTGATCACGAATACCATCTATTACTTCTGTTTCTTTATAGAGCTCGTCTGGTTTTACCACCACCACATCCAGAATATTCTTCCCTCTGGTTGGTTCCATCACCTTCTGAATCAGATGCCCTTCCCATATTAACTTATTTGCCATTTGTTGGTCATGCTTCCAGTCGTTCGCATTACCTTCGCAATTGACATTTGGTAAATTGAGATCACCCACTACAATCACGTTCCTTTCCTCATCGTTTCCTATATAGCTGATTATCTTATCAAATAATTCTGAATCAACGTCAGCGCTACCCTTTCCCGGTCTGTACACTCCAAAGACATCAAGTTGCCTATTATCTTTAGAGATTATTGTTCTTCAGAGAGTTTTTTTTTTTTTTTTTTTGCTAGTTGTTTTACGTCGCACCGACTCAGATAGGTCTTACGGTGACGATTTTGGGAGAGATTTCATAAAGTTGTGGCTCTTGTGCAACATGCTTATTGCCAAACAATTATTTATTTACAATTGTGTTAAATAATCCCCTCTTTGAACCTTTTTCAAAATACGCCACTTAACTGACATAAATATATGTGGGCAAAACCACAAAAAGAAAGGAATTTGCTGATTTTCTTTGTAAGATATCGGTAGCGGTGTGTACCCCTCTGTAGATGATATATCCAATGTTATTGAACTACCAGCCAGAATTTTAACACATGATGATATCGTAATTGAAATTTATAGCAAATCATTCACTTTTGCGAAAGATATCATTTTTCGTATCATGTGTGATTAGCTTCATTTTTTCTGTATTGGTGGTTTACGACTCACAGTTACATAGTTTTCTAATGTTCCCACCTAATCAATACTTTATGTGTTGTAAAATTTATTTATTTACATCTAAATTTCAATACTAGTTTCGATCCATGGATCATCTTCAGTTGCTTACACTAACAATTAAAATAGTACGTCACAATTATTAGAAACCACTTTCTTTGAGTTTGTCATACATTATGGACTAAAAATCTAATAACCGTTCATGTTTCATTTCACTAGCATATCACTATTAGTTAAATTAAAACACTCTTTTCAAACTTTTACAAATTCACTGCCTTAAAATCTAGTAACTAGTTTGTTTGGTTTATTACACTAATGATTAAAAGAGTACATTCACAATCATTAGAAACCGTTTTCTTTGAATTATTCTTATATATACAGTCTTAAAATCTAATAAAAGTCTGTTCATTTCATTGATGTATATCTATATCTTTCAGCATTTAAGAGCAGTTTTAATTTCTGTTAGCTTGTAGGAATAAAACCAAAATACTTTCTAATAAGGATTCAGTTTTAACTAAATACATGTTGTTACATGAGATACATTTCATCTTCGGTTCCATATTTACTCAATGTAGTTAAAAATTCTTAGCAAGAATTTACATATGTTGTCCACTTCTTCAATACAAAAATATACACCACTTAAGGATTAAATGACCTGTTCAAAGGACATGTTTTGACCTATGTTAAGGTCATCTTCAGCTTTTAAGACAAATCATAAGACATACACAGGAAAAACATTACGTTCATATGAATAAAACTAATTAGAAAGAATTTTACATATGCAGCGAAAACTTAATTTTATGAGAAAGAAAGTACAAAATATTTGACATTGTTTTAAAATCTTGCTGTGATTGAAATTGTTGATGATTTGACTAAAACTAACACTCTAGTCGAATAAAAAGTATTTAGCTGAAAGAGTATCATTTAATATTAGTGGATTATTTACAATGGAAATGTGTGATATGACTCATCATCAATGTCTTAACAGAATGTGAAATTTAAATTCCATTTTTTCTTCAGTGAAGAATAAGAATATTGAGCAGATATCTGGAAAAAAAAAAAAGAAAAAAAAAAAAAAACACCACCAAGTGTGAGAACAAGAAAACTTGAATAAAAAGAGTAAATAAATTAAAATGCCATAACACGTTCTCACTATCTCCTTCAGCCCTGTGGATAAGTTGTCGAGGTTGGGTTGATGTTGACCTTAACACTGACTGGGACTGCTCAAACATGATGTTCACTAGGGGAAACGGCGGCTGAGGAGAGGGAGGATGACTTGAAGGATGAGAAGCCGCATGTACATTGTGTATTGCAGCAGACTTGCTTGTTTGCTGATTAAGATCTCTTTCAATTATTACATCAACAAGAATATTAGCCTTTTCCTGAATTTCATTGAAATTGTGAATGAGATTAGATTTGCGATTTTACTGGGCGTGTTGGCTGTGCGGTTAGGGGCGCACGGTTGTGAGTTTGCATCTGGGAGATGGTGGGTTCGAATCCCACTGTTGGCAGCACTGAAGAAGGTTTTCCGTGGTTTTCCATTTTTACACCAGGCAAATGCTTCCTTCCAACTCCTAGGTCTTTCCTATCCCATCGTCGCTATAAGACCTATCTGTGTTGGTGCGACGTAAAGCCACTAACAAACAAAAAAAAATTGTGATTGAGATTTATGTGAATATTTTCCAGAATGTATAATGAAGTTCCATTATTGGCTATGTTCAGGATCTCTAAATTTTTATCTAAAGAAGAGAATGAGTGATTACAATCCTTCGTGTGTTCACTGATAATGGAAAACTTCCTACATTTAACTGCATTAAAATGTTCTTTATACTGGACTACAAAATTCCTCCCAGTCTGTCCAATGTAGCTGGTATCATATCGATTACACCTTATATTTATTAGAGTTATTAAGAGTATTTGTGTTACAAGTTAGTTTGGAGGTGGTGTTATTGGTTCTGAAAGCAATATTGAAGTTTGGTTTTTTAAAGATATTTTCAGATTTGGTACAGATAATTATTATTAAAAGTAAAGGTAAAAAAATATTTTTTTCTCGCTCTTTTCTGTTATGAGCATGTTAAGAAGTTTACTCTTTATCTCATTAAAAGTTCTGTCAGTAAATTACTATAGAAACCATTATTCCATACTAAGGTATAAAATAATGATGTTGATCTGTTTCTTGTAAGCCTTCTTAGACATGGGGATTTTCAGTGTTATATGTCATCATCATCATTTTCCCATTTGCAGCTGACAGCGGGTGGGAGTAAATATGATTCCTCTCCACTTTTTTCCGAGTTTGGACCATATTTGCTAACATTTTAGAATATGCATTTTATGACCTACTGCCAGGTATTAACTATTCCACTCCTACACGGTGACCACTTCCTTTCTCAGAGTTACATGTATCATGCTATAAAAAGTGGCCTTTGTATGGATACTGGGGTGGAATGAATTCTGTCTGATAGGATTTATTGTCTGATTGGGCTTCTAAAGATTTCAAACTTAAGATGGTTGTCACTTCTCCTAATTTTTAGATTTTAAAAAATTAGTGTTCTATCTGTTTCTGAATCGATTGTAAATTTTATATAAGGGTTACAAGTATTAAGTTTTCCAAGGAGGATCAACAAGTGGATAGAGGAAAATGACAACCATGCTGATCAAAGTCATAAGCTGTATAATAATAAAAAGAAGGAAATTCATACTGACCCGATATTAGTCTAAGGAAGCAAAGGGCCATAAGAGGAAATTCAGAAATGAAAGGAAATGGAAGGATGAATGAGGAGTCATTTTCCCTAGGTCAGCTCAGCAACATTTTATTTTGCAATTGAATAAACACTTCTTCCAAGGAAAGTGTGCCGATAGGGGCAAAGTATACTGTAAACATACATTTTCATTATACTGTCTTTCCTTCCTTCCTTCCTTCCTTCCTTCCTTCCTTCCTTCCTTCCTTCCTTCCTTCCTTCCTTCTGTCCTCCCTCCCTCACTATTTACTTGATCTGTTGACAGTAAGCTCTCATTCTCTTGTTTCAGGAGGAGCTCTCGTCATCATTCCCAACTATACTGGAGACTGTCTTAACTTTGGGCTGGCTGTGATGCAAGCAAGAAATGAAGGATTGAAGGCAAGTCGTTTCTCTTTCTCTTACTACAGAAACAGTTTTATCAATTCTGTTGGCAGTATGATGTATAATTCAAGTTAAATTTGGAAGTAACTTATCAAATTCAAGCTTGAGGGAAGTTCTAACAAGCATTTTGAGACCTAGGTACCAAAAAATATCACTGAAATACAAGAGAGCCATCTACCAAACCTATTACATACTGATTCCAACATATGGGTGTGAAACTTGGATGATGAGGTCACAAAAGGTGAACAGGATACAGATGAGATTTATTCAGAGTAGGGTCAGAAAAATCAGAATGTGTGTTGGGTAATCAGCCCGAAGGCTGGTTTGATCCTCCACAGCTCCACCAAGAGCTGTCATAGATAGCCTAGGCATCACTGAAGAGGCATACTAGGGAAATGAGGAGTGATGTAGTTTCCCATTGCTTTCCTAACTGGACCAGAAGTTGCTGTTACATAACAGTCTGCCAAGCCCACTGAAATGCACGCACCAACCAAACCTATGAGCGATATTTTCACACCAGCGACTCGCTGCATAACGAATGGTATTACTAACATCGCTCATACCTCAGTCACTTTCATATTGTCAAAGCCAAGGTTGAGACCGAGACAAGTCAATGAAAGTTGTTCTAGCCTACACCAGAAGACATAGTGCACTGTAAACACTACATCCTGCCAGCAAAGGCATAGAATATGAAATGCAAAAATTAGATACATTATTCAAGTTAGTAGATTGCAGGACACCATAGTGTGGTGTGGGTACAAACAGATTACCAATGAGGCCTGTTGCCTTATCATGGAATATCTGCAGCATACACCTGTGGAGAAGCTATACTGCCTTGCTAGATTTGCACCTACTTACATTCAACTAGACATAGTGTCGAGAAAAAAGATGAAGAAGACATTGACATCTGAAGCCCACTCTCTCTATGGCTATCAGACAGCACGACCAAGGCTGAAATGGAGGAAAAATTTCCTCAAGTCTACATACTGTAATCTTTAACAGGTACACCTCATTGAGCCCAAACTGATAATTGGCATGCAAGGTACGAGAATAAAATAGATTGGCTCAACCTAAATGAGACCTTTCCTTCTGGCCATACAGAGAATTGTCAACATGGAAGTCGTTCAGCAGGCTATGTTTGGTTGTTATGAAGTGAAAGCAGCTTGATTTGTTCTGGGTGATTTCCAACAAAAGAGTAGCGTTACAAAAATGTTGCAAACTTTGGGCTGGGAAGACTTGGGAGACAGGAGATGAGCTGCTTGACTAAGTGGTATGTTCCGAGCTGTCTAGGGAGAGATGGTGTGGAATGACATTAGTAGATGGATAATTTTGAGTGGTGTTTTTAAAAGTAGAAAGAGATTGCAACATGAAGGTAAAGTTGGAATTCAAGAGGGCAAATTGGGGCAAATATTCATTTATAGGAAAAGGAGTTAGGGATTGGAATATTTTACCAAGGAAAATGTTCAATAAATTTCCAAATTCTTTGCAATTATTTAAGAAATTGTTAGGTAAACAACAGATAGGGAATCTGCCACTTGGGCAACTGCCCTAAATGAAGATCAGTGGTGACATAGATAAGAGGGTATGGAGCCAAGCAGACGTCATCTTACCTGTTTCAGTTCAGACTGTGTCCCTCTACATGTTCACTGAAAGACCTCCTAGATGCAACGCCAAATGCACTGAATGTTGCAAACGTTTGGAGAGAGAGAGAGAGAAGGAAGGAAGGAAGGAAGGAAGGAAGGAAGGAAGGAAAATGTTTCATTTACAACGTGAAGACAAGAGACTAAGAGGAAAGTTTAGAGATACGATGAGAGGTGGAGACTGACACACCACTGAACCTGAAGAGAGATACAAGGATAGAAATTGGTGGTGGAGCTTTGTACATGCTTCATCATGAGGACAGGTTTCAATACTCATCTAGAGAGAACTTCAATTTGATGGATGTGTTGCTGAAGTATTAACAAAGGCAGTAACTGAGTGGTATCCAAGAGATGGACAACAGAGAAAAGGACGTCCATTGTCCTTGACCTTTAAAAAGCACAATGTGGTAATGTTTATCATTTTGAGAAATCCCCTCAAACAATTTCTACCCAGTGCTGGATTGAAATATGGTGAGAATGCTTCATGCCATAACAATGTGTCAAGAAGAACCAGAGCTAAATATATTACCATTTTAAAAATCAATGGTAAGTAAAGACCAGAATTGTGAACATAAATATATTAAATGTGAACCAATGTTATTAATTACAGCTAAATACTATATGCATTTTAATCATATATTTATTACAGTATTAGTCATCATCACCATCATCATCATCATCATCCTTGAACCGTCTCCAGTCGCCCGGGTGCAGTAGAAGAGCATTCTCCATCGTTGTCTATTCAGGTACATTTCTTCCTTCTCAAGTTGGTGCCATTCCACTCCTCTTCCTTCTTGGTCCTGCTATTTCCTTGGTCTGTCTCTAGGTCTTTTGCCTTCCAGTTCCTTTTCTATCCATTTTCTTGCTGTTCTCATTTGATCCATCCTTTTTACATGGCCATACCATTTGAGTCTTGATGTTCTTACACTTTGACTTTGTGACTGACTTACTTGTGTATTATGACAGATTTCTTCATTCTGGATCTTATCTTTTCTTGTCTTCTGTAGCATTGACCTCAGGAATTTCATTTCTGCAGCGTGAAGTCTGCTACTATCTCTAATGTTGATCGTGTAGGTTTCAAGGGCATATGTACAGTACGCGAACCTTTTCTTGAGCCCTGAGCTCCATAGTACTGAATGGGAACTAGGGCTCAAGAAAGGTTCACGTACTATAGTTATTGGGATGAAATATACCTGATAAAGGGTTCTCTTGTCTGACTTGTTGGCTTTGGTACTGGCCTTTGGTTCAGAGGGTGCCGGGTTTGGTTCCCTGCTGGGTCGGGGATTTTAACCTTCATTGGTTAATTCCAATGGCTCAGGGGCTGAGTATTGTGCTGTCCCCAACATCCCTGCAACTCACACACCACACATAACACTGTCCTTCACCACAATAATACGCACTTACCTGCACATGGCAGATGCCGCCCACCCTCATCGAAGCATCTGCCTTACGAGGGCTACACCTGGCTAGAAATAGCCACACAAAATTATAATTATTATAAGGGTTCTCTTTATACTTAAAGGTATTTGGTTATCCCATAGAAGAGACCTAACTTGGTGACAAAATTGTGCTCCTTTTTGGACTTCAGCAAAGGACTTTGCATCAGTAGTTACAATACTACCTAGATATTGAAAATGGTTTATGTTTTCTATGTTTTCTAGTTTGTCCCTGTCCACTTGGATGTTAACCTGTAGGACTTCCCTGCTGACTAACATCACTACTGTACAGTATTAGTATCACTACTTCATTTTTAAATGCCTATCCCTTTCCAGAGACTTTCTTCTAAACATTGGTCACTTAATACAGATTTTAAGTTATATATAGAGAGAGACAGGAACATGAAAATGAACTCATAATAGGATGAACATAATGGCAGGTTGGTGTGGGAAAAAGGAGCAGTAGAAAATGTAGACAAGGACAAACATGAAAACACAAAAGGACAAGTACAATCTCCACTTCTTCATACACTGCCATCTTCAAATAGATGGACTCCCCCTCATCAAATCCAGTTCTGCTACATTCAACTCTTCTCAGCCCTAATAAGCTCGTTCCTGCTTCCCAACTTTATCAGGGGGCGGTGGCCTTCAGCACTCAGTGAGTGGCCATCTCAACATATCTTTAGTCTTGATGCAAAACTGTGGGATAAGGCTAGTTGCTTTATGTCGCACCGACACAGATAGGTCTTATGGCGACGATAGGATAGGAAAGGCCTAGGAGTTGAAAGGAAGCAGCCGTGGCCTTAATTAAGGTACAGCCCCAGCATTTGCCTGGTGTGAAAATGGGAAACCACGGAAAACCATCTTCAGGGCTGCCGACAGTCGGATTCGAACCCACTATCTCCCAGGTGCAAGCTCACAGCCGCGTGCCCCTGACTGCACGGCCAACTTGCTCAGTATGGGATAAGGAGAAAGCCAGTTAAATACAGTAAAAGGGAGGATACATAAGATCAAGACAAATTGAGGTGTTAAAAGATTAGGAACACAGGAGAAACAAAAAAGGAGAAAAAGATCCCTTTGGGATAATCTAAGTATTGGAAAGGAACAAACAAGTGTGAAATCAGTTTATATATAGAGAGACAGGAACATGAAATCAGACACATGTATTTGTATTTATTTCGTGTTTCTTCCCTTTTCCTGTATTTATCCTGCTTTCTTTCTTTTCATATATTTTTGCTTTTTTTGTCACACTGACACAGATAGGTTTTATGGCGACAATGGGATAGGAAAGGGCTAGGAGTCAAAAGGAAGCAGCCATGGCCTTAATTAAGGTACAGCCCCAGTTTGTTTGGTGTGAAAATGGGGAACCACGAAAAACCATTTTCAGAGTTGCTGACTGTGGAGTTCGTCTTCACTTTTTCTCGATTGGAAGCTCACAGCTGTTCGACCATAACCGCATGGCCATCTAGCTCGGTCCCCGGCTTTCTTCTTAACCTACACTTCCTACATCAAGACAAAAGATCTGTCAAGATGGCCCTTTAATGTGTTATGAAGCTGGAAGTAGAAATAAACTTGTTGTGGACTGAGAAGAGGCAGATGTAGTAGAATTGCGATTGATGAGAAGAAAGTCTTTTTATTTGAAGATGGTAGTGTGTGAAGACATGAAAATTGTCTTTGTCCTTTTGTATTTTCATATTTGTCCTGGTCTCTTTCTATTTTAATTTAACTTAATTTTGCACAATGTGTGTAAGTAGAGTAGGATACATAATCTTAAATCTAAAGCACTTTCACAGAATTTTGTCAGAAACATTTCTCTGCACATACATGTTATTGCGTGATATCCGTCATATGGTTTATCACAAAGTTTGCATGTGCATAGTTCATCCGGTTGATGGTAGATGTCTCTTGTTCAGATACGGTGGTGAAAACCATGAACTGCAAAGCACGTCGTCATGTGTCTTAGTGTGTAATTGTCTCTTTTTTTACTGCACCCTTTTACCTCACTGACATGCCATTGCGTTTGTCCTATTATCTGTTAATTTTCATGTTCCTGTCTGTCTATATAACTTCATTAGACACTTATTTTTTTCCTTTAGAGCAATGCATACAGAAACATTCACACAAATAAGTGAGTGAGCCTATATGGAGTATATGTGGGGATCCATGTGTAGAATTATTTGACCCTGTACAAGAGATCCTATGAATAATTATGTAAATAATACTTCTACGTAAATACAGTGATTGTATACACTACAGTGGCGTGCACTGAACCCCATCTAGCCCAGCGCTGCTGGGGTAAAGAACTTTATATTAACATTTTCTAAATATTTCTTAGAATGCTTTTCCTTCTTCTTCTTCTTCTTTTATGACCACATAGGATCACTTTAGTCAGTCCGTCGTTCAGGTCTCTTTGAAGGGATTGTTCGGGCTTTGCGGTCCTCCCAGTACTTCTTCAGACGCTCCGATCTTCGTGCCCTTTCCTCAGTTGAAAATGTGCGTGTTGTTGGTTTGTTTTGTGTAAGGGTAAAGCGGAGGTTTGTATTCTTGAGTTTTGTATTCAATTTTATCTTATTTTTGGTGTCTTCTGTTGTAAGGCCTATTTCCTTCAGATCCTCTCTTACTTCTCTGATCCATTTACATCCTGTTGTGGTATTTTTTGAGACGAGATTGTGTTGTACTAGTTGTTTCAGAAGTCTCGAGTCCTGCATCCTCATGATATGTCCAAAGAATCCCAGTCTCCTCTTACGCATAGTATCTGTAATGGGTTCTAGCTCTTTGTACACGACTTTGTTAGGTATTAACCGCCACTGTCCATCTTTCTGATATTTTTTGTTGATACAGGTTCTTCCAATCCTCCTTTCAATTTTCTGAAGTCTGTCAGTCTTTGATTGTTTATTCAGGTAAAAGAGTGTTTCTGCTGCATATGTAGCTTCCGGTTTTATAACTGTGTTGTAGTGTTTTATTTTTGTATTTATTGATAGACATTTCTTTTTGTAGATATCCCATGTTAATTTTTGTGCTTTAGCTAATCTATTTGTTCTTACTTGGATTGAGATTTTTTCATTTAAGTTATGTGTTATTACTTCTCCAAGATATTTAAACTGAGTTACTATTTTGATTTTATTACCATTTATGGTGACTTCTTTTAGCTGTGTTGGTTTTTGGGGCATAATTTCTGTTTTTTCAAATGATATTTTGAGGCCAATTTTATTTGCAATGTTTTGAAGTTCTGATATCTGGGTTTTTGCTTCTTTTATGTCCACTGCTAGTAATGCAAAATCGTCAGCAAAACCCAGGCAATTTGTTTTTATAATGTTAAAAAAAAAAAAAAAATGCGCACCGGGCTGAGTGGCTCAGACGGTTAAGGCGCTGGCCTTCTGGCCCCAACTTGGCAGGTTCGATCCTGGCTCAGTCCGGTGGTATTTGAAGGTGCTCAAATACATCAGCCTCATGTCGGTAGATTTTTGGCACGTAAAAGAACTCCTGTGGGACTAAATTCCGGCACCTCGGCGTCTCCGAAAACCGTAAAAGAGTAGTTAGTGGGACGTAAAACAAATAACATTATTATTATTATTATTATTATTATTATTATTATTATTATTAAAAAATTGCGAACATTGAAGCCAAGCCAAGTACAGCTGTCTCGACAATCCGCTCGCACTACCGCAGTTCAGCTCCTCCAGTGATCTGGGTTTCCTTGCTGGCGCAAAAGAGAGCTACCCCAGCAAAATTTAAAGTTGCTTAGGTGACGCATGCACTTGAAACTTCCTTGTCCTGGGAGGATGGCAGCTGTAGGCCCTCCCCCGACAACAATTTACGGCGACAGGCCAGCTAGCTTAAGTTAGGTAATGTTAGTTTTAATACTTGGCACTCATAGTCTTCAGCGCCACACACTAGAGTCTGCAAGAAAAATATCAACATTTTAACAGTATAGCCACTTGCACATCGTCTTGCTATAAAAATAGAGCCAGAATATGAAATCAATTGTAATATAGTCTTGGGTTTCGGCATGTATACAGTTGTTACAAGCAATTCATTGATGCCACATGTAGAGAATGGGTTCTGATAGCTGCAGAAAAATATTTAGGTTGCCCAGCATGAAAACAGACTTAAGCGCGAAGTAAAAGAATGTTGTATTTGGTTGTCTATGATGGTGGTATATAGTGCATTTTTGCAGTATTCCTCGTGGATTATAGGTGAAGGTTTCACGAGTTCTGTGGCATTCTTCATGAATATAATGTGTGTTATACGTCATGACAAATATTTTCCCTTGTTTGTCATTTTGATGCACGTACACTCGGTATGCGAGTGAAACTATAAAACTTCAGCGACGGTAAGATACCAGTTTCATTTTGCTGATTAGTTTAGATTGGGCTTTTTAAGTAAAAAGCAAATAGTTAGTCCCAGTGTATTTTTGTGAAAACCATGACTGTACTATCACGAAGCGTCACCGGATGAAACTGTAAGTACATTGTTTAAAATCTGCTATAGATAAAGTTATGATGGTGTCGTCACTGCCGTGAATATCAATTTGGAAGTATGTGCGAGCGTGTGGTTGAAAATATTCTTGAAAGATCTTTTTTAGCTAGACCTTTCCACAAAAAACGCAGCCTTATAAACTGGTAATGTTGACTTTGGAGAGTGTAGTGGGGCTACGATTGTTTATATTTTAAAAACTTATTTGCAGCACATTTTGAGACCTACAATTGTAATTATTTAATACTGCAATTTAAGTGGGGATAGAGGCACCATAGCATACGTGGGAACATATTCATTCTCCATTCACCATCCCTAAATTACATATGAACACTAATAACTAAAAGAGACCACAAGAGCTAGTTGTAAATACACGATTGTGGAAGCACGTTGGTCATTTCCAGAGGCCTGCAGACTCAGTGGTGAAAGACATAACAGCCGATTATTATATGTGTGTGTGCGCGTGCGTGCGTGCGTGTGTGTGTCAAAAGGTTAGTTGCACTAACGCGCCGCAGCAGTGCGCGTGTCGCAAACGTGGGCACAGGGGAGAAAGTGACAGACACTGCCCACACGTCTGTTAGGCAGGTCGCTGTGGTGTCTCGTCTAGTATTGTGTGAATAGCAGCCAAATACAATGGCGCGTCAACTGGACGTTCACTTCAAATATGAGGTGCGTGCGACAATCCGATTCCTATGGGCCAAAAGGAAGATTGCACGGACATTCATCATGAAATTAGTGCTGTGTATGGGGAGCGGGCCATTTCCTCGCAAGGTACCGTAAAGTGGTGTCAGCAATTCGAAGCCGGATGCACGGATATCACGGACAACCAACGCGAAGGCAGGCCCGCAATGTCCAGGACCCGTGCGAAGGTCAACAGTGTGGATGCGAACATTAGACGGAACCGGTGCATTAAACTGAGAGAAATCGCGACGCCGCTGAACATGTCGTATGGCAGTGTGCTCGCCATTGTTCACGAGGACCTTCGATATCGTAAGCTGTGTCAAAGATGGGTCTCACGTCTTCTCTTCGACGAGCACAAGGGACAGCGTTTCCAATCCTCCCTGGCATTTTTGCAACACTATGCCGCAGACGGCAACAGGTTTCTGCAGCGAATCGTCACAGGCGACGAAACGTGGGTCCACCACTTCACCCCCGAAACGAAGCGAACATCAATGGAATGGGTGCACTCGTTATCACCACAATGAAAGAAGGCCAAGGTTCAACCTTCAGCCGGTAAGGTTATGGCGACAGTGTTCTTTGACATGGAGGGTTTGCTGCACGTGGAATTCATGCCGAAAGGGACGACGATCAACGTGGCGTCGTATTGTCAAACGTTGCACCGGTTGCATAAAGCGATTAAAGAGAAGCACCAGGGGAAATTCAGTGCCAGTGTGATTTTGTTGCACGATAACGCAACATCTCACAAGGCCTGCCAAACGAGAGAACTGCTGCAGCGTTTCAAGTGGGAGGTCTGGCAACATCCACCCTACAGTCCCGACCTAGCTCCATGTGACTTTCATCTGTTCGGTAAGCTCAAAGCGGAGCTCGGTGGTCGACGTTTCCAAACTGATGAGGAGGTGAAGGCCGCTGTCTCCGAGTGGTTGCAGAACACTGGAGGAAATTTCTATGCATCCGGCATCGACAGGTTGGTTGTGCGTTCGCAGAAATGTTTGGAGTATCTTGGAAACTATGTGGAAAAGTGACGTTACGGTGTATGTAACCTCCCTTTTCAGATTCTCTAACCTACCACAACAATTCAAACTTCTAATGTTCCACTCACAGAATGTCAGTATCCATCTTCCTGATTATGGCCCCCTCTTGTGTAGTACCCACCTAGAGATCCGAATGGGGGACTATTTCACCTCTGGAATTTTTTTACCCAGGAGGGAAAAATACACACACAATTCCGGAGGTAAAATAGTCCCCCATTCGGATCTCCAGGTGGGTACTACACAAGAGGGGGCCATCATCAGGAAGATGGATACTGACATTCTGTGAGTGGAACATTAGAAGTTTGAATCATTGTGGTAGGTTAGAGAATCTGAAAAGGAAGGTGAATAGACTAAAGTTAGATGTAGTTGGTATAAGTGCAGTACCTGGGCAGGAAGAGCAGGATTTTTGGTCAGGCGACTACAGAATTATCAACACAAAATCAAACAGGAGAAACGCAGGAGTTGGTTTAATAATGAATAAGAAAATAGGGCAGCAGATAAGCTACTATGACCTGCAGAATGAAAGGATTATTGTTGTCTAGATAGACACCAGACCAAAGTCCACCACAATAGTGGAGGTCTTTATGCCTACTAGTTCAGTAGACAATGAAGAAATCAAAAGAATATATGAATTAATACAATATGTAAAAGGTGATGAGAACTTAATTGTGATGGGAGACTGGCATGCAGTGGTAGGCCAAGGAAGATAAGGTAATACAGTAGGAGAATTCAGACTGGGACAAAGGAATGAAAGAGAAAGTCGTCTGGTTGAATTCTGCACCAATCATGATTTAGTCCTTGCTAATACTTGGTTCAAACACCACAAACGATGGCTGTATACATGAAAGAGACCTGGAGACACTGGAAGGTATCAAATAGACTTCATTATAATTAGGCAGAGATTCAGAAACCAACTGTTGGATTGCAAAACTTTCCCAGGAGCAGACATGGGCTCCAACCACAATTTGTTGGTCATGAAATGTCATCTGAAGTTGAAGAAATTGAAGAAAGGAAGGAATGCAAGGAGATGGGATCTAGACATATTGAGAGAAAAGAGTGTGAGGGAATGTTTCAAGGAATGTGTTGCACAAGGACTAAATGAAAAGGCTAAAGGAAACACAATATAGGAAGAATGGACAGTAATGAAGAATGAGGTCTCTAGGGCTGCTGAAGAAATGTTAGGAAGAAAGGGAAAATCAACTAAGAATTAATGGCTAACTCAGGAGATACTAGACCTGATTGATGAACGACAAAAGTACAAGAATGCAAAAAATGAAGAAGGCAGAAAGTAATACAGGTGATGAAGGAATGAAGTGGATAGAAAGAAAGTGCAAGACAGCTAAGGAAGGATGGCTGAAGGAGAAGTGCAAGGATGTAGAAGGTTGCATGGTCCTAGGAAATGCAGATGCTGCATACAGGTAAATCAAGGAAACTTTTGGAGAAAGGAAAACTAGGTGTATGAATATTAAGAGCTCAGATGCAAAACCACTTTTAGGGAAAGAAGACAAGGCAGAAAGATGGCATGAAAATATCCAACTGTTGTATCAAAGTAAAGATGTAGATGACTCTGGAACAAGAAAAACTGTTGATGCTGGTGAAATGGGAGACCCAATTTTGAGGTCAGAATTCGACAGAGCTTTGAGAGACCTAAATAGGAACAAGGCACCTGGAATTGATGCATTCCCTCTGAATTACTGACTGCCTTAGGAGAAACCAGCATGGCGAGGTTATTCCATTTAATTTGTAAGATGTATGAGACAGGAGAAGTGCTATCTGATTTTCGGCAGAATGTTGGTATACCTGTTCCCAAGAAAGCTGGTGCTGACAAGTGTGAAAACTACCGCACCGTTAGTTTAGTATCTCATGCCTGCAAAATTTTAACATGTATTATTTACAGAAGAATTGAAAGACAAGTTGAAACTGAGGTGGGAGGAGATCAGTTTAGCTTCAGAAGAAATGTAGGAACACATGAAGCAATCCTATCTTTATGTCTGATCTTAGAGGATCAAATAAATAAGGACAAGCTCACATACATGGCGTTCGTATATCTTTGAAAGGCATTTGGTAATATTGAATGGACCAAGCTATTTGAGATTCTGAAAGTGATGGGGATCAGTACCAAGAATGAAGAATTATCTACAATCTGTATAAAAATCAGTGTCCAATGATAAGAATCGAGGGCTTTGAAAAAGAAGCAGCAATCCAGAAAGGAATGAGGCAAGGTTGCAGTTTGTCCCTCCTCCTTTTCAATATTTATGTAGAACAGGCAGTAAAGGAAATCAAAGAGGAATTTGGGAAGGGAATCACAATCCAAGGAGAGGAAATCAAAACCCTCAGATTTGCTTGTGATATTGTTATTTTATCTGAGACTGCAGAAGAACTGGAGAAATTGCTGAGTGGTATGGACAGAGTCTTGGTAAGGAGTACAAGATGAAAATAAATAAGTCCAAAACAAAAGTAATGGAGTACAGTCAAACAAAGTCAAGTGATGCAGGATATATTAGATTAGGAAATGAAGTCTTAAAGGAACTAGATGAATAATATTACCTTGGTAGTAAAATAACTAGTGATGGTAGAAGTAAGGTGGACATAAAATGCTGACTAGCACAGGCAAGGAAGGCCTTTCTTAAGTAAAGAAATTTGCTCACTTCAAACATTGATATAGGGATTAGAAAGATGTTTTTGCATACTTTTGTCTGGAGCATGGCATTGTGTGGAAGAGAAACATGGACGATAACTAGCTAGAAAGAAAGAGAATAGAAGCTCTTGAAATGTGGTGTTACAAAAGAATGCTTAAGATGAGACTGATTGGATCATGAATGAAGAGATACTGAATCGAATTGGTGAGAGGAGATCAAAGTGGCTAAATTTGACCGGAAGAAGAAATAGATTGATAGGACACATCTTAAAACACCCAGGACTTGCACAGTTGGTTTTTGAGGGAAGTGTAGGCAGTAAGAACGGTAGAGATAGTCCAAGGTATGTATTTAACAAACAGATTAGAGAAAATGTAGGATGTAGCAGTTATGTAGAAATGAAAAGATTAGCACAGGATATACTTGCATTGAGAGCTGCATCAAACCAGTCTATTGACTGGTGACTCAAACACAAACATTCTTCTTCTTCTTATTTATTATTATTATTATTATTATCATTATTATTATTATTATTATTATTATTATTATTATTATTATTATTATTATTATTATTATCATCATCTACGTAGTGATGTATGACAGGTTGTCAGTACGGACTTTATTGGTATAAATCATGGTCATATCAATTATTATTTGTGTGTTGTATGATTTGTCTTGTGTAACAGAACATGTGAGGTTATGTCACAATACTTCTGCAGTATGTTTATTAATATGACTATATTTAATGTAAGAACACATAATTAATAGTATATAATTTATTATTACCTGTAAATATGATGTATAAATCTGATGTAATGATGTGCAACACAGGATAAGAGTCTAGAACAGCGCACCTTTGTCACTCAAGTTTTACAGAATGTTCTATTCATTTGTATACAGTTTATTGCAGACTGAAGAAGATATGAGAAAGCATGTTATGTCATACTTTTCTGGGAGCCTGGCCGGGCAAGGTATATAAAGGGCGGTCTCGGGTTGTTTAATCGAATTGACAGCATCTCGTGTGTGTGTCTTTGTGAATACGATAGCGGGGGCAGATGAACTGACAGCAGACATGATTAAGGCAGCTGGAATCCCTGGAATACAGTGGCTACATCAAACACTGGGAGTTATATGGAAAGAGAACAAGTTGCCAGATGACTGGAAAAAAGGAAATATAATACCATTGTTTAAAACAAGAATTAGAAGGAAGTACACTAATTATAGAAGCATCACCCTTTCGTCACATTGCTTAAGATAATGGGGAAGATTACACAACAGAGACCAAGAGAAATAACAGAAGATCAATTTGAGGAGGAGCAACCTGGATTTAGAAGAAACATAGGAACCTCAGATCTAGTTTTTCCACTCAGAAAGCTAATGGAAAAATTTTGGGAAAATGAGAAGGACTTGATAATAGTGTTTTTGGATTTGGAAAAAGCATTATGACAGGGTGGAGATAGGAAAAATGTGGAAATGGTTAGAAAAAAGAAATCCCAGAAGCACTAATTAAAAAAGTTTTGATGTTGTATGATGGTTGTAAAAGTAGTGTGCAAGTAGGAGAGGAAGATCTCAGTGGTTAAAAACAAGAATAGATGTCAAACAAGGGAGTTCTCTTTCCCCATTGCTCTTCATTTCTCTCATGGATACTATTATAAAGGAACTCAATGAAGTAAGGAAGATCGTAATGCATTTGTTTTTGCTGATGATGTTGCCATTTGGGGAGAAACTGAGAGAGATGTTCAGAGAAGACTGGATCTTTGGAACACCAAGTTTAAAGAATATAAGTTTACTGTGAGCAAGAGCAAAACAGTGGTAATAGAAAATTAGTAGGACAAATACACCTTGTAATCTCACCCTCGAGTGAGAGAAGACTGAATGTGTGAATACCTTTAAATATCTGGGGAATACAATATCAAATGACAGAAGTGCCAAGAACAAAGTGTTGAACAGGGTGCAAAAAGGATCCAACTTCTTCCATCGAGTACAGAACATAATATGGGACAAGGGAGTTCTTCAGAGGGCTAAACAATTGCTGTTTAAGACTCGTGTCCTGCCCATCATAACGTATAATCTGGAGAGTTGCATCATACATAAAAGAGAAGTAAGTTAACTGCAAGCTGTTGAAATGAAGTTCCTTAGATCAGTTGGTCAGAAAACAAGGAAGGACAGAATTAGAAATGATCAGATACAAAGAGACCTGCAGGTCAATATGACCACAGAGAAAGGCAGAGTGTTGCAAGGCCGAAGTGGCTAGGACATGTTAAGCAGATGCAGGAGACTCGAACGCTAAAGTATCTTGAAAAGATCGTTCCAGGAGGAAGACCAATTGGAAGCCCTAGAAAAGGGTGTTTAGATCAGATAAGGGAAGACCTAGAAAAGAGAGGAGAAACATGGGATGCCCTAGAGAGAAAAGAAGCATAACAGGACCATAATAAATGGAGGCACATTGTTCTTAAACATCCTATCCAGATCACTGGAAGGAATTCATGATGATAATGATGATAATATATTTATAAAAAATTACGTGTTAAGCGAACAGGAACTGGAAATCAAGTAGGAATGACATAAAAATGTTAGTGCTCAACTGTAGAAGCATTGTAAACAAAGGAATTGAATTAAGTAATTTAATAGATATATACTTACCAGATATTGTAATAGGAGTTGAATCATGGCTGAGAAATGATATAATGGATGCAGAGATATTCTCACGGAACTGGAGTGTGTATCGTAGAGATAGGATAGGAATGGTAGGAGGGGGAGTATTCATTCTGGTGAAAGAAAAATTTGTAAGCTACGAAAAAGTTAAGGATGAAAAACATGAAATTCTGGGTGTAAGGCTCTTCTTTAAAGATAATAGGCAACTTGATGTCTTTGGAGTGTACAGACCGGGGAAGGGTAGTGCTGACGCTGATTCAGAATTATTTGATAAGATAATCAGCTATGTTGGAAATGATATGGAAAGGAATGTGATAGTAGCAGGTGATCTCAATTTACCAAATGTCAATTGGGAAGGTAATGCAAACGACAGGAAGCATGACCAACAAATGGCAAATAAGTTAATATGGGAAGAGCACCTGATTAAGAAAGTGGTGGAACCAACTAGAGGGAAGAATATTTTGGATGTGGTGCTGATAAAACCCGATGAGCTCTATAGAGAAACCGAAGTAATAGATGGTATTAGTGATCACGAAGCTGTTTTTGTCGTAGTTAAAAATAAATGTGAAAGAAAGGAAGGTATTAAAATTAGGACTATTAGGCAGTACCATATGGCTGATAAAACAGGCATGAGGGAGATATTAAAAAGTAACTATGATCGCTGAAAAATGGTAAATAAAAATGTAAACAGACTCTGGGATGAGTTTAAAGCAATTGTTGGGGAATGTGAAAATAGGTTTGTTCCTTTAAAGGTGGTAGGAATGGTAAGGATCCACTATATTATAACAGAGAAGTAAAGAGACTAAGAAGGAGGTGCAGAGTGGGAAGAAATAGAGTTAGGAATGGTTATGGAAGTAAGGAGAAATTGAAGGAACTTACTAAGAAATTGAATCTAGCAAAGCAGTCAGCTAAGGATAACATGATGGCAAGCATAATTGGTGGTCATTCAAATTTTAGTGAAAAATGGAAGAGTATGTATAGGTACTTTAAGGTTCAAAGGAGGCCATTCCAGGAATCATTAATGAACACGGGGAGTGTGTATGCGAGGATCTCCAAAAGGCAGAAGTATTCAGTCAGCAGTACCGTATGTAAAGATTGTTGGTTACAAGGAAAATGTCCAGATAGGGGATGTGAGTAATACTAAAGAAGTATTAAAATTTACCTATGATAACAATGACATTTACAGTAAGATACAAAAGTTGAAAACTAGAAAAGCAGCTGGAATTGATAAGATTTCTGGGGATATACTAAAAGCAATGGGTTGGGATATAGTACCATATCTGAAATACTTATTTGATTATTATTTGGTTGAAGAGCTATACCAAATGAATGGAGAGTTGCTATAGTAGCCCCTGTGTATAAAGGAAAGGGTGATAGACATAAAGCTGAAAATTACAGGCCAGTCAGTTTGACATGCATTGTCTGTAAGCTTTGGGAAAACATTCTTTCTGATTATATTAGACATGTTTGTGAAATTAATAACTGGTTTGACAGAAGGCAGTTTGGGTTTAGGAAAGGTTATTCGACTGAAGCTCAGCTTGTAGGATTTCAGCAAGATATAGCAGATATCCTGGATTCAGGAGGCCAAATGGACTGTATTGCGATTGACCTATCTAAGGCATTTGATGGGGTAAATCATGGAAGACTACTGGTAAAAATGAGTGCAATTGGACTAGAAAAAAAAGAGTGACTGAATGGGTTGCTATATTTCTAGAAAATAGAACTCAGAGAATTAGAGTAGGCGAAGCTTTATCTGACCCTGTAATAATTAAGAGGGGAATTCCTCAAGGCAGTATTATTGGACCTTTATGTTTTCTTATATATATCAATGATATGTGTGAAGAAGTAATCAGAGATAAGGCTGTTTGCAGATGATGTTATTCTGTACAGAGTAATAAATAAGTTACAAGATTGTGAGCGTCTGCAGGGTGACCTCGATAGTGTTGTGAGATGGACGGTGGACAATGGTATGATGATAAATGGGGTTGAAAGTCAGGTTGTGCGTTTCACAAATAGGAAAAGTCCTCTCAGTTTTAATTACTGCGTTGATGAGGTGAAAGTTCCTTTTGGGGATCATTGTAAGTACCTAGGTGTTAATATAAGAAAAGACCTTCATTGGGGTAATCATATAAATATGATTGTAAATAAAGGGTACAGATCTCTGCTCATGGTTATGAGGGTATTTAGGGTTTGTAATAAGGATGTAAAGGAGAGGGCATATAAGTCTGCGGTAAGACCCCAACTAGATTATGGTTCTAGTGTACGGGACCCTCACCAGAATTACTTGATTCAAGAACTGGAAAAAATCCAAAAAGCAGCTCGATTTGTTCTGGGTGATTTCCGACAAAAGAGTAGCGTTACAAAAATGTTGCAAAGTTTGGGCTGGGAAGATTTGGGAGAAAGGAGACGAGCTGCTTGATTAAATATTATGTTCCAAGCTGTCAGAGGAGAGATGTCATGGGAGGACATCAGTAGACGAATAAGTTTGGGTGGTGTCTTTAAAAGTAGGAAAGATCACAATATGAAGATAAAGTTGGAATTAAAGAGGACAAATTGGGGCACATATTCATTTATAGGAAAGGGAGTTAAGGAATGGAATAACTTACCAAGGGAAATGTTCAATAATTTTTCAATTTCTTTGCGATCATTTAAGAAAAGTCTAATAAAACAACAGACAGGGAATCTGCCACCTGGGCGACTGCCCTAAATGCAGATCAGTAGTGATTGATTGATTGATTGATTGATTCATGGCAAAATATGACCATAATGTGAAAAATTACCGGAAAATGACAAAAAACGTTAAAAAGCTAAAATACGACTTTATATGATCTAGGGAAATCAAATAATTTTGTCATTGTAGATAAAATCATGTTAGTTGTACTTTCCATGAAAAGAATATAAAGAAAAAATATGACATGTCATAAATATCTGGGCCTTTATTATTATTATTATTATTATTATTATTATTATTATTATTATTATTATTATTATTATTATTATTATTATTATTCATACACTTCTCCATAGGAAATATGGGTAGTAACGGGGCACGGGATGCACTGAGTGCCTTACAATGATTGAAGTAATTACACATTATAACACAAATATTGATGTACAGGTATATACAGAACTGTAGATCACGGGATCTTCATTCTTGCGAGAGGAACGATCGCACATTATTGCATGTTGACAGGAGGACAGAATGTTGCATAATTTTGTAGATGTTCAGTGGAAGACCCAATTCTCGCAGACTCTTGTGAACTGTGTGTGGAATGAGGCCGTTGACTGACAGAATCACGGAGTATCCGTACCAGTTTCATCTTCCAGATCCTCTTGATCTCTTCTTCAAGTTCTTTGTACTTGTATTTTTTTCATGGTATTTCCTCTCAATGGTGGTGTCATTGGGTATAGTATTATTTTTATTACGCACTTCCTGCATCCAGAATAGGTGAAGTAAAGATATCCCGACTAGATCTCAGGGTTCATTATTCAAGTCTTCATAAAAAAATTTAACGTGGGATTCAAACAACGCTGATACACTATATAGATCTATCTATCATCAGGATTAATGGATGTCTCCATCTGACATATCACGAAATTGCAAGAAAATGGATAATTCTATAATTCTAAATTTAAGTTGACTTTTGTTATAATGGAAAGCATCAAATAACACATCCTATAAACCTTAATTAATATCATCTATTCAAGAAAATAATAATTACATGGATGAAAAAGGTAAAAATTTGAAAATAAGTTTAGAAATTAATAAATGGTCGTTCTTTTGTTATGTAACAATCATCCATGCTCATGTAATCTTCATCAATCATGCTATTAGGTTCATGTATCACAATTGAAATAGGTTATTGATTGTATTCAATGATATGTTCATAAAGAAAAATAATAAATTGCATCTCGGCATGGGAAGTTATTGGTTATATAGATCTGAAGGATCATTCTGTACATCATTTTTAATTAATTCTGCTTAGGAAATGCTTTGTTAATTCAAGATTATTATTGTGGTTTCATAGCATTTTGATTTGGGCTTCTGGAAAAGATAAGTTTCTCACTCGACAGCACAAACCTACTTCAATTCAAGTCAAAATTTTATATTGTATATTAATTCATTTCAATGTAAATCATCATTGGGTGTATATAACAAGGTAGTAAGATTCTCAAATATGACCAAATATATCGATAAATTACCTAATGTGCGAGTTATTCTAAGTATCTTGACTAGTAAGAATCGTTTTTGAAGACACTCTGTAATATCTACTCTGAATTATATTTATCACACAATATGATAATAATTATCAATGTTAATCTACATCATGCCACAATTATTTGGAAAAAATTGGATATCAGAATAGAAATGTTGAGTTACAATATCCCACTACATAACCAAACAATCTTATAAGAATTCCTTTTGACGATCTTAATCTACAATAAACGGTGTCACCATTAACACATGGATTCTCAGACAATACTCTGTCACTGCATAATAAACATATTGTACCAGTAAAAGTTCGGGGCGTAAGGCATGAGAAGGATCTCAGGTAGTGGAAGTTGGTTTTTGGAGCCGGTACAGAGCAGGATAGACTCGCAGGGCGAATAATAGATGGTTATACCCTTTTTCAAACAATTTATTAATAATGTTAATCAATTCACCACCCTGCAATGTCGATATAGAATGCAAATAATTTGTTGAAATCAAAAGGGTTAACGTAAATCTTCTTGACTGCAATTTGTGAAAATAAATAAATCTCACAGATCCAATAGTCTTTTGCGAAAATATAAAGTGTCAGTTTTTTCACCTAAAGTCTTTCTAAGTATTATGACATGACATGAACACACTTATAATTGAAAATAAGAATTTGAACTTCTGTTGAGAGTTTCTCAGTTTGTGAGCCTTGAAACATAGAACACTTGAAACTCCTAGAGTCTTTCTTATGTGAAATAGATTTTGAAAATAGATTTATCATTAAAAGATGAATTTTGAGTAATGGTGGAAAACTACGAAGTATCGTCACACGCAGCACTGGGTAAACCACTGTTCACGATTGGTAAGAAAGGAGAAAAAAAAAAAAGAAAGTCAGTTTGTGACTACTCACTTATTAAAAAAAACTTGGCTTACGAATACTGATGAGAATCTGGAACATTCCGCGGGTGCGGATGATGACTCAAACTTGAAGTTCCACGAAGAAACCACGTTGACGTCATAGATGAAATGATGTTGAAGGTAGTTGGATCTTGTAGAATTTTCTGAAGATTTCTGCTGCTCGTGGAAATGATCTTAACACACGGAACATGCAAGTAGTATTTACAGATACTATGTTAATTTTAGGACGTCCAATGAGTGATCACAGTCCTTGTTACAAAAAAAAAAAAAAAAAACACTATTTTAAACTGTCACTGAGAACATCCAACACAGTGCAAACACGTAATATTTCTCATTACCGTCTCTAACCACAGTCTTTAAATCGTCGTCCTGACAGATAACACTGATTCTCTAATGTTGATAGAACTATCTTATTTTAGAAAAAGTTCTTAACTTTCACTAAGTTTATCACTGTAACACGTCAAGTCCTAATATGGCACATAAATAAAAAGACATAGTCCAAGGATGTGCTATGTTAGAAAATAAGTTCTAGAATAGTTAAAGTTACTGTACACGACTGTTTCTGTTGGTAATTTAATATTGTGTGCAATTAATTAAGTCCACACGTCATGTTGTGAATGTCCAATATATAACTTCGAACTTCACTGATTTCGTACGTGTTATACTTTGAAATGTCTGTAAGTTATATCATAGTCGCGGCACAATAGACTACTTACGGTGCGACGTCTTTTTTTTTCAAGTACGATGGCGATTTACTAGCCCGTAATTTCGTCTCCGCGAAACACGACGAAAAGTACTGTCTTCGAGACTGCACGAACATACTATGTGAGGGCCAGTCTCCCCTCTCTCTTACTCATACACATACTGCACTGCTAGACTGGACTGCTTGCAATGAACTGAACTCAACTCAACACACAACTACTTGTTAGCTTTTTTTTTTTATTTTTGTTATGGGGGGGGGGGGCGTAGCCCGCTCCCTCGCCGTGACCATCGACTCAATCTACATGGCCTCCGACATGCTATTAATTTCTAAGTAGAAAAGAGATAGCTGGGTAGAGTGGGATGTGATACAAGGAGTATCTGCCTGTTTCCATGTCAGACACGTTACCAGGCGAGATTGTGTTAGGTATATGGTATTGGTGTATGGTATTGAAGGGTCAGGGAAAAACCACATAGGCAGAAAGAAGAAAGAGCCTACATGTAAAACCTGACATCTTTTGACAGCACATGCAAGGATGTGGGCTGGATAAAGACCAGAGGTTGTGTTAGTTGGGAATATGTGTCATGCAGTCATAACCATTTACCTAGCTTTTGTCAATTATTATGGGGGATCAGTCCTACTTGTCACTGCCTGGTGCGGCTCGGGTCCGCTGGCGTCTGGGCTTTGGGCCACAGGTTAGTCCCTTGGTCCAGCAGCCAGCAGTCCCTGGTGCCAAGTCTCCTTTTAAGGAGAAGGGGTGTAGTGCCAAGCCTTACTTGTTGTAAGGGGCATCTTCTTTCCCGCCTGATGACGTCCCTTCTTTGCGGTGTTGGTGTCACACACTTGTCTCTGTAAATATATACACATATATACACACATCCTATTATATATACATTATTACTTTTCTTCTGTAGAGTGCGGGCCGCTTTTCCGCTCTCGTGTCCTGTAGAACAAGTACAATTACAATTAGTAGATTAATATTTAGTGGTATTAGCAGGGGTGGGTTTTTCGTCCACTCCTTTGTCGCTGGTGGGGGCGGGGTTGGATTTGATCGTCTCTTTCATGGCTGTGTTGCCTTCGTCGTGTTGTATTTCTTCTCTCAATCCTCCCTCGCTTGGCTAAATCTGTAACATAGTAATAACATAATCTAGGACAAGGATGTAGGTAGTAAACCAGCATGTACATATATACAGGTGTTGTGGTGTGTGTGCATATTGTTAAGTGGTGCGGTATATTGAGTTGGTGTCAGTTTAGGAGCGAGGGCGGTTTTGGGCCCCCGGCCTCCTGGCCCTGTGCCTGAACAGAATGTGTTTCGGTGTGGGGTATTTGGTGTATAGGTCGACGTCATAGCGTCCTATTCCACTGACTAGTGGGTTGACCTTACTACCCCATGACTACTTGTACATTCGGAGTGTTTGCTTACGTATGTGTTGCCTTATGGAGGTGACTTTCGCAATTGCGCGTAGGTGGCGAATTGGTGTGTCATACGGGAGTTTAGCTGCTGCTCGAATGCATTTGTTTTGTATTAGTTCCAGCTTATCCAGGTTCGTCATAGCAGTGTAGCCCCAGGCGGGAGCTGCGTACGTTATTATCGGCCTAATTAGGGCCTTGTACATGTTTATTGCTACTCGCTTGTTAATACTGGATCTTTTATTCAGTATCGGATAGAGCTGTGCCAGTCGTGCATTTGTTTTCCACTGGATGTCTTTGATGTGATATAGCATGGTTAGTTTTCTATCTAGGACTACTCCTAGATATTTGACCTTGTCGTGCCATGCTATATCTCGATTGAACAGTTTGAGCGGTTTTATATTGGCTGGCATGTGTGTGCGTCTGTTCTTCCTAGTGAACATTACGGCTTGGCATTTGTCAACGTTGACCTTGATTCGCCATTTGGTTAGCCAGGGCTCGAGAGTTCGCAGTGCTACTTGTAGTCTCTTTCGGGCGCATGCTAGCTGAAAGTGTTGTACTGTGATAGCAGTGTCATCCGCGTAGAGGTGGGTGGTAGTAAGTTCCGCTGTCGGCATGTCATTCGTAAATAGAATGAACAGGATTGGCCCTGTTAGTGACCCCTGGGCTACGCCCGCCCTGATTGGTTGCGTGCTTGACAGTGTGTTATGAACATCTACTTGGAACTCTCGGCCTTCCAGGTATGATTTAATTAATCTTATGTACCCTGGGTGGAATTCGAGGTCTATTAATTTCGCTAATAGGCCTTCGTGCCAGACTTTATCCAATGCCTTCTGGATATCAAGGAATACCGTGCCTGTGTCTCTTCGCTTGTTTAGTCCGATGGTCGCTTGTTCTAGGACCCGGGTAAGCATTTGCAGGGCGGAGTGGCTGTTTCTAAAACCGAATTGTTCGTTCCGAATGATTCCTCTTTCCTTGATATGTGCTATGAGCCTTTTCAGCAGTATTTTCTCAAATACTTTGCTGAGGGCGTCCAGGAGACTGATGGGCCTGTAATTATTAGGGTTAGATTTTGTCCTTGCCTGGTTTGCCAAGTACAAGGATTCTGCCTTTTTCCACTGTTCGGGATAATACTGCAATTGGAACATTGCATTGTATATTTTAGTGAGTAGTGCTAGGGCTTTCGGGGTTAGCTTTTGAAGTATTATGTTCTGAATCTCATCTGGGCCGGGTGCCTTCTTCGGGTTAAGGTGACCTATTATCCACTTAATTTCGTGGATATTAGTCTTCTTAACCTCGGGCTTAGGTGCGTTTGTTAGGAATTCCGCTACCTTGGCCTCTGTTTGCCTAATGAAGGCGGGGTCCGACGGTTCGTCATTGGGCTTAAAGGCCTCTTCGAGTGAGTCGGCTATCACCTCTGCTTTATCTTGATTTTCATATACTGGTCCGTTAGGTCCCTTAATTGTTGGGATCACGTGTGGTTCTCGCGTGAAATATCTCGCTAAGTTCCACACCGGTCTGGTATTTGTGTCAAACGTACTCAGTTTGTTATTCCAGATCCGAGACCTATGCTCCATTATTTCGGTTTCGATTTCGACCCTGAGTTCATTTTTACGTATCCGGTCTTCATCGCGGTGGTGTCGGGCCCAGTTGCGCTTGTGTCTGTTGCGCTGGCGTATTAGGTCTTTAATGTGGGCCGGTATTTCAATGTTGGTGTTTTGTCTAGGTTTGTGTACCGGGATGCTCGCAGTTGTGGCTTCCTGGATCGCATTTACGAGTGTTTTTAGGGATTCATCCGTTTGGGCTGGGTTTACTATTTGTATGTCCTCAGTCCCCTGTAGGAGTGAATCGAGTTTTATTTCAAATTTACACCATTTGGCTGCTTTATAGTTGAGTCGGCGCTTGGGGTTATTCTCATATTCCTCCGGGTTCGCTTCCAGTGTAAATATTACTGGTTGATGCCTCGACCCTAGGTCGTTAATGACCTTTATGGTGTGTCTTTGAGGAATATTTCGCAGTAGGGCGATGTCCAATATATCGTCGACCTGTTCGTTTGGTGCCAGGAACGTGGGTTCGCTGGGGGCTGTTACCACATAGTCCTGGGATAGCATGTGGTTGTACAGCCTTTCGCCGTCTGCGTTAGGTTTCAGGCACCCCAGCTGGCGTGTTTCGAATTTAGGTCGCCTCCTAGGATCGTGTTTCTATTTTGCCTTAATACCGATTCTATATCTTGTGTGTTAAGGTGTTTAGGTCTGGAGTATGCCGATATTACATTGACGAGTGTTCCTCGCACTGGTATGGCAATTCCGCACGCTTCGAGCTCGACCAGTTCTGGTAAGTCTATTTCCATATGTTTAATGTCCTTCCTTACCAGAACTGCCACTCCTCCGACTCTATTGGCCTTGATATAGATGTTGATTCCCATAGGGAATCTGAAATATTTGTCCTGAATGAGCAAATTTATAATACCAATATAAATGGTCCGTTATTGGACATTATAAATTTTCCAGCTAGCTCATTCTTGGTTGCCAGCGTTTCGCCCTCATGTGCTAGGGTGGGCTCATCAGTTGGTACCTAGCACACTTACCAATACGCTGGCCAGTGCATACCGTGGAGGCCACTGCGTAGGCTAACTGAAGCCACCGGCAGTGCCAATGCACTAAGAGACTTTGTCTCATCACTAAAAATTGATGCCTGCTTGGCCATCAGATGATATAGATGTTGATTCCCATAGGGAATCTGAAATATTTGTCCTGAATGAGCAAATTTATAATACCAATATAAATGGTCCGTTATTGGACATTATAAATTTTCCAGCTAGCTCATTCTTGGTTGCCAGCGTTTCGCCCTCATGTGCTAGGGTGGGCTCATCAGTTGGTACCTAGCACACTTACCAATACGCTGGCCAGTGCATACCGTGGAGGCCACTGCGTAGGCTAACTGGAGCCACCGGCAGTGCCAATGCACTAAGAGACTTTGTCTCATCACTAAAAATTGATGCCTGCTTGGCCATCAGATGATATAGATGTTGATTCCCATAGGGAATCTGAAATATTTGTCCTGAATGAGCAAATTTATAATACCAATATAAATGGTCCGTTATTGGACATTATAAATTTTCCAGCTAGCTCATTCTTGGTTGCCAGCGTTTCGCCCTCATGTGCTAGGGTGGGCTCATCAGTTGGTACCTAGCACACTTACCAATACGCTGGCCAGTGCATACCGTGGAGGCCACTGCGTAGGCTAACTGGAGCCACCGGCAGTGCCAATGCACTAAGAGACTTTGTCTCATCACTAAAAATTGATGCCTGCTTGGCCATCAGATGATATAGATGTTGATTCCCATAGGGAATCTGAAATATTTGTCCTGAATGAGCAAATTTATAATACCAATATAAATGGTCCGTTATTGGACATTATAAATTTTCCAGCTAGCTCATTCTTGGTTGCCAGCGTTTCGCCCTCATGTGCTAGGGTGGGCTCATCAGTTGGTACCTAGCACACTTACCAATACGCTGGCCAGTGCATACCGTGCTCATTCAGGACAAATATTTCAGATTCCCTATGGGAATCAACATCTATATCATCTGATGGCCAAGCAGGCATCAATTTTTAGTGATGAGACAAAGTCTCTTAGTGCATTGGCACTGCCGGTGGCTCCAGTTAGCCTACGCAGTGGCCTCCACGGTATGCACTGGCCAGCGTATTGGTAAGTGTGCTAGGTACCAACTGATGAGCCCACCCTAGCACATGAGGGCGAAACGCTGGCAACCAAGAATGAGCTAGCTGGAAAATTTATAATGTCCAATAACGGACCATTTATATTGGTATTATAAATTTGCTCATTCAGGACAAATATTTCAGATTCCCTATGGGAATCAACATCTATATCATCTGATGGCCAAGCAGGCATCAATTTTTAGTGATGAGACAAAGTCTCTTAGTGCATTGGCACTGCCGGTGGCTCCAGTTAGCCTACGCAGTGGCCTCCACGGTATGCACTGGCCAGCGTATTGGTAAGTGTGCTAGGTACCAACTGATGAGCCCACCCTAGCACATGAGGGCGAAACGCTGGCAACCAAGAATGAGCTAGCTGGAAAATTTATAATGTCCAATAACGGACCATTTATATTGGTATTATAAATTTGCTCATTCAGGACAAATATTTCAGATTCCCTATGGGAATCAACATCTATATCATCTGATGGCCAAGCAGGCATCAATTTTTAGTGATGAGACAAAGTCTCTTAGTGCATTGGCACTGCCGGTGGCTCCAGTTAGCCTACGCAGTGGCCTCCACGGTATGCACTGGCCAGCGTATTGGTAAGTGTGCTAGGTACCAACTGATGAGCCCACCCTAGCACATGAGGGCGAAACGCTGGCAACCAAGAATGAGCTAGCTGGAAAATTTATAATGTCCAATAACGGACCATTTATATTGGTATTATAAATTTGCTCATTCAGGACAAATATTTCAGATTCCCTATGGGAATCAACATCTATATCATCTGATGGCCAAGCAGGCATCAATTTTTAGTGATGAGACAAAGTCTCTTAGTGCATTGGCACTGCCGGTGGCTCCAGTTAGCCTACGCAGTGGCCTCCACGGTATGCACTGGCCAGCGTATTGGTAAGTGTGCTAGGTACCAACTGATGAGCCCACCCTAGCACATGAGGGCGAAACGCTGGCAACCAAGAATGAGCTAGCTGGAAAATTTATAATGTCCAATAACGGACCATTTATATTGGTATTATAAATTTGCTCATTCAGGACAAATATTTCAGATTCCCTATGGGAATCAACATCTATATCATCTGATGGCCAAGCAGGCATCAATTTTTAGTGATGAGACAAAGTCTCTTAGTGCATTGGCACTGCCGGTGGCTCCAGTTAGCCTACGCAGTGGCCTCCACGGTATGCACTGGCCAGCGTATTGGTAAGTGTGCTAGGTACCAACTGATGAGCCCACCCTAGCACATGAGGGCGAAACGCTGGCAACCAAGAATGAGCTAGCTGGAAAATTTATAATGTCTATTGGCCTTGTCGCTTCGGTGTATTTTATAGCCTCTTATGGTGAACTTCTTCCCCGGTGGGAGGAAGGTTTCTGTTAGGAGAGCTATGTGTATGGTGTTCGCGGCTAGGAAGGCTTTGAGCTCATATTTCCTGGATCTGACGCCTTGGCAGTTCCATGTTAGAACTCGAAGCTCCTGCGTGTTATTGTTATTATTATTGTGGTCTTCGTCTTGTTGTTCAGGCATCTTGGGACAGGAGGTCAGCGATCGCATTAACCAGATCCCTTAGCCAGGAAAATGGGAGCATGTTGGCCATCATTACCCCAGTGGTAATGGCTGCCGTGAGGTTCAAGTTCGGAAAGAAGGTTTTCAGGATTTCTTCTATCCTTTCCCTGAACGCCTTTACTGCCATGTTTCCCACTGGCTGTTGAGCCTGTGTTAGTGTTACTGGTGCAGGTGGTGAGATGGGTGTGACTGTTGTTGTGTGGGGTTTGGGGGTTGGGGGGGGGGGGTCGGATGCTGTTTTATTAGCGGCAGGTTCCTTGCGGGGGGTGGAGCTGCCCTGGGGCGGGCCCTGAGGCTGCTCCGGGGGAGCGTGCGTGGACTTAACCTGCCTTAGGTTGGGTCTTTGGGGTAGGGCCTTCTTCCTGTTTTTATTTTCGGAGGTCTTACTTTGAACGGAGGTGGCGGGTACTTGGGCTGAGGGCCCGGTTTTGTGTGTACCCTCCGTCCTTGGGGGTTGCAAGGTTACTTTGCCTCCACCTGAAGGGTCTAATTTGCCTGATTGGCCTTGCTTTCGGCCCTTGGTGCCTGAATGGCCTGTAGGTCCTGATGGGTCCTTTTTGCCTAAAGGGCCTATTTGTTGTTGTTGTCTACGTGAAGCGTCTGTGCCTGATGGGCCTGCTGGGGCTTTAGGGTTGCCACGCTTATTACCCTTAGGCCCTTTGCCTTGAAAGGCGGCTTCGTAGTCCCTGCGGCGGGGACATTCTCTATAATTAGCCGCGTGTTTCCCCTTGCAGTTGGCGCACTTTGAGTACGCTGGATCATTGCCGTAGGGGCAGTCGCGGGACAGGTGGGATGCGGCGCATCTGCGACATCTGGGATCCAGCTGACATGTCGCCCCTGAGTGCCCATGCCTCTGGCACACCGCACATTGTGGGCCAGTGGTTTGCGGGCGGTACGGTTCGACTGTCACCAGCATGTTCTTCAGCATCCGCATTTTCCGCAGGCTGTCCGCTCCCGGGGTATCCGCCATGGCAACTAGGTAGAGGCAGCCCTTGGCTGGCCTGTTTCCTGTTCGCATCCTGTGTACAGTAAGTGCTTGGATACCTTGGGCTCGCATGGCAAACCCAATATCACCTGGCACATACGTGTTGTTGGGCGTTCTCATTACAAATCGCTTTACTGTTGAGTTGGGCAATATCTGTACAAACTTGATATTAAGCCCTTTCAGCACTTTCATAGCAATTTCATAGCTTTCGAAGCTGGACATATGTAGCCGGATCGCTTCATGTGCGTTTATTCTCGGCTTGGAGAAATAATAATTTCTCTGCTCATGTGTCAGCTTTTTGAGAAGCTCCATTTCGATGAGTTTAATATTGTTACTGTAGACCGTAAGGGGGGGGGGGGTCGACCCCTTACGGGTGGCTGGTTTACTTGTTTGTGTCTGCTGAGGTCTTATCTGTTGTGCCTGTCTCGTGTTAGTGTCTGGTGGTGGCATGATCGAGCTGTATGAGGTGTCTGCGGAGCTTTCGGCTCGGGTACTCGGTTTCCGACTCCCGCCCTGTTGGGCCTTGCGGCTCATAGGCTTGGTGTCTTTCCCTTTCTCCTCGCCTTTTCTCCTTCTCCCACTCTTGGCCTCCCTAAAACCGTCATCCTGGTTTCCCGGCTGGGTGGCTGGGTCCAAGGTTTCGGTCACCCCGTGCCCGCACGGCTCTTCTCCCTCCGTGCCTTCAGAGTCGGCATCCTGGGATGTACTTGATACATCTATCACCAGTCTTGCCTCATCTGGGTCGGAGTCCGATTCACCGGCTTGCCCGGGAGGGGGGTAGGTCTTTACGTGGCGCCTTCCGCCGAGTCCGTCTTTTCTTGCCCTCTTTCCTGCCCTTGGGCGCCGCCTCATCGCTCGGGTAGGCAGAACTGGGTCCCGCTTTCCCGGCGTCCAGCTGGCTTGCCACTAGGTTGAATTTGAGGGCAAGGTTTGTGTTGGGGGAGAAGTAGTCTCATGTTTGTGTTCAGGTATCTCCCCAGTCACTTTCCCAAGTGCGAGTTCCGGCAATTCAGGGTCGAACCCCGGTTCCCGCTCACTCGCACATAACGTCAGGCCTCCTGGTTCGCTTTCTCCGTGCTGCGTGCTCCTTTCTCGGGGCTCAGCTCGAGTACAGCCAGCCGGCCAAGTGGGCAGCAGCTGCACAGGTATGTGCTTGCCAGCGGCTACTGACGGGGTGGTTATGGGGGTTGTCCTGGTGGTGGTGGTGGTGGTAGTCGTGTTCGTGGTGGTGGTAAGCGCAAAGTACTGCGTGGCACACCCCGTTACGTGAGGTTCGTGCGTAAGGTTTACTTGCACAGAATCAGGGGTGAAGTCTGTTCTGTGCTCCTCTGGCGCATTTCGCTCACTGCTCACGGGGGGCACGCTGTGTTGGGTAGCCACCGGTCCCCGCTCGGCCGGGTCCTTGGCCGTAGTGGGGGCCGTTAGCTCTGAGCTGCGCGGTTGCGGTCGGCCATCCATGTACTGACCAAGGCCTATGTTGCTTAACTGCGGTGATGGGATTTTCACCGAAGTGCACAGCAGAGCATGGCCGTTGGCAGCCTGGGATGGGCTCACTGGGGACGTGTTAAGGAGTAAGCCCTTAAGGATGACCCTGTGTGATGACATAGGGCTGGTCAGCCCTAGCCTACTGAAAGTGCTTGGCGGAGGGGTGCGCTGTAATAACTGCGCTGTTCCCTCCGCTGGTGGGCTGACGGCCGTGGAGTGAGTAGCTTGCCGTGATAACGGCTGCCCCTCACTCTCCGTCAGTTCTTGTGGATCGTCGTCGTTGTCTGTAGTGGCTCCAGACTCACTGACAATTTGCTCTTTCCTAAGTGCATGTTTGCTCTTTTGAAGATGAGTCTGGAGCCGTGTGTTTGTATGTGGGGACATCTAAATCGAACTAGTGGACGCGGGATTATCCCTTGTTACGGGGGTCCCTGGGCCACAGAATCCCTATCTAACCCTAGGTACCGAGAGGCGGTAACCGGCTGGGGCAGGTAGTGTAGTATCTCGAAGTTCTCGCTGAGAGGAGAGAGAAAGCGGAGCGACAGTCACGTACGACCTCTCGCTTCGACAGTCAGCTGCTCCTTTTCTTGTTAGCCTTGACCCAGTGGCATATATAGCTGGCGCTGGGAGGGGTAGTTTCTCTCGGTCATGTGACCGTGAGTGCGTAATTTCTGTTAGATTTTAAATCATTGTAACTCAGCAACCATAGGATGGATTAATTTGGAATTTATAGAGGTTAGTTTTCATGACGTCCGCTGCCATTTAGCGTTCGTTCCATTAAAATTGGTACAGGCGTTGAAAACTTGCGAAAAGAAAGATATTTTCGAGAAATATCTCTAGGGGAGGTAAGCTTTGAACGACAGGTGACGTCACTTGACTCCGCCTAGCGCACTCGTGGAGTCTGGTACATACTGGAACATTCTTTTACTTAGATGTTCGTACATCGGACGGATCTTATATGCTGGAACAACATTTCTTTTGATAACTATGGACCAAGACCTAGGCTTTACTGGTACATCTTCCCCTTGGTTGGACGAAAAGAAAATACGCAGGATTTTCTTTTCCAGGCTTGTCATCGAATACACATGCAAATTTTTGTAGAACATCATTTTTGGCCTCCTCCAATTTTACTTTAATTTCCGGATCTTCAACCACACTGGCTATAGACATTATATAATCTGGACCTATAATGGAGTTCTCATTGAATAGGGACTCTGCATCGTCCCCGCTTTGGTCACCCTTTCTACATTCTGCTTCGGCTGGCGCAACCTCGCTTACAGCGGGCCCAATAATGTCACCACCGGTTTCTTCGAAACGGGCTCCATTCTCTTGAACTTCCAGGTCACTTCGTCCTGCCAGCTGTAGTCCTACGGAACTATTCTTTAATCTTACGAGGTTGGCATCATAGTCAATGGTTCCTTTATATTTGATCATAAAATCTGATCCAAGTATTAAGTTGAAGTTAAGACGTGATACTACCAAAAATATGTGTTCGAATGACTGACTGTTAATTTCAAATTCTAAAAATGCCTGGGATTTACACTTAACAATTTTATCAGGAACTATTCCTCTTACTTTGATCTGAGCTACAGGCAGTAACAAAACATTGTTCTGATTTTTAAGTGAGTCTACTAGCCTATCAGAAATTAAAGAAGCTTGCGCTCCAGAATCGATGAGCGTAATCACCTGTAGGTTGCCTGTGCGTACTGTTATGACAGGTAATGAACGTGTAATAATTGGCCTTGGTGTTTGTGCGTCTTCGAATAGTAATTCGGAATCGTCAATGTGCCAGTAATTGATAACAGCAGTACAATAGTTTGAAATCTCGTCCTCATCGTGTTCTGTAGTCAATCTCCCTATTGTGGGATCGGCGTTTTTTTTATAGCGCCTGTTGATTCAGGATCAGGTGGTTTTTGTTCTCTTGGCCCGTATTGACGTTGGTATTCCAGGGATGTGGCTCCAAGCTCATCAGGATTACGATTTCTCTCCCTGATGTATTCCCGTGTATCCTTCCATCTACTTTCGAGTTCTCGTCGTCTGGACTCACGATTTTCTTCAGGAGTGCTTTCATGCTGTCTCCATAAATTCCTAGGTTGGTAAGGGTGTCTATCCTGATCCTTCTGACGTCTAAAATTCCGGAATCTGGTTGGGTTGGTAGGGCTTAATCTGCCTTCTTCACGTGTCCTTGGTTCCTCTCTCTCCGGCGGTTTTATTTCCGCAGAGTTCGTATTTATTTCTCGACTCCTGTTAGTTTTCGGACTAGATTGGGTATTAGCCGTATCTAACCTACGCAAAGTAGCGTCGAAATGTTCCAATGTTTTAATGTTGGCAGCAACTAGTATCTCTTGAACGTGAGGCGGATATTGAAGTGTCAGGATCTGAATGAGTTCGATATCTGGCAAAGGTGGATCTAAAAACTGTAGCTTCTTTAATTGCATTAGGCAATAATCGGAATATCGGGAAGTATTGACTGAATTATTGTATTTACTAGAGTAGAGTTGCATTTTGACGAGGTGTTGTCTTTCTGAATCCCAAAAGCATTTGAGAAGTGCCTTTTTAAAGTCGTCATAGTTTTTAAAGTTGCTCTTAAAAGCTATGAACCATGATAAGGCTCGTCCTTCTAGAAGTTTGGATACTACTCTAAGTTTTCTATCGTCATCTACCCTATTCTCTTCCAGGTAATCGTCGACATTTAACAAAAATTCCCGAGCAGTATACTCGTCACGTCCTGAAAATTTGACTGGTTTGTCATCTAGTACTTTAATGAGGGTTGTTGTGCTATGTACTTCCTTCGAAGAACCAGGAATTGTGACGTCAGTCGTATGTCTTTTGAGTTTAATTTGATTCATTTCTTCAGACAAATTTACAATTTTAGAATTAATTGAGGAGTCTAAATTTTTTATTTCATTTCTCAAGTCAGTTTTAATTACTTGTATGTCTTTACAGAAAGCAGCTATCTGGGTATGCGTGTTGTCTAGCTGTCCTGTAATACGCTTGTCAAGTTCTCCTTGCGTGCTCTTAACTAATCCTATCTCGCTACGTAAATTGCCCACATCGTTCTTTAATGCATCTCGCAGGTTTTCCTGCACCTGAGCTAACTTTGCTTGAGCTTGTGAGATGTTACCATGGGATTCTTGAAATTCAGTTCGTAAGTCTTTGAGTTCGGTTGAAAATGCTTGAACAGAAGGAAGAACATTTCTAAGATGTTTGTCTAAAGACTTGACGACCTCTGTCTTTATTTCTTCCTTGATGGACTCTAAGTTTTCAACAAACTGATCCCGCATGTCTTTCAATATGGCTTCGACTTGTGTACTAGAATCAGTAAGTTTCTTTTCGAGGCGAGTTCCAGCTTCACGGAATCGTTGCTCGATAAGGGCACTGGATTCAGTGAGCCTTTTATTAATGACTTTATCGGCCTCTGCAAACTTAGTGTTCAAGGTCCTATCAATTTTAGAAGTTAAGTCTTCGACTTTGCTATTTGACTCAGTTAACTGCGCTTGTAGTTGTGACTGTAGTGCGGTTCATTTGAGCCTGTAATTGAGTATTTTGTGCTTGCAATTGGTTATGGGACTCGACCATTTGCGTATTAGACTTACCGATCTTAGCATTCTGATCGTTAATGCTAAGCCTGAGAGCTTCGTTTGCTGCAAGTAAGTTATCCATGTTTCCAGAATATTCGAACAAGTTCTTCGAATTCGTAATAGTTGCAGTCGAATCCTGTACTTAAATTGCAATTTATTATGACTTGAATCGAACCCTGAATATTGCGATGATGTCTATTATAACTGGCGTATCATCTATTATTATTGCACGGCTCCAAATCGAGCCCCTGGAGTTGCGGCGCCATCTATTATATATTCTATCCTCTCTGTACCAGTAAAAGTTCGGGGCGTAAGGCATGAGAAGGATCCGAGGTAGTGGAAGTTGGTTTTTGGAGCCGGTACAGAGCAGGATAGACTCGCAGGGCGAATAATAGATGGTTATACCCTTTTTCAAACAATTTATTAATAATGTTAATCAATTCACCACCCTGCAATGTCGATATAGAATGCAAATAATTTGTTGAAATCGAAAGGTTTAACGTAAATCTTCTTGACTGCAATTTGTGAAAAATAAATCTCACAGATCCAATAGTCTTTTGCGAAAACATAAAGTGTCAGTTTTTTCACCTAAAGTCTTTCTAAGTATTATGACATGACATGAACACACTTGTAATTGAAAATAAGAATTTGAACTTCTGTTGAGAGTTTCTCAGTTTGTGAGCCTTGAAACATAGAATACTTGAAACTCCTAGAGTCTTTCTTATGTGAAATAGATTTTGAAAATAGATTTATCATTAAAAGATGAATTTTGAGTAATGGTGGAAAACTACGAAGTATCGTCACACGCAGCACTGGGTAAACCACTGTTCACGATTGGTAAGAAAGGAGAAAAAAAAGAAAGTCAGTTTGTGACTACTCACTTATTAAAAAAAACTTGGCTTACGAATACTGATGAGAATCTGGAACATTCCGCGGGTGCGGATGATGACTCGAACTTGAAGTTCCACGAAGAAACCACGTTGACGTCATAGATGAAATGATGTTGAAGGTAGTTGGATCTTGTAGAATTTTCTGAAGATTTCTGCTGCTCGTGGAAATGATCTTAACACACGGAACATGCAAGTAGTATTTACAGATACTATGTTAATTTTAGGACGTCCAATGAGTGATCACAGTCCTTGTTACAAAAAAAAAAAACAACACTATTTTAAACTGTCATTGAGAACGTCCAACACAGTGCAAACACGTAATATTTCTCATTACCGTCTCTAACCACAGTCTTTAAATCGTCGTCCTGACAGATAACACTGATTCTCTAATGTTGATAGAACTATCTTATTTTAGAAAAAGTTCTTAACTTTCACTAAGTTTATCACTGTAACACGTCAAGTCCTAATATGGCACATAAATAAAAAGACATAGTCCAAGGATGTGCTATGTTAGAAAATAAGTTCTAGAATAGTTAAAGTTACTGTACACGACTGTTTCTGTTGGTAATTTAATATTGTGTGCAATTAATTAAGTCCACACGTCATGTTGTGAATGTCCAATATATAACTTCGAACTTCACTGATTTCGTACGTGTTATACTTTGAAATGTCTGTAAGTTATATCATAGTCGCGGCACAATAGACCACTTACGGTGCGACGTCTTTTTTTTCAAGTACGATGGCGATTTACTAGCCCGTAATTTCGTCTCCGCGAAACACGACGAAAAGTACTGTCTTCGAGACTGCACGAACATACTATGTGAGGGCCAGTCTCCCCTCTCTCTTACTCATACACATACTGCACTGCTAGACTGGACTGCTTGCAATGAACTGAACTCAACTCAACACACAACTACTTGTTAGCTTTTTTTTTTTTTTCTTTTTTTTTTTTTTTTCGGGGGGGCCCCCGAAGCCCGCTCCCCCCGCGTGACCAACAACTCAATCTACATGGCCTCCGACATGCTATTATTTCTAAGAAGAAGAAAGAGATAGCAGGGAAGAGTGGGAAGTGATACAAGGAGTATCTGCCTGTTTCCATGTCAGACACGCTACCAGGCGAGATTGTATTAGGTATATGGTGTTGAAGTATGGTATTGAAGGGTCAGGGAAAAACCACATAGGCAGAAAGAAGAAAGAGCCTACATGTAAAACCTGACATCTTTTGATAGCACATGCAAGGATGTGGGCTGGAAAAAGACCAGAGGTTATGTTAGTTAGGAACAGGTAACATGCACAAAACATAAACCAATTCCTCGCCGTTCCAGTTATTCAGGGGATCAGTCCTTCTGGGCACTGCTGTGACTAGCGCGGTCCTTGCCGGCTGCGGAGCCATGCGTCAAGTACCACTAGGGCCTGTCGCACGACTCCACCTCCTTGGGGTACCTCGTACCCAGTCTCCGATCCCGGAGAATGAGGCCAAGCCCGCCGAGGCGGGGGCCTCCTGGAAAGGGGTGGGTCATGGCGCCGGGCCTCCTTCCTCTCTGCCCGCGCCATGGCCCGGTAGACAGGGCAACTGCGATGGGAGGCCGGATGGCCCCCCAAGCAGTTGGCGCACACCGGCGCGTCTCTAAGTGTTGCGCAGGCCGTGTAGTAGTGATCACCACCACAGCGGTTACACCACACCTCGAGCCCACAGCTGACCTGACGGTGGCCCCACCTCAGACAGCGGAAACAATGCAAGAGCTGCTGAGGGGGACGTTTCTCTCTCACCTGACTGCCGCTACCCGCTGAGGTCCTCTCCTGATTGGCTCCTCGGTTGACTGCTGTCCTGGGAGCAGTCCTGGGTTGCGGCTTGGCGGTCTTCTCCTGGTGGGCCAGCGTCGCCTTCTGCTTCCTGGTGCGGCGGCGTCTTCTTCTTCTTCCCGGGGGTTGCTTCTCGGCGGGGGAAGAGGCCTCGTCCTGGTGGCCCTCTTCCCGGCCTGGTGACCCCGGGGTAGTTGGTGGCTCCGCTGCGTCGCCATCTTCTTCTTTCCCCTGGCTGGCGGCAGCGTCGGTCGTTCCCGAGGTTTGCTTCTCGGCGGGGGAAGAGGCCTCGCCCTGGTGGCCCTCCTCCCGGCCTGGTGACCCCGGAGTTGCTGCCGACACCTCTGCGTCGCCATCTTCTTTCTCCTGGCTGGCGGCGGCGGTGGCGTCGGTCGGTGCTAACACTCGACTGTGTTCCCTGTCCTGGGGGGCGCACATCGAGGTCTGCAACTCGACAGACGTACAGGCAGGCTGGACCTGGGCAGCAGTATCAGTACGCCAGGGGGCGTCCTTCTCCACCGCTGTGCTGCTCTCCACCAACACGGGCGCGTTCCTGGTTTGCGCCCAGGTAACAGGCCCTTCCTGGTAGGCCTGCGTCTGCGACCACTTCGCCCTGGTTGTCGCCTTGTTGGTCTGCGTGTACTTCGTAAAGTACAGCTTTCCAACTGGAGTCTCGCCGTCGCGGCGCTTGGGAGCGCCGCCGTCGTCCTCGGTCGTTGGCTCCGTCTGCGAGGCTGCCTCCTGGTAGCCCGAGACGTCCAGGTGCTCCCTGAGTCCTGGTAGCCGGGCAACCTGAAACTGCTGGGACGCGCGCTCCTCGTAGACCCTGAAGCTGGCTGCGTCGTTAGGGCGGATGATGATCGCCCAGGAAGCAACCATAATGCCGATGATCGGCAGGAGGGGCTCTCCGATGAACTCCGCAGTCGCATTCAGGTGGTCGAAGACGCGCAGCGTCCCCTGGTAGTCGCTTTCCCCCGGCCGGTTGAACACCACCAGTCCCGGGCGTTCATAGCTGGGGACATCCGCCGTGTCGAGCGCGTCCAGCAGCTTCTCGATGGCTCCCTGGTAGTCGTAGTCGACCAGCCTCACTGGTAGGGTCAGCTTCTCCATCTTGGTCCTCCTGTAAGATAACCTGAAACAGAAGAAAGAGCGAGCACTGAGAAGTGCTACAGCTCAGACAATGCTCCTTCGAAAATGTACTAATAAGTACAAGTGCCTGGCAGATACTTGAAAAGTACAGAGCGCCTGGCAAGGAGAGGGAGAGCGCAGCGAGAGGCACGTATGTCCTT
Source organism: Anabrus simplex (assembly GCF_040414725.1). NCBI lineage: Eukaryota > Metazoa > Arthropoda > Insecta > Orthoptera > Tettigoniidae > Anabrus > Anabrus simplex. Next base: position 82,267,239 of record NC_090267.1, on the reverse strand, counting down.
ACTTGTTAGCCTTGACCCAGTGGCATATATAGCTGGCGCTGGGAGGGGTAGTTTCTCTCGGTCATGTGACCGTGAGTGCGTAATTTCTGTTAGATTTTAAATCATTGTAACTCAGCAACCATAGGATGGATTAATTTGGAATTTATAGAGGTTAGTTTTCATGACGTCCGCTACCATTTAGCGTTCGTTCCATTAAAATTGGTACAGGCGTTGAAAACTTGCGAAAAGAAAGATATTTTCGAGAAATATCTCTAGGGGAGGTAAGCTTTGAACGACAGGTGACGTCACTTGACTCCGCCTAGCGCACTCGTGGAGTCTGGTACATACTGGAACATTCTTTTACTTAGATGTTCGTACGTCGGACGGATCTTATATGCTGGAACAACATTTCTTTTGATAATTATGGACCAAGACCTAGGCTTTACTGGTACAATATATGATGCTAATGTGCATCAATATTCCTTTCCTTACTCTTCAAGTAAATAATTTATATCTCATATTTCATCGTAGCTTTACTTATTCATTCTATACCTTCTTCATTCTCAACGTATAACATCATAACTCATTTTACCTTACAACACTTCATATTTTTTCTATGTTTCAACTATATATCCTATCTGACGCTCAAATAACCTTATTTCCAAATATTCATAGTATCACACCAGTATCTTCTCAAATAATGTTAACATGTCTTCAATCTGCCATTATATCCATATTTAATACATATACTACTTTATTACATAACATGGCTAATTGGGATTTTTAGCTGTCATTGGAACATTGTTATCACTTTATTACATACCCTAACTGGGGTTTGTCTTATTTTTTATGAAGGCTACCTATTCTCTTATATTACTGACATAAATAATCACTCGCAAGAATCTAATGTAATTTAAGTCATTCTGAAGACTCTAAACACATATCTATTAATATTGTATTTAACTACAAATGTTCTAACCTTGTTACTACTTATCGATATATATATTATTAAAGAAACTTATCTTTTTCTGTCACTTTCCGGAATATCTATCATTTGGTCATCATCTGCTGCTCTGGATTCTGGTCATTTTGCTTGGCCGGTCATCGTGATGTCATTGGTAACCAGGGGTCATCTCTGCCATGTTGGTCCAACTCAGAATCATCCAGATAGTTGACTTCAAATCTTCTTAGCAAGCCATGGTTTCCTTCAAAAGCTCGATTGAAAATACAAAATACATTGATGAAATTAGCTATGACATAATAACATTTTCAAAGCCTTCTGTTATGGTTTATCTACTTGATTCTGCTTAATATTGCTTCATATAACATCAGTGAAAGCTGGGAAATCAACAGACAGGGTATCTGCCACCTGGGCAACTGCTCTAAATGCACATTGATTGATTGATATATCAGTGTCTCTATTCGATCTCCAATATGTCTGCTAATATTTCAATTTATTCTCGTACAGAATGGCTTTACTAATTGTTAATTGTCTGTATTACGATATATAGAATATTCTCTCTTGTCGTCACGGCCTTGTCGTTGCACTTTTCATATGCCGCTGTGAACCAATTTATGCATTGCATATTTTATTATTTACGGTTATTTGATTAATTTTTTATATCTTCTTCTATTGCATGTTTATTTATATTATATAAATAGCTAACTTTCTTATTTTCTTCTCTTGTTTTAGTAATTTTATGCAATTTTTACAGCTTGTTGATCAGAACACATCCACTCCCTTGAGTTAGTCTTTCATTTGTGTAATTTAAACAGTGTTGATCTTAACAATTCAAATATCTGTTTGGTCTTGGTCACTGCCACCACGATCTTATTCATTCCGACTTCGCGTTACTCTCAACTTCCTTGATATTTTATATAATTTATTCATTGTGTCTAAATTCATTACTAGTAATCACATTTGTCTTAATTCAATTGTGCTTGATTGCTGGAATAGTGGAATGGTACATTATTATTATTATTATTATTATTATTATTATTATTATTATTATTATTATTATTATTATTATTATTATTACGGAGATCTCTGTGGTAGTTAGAGGTGAAAGAAGGTGCGGGCTGGAATAGGTCTCAAACTACAAAATTAAAGTTAATTTAAAACTTTAACAAAGGTTATATTTTCTTTTCAAAATCAATCAATACGGTAACAAAGTATAACAGGTACCAAGTAGCAGATCAACAAATTAACAATTTACAGTTCGTTACAAGATTTGAGCCTTGAGCCCCAAGTTTAATTTTTGAGCTCTCAGCTCACAACCACAATTGCTAAAGGGCAGAAAACCCCTAAATACAAGGAGCACTTGCTCCCAGCTATTAACCTCAAGCCTCTCTAAGGCACCTTTACCACAACACCATAAAGAGCTGACCCGCTCTCAATTTTTCAAGCCTATCAAGGCAATAACAGACTCTTATCCAAACTGCCATCAAGGCATACAAAGAAACAGGGGTATTTAATACCCAACCTACAGGGCCTTCGCATGAAGAAAACTAAACATCAGGTTAAGTTACTAGCCCAAAGTACAGAAGGGATTGGAGGCGTGAACTTGCACTCCTAAATACACTTTTAAAACCTAAGTGGCTCTAGGCTGAAACACAGGGGCTAATCCCAAGCTAAGGAGGTGACCCATATAAGAACACGTTAATATTTAAAGGAAGAGAAGAAACGGTTATGAAAACGTAATCACCTCCATTTCAAAATGAAGGGGAGTTCGAGAGGGTGAAGCATTCTCTATCCCCGCTTTACAGTGAAAGATATTTGTAGATTTTACATAGACAGATAAGGAATTTACATTTTAAAAAGATGGGTTACATATTAAAGGGTTCGAACCTTCTCCGAGAGTTAAACTGCTGAGCTAGCAAGAAATAAAGATGTTAACAGGCCATTACCTTGTTGGAGATCTGTTGCCCGAAGAAAGAAGCGCTTCCCGCCCTCTGCTACATATCCACACACTAAGAAAGATGTTACTGAAGTGGCTCCGAGTCAAGAAAATCAGCAGTTTTTATACCCTCGTGGAACATTCGAGACCTTTCAGGAATGAGTAGACACACCCTTTCGCTTTTATTGGATAGCTTAGAGCAACATATCTATGTCGAAGAAGACGTACATGATTATTTGGAAATAAATTAAATAAATTTGGGATTGGCTAAATTCAAAACAGGTGGATAGAAAGGATTAATGTTGCCAACCCAAAGATAACAGAACAAAATATAGTAAAACAAAACTTATGAATACTAAATTTCTTCAAGAAGGTTCATTCCTTCGCACCAGAGTGTGTAATCATAGTTTTTAGTAGAGACATCTGGTAGAGAATGTCCAAACTTCTTGGTATGGAGCAAACAAACAAAAATCGAAATAGACACAGTTCAGAACACTTCATAATTACCAAATTTACAGTAGTGACATCTTCCAAGAAACGTTGAGTTAATAGAGTTTGTTAAAGTTCAGGCTTTCTCCTGTAGAGGAGTTTCAACTGGCACAATATTTGAACTAGCGGCGTGGAGGTGTACCGCCCGGCACAATTATTATTATTATTATTATTATTATTATTATTATTATTATTATTATTATTATTATTATTATTATTATTATTATTATTATTATTCATTATTCATTATTATTCATTTGAACCTCTACAGAGCACATAGAACTTTTAGTTAACATTGGTCATCTTATCTTCCCAAAACTTCCTGTATGAGTCTGACATCCTTTCTTGTGTCCATGCGTTTTTGAGTTTCAGATTCTTGCCATCATCATCGTCATCATCATCACCATCATCATATGATTGAATAGAAGTCACACTTTTCAGTAGAGGAAGGATGTAAAAAATATTTCCATTTGGTCGGAGATCATTTTGTATTGTAGGCAAAATATTTGACACATAAGGGCTGTGTTTTATTTCATTCTCATGTGTTTTACCATCGCAAAGATGCTTCACATACTACACTGACTGACAGAGCAAATGCAACACCAAGAAGGAGTGGTCAGAACTTTATGCCAATTGCAGGGTAGACTGACGTCACTGAGGTATGCTCATGATGTGAAATGCGCCGCTGTGCTGCGCACGTAGCGAACGATAAATGGGACACGGCGTTGGCGAATGTCCCACTTCGTACCGTGATTTCTCAGCCGACAGTCATTGTAGAACGTGTTGTCGTGTGCCACAGGACACGTGTATAGCTAAGAATGCCAGGCCGCTGTCAACGGAGGCATTTCCAGCAGACAGACGACTTTACGAGGGGTATGGTGATCGGGCTGAGAAGGGCAGGTTGGTCGCTTCGTCAAATCGCAGCCGATACCCATAGGGATGTGTCCACGGTGCAGCGCCTGTGGCGAAGATGGTTGGCGCAGGGACATGTGGCACGTGCGAGGGGTCCAGGCGCAGCCCGAGTGACGTCAGCACACGAGGATCGGCGCATCCGCCGCCAAGCGGTGGCAGCCCCGCACGCCACGTCAACCGCCATTCTTCAGCATGTGCAAGACACCCTGGCTGTTCCAATATCGACCAGAACAATTTCCCGTCGATTGGTTGAAGGAGGCCTGCACTCCCGGCGTCCGCTCAGAAGACTACCATTGACTCCACAGCATAGACGTGCACGCCTGGCATGGTGCCGGGCTAGAGCGACTTGGATGAGGGAATGGCGGAACGTCGTGTTCTCCGATGAGTCACGCTTCTGTTCTGTCAGTGATAGTCACCGCAGACGAGTGTGGCGTCGGCGTGGAGAAAGGTCAAATCCGGTAGTAACTGTGGAGCGCCCTACCGCTAGACAACGCGGCATCATGGTTTGGGGCGCTATTGCGTATGATTCCACGTCACCTCTAGTGCGTATTCAAGGCACGTTAAATGCCCACCGCTATGTGCAGCATGTGCTGCGGCCGGTGGCACTCCCGTACCTTCAGGGGCTGCCCAATGCTCTGTTTCAGCAGGATAATGCCCGCCCACACACTGCTCGCATCTCCCAACAGGCTCTATGAGGTGTACAGATGCTTCCGTGGCCAGCGTACTCTCCGGATCTCTCACCAATCGAACACGTGTGGGATCTCATTGGACGCCGTTTGCAAACTCTGCCCCAGCCTCGTACGGACGACCAACTGTGGCAAATAGTTGACAGAGAATGAAGAACCATCCCTCAGGACACCATCCGCACTCTTATTGACTCTGTACCTCGACGTGTTTCTGCGTGCATCGCCGCTCGCTGTGGTCCTACATCCTACTGAGTCTATCCCGTGCGCATTGTGTAACCTGCATATCGGTTTGAAATAAACATCAATTATTCGTCCGTGCCGTCTCTGTTTTTTTTCCCAACTTTCATCCCTTTTGAACCACTCCTTCTTGGTGTTGCATTTGCTCTGTCAGTCAGTGTATATAGTGATCCTTCAACATCCATATTTGTTCAGTAAACACAGTGATGTGTTGTAGGTGCAAAGTGTTGTGGTGGGAGAGGACTGTGCTTTACTCTCTTCTCAACATACGTCTTCAGCTGGACGAAGAGGAATGTGTGGACTGCTCTTTGTATACAAGGTATATTCTTTATTGCATGCATGATATTCTTAAATAAGCAAGTTCGATACTGGGGATGCTGTCGTATGCCTTCTCTAAGTCTACAGAAGTCATTACTATATCCTGACTGGTGTAGTTTGTAAATACTGGAGAGTTTAATAGCAAAGTATATTAGAGGGGTACCGGTATGTGAAGATAAAAATTGGCTCATGAGGAGCCAGTATGGATTTAGAAAGAAATTTTCTTGGAAGGAACAACTGGTGGGATTTCAGCAGTACATATCAGATCAGTTGGATTCAGGAGGGCAGTTTGATTGGATAGCCATATACCTTTCCAAAGCATTTGGCAGAGTGGAACATGGAATATTATTAAAGAAATGGAGGGAATAGGATTGGCCATAAGGGGTTATACGTTGGATAAGAACATTTCTAAATTCAAGGGTTCAGAAAGTCAAAGAAGGAAATCATGTTTCACAGGAAAAGAAAGTTTGGAAGGGAATTCCACAGGGTAGTATAATCAGTTCATTACTTTTCTTAATATACGCAAATGATTTAGAGAACAATATAACATAAAAAATAAGATTGTATGCAGATGACATAATTGTTTATAGGGAAATAACATTCAGGATTGTTCAGAATTATGAAGGGATCTTGAAAGTATCCAACAATGGGTTGAGGAGAATAATATGAAGGTTAATGGAGGCAAATCAATTGACACAACATTTACAAACAGGAGTTTAAAAACTGAATTTAAATATACTTTGGATGAGGTAATTGTCCCAAAAGATGGCAAGTGCGAAAACTTAGGTGTGAGATTTGAAAGTAATTTGCACTGGAAAGGTCATGTTGATGACATTGTTGAGAAAGCATGCAGATTGTTACTTGTCATAATGAGGCTACTTAAGGGATGCAACAAAGAATGAACAGGGAAAAGTTACTTAAGTATGGTTTGTTGATTATTGGAATATTCAAACAGTGTTTGGGATCCTCACCCGGAATACCTAATAAAGAAATAGATTGTGTGCAGAGGAAAGCAGCAAGATTGTAACAGGGGATTTCAGGAGAGGAAGTAGTGTATTAGAAATGTTAGAGAAACTTGGGTGGGAAACTTTAAGCAAGAGAAGGGAGAAATCTAGACTTATAAGATTTTATAGAGCCTGTACAAGAGGAAGCATGGGGCGAAATCAGTGAGAGGCTTCAGTTGGAAAATAATTATATTGGCAGGGTAAAAATATTAGACAGGATTTTAACAGAAGTGATTGGGGTAAATTTTCATTCATGGGGAAGGGCATGAAGGAATGGAACAGTTTACCAGGGAATGCATTTGATCCTTTTCCAAAATCTGTATGGTACAGATAGTCAAGAAAAGAATAAACAGCAACAGAGAAAAGAAATATTAGAGGGCATTCGACCTGTGCAAGTTATTGTAAATAAAGAATTTTGTAAATAAATTAATTCCATCTGCTGGTCTATGGAGATTAGGGCAGCTGAAATAGGGTACTACCTGTAGGAGTGAAGTACAATGAGGACTTTGAGGGCCCTGGGACTGTTAGAGTAGCTGTGAAGGCCCTTCAGGAACTATGAAAAGTGGTGGCAAAAGGAGCTCTGGTTAAGACGTAGCAGGTTGTTATGCATGTTAACATATCCACAAAGACACACACAAGATGCTGTCAGTTGGTACAATTATTATATTCACATCTATTTGCAAATCAAACACACACATAAATTTAATCACTGCTGTCACAAACAAAACACTCACATTTCAAGCCGCCATGTAAAAAAACACTTGACTGTCACTTCAATATGGAGACTGCAAACATTGCATGTCACGAGGTCACAAGTATATATTTGCTAAACCATAACTCTTCTAAACAACAACTCGTCATAACCAATCACTCGTCAATCAATAACTCATCAACCAATAACTCCCCAATCAATAACTCCCTCCACCATCAAGATCATCTCCTTATATATGTCCTGGCCAGGCTTCCAGAAAGACACATTACAAAAAACTACTTTCGTGAAAATTCTAGAGTGCCTAATACATAGATTATAATGTACAGAATATTCTCCATCATTCCCGTCACCTATTGCCATTCTGGAAGTTACAGTGTATTTCACAATTATGGATTACAAATTATACATACAGGTAAGAATAAATTATATAAAGGTCCTTACGTTAATTGAACTGATATAAATGTCTATAAACAGTGCATGTTTCATGACATAACTCGCAAACAATACGATCATTCGACTATGTAAATAATAATAATACTAATACTAAATGGATGTACATCACTACATAGCCATACATACAAGTAGTAGTAATAATAATAATAATAATAATAATAATAATAATAATAATAATAATAATAATAATAATAATAATAATAATAATAATTCAAGCTCGATATTTGCATTAGTTACCCGTGGGTGAGAGAATAATTTTTCAAGTTATATCTGTTTATCGCACTAGCATCAATATCCCCCTATAACTTGAAACAATTTCCACACACTCTCTCGGTCTTCACTACTTAACCACACACAGACTACCTCACTCACACAGCCCTGCTGTTGGCGCTGTTGAAGTCTACAGTTCGCAGCGGCCTTTCCATCGCGGACCATCACCTTCCCATGGTGAGTCCGCTGGGTCCAGTCAGTGGTGTCTTTGTTCCTGGTGATGGTGATCAGCAGGTCCTTGCATGGATTTCAAAGCTCCGCTGGCTTTCCCCTCATTCGTACCTTTGTGTTCTGTCAGGTGGCACCCTCGTTTGTTGGTTGTCGGTTGTTGGTTGTTGGTTCTCCGTCTCCTAGAGGGGGTCCCTCTGGCTGTGTCATTGCCATTGCTACCTTCATCTCCTGGGACATTCTCTGAGCCTCCGCATAGTTCTGCTCCACGCTGAACATCCTCCATGGACAGTTCATGGTGCCGTGGAGCTTACTGCAGCTGTCGAGCATTTTGCTCTTGGTGTCATACTGGTACAGCCCATTCACCGTCACGTCGTCTGGTTGTTCGGTCTCGGCATCGAATATCCATGGCGTTCTATCAGTGTGCTGAGTCCTCTCCTGTAGCTGGACTCGGTAGATGACTCTCGGTTGGTGGACACTGTTGCGCCCGTTGAATTCTCCCACAACTTCCTTGCAGGTCGAACATGGCTGCGGGCTGTATCGTACTTCCATCTCCTGCCCACAAAGTCCAACGATCAGGTATTTGGCTCACTCTTCTGATGTCAATCCAGTCTTGAACTGGGCCCCAATTTTCTCCTCAAGATTTCCAAACTGGGCCTCAATGTTCCCCTTGAGTTTTCTGAAATGGGCCTCGATGTTGGCCTTGATGTTCTCCTCGATGTTTTTAGCCAAGGAAATTAACTGTTTAAACATCACCATGGTCTTCTGGTCGTTCTTCATTTTCGATTCCAATAGATTCTAAGTGACCTGTCCACAGTCGCCAGTTAACGTATCCACAGAGATGCTGTCATTTGGTACAATTATTTTATTCACATCTGTTTGCAAATTAAACACACACATAACCTTAATCACTGCTGTCACAAATAAAACGCTCACATCGCAAGCCGCTATTTAAAAAATCAACTGACTGTCGCTTCAATATGGAGACTGCAACCATTGCATATCACGAAGTTACAAGTATATTCTTGCTACACCATAATTATGACCTATGTATTACGCACTCTAGAATATTCAAGAAGGTAGTTTTCTTTCTAATGTATCTCTCTGGAAACCTGGCCAGGATATATATAAAGGGACGATCTTGACTTGTTTTTCTTGCTACTTGCTTTACGTCGCACCGACACAGATAGGTCTTATGGCGATGATGGGACAGGAAAGGCCTAGGAGTGGGAAGGAAGCGGCCTTGGCCTTAATTAAGGTACAGCCGCAGCATTTGCCTGGTGTGAAAATGGGAAACCACAGAAAACCATTTTCAGGGCTGCCGAGAGTGGGGTTCGAACCTACTATCTCCCGAATACTGGATACTGGCCGCACTTAAGCGACTGCAGCTATCGAGCACGGCAATCTTGACAGTAAAAGTTAGTTGTGGTTAGTTGTGGTTTGGAGGTTATTGGAAGAGAGTTATTGTTTAGTAACACGTAGCTGACGTGCTGAGCCAGGCAGTCTCCATGTTGAATTGATCAGTAGTCATCTGTATTCAACTGTGTTTCAAAGTGTAACCTCTGTGGTATTTGGTGTCAGTTGTCAGCTGTTTAAAGATGGTGGCTTTGTTGATATCCTACAAGTGAAGTGTTTTTATTTTGCGAGGCGCTGATTAAGGTTATGTGTGTATTAATTTGTGTATATATGTGAATAAAATTAATTGTACCAACTGACAGCATCTCGTGTGCATCTTTGTGGATACGTTAACTGGCGACTGTGGACTGGACTCTATTGAATCTTTTGGACTCAAAAATGAAGAACCAGAGGACCGTGGTGATGCTCAAACAGTTAACTTCCTTCATTCAGGCCCAGGCTAAGAACATCAAGGCCCAATTTGGAAAACTCGAGAAGAACATCGAAGCCCAGTTTGGAAAACTTGAGAAAAACATCGAGGCTCAGTTTAGAAAACTTAAGAAGAACATTGGGGCCCAGTTGGGAAAACTCAAGGAGGACATCGGGGCCCAGTTCGGAAAGTTCGATGAGAAAATCGGAGCCCAGTTTAAGACCGAATCGACGTCAGAAGAGGGAACCGAATACCTGATCGCTGGATTTCGTGGGCAGGAGATGGAAGTATGATGCAGCCCTCAGTCATGTTCAGCCTGCAAGAAATCTGTGGGAGAATTAGGTGGGCACGACGGTGTCCACCGGCCGGAAGGCGACTGCCGAATGCGGCTGCGGGAGGGGGCATAGTGTGCCGAGGGAACGCCACGGGTGTTCGACACCGAGACCAAACATCCGGGCGACGCAACGGTGAATGGGCCCTACTGGCATGACACCAAGAGCAAGGTGCTTGACAGCCGCAGTAAGTTCCACGGCACCGTGAAATGTCCCGGGAGGATGTTCAGCGTGGAGCGGAACTGTGGGGAGGCTCAGATGATGTCCTGGGTGATGCAGGCAGCAATGGCAATGACACAGCCAGTGGGACCCTCTCTAGGTGACGGAGAACAGATGGGGTCTGAACCGACAACCACCAAATGAGGGTGCCCCCTGACAGAATACGAACGAGGGGAAAGCCAAAGGAGCTTCAAATGCCACACAAGGATCTGCGGATCACCATCACCAGGAACGAAGATACCGTTGACCGGACCCAGCGGACCCACTGTGGGAAGGTGGTGGTCCCCGATGGAAGCACCGGGCTGCGAACCGTGGACTGCAACAGCACCAACGGGAGGGCTGTATGAGTGAGGTAGCCTGTGTGTGGTTAAATAGTGAGGGCAAGGGCAAAGTCAAAGAGTGTGTCAGTTTGGGGAAATTGTTTCAAGTTATAGGGGGGATATTGACGCAAGTGCGATAACAGGTATAACTCGAAAACAATGTTCTCTCACCATAGGTAACTAATGTACATATCAAGCTATCTCTTCATTTTTTCACTGTGTTCCTTTCTGTGTGTTTCTGTCCAACCTGTATTTTTTCTTGTTGGTTTCTCTGCAAATTTATGTTTGTTTACTAAGCTTCTAAATTTCATTCTATCTTGAATGGTTTCATCCTCAGTACTCATTTCTTGTAGATCTTCATGAATTTCTGCTAACCAATTGTTGTGGATTTTCAGGGTTAGAGCTAGATTTAGAATTTTCTTTGTCAGCCTGTTGTTATCCATGCTGTGTAGGTGTCCGTAGAATTTTAGTCGTCTCTTTCGGATGGTATCTGTGAATTTTTCTGTGAATTGAAAAATTTCGTGTGGTTTCTTTTTAATCCAAATTCCATTTTCGAACTTTGGTCCTAGGATTTTTCTGAGAATTTTCCTCTCTTGTTTCTCAATGCTTTTCATTTGTGACCTGCCGCCAATGATCAGTGTTTCAGATGCATAAAGTGCCTCTGGTTTGATGACTGTGTTGTAGTGTTGTAATTTTGCATTTTTTGATATACATCATTTGTTGTATCTGTTCCATGTGATTTTGTAAGCCCTTTGCAGTTTAGCAGTTCTTTCTTTGTTAGCTTCCTGATTTAACCCTGCTGGCTGAATAATTTCACCTAGATATTTGAATTTGTCTACTTGGGAAATTATTCCACATTTGATGATGAATGGTTGATTGTCAAATCTTGATTTAGTTCCTTCCATAAATTGCGTCTTTTCAAATGAAATTTGAAGTCCAGTTTTTGTGGCTATTTCATGCAATTTTTCTATGGAGTGGATTGCTTCTTGTCTGTTGTTCAAAGGGGTCGCAAGGTCATATGCGAAAGCTAAGCAATCAAGGTGAATTTTGTCTTTAAGAAGTCTGCCAATGTTTATACCTTTAGTTTCTTTTCTCCATTCACGAATCACTTTTTCCAAAACTAAATTGAATAGAGTGGGGATAGTCCATCTCCCTGTCGGACACCAGTTCTGATTTCGAACGGTTCAGAAATTTCTCCCAAGAACTTAACTTTTGATGTTGTGTTGGTCAGAGTTTGTTTAATCAATTCCCTTGTTTTCCTGTCGACTTGAAATTCCTCTAGTATGTTGAACAGGGTCTGCTAATCTATGGAATCATACGCCTTTTTGAAGTCAACAAAGGTTATTACTGTTTGTTTGGTTTTGCGAATCTGTAGTATGGTATTTAGGTTTAGGATTTGTTCTGCGCAGGATCTCCCTCTTCGGAATCCAGCCTGATAATCTCTGATCGGGTGCTCTTTTTGTTTCTCTAATCTATTAAGTAGAGCTTTAGAGAAGATTTTATATATGACCGAGAGGAGAGAAATTCCTCTGTAGTTATTAATATCTGATTTGTCTCCTTTCTTGTGAAGTGGGTGAAACAATGCACATTTCCAATCCTCCAGAATTTCTTCAGAAAACCAGATGTCCTGTAAGATTTTTTGAATACTCTGGGCCAGTTTGTCACCACCAATTTTCAACATTTCAGCGATTATTCCATCTTCTCTTGGTGCTTTGTTGTCTTTTAAATCTCTGATTATTTGTTTGACTTCTTGTAATGTGGGGGGGGTTCTGAATCTGGATTAGGTGTTGGTTTTTCATAGATGAATTGTTCTTTCAGAGATTCGCAGTTTAAAAGGTCCATGAAATGATTTACTAGGAGTTCACAATTTCCCTTATTACTTGTTTCCAAAGTCCCATCTGTACGTTTGAAACTGAGACTAGGTGCCTGGTAATTGGATAATTCTTCTCTGAATGTTCTGTAGAAGTTCCTTGTATTGTTTTTCTTGAAATCTTCTTTGATTTCTGCCAGTCTGTTTTGATCATATTTTCGTTTTTCAGATCTGATGATTTTTGAGGTTTGTTTCTGTGTTTTGAAGAATTTATCATGATTTTGATCAGTTTTATGGGAACTCCAGTTTAGCCAGGACCTAATTCTGACTTCTATGGCCTTGTCACAGGTGTCATTCCACCACCTGTGTTTGCGTTTCCTTGGGGGGTTGCTGATGTTTTGTGAAGCTTTCAAGAGTGTGTCCTTGAGTTCTAGCCAGCTTGAAGGAGCATCATTGGAGATATTAGCAAGGAAATTGTCTGAGTTCTGTCTCAGAAATTCAGGGTCGATTCTCAGGTTTCTGATTGTTTTGGTTTTCTTCCTGTTGGGTTGAAACTTTACTTTAACAAGAGATAGGTGGCGGTTGGAGTCAATAATTCCCTTTTTGACTTTAATGTTCATAATTTCTTTTTGGTTTTTCTTGGAAATAGCCCACATGGTCTAGTTGAAATTCTCCTAAATGCATATTCGGGGATCTCCATGTCATTTTCTTTTGTGGAAGTGCCAGGAAATGGGTTGACATCAATTTTAGATCGAAATTCTCGCAGAAGCCAATTAATTCTCCATTTTTATTGGTTCTTTTGTGAGCAGGATAAAGTCCTACAGTGGTCCTAAATTTCTTCTATTTGCCAATTTGTGCATTGAAGTCCCCCAACAGAATTTTGACATGATGTTTTGGAATTTTGGCTGTAGTTTCTTCTAGTAATTCCCAGAAGTCATCTACCTTCTGTGGGTTTTTTTGATTGTAATTGTTTGTAGGTGCATGTGCATTGATTAGTGTATAAGCTTTGTTTCCTGATTTGATTGTCATTAGCTAAATTCTTTCAGAAGGAGATGTAAAGTATAATACTGAATTTGTGATATTTTTTCTCACTGCAAAACCAGTGCCAAATTGTAATATTTTGTTAGGGAGGAGGGTAACTGGTTTACCTTTATATATAGTTTCCTGATTCAAAATGATTTTTGTCACTGTACCTAGTTTCTTGGAGTGCCAGAATTTGGATGTTGAGTTGGTCTAATGTGTCTGTTAAGTGCTTCAACTTCCCAATTTTGTGAAGCGTGTTGATGTTTAAAGTGCCAAATAATGTTTTTCCTTTGGGCAAAGAGATTTAGGAAGCTCCGATACATTCCCGCATGATGTTCCCGGTCCCCCAGAATCCGATGACCGAGAGAACCTAGTATGAATACTAGGGCCTGGGTTAGTAGTATCATTAACTAACGTTGCCATCATGCTAGTAAGTTGAAGATAATGGGGAGACTGATCTTTGTCAATCTCATACTTACAACTAAGGTATTGAGCCTCAGAGGTTGAGTCAAGATGTTTTCTGGCTGTGCCTGTTTTTGGTCCGCGAGAGGTATTTTATTTCCCTCAAGCCCTCCGGACAAGTCCGGCGAGTCCCCCGATCTGCCACCTGGGACGCGCCCAATAGGGGAATAGGCAAAAAACTCCATGGAATTATTATTATTATTATTATTATTATTATTATTATTATTATTATTATTATTATTATTATTATTATTATTTTACGATTATTATTATTACTTGTATGTATGGCTGTGAAGTGTTACATCCAGTTAGTATTTGTATTATTATTATTATTATTATTATTATTATTATTATTATTATTATTATTATTATTATTATTGGTGGTTATAGACCTTTATGTATGCTGGACACAGCTGGAAAAGGCCTGGAGAAACTTCTGCAGCCCAGAATCCTCTCAGCAGTTCAACTAGCAGGGGATCTATCTGTTTGCCAACATGGATTTCGGAGAGGACACTCGACGCTAGATGCAGTGTGGGAGGTGGTGAATACAGCAGAAAGGGCACAAATGGGCAACCATCATTCCCGTAAATTGACACTTCTTGTGACCCTGGATGTATAGAATGCCTTCAATTCGGCAAGATGGAGCGACATGTTGGTAGCTCTTGAAGAAACTTTCAAGCTACCACAATATCTTATGCGCATAATGAGAGATTACTTCAAAGATCGCACTCTGTTGTATGATACGGAAGTTGGGGAAAAGACAAAGCGTCTGACGGCTGGTGCAGCGCAGGGATCGATCCTTGGTCCAGATCTTTGGAACATAATGTATGATGGCTTGTTACGTTTGGAGATGCCAGAGGACACGAAGCTTGTGGGCTACGCTGATGATGTGGCCGCCTTGATAGTAGCTCGTAATGTTGAAATGGCTCAAATTAAACTGAACCAGGTGATGCGGCACATAAAAGAACGGATGATGAGCCACAGTTTAACATTAGCCGAACACAAAACGGAGATAGTTCTTCTGACGAGGAAAAGGATCGAAACTCTTGTACCAATGACTGTTGGAGAGTTAGTGATAGAAACATCTACGAGCACAAAATATCTAGGAGTGACACTTGACTCCAAGCTCACATTCTGGACTCATATTCAGAGAGTGACAGACAAGGCAGTAAAATACATGACTGCACTTAGCAGACTAATGGGAAATATTAAAGGTCTGAAATCCAGTAAACGACGTCTTCTCATGTCGACGGTTCAGTCAGTGCTTCTATATGGTTCTGAAATCTGGGCTGAATCCTTGAGATTTGCTTGATATTGGAGAAGGATAGCTGCCGTACAACGGAGAGCGGCTTTACGTATTGCATGTGCATACCACACTGTTTCCGAACCGGCAATCCTCACGGTGGCAGCAATAGCGCCAATAGACCTACTTGCATTGGAGCGGCATGAAATCTGGCGTACCAAAGGAGAGCTGGGAAAGAAATGTGCAAAGAAGCGCGCCTTCAGTCAACTGATGAGGCGATGGCAACTCAGATGGGAAAGTGACCCTCGAGGCAAATGGACCAAGCGACTGATACCACGCTTGGATATCTGGGTTGAAAGGGTCCATGGTGAAGTAAATTACTACCTCACGCAACTTCTAACAGGACATGGATATTTCCGGAAATTCCTGCATAAAGTGGGCAGAGCGAGTGACGCAGCATGCATATACTGCGATGATATTGACGACGTATATCACACCTTTTTTGTATGCGGCCATTGGACAATTCAGAGAAGATGTGTGGAAACTGAACTAGGAGAATTGACAACAGATAATGTTATTTCGGTGATGCTGCGAAACCAGGAATCTTGGGATCGCGTGGCAGTACATGTGGAGGATATCCTTCGTCAGAAGAAGAAGGATTTGGAAGCATACGAATGTTCGTAAAGAAGAAATGAAGAAAGAAGACGTCTGAATGACAAAGCACGATATCACCCTGAAGTAATGCGAGAGCGGTTCCGGGGTGATGACTCACATCGTGGGAAAAGGGTGTGTGGTTTTCAGTGGGTAAGAATCCCACACACTTGTGGAGTGCGGACCCTTCACAAGTGTCTTTTTGAAGATTTTCCACAATCCCTCGTAAAAAAATATTATTATTCTTATTATTATTATTATTATTATTATTATTATTATACGATCACGTTGGTTGTGAGGTTATGTCGTGAGCCATGTTGTACATAAATATTCATATTTGTTCAGTTAATGTAAATACCTGGAAATTAATATTATGTAATTTATTCTTGCCTGTATATATATAAATTGTAATCTACAATTGTGAAACATACTGTAACTTCCAGAACGGTATAGGCACCAAGGGCGCCCATACTCGGGATCAAGGGTGAGGGGGTGGGGGGCAAGCCCCCTCCTAGCTCTCAGGGAAAGGAAAAAATCTAATGTAGTCAGGTGTTTTGTTCTTTTTTCAAGAAAATGATTTAAAAGTCGGTATTACGTAGAAGTGGTCCAGGGTACCATCGTGGAATACAAGTCGCCATTCATCTTCCAAAATATTAAAATTACTATATATCCCCAGGTCTAGCCCCCCCCCCCCCCTACAAACTATTCTATGGACGCCCTTGATAGGCACGAGAACAGTGGAGAGTATTCTGTACATTATGACCTATGTATCACACAGTCTAGAATATTCAAGAAGGTAGTTTTTTTCTAATGTATCTTTCTGGAAACCAGGCCAGGATATATATAAAGGGACGATCTTGACGATAAAAGTTAGTTGTGGGTTGGAGGTTATTGGAAGAGAGCTATTGTTTAGTAACATATAGCTGACATGCCGAGCAAGGCAGTCTCCATGTTGAATTGATCGGTAGTCATCTGTTTTCAACTGTGTTTCAAAGTATAACCTCTGTGGTATTCGGTGTCAGTTGTCCACTGTTTAAAGATGGCAGCTTTGTTGATATCCTACAAGTGAAGTGTTTTTATTTTGTGATACAGTGATTAAGGTTATGTATGTATTAATTTGTGTATATATGTGAATAAAATTAATTGTACCAACTGACAGAATCTTGTGTGCATCTTTGTGGATACGTTATAACTCGTCAACTAATAACTCCCTCCACCGTCAAGATCGTCTCCTTATATATGTCCTGGCCAGGCTTCCAGAGAGATATGTTACAAAAAACTACCTTCGTGAAAATTATAGACTGCCTATTACACAGATTATAATGTACAGAATATTCTCCATCGTTCTCGTCACCTATTACCATTCTGGAAATTACAGTGCGTTTCACAATTATGGATTACAAATTATATATACAGTTAAGAATAAATTATATACAGGTTCTTATGTTAATTGAACTAATATAAATGTCTATATACAGTGCATGTTTCATGACATAATCTCACAAACAATACGATCATTTGACTACGTAAATAATAATAATATCAATACTTTCATGACAATCTCACACACAATACGATCATTCGACTACGTAAATAATAATACTAATACTAAATGTATGTACATCACTTCATAGCCATGCATACAAGTAGTAACCCAGGGGTGAGAGAATATTGTTTTCAAGTTATATCCATTTATCGCACTGGCGTCAATGTTTGGTACCAAAATAGGTTAAAAAATGCAATATAGCAGTTGTATAGTATTATTTGAAGTGATTCCAAATACTGTATATATATATGTATAAGTACTGAAGATATTATGAGTAGAATTTTGTACATAATATAAATGTATTAAGGTTGAGCTGTGTGTTTAATAGAAAAATTGGTAGTGTAAATTGTATAATACTGTATTTTAGGAAAATGTCCATTTCTTTTTAATTTAAAATTTAGTGCTTGATAATAAACTATTTTTGTGTATCATTTGCCACTGAGGTAGATACTTCATTTGCAAATAAAGCGATTTTGATATGATTGAATATTCCCCAGCTCTTTTCCATGATCTGTCTCAGAATGTAAAGTGGATTCTACTGTTGACCTTCCACTTCTGAATCCAAATTGTTCCTCTTGAACTGACTTTCCATCTTTTCTCTAATTTTTTCTTCCCAATATCCTTTCCATTATCTTGGCAATATGGGAGAGGATGGTGGTTTTTTGGTAGTTACTGCACTTCTTCATATCTCCTTTCTTGAATACTGGTATTACAAGCCCCCCTTTTTGGAAGGACACCAAAACAAGTGTTGGAGGCTAATAGAGATGGAAAGAGGGCAAGAGGGAGGCCCAGAGGAAGATTAATGGACTCTGTCAAAGACAGTATAAAAGAAAGAAAGAAAGAAAAAAAAAAGACTGGAGAAGTGCCATCAACACCCCGACCTGGCAGGAGCTGCAGCAAAAGGGGGAAATGAAACTGATTATGATGATGATGAACCTCCCGTTTCCCAGTCCTCAGTCAATTACTATTATTATTATTATTATTATTTTATTATTATTATTATTATTATTATTCATTCATTCATTCATTCATTCATTCATTCATTCATTCATTCATTCAACTTCGCTAATCGGCCAACTAGGGACCACGATAAGCCTCACTTTACATTCTGGCATTTGTTCATCTTTCGCTTGATCCACATCGTCTTCATTAGCTCACTGTGTTTAGCACGACGTTCTTCTGTCCAGTTAGCACCAGTTGCCCGTTTTTCGTCCCGGAAAGTCCCAAAAGTCTTGATGGCTGCTCTGAAAAGATTTCGGTCTTGTGCATCTTCTGCTTGTAGGCCCAGTTCTTTAAGATCTTTCTTGACATTAACGTACCATGACATTGCCGTTTTTGGTTTTGCGTCAAGTATACCGAAGATACGTTTCGTCCATCGAGAGTCGATCATCCGTCGTATATGACTGTAGAAGCGAACTCCGCCTTTACGCATTGTGTCCGTGATCTTCTCTATCTTAGAGTATACTTCTTGCCTGGATTTTCTAATGTAGATGCCATTTTTGTAGTTTGGACCAAGTATGGTGTGTAGGATCTTTCTTTCTTTCCTCTCTAAATCCGCAAGCAAACATTTCTCGGACAGGATAAGGCATTCAGATGCATACACTGATACTGGTTTGATGACAGTGTTGTAGTGATGAATTTTTGTATTCAGGGAAAAGCACTTTTTGTTGTAAATGTTGCAGGTGGTTTGGAAAGTGACTTCCATTTTCTTTTTCTATTTTGCTGAATCCATTCCCCAAGGTATTTAAATTTACTAACACGGTTTATCGTTCCATATTTGGTGTATTTGGTGTTTAGTTGTGCCATATCATCTTTGATATTTGACATTACTTCTGTCTTTTGAAAGGAAATTTGTAAACCTGTTTGTTCTGCTACTTCCTTCAACACAGTGATATGTTCTGTTGCACTTTCAAAATTTTCTGCCATAAGGGCTATATCATCAGTGAACGCTAAGCAATCTATTTCCACTCCATTTTTCTTTGCCCCAATCCTTACGGGTTTGTAAAGGTTTCTTTCTTTTAATGTCTTTCGCCACTCCTGTATTACCTTCTCAAGTACGCAGTTGAACAAAAGAGGTGACAGCCCATCTCCCTGTTGAACGCCTGTCTTGATCTCAAAGGGTTCAGAGAGATATCCTTGGAATTTTACTTTGGATTTGGTATTAGTTAGTGTTGCCCTTATTATCACCAGCAGTTTCTCATTGACTTCCATTTCTGCAAGGATGTTAAGCAACACATCACGGTCGATGGAGTCGTATGCTTTCCTGAAGTCTACAAATGTAGATACATAGGTTCGACCTCTCAGCATATGGTATCTTATTATGGTTTTTAGGTTAAGTATTTGTTCTGCACTTGATCGGCCCGAAAACCTGCTTGGTATTCCCCGAGTTTGTGCTCAATTTGCTGTTCTAGTCTTTCAAGGATGGATAGTGACAGGATCTTGTAGGCTACTGGCAGAAGAGAAATTCCACGGTAATTGTTCACATCTCTTATATTTCCTTTCTTGTGTAAAGGATGGATCAAGGCTAGCTTCCAGTCCTCTGGTAGTTGTTCTCTTTCCCATATATCTACAATGGTTTGGTGTAGGATGTCAATTGCTTCTTCCAGGGCATGTTTCCACAGTTCCGCAATCATGGAGTCTTCACCAGGAGCCTTGTTATTTTTCAGTCTCTTTATGTGGCGTTTGATTTCATCGCGATTTGGTGGAGAAGATGGCAGGTTTTGGCTCACTGGTTTGTTTGTTTTGATGGGGTTGGCTGGTTTTTCACAGTTTAGAAGGTCGTTAAAATACTTAGCTAAGATTTTGCAGTTTTCTTCATTTGATGTTGCAAGAGTTCTGTCTTTCCTTAAAAAGCAAAGGGAAGGTGCCTTGTATCCTTGTACCTTCTTTTTAAAATTTCTGAAGTATTCACGGGTCTCACCTCTATGAAAGTCTTGCTCAATCTTGTCTAGTAGTTCCTTTTCATACTTGCGTTTCTCACTGCGTATTATTTTTGCTGTTTGTGCCTGTTGTGTTTTGTACATCTTCCAATCTTCTTCTTTTTTTGAGGTGTAATACCTTTTCCAGGCATTCAGACGATCCCCTAAGGTCTTCTCGCAGTTATCGTTCCACCACGTGTGCTTCTTCCTCTTCTTGATTTCTGCCACTCCTTTTGCAGCTTGTATCATCTGCTTTCTTGTGCTGTTGAAGTCTTTTTCCACTGGTTGGGCAAGTTCTTTGAATTCATTCTATTATTATTATTATTATTATTATTATTATTATTATTATTATTATTATTATTATTATTATTATTATTATTTCGAATGGGCCACCAGAGGACCACGTGCCAATTTCAATTCCTTCTTCTTTGTTCTTTCCTTTTCTTCCAGTACACTTTCATCTGTTCACTATGTTTCTTCTTTCTGTCTTCAGACCACTTTGAACCAGTCTTTTTTACTTTCCTACCTTGGAATCCTTCTATTTTCAATACTTTTTCCCTAAAGCCTTCTCTATTGTTTATTTCTTCTGTTGTTATATTGTTTTTTTCTAAATCCTTTCTTACTTCATTGACCCAGCTTGTCGTTGATTTCTTACCCCACAAATATCTGAAAATCTTACTGGTTAATCTACTATCTTGCATTCGATATAAATGCCCAAAAAACATAAGTCTCCTATTCCTCATTACATCTGATATATTTTCTATTTTTTGATATATTTCAGCATTACTTCGTAATTTCCAACCTCCTGCTGTGTTTTGTGGGCCTAATATTTTCCTCATGATTCGCCTTTCTAGTATTTCTAGTTTATCTAAATCATAGTTTAATGCCAGACATTCGCTTGCATATAGGCATTGTGGCTTCACTACTGTGTTGTAATGCCTTATTTTTGCATTGTTGGATAGGCATCTTTTATTGTAGATATCTTTGGTGACACCATAAGCTCTCTCCATTTTATGTACCCTCTCCTCTACTGCAGATTTTTCTAAACCATTTTCTTGGATTATTTCCCCTAGATATTTGAATTTTTTTACCCTCTCTATTTGGCCAATATCTGTTTTCAGAAATTTTGGTGCATCCCAAATATTTGTTAAAAATTTTGTTTTTTCAGCAGAAATTCTTAAGCCAGTTCTGCTGGTGATTCTTTCCAAGACATTTACTTGGGTTATAGCAGATGTCACATTTTCAGAAAGTATTGCAAAGTCATCTGCAAATGCAAGACAATTTATTTCGATCCTTTTGTTTCCTCTTCCTAACCTTATCGGTGAAATGTTGAGTTCAATAAGTTTTTCGTTCCAAATTCTCACTATTTTCTCTAGGACACAATTAAAAAGAATTGGGGATAGTCCGTCGCCTTGTCGTACACCAGTTTTTATGTTGAAAGGCTGTGATATCTCTCCCAGAAATTTCACTTTAGAGACTGTGTCTGTAAGTGTTTCACGGATTAGATTTGCCAGTTTAGACTTTATGCCAAATTCTCGAATTATTTTATATGCATCCTGCTTCATGAATCGTCCGAGCTCAGAACATTTTAAGCAGGCCTCGGACCTATGGGAGTAACGGAGTCCCACTCCCATTTGACAGGCGAGGGACTCCTTGGAAACAACTTGGTGAACGAAATGGAATTCGATGGGGAGCTATCAATATTAATGGGGCTTATGGAAGAAAGAAAGTAGAACTGACTGAGTCAGCAAAGAGGATGCATCTGGATGTGCTAGGAGTAAGTGATATTCGGGTAAGGGGAGATAACGAGGAAGAGATAGGAGATTACAAAGTGTACCTGGCGGGTGTTAGAAAGGGAAGGGCAGAGTCTGGGGTAGGGCTCTTTATCAGGAATACCATTGCACGGAACATAGTTTCTGTTAGGCACGTAAATGAGTGAATGATGTGGGTAGATTTGTCAGTTGGAGGAATTAGGACTAGAATTGTGTCCGTGTATTCACCATGTGAGGGTGCAGATGAGGATGAAGTTGACAAGTTTTATGAAGCATTGAGTGACATCGTAGTCAGGGTCAACAGCAAGGATAGAATAGTGCTAATGGGCGATTTCAATGCGAGAGTTGGGAATAGAACTGAAGGATACGAAAGGGTGATTGGTAAATGTGGGGACGATATGGAAGCTAATGGGAATGGGAAGTGTTTGCTGGACTTCTGTGCTAGTATGGGTTTAGCTGTTACGAATACATTCTTCAAGCATAAGGCTATTCACCGCTACACATGGGAGGCTAGGGGTACCAGATCCATAATAGACTATATCTTAACAGACTTCGAATTCAGGAAATCTGTTAGGAATATACGGGTTTTCCGGGGATTTTTCGATGATACAGACCACTATCTCATCTGTAGTGAACTAAGTATCTCTAGGCCTAAGGTAGAGAAAGTGAAATCTGTCTGCAAACGAATAAGGGTAGAAAATCTCCAGGACGAGGAAATTAGGCGGAAGTACATGGATATGATTAGTGAGAAGTTTCGAACAGTAGACAGTAAGCAGGCTCAGGATATAGAAAGTGAATGTGTGGCATATAGGGATGCTGTAGTAGAAACAGCAAGGGAATGCCTTGGAACAACTGTGTGTAAGGATGGGAAAAGGCGAACATCTTGGTGGAATGATGAAGTGAGAGCAGCTTGTAAACTTAAAAAGAAGGCTTATAAGAAATGGCTCCAAACAAGGGCCGAGGCAGACAGGGAGTTGTATGTAGATGAAAGAAACAGAGCGAAACAAATAGTTGTTGAATCCAAAAAGAAGTCATGGGAAGATTTTGGTAACAACCTGGAAAGGCTAGGTCAAGCAGCAGGGAAACCTTTCTGGACAGTAATAAAGAATCTTAGGAAGGGAGGGAAAAAGGAGTAATTCAGCTGAACTCATAATAGATCCCAGGGAATCACTGGAGAGGTGGAGGGAATATTTTCAACATCTCCTCAATGTAAAAGGAAATCATCCTGGTGGTGTTGTGAACAGCGAAGCTCATGGGGAGGAGGAAAATGAGGTTGGTGAAATTATGCTTGAGGAAGTGGAAAGGATGGTAAATAAACTCCATTGTCATAAGGCAGCAGGAATAGATGAAATTAGACCTGAAATGGTGAAGTATAGTGGGAAGGCAGGGATGAAATGGCTTCATAGAGTAGTAAAATTAGCGTGGAGTGTTGGTAAGGTACCTTCAGATTGGGCAAAAGCAGTAATTGCCCCTATCTATAAGCAAGGGAACAGGAAGGATTGCAACAACTATCGAGGTATCTCATTAATTAGTGTACCAGGCAAAGTATTCACTGGCATCTTGGAAGGGAGGGTGCGATCAGCCTTTGAAAGGAAGTTGGATGAAAACCAGTGTGGTTTCAGACCACAGAGAGGCTGTCAGGATCAGATTTTCAGTATGCGCCAGGTAATTGAAAAATGCTACGAGAGGAATAGGCAGTTGTGTTTATGTTTCGTAGATCTAGAGAAAGCATATGACAGTTTACCGAGGGAAATGTTCGCCATACTGGTGGACTATGGAATTAAAGGCAGATCATTAAAAGCAATCAAAGGCATTTATGTTGACAATTGGGCTTCAGTGAGAATTGATGGCAGAATGAGTTCTTGGTTCAGGGTACTTACAGGGGTTAGACAAGGCTGTAATCTTTCACCTTTGCTGTTTGTAGTTTACATGGATCATCTGCTGAAAGGTATAAAATGGCAGGGAGGGATTCAGTTAGGTGGAAATATAGTAAGCAGTCTGGCCTATGCTGACGACTTGGTCTTAATGGCAGATTGTGCTGAAAGTCTGCAGTCTAATATCTTGGAACTAGAAAATAGGTGCAATGAGTATGGTATGAAAATTAGCCTCTCGAAGACTAAACTGATGTCAGTAGGTAAGAAATTCAACAGAATTGAATGTCAGATTGGTGATACAAAGCTAGAATAGGTCAATAATTTCAAGTATTTAGGTTGTGTGTTCTCCCAGGATGGTAATATAGTAAGTGAGATTGAATCAAGGTGTCGTAAAACAAATGCAGTGAGCTCGCAGCTGCGATCAACAGTATTCTGTAAGAAGGAAGTCAGCTCCCAGATGAAACTATCTTTACATCGGTCTGTTTTCAGACCATCTTTGCTTTATGGGAGTGAAAGCTGGGTGGACTCAGGATATCTTATTCATAAGTTAGAAGTAACAGACATGAAAGTAGCAAAATGATTGCTGGTACAAACAGGTGGGAACAATGGCAGGAGGGTACTCGGAATGAGGAGATAAAGGCTAATTTAGGAATGAACTCGATGGATGAAGCTGTACGCATAAACCGGCTTCGGTGGTGGGGTCATGTGAGGCGAATGGAGGAGGATAGGTTACCTAGGAGAATAATGGATTCTGCTATGGAGGGTAAGAGAAGTAGAGGTAGACGAAGACGACGATGGTTGGACTCGGTTTCTAACGATTTAAAGATAAGAGGTATAGAACTAAATGAGGTCACAACACTAGTTGCAAATCGAGGATTGTGGCGACGTTTAGTAAATTCACAGAGGCTTGCAGACTGAACGCTGAAAGGCATAACAGTCTATAATGATAATGTACGTAATGTATGTATAGTTTTTCTGTCAACAGAATCAAAAGCCTTTTTGAAATCTACAAACATGACTACAATGTCCTTTGAATTAAGTAACCTGTGGCGAATTATTGACTTAAGATTAAATATTTGTTCTGAGCATGATCTTCCTTTCCTGAAACCACCTTGATATTATTATTATTATTATTATTATTATTATTATTATTATTATTATTATTATTATTATTATTATTATTATTATTGTTATTATTATTATTATTATTATTATTATTATTATTATTATTATTATTATTATTATTATTATTATTATTATTATTATTATTATTATTATTATTATTATTATTATTATTATTATTCAGTTTTTTGCTAAAAAATCATATTTTACACAATACTATTTGAGACATGAAATTTGGCTGTTGTGACATTTGAAGTGTTCACATTTGAAGACCATCACATGACATAATATCCAGTTTCAGTTTTTACTGTGACAGGTAAAACAATACAGACTAACTAATACTTCATCTTAGAATCCAAAAAATGAGAGAACAGCAATTTATAAGTTGGTGAAAGAAGTCAGAATTAACACTAAAACATCGGAAGGAAAACAATACTAAATATTCTTGAAATTCTGTTCTGAATGAAATTGTTACAAAAGGTAATCTCAGGTAAGAAAGCTAACATGATCAGTATATATATATTTGTCTAGGGAACAAATGGACCCTCCTTTCTTTCTTTTATATGTACTCCATGTGTTCTTACACAGTAAGTTGCTACTCTCCATCTGTTTCCTATATTTACAGATACAATATGTAATCTGTTTAGCTTAGAAAATATGGTTGAAGGCTTTCTCATGTTTAATTCTTTGTCATTATCATTTCCCCTAAAGCAGATGCAGTGGTATAAAAGCAAATATTATTCCTCTGTATTTTACTCTCCATCACCATGTTCCCTTGCCTGCCATAAGAGTCAACTATAAGGGGTAACCTTCTGTGGCTGTCAACTGGAGAGGAGGAAACAGGCTAAGTGACTCAGAGCCCAAGATGGTTTGACTCAGGCCAGTCTGGTAGTGTTTGCAGGTGCTCAGGTTTTCAAGACTCCCAAGACATATTGTGGCAGTCAACATGTGATAGCTGAGTCTAACATTGTTTCTATTTATGAAGATCTTTCCATAACTAATGCACCACTTTTCTTCACAAAGCCAGTTTTTATTCTACACCTTTGTTATATTTACAGTAGGCCCTATATTGCATCATCTGATGTCATATATAGAGACAGGAACATGAAAACACAAAAGAACAAGAAAAATATCCACATCTTCACACACTGTGTCCTCAAATAGATAGACTCTCTCCTCATCAATCCCAGTTCTTCTTTGTCCATCTCTGATCTGTCATTAGTTTCATCATATTATGTGGTCCTTCTTATGTTCTTATCTCTCTATATATGTCTTGATATGCATAAATAAAAAGTACCAGGTTGAAGGAGTCTGGGGAATCC
Organism: Anabrus simplex; assembly: GCF_040414725.1. NCBI lineage: Eukaryota > Metazoa > Arthropoda > Insecta > Orthoptera > Tettigoniidae > Anabrus > Anabrus simplex. Next base: position 82,240,675 of record NC_090267.1, on the reverse strand, counting down.
TCCCCATTGAAACCGTCTATCGAGAGATTGACCCAGTTACCAGCACGATGAAGAAGAGAAGAATCTCATATTTCTTTCACATCGTACGATTATCAGAAAACAGGATTTTAAGACAACTGATGATGGGAAATCTGGGAAAGAAGACAGGAGTGCACTGGATCAAAGAAATTCACGAGGATCTCAAAACAGTTGGACTCGAAATTACAGATGCAGAGAACAAGAACAAAATTACCACCCTTCTTAAGAATCACAAATTTTCAACTGAAATGATACACAGAAGGCCTGTAGAGATTTCAGACAAATTAAGAATACTGCAATCAGAACAAACGAAGAAGTACTGGGCAGATAAGAAGAATCAAACAGTACAACCTTCAAAGAAAAAGTGTACATGGAAGACTCAAGTGGCCATCGTTAGCTGTAACTCGATCGGAGTATGTATAAGTTTTTCCTGCATACATTGACCAGTTCAACTCAGTTTATGAATGTGTTTACGATGAATAAACAGACCAATCCTGGCATAAAATATACGCCCACACAAATCACACTGAATGGATGGAGGAGGGCGGGGTTGTAATTGACGGAGTTTTCTTGCTTATTAAAATTATAAAATCCTTTTAATAACAACCACCTACTCAATACAATACATTACTCATTGAATTATAAAATAATCATGAGGTGTCTTAAATAATGGAACATGTTTCGTTCGACATAACGAACATCATCAGCCATTAATTTACAAAGATTAGGTCAGGGCCCTGAGCTGAAATGATAAAAAATGTTAAAAGAGTGACAATGCCGTAATAAAAAGTAAAATGATAACATTAGACTTGAAATTGTAACAATATGTACAGATTAACAGCAAGTATTTGTAGTGGAATACATTGAACGATGGTAGTCTGTAAAGTTAAAACAATCATGATGTTGTTAAAGTAAAAAAAATAGGTATAGTGGACCTTAAAATATATGTCAATGCGTGAAGCCAGTTTGCTTCACGCAGCCAATGCTAGCGAACACCTCACACTAGTCCCAAGGATTTCTAACTCCAATTGTGCCATAATCTGCTCCATCCATGTCTGGTTTGCTGGAACTCTCCCTACTTTCAAGATTATAGTTACTCTTTAACAAGTCCACCATTGGTGTCCTACGTTGTATACGATTAATTTTACTGCTGCATGTAAATACGGACTAGTTCAACTTGTGTTTCCTTCTGGCATTGTGTTTGGCTCTCCTACAGAATTCCTAACTACTGGAATTCACGTCATATCAACCTTAGTTTCGTCGCCATGTGCCTTTTAACTGGTTCAGTTTGACTCGTACTATTCAATAAACTCTATTTCAACTTTTGTTTTTGCTCAATTTAAAGAACTCCATCGTCAATAATTAATCCACGCTTCACGCATTGACATATATTTTAAGGTCCATTATACCTATTTTTTTACTTTAACAACCTCACGATTGTTTTAACTTTACAGGCTACCATCGTTCAATGTATTCCACTACAAATATTTGCTGTTAATCTGTACATATTGTTACAATTTCAAGTCTAATGTTATCATTTTACTTTTTATTACGGCATTGTCACTCTTTTAACATTTTTTATCATTTCAGCTCAGGGCCCTGACCTAATCTTTGTAAATTAACGGCTGATGATGTTCGCTATGTCGAACAAAACATGTTCCATTATTTAAGACACCTCATGATTATTGTATAATTCAATGAGTAATGTATTGTATTGAGTAGGTGGTTGTTATTAAAAGGATTTTATAATTTTAATATATTGTCCTCAATACGGTTCTATTATGAGATTAATTACATGTAAGTTTTCTTGCTTGTCGCTTGGCCTCTTGATGTCTGCGGCATTCTCTTTCAAACAAGCTGACAGCGGTGCATGTAGTGTTCCGCCACAGTGAACGGTCCACAGCACATTATTCCCATGTCTGTATATCTATACCAATTGTCTTCATGATGTGTTTCAGCTGGTTCTTAAAACGCTTAAGAGGGGCTACTTGAGGTCAACAGCCGGAGCAAAGTTCACCATAATGAATTTGGCGGGGAAGCCTGGTATCTCCCATGCGGTGAACATGGCCTAACCATCTCGGTTGATGAGTGATGATTGTTGCCTCAATGTTATTTAGCTGCGCTTTGTCGAGAACTGCCATGTTGGTCACATAGTCCTCCCACTTAATATTCAATATGAATCTCATTTTATGTTGGTGGAAGCGCTCAAGATTTTTGCTATCACAGCGATAGAGTGTTCAAGTTTCACAGCCATACAGCAGCGTGGATATGACAACAGCTTTGTACACCATGAGTTTGGTATGCAGTTTTAGGTCATTATTCATGAAGACTCTGTGCATTAACCGTCCAAATGTTGCATGAGCAGCCCCAATTCTTTTATCAACGTCTTGTTCACAGGTACACCGTTTAGACAAGATGCTTCCAAGATATGAAAAGTGATCAACTTGTCTCAGTGTTGTGTCTAAGATGAAGATACTGAACTCAGGAAGAGTTAATCCTGGGGCAGGTTGTTCAAGTACTTTAGGTTTTTTTTTGTTTGTTGCATTAATGGCAAGACCAAAGCGATCACATGCAGTTTTAAAGCAGTTGATTGACTGTTGTAGTTCTGCAGGTGTTAGAGCAGGAGATGCGGTGTCATCGGCATACTGCAGTTCTGTCACCCGGGTAGCCAGAGTATTACAAACCATTATTCTCATCATTGTTCCATATTGAAAACAGCTATATCACTAAGTTTACACAAGTAGTATTTTATTATACCACCTATTCAATACAATACATGAGCAGCCCCAAATTCTTTTATCAACGTCTTGTTCACAGGTACACCGTTTCTTAGACAAGATGGATTGTATTGAATAGGTGGTATAATAAAATACTCCTTGTGTAAACTTAGTGATATAACCAGAGTATGTCTTTGTGAGCGAAGTCTTACTAGATTGAAAAGATCTTCATCAAACTGAAACTTAATCTCCATGCCTAAGTTCTTAGCAGATGATTCATACAGCATGGCAGCCATGAACAGTGCAAAGAATGTAGGAGCAAGCACACAGCCTTGTTTCAATCTATGAGTGATTGGAAATGAATCTGATACTGAGTTACCATGAAGAACCTGTCCAGACATGCCATCATGTGGTCTAGTGTGGCCAATAAAGTTAATAATATATGACTTGATTTGGTATTTGGTCATTCCTTTCTAATACTTACATGATCATGTACTGATCCTTTCTTCTTCTGTATTTTTCTTTATGTTATTTTTTTTACTTTTCCTGTATTCATCCATCTTTCTTCTTATCCTACACTTCCCACATCAAGGCTCCCTCTTTATCAATTCCAGATCTTCTTCTTCCATGTCTTACTTTCCGTTAGGTTCGTCATGTGCGTTTCTTTTCATGTCGAGATGATCCCTCAGTTAGTGTTAATATGCGTCCCCCTGATGAAACTGGGAAACAGAAATGAGCTCGTCGGGGGCAGAGAAGAGATGGATGTGGAAGAACTGGGACTGATAAGGAGAGCGCCTTACTATTTGAAGATGGCAGTGTATAAAAAAGTGGAGATTGCCCTTAATCTTTTGTGATTTCATGTTTGTCCTTGTCTCTTCTTTCTATTACTCCCTCTTCACATACTGACCTGTCATTGTGTTCATCCTCCTTTTCATGTTCTTCTCTACAGTATATATATGATTTGATATGACCCTTGATTGGTCCCTTCCAGTATTTCCTATACTTGCATCAGGTACACAATGTCGCTTCCTTACATACCTGCCTTACACCACCTTAGAGTGATAGATGTAAGCCTTCGTCGTTAAAGTCTGATCCAGCACGTCGAAGCCATTCTGTTGTAGCTGTCATAATGGAGTCATTTAAACCTCTTTCTGTGACGTGAGTCTTTCAATTTACTGAAGAGAAGGTAATCTGAAGGAACCAAATCAGGGCTGTAAGGCAGGTGTGAAAATTTTATCCATCCCAGTTGTTTGATAGCATCCTTGTTTTTCCTGACTTGACACGTGGCCAAGTAATAATAATAATAATAACAACGTAAACGTTTCCACCTTTTCAATACTAAAATATATTCACAAAATTATAAATTACACGGTACTAGTTTCGACCCATCTAGGGGTCATCATCAGCCGTATTGAAAAGGTGGAAACGTTTATGTTGTTATTATTATTACTTATATATTATTCTCAGTTCAATATGGACCAAAAACATGAAATTCATAACCATTAACGTGGCCAAGTATTGTTGCACAATAACAAAATATGATGTTGTGTTCGCACATGATTCAGTCAAGCATGAAATTTCCTTTGAGTTTTCAACATATGTGACAGTTCTTTCTTTTGTCCAAGAGCTCATTTTTTCCTTCCAGAATACTACTGGTAACCACTGCATTAGCTTTGCTACAATTTGATTCAGTCTTACTTAAACTACCATCCTGGGAGAATACATGTCCTAAGTACTTGAAATGATCCACCTGTATCAGTTTTGGATTTCCTTCCTAACAGTTAAACCTCTCAGGTCTCTTCCCAACTAACATCACTCAGAACTTGGAAATGCTAATTTTCATAATTTTATCATACTCACTGCATACTCAAAAGTCTCATTTACTGATTATTACTGGAAAGAAACAGGCAAGTATATGCCTTCATTTGCTGATTATTTATAGATATATTCTGCTCTCCTCATCTACTTACAACTGAAAATGACTGCTGATTACTCATCTCTAGGTCTCACGCTGGCAAGCATGGTATCAACAGTTCTGCACAGCAGATGGACACATTCATATGATATACCTCTGAGTTTCAAAAGTTTCCAATATGGAACCATAATTTAACTTCACCACTTAAGACCACTACATCAACAAATCATAAGTTAAAAAAAAATTTAAAGTATTTAGGATTTTCTAATAATAACACCCCAGTTTTTAATGATTTGATATTTTCAGTTGGTGAATTAAATCTTGGTTCCCTGCTAAGAAAATGTTTAATTAATGAAAGCCAAGTCAGGAGCAATGGAGGTATATATACACTATGCCACACCAAAAGTCATCGGAGGACACTGAATGTGATGTTAATAATGAGTTGCTCCTCCATAAGCCCTCAAAATGGCAGCAATAAGGTGAGGCATCGACTCTACAAGGTGGTGAAATCATCTGGAGGTATCTGGACCCACGCATCTTGCACTGCTATCCACAATCGATCTTTGTGGTTGGTGCAGGGTTCATGGAGTGTACACCAGCATCAACAGCATCTCATAAATGCTCGATTGAATTAAGATCAGGGGATCTGGAGGGCCAATCCATGGTTGTAACTTCACTGGAGTGCTCCACTAATCACCTGCGTGCCACCACAGAGCGTTGACATGGCGCATTGTCCTGTTGAAACATGGCATCTCCATCAGGGTACTCCAGGGCCAGAAAAGAATGCAGAAGGTTGGAAAGAATGTCCACATAACATGCACCTGTCAGTGGTCCATGCAGTTGGATAATGGGGCCTAATTTCGACCATGAGAACACCGCCCAAACAAGAACTGAGCCACCTCCCGCCGGGACACAACCTTTTTGACACACAGGATCCATAGCTTCATGGAGCATATGCCACACTCTCATGTGCCCATCAGCTCGATACAACTGGAACTGGAATTCATCGGACCATACCACATGCCACCACTGTTCCAAGGTCCATTATCAATGTTTGTGGGCCCATGAACGTCATTGAGCTCTGTGTCAAGGTGTCAGCAAAGGGACACGAGTTGGTCTTCGGCTGGTGAAGCCTATGCAGTGCAGTTGCTTCCTTACAGTCCTGGTAGAAATGGGTTCCTTACTCCCAACATTCAATTGGGTGGTGATCTGACTCACAGTAGCCCATCAAGTGCCCAGTATGGTTCTGCGGAGGCAATGTGATGTCCGTTCTTTAAATGCCTGTGGTCTTCCCATGCAGCGGTTTACACGGGTGGTAACATTCTTTCTGTGATATTGAAGATCCATCCTCGACACTGTTGACCTCGGAAACCCAAATTCGCCTGTAACCTCCGCAATGCTATGACCCATGTGCTGTGCGCTGATGATCATCCCACGTTCAGAGTCAGTTAATTCGTGATGTGTGGCCATCTTCAGGACACTGATGTTTGTGACAGACTGCTCAGCTACACTGCAGCTAGCCACAATGCTCAGGGGTCATACACAGCACATTTTCTAATGGGACACCCCAATCCATGTGTATGTCCCCTGGTACACTGTCACTGCATGTGCTACAGAGGAGGCTTACAGTGGTGTCTCAACAGTGTAATGGGCAGCGTCTTCGAGAGGTGTGCTGTTCCAACTGAGAAACTTACTGCCAATCCGTGGCAAAACACTGGTTATTTTACCATTGAAAAAGCCTGAATACTTTCAAATTATGTTACATTTATGAGTTCATCAAACAACCATCAGTGTTGCAAAGTTTGTTTTAGAGCAACTGTGAGCATGTCTGAACCCCCTCAGAAATGGTTTCAGCATTGGATTACTTCATTTGCTAACAGCACATTGTAAAGTACATGTTCAAAAAGTGTCGTGTGGGGCAGAGGAGGCTCCAGTGGTTGTTAACTTCCTAGAAGAATTGAACTCTGACTCTTCCAGTCAGTAGTTTATTATTCTGTCGCAGATTGTCAGGGTCCTTAAAATTAAAATATTTACTGAGATAAGTAGCATGTTTTACTACATTTATTAAACTACCCATGCTTCGCTGCAGAATTCTACATTCTATACAGAATTCTAGGTTAAGTAGTATACAAGTTGTGAGTAAGATTATATTAAATTTCATAGCTCTTAACGTTACCCCAGAAATAGAGCGGGAAAGTCGCCATACGTTTTTCTCTTGTGAAGGTTGGGTTAGGGAATTTTTATTGTAATGGCAGCCCCTCTCGCCTATTATTAGTTACAGTCAAGTTGGGGAGTTTTCATTATGATGGCAGGCCCACTTACCTACAGCCCATCAATTGATTTGGGCAGTTTTTATTATAATGGCAGACACTCAATCTCCACCTGCCTTTTTACATCCTCAGAAAGACTGTTTTTGTGGTTTTCCCAACTGAAATCAACATAGGTCATTAAAATGGAGTCAGGAGGAATGTTACTATTAAAAGCAATGCTATCATATGAAACACTCGATCAAATGAATACCCACAAATTTTCTCACTTTTAATGAACAGTACTATGCTGCCGATGAAACAATCCAAAGTTCCTAAGCTGGAATGGTCAAGCCGCAGACAGCCATGAACTCTCCCCTGCCATTATTCCTTTAAGTGTGCACACTGCTCATTCCAATCACATCACCACCTCAGAGTGGGGATCCAATAGCTGGAATACTATAATAAACCAGTGTATTATGTACCAGTAATATCAGATAATTTATAGACCAGAGGAATGGCATGCTAAAGAAGAAAGTTATCTAACTCCCCACCTGCTTCCCGCCAATATTCAGGCAGACTGTTATACTCCGTATGCAGCAATAATCCTATATATCGGAGATGAGAGGCAGCAGAAGAAACAAAGCATGTCACAAAAAAGAACGGTCAATATAATGTTAATGATGATCAGTTTTATGAGCTGCCAATATTGTAGGCCTTCACATTTAGTTTTCTTCCCACTGTGATATTACGGCATCTAATGTAAAGGGAGTTTATTTGCTGTCATAACTCCCTCTTGTCTTATTCTTCAAGGGATCGTTCCTTTACGATCTCCCGTGGTCAATGTTTGTTGTTTTCTGACCCTGACAGTATTATGTATGGCAGCCTAGGGAGTCTTTCATTTTCACGCCCAGCATGGCCCACGTCTTTCTTAGGCCGATACCTTCATTTTTCAATGTGTCGGATCCCTTCCATTTTTTTTCTCTCTGATTAGTATTATACAGAGGATGATTGCCTAGTTGTATTTCCTCTCAAAACAATAACCACCACCACCACTCTTATCATAGTCGGTACAGCAAAACTGAATAAGGCATAAATGATCCAAAATTGTATTCTCTATAACATTTTTTTATGTAGTACTTTTCGATAGGACAAATAACATAGTTATTTAAAAATTAAATTTCAGGAGCCTTCCCCTAAACTACCATTTCATCCAGCATGCCCGTACATACATGCATGCAGACAGACAGACAGACAGACAGACAGACAGACAGACATGACGGAAAATTAAAAAGTGCACTTCCTTGTTATTGTGGACACAACAGATACAGATATACCATTCTTTTTAAATTCTGAGCAATGTACAGACAAAACTCTTATTTTATATGTATATATATATATATATATAGATTAAACAGTCATATACATGTGAACTCAAGCTCGAACGTTCTACTTCACACAGTTTGTACTTGGGTACTTGGCTGAACACGCATCTCTCTGACGTATGAGCAGCCTCTTGCAGCGCAGTGTCATTCCCTGAGCAGTCCACATCATAATACAACTAACGTACTATGCTGAACGCTGTGTAGATGTCTGACTGTCTCACTCTTCTCTGAATAACTCGCTCACTGTCTCACAACTGAATCAAGACTGAGTTGTAGACTCCCAGATTTTCTCTTTGTAAAGGGCAGCAGGAGATTCTCACAGTTTCCACCTCCAAAATATTCCATGCGCCTATTCCATTGTTGGCCATTTCGATCATCTTGGAAAGGAGCTTGAGTAGCCTTCTCACTGCACGCCTCGACAATACACCAGGGCTATTGTTTTGCTCGCGCCAGCCCTTACACCCTCATTGTCACATTACTATAACCACTACACCCAGGAGGCAGTTGCTTCTGAACATTCGTCCTTGAAACACCACCTGAAGCCCTTCTCCTCATGCTAACATGATATTTCTGTGATGTCGGTTACAAAGCAGCTGATGGTGAGTGCTATCATTTCTTCTTTGGCTCACTGAAAATCCTTGGAGTAAGTTGGTATTAGCTCGACCTTTTGTTCATTTCACCCATTTAGTCTCTATCATGTATGTAAAATAGTTATTAAATTAATGTTGTATGGTCCAACTTTTTCAATATGACATTAATTTAATAATGATTATTGTGATCACAATTCAATACGGATCAAAACCATGAAGTTTATATCCTATGTAAAATAGTTGATGAAGGATCTGTAGAATTTTGACAATAACTGTGATGTATGCGTGCAGATTTGCGGCTCTCTGGCAGAACAAGGACTTACCCTGGATGAACTCCATGATGAGGCAGAGAAAGTGATAACCTGTATGTCAACTCTCGGTGTTAGCCTGTCGTCCTGCAGTTTACCAGGTACTGTGCTTTATCACTGATGATGGTGCAGTTTTTAAATATTTATATTCTTATGTCAAGGTGTTCTCTGAGCTAGGAGCATTTTGAGAAAACAGTATTGACTATTCAAAATAATTTTGTGAGTCTTTAGATGACATGATTTTATTGAACACAATGGATTCCCATTACAAACATAGGTCGTTAAAAATTATCATCACTAGCATATTGTGTCGATGAGTTTATCTTAACTGAACAGTCTAGTACAGTACTGACCAAACAGTTCTCCTTTGATGCAGTGGCAGTGAGGAGGGACGAAGGGGAAAAGTTAACAATCTGGCTGTGTGACAACGTAGCAGTGGGGGATAGTCATAGCGTCATCGAGATTTGGTTGCACTACTAGGGGCACATGAAGGGTGCAAGTCTTTGCCACAATGGCCTAGTATGTGGTATTTTCCATATTGCTGTTTGCAGAGCTTACATGTACTTTTCTCAATTGGACAATGGTAATCTCTTTGGTTGCTGATGTGCTTATGGAATCCATGTACTGCTAGTCTTGTGTAGGCATGTCTCGGTGTGTAACTTCATTCCTTCCATTTGTCCAACTTCATTACCCGATTTTCAAAGAGTCCAGTTCTATTTCTGCTGCTTTCTGATCTTTTTTTTTGTAAGTCAGGAGCAATGGCCAGATTTCTTTTGAGGCTGTGCGTAGCCGTGAGGTCTCTGATGAGGTAGTTAGTTATCGCTCATCATCAAATGATACACAAAGCCAGATGGTATGAATTTTGACAGACACAGAGTTCTCTTTAGAAAAGTAGTTTTTAGTCTCTCCAACTTTCTTAGGTTTGCAATACCTAGATGTTTCCAAATAATCCATAGTACGTAAGTTGCTGTCAGTATTATTTTTAGAAAAAGTAGCTCTAACACTGTGCCGATTAAAAAAGTTTATCCAGATTCTTGATATCAAGGATTGCTTTAACTACTATCTTTGCAAGTTTTCTTGAGCACTCTGTCCCCTAGTCCTCACTCCATAATATTCAGTCAACATCATATGCGGAGCTGGAAACATTAAAATTTAAAGTGCTTTTTTGACCACCCAAACATCTAGTAGTTTTAGTATGAAGCTTTCAATCTTGCATTGCTAGTGCATTGTGTTCTGTCATAAATAGATTGTTTCCTGTATTTCCTCTGAGATGTTTAAGTGAATTAGATAATTACTATGGCTGAAGCAACACAATCGCATCACCTGTACAGCTCCAAACTCCTCCTCGGAAATGTACTCATACAACCATACGAAGCAAAGGCTGAAAAATAATAGCCAAAGTTGCAGATTGTTGTGAGTTTGAAAAGGAGAACTGCCATTTGCTGCTCCAACTCTAGGTCTGTAGAATGAGCTGCTGCTTATACAGGAAAATGTATTAGCGCTATCATTAGAATCAAATGATTTTCTCTGTTTCATCCGAAGAAACCTCCAAATCTTGGAAATTTCTGTGATGATGATTGAACATTGCTATTCTGTGTTAATTACTTCACTTATTTTCCATTACTTACTAATAAAAGTTGTTCAAACATCTTAGATATTCAGTAACATGTACGAGCAACATGCTGGTATTTTTCATTATAATTTGCTTGCCATAGAGATCGAAAAGTCTCTTCATGGGGCATCTTCATAAGCTAGGAGAGCTAAGCTTATATTGATATAGGATATTTGTTTAGAAAGGTTTATAACTGGGTGAAGAAGAGATTGTCATGTTGGAACAAATGCTTCATTTCCATAAACAAAGGAACAAAATACATCATCATGTAACAGAAGTTCCCCATACTTAAAGTGTCTTCTATATGTTTAATATCTTGATCTTTTAGCATTTTTAATGACTTTATATTTAACACTAGCTGTTACCCATGGCTTCTCTCGCAAGGATTTTGTAATTTAATAAAAATTAATTGTTCCTCTGTCCTGCACTAAGATATTATCTGAAAAGCCTTCAAGTATAAACACTCACCGAAAATTTTTATTTCATTTACCCCAGAACCTCTTTGTAAACCACGTTTGTGGCATTGCCTTTTGCAGATAAGATAACCAGGTTACTGGCAGAGCTAAATCTGAAATATGCGACATGGAGCTCTACATGCGAAAGAGTCCTCTTGTAAGTTGAAAAAAAAAAAAAAAGGGGGTTTCTTTATTTCTAAAGGAGATTCCAAATACCAATTTTCACATCTGTAACATCTTAGTTTTTTAAATATGAGTATCCGCATGAAGAGAATTCAACCCCTTCTTCACTTATTTTCGATCTCCAGCTCAAATTGATTTTCCGAAAACAAAAAGTACGTGTTTCTTTATTTTTAAAGGAGATTACAAATACCAATTTTCATACCTGTAACGTGTTAAGTGTATGACATATATTGTAGATATACTCATTTTGAAAACTGCTCCACTCCTTGGCTGAGTGTTCAGCGTTGAGGCCTTCAGTTCACAGGGTTCCGGTTTCGATTCCGCAATGGGTCGGTGATTTTAATCGCATGTGATTAATTCTTCTGGCTTGAGGACAGGTTGTTTGTGTTTGTCCCAACACTCTCCGCTTCATATTCACTCAACTCACCACATTACCAACCACAACAGGAATACGCAATAGTAATTCATCCCTACACATAGGGTTGGTGTCAGGAAGGGCATCCAGCTGTAAAACAGCATCAAATCCACATGTATGACATAGTTCGCACCCGCGACCCCACAGGTGTGGGAAAATTTGAAGAAGAAGAATAAGAACAAGAAGAAGATACTCATTTTAAAAATTCACTCACTTTTTTATTCTTTTCACCCCCTTAAATGGATTTTCCAAAAAAAAAGATTTGTTCTTTGCGTCAAGGGGCTTACAATGAGCTTTGTCTCATCCTTGTATGATAAATTCAATTTTGCCTATATTAGCTTATTATTTTTACATCTCCCCCATCGCCCCCACCTCGAATTGTTTTGAAAATAAAATACAGCCCATGTTACTCACTGGCAATGTAGCTTTCTATAGGTGAAGTCATTTTTAAAATCAGTTCAGTAGTTTTTGAGTCTATCCATTACAAACAAATATACAAATTTTTCCTCTTTATAATATTAGTATAGATGAGAAATCAAATACATCACAGAGTTACGACCCTACATACACCTTTGTCATCATCATCATCCTTTTTTCGCCTTATCCAGCTCCTGCTGGATTGGGGCATTCAGGGCACATCTCCACCTTCTTCTCTCCTTCCACCATGCCTCTTCCATCCTTCGTCCCAGTCCAGTTTTCTTCATTATCCATTTATCCACCTTATTCTAGGTCTCCATCTCACTCTCTTTCTATTGAATTTCATCTCCATCATCTGTCTTGGTATTCTTTTCTCCTCCATCCTCTTTACATGTCCAAACCATCTTGGTTTACTCCTATCAATTCTCTCATTTAGGTTTTCCATTCTGACCTCCTTTCTCACATCTTCATTTCTCAGTCTGTCTTTCCTATCAAATTTCTTAGGTATTTCATTTCACTGGATGAATTCTGCTCTCCTCCCTACTAGTCACTGTCCAGGGTACATAATACATTTTGTACATTATCTCTTTACACTTTCTTGGTACTTCCTTTTTCTAGACAGGGTTCCTTACACTCTGGTAGAATGCATTGTCCTATTGCACTCTCTTGATAATCTCCATGTCCAGACTTGTCATCATCATCATCATCATCATCATCATCATCATCATCATCATCATCATTTCCCTTTATCCAGCTGTAGCCAAGTAGGGGCAAATATGGTTCCTCTCCACTTTCTTTGGTCTTTCCACCACTCCTCCTCCAGCACTGTGTCCCAGTCCGGGTTTCTTCCTGTAATACTGTGTTGGATTGTGTCCTTCCATCTCAATCGTGGTCGTCCATGGCCTCTCCTTCCTTTCATTTGCATTTCCACCACCTTTTTTGGCATTCTTTCATCACTCCTTCACTTTATATGCCCAAACCATCTTAGTCGACTCTTCTCTATTCGATCATTCATTTTTCCACTCCAATTTCTTTCCGGATTTTCTCATTCCTTATTTTGTCTCTTCTACTCTTCTGTATCATACTCCTCAAGAACTTCATTTTGGCTGCCTGTATTCGACTCTCATCCTTCTTTGTCATTGTCCAAGTTTCTGCTCCGTAAGTTGTTATGGGTACGTAATACATCTTGTACATAGTATCCTTTGCTTCCATTGGCACATCTTTGTTCCACAACATGTTTCTTATGCTATGATAGAAATAGCTTCCAGCTTGAAACCTCTTACTAATCTCAGCATCCAGTAGATCATTCTCCTATAATTCACTCCCCAGGTATTTGAATGTATCCACTACTTCCAGGGGCTTGTCTGCTAGTCTAATCTGACCTTTCCCTTCTTTCTCCCTTCTAGTCATAACAAGGGTTTAACTCTTTTCTACACTTATTTTCAATCCACATTCTTCGATCTTCCCATCCACAACATCGAACTGTTCTTGAACCTTCATGTCCTCTTCTCCCCAAATCACAATATCATCTGCAAATAACATGATGTTCATTTCTCTTCCTCGATATATTGCTTTTGCTGTTCTCATGATGTCATCCATTACTATTGTAAACAGGATTAGTGATAGAATACTTTCCTGTCTCAGCCCACTAGTGATTTTGAACCAACTTGTCCTGCCAACTTGTGTTTGAACAAAACTACAATATTCCTTGTACATTGCCATGATCATTTTTATTAATCCCTGTCAAATTCCTTTTTGCACCAGACTGTCCCAAACTTTAGCCCTGGGGACACTGTCATATGCCTTTTCAGTGAAAATGAATGTCACCACCATATCATTCCCATACTCCCATTGCTTTTCCATTAGTTGTCTCATAATGAAAATGGGCTCTATTGTCGACCTTCCACTTCTGAAACCATACTGATTTTCCTGTATCTGATTTTCAACGCTCAAACTTATCCTACTTTCCAGTATCCTCTCCATTATCTTAGTAACATGGGATATCACAGTAATTCCCCTGTAGTTCTTCAATACTTTCTTATCGTCTTTCTTGAAAATTGGGATGATTATTCCTTTTTGCCAATCCTCAGGGACCTCCTTATTTTCCCAGATATTCCTGAGATCTTGATATGTCCACTGCAGTCCTACAGCTCCAGCTACCTTTATCATCTCCATTGAAATTTCATCTACTCCAGCAGCTTTTCCAGCAGACTTGTATATACCAAGGTGTTTGAAATTGTCAACAACTTCAAGGCTTTGACCACCAATTTTCACAGTGCCTTTCCTTGTCTTTCTTCTCTTGATATCACCATGGTCTTGCTTTTCTCTGCGCTGATTTTCATACCATCATTTTTAATTTTCTCATTCATTGCATGAAGTTGTTCTTGTACTACTTTGCTGTTCATTCCCCGGACCACAATATTGTCTTTGTCTCCTTATTCCCATATGCTTCCTTTGTCTCATTTATAATTTCATCCATAATCATTAGAAAGAAGAAAGGGGGACAGCACACTCTCCTGTCTTAGTCCAGTTTCATTTCTAAACAATAATAATTATTATTATTTCTAAACCATTCCGTCTTTCCAACCAGAGTCTGTAAGCTGCTGATGCAGTTGTTGTACATTGCTTGCACCACTTCTACAGTTCGTGTACCCAGTTTTTTTTTTTTTTTTTACCATGGTTTCCCAAACATTCTCCCTGGGAACACTATCATATGCCTTTATTAGATGTACAAATGTCATGCCCAGATCCTTTCCATATTCCCACTTAATTTCCATTAATTTCCTCATACTGAAGATTGGCTTCTCTGTAGATCTTCTACTTCTAAAGCCATACTGTTCCTCTTGTGACACTCCTTCTACCTTTCCTTTCATTCCTCTATCTCTAATATTCTTTCCAGTATTTTTGCCACTGTAATTACTTTTGTCATGTTACTACAAATGTTTGTTGATACTGTAAAATGCATCTAAGACAGGCACAAGCACTTCTTTAAGTTTTTCTCTATTTCTTTTTCTCTTCATTTATATATATTAAGTAAACAATATTCAGAGTAAGCTCAATTTACTACTTTCCACCATTTGTTTACATCTGTTTAGTTCGCAGTGCTGTGGAAATGAACGCTGAAGTGGCACTCTTCTCCCTCACATCCCCACTTCCCCCTTAAAGCCAGCTCTCAACAAATCTCATGTGCATAGTACTGTGTTGGTTCTACATTGGATGTGTTTGGTGAATATTTTACCAGCTGTTTGGAGGGTTAAATCTCTTAATGCCAGACAATGATATCAATTACATTAAGTTTCAAAATATAATTTTTAAATATTTTCTGAGCACTTTGAAATCAGAAATGATCAAATTTCAAAAATAGCAATAAAAATAATTCAAAATTAAAATTGCAGATAAAATGTGGTAATCCCTCTGAAATGCAGCCATCCAAGTGAATAAACACAGAAAATATTAAAAGTATCTGTTTGGTAGTTAAGGAGGTAATTACCGTTATGTAACTACCAACCGTCACATGACCAATGAAACCCATGAAATTCAGAAATCCCATGTACGTAAATAAATTAACCAATGAGTCGCGTAATGATAAAATTAGAAACCACATTCTTTACTCTATGGAAACTAAACCTAAGATATCGCAGTCTGCCGTTCATAATTGTGCTAAATACAGATAATAAGGCATGCTGTTCGAACTATGATAAATCATTGCTGGCACTTTATGCACAAGTACTAAACTACAATATATCATTGTGTGGCATTCTAAAGCTTTAAGAAATTACAAGTTCCATTTGGCCCAATTGTACAGCCAGTGCCCTTCATGATGCCAATCTTGTGAGGAAGGATATACTGAGTACTGCTTGTTTCTGTGATGGCTCTCAGTGTGATGTGTTGTTAGTAAATGAAGATGTGTGTTAGGACAAACAAAAACACTCAGTTCCCAAGCTAGAGGAATTAACTCTACACATAGACACAGTTACAATTTCCAAGCTGGCCATGAATCAAACTCAGAACCCTCTGAACAAAAGGGCACTATGCTGATCTTTCAGTCAAGAAGCTGGACTCCTGCAAACAGGTATTTATCTCCTGGTATTTACATACCTCTTAAATTTCATGAACTTGGTCTTGGTTTTTTTCTCTTTTTTCTTTTTTACAAGTTGATTTACATCGCACCAACACAGACAGGTCTTATGGCAATGATGGGACTGGAAGGGGCTAGGAATGGGAAGGAAGTGGCCATGGTTTTAATTAAGTTACAACCCCACCGTTTGCCTAGTGTGAAAATGGGAAACCATGGAAAACCATCTTCAGGGGTGGCGACAGTGGGATTCAAACCCACTATCTCCCAAATTCTGGATTTTGACCGCATTTAAGCAATTGCAGCTATCAAGCTCAGTCAGTCTTGTTTAGGTTTATGTAACCCCTCCCTTTTACAGACGAGAGCACATAATACAAGGTACATATAAAACAAGTAATGATTTAATAATCCAAAATAACAAACCTGAAAGAATAATGTCAGCCGATGATACACTCAGAAAAACATTTTAATTTTGACAACACGTGGCTTCGCAGGATAAACAACATGACAACTAGAGAAAGGATATATGGGAGGCAGGCTGGCAAACCCTACAGAGGACGAGATCTTACGTGACGTTGTAGGGAAAGAAACATGAGAGCATTTTCCCTTTAGTCTAACTTACTCATATTGAAGAATTTTAACAAGAAAGGTATAAAACACCAATTGAAAGGATAAAATAATCAATAAAAAAACAATTAAATCGAACCACAAGGGTCCTATCGGTAGTTCTTCAGAAAAGTGAATATTTACACAAAATTACAATTACATTTAAATAAGTGAGCATAAGTTCGATGTTGAAATTTACAATGAAAATTTAATGGGGAATATGACATAATTACAAACATCTTACAACGCAATCTAAAAATTTTACAAGGAAAGGAAACAACGGAAATTAAATCTAGTGCAGAGGCCTATAGAGGAGCAGTCCTCTCCTAATACACATCAGTGAGGGACGCATAGCTCAACAGGTGTACGCTAAACTGACGCGGAATTACTGGAGGCAACTCGTAAGAAAAAAATTAAGTTTACATTTACACAAAAGGTTAATTAAAGGAATTGCCTCCAAAACAAAGGATATGCCTAACTGACGAACTAAGGCATTACAAAATCAAAACGGTGAAAACCAGGGTCTAAGGTAAACTCCGAACAAATGAATTTACATTTTAATTTAACACTTGAGAAAAGAAAACATGCTTACCCCGGGATGGCTGGAGCCGGTGAGCGGACCACCTAACAAGGTGCATCCGATCGTTAGTACGTACGAAAACCAAAGACGCTGAACAGAGCCTTGCTCCTGCTAAGGAGCCAAAAGGCCGGAAATTGGGAAATACTCAAACAGCCAATCAGGGAAGCTACCTATGATTCGACCCGAAGTTTCACCAATACAAATTAATGTTATTTTTGCCAATGGCATTACTGCACCATATATGGTAATGTGGGAAATTTATTCTAGAGGTTTCAATTGCGAAACTCAGCGATTTCGTGATCGAAGCCTCCACGTGGCAACTATAGGGTGATACAAAAAATGTGTTACAACAAACATATTACTGGAGATCTCCAATATCAATATCTTCCAACACTCATAAGATTATTAAATATCAACAGTTCACAGTCGTTCCTGTAAGTCCTGAAAATTCTTTAAATACACAAATTTTCACCCGAAATAAAACACGTAAATTTGTACATAAATTTACAGCAACAAAAAAAAATCTTCAATTGAATTCTTCAGAAATGTCTTTCAATGACGGTTTCATGACAAATCTTCAGTATTAACTGATTCCACCGATTCTCTCAACTCACCACTGGCGACATCCTCCACCGCTGAATCTCGAGCTCCGCTTTATAATAAATTTTAAAAAAACATTTTACTTTAAATTGCGGTTTCAACTGGAGGTCTGAATTTTGTGAACACACTGATACCAACGTGCATCACCCACATCTTGATGCAACTTTTACAAAGAGTATCTTGGAAGCAGAATTTCCTAAGCTCGACCACAGGTATTGCTGTCCATAGGATTGCTGACATCGTCCGCCTGCCAACATGGTTTCCCTTTTCAGTCCAACCAGGGTCTCCAATGACGCTTCATATAATTCATTCGCATAGCGAACTCACAGTGAACATGTAATAAGAGATGGCGCAGTACTGGACAACTGCCACCACCAGGAATTCTGAGACAATGCACTCCCAGGTTAAATGCAAACAGGCCAGGAATTCATAGTGCCCCTTCCAACAGGCACGGCAGGTTCCCTGTCTGGACCAGGTTATAGTGATCACTGGAACAGAGATCAACCGCAGCAGAAAAGGAAATAATATGGGAAAGAGCATAGCCTCGGCTATGCAGAAGAGAAACGTAGACTGAAGGGTGGTTTTTCTGTGTTTTTTTAATAATAACGACTATTACTATTATAACAGGAACTGTGAATATCCATGCGAGGAAGATAACCTCGCCCCAAATATCTTTGGGAACTCCAAGCCCTCCCAGGGCAAGCATGTATAAAATTTTACCAAACATAAGAAACCAAATAAAATTAGGAAAGTTTACTGGAGTTTACCCTAATACCGGAAATTGTACAAGGGATCCCTAGTTATGACAGTGAATGAAAATCTTAACCTAAAGGACATACTAAATTATACCTAATATGATCTCAGACGACCATACTTATTGCAACTAAAATCTTAAATAACCTCTAAACTTGCCAATGTATCTGGCCGGATATACACCCCAAAATTTGCTTACAACTAAATTTCCTTAAGTTACTAATAGATACTAAAGCATCATCTCATAACTAGGGGATCTTGACTTGTGACAAATGGACTCGACTGATCCTTTTCTTTTCAGGATCGCTGACTAGCAATGACACAGTGGTTATAAATTTCAATATCATGCAGGGACCTCAAAATCTGGGGGCCAACTTACTAATAACATGGTCCGCAGCACTACTCACAGTATGAGACTTTACATAAACCTGGTCACCCACAGACAGATTGTGTGGTCTTCGCCCGTGATTATAGTTACATTGAACTTTAGCGTAATATACTTTCAAATTCTTACGGGCACGGTGCCAAGCATATGGATCGTTTCTGGATTTGCGACATCAGGTAGAAGATCGTTAATAGACCACAGATTAGAGAGTGGAGAATTGGGGGTGAACACTAGCATCAATGAAGCAGGAGTTTGCTTATGACTTTCATGAACGGCAGTGTTGAAAGCAAATGATAACCAATTAAGTGATGAATCCCACTTAGAATGGTCAGAAGAATGGTAGGCAATAAGAGCAGATCTTAAATTTTGATTGACTCTTTCAGCATAATTAGGCCTGGGATAATAAGGAGTGGTAGTCACATGAGAAATAGATAGGTCAAAACAGAAATCACGGAATTGCACAGGTGTAAAAGCTCTAGCATTATCACTCACCAGAAATTGACAGGGTCCAAATGAAGCAAAGATCTGTTTCAAGCAAGAAATAGTAGTATTAGCATTAGCCATGCGAGTAGGAAACAGCCACGTAAAACGCGAGAACGCAACAACACACACAAGTATGAAATGATGGTCGATCCGTGATCGCGGGAATGGTCTGATGTAGTCTATAAATAGTCTCTCCATCGGGCAAGAAGCTTGCTCAGATGACAAAAGACCAAGGCGGGTATTAGGAGCGGGTTTACTAATATTACAGGTTTTACAAGATTTGACCATGGTGCAGATTTCACCATCCATAGATTTCCAAATGAAGTATTTACAAATTTTCTCTCTAGTTTTGAATACACCAAGGTGTCTGCCGACAGGGGATTCATGGAAATATTTGAAAAGAGCAGGAACTAAATTAGCTGGAACAACAATTTTGGGGTATCTGCGACCACGAGCAGGACAACATAGAACACCATTCTTAATGACATAGGGTTTGACTTGCTCACCAGACTTAATTATGTCAGTAATACCTTTCAATTCAGGGTCATCCTCCTGATATTTAGAAATATCTTTGAAAAGGAAAGGGGAATTGGTCAAAACTACATTAACAAAGGCCGAAACTTGTTCAGGAGAGGGATCTGCAGGCTCTTATTGAGGATCAGAACTGCCAGGATAGAACATCCTACTAAGACTGTCAGCAACAACATTTTGAGTTCCACGAATGTGACGAGCTTCAAATTGAAAAGCTGAGATGCGTACTGCCCAACACGCAAGACGACCGGTCCTTCGTGGTCTGGCCAGTACCCAACTCAGCGCCTGATTATCAGTTTCGTGATCAAATGGGAGGTGTTCAAGGTACATTCTGAATCTTTCCAAAGAAAAAACAACAGCTAAGGCTTCTAATTCATAGATCAAATAATTGCGTTCAGCAGGATAAGCATAAGAAATTGGACGATGTCCATCTTCAAATTCCTGAAGGAGCACAACAGATATAACAGTAGATGAGGCATCAGTCTGTAGAATAAAACATTTAGAAAAATCTGGCATCACCAGCACAGGAGCGTTACATAAGACAGATTTCAAATCGTAGAAAGCTTCAAGTTGAGCATCACCCCATTCAAATTTAGCAACTTTCCTCCTCAAGGCATTTAATGGAGCTGGTCTTTCAGCAAAATTGGGATGAATTTATGGAAGAAATTGACCATGCCAACAAACCTAGCTATAGCCTTGACATCTTTAAGGGTTGGGAAATTTTGAATCGCTGCAGTACAAGATTGGTCAATCGAGACACCTTTATCAGACACAATATGTCCTAATAAGGACATCTAGGGCTGTGCAAAAGTAACTTTGCTAGCCTTAAGGGTCAGTCCTGCTTTATGGAGTCTTTCAAGGACTTCACTGAGATGAACGAGGTGTTCTTCAAAAGTTTCACTAAAAATTACTAAATCATCCAAATAATTGTAAACACATTTGAATTTGATGTCAGACAACACGTTATCCAGCAGCCGAGTGAGCACTGCGGCTCCCGTCACCAACACAAAAGGTACACGCTCAAATTCATAGAGGTTCCAGTCAGTGGCAAAAGCCATGAAATGCTTGGATTCCTCAGCAAGAGGTATCTGATAATACGCCTGATTCAAATTGAAAGTGGTAAAAACTTTAGCATTTGATCGATGATAGCCTTAAGGGCTTTCATCTTGGGAGGCAACAACCGATATGGAGGAGAACAAACAGGTACATTATCAGCAACTTCAATTTTATACTCCAAAACATTGGTTATCCCTAACTTATCAGTAAACACATCAGGAAATTTATCACAAAGATTTCTAAGTTGGTTGGCTTGATCCTCAGGTGAATGACTAAAGTCGAATGCTTTGGGTTCACTCGTATCCTCAGGGACAGCACTGACATGATAAGGAAGAATAGGAGAATGACTACACAATTTAAAGACTCTAACAAAAAATTTAAACTGGAACTCGTTGTACTGAAGATCCAAAATCATACCTGTTTTGGCAGTAAAATTTGCACCCAGAATGAAAGGATAAGATAAATCTCTCGCCACTAGCACAGGCATTTTCCACGTGAAATTACGGATTCTAATTTTGATATTCAGAATTCCAATCACATTCAATGAATTAGAGTTAGCCGTATGGCAGGTTAAAGACACAGGTTTTAAAGAAGGGAACATACAAACAGATTTTACAGAGTTATACAAATTTTCATTCATCAAGGTGAGGCTACTTCCAGAATCCACTAAATCACAAACAGGTTCATTATTCACTTCTAGGCATATGTAAGGTAATTTACACGGAGGAATAGCAGAACTACCACAAGATTGCGGGAAATTGACACTTGGGTCAAATACAGGTTTATTATCAACTACAGGATTGGTTAAGTTGTCATCTAACTGACAGCGATAACAGACGAAACATGAAAGTACACTATAAGGTTTTGCAGAAGAATTGGCGGTTAGTCATCTGGCACTGCCATTACCAGAACGCCCAGAACAGGAAGAATTGCAAGGACACTGTCTAGAAAAATGTCTACCTGACCCACAGTATCTGCAAGAATTAGTGGAGGAAGACACTCTACTCATGTTAGGATTTGAATTGCCTAAGGGCTCAATCTTAGGACAATTCCTTTGGAAATTTTGAAGTTGACCACTCATGGACGGTTTTGAATTGCCTAAGGTCCCAATCTTAGGACAATTCCGCTGGAAATGATCAGTGGAGCCACAATTGTAGCATGCACGCAAATTACGTGGCTTGGACGGAGAAGAAACGGCACTAGTGACCTGAGAAGACATGCTCATAGGAGGAGGAGCTAACACAACGCGTAGCTGATCAGCATACCTAATGCCTTCAGCAGAAACAGTGATAGCTTCCAATTGAGCGAACGTAGCGGGTCGTGGTGACAGAGCAAGATACGACCGATAATTTGGTGCAAGACCCTCAACAATGCTAGCAACCATTTGAGACTCAGAATAGTTGAGCATAAAAATCCTGGTATTGAACTTAATGTCCTGAATATATTCAGATAATGTTTCATTCAAATGCTGTACACGGAAATAATGCTTTTGCACCAAGGAAGACAAAGCAGGGAAGGAATAAAGAACTCAAGCACATGCGCGTGAAATTGGTCAACTGTCCACTTTTCAGAAATGGCTCTTATGACATGCTCAGAAAGAGCTCCAGATACATGTGGATATAAAACTTGGAAGAAATTATCACTACTTAAAGCATATACTATACATTGATCTTTAAATTCAACCAAGAAACACAGAAATGTAAGAATCTCTTCGATTGAATTAGCGGTAAACTTAGATACGCCCTTAAATAGAGCAGTTAACGGGTGAGGTAAATTAGCAAACATTTGAGAAACAGCAGGCGTAGTAGGTACCTAAACAGGACTGGATTGATTAAGAGAAGGCATCACAGTTGTATAGAAATCTTGATTTGAACGCCCCTGGGAAAGGGTGGGTGTACTAAAAGTGAGGTTAGGACCACAGCTAGATTGCATCGAAACTGGCACAAATATTCACATCTGCAAAACATTCTCGCACATTTGTGACACCACCGAAGCATTTGCTACGGGTGACACTTAGATATGGGGATACATTTGCACAGTAGGAAGAGAAACAACTTGGGTCACAACTGAAGGTTGAGATAAAGACACAGTAGAATTTACAGTTCCCATAGGAACGGTAGGCATACCAACTTGTGTACAAGAAGCATCACTGGCATTATTCACAGGCAGAGAAGCACTTGTAAATATAATAGGAGAAGATTGCAGGGGAACATTATTACAAGTTACCACATTACTAAATTGTGAAGCAGTAGATAAAGAGATGGTTTCACTGTTACAAGTTTCAGATGGAGCAGACACATCAACTACAGAACTGGAGCTAGATGATGCATTGCCTTCTAGCAAGCCTACAATTTTATCAAAAATCCCAGATAATTTTGATAACAACAGCTCACATTCCTGTTGCTCATTTATAGTTAAATTAAGAGTTAACAGGTCGCAAATCCTGTCCACGTAATGCTGGACTTGGGCTTCCACACATATTAACTGAGCATTGGATGGTTTAGAGGAACAAAAGGACAAAAGAATAGCTTCAAATTCGGTAAATTTATCTTTAACAAGGGTCAAAGATGTACACACTTCGTTTGTTGATAGGTTGGGTATGGCTATTGTTACGTTAAGCGATTGCTTTAACAAACATCCCTAACCCTTCCTGTCGAATTCAATTTACGAATACGATGTTCGTAAACTAATTCCTCCTTCCTCAAATGGAACGGAACAGGGACCACTCGAGACATGTTAACAAGAAATTACGTTAGGAGTTGATACCAGGTTATTTTAGGTTAGTTAAGGGTTACTGCTCACGCATCTCTTTCTTCTACAACCACGCCTCAGCTAACAGATGTAACCCCCGCCCCCTTTTACAGTTGAGAGCACATAATACAAGGTACATATAAAACAAGTAATGATTTAATAATCCAAAATAACAAAACTGAAAGAATAACGTCAGCCGATGATACACTCGGAAAAACGTTTTAATTTTGAGCAAAGAGAATGAGTAAGAGATGACTCTCAACGTTATTTTTCACTTCTGTACACAACGGCTGCTCAAAGATCGCCAGGAATTGCACACTAGCGCCTCTAGTGTAAACAGGGCTGAACTAAAATTACCGGGTGGGTGATTTAAATCGTTTAGCGCGCGGAGGGTCCCCAGGTTCTCGTCCCCCCTCCACTCTTAAATATTATATTAAATATATTTTTTCTTTGTTTTATTTCTCTTATATTTTTCTTTCATTTCCTTTTCTTTCTTTCCTTCTTTCTGTTACCTTTTTCTGAAATACTGCATTCTGAACAACAATACACCTGGAGGTTGGCCTGTGCTTTTTTATTATTATTATTATTATTATTATTATTATTATTATTATTATTATTATTATTATTAATGTTTTTGCTGGAGAAAAGAAGCTTACCAGCTTATGCTGCTTGTTATAATTATTTGATTTATGGAGCTATATCTTATTTTTACTAATTCACAAAGCCATGAAGGATGGGAGTGACTGGCCTTGCTGTGGTGCTTTTGTTTGTTTCTGCTGAGGAAAAAGGAAGCTAACTCACAAAGGGAGGAAGGAGGTGACCAGAAGGTGAGTGGGATTGGCAATCCTTATCTCAGATGAAGACCTATGACAGAAATAGACACTAACATCCCCTCGTATATCAGTCCTCTTTAACACTACTTAAGCCAACTGTAACAGTTAATAGTATCAAGATATGCCACTTATGCAGGAAATAAAATATAAATAAAATGTAAGAAAGAAAACCATACACAGGAACCAAAATGATGAAAGGAAACTCATATGCTAAGGATGGAGTTTGTAGGATTCAAAGGTAAATTGAAATGAAACATGATCTTTTGATTTATGGAGCTATATTGTACCTACTATCCACAGTGTTACAGGTATAAAATTTTGTAGAAATTTGCACAAAAGTTTTAGTGATCATAGTATATCATAATCTCATGACATTACATTCAGCAGTGTTAATCATCAATTAATATTCATCAGCCAGAAAACTATTCAATACAACACAAATACAAAATAATTCATTTATGAAAGAAAGACTGGAACTGACAAGGTACAACATAATACTTTTCTCTCTTATTGCAGTCTAACGTTGCACTGACATTGCAAAAGTTTTCAGCAACACCATTTGTATTTTCCCAAGGAACTTACTATATGATACATCTTTCAGTCTGTCAAAAGAGGCACCTAGGGCCACACACTCAGAAATATTGAGATTTGTACTTCTTTTGCATCTACTAGAGGATGGCAAATCTCTGCCAGAGTAGTGTTTGAAGAAACCAAGACATGATAGCACATACTCTGTTCCTACATACTGCACCAAAACACAACATATCATTCAATCAGTCATCTGCGTTTAGATGATAAACAATGTCAAGCTACAAAATTGTATGCATCCCTTGTATTCATTGATCTACACTATTTACAATAAAAAATGTTCTATTTTATGTGACAGTAGGATATATCTAAATTTTTCTGCTACATAGAAAAGGATGGAATCATGAATATATTTGAGGGTTTATTTTTTTTTTTTTTTTTTGCTAGGGGCTTTACGTCGCACCGACACAGATAGGTCTTATGGCGACGATGGGATAGGAAAGGCCTAGGAGTTGGAAGGAAGCGGCCGTGGCCTTAATTAAGGTACAGCCCCAGCATTTGCCTGGTGTGAAAATGGGAAACCACGGAAAACCATCTTCAGGGCTGCCGATAGTGGGATTCGAACCTACTATCTCCCGGATGCAAGCTCACAGCCGCGCGCCTCTATGCGCTCGGCCAACTCGCCCGGTATTTGAGGGTTTAAAAGACAAGAGAGCCCTTACAGATTCTGTGATTGTTCCCTCTTACAACATGCAGGAGGTACAAATAATGCTTCCTTTCAGTCCATCCACAGGAGAGGAGTTCCAATAAATTGACAGAAATATGTAGCATCAGGATCTACATACAATAATATGGCAGCTGATCCAGCACAAAACATTCCCATGCCAAGTCACAACATAGCTCCACCTATTAAGAGCTATGTCCAAGGAATTGTTTGCTAATTTAGTACAGTATTATGAACAATATGCTGCTACTTCCACAACATTACGGTGTGCAAGGGACTTTGCTGTGACCTAGACGAAATGCCAGTTGAAGACAGTGGAAACTCACTTCAGACAGTGCCATTTGTACCTACTGTATATTGAAGGCAGAAATCTATGTTGGTGATTGCAGAGTAGGCTGATCTGTGGTCTGACAGCATGCACTCCAACCAGCCAACCAAGCAGAGGAGGGGTGGCAATGGTTCCACCGTGTTTCTACACCTCTGCATTTGGGACACAGAAATGGGCTGTTCCCCTACCACTGGCTGTCCTGAGAATGGTTTTCCTTTCGCCTGCAGTAAGGCGAATGATGGGACAGTTCCTAGTATATGTCATGGCCACCAAACATCTTGCCCTCACCACAAATCTCCTTGCTTAAGATGATGATGCTGCTTGTTGATTAAAAGGGCCTAACATCTAGGTCATTGTTTTAAGAGAAAGTACAACTAGGCAACCATAGAAGAAATGGAAGGGGGCCGACACTAGGAAAAATGATGGTATCAGCTAAGGAAGACCAGGGCCATGGAGGGAAAATAAGACTCCCTAGGCCTCCATACATAATACAATCGGGGGCAGAAAAGAACAGGTGGTGATCGGGGTAGATCAGATAGGATAGATGAAAGTGGGGAGCCTGGCGCAAGTAAGCGGAAGCAATGCCAAAATTCAATTAAGGGCTCCGTGGTCGCCTACCCAAGCTCCCAAGTGCAGAGCCCACATGGGACCCCTTTTAGTCGTCTCTTACAGCAGGCAGAGGATGCCGGGGCTGTTATTCTACTGCCCCTACCCACAGGGGGACAACTATGATAAGGCTAGTTTCTTTACGTTGCACAGACACAGATAGGTCTTATGGCGATGATGGGACAGGAAAGGCCTAGGAATAGGAAGGAAGCAGCCTTGGCCTTAATTAAGGTACAGCCCCAGCATTTGCCTGGTGTGAAAATGGGAAACCACAGAAAACCATTTTCAGGGCTGCCGACAGTGGGGTTCGAACCCACTATCTCCCGGATGCGAGCTCACAGCTGTGCGCTCCTAACCGCACGGCCAACTCGCCCAGTATGGTACTATGATAAGGAAAGTTTGTTCAACTGTTACCATCACATCAAATGAATGGGTTACCAACATCACAAAATTCACAAATATTAATTTAGTTACTTGGACATTGCATACATACCAGTACATATTTTTGTATAGGAGGATGTGCATACAAACTGCAAATAAGAGAGGATATATTTCCTGTCTTCTGATGAGAAATTTTCTCCAAAATATGAGATTTTCAGTGAAACCTCCTTTGGTAGAAATGGATGCTTAACCAAAACTATGACTTCTTTACACAAATCATTCACACAATATCACACGACACTTCCACTTCAGTATTTGATTATTATCATACAATTATACACAAATGATGATCTCATATAAAGGAACAGACTATGTGTACAGTAAACCACATGTTTATTGCTCTTGAAAATAACTCCACATTACAGTTTTGCACTTCCCATTTAGCAGATATGCTTCATGCTGTACTTAATCTCCCTATAATAATATTAATAGTAATACTAATTTTAATGATAATAATATATGTCCCATGAAGTTTAAATAAAGTGTTTGATTATATAACAACTGTAGAGCAGGAATTTATAAAAGTCATTAATGCAATTAAGACAAATGGGAGTCTGAAACATGCAGATGTATGGCATATTTTGAATTAACATGAACTGAACATACTTGTTTTCGACCTTTATGAACAATTATAATGACGTTCTGGGCTTCATAATGATCTCATTTTTTTGCCTATGAGGCTCATATATCACCGATTCATGGCAACGATGGAATGGGCCTCAGAAGGATGCAACTGTGGCCTTAATTAAGGTATGGCCTTAGTATCTGCCTGCCTATTGCAAAGAAGGGAAACCATCTTCAAGATAGCTGACAGCGGGGTTCGAACCCACCACTGCCCAAGCGCAATTTCATAGATACATGACCACACTGCACAGCATACTTGTTGGGTGTTTTGTAATACAAAATTAAATATATTGATAAACAATCATTAGCATTCATAAACTGAAATTGTTTAATTTGAATGTAAAATTAACATTAATAACATTAGCACCAGTGTTCTCCCCAGAAATGTTTGTCAGGCGGGTGGCAAGAATGAGTAGCCGGGTGGGGAATACTACATAAAACTTCAATATGAATATAAATTTCAATTCGTTCCCCTCAGGGCATTAACAATAACATCAGACAGGTAAATATTAACTGCACAATTAAACTATTTGAATGTTATTATCATGAACAAGTTATAACAAAGTACGTTGAACTTCTAGTGTTCTATTGCTCCTTACAAATCATGTTACAGTGGACTTAGGCGTCCCAATCGGTTGCTGTGGACATGTGGGCAGCATCTTTATACAGCATCCTTGATAGGGGTCCTGGATACCTGAAGTGACGAAAGTGCCTTGAACACACAGTGCGGTTCCTCAGCTGCTTCGGAGGAAGCTGCCGCAACCGTTCGACCCCCACGATGTCCAACCACTCTCTGCAAATGTTAGGTCTAGCAACAGGGAAATGATGAAATAAGATTCCCTGTTGCCAGCCTTCTTCGCTATCTGTGTAAATTCCACAGATCTGACACTTTTTGTGCATGGTCTGAGACATGAAAAGAAATAGAAGAAAATAATTAAGGACACTGTAATCAGTTTATATTTTTACTGCTAATATCAATACTATCAAAACGATAGTGACCTATCAGACATAGGCCTAATAAAACAGTACATCAATTGAATTTTAAGGTGTCTGTTTCAAGTAGGCTTATGTAACTATCATATCAACCACCATGCAGAAAGATAATAAAAAGGTGACAGCCAAAAATAATAGCAACTATCAATCATTAACTTATTAACTTACTTAACCTCCTGCGGCCTAGTATCTTTTTAATATGATTTTATTTAAAAATAGAATGGAATATCCACAAACATTATTAAAACAATACGATAAAATAAACAGAAAATTTAGGCCTAGGCGATTATGTTTCAATTTTTTTTTTTTTTTTTTTGCTATTGGCTTTACGTTGCACCGACACAGATATGTTTTATGGCGACGATGGGACATGAAAGGGCTATGACTGGGAAGGAAGCGGCCGTGGCCTTAATTAAGGTACAGCCCCAGCATTTGCCTGTGTGAAAATGGGAAACCACAGAAAACCATCTTCAGAGCTGCCGATAGTGGGGTTCGAACCTACTATCTCCCGAATACTGGATACTGGCCGCACTTATGTTTCAAATTATCTGAAATTCATTTGCCTTGGTGTGGTATGTTTTCATGTTCTGGCCTCAGGAGATTAGTAAAACAAGAACAGTAAGGATGCTTACCTCAAATATCTTGTACTTTTTCTTCAAACATGCAAACGAAGATAACAGATATACGCATACAAATCAAAGTGAAGCAAAATGTCACAAACGTCAAAAACGTGGTAGTCCCACGTGGTCCAAGTTGTCAAACTCAAATCGACCAATAGCAATCGGGAGATGTTTCTACCAATAGGAGCTGCCGTATTCGTCACGTGGGCTTAGGGTGAGTGACGTGATGTACAACAGCGCGCCCATGCGAGTGGAGGGCGAAAGTATTCAGTCTGAGCTGGGCCCTTGGAAGGGTAGGACCTATGCTGCTGTCAAACCCTTGATTTTGAGAACACGTGGCTTCGCAGGATAAACAACATGACAACTAGAGAAAGGATATATGGGAAGCAGGCTGGCAAACCCTACAAAGGACGAGATCTTACGTGACGTTGTAGGGAAAGAAACGTGAGAGCATTTTCCCTTTAGTCTAATTTACTCACATTGAAGAATTTTAACAAGAAAGGTATAAAATACCAATTGAAAGGATAAAATAATCAATAAAAAACAATTAAATCGAACCACGAGGGTCCTATCGGTAGTTCTTCAGAAAAGTGAATATTTACACAAATTACAATTACATTTAAATAAGTGAGCATAAGTTCGATGTTGAAATTTACAATGAAAATTTAATGGGGAATATGACATAATTACAAACATCTTACAACGTAATCTAAAAATGTTACAAGGAAAGGAAACAACGGAAATTAAATCTAGCGCAGAGGCCTATAGAGGGGGAGTCCTCTCCTAATACACATCAGTGAGGGACGCATAGCTCAACAGTACGCTAACCTGACGCGGAATTACTGGAGGCAACTCGTAAGAAAAAAATTAAGTTTACATTTACATAAAAGGTTAATTAAAGGAATTGCCTCCAAAACAAAGGATATGCCTAGCTGATGAACTAAGGCATTACAAAATCAAAACGGTGAAAACCAGGGTCTAAGGTAAAGTCTGAACAAATGAATTTACATTTTAATTTAACACTTGAGAAAAGAAAACATGCTTACCCCGGGATGGCTGGAGCCGGTGAGCGGACCACCTAAACAAGCTGCATCCGATCGTTAATACGTACGAAAACCAAAGACGCTGAACAGAGCCTTGCTCCTGCTAAGGAGCCAAAAGGCCGGAAATTGGGAAATACTCAAACAGCCAATCAGGGAAGCTACCTATGATTCGACCCGAAGTTTCACCAATACAAATTAATGTTATTTTTGTCAATGGCATTACAGCACCATATATGGTAATGTGGGAAATTTATTCTAGAGGTTTCGATTGCGAAACTCAGCGATTTCGTGATCGAAGCCTCCACGTGGCAACTATAGGGTGATACAAAAAGTGTGTTACAACAGACATATTACTGGAGATCTCCAATATCAATATCTTCTAACACTCATAAAGATTATTAAATATCAACAGTTCACAGTCTTTCCTGTAAGTCCTGAAAATTCTTTAAATATACAAATTTTCACCAGAAATAAAACACATAAATTTACAGCAACACAAAAGAAATCTTCAATTGAATTCTTCAAAAATGTCTTTCAATGACGGTTTCATAATAAATCTTCAGTATTAACTCATTCCACCGATTCTTTCAACTCACCACCGGTGACATTTTATATCTAGTTTGTTATACTCAGACTATAAGTTTAGTCTGCCTATTGCCTGGTCTAATGCAATGCCTTGCGTGGAGAAAAGTGTTTTATATGCATGAAAGAATAATTCCATCTGTGATGAATCCATCATTTCCACTACCTTATGGATTAAAAGGTTGAATATAATAGAACTCATAGGATCTCCTTGTAAAACATTGTTAATTTGATGATGCCTTCTGAGCTGCTTAATCCATCATTGATGATTCGGATGATATATTGCAAGATGCTTGCTATTGGTAGGAAATTGTTTCCATGTCCTAGTATGGCTGTAAACTTCTGGAGAAGTATATTCCTGTCCACTGTATCTCATGCCTTAGGCTGCTCGTCCACTGGAAGTGACTAGGCACGACTATGTGATCAGGTGACTACAGGCGACTTTGATTCATACTACTATACGCGACTGGGGTCATCCATTGCAGGCGACTTCGCACGACTGTCAGTTGATATCTGTACTCCGTACAGGTCTGTGTGAGTTTCTGTAGTAGGCGTTGTCAAGTTATTAAAAGTATTAAAGAAGGTGAACGACAAGCTGTGGCATTATTACATCAACAATCACAATCAGAAACCAGTGGTGCACCCACCAGATTTGCTTTACTAGGCGAACACACAAATGTTACTAATGCTTATGTGCATCAGTGACAAATTTGTAGCATACTTCCGTGAACACAAACTGAATAATTGAAAATATTTAGGTACTGTTTCCACTTAAAAGTGCTTTTTTTTTCATTTCCTTTTCATTTTATATTGCAACAGGAACTTCACATGTTACCATACTAAAATTATAAAAATAATAATAATAATAATAATAATAATAATAATAATAATAATAATAATAATAATAATAATAATAATAATAATAATAATAATAATAATAATAATAATAATAATAATAATAATAATAATAATAATAATAATAATAATAATAAGTTATTGTTTCATGTCCCGCCAACTACATTTTTATGGTTTTTAGAGATGCTGATGTACGGGAATTTTTTCCTGCATGTAGGACTGAGCCAGGATTGAATCTGTCAAATTGGGCTCAGAAGGCCAGCGCTCTACCGTCTGAACTACTCAGCCTGGCATATAAACAAACAAACAAACAAACAAACAAACAAACAAACAAACAAACAAACAAACAAACAAAAGTACTTACTGTTATCAACACCCACTCACCCCTGCAACTTTTGACAATAGTTTGCGTTGTATATCTTGAGAATGACAGCGTTTATCTTTCATATTCCATAGGGGGTGTTCTTTCATAAAGCACGCTTATGAACTTTTCACTATCTACATCCATGACAGATGTTAATTGATACTGTAGTAATAATAAAAATAATGTTGCATATGATGATGACAGACAACCAAATGCTTGCAGGTACCATGGAGTTCAGGTGACTACAAGCGGCAAATCCCATTCAAGGGGGGTCTGTCACTTGTCGCCTGTTGTCTGCTATAGTCGTGTGAAGTCGGCTGCTCGAGGTCGCCTGCAGTGGATGCGGTTCCATTACAATCTTCGCTTTGGGATCAGTCGCGCTAGTATGCACGTAGTCGTCTGATCTTTTAATCACGCGTAGTCGTTTCCAGTGGACAAGCAGCTTTAGTGTCTTCTTCATCGTTTTGCCTCATGACTGAGGCGTCGTGACTATCATAATATTCAGCCCTCTAGCCGATGAACCATACTCCGCCATTCTTCCCTATCTAAAGCTTTCAATGTGGTTACTCTGAGGGAACACTGTAGGGGGCCGTTCACCATGTCAATCCATCGCGTTGGTATTCGTCCTCGTTGTCTGGTTCCCTGGACTTTGCCCTCAACAATCAGCTTTTGTAGACTACCATCTCAGCACATTATATGTCCAAAGTAGCGTACAATCCGTTGAGAGACCTTACACGATAGACAAACTTTTATCTGAAGTTGGTTCAGGATTGATGTGTTCGTGCGATGAGCTGTCCAAGGAATCCTTAACATTTTCCTCCAGCTTTAGTGTAGTCATTGAACCAGCTTTAGTGTAGTCATTGAAAATTGTGTACATAACTCCCCTTCTTAGTGCATCTCAAATGCTTGAGAGTACCTACTTAATTGCTTGAAGTGCAGACCTTTGGCTAAAGCCATATTGCTGCTCAGGAATTTTACCCATTTGATCAGGCATTATTTGATAGTTTCAACCATTCCTTTAGTTTGCGATATGTTAATTACTTTTAAGGTTTTCAAATATATTTTTAGGATTAAGAAGAGATTAATATGTCCTTACTTCTTGTAAATAGTACACCTAAACGAGCCTTAGCTGATGATGTCTTTTCGCTAGATGAAATATGTACTACAATTTTTAGTTTGCCATAGGCAAATAAATAATATCAGTTAGTTGGAATCATTGATTTATTTATTTCAATTCTATATCACATCGATACGGATCATGAGGATGATAGTTTGCAACACTACTATTTTGTCGGAAATCACCCAGAACATATTGTGCTGCTTTCCTTTGGATCTTTTCCACTTCTGGTATCAAGTAATCCTCTAATTGGAGTCTTACCAGAGACTTATACACCCTCTCTTTTACATCCTTACTAAAACCTCTAAATCAACCACATGTAGAGAGAGTTCTCTAACCTTTGTTTACAACCTCATTATTGTGATTGTTCCAGTAAAGATGTTTTCTTATATTAACACCTGTAAGGACTTTCACCATACCAACATTGGAATTGAAAATGACATGACATTTCCTTTTGGTGAAACTTAAAACCTAACTTTTCATCCCGTTTAACATCATACCATCTAGTGTCCTTCTCACATCATTGTCGACGTCTTTTTGCAATTGTGAGTGAGTGAAGGTGTGAGAGATTTGACGCTCTTTTGGGGCGATTTTGTACATTTAAATTGATAGATCAATAATAGAACTTAGATCATATTTGATAGATATGGACTGATGGAGGTGTTACTTGAAGAACAATTGTTTCATTGAGGCACATCTTGATCCCATTTAAAGCTTGGAATAGTTGATCTGAAGTTCACAGATTTTGTTTATGTGAGTGATCAAAGATAAGTATTTCGGAACTTGCAGTGGTTAATACCACTGACTGAAAAGACGTCTTTTAATACCATTCATAAGTGTACGATCAATATAGGGTGTTCCCAACATGTGGGAAGTACTCAGAGGTCGATAGTATACCACCAAATAACACAAAAGGTCCATATGAACATATGCCCTACTGTTGAACGTTTGCAAGTTACAGACTTGCCAACTTTTTACAGGAAGTATTGGTAATAGTCTCACCTGGCACATTCCATGTTGAGTAGCTGTTGCCATTTTGGTGTATCAGCAAGGATACTGCATTTTAATATAAAGGTAACGTAAGGGTGTGTTCTGCCCGAAGGCAGGTCCGAACCTCCGCAGAGATGTGCCAGAGCCGGAGTTTACATGTGGTAGGGTGGTCAGTTCCTTTCCGCTCCTCCATTCCCTTACCCCCACCAACAGTGCGTGGCAACCCATCCACTTTTCGACCACGCCCAATGTTGCTTAACTTCGGAGATCTCATGGGATCCAGTGTTTCAACACGGCTACGGCCGTTGGCACATTTTAATATAAGAAGAGCTCAAAATGTTCTTCATTTGCCTGAATTGTTGGACAAGTTCAAACACTCCACGCATTACACACATTCGATGGCAACCTTGTTCCACACACTGGCGAAGTAGTGCAGTGTCTGTAATAGCAGGCTTGGCTTCAAACTTAATCTTAAATATGAACTCTACCCCGATTCTGGCTAATAACTACAACAGAGCTGGTAAGCGATCGACTGTGGGGCATATATTCATACGGGTGTTGTGTGCGCCCCCCTGATTACTTCCCACCTTTGTTGACATGCTGTACAATGAAAATTGCTGTTTTACAACATGTTTTTTTCTTATTGCAGGTGCTGGCCCATTGTTCACCCTCCAGGAAGACGAGATGGAGCTGGGACTAGGAGTGCACGGTGAAGCAGGCATTGAGAGACTCAAGGTATTGTCTGATCATTAGGCCTATATCAGGTGTTCAGGATGGTTTATCAATCAGTGCTTTTAAACATAGATTATTTGGCCCTTTATATTGTTACAGTCACAACAGGAAGTACCGTATTTCTCCAAATCCAAGATGACCCCCACTTTTTCCTTCAAAAACATTAAATCAGGCTTAAAAAGTGCTTTGTGAAATCATAATTTTATTCATAAGAAATTTAATTTTAGAAATAAATTTATGCACATAATATCATGTAAACCTTACCTACTTCCTTAATCATTTTCATTAGAGGTATCTGATAGTGCCTTTGAAAGTTCAGGGAATTCTTCTTTATGAGCCTGCATTCGCATCGCATCTCGTGTTATGGCCATTCAGACCTTGCATTTTTTGTGCACATACCTCACAATTTCATGTTCAAGTTCTTTAAAGCATCCTTGTTGCGGGCGACTGAATACTTCTCTTGTACAGTATGCATTTTTAGACAATTTTTGTCTTCATGCCATGGCTTTAGTTATGGCATATTTTCTTGCAGCTGCACAATTATTCTTTATTTCCACATGTTCAAACTTAAAATTGGCATCATAATATCGATGAGAACCCACTGAAAATTTGTCAGCAATACCTGTTCCACATGTCTCTACAATACGACGATCCATCAGGAAAATATTGCTGTTGTCTATAAAGTTGTTACTTTTACTAAGCATAGGGTACAACCGGATGTCATTTTGGTTGGCTTCAAAGGCTAGCGATGTATAACAAAGACGCGGATATTGAAGGTCAACGAGTTTTATGCCCCATGTTATGGTCATTCACCCTTGCGTTTTTCTGCACACATACTTCACAATTTCATGTTCGACGTCTTTAAAGTGTCCTTGCTGCGGGCCACTGAATGCATTTTTTGTACAGTATGCATTTTGAAGCTATCTTTGTCTTCACACTAATACCAAACATTGGCGTTAGTTATGCCATTCTTTCTTGTGGCTGAAAAATTATTCCTCATTCCGTGTGTTTAATAACCATTAACTTAAAACTAGCATCATAATATCCATGAGAATTTGTTGAAAATTTGCCAGCAATACCTGTTCCACGTGGCACTACAATATGACGATCTATCACGAAAATATTCCTCCGTCTATAAAACTGTTACTTTTACTAAGCATTACAGCAGACGCATTATAACTCTGCCACTGAGTAGCCAAGGCCTTTCTAAGAATTCAAAGGGTCGCATCCTTTCTACTCCAATTTGAACGACATTTACTGCACAGCTGGGGCTCGGAAGTACATCATGTTCGACCTTGCAATTAGCTCAAGAGAGTAATATTTTGATGACATGTGGATTTCGGAAACATTTCTGTGGAGGCTTGTAAAATGTCATTCTCTCTTCACTATTTTCCGAGAAACCAGTGACGTTACATGGAGGGACTGTACAACCAGTTGCTGCGGCTAGCGATGTATAATAAAGACGCAGGCGTTGATGATAAACAAGTTTTGTGCATTTGCATGGGGAGGGGTGTGAAGGGAAGCAGCATGGTAACCGTGGTAGCTACCAGTGGTGTTCATTACTGTTAGGTCGCAAATGCAAAACTACCCTTGATTTTTAACATGAAATTCTGAGAGAAACATTCGTCTTGGATTCAGAGAAATACAGTATTTTTAAACCAGTTTAAACTGTAAAGTAACCATTAAGTAATCTCTCTTCAGCTAGAACCAACAGGTAATACACATCACGTGATTGGTCAGATCAGGATCAGCCTGCCACTGTATGTGACAGTAGATGGTACGACCTGCGACTATCTGGCTGAGGCTCAAGCGGTCATACAAAACTTGGCACCCAAAGTGGGACCAGCACCTATGGGCAGAAAAGCCCTCCCTTTGGAGGCTAGGTGAAACCTTTGTGTAGAAAATGACATATACTGTAAATTCACCATGAAAAAGAACATGGTCAATGGTTTAGATGGATTCTAGTTCCAACGGCAGATAAAATGGAAGAACTTTCTCCTGTCAGCAATGTCTGTACTTCAGAGAAGCAGTTGCAAAAGGCATCTGTTCTCCTGAGGTACAGCCTAAAGTTATACCTTGGCAGTAGATATAAAATGCCTCTGGGAGTGGTAACCCCACTGTAATAATAGCCCGTGTGTGACATGGTACTTCGGAACTTACCTTGGAAAAGGTTCGGGCATACCCTGCTGCAAGCAACGTGCAGTTTCCTGGACACTGGGGGAATTGAGAAAAATGGGCAACCAGTAGCGAACATTATGAAGGTGGACTTAATCAACCTTATGACCCTGACGGTAAAGGCAGAAGAAGTGGTGGATTTTATGGAGATAGAGGATACAGAAATGATGGGGCCGAGCAATGTTAAGTGGAAGGGGAAAGAAAAGAAGAGAACGAGGAAAGGATATACACTATATTGGAGTGGTGGCAGAGAGGTAAGGAATGCAGTGGGCCTGATAATTTCAAAATAGCTGGAGAAGTATGTTGGATATGGTGGAGTACATCAGCGACAGGATAACAAAAATTAGACTAAATGAGGAATGAAGTGAAGGACTTCATACAAGTGTATACAATACAGACAGGGAACAAAGAGGAGGATATTGAGGAATTCCTGGAGAAACTAGAAAAGGAGAAAACTGATGGAGAAGTGATTATCATAGGAGACTTAAATACAGAGGTGGAAAACAAAAGACAAGGAAAGAAAGAAGTAATTGAACCATATTGATATACGAAAAGGAATGAAGGAGATAAACTAGTTGAGCTTTGTGAGAGAAATGGAATGATTGGGGGTAACACATAGTTTTGGAAGAAAAATGACAGGAAAATTTACAAGGTATGGCTGGGGTAACAGAAGAATAAAATCAGTAATTGATTACTTTCTGGTGGAAAGGACAAGTCGCAGACAGTTGATGGATGTTAACAGCTTTACAGGAGAAGCATTCGATGGAGATCATAGAGTTGTGATAGCAAAACTGAGAGTGGGAAAAATGGAAAAATTAAAGGAGATAAGAGATAGTAAAATAAAAGTGTGGAAATCAAAAGATAAGAATGTACAGCCAGAATTTCTGGAGATACTGAAACAAAAAATTCCAGTGACTGACGTAGGAAATGTGGAAGATGAACGGTCCAACTTCAAAAGGGTATTTGTAAGTGGGGCCAACAGTGCCTGTGGTAGAACATTGACAAGAGGGAAAGAAAAGGAGAAACCATGGTGGAAAGGACAAGTCACAGACAGTTGATGGACATTAACAGCTTTACAGGAGAAGCATTTGATGGAGATCATAGAGTTGTGATAGCAAAACTGAGAGTGGGAAAAATGGAAAAATTAAAGGAGATAAGAGATAGTAAAATAAAAGTGTGGAAATCAAAAGATAAGAATGTACAGCCAGAATTTCTGGAGATACTGAAACAAAAAATTCCAGTGACTGACGTAGGAAATGTGGAAGATGAACGGTCCAACTTCAAAAGGGCATTTGTAAGTGGGGCAGACAGTGCCTGTGGTAGAACATTGACAAGAGGAAAAGAAAAGGAGAAACCATGGTGGAATGAGAATATTAGAGAAGCAGTGAAAGAAAAGAAGGAAGCATGACAAGAATGGATGTATATAAAAAGAAGAAAGCAAAAGGAAGTATCTTGATAATAAAAGGAAGTGTAAGAAATTGGTAAGAGAAGAAAAGTTGGGAAGAATTTACACAAAAGATGGAAACTGATGGAGCTGTATGGAAATTGTGCAGAGGAGAAAATAGTAATAAATCCTTAAATTTTTCATAGCTTACAAATTCTTCTTTCACCAGTATGTATACTTACGCACCTTTCAGTTTTCTATGATAAACACTTCAGCGCTGGGAGAAAAATCCCACATCCTTAATACTTCTTCTTAGTCATGATTCAACTCCTATTATAATATCTGGTATATATATATATATATATTTATTTATTAAATTACATCATTTAATTCCTTTCATTACAATAGTTTCAAGAGCCTCCGTGGCTCAGACGGCAGCGTGTCGGCCTCTCACCGCTGGATACCGTGGTTCAAATCCCGGTGACACCATGTGAGATTTGTGCTGGACAAAGCGGAGGTGGGACAGGTTTTTCTCCGGGTACTCCGGTTTTCCCTGTCACATTTCATTCCAGCAACACTCTCCATTATCATTTCATCGCATTTATCACTCATTAATAAAAATCACCTTGGGAGTGGCAACCCCATTGTAATAACAGCCTATATATGTTTCATTCATTACATCCCTGACCCGGTCAATAACTGGAAAACAGGTTGTAGGTTTTCATTTTCACAATAGTTTCACAGTTTAACAACTTTATTTCATCCTTACTTGCCTTCCACTCCCTCTACTCTCATCACTGCTTCCTAGTCCTCCCCATTGCCCTGAATGTACCTTCTTATAATCCTTCTAAACAAACCCCCTAACTTAACTAACCCTTATGGTTCAAGTGAAAGCCATCTGATCGCAGATCCCTTTCTCCTACCCACCCATTCACACATCAGGCACGGTACATCTGGACGAATTAAGGTGAAAGTCATTTTTCTGGTGTCTGTTAGTGGTGCAACTTCAACAACCGTTGTACGTTTTCTCTTGTTGAGGAAAAGCTTAGTTATAATGGAGGCAGGAGGAGGGGAGGGAGATAATGAAAGAAAATGTGGAGCAAACCAAAGGAAATGTATGTCTGGAACCCTTGAACGAGAATACACTGCATGCTCTATTGGAAGTACAAATAATGTTCCCTGGTTACGGGAATTTTACGCTGATTGATGTAGAGGCCAAGGAGGTATATAAAACACAACAGAGATGTTGATCAGAGTCAAGTTGTTATTGGACTGTTCACTATTGTTATCAACAGTGTTCAAATTTGACTTCAAATTCTGACTTAAAAATACTGGTACTGATAGTGTTGAAATATTTGTCTTGTTATGTTGTCTATTTTCTCTATCCTTGACTATGCACATTTCTCTTCCTCTCTAGCCTGATCTTATCACTTTAAGCAGAGGTCCATTCTATGTTGACAGTTATGGTTTAAAAAGTTTGCACTATCCTTTCAAAAATTAATATATTTATTACACAGGGTGTTTCAAAAATAGCAAGCAAAATTGCAGGGTTGGATTTTTCATATGTAGAGAATAAAAGAAAGTTACTGTATATAAACAAAAATCTGGAAATTCATAATTTGTAAGATTTCAGACTCTAAAGCATCATAAGCTGGAATGTTTTTTGGTAGAATGTAGAATGTAGAATGTAGTTAGAATTTCATGTAATGATGCACGCTATTAGTTACCTCACAAGATGTGTTAGAAATGCCCACCCCCTGCCATAATGCAGGCTCCTGCTTGTTGTCTCACTGCGCTCTGAACATGCTCAACACTGCCTACTGTTATATCACTCGATCAGTCTGAAGAATTCTTCTACGAAGTGTAGCTTTAATCTCCACAATAGTCATGTATTACATCATCATCATCATCATCATCATCATCATCATCATCATCATCATCATCATCGTCATCATCATCGTCATCATCATCATCATCATCAACTTTAAGTATCCCACACAAAGAAGTCCAATGGGTTTATATCATGCAAGCATGGAGTCCAAGCAGTTGGTTCCTTTCAACTTATCCAGAGAGCAGGATAACATGAATTAAGATGCTCATAGACATAGACTAAAATATGCAGGGTCACCGTCATGCATGAAGTACGTCCCTTGACAAAGTGCTAGTTGCATGTCTTCCAAGAGAGACTGATACCCCAGTAATTACTAATTACAATTACAAACCTGCAAATTTGCTCTGTATTTTAGAAACAAATTGTATAAATCCAAGTGAGATAAAAGAGGCACTAATTTGATCATTAAGAGATAAAATCTTGCTAGGTTTGCTCAGCAGATGAGGTTGTGGGGATGATGTTGGACCGCCTACTTAGCAGCCTGTCTCTGTCATCGGGAGAAGATGTGGCAGTGCTTGTGAATAACTTGGGAGCATCGTCGCAGCTCGAACAGTGGCTCATGTGTGGACTTGTTCAGCAACAGCTCAGTAAGTGTATTTCTATATCACATCTTCTTTCTTCATGCAGCTCTACCTCCCCACCGCCATTACGTATAACTGGTCTAGCTTTTGTTCTTTCATACTGAAACTGTAATAACTATATTTTTGTTCAAACAGTTAGTTTCCAGAAGGGAACCATGATTTAATTTCACTGATTTGAATGTATGAGTATCAATCAATTAGTCACCGGTGATCTGCATGTAAGGCTGTCGCCCAGATGGCAGGTTCCCTATCAGTTGTTTATCTAGTGTTTCTTTTTTAAATGACTTAAAAAAACACACACACACTCTCTCTCTCTCTCTCTCAAGACTAACTAACTCTGAGAGAGAGAGAGAGAGAGGAAAATAAGAAAGGAACGTCCAGCTCCATGGCTAAATGGTTAGCGCCCTGGTCTTTGGTCACAGGAGTCCCGCGTTCGATTTTCGATTCCCAGCAGGGCCAGGAATTTTGACCAGCATTGGTTAATTTTGCTGGCCTGGGGGCTGGGTGTATGTGTTGTCTTCATCATCATTTCATCCTCATCACAACGCGCAGCTCACCTACGGGCGTCAGATCGAAAGACCTGCACTAGTGAGCCAAATTTGTCCTCAGACACTCCCGGCATTAACAGCCATATGCCATTTTAAAAAATAAAAGGAACACATATACAGTAAAACCTCATTAAAATGTTCCTGCTGGGACAACAAAAAAGAATGTGTTAAGCAAGAAAAACGCACTAAATATATGAATAAAAACTATCCAACAGGTATATGGAAACCCTAGATACGATTTTTGCCGATACGATGGCATTTTTGGTTGTGTATCCACGGGTACAGTGAAAACTATATCTACCATTTCTAAAGATGAGAGGAGAATATTTTAAAATGTGAAAAAATCAAGACAACAAATACGGAAACTTTTTCCACTGGGAATTATAAAATAACAGCAGTGCACTGAAAGGTGTGAAAAACACCAGACAACAAATATAAAAACATTTCCAGAAGAACCCATGAAAATATCAAGCATTACTGCACATCACATTCTTTCTAAGACACATGGTGGTACAAGCCTTTAATTACGGACCAGTGGGTTATTAAAGATTGTTTTCTGGTCAAACTCTTAGACAATGAATTGGAAGTTACACTCGACCTCAACCATGCGCAACTGAAACTTTGGCCACCATTTTAAATCCGACAAAACTTTGATTCAACCAACTTGAATGATTGAGTCGGAACTCGAAGTGGGAATTTCAACATTCGCGCCACCTCTGCATGCTTAAAAGATGTGGGTGCCAGTCCACTTTCTTATCGTTTTTATTTTGTCTTCACTAAAAGAAAATTCATGACTTTTTTCTGATCCAAAACTAGCCTGTCACAAAACAAATGTGCACCATGCTAGTCAACTTCACACAATTACGTTCCTAATCCAGATGTAGGCTATCAGGCGACAAATATTCTCTACCCTTCACTGTACCACTCAACAAAAAATACATTTTTAATTTCTGAATGGAGTGGGAAAAACAAGCACAAACAGGCTCACTATGTTATTCAGCACTCTCGCTGCTAATCGGCAAGCAAAACTGAACATTCCTGAGGCTAAAAGCTTGCTCCCCGAAGGTGTAACTTATCCTGTGAAGTTCAGGAATTCAAGGCTTTTTCCTGTTATCAGACAACTGTAGCGACAGCTCTTTCTTACCCGAGTTGGAAATCATGTTCCTTTCCCAAGGGATGACAAATAACTTTTTCAGGGCTAGAAAAATGTTATCATTCTAAGCGGTAATAATGAAAATTTGTGATGCAATAAGTGAGGTAGTTTTATATAGATTTAATTCAATGAGAATAGGGACTTTGAATTTACGACACCGAGCTCGATAGCTGCAGTCGCTTAAGTACGGCCAGTATCCAGTATTCGGGAGATAGTAGGTTCGAACCCCACTGTCGGCAGCCCTGAAAATGGTTTTCCATGGTTTCCTGTTCTCACACCAGGCAAATGCTGGGGCTGTACCTTAATTAAGGCCACGGCCGCTTCCTTCCCACTCCTAACCCTTTCCTGTCCCATCGTCGCCGCAAGACCTATCT
The DNA here is from genome assembly GCF_040414725.1 of Anabrus simplex. NCBI lineage: Eukaryota > Metazoa > Arthropoda > Insecta > Orthoptera > Tettigoniidae > Anabrus > Anabrus simplex. Next base: position 82,197,108 of record NC_090267.1, on the reverse strand, counting down.
GTGTCGGTGCGACGTAAAACAACTAGAAAAAAAATTTACGACATGCTAGGCGGGGAAACATGTTAATGAGGAATGCACTAACGAGGTTTCACTGTAATAGGGTGAACACAATGGCAGGTCAGTGTGGGAAGCAGGAATAACATGTTACAAACAGCTGTAGTGGTAATGTACATACGATGCTGAGATAATATAGTTATAGAATTAGTTAATATATAAAGCTTAAGCATAAAAGTCCTAGAAGAAGAGGCACAAATAATAATAATAATAATAATAATAATAATAATAATAATAATAATAATAATAATAATAATAATAATAATAATAATAATAATAATAGAACGATGGAAACACGCAGTGAGAAGGAGCTAGGCCAAGAGAAAAGAATATAGGAACAAGAGAAAACCAAAGGTTAACAATATATATAAGATATATTTAACAATAAATAAAGGAATAATTAAATATTTCACAACAAGATAATAAATCAAAGACAAGAGTTTGATAGATAGTGAAGTATATAGAGGAAACCTCAGAAGATAAGACAAATGTGCCAAAATTACAATATAGATTATAAGAAATGCATCAAAAACCGTATGGATAAATATAAAGCGTACAATGAAGAATAATAAAAGCCGAATAAAAAGGAGCAAACCTGAAAGAAAAAATACGAAAGGAAGGGAAAGGGGAAATTAAGTAAGGATCGAACTGGGGAAAGGATTCTCTTCACCGGGTGTGTTTATGCTGCGGGATCTGTTATTATGATTATTATTACAGAAAGTAGCATTGGTCCAGGAAGCAGACAATGTGATTTCAAAATTACATTGTCCATAGCACAGTTCATGATTGAAAAGTTTTAGTAGAAATAAAGTCTTGCATATGTGATTTTTATACAAAATAAGCCGGCAAAAGCAAAGTTCAGCTGGGGCAGAAGGCCCAATAAAAAATTTAATGTCAAAATAACATTATGATAAGTCTTGCCAACCAAATTACTTGAAGAAATAACAGTCCAGATGGTAATGACAATATAGAACGTAGCACAGTTGTTTCGGTGCTCCACCACTTCAAGACGAAGGCAGACTCAATTTTTAGAGCGGCAGAGCAAGAATATATAGCAGTACAGAAACATCGAGAAAAGTAAAGAAGCTGAAAGCCAGCATGTTCCAGAAATGTCATAATCACATGTCCAATAGAGGTAAGCACCAGCACACACACAAGCGGAGAAGGCGATGCATGGAGAAGATGATGTCAGAGTCACATGATGAATGGAGTAGACATACGACAGGAGAGCAGAGCAGAGCAGTAGAATGAGTGAAGCAGCGGCGGCGTGATCGGAGAAAGAGCAGCATGTGGAGGTAGGGAGATCATAACAAACAGAAACAGCAGATGAGTACAGATATGGAAACTCAAAATAACAAGGACAATCTCCATATCTTCACACACACTGCCGTCTTCAAATAAATTGGCTCTCTCTTCATCAATCCCAGCTGTTCTAAACCCATCTCTTCTTAACCCCTGACGTGCTCGTTTCTGCTTCCCAGCTTCATCATGAGGGCGGGCATCAACACCAGTGTTCTTCCCAGAAATTTTCGTCAGCCAGGCGTCAGGAATGAGTAGCCGGGCAGGAAATAGGGCATAAAAAATGGATATGATAACATTTCAGTGTTTTCCCCTCAGGGCATTAATAATATTGGACAGGTAAACATTAACTGCAAAATTGAACTATTTTAGTGTTATCACAAACAATCACATAACAGAGTATTTTGAACTTCTAGTGTTCTACTGTTCGTTCATAATCATGTAACACGAGGACTTAACATTTCGTTGCTGTGGAGTGCCATACAGGTTTATGACGCCATGCGAATCGCACGCGACTCCATGCTAAACCAGGCACCACTCGTGCACGACACTATGTGGTAGTCGTTAAACATTTAAACTCTGATGTAATTGATGCAATTATTCTGACAATAATGAAGATTTGTCATATAAATAAACAGTTTTACAGTATTTAAATTTAAATTTGGAACACCCAACGACTCGAATATATATTAATATTATCAAACTAGCACATATCTAGATTATGTTAGCCAGGCGGTCTGTAAAAATGGCAGGGTGGTCCGCCCATTAAAAAGATTGTGGGGAAAACACTGAACACTCATCGAGTGGCCATCTCGACAGATCTTCAGTCTTGATGTGCGATAAGTGTACGATAAGAGGAAAGTTGGATAACTACAGGAAAAGGGAAGAAACATAAGTGAGAGATAAATACAGGTGGTAAAAGAACAGGAACACAGGACAAACACAACAGGGGAAAAGGATCCCAATGGGATAATAATATAAATACAGGAAAGGAACCAATAAGTGATAGATCAAATCAGAGAGTTGGGTGGGGTGGGGGGGATAAAAAAGGATCACAATGGCAGATCAGTGTGGGAAGAGGGAGAAACTGAAACAGGAGACGAGGACAAACACCGAGAGGTGACTTCTTTCTTGCAAAAGACTATTGACACAACTGCAAGGTCACTACATTAGCTTTGTTGCACCTTGTTTGAGTTTCACTTAGTATAATAGCATCCTGGGAGAATACACATCACCGAGCAACTGGCTGCGCGGTTTGAGTTGCGTAGCTATCAGCTTGCATTTGGGAGATAGTGGGTTCAAACCTCACTGTCAGCAGCCCTGAAGATGGTTTCCATTTTCACACCAGACAAATGCTGGGGCTGAACTTTAATTATGGTCATGGTTACTTCCTTCCTACTCCAAGCCCGTTCCTCTCCAATCATTGCCTTAAGACCTATCTGTGTTGGTGTGACATAAAACAAATTGTAAAAAAAAAAAAAAAAAAAGAGAAATGTATACACATCTTCTACATAATATGATCCACTTCTTCCACTTATGTGTTCCCTATCTGGCATTCAACTCTATTACGTTTTTTCCTTACTGCAAATATAAATTACTGTATTTTTATTATTATCATTATTATTATTTTGTGTATGTAAGTCTTCCCACAGCATTTATAGATTGCTGTGAAGACAAAGAGTACCTAAAATTAGCATGGGTTTGGTGCAGCTTTGTTTTAAGAATATCCTCCATCCAACAGATGGTTTACGACTCAAAATGGGACTTACAAGCTTTGAATCGACAGACATCCTCAAACTTCAGTGCAGTGTTGTTCCAGTTGGTTTTTGTCATTATGGAGAGCTTTTAAGAAAAAACTGACTCCATCTCCTACAGAAGATGATTACTAAAGCACTTGTAAATAACAACTACAAAGTTCACAAGGAGGTCCATTGCGTGGCTGAAGGTGGAAGTACCTCCTGAATAGACATCACTGCACTGGACTTGACAAGGGAAAGAAGTATTATAACTGACTCTATGGTACACTTCGAAAGAATCTGGACTGGGCGAGTTCGCCGCACGGTTAGGAGCGCGTGGCTGTGAGCTTGCATTTGGGAGATAGTGGGGTTAAACCTCATTGTCAGCAGCCCTGAAGACGGTTTCCATTTTCACACCAGGCAAATGCTCGGGCTGTACCTTAATTAAGGCCATGGCCGTTTCCTTCCAACTCCTAGGCCTTTCCTATCCTATCATTGCCATAAGACCTATCTGTGTTGGTGGACGTAAAGCCACTAGCAAAAAAAAACCAAGAAGTTTGAATTAGCCGGCAAGTGTTGACTGGGAGAAAATAGAAATATATGAGCCAACAATAAAGTACTTTTGGAAAACATATAACATTAAAGAATTGATAATTGCAATATTATTCCAAGTAGCCTGTGTAGTGGCTTCCACTATATGCACTAGCCATACGTCTTGGTATGTGTGCGACTTACCAAGTGATGAGCCCAAATTGGCACACTGTAGTGAAATACTGGCAACCAAGGACGAGTTGGCCGGAAAATTTATCATTTTCAATAACGGACCAATTATATGGGAATTATGAATTTACTCATTCAGGACAAATATTTGAAGTTCCGTATGGGAATCAAAATATGTATTAAAAAACTGTATGTTCAGATGGTCGGAAGCTATGGGACAATCCAAAGATCTGTTGCAGAATTCTTCAAATCCCTTGGGATCCAGCTGCAGATTTGCTGGGATATGGTACTGTGCATTTTGAAGGGGTCAATCCAGATATTGCATAACCTGAGAAATTCATGTATAGCCTATAATTCTCTTGTAATTATCCTATTCCAATCAAACTGTTGCTTCCAGTTTTCTCACCTTACTTAACTACAGTTTCAGTGTTTAAATAACTGTATAATATACATTGGTATATTCTGTCCTAGTTGGAAACCCAAATTGTTTGGGAAGTTAAGGTAAATAAATAAACATACCGGCATTTAGAAATTTATTTCTTTTATTCCATTTTTTAAAATTTGGATTCTCACGACACAGTAATATCAATAAGTAAGAGTGTTGAGCATGACCTGGGATAATAACAAGCAAACAAGAATAATAATAACCGGAACACATACCCAGAAATCCCAAGGAAAAGGCCGTTGCGACTTGTAGAAGCAAGGGCACAAGAGACCGAGTGAATCAATTAAAACTAAGTTTAATTAATAATTGGCTGAAATAACAAATCCTCAGAGTTGATTTTTTTGAAAGAAAACTTTAATAGAACCTAAATTAATCAAAACAGACTTCCGACCTTGCCAAAAAATCTACAAGTTAAAATTTATCAAATATCAATTAATTGAAGATTAATTAAGAAATAAAAAATTATTAACACCAATTATTACAATTATTGAACGGTAATCACAGGATACCACCTGAAAACCTTTCTAATGCACTATCTTGGTTATCTTTGATGCATGAAAACGGTCATCAACCACCAACTTCACGCAACTTCAATTATCTGGGAGAAGAAAATCAATAAACATGCAAATAAAACCCACAAGGAGGACAAATAAATCAATATCACTCTTCCAAGCGTTACTTTAATTACGTTAGTATCACAAGACTGCAGAAAGTGACCAGCACGCACGAAAAATCATATGCCCAACAGACGAATGTCAAGTGTCATCAATAATTAACCGATACTCACATGTCAGACACAACAGAGCAACGCCCACCAACCGTTTGCATTCTATTACATGGCTGCATAACACATGACCACCACAATAATCAAAATGGCTACTCGAATGTACCGAGGAATTCATTAGAAAAGCTTTCTCCTAAATATTTTACTACCTCAAATGGTGGTTTGAAAATCTTCAAATAATAAACATCATTTATTAAAATAAATTAAGGAAAAGAAATTAAACCACCTTATAAGTTATAGTGATGCTATGTACATTATCACTCTTCTTAGGAGCTCCTCTACATAGATTTGTTCTCTTACGTCCATGAAACTTTAAATAACTGTATCAAGAAGCTAAAATTAATTACATTATTACAAATTACAATTGAAACCCCAATGATAATTGAACATTACATAGTCAGGATCACGACCTGTTTCTCAAATATTTCCGAATCCCAAAAATCCGAAAGATTGGATTCATAATTTTCACACATAGTAACGCCGAAAGTTTCCCATTTCTCTTAACACCACGAAATAGTAAATTTCGTTGACTAGGTTAGCCCAGTAGGAAAGATCATTGAAGTATACTCACAAGGTCGGAGAATAGTAACTGATTAAATTAAAACAAACCAAGTCTTCGGGCCTTATGGCCCAGATGGATAATCCATTATCTTGGATCTAGTCCCAACACTATTTTCACCGTCCTCGAGTGAGTAATCTTATCCGTTAATGCACAACCAGAGCGTAGCTTGCAATGTGTCTTCTTCAATCTAATAATCAGGAAAAACAACTGCCTTCCTCGTTCATTGTCGAATTACACCGTTTATTGCATAGCAAGCTCATCTTCTCGAGGCTAGAGAGCAGCACATACTAGCGACCAGGAAGCCAAGTACCAAGCCGGCCGCTAGAAAACGTTTCATTACCGATCGGAGGATAAGGCAATACAATCTCGATGTTCAAACTCACTGAAACGTCGACAATTATATGAAGGCATAAATGAGCCGCAAAATACATCGTACCATGCAACGAGTCATTCAAAATCCATTACAGCCTCCCCCTCGGAAGGATCAACATGGGGTGGGACATAACAAGCAAGCTCGATGAAAACAATCAGCTTATCCCAGTAATATATAAGAAAATGTTCTTTCTTGCGGTAATCAACATTTACATGTCTCAAAGTTAGTTGAGATATACTTAGGGTCATGCATAATGAAGCGATACTGATCTCTCCCAGTTCGTTAAAGTTCATTTAAGTCCATAGCTCCACACTGCATATAACCAGGACGCCTATCTTGCTTGAAATGTTCTCATAACACCAAAACAGTTAATGCAGCACGAGTAGTACACAAGTAATTGGAGTTCGCTCAAACATAACAAGATTTCACAGATATATCCTACACGAAGAAGACAGGTCATACATACTTAAAACATAGTATTAATTCTCTCTTAAACTTAATTCGGGGCTTCAATTACAGAGGAAGGCATGACTTCTTGGATGATAATGGTATTACACCAAATTCTTTTTTTAAAAGAAAACACAGAGAAAAGTAAAAGAAAAAGAGAAAATAAGATAAATAAGGAATCATAAGCATCTTCAAATAATAAGTCAGTGCAACAAATTCTACATTATATAGATAAGAAAAGTGTTTTTCCACCAATCAATACACAATTTATTTTAAATAGATTAAACTAGTACCGGTTTCGGCTCTTTAATGGCCATCATCAGCTAGTACATGGTTTGTTTCCAGCCATTAGACAATTCACAAGTTGTTATTGTATTAGACATCCGGATGTCTAATGGGGGATGGAAATGTATACAGTAGCATGTAATTAAAATATCAGTAGTCAAGGTAAAAAGTTACATTAAGTTAGAACATGAGTATGTAGGACATATTAAAACATATGGGTCATAATATAAAACACTTAAAAAGTTTACCACATTAAAATTTGGTAAGTATAGGTAGACACTTGTTAAAAATTTTTAGTTCATGTTACATAGGTTCCATTCTTCTATCTTCTGTGTAGTTCCTTTGCTTTTATGTTATGTTGATTTTAGCTGTGTATGGTAATCTTCGAGAAAGTTCTGAAGCTGGTATGCGTCATATTGATATGGACCTTTGTCATGAAGAAATTTTTTATATTGTGTTATATATTCCACCTTGTAATGTACTTGGTAAGTTTTAATATAGTAAACAGCAGGTCTTGAGTTTGAATTAGAAGTAGTTGGTGGCAACACCTCTCTCGTCTACGTTTGTGGTTGTAGTCTGTAAAGATAAGGTAATATAAGTATACCGGTGGTGTGTGTATGAAGGAATGCCTGGTGTGTGTATGGAAAGAGTACTTACTTTAGTTGTTGTGGAAGTCTTGTGCCGATGTGTTTGAAGGCTTGTTGTGTTCTACTGCGAGTGCGTCTGGGGCTCATATTAGCTGTGGAGCGGGATGTAGGTGGAGGGGAAGAAGGAGTGGCCGTTGGGAAGTAGGGGCGGGGTCGTGCTTGTGATTCGTTGGTTTGTTGGAGCGTGTGTTTACTATTTTGAGGTAATCATTCTTTAGTGCCGGAATGGCTTTGTCAAAAATGATGCTGGTTTTTTCAGTAATATCATTAATGTTATGATTGGTCTAAAGAAATGTAGAAATCTTCGGTTATGTTGAGCAGTGGGCCCTTGGAGTTTATGTTTAGTATCGTCATGTCGTTATTGATGTCTGTGAAACTATGCTTGGATTCTTCTACATGTTGGCCTATTGATGAGAAATGGTTATGTTTTACTGCATTTATATGTTCATTGTAACGGATGGTGAAGTTTCTGCCTGTACGTCCTATGTAACTTGTGTCACAGTTGTTACATTTGATACGGTAGACACCTGATTGGTTGTATTTATTGTTATTATTGACTGTTTTAGTGTTATGTATAATGTTGGTTCGATGACAACAACCCTACACGTTTGTTTAGGTTAGGTTTACTAATAGCGCAACTCTTGCAAGACTTAACCATGGACTTGATGTCCCGATCCATGTTTTTCCAAATAAAGAACTCCCTTATTTTCGACCTAGTTTTGAAGTTACCCAAATGTCCACCAGTGGGACTATCATGATAATATTGAAATTTGGCAGGAATCAAAACCTTGGGTACAACGATCTTTATCTTTTTATCATGATGGAATTGACAACAGAGTACGCCTTTTACTAAGGAACAGGGATTGATAATTTCACCAGACTTAATTCTTTCTAGAATTTCTCCCAACTGAGAATCATCATTTTGGTGCAGACCAATATCTTGATACAACATGGGAAGATTAGTCAAAATAGGACTCACTGTTACCAAACCAACTTGAGTTATACACTTCTCTTCCGACTTTTCACCAATCTCCTCTCCATCAAACATGCGACTAAGCCCATCAGCGATTACATTTTCTGTTCCACGAATGTGCCAAACATTAAAATTGAAGTCAGAAATTCTCAGCGCCCACCTTGTTAGTCTTCCCGTCCTTTTGGGCCTTTTCAGAACCCAGGAAAGAGCCTCATTATCGGTCTCTAAATCAAAATTAACGTGCTCCACATAAACACGGAATTTCTCCAATGAAAATAGTACCGCTAGACACTCCAATTCGTAGATAGAATACTTCCTTTCCAGAGGAGAGAGAGACCTAGACGCATAGGCGATAGGTCGTCTACCCATTTCTGACTCTTGCAATAAGACTCCCACAATAGCCTTCCCAGAGGCATCAGTTTGGATTATGAACCGTTTATTGAAATCAGGAATAGCAAGAATTGGAGCATTACTAAGAGCTTTTTTCAAGGCCTCAAACGCTCTTTGTTGAGGATATTCCCACACAAATTTGACATCTTTTCTACGTAAGGAATTCAAAGGAGCAGCAATTTCTGCATAATTAGGAACACACTTTCTGAAGAAATTGGTCATGCCAATGAATCTGGCAATTCCTTTTACATCTTTAGGAGGTTTAAAATCATGAATAGCTTGAGTACGGGCATGATCAATGGAAACACCCTGTGACCCAGGAAAGAGATCTGAGATTTGGCAAAGTTGGTTTTAGAAAGCTTGACTGTTAAACCTGCTTTCTTCAATCTTTCAACTACCTCCTGTACATGCTTGAGATGATCTTCAAAATTTGCTGAATACACGACCAGGTCATCGAGGTGATTTATTACAAACTTAAATTTCACGTCCCCAAACACAGAATCCAGTAATAGTGTTAACACGGCCGCTCCAGTCGACAATCCAAAAGGGATCACCGTGTACTCATACAAGTTCCAATTGATGGCAAAAGCCGTGAGGGGAATAGATTCCTCATCTAGAGGCACTTGGTTGTATGCCTGATTCAAATCGAAGGTCGAAAAATAATTAGCACCATGGAACCAAGAGAAGCAAGTGTGCAGATCAGGTAAAGACACTGATAGCATGACGATCTTACGATTTAATTCTCTGTAATCAACTACTGGCCTGTAACCTCCAGATGCCTTGGGTACCAGAAACATCGGGGACGAATATGGGGAGATAGAAGGTCTAATGACACCATCCTGGAGCATCTTATCAATGATTTTCTTTAATTCCACCATCTTAGGTGGGGCTAACCTATAGGGAGGAGATCTAATGGGAATCTTGTCTGTTACATCAATGTGGTATTTAAGAACATTAGTCAACCCCAGCTTATCAGTGAAGACCTCAGGATACATCGCACAAAGATCACAAATTTTACAAGCTTGGTCGTGAGGCAGGTGATCAAGATCTAACTTGTCACTTTCACTTTCCTCAATATCCTCATCCAAGGCACAAGCAGGATAATTTTGAAACATTACATCCTCGTGAAAATTGAAATTTCTACCAGGACAAAACTTGAAGCTAAAATTTCTATCTTGTAAATTCAAAATCATTCCAACCTTGCCCATAAAATCAGCACCTAAAATTATTTGGTAAGATAAATCAGAGGCCACAAGACAATCTGTTTTCCAAGTGAATTCAGCAATTCTGATTTTGATTGAAATGGAACCCTGAATCCTCAATCTGTCTCCATTAGCAGTCACACAATTAAGATTAGAAGCCCTAATTTCAGGTAAATTGCAACAGCCTTTCATCTTCAGATACCATTCCTCACTCATAAGTAATACAACACTACCAGAATCGATCAACCCCAATGCAGGTTCATTATTGACTTCAAGGAAAATGGTCGAAGTTCTCGGAACGACATTACTAGAAATACCTAGCGTTTGAGGAAAGGGAACCTTATTATCCGCATGACCTTCAACCAACAAGCTCTCCTTATCTGCACTGGGTACATCAATTGGTCATCGAGAATTACCATTCCCCAGTTTAGGGCACTGTCTTTTCATATGCGACTTAGATCCGCAAACATAGCAACTAACATTTTGTCCTTGACTCAATGTACCTCGTCTTCTCTCGGAAGGGCAATTATTCCTTAGGTGATCCCTAGATCCACAAGCATAGCATTTTTTGGATGAAGAAGGGATGACAGGATGAGTGGAGATATTATTAGGCTTATAAGAAACACAGGGAGGTGGATACCTAGTGTGCCGAGACTCATCTCCATGTTTTACGTCCTCGGCAAAGGTACAAGCTTCCTCAAGTTCTTATTCAGGTGTAATATCTTTAAGGATTCGAGCTACCATCTCTCCTTCTGGTACCATGATTTTAAATACTTCACAATAAAACTTTAAATCCAGGACATAGGAAAATATACTTTCGTGCAAGAACTGCGTCCTTAAACAAGGTTTTGGAACTAGACTTTGTAATGCAAGCGACGGAATAAACCTTGCCATGATCAATTCATGAAATTTGGTTACACTTATATTATTACTTATAGCCTTTGAAATTTATCTTTTTAGAACTCCTTCACAGTTGGGAAATAATACCCTAAAAATTCCAATTGCATCCATGCAATATACGTTAGCCGGCTCAGTTAATTCTATCATAAAGCGCATTAATCTGATCGGTTCATCAATAGAATCCACAGAGAAGACTTATGTTTTTGAAGAGATCCTTAATTGAATTAGGAGTAGAACATGACCTGATTAATAAATTCTCTAATGCAGGACTGAGCCCACAGCAGTGAGATGACGGGTTACTAACAGTTTGAGGAGTAATAGGCTCATTAGCTTCACCTAGGCAATTACGTTCATTAATTCTAGTCTCATCACTCAATGACAATTGACCAACCTTTTTTGCACTAATCATAAGATCAAGTTCAATAGAAACATTAATTACTGACGTTAGCAATGAAGTGCACTGAGACATCAACTCACCTTCAGGACTAAGAGACATTAAATCCTGAATCCTGTTGATAAAGTGATTAGTTCTAGCCTTTAATCTCCTTATCTGATAATCTGATGGTTGAAATTCCTTAATCTGCTTCATGAAAACTAACAATTCATTTACAGAAATAGATACAGAATGCACTGATTCACCCAATTCAATGCTCATGTCACCTGGTTTAACAGGAGAATCAAGGGAAGCCAGTAGTAAGGCAATGTCACCCTCCATAAATCCGGTGGACACCAGCCCATGGACCTCGAGTTCATATAACAGCTCTCCTTTCCGCAACATTCTCGGCAACAACACACAGCGGGCACCTATATCAATATGCAACAGAAAACCCATAAATCACCAACCAATACAATCCTGCCTTTCTCTTCACAACTTTAAATTTCTAGTCCCAATCCCACTTATTATTTCAGCCAATGTGATAATTGTGACCTGGCAAAAATAGCCTATAGAGCCACAAGAAACATGAAAAGGAAATATGCCCCCACAAAATTATCAGAATGTAGTTGTTCAGGCAACCACGCTCTGCTACCAAACACACTCTCACGACACAGTAATATCAATAAGTAAGAGTGTTTGGTACGACCTGGGATAATAACAAGCAAACAAGAATTATAATAACCAGAACACATACCCAGAAATCCCAAGGAAAAGGCCGTCGCGATTTGTAGAAGCAAGGGCACAAGAGGCCGAGTGAATCAATTAAAACTAAGTTTAATTAATAATTGGCTGAAATAACAAATCCTCAGAGTTGATTTTTTTGAAAGAAAACTTTAATAGAACCGAAATTAATCAAAACAGACTTCTGACCTTGCCAAAACATCTACAAACTAAAATTTATCAAATATCAATTAATTGAAGATTAATTAAGAAATTAAAAATTATTAACACCAATTATTACAATTATTGAACGGTAATCACAGGATACCACCTGAAAACCTTTCTAATGCACTATCTTGGTTATCTTTGATGCATGAAAACGGTCATCAACCACCAACTTCACGCAACTTCAATTATCTGGGAGAAGAAAATCAATAAACATGCAAATAAAACCCACAAGGAGGACAAATAAATCAATATCACTCTTCCAAGCGTTACTTTAATTACGTTAGTATCACAAGACTGCAGAAAGTGACCAGCACGCACGAAAAATCATATGCCCAACAGACGAATGTCAAGTGTCATCAATAATTAACCGATACTCACATGTCAGACACAACAGAGCAACGCCCACCAACCGTTTGCATTCTATTACATGGCTGCATAACACATGACCACCACAATAATCAAAATGGCTACTCGAATGTACCGAGGAATTCATTAGAAAAGCTTTCTCCTAAATATTTTACTACCTCAAATGGTGGTTTGAAAATCTTCAAATAATAAACATCATTTATTAAAATAAATTAAGGAAAAGAAATTAAACCACCTTATAAGTTATAGTGATGCTATGTACATTATCACTCTTCTTAGGAGCTCCTCTACATAGATTTGTTCTCTTATGTCCATGAAACTTTAAATAACTGTATCAAGAAGCTAAAATTAATTACATTATTACAAATTACAATTGAAACCCCAATGATAATTGAACATTACATAGTCAGGATCACGACCTGTTTCTCAAATATTTCCGAATCCCAAAAATCCGAAAGATTGAATTCATAATTTTCACACATAGTAACGCCGAAAGTTTCCCATTTCTCTTAACACCACGAAATAGTAAATTTCTTTGACTAGGTTAGCCCAGTAGGAAAGATCATTGAAGTATACTCACAAGGTCAGAGAATAGTAACTGATTAAATTAAAACAAACCAAGTCTTCGGGCCTTATGGCCCAGATGGATAATCCATTATCCTGGATCTAGTCCCAACACCATTTTCACCGTCCTCGAGTGAGTAATCTTATCCGTTAATGCACAACCAGAGAGTAGCTTGCAATGTGTCTTCTTCAATCTAATAATCAGGAAAAACAACTGCCTTCCTCGTTCACTGTCGAATTACACCGTTCATCGCATAGCAAGCTCATCTTCTCGAGGCTAGAGAGCAGCACATACTAGCGACCAGGAAGCCAAGTACCAAGCCGGCCGCTAGAAAACGTTTCATTACCGATCGGAGGATAAGGCAATACAATCTCGATGTTCAAACTCACTGAAACGTCGACAATTATATGAAGGCATAAATGAGCCGCAAAATACATCGTACCATGCAACGAGTCATTCAAAATCCATTACAGCCTCCCCCTCGGAAGGATCAACATGGGGTGGGACATAACAAGCAAGCTCGATGAAAACAATCAGCTTATCCCAGTAATATATAAGAAAATGTTCTTTCTTGCGGTAATCAACATTTACATGTCTCAAAGTTAGTTGAGATATACTTAGGGTCATGCATAATGAAGCGATACTGATCTCTCCCAGTTCGTTAAAGTTCATTTAAGTCCATAGCTCCACACTGCATATAACCAGGACGCCTATCTTGCTTGAAATGTTCTCATAACACCAAAACAGTTAATGCAGCACGAGTAGTACACAAGTAATTGGAGTTCGCTCAAACATAACAAGATTTCACAGATATATCCTACACGAAGAAGACAGGTCATACATACTTAAAACATAGTATTAATTCTCTCTTAAACTTAATTCGGGGCTTCAATTACAGAGGAAGGCATGACTTCTTGGATGATAATGGTATTACACCAAATTCTTTTTTTTTAAAGAAAACACAGAGAAAAGGAAAAGAAAAAGAGAAAATAAGATAAATAAGGAATCATAAGCATCTTCAAATAATAAGTCAGTGCAACAAATTCTACATTATATAGATAAGAAAAGTGTTTTTCCACCAATCAATACACAATTTATTTTAAATAGATTAAACTAGTACCGGTTTCGGCTCTTTAATGGCCATCATCAGCTAGTACATGGTTTGTTTCCAGCCATTAGACAATTCACAAGTTGTTATTGTATTAGACATCCGGATGTCTAATGGGGGATGGAAATGTATACAGTAGCATGTAATTAAAATATCAGTAGTCAAGGTAAAAAGTTACAATAAGTTAGAACATGAGTATGTAGGACATATTAAAACATATGGGTCATAATATAAAACACTTAAAAAGTTTACCACATTAAAATTTGGTAAGTATAGGTAGACACTTGTTAAAAATTTTTAGTTCATGTTACATAGGTTCCATTCTTCTATCTTCTGTGTAGTTCCTTTGCTTTTATGTTATGTTGATTTTAGCTGTGTATGGTAATCTTCGAGAAAGTTCTGAAGCTGGTATGCGTCATATTGATATGGACCTTTGTCATGAAGAAATTTTTTATATTGTGTTATATATTCCACCTTGTAATGTACTTGGTAAGTTTTAATATAGTAAACAGCAGGTCTTGAGTTTGAATTAGAAGTAGTTGGTGGCAACACCTCTCTCGTCTACGTTTGTGGTTGTAGTCTGTAAAGATAAGGTAATATAAGTATACCGGTGGTGTGTGTATGAAGGAATGCCTGGTGTGTGTATGGAAAGAGTACTTACTTTAGTTGTTGTGGAAGTCTTGTGCCGATGTGTTTGAAGGCTTGTTGTGTTCTACTGCGAGTGCGTCTGGGGCTCATATTAGCTGTGGAGCGGGATGTAGGTGGAGGGGAAGAAGGAGTGGCCGTTGGGAAGTAGAGGCGGGGTCGGGCTTGTGATTCGTTGGTTTGTTGGAGCGTGTGTTTACTATTTTGAGGTAATCATTCTTTAGTGCCGGAATGGCTTTGTCAAAAATGATGCTGGTTTTTTCAGTAATATCATTAATGTTATGATTGGTCTAAAGAAACGTAGAAATCTTCGGTTATGTTGAGCAGTGGGCCCTTGGAGTTCATGTTTAGTATCGTCATGTCGTTATTGATGTCTGTGAAACTATGCTTGGATTCTTCTACATGTTGGCCTATTGATGAGAAATGGTTATGTTTTACTGCATTTATATGTTCATTGTAACGGATGGTGAAGTTTCTGCCTGTACGTCCTATGTAACTTGTGTCACAGTTGTTACATTTGATACGGTAGACACCTGATTGGTTGTATTTATTGTTATTATTGACTGTTTTAGTGTTATGTATAATGTTGGTTCGATGACAACAACCCTACACGTTTGTTTAGGTTAGGTTTACTAATAGCGCAACTCTTGCAAGACTTAACCATGGACTTGATGTCCCGATCCATGTTTTTCCAAATAAAGAACTCCCTTATTTTCGACCTAGTTTTGAAGTTACCCAAATGTCCACCAGTGGGACTATCATGATAATATTGAAATTTGGCAGGAATCAAAACCTTGGGTACAACGATCTTTATCTTTTTATCATGATGGAATTGACAACAGAGTACGCCTTTTACTAAGGAACAGGGATTGATAATTTCACCAGACTTAATTCTTTCCAGAATTTCTCCCAACTGAGAATCATCATTTTGGTGCAGACCAATATCTTGATACAACATGGGAAGATTAGTCAAAATAGGACGCACTGTTACCAAACCAACTTGAGTTATACACTTCTCTTCCGACTTTTCACCAATCTCCTCTCCATCAAACATGCGACTAAGCCCGTCAGCGATTACATTTTCTGTTCCACGAATGTGCCAAACATTAAAATTGAAGTCAGAAATTCTCAGCGCCCACCTTGTTAGTCTTCCCGTCCTTTTGGGCCTTTTCAGAACCCATGAAAGAGCCTCATTATCGGTCTCTAAATCAAAATTAACGTGCTCCACATAAACACGGAATTTCTCCAATGAAAATAGTACCGCTAGACACTCCAATTCGTAGATAGAATACTTCCTTTCCAGAGGAGAGAGAGACCTAGACGCATAGGCGATAGGTCGTCTACCCATTTCTGACTCTTGCAATAAGACTCCCACAATAGCCTTCCCAGAGGCATCAGTTTGGATTATGAACCGTTTATTGAAATCAGGAATAGCAAGAATTGGAGCATTACTAAGAGCTTTTTT
This sequence comes from Anabrus simplex, assembly GCF_040414725.1. NCBI lineage: Eukaryota > Metazoa > Arthropoda > Insecta > Orthoptera > Tettigoniidae > Anabrus > Anabrus simplex. Next base: position 82,180,818 of record NC_090267.1, on the reverse strand, counting down.
CAAGGCCTCAAACCCTCTTTGTTGAGGATATTCCCACACAAATTTGACATCTTTTCTACGTAAGGAATTCAAAGGAGCAGCAATTTCTGCATAATTAGGAACACACTTTCTGAAGAAATTGGTCATGCCAATGAATCTGGCAATTCCTTTTACATCTTTAGGAGGTTTAAAATCATAAATAGCTTGAGTACGGGCATGATCAATGGAAACACCCTGTGACCCAGGAAAGAGATCTGAGATTTGGCAAAGTTGGTTTTAGAAAGCTTGACTATTAAACCTGCTTTCTTCAATCTTTCAACTACCTCCTGTACATGCTTGAGATGATCTTCAAAATTTGCTGAATACACGACCAGGTCATCAAGGTGATTTATTACAAACTTAAATTTCACGTCCCCAAACACAGAATCCAGTAATAGTGTTAACACGGCCGCTCCAGTCGACAATCCAAAAGGGATCACCGTGTACTCATACAAGTTCCAATTGATGGCAAAAGCCGTGAGGGGAATAGATTCCTCATCTAGAGGCACCTGGTTGTATGCCTGATTCAAATCGAAGGTCGAAAAATAATTAGCACCATGGAACCAAGAGAAGCAAGTGTGCAGATCAGGTAAAGACACTGATAGCATGACGATCTTACAATTTAATTCTCTGTAATCAACTGCTGGCCTGTAACCTCCAGATGCCTTGGGTACCAGAAACATCGGGGACGAATATGGGGAGATAGAAGGTCTAATGACACCATCCTGGAGCATCTTATCAATGATTTTCTTTAATTCCACCATCTTAGGTGGGGCTAACCTATAGGGAGGAGATCTAATGGGAATCTTGTCTGTTACATCAATGTGGTATTTAAGAACATTAGTCAACCCCAGCTTATCAGTGAAGACCTCAGGATACATCGCACAAAGATCACAAATTTTACAAGCTTGGTCGTGAGGCAGGTGATCAAGATCTAACTTGTCACTTTCACTTTCCTCAATATCCTCATCCAAGGCACAAGCAGGATAATTTTGAAACATTACATCCTCGTGAAAATTGAAATTTCTACCAGGACAAAACTTGAAGCTTAAATTTCTATCTTGTAAATTCAAAATCATTCCAACCTTGCCCATAAAATCAGCACCTAAAATTATTTGGTAAGATAAATCAGAGGCCACAAGACAATCTGTTTTCCAAGTGAATTCAGCAATTCTGATTTTGATTGAAATGGAACCCTGAATCCTCAATCTGTCTCCATTAGCAGTCACACAATTAAGATTAGAAGCCCTAATTTCAGGTAAATTGCAACAGCCTTTCATCTTCAGATACCATTCCTCACTCATAAGTAATACAACACTACCAGAATCGATCAACCCCAATGCAGGTTCATTATTGACTTCAAGGAAAATGGTCGAAGTTCTCGGAACGACATTACTAGAAATACCTAGCGTTTGAGGAAAGGGAACCTTATTATCCGCATGACCTTCAACCAACAAGCTCTCCTTATCTGCACTGGGTACATCAATTGGTCATCGAGAATTACCATTCCCCAGTTTAGGGCACTGTCTTTTCATATGCGACTTAGATCCGCAAACATAGCAACTACCATTTTGTCCTTGACTCAATGTACCTCGTCTTCTCTCGGAAGGGCAATTATTCCTTAGGTGATCCCTAGATCCACAAGCATAGCATTTTTTGGATGAAGAAGGGATGACAGGATGAGTGGAGATATTATTAGGCTTATAAGAAACACAGGGAGGTGGATACCTAGTGTGCCGAGACTCATCTCCATGTTTTACGTCCTCGGCAAAGGTACAAGCTTCCTCAAGTTCTTATTCAGGTGTAATATCTTTAAGGATTCGAGCTACCATCTCTCCTTCTGGTACCATGATTTTAAATACTTCACAATAAAACTTTAAATCCAGGACATAGGAAAATATACTTTCGTGCAAGAACTGCGTCCTTAAACAATGTTTTGGAACTAGACTTTGTAATGCAAGCGACGGAATAAACCTTGCCATGATCAATTCATGAAATTTGGTTACACTTAAATTATTACTTATAGCCTTTGAAATTTATCTTTTTAGAACTCCTTCACAGTTGGGAAATAATACCCTAAAAATTCCAATTGCATCCATGCAATATACGTTAGCCGGCTCAGTTAATTCTATCATAAAGCGCATTAATCTGATCGGTTCATCAATAGAATCCACAGAGAAGACTTATGTTTTTGAAGAGATCCTTAATTGAATTAGGAGTAGAACATGACCTGATTAATAAATTCTCTAATGCAGGACTGAGCCCACAGCAGTGAGATGACGGGTTACTAACAGTTTGAGGAGTAATAGGCTCATTAGCTTCACCTAGGCAATTACGTTCATTAATTCTAGTCTCATCACTCAATGACAATTGACCAACCTTTTTTGCACTAATCATAAGATCAAGTTCAATAGAAACATTAATTACTGACGTTAGCAATGAAGTGCACTGAGACATCAACTCACCTTCAGGACTAAGAGACATTAAATCCTGAATCCTGTTGATAAAGTGATTAGTTCTAGCCTTTAATCTCCTTATCTGATAATCTGATGGTTGAAATTCCTTAATCTGCTTCATGAAAACTAACAATTCATTTACAGAAATAGATACAGAATGCACTGATTCACCCAATTCAATGCTCATGTCACCTGGTTTAACAGGAGAATCAAGGGAAGCCAGTAGTAAGGCAATGTCACCCTCCATAAATCCGGTGGACACCAGCCCATGGACCTCGAGTTCATATAACAGCTCTCCTTTCCGCAACATTCTCGGCAACAACACACAGCGGGCACCTATATCAATATGCAACAGAAAACCCATAAATCACCAACCAATACAATCCTGCCTTTCTCTTCACAACTTTAAATTTCTAGTCCCAATCCCACTTATTATTTCAGCCAATGTGATAATTGTGACCTGGCAAAAATAGCCTATAGAGCCACAAGAAACATGAAAAGGAAATATGCCCCCACAAAATTATCAGAATGTAGTTGTTCAGGCAACCACGCTCTGCTAAAAAACACACTCTCACGACACAGTAATATCAATAAGTAAGAGTGTTTGGTACGACCTGGGATAATAACAAGCAAACAAGAATTATAATAACCAGAACACATACCCAGAAATCCCAAGGAAAAGGCCGTCGCGATTTGTAGAAGCAAGGGCACAAGAGGCCGAGTGAATCAATTAAAACTAAGTTTAATTAATAATTGGCTGAAATAACAAATCCTCAGAGTTGATTTTTTTGAAAGAAAACTTTAATAGAACCGAAATTAATCAAAACAGACTTCTGACCTTGCCAAAACATCTACAAACTAAAATTTATCAAATATCAATTAATTGAAGATTAATTAAGAAATTAAAAATTATTAACACCAATTATTACAATTATTGAACGGTAATCACAGGATACCACCTGAAAACCTTTCTAATGCACTATCTTGGTTATCTTTGATGCATGAAAACGGTCATCAACCACCAACTTCACGCAACTTCAATTATCTGGGAGAAGAAAATCAATAAACATGCAAATAAAACCCACAAGGAGGACAAATAAATCAATATCACTCTTCCAAGCGTTACTTTAATTACGTTAGTATCACAAGACTGCAGAAAGTGACCAGCACGCACGAAAAATCATATGCCCAACAGACGAATGTCAAGTGTCATCAATAATTAACCGATACTCACATGTCAGACACAACAGAGCAACGCCCACCAACCGTTTGCATTCTATTACATGGCTGCATAACACATGACCACCACAATAATCAAAATGGCTACTCGAATGTACCGAGGAATTCATTAGAAAAGCTTTCTCCTAAATATTTTACTACCTCAAATGGTGGTTTGAAAATCTTCAAATAATAAACATCATTTATTAAAATAAATTAAGGAAAAGAAATTAAACCACCTTATAAGTTATAGTGATGCTATGTACATTATCACTCTTCTTAGGAGCTCCTCTACATAGATTTGTTCTCTTATGTCCATGAAACTTTAAATAACTGTATCAAGAAGCTAAAATTAATTACATTATTACAAATTACAATTGAAACCCCAATGATAATTGAACATTACATAGTCAGGATCACGACCTGTTTCTCAAATATTTCCGAATCCCAAAAATCCGAAAGATTGAATTCATAATTTTCACACATAGTAACGCCGAAAGTTTCCCATTTCTCTTAACACCACGAAATAGTAAATTTCTTTGACTAGGTTAGCCCAGTAGGAAAGATCATTGAAGTATACTCACAAGGTCAGAGAATAGTAACTGATTAAATTAAAACAAACCAAGTCTTCGGGCCTTATGGCCCAGATGGATAATCCATTATCCTGGATCTAGTCCCAACACCATTTTCACCGTCCTCGAGTGAGTAATCTTATCCGTTAATGCACAACCAGAGAGTAGCTTGCAATGTGTCTTCTTCAATCTAATAATCAGGAAAAACAACTGCCTTCCTCGTTCACTGTCGAATTACACCGTTCATCGCATAGCAAGCTCATCTTCTCGAGGCTAGAGAGCAGCACATACTAGCGACCAGGAAGCCAAGTACCAAGCCGGCCGCTAGAAAACGTTTCATTACCGATCGGAGGATAAGGCAATACAATCTCGATGTTCAAACTCACTGAAACGTCGACAATTATATGAAGGCATAAATGAGCCGCAAAATACATCGTACCATGCAACGAGTCATTCAAAATCCATTACAGCCTCCCCCTCGGAAGGATCAACATGGGGTGGGACATAACAAGCAAGCTCGATGAAAACAATCAGCTTATCCCAGTAATATATAAGAAAATGTTCTTTCTTGCGGTAATCAACATTTACATGTCTCAAAGTTAGTTGAGATATACTTAGGGTCATGCATAATGAAGCGATACTGATCTCTCCCAGTTCGTTAAAGTTCATTTAAGTCCATAGCTCCACACTGCATATAACCAGGACGCCTATCTTGCTTGAAATGTTCTCATAACACCAAAACAGTTAATGCAGCACGAGTAGTACACAAGTAATTGGAGTTCGCTCAAACATAACAAGATTTCACAGATATATCCTACACGAAGAAGACAGGTCATACATACTTAAAACATAGTATTAATTCTCTCTTAAACTTAATTCGGGGCTTCAATTACAGAGGAAGGCATGACTTCTTGGATGATAATGGTATTACACCAAATTCTTTTTTTTTTTAAAGAAAACACAGAGAAAAGGAAAAGAAAAAGAGAAAATAAGATAAATAAGGAATCATAAGCATCTTCAAATAATAAGTCAGTGCAACAAATTCTACATTATATAGATAAGAAAAGTGTTTTTCCACCAATCAATACACAATTTATTTTAAATAGATTAAACTAGTACCGGTTTCGGCTCTTTAATGGCCATCATCAGCTAGTACATGGTTTGTTTCCAGCCATTAGACAATTCACAAGTTGTTATTGTATTAGACATCCGGATGTCTAATGGGGGATGGAAATGTATACAGTAGCATGTAATTAAAATATCAGTAGTCAAGGTAAAAAGTTACAATAAGTTAGAACATGAGTATGTAGGACATATTAAAACATATGGGTCATAATATAAAACACTTAAAAAGTTTACCACATTAAAATTTGGTAAGTATAGGTAGACACTTGTTAAAAATTTTTAGTTCATGTTACATAGGTTCCATTCTTCTATCTTCTGTGTAGTTCCTTTGCTTTTATGTTATGTTGATTTTAGCTGTGTATGGTAATCTTCGAGAAAGTTCTGAAGCTGGTATGCGTCATATTGATATGGACCTTTGTCATGAAGAAATTTTTTATATTGTGTTATATATTCCACCTTGTAATGTACTTGGTAAGTTTTAATATAGTAAACAGCAGGTCTTGAGTTTGAATTAGAAGTAGTTGGTGGCAACACCTCTCTCGTCTACGTTTGTGGTTGTAGTCTGTAAAGATAAGGTAATATAAGTATACCGGTGGTGTGTGTATGAAGGAATGCCTGGTGTGTGTATGGAAAGAGTACTTACTTTAGTTGTTGTGGAAGTCTTGTGCCGATGTGTTTGAAGGCTTGTTGTGTTCTACTGCGAGTGCGTCTGGGGCTCATATTAGCTGTGGAGCGGGATGTAGGTGGAGGGGAAGAAGGAGTGGCCGTTGGGAAGTAGAGGCGGGGTCGGGCTTGTGATTCGTTGGTTTGTTGGAGCGTGTGTTTACTATTTTGAGGTAATCATTTTTTAGTGCCGGAATGGCTTTGTCAAAAATGATGCTGGTTTTTTCAGTAATATCATTAATGTTATGATTGGTCTAAAGAAACGTAGAAATCTTCGGTTATGTTGAGCAGTGGGCCCTTGGAGTTCATGTTTAGTATCGTCATGTCGTTATTGATGTCTGTGAAACTATGCTTGGATTCTTCTACATGTTGGCCTATTGATGAGAAATGGTTATGTTTTACTGCATTTATATGTTCATTGTAACGGATGGTGAAGTTTCTGCCTGTACGTCCTATGTAACTTGTGTCACAGTTGTTACATTTGATACGGTAGACACCTGATTGGTTGTATTTATTGTTATTATTGACTGTTTTAGTGTTATGTATAATGTTGGTTCGATGACAACAACCCTACACGTTTGTTTAGGTTAGGTTTACTAATAGCGCAACTCTTGCAAGACTTAACCATGGACTTGATGTCCCGATCCATGTTTTTCCAAATAAAGAACTCCCTTATTTTCGACCTAGTTTTGAAGTTACCCAAATGTCCACCAGTGGGACTATCATGATAATATTGAAATTTGGCAGGAATCAAAACCTTGGGTACAACGATCTTTATCTTTTTATCATGATGGAATTGACAACAGAGTACGCCTTTTACTAAGGAACAGGGATTGATAATTTCACCAGACTTAATTCTTTCCAGAATTTCTCCCAACTGAGAATCATCATTTTGGTGCAGACCAATATCTTGATACAACATGGGAAGATTAGTCAAAATAGGACGCACTGTTACCAAACCAACTTGAGTTATACACTTCTCTTCCGACTTTTCACCAATCTCCTCTCCATCAAACATGCGACTAAGCCCGTCAGCGATTACATTTTCTGTTCCACGAATGTGCCAAACATTAAAATTGAAGTCAGAAATTCTCAGCGCCCACCTTGTTAGTCTTCCCGTCCTTTTGGGCCTTTTCAGAACCCATGAAAGAGCCTCATTATCGGTCTCTAAATCAAAATTAACGTGCTCCACATAAACACGGAATTTCTCCAATGAAAATAGTACCGCTAGACACTCCAATTCGTAGATAGAATACTTCCTTTCCAGAGGAGAGAGAGACCTAGACGCATAGGCGATAGGTCGTCTACCCATTTCTGACTCTTGCAATAAGACTCCCACAATAGCCTTCCCAGAGGCATCAGTTTGGATTATGAACCGTTTATTGAAATCAGGAATAGCAAGAATTGGAGCATTACTAAGAGCTTTTTTCAAGGCCTCAAACCCTCTTTGTTGAGGATATTCCCACACAAATTTGACATCTTTTCTACGTAAGGAATTCAAAGGAGCAGCAATTTCTGCATAATTAGGAACACACTTTCTGAAGAAATTGGTCATGCCAATGAATCTGGCAATTCCTTTTACATCTTTAGGAGGTTTAAAATCATAAATAGCTTGAGTACGGGCATGATCAATGGAAACACCCTGTGACCCAGGAAAGAGATCTGAGATTTGGCAAAGTTGGTTTTAGAAAGCTTGACTATTAAACCTGCTTTCTTCAATCTTTCAACTACCTCCTGTACATGCTTGAGATGATCTTCAAAATTTGCTGAATACACGACCAGGTCATCAAGGTGATTTATTACAAACTTAAATTTCACGTCCCCAAACACAGAATCCAGTAATAGTGTTAACACGGCCGCTCCAGTCGACAATCCAAAAGGGATCACCGTGTACTCATACAAGTTCCAATTGATGGCAAAAGCCGTGAGGGGAATAGATTCCTCATCTAGAGGCACCTGGTTGTATGCCTGATTCAAATCGAAGGTCGAAAAATAATTAGCACCATGGAACCAAGAGAAGCAAGTGTGCAGATCAGGTAAGGACACTGATAGCATGACGATCTTACAATTTAATTCTCTGTAATCAACTACTGGCCTGTAACCTCCAGATGCCTTGGGTACCAGAAACATCGGGGACGAATATGGGGAGATAGAAGGTCTAATGACACCATCCTGGAGCATCTTATCAATGATTTTCTTTAATTCCACCATCTTAGGTGGGGCTAACCTATAGGGAGGAGATCTAATGGGAATCTTGTCTGTTACATCAATGTGGTATTTAAGAACATTAGTCAACCCCAGCTTATCAGTGAAGACCTCAGGATACATCGCACAAAGATCACAAATTTTACAAGCTTGGTCGTGAGGCAGGTGATCAAGATCTAACTTGTCACTTTCACTTTCCTCAATATCCTCATCCAAGGCACAAGCAGGATAATTTTGAAACATTACATCCTCGTGAAAATTGAAATTTCTACCAGGACAAAACTTGAAGCTTAAATTTCTATCTTGTAAATTCAAAATCATTCCAACCTTGCCCATAAAATCAGCACCTAAAATTATTTGGTAAGATAAATCAGAGGCCACAAGACAATCTGTTTTCCAAGTGAATTCAGCAATTCTGATTTTGATTGAAATGGAACCCTGAATCCTCAATCTGTCTCCATTAGCAGTCACACAATTAAGATTAGAAGCCCTAATTTCAGGTAAATTGCAACAGCCTTTCATCTTCAGATACCATTCCTCACTCATAAGTAATACAACACTACCAGAATCGATCAACCCCAATGCAGGTTCATTATTGACTTCAAGGAAAATGGTCGAAGTTCTCGGAACGACATTACTAGAAATACCTAGCGTTTGAGGAAAGGGAACCTTATTATCCGCATGACCTTCAACCAACAAGCTCTCCTTATCTGCACTGGGTACATCAATTGGTCATCGAGAATTACCATTCCCCAGTTTAGGGCACTGTCTTTTCATATGCGACTTAGATCCGCAAACATAGCAACTACCATTTTGTCCTTGACTCAATGTACCTCGTCTTCTCTCGGAAGGGCAATTATTCCTTAGGTGATCCCTAGATCCACAAGCATAGCATTTTTTGGATGAAGAAGGGATGACAGGATGAGTGGAGATATTATTAGGCTTATAAGAAACACAGGGAGGTGGATACCTAGTGTGCCGAGACTCATCTCCATGTTTTACGTCCTCGGCAAAGGTACAAGCTTCCTCAAGTTCTGCGAAATTACTAGGGCTCTTAGTCAATGATGAAAAGGATCTATATTCAGGTGTAATACCTTTAAGGATTCGAGCTACCATCTCTCCTTCTGGTACCATGATTTTAAATACTTCACAATAAAACTTTAAATCCAGGACATAGGAAAATATACTTTCGTGCAAGAACTGCGTCCTTAAACAATGTTTTGGAACTAGACTTTGTAATGCAAGCGACGGAATAAACCTTGCCATGATCAATTCATGAAATTTGGTTACACTTAAATTATTACTTATAGCCTTTGAAATTTATCTTTTTAGAACTCCTTCACAGTTGGGAAATAATACCCTAAAAATTCCAATTGCATCCATGCAATATACGTTAGCCGGCTCAGTTAATTCTATCATAAAGCGCATTAATCTGATCGGTTCATCAATAGAATCCACAGAGAAGACTTATGTTTTTGAAGAGATCCTTAATTGAATTAGGAGTAGAACATGACCTGATTAATAAATTCTCTAATGCAGGACTGAGCCCACAGCAGTGAGATGACGGGTTACTAACAGTTTGAGGAGTAATAGGCTCATTAGCTTCACCTAGGCAATTACGTTCATTAATTCTAGTCTCATCACTCAATGACAATTGACCAACCTTTTTTGCACTAATCATAAGATCAAGTTCAATAGAAACATTAATTACTGACGTTAGCAATGAAGTGCACTGAGACATCAACTCACCTTCAGGACTAAGAGACATTAAATCCTGAATCCTGTTGATAAAGTGATTAGTTCTAGCCTTTAATCTCCTTATCTGATAATCTGATGGTTGAAATTCCTTAATCTGCTTCATGAAAACTAACAATTCATTTACAGAAATAGATACAGAATGCACTGATTCACCCAATTCAATGCTCATGTCACCTGGTTTAACAGGAGAATCAAGGGAAGCCAGTAGTAAGGCAATGTCACCCTCCATAAATCCGGTGGACACCAGCCCATGGACCTCGAGTTCATATAACAGCTCTCCTTTCCGCAACATTCTCGGCAACAACACACAGCGGGCACCTATATCAATATGCAACAGAAAACCCATAAATCACCAACCAATACAATCCTGCCTTTCTCTTCACAACTTTAAATTTCTAGTCCCAATCCCACTTATTATTTCAGCCAATGTGATAATTGTGACCTGGCAAAAATAGCCTATAGAGCCACAAGAAACATGAAAAGGAAATATGCCCCCACAAAATTATCAGAATGTAGTTGTTCAGGCAACCACGCTCTGCTACCAAACACACTCTCACGACACAGTAATATCAATAAGTAAGAGTGTTTGGTACGACCTGGGATAATAACAAGCAAACAAGAATTATAATAACCAGAACACATACCCAGAAATCCCAAGGAAAAGGCCGTCGCGATTTGTAGAAGCAAGGGCACAAGAGGCCGAGTGAATCAATTAAAACTAAGTTTAATTAATAATTGGCTGAAATAACAAATCCTCAGAGTTGATTTTTTTGAAAGAAAACTTTAATAGAACCGAAATTAATCAAAACAGACTTCTGACCTTGCCAAAACATCTACAAACTAAAATTTATCAAATATCAATTAATTGAAGATTAATTAAGAAATTAAAAATTATTAACACCAATTATTACAATTATTGAACGGTAATCACAGGATACCACCTGAAAACCTTTCTAATGCACTATCTTGGTTATCTTTGATGCATGAAAACGGTCATCAACCACCAACTTCACGCAACTTCAATTATCTGGGAGAAGAAAATCAATAAACATGCAAATAAAACCCACAAGGAGGACAAATAAATCAATATCACTCTTCCAAGCGTTACTTTAATTACGTTAGTATCACAAGACTGCAGAAAGTGACCAGCACGCACGAAAAATCATATGCCCAACAGACGAATGTCAAGTGTCATCAATAATTAACCGATACTCACATGTCAGACACAACAGAGCAACGCCCACCAACCGTTTGCATTCTATTACATGGCTGCATAACACATGACCACCACAATAATCAAAATGGCTACTCGAATGTACCGAGGAATTCATTAGAAAAGCTTTCTCCTAAATATTTTACTACCTCAAATGGTGGTTTGAAAATCTTCAAATAATAAACATCATTTATTAAAATAAATTAAGGAAAAGAAATTAAACCACCTTATAAGTTATAGTGATGCTATGTACATTATCACTCTTCTTAGGAGCTCCTCTACATAGATTTGTTCTCTTATGTCCATGAAACTTTAAATAACTGTATCAAGAAGCTAAAATTAATTACATTATTACAAATTACAATTGAAACCCCAATGATAATTGAACATTACATAGTCAGGATCACGACCTGTTTCTCAAATATTTCCGAATCCCAAAAATCCGAAAGATTGAATTCATAATTTTCACACATAGTAACGCCGAAAGTTTCCCATTTCTCTTAACACCACGAAATAGTAAATTTCTTTGACTAGGTTAGCCCAGTAGGAAAGATCATTGAAGTATACTCACAAGGTCAGAGAATAGTAACTGATTAAATTAAAACAAACCAAGTCTTCGGGCCTTATGGCCCAGATGGATAATCCATTATCCTGGATCTAGTCCCAACACCATTTTCACCGTCCTCGAGTGAGTAATCTTATCCGTTAATGCACAACCAGAGAGTAGCTTGCAATGTGTCTTCTTCAATCTAATAATCAGGAAAAACAACTGCCTTCCTCGTTCACTGTCGAATTACACCGTTCATCGCATAGCAAGCTCATCTTCTCGAGGCTAGAGAGCAGCACATACTAGCGACCAGGAAGCCAAGTACCAAGCCGGCCGCTAGAAAACGTTTCATTACCGATCGGAGGATAAGGCAATACAATCTCGATGTTCAAACTCACTGAAACGTCGACAATTATATGAAGGCATAAATGAGCCGCAAAATACATCGTACCATGCAACGAGTCATTCAAAATCCATTACAGCCTCCCCCTCGGAAGGATCAACATGGGGTGGGACATAACAAGCAAGCTCGATGAAAACAATCAGCTTATCCCAGTAATATATAAGAAAATGTTCTTTCTTGCGGTAATCAACATTTACATGTCTCAAAGTTAGTTGAGATATACTTAGGGTCATGCATAATGAAGCGATACTGATCTCTCCCAGTTCGTTAAAGTTCATTTAAGTCCATAGCTCCACACTGCATATAACCAGGACGCCTATCTTGCTTGAAATGTTCTCATAACACCAAAACAGTTAATGCAGCACGAGTAGTACACAAGTAATTGGAGTTCGCTCAAACATAACAAGATTTCACAGATATATCCTACACGAAGAAGACAGGTCATACATACTTAAAACATAGTATTAATTCTCTCTTAAACTTAATTCGGGGCTTCAATTACAGAGGAAGGCATGACTTCTTGGATGATAATGGTATTACACCAAATTCTTTTTTTTTTTTAAAGAAAACACAGAGAAAAGGAAAAGAAAAAGAGAAAATAAGATAAATAAGGAATCATAAGCATCTTCAAATAATAAGTCAGTGCAACAAATTCTACATTATATAGATAAGAAAAGTGTTTTTCCACCAATCAATACACAATTTATTTTAAATAGATTAAACTAGTACCGGTTTCGGCTCTTTAATGGCCATCATCAGCTAGTACATGGTTTGTTTCCAGCCATTAGACAATTCACAAGTTGTTATTGTATTAGACATCCGGATGTCTAATGGGGGATGGAAATGTATACAGTAGCATGTAATTAAAATATCAGTAGTCAAGGTAAAAAGTTACAATAAGTTAGAACATGAGTATGTAGGACATATTAAAACATATGGGTCATAATATAAAACACTTAAAAAGTTTACCACATTAAAATTTGGTAAGTATAGGTAGACACTTGTTAAAAATTTTTAGTTCATGTTACATAGGTTCCATTCTTCTATCTTCTGTGTAGTTCCTTTGCTTTTATGTTATGTTGATTTTAGCTGTGTATGGTAATCTTCGAGAAAGTTCTGAAGCTGGTATGCGTCATATTGATATGGACCTTTGTCATGAAGAAATTTTTTATATTGTGTTATATATTCCACCTTGTAATGTACTTGGTAAGTTTTAATATAGTAAACAGCAGGTCTTGAGTTTGAATTAGAAGTAGTTGGTGGCAACACCTCTCTCGTCTACGTTTGTGGTTGTAGTCTGTAAAGATAAGGTAATATAAGTATACCGGTGGTGTGTGTATGAAGGAATGCCTGGTGTGTGTATGGAAAGAGTACTTACTTTAGTTGTTGTGGAAGTCTTGTGCCGATGTGTTTGAAGGCTTGTTGTGTTCTACTGCGAGTGCGTCTGGGGCTCATATTAGCTGTGGAGCGGGATGTAGGTGGAGGGGAAGAAGGAGTGGCCGTTGGGAAGTAGAGGCGGGGTCGGGCTTGTGATTCGTTGGTTTGTTGGAGCGTGTGTTTACTATTTTGAGGTAATCATTTTTTAGTGCCGGAATGGCTTTGTCAAAAATGATGCTGGTTTTTTCAGTAATATCATTAATGTTATGATTGGTCTAAAGAAACGTAGAAATCTTCGGTTATGTTGAGCAGTGGGCCCTTGGAGTTCATGTTTAGTATCGTCATGTCGTTATTGATGTCTGTGAAACTATGCTTGGATTCTTCTACATGTTGGCCTATTGATGAGAAATGGTTATGTTTTACTGCATTTATATGTTCATTGTAACGGATGGTGAAGTTTCTGCCTGTACGTCCTATGTAACTTGTGTCACAGTTGTTACATTTGATACGGTAGACACCTGATTGGTTGTATTTATTGTTATTATTGACTGTTTTAGTGTTATGTATAATGTTGGTTCGATGACAACAACCCTACACGTTTGTTTAGGTTAGGTTTACTAATAGCGCAACTCTTGCAAGACTTAACCATGGACTTGATGTCCCGATCCATGTTTTTCCAAATAAAGAACTCCCTTATTTTCGACCTAGTTTTGAAGTTACCCAAATGTCCACCAGTGGGACTATCATGATAATATTGAAATTTGGCAGGAATCAAAACCTTGGGTACAACGATCTTTATCTTTTTATCATGATGGAATTGACAACAGAGTACGCCTTTTACTAAGGAACAGGGATTGATAATTTCACCAGACTTAATTCTTTCCAGAATTTCTCCCAACTGAGAATCATCATTTTGGTGCAGACCAATATCTTGATACAACATGGGAAGATTAGTCAAAATAGGACGCACTGTTACCAAACCAACTTGAGTTATACACTTCTCTTCCGACTTTTCACCAATCTCCTCTCCATCAAACATGCGACTAAGCCCGTCAGCGATTACATTTTCTGTTCCACGAATGTGCCAAACATTAAAATTGAAGTCAGAAATTCTCAGCGCCCACCTTGTTAGTCTTCCCGTCCTTTTGGGCCTTTTCAGAACCCATGAAAGAGCCTCATTATCGGTCTCTAAATCAAAATTAACGTGCTCCACATAAACACGGAATTTCTCCAATGAAAATAGTACCGCTAGACACTCCAATTCGTAGATAGAATACTTCCTTTCCAGAGGAGAGAGAGACCTAGACGCATAGGCGATAGGTCGTCTACCCATTTCTGACTCTTGCAATAAGACTCCCACAATAGCCTTCCCAGAGGCATCAGTTTGGATTATGAACCGTTTATTGAAATCAGGAATAGCAAGAATTGGAGCATTACTAAGAGCTTTTTTCAAGGCCTCAAACCCTCTTTGTTGAGGATATTCCCACACAAATTTGACATCTTTTCTACGTAAGGAATTCAAAGGAGCAGCAATTTCTGCATAATTAGGAACACACTTTCTGAAGAAATTGGTCATGCCAATGAATCTGGCAATTCCTTTTACATCTTTAGGAGGTTTAAAATCATAAATAGCTTGAGTACGGGCATGATCAATGGAAACACCCTGTGACCCAGGAAAGAGATCTGAGATTTGGCAAAGTTGGTTTTAGAAAGCTTGACTATTAAACCTGCTTTCTTCAATCTTTCAACTACCTCCTGTACATGCTTGAGATGATCTTCAAAATTTGCTGAATACACGACCAGGTCATCAAGGTGATTTATTACAAACTTAAATTTCACGTCCCCAAACACAGAATCCAGTAATAGTGTTAACACGGCCGCTCCAGTCGACAATCCAAAAGGGATCACCGTGTACTCATACAAGTTCCAATTGATGGCAAAAGCCGTGAGGGGAATAGATTCCTCATCTAGAGGCACCTGGTTGTATGCCTGATTCAAATCGAAGGTCGAAAAATAATTAGCACCATGGAACCAAGAGAAGCAAGTGTGCAGATCAGGTAAAGACACTGATAGCATGACGATCTTACAATTTAATTCTCTGTAATCAACTACTGGCCTGTAACCTCCAGATGCCTTGGGTACCAGAAACATCGGGGACGAATATGGGGAGATAGAAGGTCTAATGACACCATCCTGGAGCATCTTATCAATGATTTTCTTTAATTCCACCATCTTAGGTGGGGCTAACCTATAGGGAGGAGATCTAATGGGAATCTTGTCTGTTACATCAATGTGGTATTTAAGAACATTAGTCAACCCCAGCTTATCAGTGAAGACCTCAGGATACATCGCACAAAGATCACAAATTTTACAAGCTTGGTCGTGAGGCAGGTGATCAAGATCTAACTTGTCACTTTCACTTTCCTCAATATCCTCATCCAAGGCACAAGCAGGATAATTTTGAAACATTACATCCTCGTGAAAATTGAAATTTCTACCAGGACAAAACTTGAAGCTTAAATTTCTATCTTGTAAATTCAAAATCATTCCAACCTTGCCCATAAAATCAGCACCTAAAATTATTTGGTAAGATAAATCAGAGGCCACAAGACAATCTGTTTTCCAAGTGAATTCAGCAATTCTGATTTTGATTGAAATGGAACCCTGAATCCTCAATCTGTCTCCATTAGCAGTCACACAATTAAGATTAGAAGCCCTAATTTCAGGTAAATTGCAACAGCCTTTCATCTTCAGATACCATTCCTCACTCATAAGTAATACAACACTACCAGAATCGATCAACCCCAATGCAGGTTCATTATTGACTTCAAGGAAAATGGTCGAAGTTCTCGGAACGACATTACTAGAAATACCTAGCGTTTGAGGAAAGGGAACCTTATTATCCGCATGACCTTCAACCAACAAGCTCTCCTTATCTGCACTGGGTACATCAATTGGTCATCGAGAATTACCATTCCCCAGTTTAGGGCACTGTCTTTTCATATGCGACTTAGATCCGCAAACATAGCAACTACCATTTTGTCCTTGACTCAATGTACCTCGTCTTCTCTCGGAAGGGCAATTATTCCTTAGGTGATCCCTAGATCCACAAGCATAGCATTTTTTGGATGAAGAAGGGATGACAGGATGAGTGGAGATATTATTAGGCTTATAAGAAACACAGGGAGGTGGATACCTAGTGTGCCGAGACTCATCTCCATGTTTTACGTCCTCGGCAAAGGTACAAGCTTCCTCAAGTTCTGCGAAATTACTAGGGCTCTTAGTCAATGATGAAAAGGATCTATATTCAGGTGTAATACCTTTAAGGATTCGAGCTACCATCTCTCCTTCTGGTACCATGATTTTAAATACTTCACAATAAAACTTTAAATCCAGGACATAGGAAAATATACTTTCGTGCAAGAACTGCGTCCTTAAACAATGTTTTGGAACTAGACTTTGTAATGCAAGCGACGGAATAAACCTTGCCATGATCAATTCATGAAATTTGGTTACACTTAAATTATTACTTATAGCCTTTGAAATTTATCTTTTTAGAACTCCTTCACAGTTGGGAAATAATACCCTAAAAATTCCAATTGCATCCATGCAATATACGTTAGCCGGCTCAGTTAATTCTATCATAAAGCGCATTAATCTGATCGGTTCATCAATAGAATCCACAGAGAAGACTTATGTTTTTGAAGAGATCCTTAATTGAATTAGGAGTAGAACATGACCTGATTAATAAATTCTCTAATGCAGGACTGAGCCCACAGCAGTGAGATGACGGGTTACTAACAGTTTGAGGAGTAATAGGCTCATTAGCTTCACCTAGGCAATTACGTTCATTAATTCTAGTCTCATCACTCAATGACAATTGACCAACCTTTTTTGCACTAATCATAAGATCAAGTTCAATAGAAACATTAATTACTGACGTTAGCAATGAAGTGCACTGAGACATCAACTCACCTTCAGGACTAAGAGACATTAAATCCTGAATCCTGTTGATAAAGTGATTAGTTCTAGCCTTTAATCTCCTTATCTGATAATCTGATGGTTGAAATTCCTTAATCTGCTTCATGAAAACTAACAATTCATTTACAGAAATAGATACAGAATGCACTGATTCACCCAATTCAATGCTCATGTCACCTGGTTTAACAGGAGAATCAAGGGAAGCCAGTAGTAAGGCAATGTCACCCTCCATAAATCCGGTGGACACCAGCCCATGGACCTCGAGTTCATATAACAGCTCTCCTTTCCGCAACATTCTCGGCAACAACACACAGCGGGCACCTATATCAATATGCAACAGAAAACCCATAAATCACCAACCAATACAATCCTGCCTTTCTCTTCACAACTTTAAATTTCTAGTCCCAATCCCACTTATTATTTCAGCCAATGTGATAATTGTGACCTGGCAAAAATAGCCTATAGAGCCACAAGAAACATGAAAAGGAAATATGCCCCCACAAAATTATCAGAATGTAGTTGTTCAGGCAACCACGCTCTGCTACCAAACACACTCTCACGACACAGTAATATCAATAAGTAAGAGTGTTTGGTACGACCTGGGATAATAACAAGCAAACAAGAATTATAATAACCAGAACACATACCCAGAAATCCCAAGGAAAAGGCCGTCGCGATTTGTAGAAGCAAGGGCACAAGAGGCCGAGTGAATCAATTAAAACTAAGTTTAATTAATAATTGGCTGAAATAACAAATCCTCAGAGTTGATTTTTTTGAAAGAAAACTTTAATAGAACCGAAATTAATCAAAACAGACTTCTGACCTTGCCAAAACATCTACAAACTAAAATTTATCAAATATCAATTAATTGAAGATTAATTAAGAAATTAAAAATTATTAACACCAATTATTACAATTATTGAACGGTAATCACAGGATACCACCTGAAAACCTTTCTAATGCACTATCTTGGTTATCTTTGATGCATGAAAACGGTCATCAACCACCAACTTCACGCAACTTCAATTATCTGGGAGAAGAAAATCAATAAACATGCAAATAAAACCCACAAGGAGGACAAATAAATCAATATCACTCTTCCAAGCGTTACTTTAATTACGTTAGTATCACAAGACTGCAGAAAGTGACCAGCACGCACGAAAAATCATATGCCCAACAGACGAATGTCAAGTGTCATCAATAATTAACCGATACTCACATGTCAGACACAACAGAGCAACGCCCACCAACCGTTTGCATTCTATTACATGGCTGCATAACACATGACCACCACAATAATCAAAATGGCTACTCGAATGTACCGAGGAATTCATTAGAAAAGCTTTCTCCTAAATATTTTACTACCTCAAATGGTGGTTTGAAAATCTTCAAATAATAAACATCATTTATTAAAATAAATTAAGGAAAAGAAATTAAACCACCTTATAAGTTATAGTGATGCTATGTACATTATCACTCTTCTTAGGAGCTCCTCTACATAGATTTGTTCTCTTATGTCCATGAAACTTTAAATAACTGTATCAAGAAGCTAAAATTAATTACATTATTACAAATTACAATTGAAACCCCAATGATAATTGAACATTACATAGTCAGGATCACGACCTGTTTCTCAAATATTTCCGAATCCCAAAAATCCGAAAGATTGAATTCATAATTTTCACACATAGTAACGCCGAAAGTTTCCCATTTCTCTTAACACCACGAAATAGTAAATTTCTTTGACTAGGTTAGCCCAGTAGGAAAGATCATTGAAGTATACTCACAAGGTCAGAGAATAGTAACTGATTAAATTAAAACAAACCAAGTCTTCGGGCCTTATGGCCCAGATGGATAATCCATTATCCTGGATCTAGTCCCAACACCATTTTCACCGTCCTCGAGTGAGTAATCTTATCCGTTAATGCACAACCAGAGAGTAGCTTGCAATGTGTCTTCTTCAATCTAATAATCAGGAAAAACAACTGCCTTCCTCGTTCACTGTCGAATTACACCGTTCATCGCATAGCAAGCTCATCTTCTCGAGGCTAGAGAGCAGCACATACTAGCGACCAGGAAGCCAAGTACCAAGCCGGCCGCTAGAAAACGTTTCATTACCGATCGGAGGATAAGGCAATACAATCTCGATGTTCAAACTCACTGAAACGTCGACGATTATATGAAGGCATAAATGAGCCGCAAAATACATCGTACCATGCAACGAGTCATTCAAAATCCATTACAGCCTCCCCCTCGGAAGGATCAACATGGGGTGGGACATAACAAGCAAGCTCGATGAAAACAATCAGCTTATCCCAGTAATATATAAGAAAATGTTCTTTCTTGCGGTAATCAACATTTACATGTCTCAAAGTTAGTTGAGATATACTTAGGGTCATGCATAATGAAGCGATACTGATCTCTCCCAGTTCGTTAAAGTTCATTTAAGTCCATAGCTCCACACTGCATATAACCAGGACGCCTATCTTGCTTGAAATGTTCTCATAACACCAAAACAGTTAATGCAGCACGAGTAGTACACAAGTAATTGGAGTTCGCTCAAACATAACAAGATTTCACAGATATATCCTACACGAAGAAGACAGGTCATACATACTTAAAACATAGTATTAATTCTCTCTTAAACTTAATTCGGGGCTTCAATTACAGAGGAAGGCATGACTTCTTGGATGATAATGGTATTACACCAAATTCTTTTTTTTTTAAAGAAAACACAGAGAAAAGGAAAAGAAAAAGAGAAAATAAGATAAATAAGGAATCATAAGCATCTTCAAATAATAAGTCAGTGCAACAAATTCTACATTATATAGATAAGAAATGTGTTTTTCCACCAATCAATACACAATTTATTTTAAATAGATTAAACTAGTACCGGTTTCGGCTCTTTAATGGCCATCATCAGCTAGTACATGGTTTGTTTCCAGCCATTAGACAATTCACAAGTTGTTATTGTATTAGACATCCGGATGTCTAATGGGGGATGGAAATGTATACAGTAGCATGTAATTAAAATATCAGTAGTCAAGGTAAAAAGTTACAATAAGTTAGAACATGAGTATGTAGGACATATTAAAACATATGGGTCATAATATAAAACACTTAAAAAGTTTACCACATTAAAATTTGGTAAGTATAGGTAGACACTTGTTAAAAATTTTTAGTTCATGTTACATAGGTTCCATTCTTCTATCTTCTGTGTAGTTCCTTTGCTTTTATGTTATGTTGATTTTAGCTGTGTATGGTAATCTTCGAGAAAGTTCTGAAGCTGCTATGCGTCATATTGATTTGGACCTTTGTCATGAAGAAATTTTTTATATTGTGTTATATATTCCACCTTGTAATGTACTTGGTAAGTTTTAATATAGTAAACAGCAGGTCTTGAGTTTGAATTAGAAGTAGTTGGTGGCAACACCTCTCTCGTCTACGTTTGTGGTTGTAGTCTGTAAAGATAAGGTAATATAAGTATACCGGTGGTGTGTGTATGAAGGAATGCCTGGTGTGTGTATGGAAAGAGTACTTACTTTAGTTGTTGTGGAAGTCTTGTGCCGATGTGTTTGAAGGCTTGTTGTGTTCTACTGCGAGTGCGTCTGGGGCTCATATTAGCTGTGGAGCGGGATGTAGGTGGAGGGGAAGAAGGAGTGGCCGTTGGGAAGTAGAGGCGGGGTCGGGCTTGTGATTCGTTGGTTTGTTGGAGCGTGTGTTTACTATTTTGAGGTAATCATTCTTTAGTGCCGGAATGGCTTTGTCAAAAATGATGCTGGTTTTTTCAGTAATATCATTAATGTTATGATTGGTCTAAAGAAACGTAGAAATCTTCGGTTATGTTGAGCAGTGGGCCCTTGGAGTTCATGTTTAGTATCGTCATGTCGTTATTGATGTCTGTGAAACTATGCTTGGATTCTTCTACATGTTGGCCTATTGATGAGAAATGGTTATGTTTTACTGCATTTATATGTTCATTGTAACGGATGGTGAAGTTTCTGCCTGTACGTCCTATGTAACTTGTGTCACAGTTGTTACATTTGATACGGTAGACACCTGATTGGTTGTATTTATTGTTATTATTGACTGTTTTAGTGTTATGTATAATGTTGGTTCGATGACAACAACCCTACACGTTTGTTTAGGTTAGGTTTACTAATAGCGCAACTCTTGCAAGACTTAACCATGGACTTGATGTCCCGATCCATGTTTTTCCAAATAAAGAACTCCCTTATTTTCGACCTAGTTTTGAAGTTACCCAAATGTCCACCAGTGGGACTATCATGATAATATTGAAATTTGGCAGGAATCAAAACCTTGGGTACAACGATCTTTATCTTTTTATCATGATGGAATTGACAACAGAGTACGCCTTTTACTAAGGAACAGGGATTGATAATTTCACCAGACTTAATTCTTTCCAGAATTTCTCCCAACTGAGAATCATCATTTTGGTGCAGACCAATATCTTGATACAACATGGGAAGATTAGTCAAAATAGGACGCACTGTTACCAAACCAACTTGAGTTATACACTTCTCTTCCGACTTTTCACCAATCTCCTCTCCATCAAACATGCGACTAAGCCCGTCAGCGATTACATTTTCTGTTCCACGAATGTGCCAAACATTAAAATTGAAGTCAGAAATTCTCAGCGCCCACCTTGTTAGTCTTCCCGTCCTTTTGGGCCTTTTCAGAACCCATGAAAGAGCCTCATTATCGGTCTCTAAATCAAAATTAACGTGCTCCACATAAACACGGAATTTCTCCAATGAAAATAGTACCGCTAGACACTCCAATTCGTAGATAGAATACTTCCTTTCCAGAGGAGAGAGAGACCTAGACGCATAGGCGATAGGTCGTCTACCCATTTCTGACTCTTGCAATAAGACTCCCACAATAGCCTTCCCAGAGGCATCAGTTTGGATTATGAACCGTTTATTGAAATCAGGAATAGCAAGAATTGGAGCATTACTAAGAGCTTTTTTCAAGGCCTCAAACCCTCTTTGTTGAGGATATTCCCACACAAATTTGACATCTTTTCTACGTAAGGAATTCAAAGGAGCAGCAATTTCTGCATAATTAGGAACACACTTTCTGAAGAAATTGGTCATGCCAATGAATCTGGCAATTCCTTTTACATCTTTAGGAGGTTTAAAATCATAAATAGCTTGAGTACGGGCATGATCAATGGAAACACCCTGTGACCCAGGAAAGAGATCTGAGATTTGGCAAAGTTGGTTTTAGAAAGCTTGACTATTAAACCTGCTTTCTTCAATCTTTCAACTACCTCCTGTACATGCTTGAGATGATCTTCAAAATTTGCTGAATACACGACCAGGTCATCAAGGTGATTTATTACAAACTTAAATTTCACGTCCCCAAACACAGAATCCAGTAATAGTGTTAACACGGCCGCTCCAGTCGACAATCCAAAAGGGATCACCGTGTACTCATACAAGTTCCAATTGATGGCAAAAGCCGTGAGGGGAATAGATTCCTCATCTAGAGGCACCTGGTTGTATGCCTGATTCAAATCGAAGGTCGAAAAATAATTAGCACCATGGAACCAAGAGAAGCAAGTGTGCAGATCAGGTAAAGACACTGATAGCATGACGATCTTACAATTTAATTCTCTGTAATCAACTACTGGCCTGTAACCTCCAGATGCCTTGGGTACCAGAAACATCGGGGACGAATATGGGGAGATAGAAGGTCTAATGACACCATCCTGGAGCATCTTATCAATGATTTTCTTTAATTCCACCATCTTAGGTGGGGCTAACCTATAGGGAGGAGATCTAATGGGAATCTTGTCTGTTACATCAATGTGGTATTTAAGAACATTAGTCAACCCCAGCTTATCAGTGAAGACCTCAGGATACATCGCACAAAGATCACAAATTTTACAAGCTTGGTCGTGAGGCAGGTGATCAAGATCTAACTTGTCACTTTCACTTTCCTCAATATCCTCATCCAAGGCACAAGCAGGATAATTTTGAAACATTACATCCTCGTGAAAATTGAAATTTCTACCAGGACAAAACTTGAAGCTTAAATTTCTATCTTGTAAATTCAAAATCATTCCAACCTTGCCCATAAAATCAGCACCTAAAATTATTTGGTAAGATAAATCAGAGGCCACAAGACAATCTGTTTTCCAAGTGAATTCAGCAATTCTGATTTTGATTGAAATGGAACCCTGAATCCTCAATCTGTCTCCATTAGCAGTCACACAATTAAGATTAGAAGCCCTAATTTCAGGTAAATTGCAACAGCCTTTCATCTTCAGATACCATTCCTCACTCATAAGTAATACAACACTACCAGAATCGATCAACCCCAATGCAGGTTCATTATTGACTTCAAGGAAAATGGTCGAAGTTCTCGGAACGACATTACTAGAAATACCTAGCGTTTGAGGAAAGGGAACCTTATTATCCGCATGACCTTCAACCAACAAGCTCTCCTTATCTGCACTGGGTACATCAATTGGTCATCGAGAATTACCATTCCCCAGTTTAGGGCACTGTCTTTTCATATGCGACTTAGATCCGCAAACATAGCAACTACCATTTTGTCCTTGACTCAATGTACCTCGTCTTCTCTCGGAAGGGCAATTATTCCTTAGGTGATCCCTAGATCCACAAGCATAGCATTTTTTGGATGAAGAAGGGATGACAGGATGAGTGGAGATATTATTAGGCTTATAAGAAACACAGGGAGGTGGATACCTAGTGTGCCGAGACTCATCTCCATGTTTTACGTCCTCGGCAAAGGTACAAGCTTCCTCAAGTTCTGCGAAATTACTAGGGCTCTTAGTCAATGATGAAAAGGATCTATATTCAGGTGTAATACCTTTAAGGATTCGAGCTACCATCTCTCCTTCTGGTACCATGATTTTAAATACTTCACAATAAAACTTTAAATCCAGGACATAGGAAAATATACTTTCGTGCAAGAACTGCGTCCTTAAACAATGTTTTGGAACTAGACTTTGTAATGCAAGCGACGGAATAAACCTTGCCATGATCAATTCATGAAATTTGGTTACACTTAAATTATTACTTATAGCCTTTGAAATTTATCTTTTTAGAACTCCTTCACAGTTGGGAAATAATACCCTAAAAATTCCAATTGCATCCATGCAATATACGTTAGCCGGCTCAGTTAATTCTATCATAAAGCGCATTAATCTGATCGGTTCATCAATAGAATCCACAGAGAAGACTTATGTTTTTGAAGAGATCCTTAATTGAATTAGGAGTAGAACATGACCTGATTAATAAATTCTCTAATGCAGGACTGAGCCCACAGCAGTGAGATGACGGGTTACTAACAGTTTGAGGAGTAATAGGCTCATTAGCTTCACCTAGGCAATTACGTTCATTAATTCTAGTCTCATCACTCAATGACAATTGACCAACCTTTTTCGCCCTAATCATAAGATCAAGTTCAATAGAAACATTAATTACTGACGTTAACAATGAAGTGCACTGAGACATCAACTCACCTTCAGGACTAAGAGACATTAAATCCTGAATCCTGTTGATAAAGTGATTAGTTCTAGCCTTTAATCTCCTTATCTGATAATCTGATGGTTGAAATTCCTTAATCTGCTTCATGAAAACTAACAATTCATTTACAGAAATAGATACAGAATGCACTGATTCACCCAATTCAATGCTCATGTCACCTGGTTTAACAGGAGAATCAAGGGAAGCCAGTAGTAAGGCAATGTCACCCTCCATAAATCCGGTGGACACCAGCCCATGGACCTCGAGTTCATATAACAGCTCTCCTTTCTGTAACATTCTCGGCAACAACACACAGCGGGCACCTATATCAATATGCAAGAGAAAACCCAGAAATCACCAACCAATACAATCCTGCCTTTCTCTTCACAACTTTAAATTTCTAGTCCCAATCCCACTTATTATTTCAGCCAATGTGATAATTATGACCTGGCAAAAATAGCCTATAGAGCCACAAGAAACATGAAAAGGAAATATGCCCCCACAAAATTATCAGAATGTAGTTGTTCAGGCAACCACGCTCTGCTACCAAACACACTCTCACAACACAGTAATATCAATAAGTAAGAGTGTTTGGTACGACCTGGGATAATAACAAGCAAACAAGAATTATAATAACCAGAACACATACCCAGAAATCCCAAGGAAAAGGCCGTCGCGATTTGTAGAAGCAAGGGCACAAGAGGCCGAGTGAATCAATTAAAACTAAGTTTAATTAATAATTGGCTGAAATAACAAATCCTCAGAGTTGATTTTTTTGAAAGAAAACTTTAATAGAACCTAAATTAATCAAAACAGACTTCCGACCTTGCCAAAACATCTACAAACTAAAATTTATCAAATATCAATTAATTGAAGATTAATTAAGAAATTAAAAATTATTAACACCAATTATTACAATTATTGAACGGTAATCACAGGATACCACCTGAAAACCTTTCTAATGCACTATCTTGGTTATCTTTGATGCATGAAAACGGTCATCAACCACCAACTTCACGCAACTTCAATTATCTGGGAGAAGAAAATCAATAAACATGCAAATAAAACCCACAAGGAGGACAAATAAATCAATATCACTCTTCCAAGCGTTACTTTAATTACGTTAGTATCACAAGACTGCAGAAAGTGACCAGCACGCACGAAAAATCATATGCCCAACAGACGAATGTCAAGTGTCATCAATAATTAACCGATACTCATATGTCAGACACAACAGAGCAACGCCCACCAACCGTTTGCATTCTATTACATGGCTGCATAACACATGACCACCACAATAATCAAAATGGCTACTCGAATGTACCGAGGAATTCATTAGAAAAGCTTTCTCCTAAATATTTTACTACCTCAAATGGTGGTTTGAAAATCTTCAAATAATAAACATCATTTATTAAAATAAATTAAGGAAAAAGAAATTAAACCACCTTATAAGTTATAGTGATGCTATGTACATTATCACTCTTCTTAGGAGCTCCTCTACATAGATTTGTTCTCTTACGTCCATGAAACTTTAAATAACTGTATCAAGAAGCTAAAATTAATTACATTATTACAAATTACAATTGAAACCCCAATGATAATTGAACATTACATAGTCAGGATCACGACCTGTTTCTCAAATATTTCCGAATCCCAAAAATCCGAAAGATTGGATTCATAATTTTCACACATAGTAACGCCGAAAGTTTCCCATTTCTCTTAACACCACGAAATAGTAAATTTCGTTGACTAGATTAGCCCAGTAGGAAAGATCATTGAAGTATACTCACAAGGTCGGAGAATAGTAACTGATTAAATTAAAACAAACCAAGTCTTCGGGCCTTATGGCCCAGATGGATAATCCATTATCCTGGATCTAGTCCCAACACCATTTTCACTGTCCTCGAGTGAGTAATCTTATCCGTTAATGCACAACCAGAGAGTAGCTTGCAATGTGTCTTCTTCAATCTAATAATCAGGAAAAACAACTGCCTTCCTCGTTCATTGTCGAATTACGTCGTTTATCGCATAGCAAGCTCATCTTCTCGAGGCTAGAGAGCAGCACATACTAGTGACCAGGAAGCCAAGTACCAAGCCGGCCGCTAGAAAACGTATCATAACCGATCGGAGGATAAGGCAATACAATCTCGATGTTCAAACTCACTGAAACGCCGACAGTTATATGAAGGCATAAATGAGCCGCAAAATACATCGTACCATGCAACGAGTAATTTAAAATCCATTACAGGATGACTCAATGTTTAAGGTACGTAAGTATGGTTCCTAAATATGCAAATGGGACCTTTATGCACAAACAGTTTTTTTAATTTAAAATGTGATCTATCAATTCTCAAATTTTCTAGGTTACCGTTACACAGCCGTGTTTATTGATTTAAAGAAATTATATGATTTAATTGACAGAGAGTCATTATTGACTTCTGGAAGAATTTAGGGTGTATGACACATCCAGAAATCTGATTAAACAAACATTTACAGTATCAACATTATGTCAAAGGTGAAATTCATGGATGAGGTCCGGGAACAATTTCAGATCAAAACAGACAAGGTGACTTACACTCTCCATTTCCTTTCATCTGTGTCTTGCAGACAGTCATTCAGGAATGGAGGAATATGTTGAGCCAAGAAAAAGAGAACAAAGATCAGTTCCCAAACTCAAATGGATGTGTGTTCACCATCTGGTCTTTGCGGATGCCTTGACCATATTTGCCAACATCAGTTAAGCAATACAGATCAATTATCTGAAAATATTGCTGAGAGGGTAAGACTACAGGTCTCCTCTGAGAAGACAAAATACATGACAAATATCAGTAATATACCAGATTGAATGATCACAAACTATGAGAAGATTGGACAGGTTGAAAAGTTCAAGTATCTGGGAGAAGTTAACCAGCAGAATTGACTAGAAGAGGTGGCTATCAGTGTCAGGATATGAAGATTTGAGAGAGCATATCAGGTAATGAAAAACATCTGTAATAAGAAGACTTGCAGTGTGGATAGAGTACATACAAAAGAGGGGTTCAGAAATTGTAGGTTACAGCCTTCTTGAGGGGAGGATAAAATAGAAATGGTGGTGATCATTGCTGACAAGTAGACATTCTTGTGAGATAAAGGGAGGGGGAGGCAAAGCAGAAAATGGAAAGAAGGAGCAGTTATCTAATATTAAGACTTGGTGCTCCCCTAGACCTGAACACCAGTTGATGTCCAAGTTTGCAATCTGAATGGACAGGAGGATGGGCTGATGAGGATGGATATTTAAGGACTTTAACTATGAAACAATCATCAAATGTGGTTTGATGGAGCTAAGGTGCACAGGAAGTTCCAAGGCATGGGTTTTGCAGATACTGCAGTGGCTGAATATTAATTTGGCTAGAATGTTCATAGTTAAACCAATGCAGAAAGCTGAGCATTGTATGCATTGAAGCAGGTAGATGATGTCGAATGAAGTGTAACAATCATGATGACCTTGTGTAGTGTATGACTTGGTGTCGCTGCTGGCAAACATGGTGTTAGGTATATATCTATTTCACTCCTGTTAGTTTTCTTACCTGAGTATTTATCAGAAGAAGTTGCTGAGTATAGAAACTAAGCATTGTGTGGTCATATAACCAGAAGGAATGGAAGGTTTTTTTGTGGCAACAGATGGGATGGCAGGCTGGTACAATAGATATTTAAATATGCAGGAAGACACAACCAATAACATCAATGAAAAGACAAGATTATTATTTACAGGCATATCTTTATTTATATCTGATGAGTAGGGTCTGGATTGTTTGAAAATGCATATTTTGACAGTTACTGGTGTCATTGCAAATTCTAAACATAACATTGTATTCCAGCATATAAGTTTGAAGTTAAGGATTGTTACAGTGTTATTGATTGATTACATAAATGAAATAATGATAATAACAATAAAATAATAAAAAGTTTACGATAAATTGTATGAATTTAAAAACACAATAAAAACATTAGAACAAACTCAAGGTTCATAGACTCATAGTAGCATAAAATTTAAAAAACAGGTTGGAAAACATGACAACTACAAAAAGGATGTGGAAAACAGCATAGACCCTACGAGGTAATGGACTGTATTCATTACAGGTAAAGAATTAAAAGATGGTAATTGCCCTTGACATTTTAGTGAATTAAACCAAATAAATTAATAAAAGAACAAACCAAAAAAATCAACGAAAGAACTAAACAAACTCATTTACAACATTAAAATTTTAACTGCTCCTGCCGATATGCGTTGCGTACAAACAAAAATTTTAAGTTACACTCAAAAAGTACAATTACGTATGCTGATTTAAATGAGGGCTAATCCCCATTACACAAATTGAGATACGGAAAAAAATAAAATCTTAACACAGAGGCATCGAAAACTAGTATCAGTACCTAAAACGCTTCCGGTAAAGAACATTGATTTTAGGTGCGTGTGTTAAGAGAAACTGAACTACAGGAGGCAACCCGAGAAAAAGTTAAGTTACATGTTAGTTACAAGGTTAAAAAAGGAAAAGGAAATTGCCTCCAGAAACAAACTGATGTGAGCTTGGCTCAAAAGCTAAGTCATTACAACAATTTTAGTGATGAACGTGAATCCTGAGGATAAACTCCTGCGCTATAAAAGAAATAATTACATTTAAATGATGTTAATGTCCGAAAAACAAGAAGAAATAGTGCTCACCCCGAGACTGGTATCCCACGATGGTATCGATGCAGGAGCATGACCGCTCCCAAAGATGGTCAAGAAGCAAAGACACGGAGGCTACCTCACTCCCACCAAGGAGCGATGAGATCAAGAAACAGGAAATGGTGCAAGCACCAAAGTAACCAATTAGGATACGGAATTTACTCTCGACTTTCACATTCACCAATAATAATTAAGCTTATTTTGACCAATCAAAGGTCTCTTCATTCTTGATGATCCAGAAAAGTCTTTTGCGCAACAGGAAGCAACAGGAAATGTGCTTCTAAAAACAGAAAATTATGAATTTTCCACACCAAAAAAAAATGTCAAAACAGTTTTCTTCCAATGTTCAAAATCCAAAACAGACATCTTACACGACACAAATAATTTTTTAAAACAATAAATGAAGAGGCTTTCATCATTTCCCCACTGCTGTCCCAAATCCTGCCTCAAGGATAATTTCAATTATCTAGACAAAATTGATTTTGTCAGTGTATTAGGACATCCTTTGCCAGCTGAAAAAACTTGCTATTTTCAACTCTGAGTTATGACTTTCCTTTTACCACTTACAATATAAGCAGACAGCTTGGGCAAAAGAGAGGGGATGGGATTTTCCTTCATTCCTTTCATGACATAAGAGGAGTCTGTTCTGTTAACCTGTTAATTGTTTCTTTAGTAGTCTGCATCTCATTTTAAAGTGTTCATTTGCTGAAAATACCTAAAGAGAAGAGTAGCACCAATGGCAGACCTAAAGGTGTTTATCCACGGTTTCCTATGTTCACATTAGGTAAGGTTCGAACCTACTATGTCCTGAATGCAAGCTTTCAGCTACATGACCTGAATAGCGCAGCCAACTTGTTCTGTAATTAATAAATAAAATATCTGCAGTCAATTGAGTATCAAATAAAAATTTGCATATGTCAGGCATATCCATGTTTGTTGTGAAATAATATTATGCAGTTAAGATTATAAGCAAAACTAGGGAATCCTCACAAATTGTAGTAAAGTCAAAGTAAATCCAATCAGTAGTAGACAGCACAAATTTATATATATATTATAACAGCCACAAATAAGATTTCCTACAAAACAAATTCTTTGAAAACATTTAAGAAAATGCTAGGTAAACAGTTTATAGTGAATCTGCCACCTGGGCAGACCTAAATACAGATCATTGATGACTGAAAATTTCAAATAATTCTTTTGATTTTTGTTAATTTGTTTTTACATAATATGGTATTTATTTTTTGCATTTTTGTGCTTATTTGCATGCATATTTTATTATTCGGTCATACACACAAATTCAGGCTGTACCGAGCGAGCTGGCCGTGTGGTTAGGGGTACACAGCTGTGAGTTTGCATTCATTCATTTAGCTTCCGTAGACTGCACAATTACATATTTTGAAATATGCCAACACTATAGGAATTGTTGAGTGATTTCCTAATACTAACAATAATAGATGCACAATAATGATTTTGAAAAAGAAGAAAAAGTAAAAAGAACAAGAACACCAAATACCTCAATGTTAGGACAGCACATCCTAATTTTTTAAAATAATAAATAATATTAATGATCAATATTTACAAGACAAAATAAAATAGTGGGTTCAAACCCCACTGCAGAAGCCCTAAGATGATTTTCTGTGGTTTCTCATTTTCACACCAGGCAAATGCTGGGGCTGTACCTTAATTAAGGCAGTTCTTCCCTCTTTTAGCCTTTTCCTATCCCATTGTCACCATAAGATCTACCTGTGTCGATGTGACATAAAGCAACTTACAAAAAATCCAAGCTCTACACATCATGTACTGTGTAAAATGAAATTATACAAATTTTCCAGAGGCACGGGACATCACCGTCCATCGGATATACGCTGGACATCTGATGACTTCTTTGGATATGGCTGGTATACAAGTGTCTATACTAAAACTGCCTCCAGAAGTGAAAGACAAATGGCTTGGATGTCTGGATGATATAACTGATGCTCCTGCTTGGCCTGGGAGTCCTGCCTCTGTCCCAGTGGAATCCATACTTGCACCCAAAACATCTCGTGATTTCATCTCTATAGTGGAAACAGAGCCCAAGGTACGTGCCCGACACAAATGATAACTTCTTCCAGGCAGTAGCTAGAGGTTACCACACCTGGGACTAGGTGATGTAGAGGGTTAACACTAGAGTATCTCATTCCACACAAGTACTTTTACATCTTACATCTAGTGCCATGTGACCCACCGATGGGCACACCAATTTGTTAATGTGAGACTGCATGAACCTCCAGTGGGTCATTGCCACATGGCCACCCGTGGTCATGCTTCCCATGCTTCCCATGCATTCTGCCTATGTCAGTGGACTGCCGTCCCTGTGTTCAGAAGTACTGGACTTTGGTTGGGCGATCAGTTGAATTTAGGTATTAAAAAAAAACTCCTCTTCTTAATCCCATATTCTAAGTCTACTTGTTATTTCCTTATTACAAAGAAAACACATTTAAAATACATAACACTAATTAAAGAACATTAGAACTTAGCATTACAGATTTCATCACTCCAGTGTCACGCAGTCATTCTAATACCGCATTTTCATTGTGTGGTAAGTACAGTTAGTACAACCATTTGGAAAGTAATTTCAGGAATGTGGTTTACAAAAATATCATAGGAATTTTAAAAAAAAAAGTTGTTAGGAACTATTAGCTGCAATTTTGACTGAGCTGTATATTCACACTGGAAACACTTGAGGCACATGCGCACGCTGTAAAATTGATAGTATGTATTTACTTTCTTGTCGTGACTTCAAGCATAAATGCTGTCTTTTCCCTGGTCAGTTTTTTGTGCCAAAGAGAGCAGCATGGTTTCGAATTGTCTGTAAATTTATGATTCATTTCAATCATATGTTCCCCCATTGCCAAATATCTTTTATGTTTAACTGCATTAACATGTTCTTTGTACCTTATAGCCAAACTTCTACCAGACTGTCCTATGTATCCTTGTTTACATGTTTGGCATGTTAATTTGTAAATTCCTGATTTATTCTCTATCTTTTCTGAATTGAAAATTATCTTATTAGTATTATTATCCATTTTATATGTGACATTGATGTTCTTTTTCCTGAAAATTGTAGCCAGTTGATAAGAATGCTTATTTCGAAAAGTTAGAACTGCAAATTTCTTTTTCTCTTTTTGCTCTTTAATTAAAGTTGTTTTTGGTTCATTTTTCACTTTATTTATCATTCTATTAATAAATCTTTTGGAATATCCATTGCTATGAGTGATTTGATGGATTATATTTATCTCTCTATTATGATTCTTCTTAGACATGTTCATAGCTCTATTAATTAAACTGTAAAATGTTGCCTTTGTATGTTGACCTGGATGATTGGAGTCATTTCTTATAATAGTATCTGTTTGAGTAGCTTTTTTGAAAATTTGACAAAAAATGACCAGAATTTCTAGTAACTGTTAAATCTAAATAATTTAAAGTCCTGTCATTTTCAGATTCCATCGTAAAATGCAATTGTTTATCCAAAGTATTTAAATACTCTAATATACCATCAGGTTTAACCTTTTGATCATCGATAATAACAAATATATCATCGACGTATCTCAACAATGATACATAGGACAGTCTGGTAGAAGTTTGGTTATAAGGTACAAAGAACATGTTAATGCAGTTAAACATAAAAGATATTCAGCAATGGGAGAACATATGATTGTAATGAGTCATAAATTTACAGACATTTCCAATGACATGAAATTATTACATTCGGCCAAAAAGGGAAAATTAATGAATGTTTTGGAAAATTTAGAAATTTACCTTATACAAAAAAAAAATAATAATTTTGAATCAAATTTAAATGAGAGAAGTGCAGAAGATAACCCACTGTATAGACTAGCATATGATCATTTAAGGAGCAAAAATAAGAAAAGGAGAAAAACTTGAACATCCTAAATTTATATAGTAATCTCATTCATTCAACCAAAATTTTATGTATTGATCATTTTTATAATATTTTTTTTACTCTTTGATATGGTGTATTAGGACAATACTTCTTTAAATTATAAAACAAAAGATTGTGTGATAATGTTTTGTTCTTTGATCTGACCACTGTGGAAGGGAATGGTTGCGATTTCCTGAAACATGTTTGGTTTAATAAATAGTTTTTCTTTCATTTAATGAGTGTATTGATCAAGGCAGATTCAAATAAACTATTTTAAATAGTTACATTATACATTCAGACTAGTCAATCACACTACTGTCTCATGTCTTGAAAATATTGGAAAAAATAATAGAGACCAGAATCAGAGATATTGTTGAACCAATTTTGGAAGAAGAGCAGTATGGTTTCAGACCAGGAAGGTCAACTACAGACCTTATATTTGCAATTAGGATGCTAATGGAAAAATACTGGGAGAAGAACAAGCCTTTATTTCTAATATTTTTGGACATTGAGAAAGCATACGATAGTGTACCAAGGGAAAAAATTTGGCAATGCATGAAAGAACTTCAAGTGCGAGACAGCCTCATAGACAAAGTGAAAATGTTGTATAGTGGGAACAGAAGCTGTATTCAAGTAGGATGTGGTTTGTCGGACTGGTTTGAAACAAAGAGAGGAGTGCAGCAGGACAGCTCATTGTCACCACTTCTATTTATTATTGTAATGGATGTAGTAATGAAATCTATTAAAAGGAAAGAACATGGAGATATCAAAGCCTTCACATTTGCAGATGATGTTGTGATCTGGAGTGACTCAGAAGAGGAATTGGGAGAGAGAATACAAAGCTGGAATGAGGAGTTTAAGAAATATGGTTTAAACATCAGCAAGACCAAGACGGTGGTGATGAAAGTGTATGGGGAAGGAGCAGAACCAATAGTCATGTTAAATGAAGCTCAACTGGACAGCGTTCTAGTTTTCAAATACTTGGGTAGCGTTATATCAAATGACAACCTAGCAAAACATGAGGTGAACAAGCGAATCAATAAGGCAACACAATTTTACCACCAGGTAAGACACCTGCTGTGGGATGAGCAAATACCCATGAAAACAAAAATGATATTGTACAAGTCCTATTATACACCAATTCTTACATACAGTCTCAAAACCACAACACTGACCAATAGAGATAATTCCAAACTTCAGGCAGCTGAAATGAAATTCCTACGCACTATGATCCAGAAAACCACGAAAGACAAGATTAGGAATGAGAAAATTAGAGAAGAAGTAGGAATAGATGATTCTCTCCTCAATAAGATTCAGATATCAAGACTGAAGTGGTTTGGTCACATGAAGAGGATGCCAATAAACAGAACTGCAAGGAAGGAATTTGACAGAAAGGTAGAAGGAAGACGACCCGTGGGAAGGCCACGAAGGAAATGGATAGATTTAGTTAAGAGCGATGTACTGCTGAGAGGTCATGATTGGGACAAGTTGGTGGAGGAAGAATGGTACAAGGACAGGATGAGATGGAGGAGGCTCATATACCACATCCGGGAAACTGGAGATGGTTTAGGATGATGATGATGATGACTAGTCAATATGGACCAAACAGAATATTAACCTATCATGGTTAAGTTTATTAACAGTCAGCTGCAGTGTCGAATACAAGTAGGTTAACTTGCAGAACATGTGAACAATGATAGTATTAAAGAAAATCCTGACACGCTGATTGTTCATATTGGCACAAATTACCTTCATAATTTGTCAACATCTAGTGACATAATGGCCGAAACTGATAGACTTATTACTGTGATAAAAAGGAGGTTTCCAGCAGCAAAGATTTGTCTCAGTGGCATTTTATATCGGCATGGTGTTGATTATAACTATATAGATACTGTAAACTCCACTCTTGACTGGTTATGCCATAATGGAGATGTCCTTTTTGTTGATACTAATAGTTGGCTTAGAGAGAGTATTTTAGAAAAGATGGGCTACACCTTAATGACAAAGAATCTCTAAGTTTAGCAAAATTCTCAATAGGATGTCTCGAAGAATGCTCTCGGAAAACTAATTTAGAAAATAAGGGGGATTGCTAATCCTAATGGTGAAAACTTAAGTGATACAGAAAATGATTTTGAAAGTATAACCTATATCAGGAGTGAAATACAATATGCAGATACGGAATCAGTTCACAGAGGTCAGATACACAATACAAAGAAAGCACCAAAGACATCAATAAAAAGGTTAGTTGAACACTTTAGAGGATACTATCAAAATGTAAATGGACTTCGGAGCAAGCTAACTGAACTTAGAATTTCTTCATGTTTAGCTGACTATGACTTCATGATATTAACTGAAACAAACTTAAATGATGAAATTAGTGATGAACTAGGACTTGAAACATATTCGATTTTCAGATGTGATAGGTCTTCTTTAATGAGTATGAAGGCATCTCAGGGAGGTGTAATGATCTGTATGAGCAAGAGGTTTAAATCTGCTCTGATACCGTGCATTAGCACAGTTGAACAGTTGTTTGTGCCCCTGACTTTTAACATCACACAATTAATCATTGGTGCTGTATACATTCCACCCAAGTCTCCTGTCCAAAAATATTTTGAACATTGCATTGGTGTTGAAAAATTATGTCAAATCTCAACAACCATATATTGCTCCTTGTCGGTGACTAAAATCTACCACATCTTAATTGAAGAGTAAATGAAGAAACATTTTTTGGCCTTGTGTCATTAGGTAACCACACGGTGCAGACAAGTTTAGTTATAGACACATTTTCTTATCTCTGTTTAAATCAGTTTAATGCTATTCCAAATTTTCTGAATCACTTTCTTGATTTGGTTTTCAGTAACTCCAGTCCCATTGAAGTAAAATCTAGCAATGAAAGTATTGTCCCCTTCAAAAGACCCCACCCAACATTAGAGATTTCTTTACTTATAAATGAGCTATACAATTCCTGCTAATAGTTTTAATTTTGACTTTTTAAATGGTGACTATAATGGACTAAATTATTACCTGTCACAGTTCAGCTGGAAGATGATGTTTCAAAATATATCAGTTGATAAAGCAGTAGAAACCTTCTATTCAATACGACATTATGGCATGGAACTTTATATCCCTATATGGAATTTTAAGACTCAAATTCCCAAAGTGGTATAATCATAAATTGAAGTCACTGATTATTGAAAAGAGAAAAGCACACAAGCAGTTCAAAATATCAGGTCTCAATAATGATTATCAGCATTTATCGAAATTAAGAAATGAATGCAAGTTTGAATCCAAATCTTGCTCTACAAACTATGTCTCCAACTGTGAACAAAGTATTACTTCTAAT
This sequence comes from Anabrus simplex, assembly GCF_040414725.1. NCBI lineage: Eukaryota > Metazoa > Arthropoda > Insecta > Orthoptera > Tettigoniidae > Anabrus > Anabrus simplex. Next base: position 82,143,789 of record NC_090267.1, on the reverse strand, counting down.
CCACAGAAATTCTGTCTGGCAATATCTAAGTTCTAAAAGGTCATGTAATAATATTCCTTCAACAATGCATCTTAATGAGGTTACAGCAGATACTGGAGAAAATATTGTCAAACGTTTTGCTAAACACTTTTCATCTGTTTATTCTTCTTATCAGAATAGTAATAGTATGTCATATGATTATCCTTTCTCTGTCAATCTCTTAGTTATAAACGTTAGTAAGGCAGAAATTTACAATAAACTGATATCTCTGGAATTAAAGAAAACTGTAGGACCTGATGGTGTTTCAACTTACCTGCTCAGGTACTGCTAATTTATTTTGTGTGAAGCAAGAGCCGTGAAAATCCGCAGTTTATAAACCCTCGGGGAAAGTTCGAGACCTTTCATAAATAATCAAGCCACACCCTCTTACTTTTATTGGCTAGCGTAAAGTTACACACCAAATCGAAGAAGAAGCCTGTGATAGGCCGAAAATTAATTACAGAAATTAGGGATTGGCTGAATTCAAAACTGGCAGAAAGAAAAGATCAATATTGCCAACCCAAAAATGAATGAACATAATTTAGTAAAGAACAAACTTATGAATACAAAATTTCTTCAAACAAAGTTCCTTCACTTTGCACCAGAGTGCATGAGCATAGTTTTTGTAGTGACATCTGTAGCAGAAAGTCCAAACTTCTTGATATATGGTAAACAAAACACGTAGAATTTCATACAGTACTGGAAACTTCACAGTCACAAAATTAAGGTGGTGACATCTTCTGAGTAAAAGTTTAAGTAGATCTAGTTTCAAGTTCAGTGCTTCTCCTGTAGAGGAGGTTTTATTGCCGCAAGATTTATATGTGAGGCGTAGAGGTGTACCTCCCGGTACAAATACAAAGATATTCATTAACGTGAATGAATCACATATCGTTCACATGAGGTACTAGTTTCGGCACCAAACTATGTGCCATCATCAGTCAACAAGTCAAATCGGGCAAACACAATATAACCTTAAAACAACTTTAAATACACTATAACACCTGCATGGATGAATATGAAATATAACTTTAAAACAACTTGAAAACACACTATAACACTTGCACAGATGAATATGAAATAAAATATGGTACATGATGATGTTGCATTTCAGTTTAAAATCCATTAAAATGACAATGACTCCATTGTTGTATACCCATGGTGGTTGGTCCAGCTTGTATATGTCTTTAGTTTTTGTAAACTGTTAAGTTATGCTGCGGAGTTTAATGTCATATGAAGTTGACACTATGTGTGTTCTGTAGTTTGGTTCCGAAAAATAAACATAAACATGGAACTTGATTAAATCCAAAGATTTGGCAAATCCATAAGTGTATCTTAGTTAGGCTGAGGATGACCCACATAGGGTCAAAACTAGTACCTTGATAACATATTGTAATGTATTTATAGACATTGCAATTATTGTACAGTATTGAGTAGGTGGAATAAACTTTGTAAATTGTATATAACTATGCTATTGGACACTAGAATTCACAAGAAGATACGTTGCATCATATTTTTCTAGAAGCCTGGCCAGGCAACATATGTAAAGAGACAGTATTGTGAGTGAGAGCTGAGTTGTTTTTGTGAACTCATGTTGTGTTTATACGGACATGCTACAGTAGCAGTCAACTGTTTCACGATGACAGTTTTAGTCTTCTGAATTTTTTCGTAGTAGTGTTTTGTAGCATCTGTACTCCAAAGGAGCAGCTACAAAACACGTCTGTTCTCAATTTTAGGAGCAGCCTACAAGTTTTGGCTAGCAGTAGCTCTAAAATGCCTTTGGAAGTGGCGAACCCATCGTAATAAAAACCTATATGATGACAAGTATACTGAAGCCTTGGAAAATGCTAGGGCGTTCCATACAAGCGATGTGCATAATGCTAGGGTGTTTCCCACAAGTGACATGCAGTTCTTGTGATGCTGGGAGAAATGTGAGAAAAGGGTGACCAGCAACCAAATACATCAAGATAATCAATGTAGTGACACTAAAGTGGAAGAAATTGTAGATTTTATGGTTGACAAAGATATAGCATTGCTGGGAATCAGTGAGACTAAATGGAAAGGAAAAGGTGAGAGGAAACTATAATACACCTTATACTATAGTGGAGGAAGAGGAGCCAAAAATGGTGTAGGTCTCATAATTAGAAAAGACCTAAAGGAATACCTCGAATTGGTGGAAAACATAAATGACAGGTTGATTAAGGTCAGATTGAGACTTGAAACTGGTGTTACAGATATAATTCAAGCGTATGCTCCACAAACAGGAAATACAGACACAGATCTAGAGGAATACCTTGAATATCTGGAAGGACATATACAGGACAAACAAGTTGTGATCATAATAGACATGAATGCTCAAGTAGGTCAGGAAAGAAAAGGAGATGAAGAGATTAAAGGACCATTTGGATATGGGAAGAGAAACAAGCCTGGAGATATTTTGGTAGACTTTTGTAAAAGAAATGAGCTGATCATTGGTAACACATGGTTTTGAAAGAAAAACAGTGAGAAGATAATGTATCCACAAAGATGCACATGAGATGCTGTCAGTTGGTACAATTAATTTATTTACATGTATTTACAAAACACACACATAACCTCAATCACTGTTGTCAAAAACAAAACATTCACATCACACACCGCCATTTAAAGATAAATGCCAGTCACTGCACATCGAGATGACAACACTGAAACACAAATAAAACAGTTGACTGCTTTAAAAGCATGTCGTACACGTGATCACAAGCATAACCTTGCTATTTTTTTATTTATTTATTTATTTATTTATTTCATTTCAATATAGGCACCTGAGCCAAGGCTCTTCTTGGTGCAATACAAATAAATGACAATGGCAGCTATATTCACAATCTGATTACAAAATAAAATACAGTAAGTATATAATTTAACATGGTGTAAGAGATAAGATAGGACAAAGCTTCCTAACCATAATTACCATACTACTTCAGGTATTTAGTTACATTACTCTTGAAGATAGATAAAGTTGGTAACATTTTTATATTTTTTGGAAGCGAGTTATACATAGTTATAGAAAAATGCCAAAGAGAGTTTTGACCATAACTAGTGGAATGAATCTGATTGTAGTGAATATTATAAATAATTCTTGTTTCATAATTATGAATCTGTGAATTGGTAATTACTGATGTGTTTGAGCGGACTAATTTGTTTTGAATTTTATAGATCATAATTATAGAAGCCTTTATGCGGAGGTTTGGAAGTGATAATATATTACAATATTTATATAGATCTTTAGTCGGTGTCAGAATGGGCAGTTTGAAAATTATTTTTAGTGCTCTCTTCCTAAGGACCTCTACCTTTCCAAATAATTCTTTATTACAGCATGCCCAGACATGTATCATATAAGAGATGTGGCTTTCAATAAGAGCATAGTAAATACCCTTCAACAACCCACGAGAAAACTTATATCGCAATCTACTGAGGATACCAATCATAGGGATAATTTTATTACAAATAGTCTCCACGTGATTACTCCACGACAGATTTTCATCTATAATCAGTCCTAAGAATTTAGTACTGTGCACTTTCATTACTCTTTGATTGAAGAAAAGCAGATTTTTATCCAAATTTAATACATATAAAGGTTTGTGAAAATTTATGTAGTTTGTTTTTGTTAGATTGATAGTTAATCGGTAGGAATTAAGCCATGTTTCAAGTAATCGAATATCCTGCTGCATATTTTGTTCAAGTTCATGATTGCTAGAGCCTGTATAAAAAATATTAGTGTCATCAGCAAAAATGGGTAGTCTTCCATTTAATTTAAGGTGACCAATATCATTAATGAAGATAAGAAACAATAAAGGCCCAAGCACAGAACCCTGAGGCACACCAATTGAGATCACCTTCACATTACTCTGATTATTATTACATGTAACAAACTGCTCCCTATTAGAGAGGTAATCAACAAACCAATCCAATGCAATGCCTCTAATGCCTGCTACGTCTAATTTATGTAATAAAATTTTATGATCAACTGTGTCAAAAGCCCTTTTAAGATCTATAAATAAACCAGCTGCTAACATACCTGAGTCTAAAGCTTGTTGTAGTTTAATAATAATATCCTCAATAGCATTACTGGTACTCGAGTGAGGTAGGAAACCATACTGAAATTGATAAAAATATTTATTATTTAACAAAAATCTAATAATCTTTTTTTAACCACTTGTTCTAAAATCTTAGATAAAGGAGGTAGTACGGAGATTGGTCTGTAATTACTTACATCAAATTTATCCATGCCTTTATAGATTGGTACAACTCTGGCAATTTTAAGTTTGGCTGGTACTTTACCCTCTGATAGAGATTTGTTAACTAATTTTGTGATGTGAGGTATAATAAATTTGGAGAGTCTCTTTACAAGAATATTACTAATACCAAAACAGTCAACACTACAACTGTTTTTAAGATTATTAATTATTTGCTACACCATAACTCTCTTAACAATAGCTTCAGTAACTCTCAATAACTAACTTCATTGTCCAGATCACCTCTTTATATATATCCTGGCCAGGTTTCCACAAAGATACATTACAAAAAACTACCTTCTTGAATATTCCAGAGTGTTCAATACATAGATTACAATGTATAGAATATTCTCTATTGTTCTCATGCATATTACCATTCTGGAAGTTACAGTGTGTTTCACAATTATGGATTACAAATTATACAGGTAAGAATAAATTATAATATTAATTTACAGGTATTTACATTAACTGAACTGATATACATGTCTATGTACAGCACATGTTCATGACATAACCTCACACACAATATGATCATTCAACTACGTAAATAATAACAATAGTAATACTAAATGGATGTACACTTCATAGCTATACATACAAATAATAATAATAATAATAATAATAATAATAATAATAATAATAATAATAATAATAATAATAATAATAATAATAATAATAATAATAATAATAATAATCATCATCATCATCATCATCATTCAAGCTCGACACCTACATTAGTTACCCATGGGAGAGAGAATATCGTTTTCATTTTATACCTATTATCGCACTTGTGTCAATATCCCTCCCATAACTTGAAACAATTTCCTCACTTTGTCACACTCTCTTGGTCCACACCATTTAACCACACAAAGACTAACTCAGTTACACAGCCCTCCTGTTGGCACTGTCGATGTCCACAGTTCGTAGCCTGGCGGTTCCATCGGGGACCACCACCTTCCCATGGTGGGACCGCTGGGTCCGGTCGACAGTGTCTTCATTCCTGGTGATGCTGATCCACAGGTCTTTGCGTGGCATTCAAAGCTCCGGTGGCTTTCCCCTCATTCGTACCTTGATGTTCTGTCAGGTGGCAGCCTCCAATTAGCTCAGAAACAGGCAGTCTCTCGCACGAACCCGGATGCTAGTAAAACTGTTGTCAGACTTTCCAAGAAATCCTTGGACGAGAACCAAATGGCAGTTCTAGCTAGGAGTCTTAATTTCGCTGTCGCTCCCTCTAAAATTCCCATTGAGGAGTTAATTACTTCCGTTGAGGTAGCCATCCACAAACTACCTACAGATGAGGCTAAGGAGTTAAGACAGAAATGTGTGAGACTCATAAGGTCCGCTGTTGTACCCGTGCCCAGTTTAACAAGAGGCAAAAGGAGAGCTCTGAAGGAACTTAGAGATGATTCTGAACTGACCATTCTCTCAGCTGATAAGGGTAATGCGACAGTGGTTATGGACACTGACGAGTATAAGACTAAGATACCGGCTATATTGTCAGAGCCTGTTTACAGACTGAGCTCTCATGACCCCGACCCCACCACTCGTATGTCCAATGCCACCGTGAATCTCTTAAGGCAATCTTCAACTCCAAAAGATGAGGCTAAAAATCTGTTCCCAGGGGATGCAGTGCCACCTAGATTATATGGACTGCCTAAGATCCATAAAAAAGATGTTCCCCTCAGACTTAATGTTAGTGCGATAGGTTCTCCTACGTATGCTCTGGCTAAATACTAAGCAAATTGCTTCAGCCACACATAGGACGTACTGAATCATATGTCAGGGACTCTTGATGTTTTGTCAACAACCTGTTGACCATAACCCTTCAACCTAATGGCACTTTTGGTGAGTTTCAATGTGGAGTCCTTGTTCATTAAAGTGCCGATTGACTCGGTCATGTCTCTCATTGAACACCTGTTCCCTGAGGACATTACTAAGCTATCTTACCACTGCATGATGTCCAGCTATTTCTTGTGGGGTGGGAATTTTTACGAAATGACGGACGGAGTGGTTAAGGGAAATCCACTTTCGCCCATAGTGGCTAATTTCTTTATGGAGCATTTTGAGGAGGAGGCTATTGCTTCAGCGCCTCTTAAACCTATGATATAGTGGAGATATGTTGATGATACATTTGTGGTCTGGGCAGAAGGTCCTGAAAAACTTCATCTATTTCTAAACCACCTAAATCAGCAACATCAATTAAATTCACTATGGAGATGGAGTCGGATGGATGCCTTCCTTTCTTGGATGTTCTAGTAAGAAAGAAACCAGACGGCTCCTTAGGACATACCGTCTATCGTAAGCCTACCCATACAAATCACTATCTTCATGCAGATTCTCACCACCATCCAGCAATAAACAAGGCATTCTCACGACACTCGCCAAGAGCCATTTGTGAGCCATCAGATATCCAGGTGGAGATGGACACACTCAAAGTCACGATCAAGGGTAATGGTTACAGTGATTTGCAGATTCATAGAGCCCTGCAACCCAGAGAAACGACCAAGCAAAGCTCACAGAAGGAAGAAGTGAAGGAAACTGCCTACTTGTCTTACATTCACAACACCACAGATTGAATTGCCAAGGTCCTTCGTAAACACAATATAAAAACCGTGTTTGGCACCGCCACTAAAATTGCTCACAGTCTGAGTAAAACCAAAGACAAATTGTCCCCACTTTCACATCCTGGGGTGTGCAAAATTCCCTGTACTTGCGGTAAGATATACATCGGCCAAACATGCTGGTCCATTGGTACCCGTATCAAGGAACATGAACGTAATATCCATCTCAACCAACCAGACAAATCGGCAATAGCTGAGCACGGTCTGTCGTCGGGTCATGATGTCTTGTTCCAGGATGCTCCAGCTCTTACCCACACCAGACACTACATGTCCAGGATTATACAGGAAGCTGTGGAAATACATAGAAATCCTAACAATTTTGACGGGGACACCGGCTATCAATTAAGTAATACCTTTTTTTTTTTTTTTTTTGCTAGTTGTTTCACGTCGCACCGACACAGATAGGTCTTACGGCGACGATGGGACAGGAAAGGGCTAGGAGTGGGAAGGAAACGGCCGTGGCCTTAATTAAGGTACAGCCCCAGCATCTGCCTGGTGTGAAAATGGGAAACCACAGAAAACCATTTTCAGGGCTGCCGACAGTGGGGTTCGAACCTACTATCTCCCGAATACTGGATACTGGCCGCACTTAAGCGACTGCAGCTATCGAGCTCGGTAAGTAATACCTGGTTGCCAGCCATTACGGGTTTACGAAGGTAGTTCCCTTCCCTGTCCCTTCGCTGTTGTTATTCTGTCTCGGTGTTTTCCAAATTCGTACATTCCTCTTCGCCAGATGTTTCATTCCAGGCTTGTGTCAATGTTATACACCTGTCAATGTCATATGTTACATACAAATGTTATGTGACCTCCTTTGACTGATCACGGCCGACTTGATGCGTCGCTCTAGCTAGCTCCTTACCAGCTTCGACAATCGGGTCAATGCAACGTAATTGGAGTAGTTACACAGCTCGACACGTGGCGCTGGCGGCCTATCTATTTGTGGTATAAATGCATACTTCTTTATGGAATAGATATTGACTTTGATTGCCATTTATCATAATTTAGAGTTATGGAGAATGTTACATAGGTTAATACTGTTAAAATAATGAATACAAAATGTTACCTTCGTTGATATTTGCCAAAATAATGTCGTGAAATGAAACTGTGGAGAGATGGAGTAGTCCAGCTGACGTTCTGATATTGACTCTGATTGCCAATTTATCTTTATTTAGGGAATAAAGAAGTATGTTACATTGACTAATACCATTAAAATGATTAATCCTAAAGGCTACTTTCATTGATATGCGCCAAAATAACATCGTGAAACGAAACAGTGGAGAGATGGCGTAGTCCAACTGACGTTCCTTAACTGTGAGGAATAGTAGTAATCGCTTTTATTATCATGGCATTTAGATACATAGAAGAACTTACCATAATACCTTTGCCTTCTGATGTTAATCTTGAGATTAAGAGTCATTGTTCAATTAGAGTTTTAAAATTCTTCAAGTGTTACTCTCAGGAAGGGGACTGGACAAAACATAAGTCTTACTTTTTTCTATATTCATTGTTACGGATAGCATAAATATTTTGACTCAAACATGTTTAAATTGTAATTTCAATATATGTAGTTTCGTATTACATTTCATTCATACTTTGCACTAGAATTTTAAATACCGCGCGAGTTGGCTGTGCGGTTAGGAGCGCGCAGCTGTGAGCTTGCATCCGGGAGATAGTAGGTTCGAACCCCACTGTCGGCAGCCCTGAAGATGGTTTTCTGTGGTTTCCCATTTTCACATCAGGCTGTACCTTAATTAAGGCCATGGCTGATTCCTTCCCACTCCTACCCCTTTCCTATCCCACCGTCGCCATAAGACCTATCTGTGTCAGTGCGACGTAAAACAAATAGAAAAAAGAAGCAGAAGAATGTTAACAACACTTCACACGCTGGCCTTACTGTCATAACAGTAATGGTTCTTACTTGTCAGTGTTTAAAATTTAAAGTTCAGATTTTCTTGGATAAAAATGTGTTGTGCTGCTGTCATATGACAAAACATACAACACCGTCTAAAGGACTATTCAATGAAAGAAAATTTAGGGGTAAAAAATACCCAACTAGCGTGATTAGCTGCCACCCCCGGAGGCCCGAGTTTGATTCCTGGTCATGCCACAAAATTTCAAAAATGGTACAATGGTCTGGAATGGGGTCCACTCAGACTTGGGAGGTAAACTGAGTAGAGGGGGAATCGATTCCCACCTCAGGCATCCTCGAAGTGGTTTTCCACATTTTCCCACTTCTCCAGGTAAATGCGGGGATGGTACATAACTTAAGGTCATGATCTCTTCCTTTCCTGTTCCTTGTCTATCCCTTCCAGTCCTCCTGTTCCCAACACAAGGCCCCTGTACAGCATGGCAATTGTGGTCGCCTGGACAAGGTACTGGTCATCTTTCCCGGTTGTATCTCCCGACCCGAAGTCTCACGGTCCAGGACAATACCCTTGGGGTGGTAGGGTGGTGGGATCCCTTGCTGAGTCTGAGGGAAAAGCCAACCCTGGAGGGGTAAACAGATTAAGAAAGAAAGAAAGAAAGAAAGAAAGAAAGAAAGAAAGAACGAAAGAAAGAAAGAAGGTAAATACCCAATAGAAATGGAAAACTAAGATGAAAGTGCTAACTGCTTTGAGCCACTTCGTAGTTTTGTCCTGGTCTGAATTTGTGAAATGATAGTGTCCCTTTGCTCTTTTTCCTATTCAAAATACAAAAAGGCACACAGCAATACATATTCGAATACAGTACTTCCAAATACAGTTAAAGAAAAGAAAATCACTACACCATTAAAAAAACGAATTAGCGTATAAATTAAAATTCTTGTTTAGGACAAAGTTACAGCGAGAAATCACTTTGAGCCACTCATTACATTTGTTCTATTTTGAAGAAAATTTCTGTTTGAAGTACAAAAAGGCGCAAAATAATGTCACCAATTCTAAGATTTGTAAGCACAATTTAAAAAATATCACCACACTACACAATAAAATATTAAATTCACTACCGCATAACTATCAGCTCTCATTATCAAACCAACAAGCACCTCATTGCGAACACATTGCCAACTTTACGGCAGCATAACAATATAAATAAAACTGGAAATGCCGCAATTTGCGGTATTCAGCTTCCTGTCAGTGAGTAGGAGACAAGCGTTCCAGTGGCATTATGGTGAAACTTTCCAATTACAGCTTTATGCTGGGCTTCACAAGCGATTGTCAAGGTTGCTATAAGGAGCACAGTGAGGGATCAAGTCGGCCGTGGACTGATTCTGATGGTTCAGTCAGCTTCCACTTCGAACACCAGCACTGTGCCACGTCCTGGGAGCCATCTGGTGACAAATGAATGTACCATTTCCCCTTTTATTATAACATTCTAAATTTCAAAAAGTCATTGTTTAAGAAGCCTTTCTCGTGGACAGTCAAGATTTTCTTCTGATAATGCAGAGCAGTTTTCTGCGAAACGTAAAGAAGTTTCGCCTTATTTCCTTGACATGCCACAAGCCCAAAAGCCTATAGAGCATCATGTCAGTAATAATGTTATTTGCTTTACGTACCACTAACTACTTTTACAGTTTTTGGAGATGCCGAGGTGCTGGAATTTAGTCCTGCAGGAGTTCTTTTGTGTGTCAGTAAAACTAACGACATGAGGCTGATGTATCTGAGCACCTTAAAATACGACCGGACTGAGCCAGGTTTGAAACTGCCAAGTTGGGGTCAGAAGGCGAGCGCCTCAAACGTCTGAGCCACTCAGCCCGGCTAGAATTTTAGTAAGAGCCAAATTTCTAGAGATATATTTCCCTTTCTCCCTACACAAATTTCCCGTACTACACAAATATTTTGCTATAATAAAATAAGTACCCTTTCCATTCCCAATATTCCACAAAGGTGTCTCCTTTTCCTTCACTCTTACTGAAGTTCTACCACAAATCTTCCCTGCACAACTTACATTTGTGTTTTTAATTTTGGTCCATTCTTCTTCTGCATTTTGTTTTTCTGATATAGGGATTTAGTTCCTCCTTAAATTTCTTCTGAGTTCTTTCATCTTTTAACTTTCATACTTTTATTTTCTTCTGTCTTATTTCTTTAATTCTCACAATTTTACTTATTTTGAGCCCGCCTCTGCTGTGCAACAGATAGTGTTATTAGCTGCGTCCTTGGGGGCCCGAGTTCGATTCCCAGTACTGCCAGAAATTTAAGAATGGCAGGAGGGCTAGTTTGTGGTTCAAATTGAACATGCAATTCACCTCCATTTGGGGTGTGCCTGAAAAGAGCTGCACCACCTCAGGATGAGGACACAAGTTTACTTCACCTATTTTAAATTATGCTACCACTACTCTGTGGTCTCCATCAAACACATCACCTGATAGTGCTGTTACATCCAATAACAGTTTACAATTTATTTTCTCAACCAAAGAATAATCAATATCTGGTTGTTTCTTTGGTTTTTTTTTTCCTTCTTTCACCCTGCCACCATATTTAGTGATCTTTCTACCATTCTTCTTTATAAACCAAGAGTTACTCACAATCATTCCATTTCTCCCACAAAAATCAATCAACTTATCTCCCTCGCTGTTTCTTTATCCATATCCAAATGGACCAATCATTCCTTCTTTACCAATTCTGTCATTTCCAACCTGCGCATTGTGGTCTCCCATGACTATCACTTCAGCATCAGTGATTACTTCCTCGAGTGTCTCCAAGAATTCCTCTATATTTTCCTCACTGTTTCCAGTTTGTGGTGCATAAACTTGGAAGAAATCTTTCACTCCTTCGTCTGTCCTCAGTTGCACTCTGATTATTCTATCACTAACGTAGTCTACCCTATCCACATTTTCATCGAGGATTTTGTTAACAATCACTCCTACTTCATTCTTTGCCTCACCTCCTCCACTCCAGCATAGGGTGTACCCTTTACTCATCCTATTCACTCTGTTTCCCCTCCACTTGACCTCACTCAGTCCCATCATCGCAACAATCTCCTTATCCATAAAATCAATCAACTCTTCTGATTTTCCTGTCAGGGCCATAACATTTTTTATTCCCACCTTTGTAATACTAGTTGCTCACTTTTCACAGCTCCTCCAGCACAAGAAATGCAAGTCACTTTTTTCAGGGTATGCCCTAACTTTTCTGAGGCTAATAATTACCACCACTCATTTTAGGCTTATTGTTAAGATAGGATCACCGCTCCCAAAGGCATTATAGAGCTTCTGCCAGCAATTATTCAGGCTGCACCTTATATGAGGAACAGACCTCCTTGCAGCAACCCTTAATATGGGAAAGGAACACTGCTGATGAATAGTGTACAGTTTTCCTATATCGTTCATAAATATCAGAATGAGTATGAGTTCTAATACTGATCCCTGAGAGACACCAAATATAACTCTTGATTTTAGTCCAATTGTATCATTTAGACATACATATTGTTTTCTTGCTCACTTTCTGATGTGTTCTGATTGTAATATGTCTGTGATGACAATCTTGCCCCTATTTGTATATGTCAGTGATGTGTTTTAGATTGGTGGTCCAATTTTAAATGAGGAGCAGTGCAAGCTCTTGAAGTCCTGTTTAAAAGCAGTGTCAGAGTCTTTAGAAGCTGAAGAGACTAAGCTGAACGAGCTCGACAGTGGTGCTGGAGATGGTGACTGTGGCTCTACCCTCCGACGCTTGACTGAAGGTAACTTGTTCTCTCTGGACCTTAATTTTGTTAAAGCTTCTCACCAACCTCTCCCACCAGTTCCATGAGGATTACAATCCACTGCTGGCTTCCCTTCAAATCAAATTGGTTACTCAGCATGACTGTGTCTAATAATAATAATAATAAAAATACTTTATTAACGGAAATACCATTTTACATAGCAGTAGAGAAGTATAGACAAAACACAGTAAAAAGAAAGTTCAATGGAGTATAAGTAGAAAAAATATGTACAGATATATACACAGGTTATCTTACAAGTAAGCACAGGAAAGTAATAGTCAATTCTGGAGATTATGTAAATGAGTTCTAAATTTTGACAATGAGCAGTTAAATATATCAATATCCACTTTGTTTAGAGATCTTGACATTCGTTCAATTGGCCCATTGAATGCATGCCAATTTGTAGACAATGTATTCTTGAACCTTGTGCGTCTGTCTGGTACATGTACGTTAATTTTTGCAAGGAGTTGTGGACAATTCACCAAGGAATGAAGCGGTTTAAAAATGAAGAGTGTATCCAATAATTTACGGCGTTGTGACAGGCTATGCAGATTTAAGGACTGTTGTAGGGATGTATAATCAACATTATCATATGAGAATCCTGCTCTAAAAGAATATAGACGAAGAAATTTATGTTGTACCGAATCTAATCTATGGATAGAGGTCTGATGAGAAGGGTTCCTAATAGGTGTACAGTATTCTAGTATAGGGCTTACCATAGATACATACAGCAATCGATAGGTAGCTAAGTTTGAAAATTCCCTAGAATATCTAGTAATGCAACCCAATCTTTGAAATGCTTTCTTACAAATATTTTCAATATGTTCATTAAATGATAGGTTATAACTGAATAAAACACCAAGGTCATTAACTTGTGAAACAGGAGTTAGAATGTTGTTATTACTAAATTTGTACGGAAATGGAATTTTCTTCTTGTTTTTAAAAAACGATATTATTTTACATTTCTCATGATTAAGTTTCAACCCATTTTGAATACAGTACTTTTCCAGATGATGTAAATCTTCTTGAAGTTTTAAACAATCAAGTGGACAATTAATTTGCATAAATTTTTTTGCATCATCAGCAAACAAAAGCAATTTAGAATTCTTAAGTACATTTTTAATGTCATTTATGTAGAGAGTAAAAAGTAAGGGTGCAAGGTGAGACCCTTGAGGAACTCCACTGGTAACAATAATAGGCACAGAAAAATGATTTCTTATTTTAACAATCTGCAGGCGATTTTTAAGATATGATTCAAACCATGAGAGGAGAGGCCCATTAATTCCGTAGCCCGTTAGTTTTTGCAGCAAGATATCGTGATCGACAGTGTCAAAAGCTTTTGAGAAGTCTGTATAAATGCAGTTCACTTGGGAGTGGTTCTCTATTGCATCCAAGAGAAACTAATAGAATAAAAGAAGATTGCTACAGGTTGACCGTCCTGAAAAGAATCCATGCTGCTCATCAATGATGATGTTTCTAAAGAGAGGTGTGATTTTGTCAAGAATTATTGAGTCAAATATTTTGGAAATATGAGAAGAAATTATAACTGGTTTATATTGTTTTATGTCAGTTTTATCACCATTTTTGAAAACTGGACTAACAAATCCTTTCTTCCATTCCACTGGAAAAACACCTTGGTTTAATGATAAGTTGAACAGATAAAAGAGTGCTTCACATAAAATAAATGAGCAGTACTTGAGCAGGTAAGTTGAAACACCATCAGGTCCTACAGTTTTCTTTAATTCCAGAGATATCAGTTTGTTGTAAATTTCTGCCTTACTAATGTTTATAACTGATAGATTGACAGAGAAAGGATAATCATATGACATACTACTACTATTCTGATAAGAAGAATAAACAGATGAAAATTGGTTAGCAAAAAGATTGACAATATTTTCTCCAGTATCTGCTGTAACTTCATTAAGATGCATTGTTGAAGGAATATTATTACATGACCTTTTAGAACTTGGATATTGCCAGAATTTCTGTGGATTGGAAGTAATACTTCGTTCATTGATTTGTAATTTTCCCTATACCTTTGTTAATTGACATTCATTATGCATCATAAATAATGGTTTACAAAAGTCTGCAATAAATGTAATGGGACCTTTCCCATTATCTCCCATAGCTTATGGGACCATGTGACAATACAAATTTACCCCTACCGGGTCTTAACACATGGGACCACGCGCTACAGAAAATAACAGTCAAGGGACCTTTTCTGCCTAGTGACAAATGCCGCCTCATTTGGATTTTAATAACTAATCCGAACACATGAGATAACAAATGCCCATTACAGCATAGCGAGGTCTACCGCTACCCTTCCGTTCCAAGACATGAGCACAAGCTCCTCAAGGGCATGGTGCGTCTGCGGATACGAACTGAACCTCCTTATATCTAACTTATAGGCATAAAATGAACGGAAGAGGTCAGGATGCTAATATCGGCGAAGATAGGCACAAATAATTTTTCCTAAAGATTTAATTAGCTCTGTTTGAAACATACTTTCTACAACCTTGATGATTAAATTTTAAATTACATTTGACACTCAATAAAGCAACGGAAAATCAGGTCCATGCTGTCACTCAAGTAAACTTTTTGATCCACCTCTTCACCAGTGTCTCTATGTGGATTATTGAAATTACGGTGTCAAATTTTATTTACTGACTAAACATTCCATACATATATTAATTGTGAACATGAGTGTCCCTTCACTCGATTCAAATAATTTTTGGAAGGTTGAATTACCCTTCTAAGTTTTAACTTTGTATAATTGCTTTTATTATTGATCAACGCTACAATTCATTCCAGCTGTTGAATACAACACAATAAATAATTTTACCCTTCTAGACTTTGTCATAATAAAACATTTGACTATTTACAGTAATAAGTTATGACCTTGCGAATGCGCGATATTCCCGTGGGAAGACTCCCAATTTACATCTTCAAAACACTGAATTACTCTGAGATTAGTCTTAGAGTGGCCGCCTAAATTAAAATATACTCCTAATGAATTATATGTAAAATACAGATTACAAGAAAGTGATAAACAAATTCCACATAATCACAACATGATCCCAGGAATAAGAAAAGTAACAGAACTCTGGTGGAAACAAATCACCACATTTGATGAACCTACTGTACATGTCATAAGTCTCAACCACTTCACTTGAAATAAACTACAAATGGATTCTCACAAAATCTAACTTCAATAAAACAATGATTATCAAAATATCATATTCAAACACTTCTAAAACCTGGAAGAGAAAACATATAACACACACATTGGTTGCATTGTTATTTACACGTTGCTGTGTGACTCACGGACCTCATCTTGCCTGCAACGTTCGAAGTGGTGGCCTCGGTTTTGACATCATTTGGGACCCTGTAAAACAAATCCCTAGCTATTGTGTTCTTAAGGGTAACAATTAAATATTCCAACGTTAGTTTTATCATAACTTGTTACAAATGTGGAAACCAATTTAAAAATATATCGACTACTAAAGATAAATGCTGTGTCTGAAAAATCTGCCTTTCTCCACCAGCCAGTACAGAGACCTCAGGCCGCCTGTCTTCCCCTTTACGCTCCACACCCTTGGGTAGACCGTCATAAAAATTATTTGGACAGGGCTCACGCCACGGGACAAAAACCTCTTTGAAACAAACATCTCCACAAATAAATACGTACTCAATGCATCAATGGCTCATTATTTCAACGCAATAAATTGACACACTTATTATATGCTAAAATCAGCTTAGGCGTTCATTATATCCTATAAATATTTCTCAATATCGTGCCGCTATCATTTCAATATATCTCAATTTTACAGAAGGCCAGAGTTCAGACACAGTTTCCTACTTAGCATAGTTAACATGGTTTCCCCATCTCACAGGCTAGCCTTAACCATATTCTCAAACAGAGATATAAGACTGTATATTTATAATGAAGTGAATCTATTTTCAGTAAAGTCAGCATTTACTATCAAACCAATTAAGTAAAGTGAATTAAAATAAGAGAAAAAAAATCACATGGGCCTAACTAATGTGGGAGGGTGGATTTTGAAACCGAGCACGAGGTATTCTTCACACACAGATCATACACCCACTTATAATCTAACATGCAATAAGCTCAATAACTTTACATTACAGATTGAGTGCCCTAACTATCCATACATTTAAAAAACACTGTCGGAGCACCGGTAAAGACCCTACCGTCATATTATCCTAACTCATATTGAATAATTAATTCACAGGAAAACTACTACCTTAACTCATCAAATTAAATAGATTTTCTCCACCTTTCCTATCAGCACTCTTGATCACAAATCTCCCCAGTACATGTCATGCAATTAAATAAAATGGGCTAAAACACATGCAATTATTCTAACTTGTTCCCTTTCCAACTAACCTCCAGTAAGTAAGCTAAAAAAAAATCTTACTGACCACTCTAAGCAAACAAATCTGATAATTTAACATTAATAAAATGATACTAACCTATCCTTAAATTCACTATCTATTTACAAAGGGAATATTAGCATTACAAAGTCATAACTGGTACTCAACTGTCCTCCATTGTCCGAGCCCGCAAGTGACCCACCTGGTGAGTTTAGTCAATGGCTCCGCCTTGAAGGATCACAGGTTCAAAACGTCCCCCAATGAATCTTGATGTATTCATGGTCTTGAGTTTGTGAACACTAGAAAGATATTATTCACACCACGTTTCACTAAGACTCTTTATCCACACGTCACAGTTAGAGCTTTCCTTATATAGTTATGATTGTGATCTTCCGCGGAATGGAAACTGCGGATTTGTTAATCTGATTCCGGTACAAGAAGGTTACATCAATCAGATCAAGCTAATACAACACCACTGTTTTGACACTGCAGTATTTAAAACAAAGAAAATCTGAAAATAACTTGACATTGGGTTGTTATATTTTAAAACCCTGTCCCATATGTCTGTTTATATAATTATACAGTTTGCTCACGCGCACACCGTGGACTCTCTCTTTACTACGAGATATTAATCAAAGAACAGTTTTCTTCTTCCGACATTTGGCACTTCTGCCGTCACAATTTCGCGATGAAAACGTACGGCATAGTCACGTAATTACGCAGTGCATCGCGACTAATCCATCATTCATACAGCAGTGTCTCTAAAAATTCAGTTTTCCAGTGACGATACCCACAAGAAATTACACTATCTTTGCATTCCCATTTAGATCCATATTTTCTGCACAAAGACATAGG
The DNA here is from genome assembly GCF_040414725.1 of Anabrus simplex. Taxonomy (NCBI): domain Eukaryota; kingdom Metazoa; phylum Arthropoda; class Insecta; order Orthoptera; family Tettigoniidae; genus Anabrus; species Anabrus simplex. The sequence goes on along the minus strand of NC_090267.1, from coordinate 82,125,953 downwards.
AGAGTCCGATCACAAACGACTGTATGGCTACCTCATAGAGTGCCTGCTGACTAACTAGCTACCCTCAGAAATGCAAGCATATATGGTCTCACATGGAGTGGGGTTGGACAGAGGAACTCTCCCCCACTATAAATTTGAGATCTCCAAATCCACTAAGTTTCTGGAAATCAGCGATGCGGCAAATTGTGTGGCTCACCTTTCACTAATACTAGATGTAATGCGGAACGCAAAACGATCAGTGGTTTAATAGTAATTCGGTGTCTAAATCAAGAGCCCAACGGGGAACCCCTGTTGGTTGTCTGCTTCACAGCTAGTGTCATGACGCCAGAGCATCTTACGTCATTTCTTTGAGACGTAGTTTCATAAATAATATATTTTTATTTTTATTTATAATTTTGTCAATGATCCATTATTCTTTCTGTGACTTCGACATATGCTTCATGATTAATTTAAGCGTTATTATCCCAAAAGTACTTCTAAAATCATCTCCTCACGTTGGCTCTACTGTGAGCCGGCATTTGTTTTAGGGGCGGAGTCAGCAGAAACTGTATTTTTTTTTTTCTTCAAGCGCGCTCAGTTTGGGGATTTTATAAGCCAGGATGGCGCCAGGCTGGCGAAGATGTTATGCAATATAATGCAACTGAGCTCCTGTTCTGACAAAGAAACTCCAAGTATACATACTTCCGACATATATTTCCGAATAATTATTCAATGTGACGATATGGTCACATCATCTACTTAGTTTTATAAGTTTCACAGGCATACAAAAGGACTGATTTAACATTCTTCTTTTCCTACACCCTGGTGGTGTTACATTTCCAGTCTATGGCCCTGTTTTATGGCCAGATGCCTTTCCTGATGTCAATGTTTTTGTCGTAGTTAAAAATAAATATGGTTAGAAAGGAAGGTCATAAATGTTGGACTATTAGGCAATACCATATGGCTGAGAGAATTTTTAAAAAGTAACTATGATCGGTGGAAAATGATAAATAAAAATATAAACTCACCTTTAAAGGTGGTAAGGAATGGTAAAGATCCACTATATTATAACAGAGAAAAGAGTAAAGATAACAGAGTAAAGAGACTAAGAATGAGGTGTGGGCTGGAAAGAAATAGAGTTAGAAATGGCTGTGTAAATAAGGAGAAATTGAAGGAGTGTACTGGGAAACTGAATCCAGCAAAAAAGTCGGCTAAGGATAACATGATGACAAGCATAATTGGCAGTCATACAAATTTTAGTGAAAAATGGAAGAGTATGTATAGGTACTTTAAGGCAGAAACAGGTTCCAAGAATGACATTCCAGGAATCTTTAATGAACAAAGGGAATGTGTATGCGAAGAACTTCAGAAGGTAGAAATATTCAGTCAGCAGTATGTAAAGATTGTTGGTTACAAAGATAATGTTCAGATAGAGGAGGTGACTAATACTAATGATGTATTGACATTTACCAATGATAACAATGACATTTACCTATGATAACAATTACATTTACAACAAGATACAAAAGTTAAAAACTAGAAAAGCTGTATTTCTGGGAACATACTAAAGACAATGGGTTTGGATATCTATTATATAAAATAACATGTCCTGACTGACTGAAGGTTATGCCTTGTTGTCTTCTAGACTGGTTTTCACCCCTCTTTTCATTCCTCACCATAACAGGGGTGTCCAGCCAACCGTTTTTGCATATTGGAAAACTTTCCTAGTGCCCTTTGTATATCTCAAAACTTTAAAAGTTTACAGATCTAAAAATTCGTATTTAGAATCTCCTTTAAAAATAAAGAAATACATATTTGTTTGTTTTCAGAAAAATCCCACTAGGAGGGGTGAAAAAGGGGTTGAATGCCTTTAATGAGGATATGTATATCTTAGAAACTGAAGATATTACAGACCTAAAAATTGGTATTTGGAATCTCTTTTAAAAATAAAGAAACGTATAATTTTTTCTTTTTGGAAAATCTAATTAATGGGTTTAAACAGGAATGACAAATCGGGTGAATTTTTAGAAACACTATATCTACAGTATATCTCAGGAACGTAAAATGTTACAGGCGTAAAAATTTGTATTTGGAATCTCTTGTAGAAGTAAAGAAACAGGTGATTTGTTTTTGGAAACTCCACTTAAGGGGAACTAAAAAGGTGGAGAAATTTTAAAATGAGCATGTCTACAGTATATCTCAAAAACGTAACATGTTACAGAAGTAAAAAATTGTGTTTTGATCTCTATTTAAAAATAAAGAAACATGTATTTTTTGTTTTTGTAAAAACCACTTGGATTTTTGACTGAAAATGGGGTTGAATTCTTTTTATTAGGATACTGATATCTCAAAAACTGAAGATGTTACAGACGTGAAAATTGGTATTTAGAATCTCCTTTAAAAATAAAGAAATACGTATTTTTTGTTTTCGGAAATCTACTGGGGGGGAGGGGATGATTGAAAAATTACTTGAATTATTTGTATGAAGATACTATTATCTCAAAAACAAACAATGTTGCAGATGTGAAAATTGGTAATTGGAATATACTTTAAAAGTAAAGAAACACGTACTCCTTTGATTTCGGAAAATTAAATGAAGGGTGTGGGGGGTTGGGAGTGGAAGAGTGAAATATTAATTGAATCAATTGTATGAGAATACTTACCTCTAATAAAAACTAAAGTTGTTACAGACGAGAAAATTGGTATTCGGATCTCCTTTAAAAGCAAAGAAAAATGCATTTTTGCGGGAAAGTCATCTTGAGGGGTAGGGGTGAAAAGGAGTTGAATTCCTTTTATGAGGACACATATCTCAAAAACTGAATTTACTAATAAAGAAACAAGTATTTTTCCGGAAAATTCACTTACGGGGTGTGGGAAGAGTGTGAAAGGAAGTAAAAAAGTGAATTCCTTTTATGGGGATACTTATATCTCAAAACTGAAAGTAACAGATGTGAACATTGGTATTTGGAATCTCCTTTAAACATAAAGAAACAGGACTATTTCTTTTGGGGGGGGGGTGTTAAATCAACCCTACGGCGGTGGGGTGAAAAAAGAGTTGAGACCAATTGATTTTACTGTTCATGATGTATTTGATTCTGATCATAAACCGATCATTTTTAATCTTTCCTGGGTTCATTTTCAAGAGCCATCTTTTCCTTTGGAGAACTTAAAATTATATTACAGTAGATTCTCCTGGCATATAAATAAAAATTTAAACACATTTGAAATAAATGATAGGAATGACATTGACTGTGCAATTGTTCACATCTATAAAAATAAAGTTGTAGGTGGTCCGCTGTCTGTATTTTCGTTTGTTTTGCCAATTTTTCAGATATTTATCCATTTTAGGTCAACTCAATACTGAATCAGTGGTTTTTATTTTTTGTGTCTGTCTGTTTGTTCTACCATCACGGTGAAATAATAATAATATTCTGGACCGTCGTCAAAATGTGCGAACCGCGCTGGAAACAGGTCCTGGCCGGGTAATGACTATGAATGCAGTCTGGCTGCGGGTTCAAACCCACCAAGGCACTTAAGACGACACCACGCCGGTTCTCCTTAAGGATTTGATCCATATTAAAAATGCTTATAAGAAAAAATGGCAAAGATTTAGGAACCGGGCGGAATACCTGGAGCTAGCCCAGGAAGTACAAAATCGATTGCTGGAAAGAAAGACTAAAAAATGGGAGGAACTTTACCATAATCTCTCAAAAAACTAGTCAGATTGCGAATTTTGGTGGATTATATATAAAATTTTTAAGCATTCAGTTATAAATTTTAGTATAATACCGTAGCGAAGCAAAGGGTATCTTGCTAGTAGTACCATATCTGAAGTACTTATTTGACTCTTGTTTCCATGAAGGAGCTCTAGAAAATGAATGGAGAGTTGCTATAGTAGCCCCTGTGTATAAGGGAAAGGGGACACGAAGATGAAAATTACAGGCCAGTAAGTTTAACTTGCATTGCATGTAAGCTTTGGGAAAGCGTTCTTTCTGATTATATTAGACATGTGTGCAAAATTAATAACTGGTTCAATAGAAGCCAGTTCGGGTTTAGGAAAGATTATTCCTCTGAAGCTCAACTTGTAGAATTCCAGGAAGATATAGCAAATTTAATTGATTCAGGAGGTCAAATGGACTGTATCGTGATTAACCTATCTAAGGCATTTGAAACGGTAGATCATGGGAGACTACTGGCAAAAATGAGTGCAATTGGACTAGACAAAAGAGTGACTAAGTGTGTTGCTATATTTCTAGAAAATAGATCTCAGAAAATTAGAGTACGCAAAGCTTTATCTGACCCTGTAATAATTAAGAGGAGAATTCCACAAGGTAGTATTATTGGACCTTCATATTTTCTTATATGTGATGTGATGTGATGTGATGTGATGTGATGTGATGTGATGTGATGTGATGTGATGTGATGTGATGTGATGTGATGTGATGTGATGTGATGTGATGTGATGTGATGTGATGTGATGTGATGTGATGTGATGTGATGTGATGTGATGTGATGTGATGTGATGTGATGTGATGTGATGTGATGTGATGTGATGTGATGTGATGTGATGTGATGTGATGTGATGTGATGTGATGTGATGTGATGTGATGTGATGTGATGTGATGTGATGTGATGTGATGTGATGTGATGTGATGTGATGTGATGTGATGTGATGTGATGTGATGTGATGTGATGTGATGTGATGTGATGTGATGTGATGTGATGTGATGTGATGTGATGTGATGTGATGTGATGTGATGTGATGTGATGTATGAGAAAAGAACTGGAATCAGAGATAAGGTTCTTTTATTCTGTATAGAGTAATAAATAAGTTACAAGATTGTGAGCAACTGCAAAAGGAATTTGACAGTGTTGTGAGATGGACAGGAGGCAGTGGTATGATAATAAATGGGGTTAAAAGCCAGCTTGTGAGTTTCACTAATAGGAAAATTAGCTTCATGTAACAAGTCACAGAAAGGCAGACTTTTGTTGAATAGCACAAGTTGATCGTAGCTGACGTTGTTGACAATATGGCCTAAAAAAAAAAGGAAAATAGAAATGAATGAATTGAATAAGGGCAATGTGAAGTATAAAGTCTGTGATTCATCACATGAAGCTAATTTAAATGTGGCATTAACCCAATCGCATCATTTGACGACCCTAGCTCGTCATAGTTACTCATGGCATATGAATCAAATGACGAGCTCTGCTCGCGGCGACGCACAGCTGTACATCAATCCATATAGTTCAGTCACTAACCCACAGACATCACTTGTATGCATTCTGAGCTGAAGTTTACACATGTGGCTTCGGTTTTTTCCCTTTCACCAGGTTCTCACACACTTCCAGAACAAGAGATAAGAGAATCTTTATTCACATAATTTTGCTCTTGTCAGTTGCCATCATGGCGTCAAGCAGATATGCTGGTGTTGATGAAGAAGGAATACGGAAGCTAATAGATAGTATTCTGGAGAGTGATATTGAAGGCAGTGATATTTGTGATGACGAAATAGACCCTGAAGTCCTTAGTTCGAGTACTAGCGATGCGTATAATAGTTCTGATGACACGGAAAGTGAAGCAAATAACGACGGTGTGCCGAGTCTTTCGAAACGAGCTCGTACCTCGGCACAGACTGACTTGACTGACTGGAACTGGACAAAAAGTGACAATAAATCTGTTGTACATATAGTCACTCGCATAAGTATTCGTCCATCTGTCCTGTTCATATATTGAACATCAACAAAGCATTACAAGGCTTCGTGTACGTTCAGAAACAAATACGCAGTGCATATGCAATATATACGTACAATAATACCGGCAGAATATATATCTTGCACGTCAATACTAGTTAGTAAATGATAATGAGTGTGGTTGGGCTAGGAAATGGCAACGTAAAAGTATTCGTCCACCTTGTGCACTGGCTTGTAGAACGAACTCAGCATTGAGGAAATGAGACACATCACCAAGCTCAGTCCATCAGTGATATGGACAGTGTCGGTGAGTTAACATCTAGTGCATGCCTTGAGTATAATGGGTAAGATAAGGGAACGAACTGTTGTTGAACGTCAACGAATTATCCAACTCCACCAACTTGGTAATTCGCAACGAGTAATTGCTGAAAAAACCGGAATACCGCAAACTACAGTCGCAAGTATCATTCAGCGATATAAGACCAGTGCAACTGTACTCAACAGAGCAAGACCTGGGCAGCCAAGGAAGCTGACAGCACGCGAAGAGCGAAGCATTATACGCACCGTCCAGAAAAATCCCCATGTGTCTGCACCTGTGCTTCGAACAGAAGTACAAACCTCCACTGGGAAGAACATCAGTACCGACACCGTACGACATGTGTTACACAGGGCTGGTTTGCAGGGGCGTACAAGTCGGAAGAAGCCCTGGATAAGTGAGGTGAACCATAAGAAGAGGCTGGCGTTTGCCAAACAGTACATTATGAAGCCACCAGCATTTTGGAAACACGTGTTGTTTAAGGACGAGAGCAAATTCTGTTTATTTAATTGCTCTGGAAAGCGACGTGTATGGAGAAAGAAGAATGCTGAGCTCCAAAGTCAAAATCTGCAACCAACCGTAAAATATGGAGGAGGTTCCATAATGGTATGGGGGTGTATGTCGGCGGCTGGGGTAGGCAACTGCCATATAATACCTGAACGGATGGATAAGATGGTGTATTTGAATATATTAAAGCAACACTTACCACCCAGCGTAGCAAAATTAGGTCTTAGTAGTGGATACTTCTTCCAGCAAGATAATGACCCTAAGCACACTGCTCGGGTTGTTCGGGAATGGCTACTCTACAATACACCTCATGTGCTGCAGACACCACCCCAGTCCCCAGACTTAAACCCCATAGAGCATTTATGGGCGAAATTAAAGTGTGAATTGAGCAAGCAGCGTATTCCCAATAAAGAAGCTCTGAAGCAATCCTTCATGGAAGAATGGCACAAAATAGGCCCGGAAGTGACAGAAAAACTGGAGACATCCATGATGAAATGCCTTCAAGCCGTGATTGATTCCAAAGGACGTTCGATGCGCTTCTGATACTTAGGCAATGACTGAACATTCCTTGAGTTCTTATTGTGGATGAATACTTTTGCAACGTGATTTCTGCAAGCAGTGCGATTGTTTTTTATTTATTCCATATGCCAGCGCTTAGGGTGCTATAAATTATGTCCTCAGCTGTTCAGATGGCAAATAAAACATACTATTACTTGTTTACAATTAACTTCTTTATTGTATTGGTGCTGTGGGCTATTGTCCTAACATGACGAACGCGGACGAATACTTATGCGAGTGACTGTAAGTTTAGTGAATACAGTGGGGTTAGTGAAAATTTATTGAAAAAGTTTGATACGCAGCCACTATCTGAACTCTCAGTTTTTTGTGAATACATGAACCCTTTGTTTGACAAAATATCTGTCGAGACAAATTCATATGCAGCAAAACAGTTGAGCAATCCTGACAGAAAAAAGTTGAAAGACGATGACAAATGGTTTGAGACTACACCTGACGAAATTAGGGCATATTTTGCGTTAGTTATACTAATGTCACAAGTGCGAAAGTCAAGAATACAGTTATACTGGAGTAAAAATAGGTGTATAAACACTCCTATTTTTCGTGAAACCATGAGCAGGGGAAGATTTATTATAATTTCACGATTTTTACATTTTGTTGACGATGAACAAGTTGATAGTAGTGACAAACTAAGAAAGATTAGGCCTATAATACAACATTTCTGCTCCAAATTTTCAGAATTATATTTACCTTCACATTGCTCTAGATGAAAGTCTAATGAAATTCAGAGGCCGCCTTTCATATGTCCAGTGTAATAGGTCTAAACGTTCTAGGTTTGGAATCAAAATTTACAAAATTTGTGTATCAAGTTCTGGCTACTGTCTGTCTTTCAAAATTTATGTAGATGATGATGTAACAGATCCAAGTCTGCCAGCAAGTACAAACGTTGTTCTCAACATGTGTGAACCCTTGTTAGGCCGAGGGCATACATTGTTTCTAGATAACTGGTATTCTTCCCCAGATTTATTCAAAAGGCTACACGACAAGCACATGAATGTAATTGGAACTGTTAGACAGAACCGAAAAGACATGCCTCGCGATATCAGTAAGAAGAAACTAAAACGTGGAGAGTATGAGACGTGGGCTGCCAACAGTATGTTGTGTGTGAAGTGGAAAGATAACAAGGATGTTTGCTTTCTCAACACTAAACACAAATCAGCTGACATGACAGAGACAGGCAAACTCAGACAAAAGAGAGGACAAACCCCTAGGGAAGAAGTGATAAAGCCCAAGTGTGGCCTTGAATACCAGAAGGGGACCTTCAGGATCAGGTTACAGCTTTGTTCCCCGTCATGCGACGGACAGTGAAAGGGTATAGGAAAATATTCTTTTACCTCCTAGATATGTGTATTTTCAATTCCTTCATTGTGTATCACAAGATCGCTGCTAACAGAAAGATGAGCTACACGGACTTCCGAACTAGCATTGCGCAGCAGCTACTAGAGACTGTTCAGTTGCCGGAGTACTCGGTTCGAGGTCGACCTTCAGCGAGCACCACCCCAACGAGATTACAAGCTAAATCATGGGCCCACTTTCCCATGCATATTCCTCATACAGAGAAGAAATCAAAAGTCACAAGAAGGTGTGTTGTGTGCTACAGCCGGGGTAAAAGAAGTGAAAGTTGCTGGCAGTGCAAAAAGTGTGGCGTAGCTCTTCACTTAGAAGAATGTTTTGAGGAGTACCACACCAAGCAGACGTACTAAAATAGCGGCATTGGTAAGTTTATTACTTCTTCATTATGCATGCAAATTTTCAGAAAGGAATATTTACTGGTTGGTTTTGTATGATTTTCTAAATAATAGTGTGATGACGACGGCCGTAGAGCGGTATTTAAATGTGATTTCTTAGTGAACTCCTATGGTATTTAAATGTGAGGCGAATGGGTTAAACTTGCACAGTCTATGTATACAGTTAATAACATGTGCAATATTTCTACAATGTTTCGTTATCTACATGATTGATTAATTTTAAAAAGCCATTCATGTTGTATTGCATCTGTTACAATCCACAAATGTAGTGATATTTTAACCTGTGCAACATTTGGACTTCGTGATTCACATCATATTCATGTTCGTGTTATTTTTTAGGCTCAGGACTTGACAAGATGCCAACATGTTATGCCATAGATCCATTGACTTTTTATCTAAATCAAATCAAAATCTCTTTATTTGCAAATGAGGTGGCAAATGGTACACTAAAATACAAAATTGTCAAGCACTAAATATTAAATTAACAAGAGAAGAAAATTTTTTTATAATGCAATATTTATGCTAACAATTTTTTCTATTAAACACACAGCTCATCCTTAATAAATTTATATAGTTTACAAAATTCTACTTATAATATCTCCTGAACTACTTACAAATATAGTCAACTGATATACAGTATGTGGAATTACTTCAAATGATACTGTACAACTGGTATAAGATTAAAATTTACATTGCATTTCTTTACTTTTTTTTTCTTTACCCACTCTGGAACCTAAGTAGCATAACGACCTGCTGCGTCTTAACCAGAGCCCCTTTTGCCACCACTTTTCAGAGTTCCTGAAGGGCCTTCACAGCTACCGTAGCGGTCCCAGGGTCCTCGAAGTCCCCACTGTACTTCACCCCTACAGGAAGTCCCCTACTTTGGCTGTCCATCTCCTTAGACCAGGGGATGGAATTAATTTATTCACACACATTTTTTTATTTATATTAACCTGCACTGGTCGAATGCCCTCTAACATTTCATTTATTTTCTCTGTTGCTGTTTATTCTCTTCTTGAATATCTGTACAGATTTTGGAAAAGGATCAAACACTACCCCTGGTAAACTGTTCCACTCCTTCACACCCTTACCAATGAATGAAAATTTACCCCAATCGCTTCTGCTAAAATTCCTTCTAATTATATATTTGTGGTCAGTCCTGCTGATATAATTATTTTCCAACTGAAGCCTCTCACGGATATCTCCCCATGCTGTTTCTCCTGTATAGGCTCTATATAATCCTATAAGTCTAGTTTTCTCCCTTCTCTTACTTAAAACTTCCCACCCAAGTTCCTTTAACATTTCTGATACACTACTCTTTCTCCTGAAATCCCCTGTTACAAATCTTGCTGCTTTCCTCTGCACACTATCTATTTCTTTTATTAGGTATTCTTGGTGAGGATCCCAAACACTGTTTGCGTATTCCAATAATGGACGAACCATACTTAGGTAACTTTTCTCTTTTAATTCTTTGTTGCATCCTTTAAGTAGCCTCATTATGACATGTAACGATCTGTATGCTTTCCCAACAATGTCATCCACATGACCCTTCCAGTGCAAATTACATTCAAATCTTACACCTAAGTATTTGCACTTGCCATCTTTTGGGATAACTACCCCATCCAAAGTATATTCAAATTCAGTTTTAAAGCTCCTCTTTGTAAATGTTGTAACAGTTGATTTGCCTCCATTAACCTTCATATTATTCTCTTCAACCCATTGTTGGATACTCTCAAGGTCCATTTGTAATTCTGAACAATCCTCGGTGGTATTTATTTCCCTATAAACAATTATGTCATCTGCATACAATCTTATTTTTGATGTTATATTATTCCCTAAAATAGTTACGTATACTAAGAAAAGTAATGGACCGATTATACTACCCTGTGCAATTCCCTTCCAAACTTTCTCTTCCTGCAATACGTTATTTCCTACTTTGACTTTCTGAACCCTAGAATTTAGAAATGTTTTTACCCGACGTGTAACCCTCACGTCCAATCCTATTCCATCCAATTTCTTTAATAATATTCCATGTTCCACTCTATCAAAGGCTTTGGAAAGATCTATGGCTATGCAATCTAACTGACCTCCTGAATCCAATTGGTCTGATATGTCCTGCTGAAATCCCATCAGTTGTGCCTCACAAGAAAATTTCTTTCTAAATCCATACTGGCTCCTCATGAACCAATTTTAATCATCACATATCCCTCTGATGTACTTTGATATTAAACTCTCCAGTATTTTACAAACTATACTGGTCAGGCTGATTGGTCTCTAGTTCTCTGGTTTCCTTTTATCACCCTTTCCTTTATAAATTGGTATTATTATAGATTACTTCCATTCCTTTGGTATTACACTATTATTTATGACATAGTCAAAGATAAATTTTAAATAAGGCATTATGTACCACCCCATTGTCTTTAACACCTCCCCAGTAATTTGATCACTTCCTGCAGCTTTTCCTTGCTGAAGCAGTTGGATTTCTCTGAAAATATCTTCATTTGTGAATGAGAAGCTTCTTGTTTCCCTCTGTGTCTCTCCCTCTCTTATCTTCTGTTTCGGTTTCCAACTCCTGACAATCATCTACTGAATCTCTGAATTCCCTACTAAATAGGTTTGCTGTTTCAGTATCTGTTAAATAGTGTTAACCCCCTTCTCCAACCATTGTAGGAATTTGGATTCCTTTTCCTTTTCGACTCCTGATATATGAATACAGCTTTTTCCATTTCCCTTTGTGGTCATTATGCTCTTGAAGAATGCCATTCATATAATTCTCTTTTGCTTCCTTTTTCACTCTATTCAGTTCCCTCATTAGCTGTTTTCTACTTTCTCTACTCTCCCTACCTTCTTTGATTTTCCTGTTTACTATTCTACATTTTCTTTTTAAATTTCTTATTTCCCTTGTATAATAAACAGGGTCTGAGGTCATTTTACCCTTCTTAACAGGTACAAAGCTCTTCTCTCCTTCCCAAATGATTCCTTTGAATTTAGCCCAAAGTGTATCCACATTACTCCCTTCACTTATCCAGCAAATGAATTGTGAATTAAGGTAAGTCCCAAATTCATCAACTTTAGTTTTTCTGTACAATTTCTCATCTTGTGTAACCCTCTTATTAAGCATTTTTGGTACGAGTACTACATCCATTATTACAGCCTTATGGTCACCTATTCCTTCAATTACCTCAGTTTCATCAACAGTTTCCTATGGTTTAACCAAGAATACATCTAGCAAGTTATTGAGACGAGTCGGTTCTTGTACTACTTGTGTAAATCCTCCCTCCCAAATTAACTTATTTGCCAGTTTCTGTTCATGGGCTTCACTTGCAGCTCCATTCTATTCAACTTTGGGCAAGTTTAGATCTCCCCCAATTATTACCATATCATTATTATTGTTTTTATGAGTATAATCTACTATTTTCTCAAATATTTCCATGTCTTTTCCTCTCTTCCAGGCCTATATGTTCCTACTAGCAAGATACCTGTGCTTTGGTATGGTATTATACTGAAATTTATAATTGAATGCTTATTGTTTTAGGTATATAATCCACTGAAATTAGCGATCTGTCTCGCTTTCTGCGAGAATCCGCCAAAATTCGAGATCTGACTCATTTTCTAATAGAGTACGGCAAGTTTTCTCCCATTTTCAATCTTTCTTTCCAGCAATCAATTTCGTACTTCCCGGGCTAGGTCCAGGTATTCCACCCGGTCAGTTGGTTCCCTAAATCTTTGCTATCTTACCCTATAAGCATTTTTAATATGGATCAAATCCTTCTGGAGATCCGGTGTGGTGTCGTCTTGGGTGCCTTGGCGGTACTGAACCCGCAGCCGGACTGCATTCTTAGTCATTACCCGTCCAGGACCCGTTTCCAGCGTGGTCCGCATTTTTGACGACGGTCCAGAACATTATTATTATTATTATTATTATTATTATTATTATTATTATTATTATTATTATTATTATTATTATTATTATTATTATTATTAAGATATTCTGGACCCCACAGCAAGATGCAAGACCGCTACTTGGCAGTAAATCACATCTGCTGCCATTGTCGTTGTTGACAATGTGACCAGCACCATTGTCGCGCGTAGGCAAGTGTGCGGGATTTCTGGCGATACGAATGACATACTTCCGTGCATTATTGACCTTATTATAGACGAGAACAATTTGACGGTCAATCTCATTCCTATCGTTCATTTCAAATGTGTTTAAATTTTTATATATATGCCAGGGGAATCTACTGTAATCTAAGTACTTTCTCCGAAGGAAAAGATGGCTCTTGAAAACGAACCTAGGAAAGATTAAAAATGATCGGTTTATGATCAGAATAAGTACATCGAAAATCTACAGCCTGTTTCCAGTCATTCGACAGGGTCAGGAATGGAATGAATAAAGCCCCATCTAGCGGCGACAATAGGAATTGTGCTGGCTGCCGAAACATGTCGCACTCCTCTGGGGCAATGATCGATGAATGACAAATGAAGTGAAATATTGGACGGTGTTGCTGGAATGAATGATGACAGGGAAAACTGGAGTATCCGGAGAAAAACCTGTCTCGCCTCCGTTTTGTCCAGCACGAATGTCACATGGAGTGTCTGGGTTTTGAAACACGGAACCCAGCTGTGAGAGGCCGGCGCGCTACCGCCTGAGCAATGGAGGCTCCTTATAAGTACATTATGAACAGTAAAATCAATTGGTCTCACCTCCTTTTACACCCCACCGCCATTGAGTTTATTTACCGCCCCCCCACCCCCCAAAAAAAATTAAAGGAAGGCATGTTTCTTTATGTTTAAAGGAGATTTCAAACACCAATGTTCACATCTATTACCTTCAGGTTTAAGATATAAGTATCTCCATAAAAATAATCACTTTTTTCACTTCCTTTCACACTCCTCACCCCCCCCCCCCCCAAGTGAATTTTCCGGCAAAAAATACTTGTTTCTTTAATAGTAAAGGATCTTCTAAATACCAATTATCACGACTCTAACTTATTCAGTTTTTGATTTATGTGTCCTCATGAAAGAAATTCAACTCCTTTTCACTCCCGCCCCCAAGATGGTTTACCCCACAAAAACGCGTTTCTCTTTGTTTTAAAGGAGATCCAAATTCCAATTTTCATGTCTGTACAACTTTAGTTTTTATTAGATGTATGCATTCTCATACAATTAAGTCAATTCACTCTTCAATTCTTTCACACACCCCCCCCCCCCCCCCACTTTCATTGCTTTTTCCGTGAATACGTGTTTCTTTACTTTTAAAGCAGATTCCAAATATCAAATTTCACGTCTGTAACATTTTCATTTTTGAGATATCAGTAGCCTAATTAAAAGAATTCAATACCATTTTCAGTCACTTTTACCCCCCCCCCCCCTTCCACCCAAGTGGTATTTCCGGAAACTAAAAATACACGTTTCTTTATTTTTAATAGAGATAAAAATTACCATTTTTCACTTCTGTAATTTGTTAAATTTTTTGAGATATACTGTAGAAATTCTCATTTTAAAATTCACCCCTTTTTAGTTTCTCTTAAGTGGAGTTTCCAGAAACAAACCACCTATGTTTCTTTACATTTACAGGAGATTCCAAATGCCCACTTGTTACGTCTGTAACATTTTACGTTTCTCAGAAATTCTGTAGATATAGTCTTTCAAAAAATTCACCCCAATTTGTCACTCCTCTTTAACCGCCATTAATTGGATTTTCCAAAAACAAAAAATACGTATTTCTTTATATTTGAAGGAGATCCCATATATAAATTTTCAGTTCTGTAATATCTTCAGTTTCTGAGATATATGTATCCTCATTAAAGGCATTCAACCCATTATTCACCCTTTTTCAGCCCTCCTATTGGAATTTACAGAAAACAAAGAAATACGTGTTCCTTTATTTTTAAAGGAGATTGTAAATACCAACTTTTACATCTATAAACTTTAAAAGTTTTCAGATATAGATGCACTCATTTTTAAAATTAACCCCCCTTTTCACCCTCCCATTAATTGGATTTTCCAAAAACAAAATAATACGTGTTTCTTTATTTTTAAAAAGAGATCAAAAGTACCAATTTTCAGGTCTGGAATATCTTCAGTTTCGGAGATATAAATATCCTCATTAAAGGCATTCAACCCCTTTTTCACCCTTTTTCACCCCTCCTATTGGGATTTTCTGAAAACAAAAAACGTGTTTCTTTATTTTTAATGAAGATTCTAAATACCAATTTTTACATCTGTAAACTTTAAAAGTCTTGAGAATAGATGCACTCATTTTAAAAATTCACTCCCCTTTTCACCCTCCCATTAATTGGATTTTCCAAAAACAAAAAATACGTGTTTCTTTATTTTTAAAAGAGATCAAAAGTACCAATTTTTAGGTCTGTAATATCTTCATTTTCTGAGATATAAGTACCGGTATCCTGATTAAAGGCATTCAACCCCTTTTTCATCCTTTTTTACCCCTCCTATTGGGATTTTCTGAAAACAAAGAAATACATGTTTCCTTATTTTTAAAGAAGATTCTAAATACCAATTAATACATCTGTAAACTTTTAAAGTTTTGAGATATAGATACACTCATTTTAAAATTTCACCCCTCTTTTCATCCCCTTAGCGAAGGAATATCAAAAAATCCTGTCTTAGCGAGCACCTACATCTTAATATGAATACATCCCCTAAATTTCATTTCTTTATGTCCAGTAGTTTTGCGATGATGAATCAGTCAGTCAGTCAGTCAGTCAGTCAGTCAGTCAGGACAAGTTATTTTATATATATAGATTAATTCCCACCTTCTTCATATTATCATAAACGAATTTTATCCCTTTCATCGGTAAACCATTCATGTGAACAATAAGTTTCCTTCACCAGAGTAAACCCCCCCCCCCTCCCATTTTATCTCCTCGGTCTCTACGATAGACTGTATACCCTTCTGGAAATACTTCTCTATTACCCACCCCTTCTCTCAACCACGATTCCACTCCTATCACCACATCAGTCTCATAAGATTCCATCAATGTACTGAATTTTAATTGTTTATTTACTACACTCTGACAGTTTACCAAGAGCGATCTCAGACCCCCTTCCTCCCTAAAACTTGTCTGTTGCAATTGGGTAACATTTGACTCATGAGTTGAGAAATTCCCTGGAACCCAGATCCTTGTACATAGATCTTGTATAACTGTAAATTTAAAAGTGACTTCTTTCTATAGAATGATTTGATTTCGTCCTTAAGCGAGATTTCATTGGTTTTATTTTGAGTTTTGGTTAAATTAGATGTAGATAATCCTTTTCTCTGAATATGTCTCAAAAATCTAGGGACTAGATATCAGGAGCACTATAATGCCAATAGACACAACAAGTATTGCTTTACGTCGCACCGACACAGATAGGTCTTATGGCGACAATGGGACAGGAAAGGACTAGGAATAGGAAGGAAGCTGCTGTGGCCTTAATTAAGGTACAGTCCCAGCATTTGCCTGGTATGAAAATGGGAAACCATGGAAAACCATCTTCAGGGCTGCCGACAGTGGGATTCGAACCCACTGTCTCCCAGATGCGAACTCACAGCTGCGCGCCCCTATCCGCAAGGCCAACTTACCTGGTGACATAACAAGTACTCAGCCATGAGTTCTCATAAGAAAGATACTGGTCATCATTTTACAACTATCGAACAGGACCTTAAAATCATTAAAATTGTTGACAAAGGGAAATTAATGAACGAATTAGATTACATTTACATATTTACAACAAAAACTTAAATCTCAATGGTCCAGTTGAAGTAAAAAATCACTTATACAAAATTTTACCCAATTTATTTCAATCTTTAAATCTAAATCTAAACAAAATTCTTAAGAATCTTAAACTAACTTCCAAACTTCCCCTTAAAGGTAACTCCTTCCATGCCCACCCCTGCTAATCTTCCAACGCTCCGCCCATCTAGTCTCCTCCACCATACCCACCTCCCTCAATTCCACACAGATACAATACAAGAAATGCAAATGTCACTTGTTGCCACACCACAAAGGCAACCAGTTTCAACCACAAAAATCGAGAGGGTAAGTAAACGAATACTTAACATTCCCGTCAAACACAGCCGTCTTTACTCTAAACTTTAAATCTTTCTACTCTCTTTTCTTTACAGATTCTTCACGAAACTTCCTTCAATTATTTCTACATTTCAAGCTACAGCCAACAACAAGAAAGAATGTTCCCATTTGACTATCAGTATTACTTTAACTAGCAGAGGCTTTCACGGCAACACTCACTTGTGAATCCTTCATTACTTCTTCAACAAAAATAAGACTATGGACTCACTTCATAAATTACGAGTTTCATGGTTCCAACAACTCTATAATGCACACAGCATCATACTACATGTTAACACTACGAGCTTCCAACAAGAAAGTTGCCTTTAACTAGATTCCACTCTCATTTTGATACTGTAACCCAAGACCTCAACTTTAGCCATAGACTTCCTTATTATTTATGTAAATATGGACTAGTTGACTATTTTTATAAAATGTTTTAAATTATCAGTGTAAAATCACACCAATATTATTTGTTTTTTTTTTGCAAACATTTTAAAACAAGTTTTAACTGTGTAAATTGTCATTTAAGAACTCACAACAATTTCACATATTTTTATAATACTCACATTTCTCTATGTAACATTTTGACTAAAGCAATCAGGATCCTGACCTTTATCTTTTAACCATGATAATACAGCTGATGATGCCCATGTAATGGGCAAAACATGTCTCGTCAAATTAGTATAACAAGATGTAAATCTTTATTTTAAGAACCGAACTGTAATGAATAGGTTGATCCTAATAAACTTTTGTAACATTTTTGAACTAATACTGCAGATTCTCGGCAATGGGTGCTCGTATGGTGGATACCAATCATACATTCACAGATATAAAGCAAGACCTTTGCATTCTCCAACTAAGTAAAAAAGGAAATCTATTGAATATTTTTGAAAATATATTTATAAATATTGATCAAAAATGTCACCCGGCACATAATCTGAATTAAATCCCAGTGGAAATTAATATACTTAAGAGATAATGATTAAATTCTTTACTATGAGGCACCAAAGTAAAGCATTACAACCCCACATCTCACCTCCCACTTCAAACTCCCACAACCTCCCTTTCAACTCTATTCTCAACGACCTTCTAGTATTGCACTCGGTTAGCTTCAACACTCGATGTGTATTGGACGACATGGGATGAGCAAGGAGGTGAGTGACCAAATGGGCACACACTTTATACTTCACATTGCTCTTATTAATTTCATTCATTTCTATTTTTCCTTTTTTAGGCCCATATTGTCAACAACATCAGCTACAATCAACTTGTGCTATTCAACAAAAGTCTGCCTTTCTGTGACTCATTACATGAAGCTAAGTTAAATGTAGCATTAATCTTTCACAGTCTATGAATGCAGTCAATAGCATGTGCAATAATTTTACAATGTTGGGTTATCTACATGATTAATTTTATAAAGCCACTCAGGTTGTAATTTTTTGATGATTACTGATAAATAAATCATCAATAAAATATGTAAATAAAATAACATTACTCAAAAACTTCATAGAATACTTTAAATTAATTACTTTAATAAAATAGTTAACCGAAATGTCCGTAGTATGGGCGCCAGAGTTCACCAGAATGGATCCCTCGAATTTTGATAGAGCATGATAAACTTTATATCCCAGGGCGTGTACATAATGCTGCGTACTGGTACATCTGCTGCAGGCCTTACCTGACCTCCTGAAAACGACTAAATAGGTAGGAACTGCACCTAGGTTCATCAATAACTCTACTGATTCTAAAATAGCTAACTATATTCTTAACAAAATCCGTGCATGAGCACCTCATCAACATACAACATTATACATATAATACACACATAAAATATTGCTGGAAGACTCCATATTTACAACAACAACAATAATGAAAACTGTGGGAAAGTGAAAGTGAGAACTAAGCTACCATTTGTAGATAGTCCGATGAACAATGTACATGTATGAAGATAAATACCCTTCACTGTCTCTATATCAATTCGACTTACCGATTCTCATAATCGGCAGTTATCACATCGCACAGATACTGTACCTTGTACTACTGTGTTCACATATTTTAACACTTGTTGTAAAGATATATACACACGTCTGTCGATCCTCAACATAAATTATGGAAAGTCTGAGATAGCTTTCACCAACATATAATGCTAGGCCGCCACAAGTGATACAATACTTAATGCGCAAGCACTCTCCACAATCATCCACTTTCCACGAACATAACAAGACTACGCTCCACGAACGTTTGAAGTCCAGTCCATTGCAGCCGTGTCACTCCAGTACCGTGTATCAGCACCACTTCCTTCCCGTACAGTGCGTCAGTTGTAGTTCTCTTCCGTCTCGTTCCTTTACAATCCTCTGGTTGCCGCCGTATGATCAACCTTTATAGACATCAACATCCCCCTCCTCTCAGATGATACGTCTGGATTGGTGCTTGCCAGCCAATCATGAGTGAACCTCTTGTCAAGACCTTGCCCTGAACTTCTCCTTGCTCCCAAGAGATAAACAAACGCTCGGGTTTATTACATGAGTCAATGATCTTCCCTAGTACAATAATATCAACAAACACTGGGATGTCCGCATGAGTCATCCGAATTACCAGGTTCCGATATATTATTCTCAGTTCAATACGGACCAAAAACATGAAATTCATAACCATTAATGTTTTCTCACTCGTGCAAAACAAATTACTAATACCTACATATGTGGATATCTTCCAGCTTACCAATATAAATGGCAAAATATACAAATGAAATACTGATAATGATAATAATAATAATAATAATAATAATAATAATAATAATAATAATAATAATAATAATAATAATAATAATAATAATAATAATAAATCGAATACTGACAATAATATCTCTAACTTCTACATACAATTCGGGGGTGTGATATATGTACTATCACAAGGTTTTATTACATCTGTGTAATCCACGGATGTAGTGATATTTTAACCCATGCAACATTTGTACTTTGTGATTTACATAATATTCATATTCGTGCTATTTTTAAGATTCAAGACTTGACAAGACGTCAATCCGCCACGCCATAAGATCCATAGACTTTTTATCTAATGGTTTTATCGTGTCCTTACTATATTTTAAAATGATTTTGTTTGTGACTGGTGATGTTCAAAGATAGAAATTTCATAATGTTCCATATTGAACTGTATCTCAATTAAATTGAAAATAAGAAATAAAGTGGTTCAACCTATTCGATACAAGGAAAATAAGAAATGTAAGGTTACATTCTTATTTGACACTATTCTGAGTGATCGTCAGCCAATTAAATGAAAATATAAAACAATGCATAAGAAAACAAGAATTAAAGGATAAGTCTTTCACTAAAAGCAGTTCAAGAAGCACTATAACACTATAGGGATTAGCACTGCGTGATGTAAGATCCTAAAATCCAGAAGAAGTCGAAGATCAGTCATTTAAATGAAGCAAGGTGCAAGTTCTTGAAGAGTAGCACAACAAACGTAATGTCAGGCACTGTGCTTCTAAATGCTAATGAAACTTGGTGAATAGTTCTATGATCAAGCCTGCAAATGCTTCTAGGCGTGAAAATATATAATACAATTTGATATAATTGAAGTATATATTAATGTTTAGAGCCTCCGTGGCTTAGGCGGCAGTGTGCCGACCTCTTATCACTGGGTTCCATGGTTCAAATCCCGGTCACTCCATGTGAGATTTGTGGTGGACAAAGTGGAGGCAGGACAGGTTTTTCTCTGGGTACTCCGGTTTTTCCTGTCATATTTTGTTCCAGCAACACTCTCCAATATCATTTCATTTCATCTGTCATTCATTAATCATCACCCCAGGGGAGTGCGACAGGCTTCGGCAGCTGGCACAATTGAGGAGCGTTTTTGCAAATCTCGACATTTGCAGCAAACATTATTTTTCAGGAAATGTGTTTTTTTATTTTCATTTAGAAGCATATGCATGAAACATTTCAAATTTTTGTTGATATTAGTTCCAATAGAGACAAGTACGTTACCTGAATAGAACTTGTTGAAACTTAAGGTGGATGAGGTAAGATTAGAAGATAATTTTCTCAAGTTTTTTCAAAAGTCGATATATACAAATATTCTGGTAAAGTGGAAGTTCACATTAATACTCTACCCGATGATATCCTTTTGTTTATCGTATTATTTACTTATTTTTATTTTTGTTATTTTGTGAATAATATTTTTTGAATATTTATTGATTTTTTAGCTCCACTGTCATACATTTTATAATATAGGCTACTTGGTATTATAAGATTACATAATATTATTAGATTCTAATATACATAACATCAAGCAATGTAACATAAAACAAAATAAGGTATTAACCTGTATTATCAATCCTATTGTAATGCTATTTGCTTTACGTCGCACCGACACAGATGTCTTATGGCGACGATGGGATGGGAAAGGCCTAGGAAGTGGAAGGAAGCAGCCGTGGCCTTAATTAAGGTACAGCCCCGGCATTTCCTATTGTAATGAGTGAACACATTAAAATTAAGTCTTACAAAATAAAGTCTACTCAACTCATCAAAACACATAGCCATCAGAAGTCTGTTACTTGTCTTCTAACACGACCCTGTAGAAATCCACAGCATCATCCAGTATTTCAAAAAATTTCAACAGAGTTTGAACATCCTTCTTCTTTTCTTTGCTCACCATATTTTTATTTGTTAAAACAGAGGATTTCTAAATGGTTCATGGCTGGATTTCATTTTCAGAACTTCAACTTTCACTGGGTATGCGAAGTAGGTATCATGTACTGATACGGAGACTCTCTTATATCTCTTATTATAGTGATAACATGTTCGCTATTCATTTTAAATGGCAACCTAGTTCATAGTACCTTCTGTGAACTCTATTTTAGATCTTTGATTTCCCAGTCCCTGCTCAGAATTTTAAGGGTGCCATGTTTCTCCAAGATATCATAGTATTGTTTAGGAGACAGTATGTTTTCCCGTCTTCTGTAAGATTTCTCAATTCTACCGAAAACTCTGTCTGGAGCCATGTTGCTGTGTCCCCGGATAGGGAAGAAATGGAGAATATTATTGAATAATGTACTTTTTCCCAAGAAAGCAGTAAGTGTGGCCAAGATGACACTGTTTTTGTTTTGGCTGCTACAAGAGTCTGAGAATAAATGTATCGTGGTAGGGCCATCATTGTGCAGTTTCTTTTCTAGGTTAAAAAGAAAGTCCAATAAAGCCGAAGCAACTTGGTTGCAACCTCTTGAGGATTCTGTTTCTATCTGAGAGATATGACGGTAAATATCCTCTCTTAGACTTTCCTCTGCCATGATGGCCCTCTCTGCATTTATACCTTTTAATGTGATTTTTAATGGCAAACATTATGTCCTTGTGCTCCTTGCCTGTTCTGTCACCACCTCGATTTTCCTTAGGTAACTTTCCAGTATGATGAAACCTACTAGCCAGATAAGATATTCTGTCATTTGACATGCCAGAAATAACTTGAAAAGTTGCAGCACAGACAGGAAGTATTTCACCAGTTTTCTTCCTAATGCTGTACTTCACAGAAACAGTTTTCTTCTTTCTAGCACTTTCAATGTTTACTACCCTGCGCTGAGGTGTGGAAATGTGCATATACTTCAATAGAAACTTGTCTTGATCGATCTTGTTTAAAGAAGTCTGTGATATCTTCATAGCAGAGTTCAGCAGCTTTGCATCGTTTTATCCTTTTACTTTTTGTACTTGTCCATGAATGCATTTAATATTAGGTTCATTTTTATTTCTAGCCAGCTTTCCAGGTACTCTCTTATTGTATCTAGACTTTCTTCCACCGACACATTCCTGAACCGGCACGCCAGTTTCGGAATATTCGGATTCATTATTCATACTGTTGTAGAGTGAAATAGTTCCTCACACAGTAACTTGATTAAAACTTCTCAAGAAGTGAGTTTCATTTTGTCGACGACAATGAGGGCTAATCGCGGGAACATGTGGCATGCAGTTCCAAGAATACATCCTTTTAATAAAGGAGTCCGGCGTTCCATTGTTCCACAGAATAACACTTCCGATTATCCATGAGAATGCTATGTGATTAATAGTTAACTGCATTTATCGAATTTTGCTTTAACTTTCCAAGAGCATATATCGACTTTTGCAAAAACCTAGTGATTTTAACCACTTCTATATATGGAAAACATCGACTTATGCAAAGGATGATTGCACAGGATGGTGAGCAAGGTCAAACTGATAACATTGGCATGCATAACTCAATTTCAAATTTTTTTTGCATTTATCAAGTTTTGAAAAAACGCTCCTCAATTCCTATCCTCGCCGCTAGATGGGAGGTTCATTCATTCCATGCCTGACCTGGTCGAATGACTGGAAACAGGCTGTGGATTTTCGTTTTCATTAATGTTTATAGGATCTTGTATGATGAATTCTTTAGAGATGCAGAACAGTTGACATAATAAACAATTGTGAGGGGAAAAATGTTAAAAAGCACAATATTGGAAACAAATAAAAAACTCATATGCATAGCATGTTATTTCTTGAAGATAAGAGTTCGGGTCGTATTTGAAGTAGCGTAAGGTATGAATTTAAATTTGGATGTTGTAATGTAGGTGGTATTATAGCATACAGTTCAATTTGGATGTTTTTCTTTTTTCGAGAGGAAAGTTGAAAAGAAAAGATAGGATAAGGTAATAAAGGAGGAGGCTTGATCATTGAACTATGCACCAAATTTCTTTAGCATTTAGAAGCACAGTGCCGGACATTATGTATGTTGTGCTGCTCTTCAAGAACTTGCATCTTACTTCATTTAAGAGACTTATCTTTGACTTCTATATAATTTTAGGACTTCAAATTTATTAAATTGTATTATAACTTCACGCCTAGCAGTATTTGCAGGCTTGTTCACTGAACTATTCACCAATTCTCGTAAACACTTTGAAGCACAGTGCCTGACATTATGTATGTTATGCTGCTCTTCAAGAACTTGCACCTTGCTTCATTGAAAAGATTGATCTTAGACTTCTTTTGGATTTTAGGATCTTACATCACGCAGTGCTAATCCCTATAGTGTTTAGTGCTTCTTGAACTGCTTTTAGTGAAAGACTTATCCTTTACTTATTGTTTTCCTATGCATTGTTTTATATTTTTATTTAATCAGCTGATGATGACCCAGAATAGTGGTCGAAACTGGTACCACTTTTAATCAAATAAGAATGTAATGTTACATTTCTTATTTTCCTTGTATTTAATAGGTTGAACCACTTTATTTCTTGTTTTCAATTTAACTGGTGATTTCTCAAGAGTCTGCCTCTGTGGTGTAGTGGTTAGCGTAATTAGCTGCCAACCCTGGAGGTCCGGGTTCGATTCCCGGCTCTGCCATGAAATTTGAAAAGTGGTATGAGGGCTGGAACTGGGTCCACTCAGCCTCGGGAGGTCAACTGAGTAGAGGTGGGTTCGATTCCCACCTCAGCCATCCTGGAAGTGGTTTTCCATGGTTTCCCACTTCTTCTCCAGGCAAATGCCAGGATGTTACCTCACTTAAGGCCACGGCCTCTTCCTTCCCTCTTCCTTGTCTATCCCGTCCAATCTTCCCATCCCTCCACAAGGTCCCTGTTCTGCATAGCAGGTGAGGCCGCCTGGGTGAGGTACTGGTCATTCTTCCCAGTTGTATCCCCCAACCCAAAGTATGAAACTCAGGACACTGCCCTTGAGGCGGTAGAGGTGGGATTCCTCGCTGAGTCCGAGGGAAAAACCGACCCTGGAGGGTAAACAGATTAAGAAGAAGAATAAGGAGAAGGAGAAGAAGAAGATTTCCCCAAAATGGAACAACACATGTATCAGTAATATATTGTAATGCAGTTTTATCAATAAAGACAATTTGTGGTATAGTATAGGTGGAACATTTGTTGTAAGGATTTTCACAAGTTAATACCACTTGCATAAATACTTCAAAATCTTCAAACATGTGAGAATATAACTCAAAAAGTATAATCAGGATTTCTGTACAAGTTAGCAATGTCTGTTGTGAACCAATTAAAAGATAACATGTCATCAAAATCCTAGCCCTGTTAATTACATGTGTTAAAAATCTTGATAGTTTACGTTATTTCACTGGGGAAACTTTGTCAGTTTCCTGTGAAAACTTCTTCCAGATCAGCAACTTTGATCAACCGAGCCCATCGAAAAATATCTAAATAATAACCCCACGCCAAACAACAATCGACCACAAGTAGTTTTCAATTCCCTAATCTAATAAAATAAAGCACATCTGATACAAAAGCACCCAACATGATCAGGAAAATCCTTATTTTTTTAATCTTCCATTGTAATTTGGTCACCGGTATGCTGGTACTGTTTATGGTAAGTTCCTGGAAGTCTTGTACAGCATAAATTAAGCCTCTTTAGCTTACATTGACTTTTAAAAGTTATTTGAATTCAAGAATTTTGAATGTAAGCATCGATTCTCAAAAGTACTTGAGTGCATTGTATTCAGTTCTGCCTGTCACTAATCACAAGCATGTTGGAAGGAGAAAAAATTATTAAACTCCTGAAATTTTGGCTTATTCGTGACTTTGAGTTCAGCTTGAAAGCACGTTGACACAGTGCACAAGCCAGTAGGAGTAGGAAATGATACAAACTTTTTAAATGTTATGGTGTGCATAGAAAACAATAAGGACATTTTAACATAAAAATGTAAATGTAAAAATCCCTGTCTTATATGAGGACCAAAACAGTAGTAGGCAATCCCAGGACCTCCCATGGTTTTATACATGTAATATGCAACATCTATTCTGGTCTCGAGAACATAATCATATCTGATCATCCGATCATATCGAAGGAGCAATTTCGATTCCTATCTGAAAGCCCAGTGACTATATAGTGCCCTGAGAGAAGTGCCGAAAACCTGTTCGACAATACAATAAAGAAAATTCAAAAATATTTAACCTTCGACATAATGTAGATATTTTACAAGTATGAACATTTGAAAAATTTGTTTATAGCTGTTGAAATGTGATCTGTCTCCTTCCAGTTGTTGCGGCCACTCTCTGCTTTGTGATTTCTGAGGTTTCCCTAAATAATACCTGCTGAATGCGATGATAAGATGGTCCCTTATGGAAGTTCACCACCGATCGCTTTTCCAGTACTGTACTTGTTCTAATTACTGCAATGACAGAACATTAATACCAAAATCCATAGCTATGTTGTGGCTGTCCTTTCATGAGATACTGTTTCTTGAAAAATGCTTGATCGAAGATTTAGCATTTACGGGACTGAAATTTCTGGGCAGCTGATGATGGAAATAATTTCTTCGAGGAATGGGTAATGCAGGATTTTTAAAACATGATTTAATTAGGATGACTGCGGGACCACGTAATTTGAACTAATAATGTGGGAAACTTTTGTTTCTGGGAATATATAATCGAGGTTCCACTGTATCTATGCATGATTTAAAGTAATGGATATAATCTAAGGATGTTCTTATAGAACGAAATGTGTCATTCTTTGTTTATTAGTATTTTTTTACAGGTATGTTATAGTGTTATACTCTACCGCTCATTAATTTCAATACACCCTGGTATTTCAGAGTTACAACACAAATCAAACATTATTACTCACAAAAGATAATTATATTAACTTACACATACATATTACAATCACAATCATTATATTTTTCTTTCATCAAAGTATCCTCCTTTGGATTTAATGACTGCCTCACAAACTCGAAGCATGCAGTCAATCAGTTTTTGCAGTTATCGTGAATCTATATGATGCCACCCATCCTTAACAATATTCCAGAGATGTTCCTTGCTGGATGTATTAACTTCCCTGTTATGTCTGTCCACTTCATCCCAGACCATTTCCGATTACAATTGGGGCTTTGGGATGCCATACCATATCTTTCAGTACTTTCTGTTTTTCCTTTGATGCAATGTAGTTTGTACAGTATGCCAACCGATGTTTTGGGTCATTATCCTGTTGTAAGGTGAACCCTTTCCCTATTAAAGCAATCCACTTGGTATTGCATGATACTGAAGTATGCAGTGGTACTGCTTCTGATCCATACATCCTTCTATCTTCACAATGTCGCCAACACTATCTCTGGCAAAACATCCCCTAACCGTAACAGAACCTACGCCGTGTTTAACTGTAGGTAGAACACACTGCTGGGCTACCCTTCCCCCTACAAATTGGCGAACAAATATTCTTCTTCTGGTTCCAAAAATCTCGAACTTTGATTCATAGGTGAATAACACCTTCGTCCACTCTTCTGATGTCCAATTACGATGTTTTCTAGTCCATTGAAGTCTCTTCTGTTTATTTACAGGCCTTAGAAGGGATTTTCTTGGTGTGACACCATCCTTTCAAGCCGGCTTCAGTCAGTCTCCTTTTTTACTGTTGCAACAGATATTGTTGTCATGTTCATTTCTTACAAGTTATAAATCTCATTTTCCAACCGTATTGGAGTTCAGAGTATCAAATTATTATAATTAATGAACCACCTTTCCAATACACAAAATCCTTATATTTAGGATGAAACCATTTAATCACAAATTAGACATGTTTCACTCAACTTTGTGAGCATCATCAGCAATAGTTAACATAAATCGTTGGTGGGTCAGGGCCCTGATCCTGGTGTATATCACAAAAGAATGTCTAATATACATTGATAAAAATATATAAATTTAACACTTTAAAAATAATCAATAAGATTATGTATGTCTATTAAAACAAATTTTTTTTTTTTTTAATCATTCAGATTGTTTAAAATGTAAAACGGAATGGATGGCTTAAATGTTAAAAATAGTATATGGTAATTAGATGTTCTTAAAAATCGTTGTCCAACATATCTACGCTCGATTATATTAAGACTGTTTATGATAAAATCAGTTTTTCATATCAGGGTGAGTTCTTATTATAGACTATGTTGCTGTTTTTTAAGAATAAACATGATGAGAAACGCTAAAATCGCACATGATGGTTGAAAAACGAGTTCACTGGTGATAAAATGTCGTCTAGATCGGCGTAATTTAGCCTTTATGGGACTCCTTGCGTTGTAATTTCTGCCATTATTTTATGCAGTAATATGTTGAAATTGTTCTTCTAACGGAAAAATGCTGATCTATTATATCACTGGTGATAAAATGTCGTCTAGATCGGCGTAATTTAGCCTTTATAGGACTCCTTGCGTTGTAATTTCTGCCATTATTTTATGCAGTAATATGTTGAAATTGTTCTTCTAACAGAAAAATGCTGATCTCTTATATGAAATTGATCGAATGTATCCTGAAAAAGAAAAAGGGGGGAAATATGAGTGTCGTCTATTGGAAAATTTAAAGAGTGTAGCACTTTAAGGAGATGATAACGGAAAGCACTTACCCGTGTGTGAACTGGTCCCTTGGTTATTTACTTAGGTTTGACGGTAACTGGCTTACTGCTGCGTGTATTGTACGAATGCGGTCGCGGAGACGGGGAAGGTAGCGGTGAGGGGAAGGGAGGCGGGGCATTGTGCGAGATGTCGGCCAATGGGGAGGATGCAATGGTAGGAAGCGTTGTGGGAGTGGCTACTGTTGTTGCTGATGCTACGGGAGGATTAAAAGCATGTTTATAATGGAAAATCTTCAGGAAATTATTAGCATTAATTCCGAATTTAGCAATTAATTTGGGGATTTGTTCAATTATGGGACTGTTAATATCCGATACTTCATTTAAATTACTATCCCTATTGAAGTATTGGTCCAAGGAAATGTAAACATTTTCATACCCAGTCATTAGACTGCTTTTATTTACGTATTTGAGTATTTGCTTATCCTGATCGATAGTATTGAAATTATGCCCTGTGTCTCTCATATGAATACTCATAGCGGAATGTTTTCTGTGTTTCAGGGCATTATAATGTTCCAAATATCTTATTCGAAAACTGCGGCCAGTTTGCCCTATATAAGAAAAATTGCACTGTGTGCATTTGAGTCTATATATTCCCGAGTTTGAGTATATGTCATAAATTGTATTGACGGAATTAGAATTGAAAAAGATATTACGATTGGTGTTATAGGTTCGGTATGCGATGTTAATATTATGCTTATTTAATGGTTTAGTGACATTAAACCAATACGCCAATACGCCAACTACTCTCTATTGCGAAAGTCAGCTCGATAAGGCAACACATTCGAAAGCAAACACTCCGAATGTACAAGAAGTCATGGGGTAGTAAGGTCAACCCACTTGTCAGTGGAATCGGACGCTATGACGTCGACCTATACACAAAATACCCCACGCCGAAATACATTCTGTTCAGCCACAGGGTTGGGAGGCCGGGGGGCCAAAGCCGCCCTCGCTCCTAAGCTGACACCTACCCACTACACCGCTCCACTTAACATTACGCCCACACACCACACTGCAACACCTGTACATATGTACATACCTGATCACCTATATCCTAGATTAAGCTATACTAATATTATTATGCTATGTTATGTTTTTGTTATGTTATGTTACAGACCTAGCCACCACCGGTAATCAAGCGAGGGAGGATTGAGATAAGAAATACATCAAGACGAAGGCAACTCAGCCTTAATAAGGGACGACCCAATCCACCCCCGCCCCCTGCCAGCGACAAGGGAGTGGACAGATAACCCACCCCTGATAATATCATTTAATTTACGATGTACTTGTTTCACAGGACACGAGAGCGGAAGAGAGCGGCCCGCACTCTAAAGTTTTAAATTTTAAATGTATGTATTACAAATTGTTGCAGAGGCAAGTGTGTTCCAATAACACCGCATAGAGGGACATCGACAGGCGGAAGAAGATAGCCCCTTGCATTACGTAAGGCTTGGCTTTAATTCCCCCCTCTCCAAAAGGAGACTTGGCACCAGGGACTGCTGGCTGCTGGGCAATGGGACGAACCTGTGGCCCAGAGCCCAGACGCTACCAGACCCGAGCTGCACCAGGCAGTGACAAGAAGGACTGATCCCCTCAATAACAGAAAATGGCAAGGAAATGGTTATGTTTGCACGACACATAATCCAAACTAACACAACCTCTGGTCTATCTCCAGCCCACATCCTTGCATGTGTTATCAAAAGAAGTCAGGTTTTACATGTAGGCTCTTTCTTCTTTCTGCCTATGTAGTTTTTCCCTGACCCTTCAATACCATACCTTAACACCATATACCTAACACAATCTCGCCTGGTAACGTGCCTGACATGGAAACAGGCAGATACTCCTTGTATCACTTCCCACTCTACCCAGCTATCTCTTTTCTACTTAGAAATTAATAGCATGTCGGAGGCCATGTAGATTGAGTCGATGGTCACGGTGGGCGAGCGGGCTACGGGGGCCCCCCGTATCAAAAAAAAAAAAAGCCAGTTACCGTCAAACCTAAGTAAATAACCAAGGGACCAGTTCACACACGGGTAAGTGCTTTCCGTTATCATCTCCTTAAAGTGCTACACTCTTTAAATTTTCCAATAGACGACACTCATATTTCCCCCCTTTTTCTTTTTCAGGATACATTCGATCAATTTCATATAATAGATCAGCATTTTTCCGTTAGAAGAACAATTTCAACATATTACTGCATAAAATAATGGCAGAAATTACAACGCAAGGAGTCCTATAAAGGCTAAATTACGCCGATCTAGACGACATTTTATCACCAGTGATATAATAGATCAGCATTTTTCCGTTAGAAGAACAATTTCAACATATTACTGCATAAAATAATGGCAGAAATTACAACGCAAGGAGTCCCATAAAGGCTAAATTACGCCGATCTAGACGACATTTTATCACCAGTGAACTCGTTTTTCAACCATCATGTGCGATTTTAGCGTTTCTCATCATGTTTATTCTTAAAAAACAGCAACATAGTCTATAATAAGAACTCACCCTGATATGAAAAACTGATTTTATCATAAACAGTCTTAATATAATCGAGCGTAGATATGTTGGACAACGATTTTTAAGAACATCTAATTACCATATACTATTTTTAACATTTAAGCCATCCATTCCGTTTTACATTTTAAACAATCTGAATGATTAAAAAAAAAAAAAATTTGTTTTAATAGACATAAATAATCTTATTGATTATTTTTAAAGTGTTAAATTTATATATTTTTATCAATGTATATTAGACATTCTTTTGTGATATACACCAGGATCAGGGCCCTGACCCACCAACGATTTATGTTAACTATTGCTGATGATGCTCACAAAGTTGAGTGAAACATGTCCAATTTGTGATTAAATGGTTTCATCCTAAATATAAGGATTTTGTGTATTGGAAAGGTGGTTCATTAATTATAATAATTTGATGTTCATTTCTACCAATTCTGCACGAATTTGGGGCGCTGTTTTGAATCTATTTCTCTTACTGGTGATTCTGATATATTTATGATTACTTTTAGTTGTTTTACGAGGTCGTCCTGGTCGTGGTATGTCCTTATTGCTACTGTTGTCTTCTGGAGGTGAAGGGTATATTGCACTCCCTCTATAGACACACTACACTGTTTCGCACTTTGGCAAACAGATAAACCTGCTTGGCTAAGTGCTACAATTGCAGCACATTTTTCTATGTATATCTCCACTCGTGGAGCCGTGCTAGTGATGTGCACACTTCAACTGTCATAAAGGAACTGACATGCAGGAACCACATGTTTTGTATAGTAGCAATGCTTGCCGCTCGCTGCAGATATCACATCACTACAAGGAACAACACAGGTGCACCAAATGTGGCGTCCATCGGCAAATAGGTAAACAAACATATCCGACAGGTACATACCGTTTATGTACACAACATTGTTTGTTGGATACTATTGTATTTCGATGACCACAAACAAAAATCATGACGTGTACAACTGTTGTACTATTCCTTTGCTTCCTCAACCATACCCACGGTATTAGACCTTATCTACAGAGAACTAGATGTCTGTTATTGGGTGTATTGAAATTAATGAGCGGTAGTATATGTGTTATAATTAATGTTTTTGACATACTGAAAAACTTCAAAGTTACATAGTCAGAGATGTAAATAAGTCTTAGGATCATAATTTCTCAGCTATGAGGATAACGAGTTAGAAGAAAGAATTAATCTTGTGCTCCTTATAGAACACCCTTAAGTACTGACACTCGTCCGACTCATTGGCTGAATGGTCAGCATACTGGCCTTTGACTCAGAGGGTCCCGGGTTCGATTCCCAGCCGGGCCGTGGATTTTAACCTTCATTGGTTAATTCCAGTGGTCCGGGGGCTGGGTGTTTGTGCTGTCCCCAACATCCCTGCAACTAACACACCACACATAACACTATCCTCCACCACAATAACATGCAGTTACCTACACATGGCAGATGCCGCCTACCCTCATCGGAGGGTCTGCCTTACAAGGGCTGCACTCGGCTAGAAATAGCCACACAAAATTATTATAGTATTGACACTTGTTATAGCAGCCTATCTTTAAGAATATGATTGTATGGAGCAGATTTCTCAAGATCTGTGAATAAAGGAAAAGGAACAAACAAGTATAGAAATAATTAGTTCCACATGTAGCAGTGTGAAGTTCAATATTGCAAGTTTTATTCTCCAGTTTACTCTGTTCTTCTTCTACCCACTGCTGAATGTAGGCCTCTTCTGTTATTTTCCAGTCCCTTCTATCTTGAGTCACGTGATACCACCATCTCCAGTGAACAGTCCTAGGGGCATATCTGTTGGGATTATGTCTAGCCATATGTCCCAACCATTGCCATTTCAATCTAGTAGTTCTCTCTATGACATCTGGACCTGCATTCTTCTTTGTATTTTTTCTGATGGAAAGCAGAATTTAAAAAAACACATTTTTAATTTTAAAAATCATATGACCTGAGCTGTATATAGGAATTTTTATTTGATGCCATTTAAGCTACCGGTATATTATTTTCAACGTTCCAGGAATGGGCAATCGAGGCTCCACAGTATATATGTATTACTAGCAGAAGTACCCGTTCTTCGTACGGGTTATCAGAAACTGGCTTTAGTTACTCATACTATCGGTGTGAGCGACTTCATTAGATATTTATATCACTGGTGTATTTACTCAAGTACATAGAAATTATTTGTCATGTTAGGAATTATAGTGTATCTTCTTCTTTTCTTCATGGGGGCCTCTAAATATTAGTTCGTAATAAGCGTTGACCTCTAAGATCTTTTGCTACCATGTTTTTCCTTCATTCCCATCTAAATATACCTGCTCCCTTCACAAAGCTGCAGGTTTCCGCTAGATAGGACCGCAAATATAAATATTATTGAATGTATTTGTTTGATCCGACATTTCGTAACTATTACAAATGATCAAGGAAATATGTGATGCATAAAAGAAACTACTATAATTATCAAGAATTATAATTCTCAGGGCTTATCACTCATGTCGCACATCATATAATGAATTTGAGTATAAAAGTTGAGAAATTTTTTCAATCTTGACAATTATGTACAGTATATAGGTTGTTTTCATGGTTACAATGATCGTAAAAGTGGACCAAAATATCGACATTAATAACATCAGTGATCCTACTACTCCATGATTTGATAGAAAATACTTTAAACTATAGGTAACAGACTTCGCAAAATGCTGAAACCTAAGCCAGTACGTAAAAACGGAGGCCCGTCGGCAACCGCTGGTCGCTGTACTACGGAGATCTCCGGGGCTATTATTTTTATACTTCACTCCCTTTTCATCCCCGCCCAAAGGAGTGCTATCAGCATCTTACACAACAGTTTATTTTTTCCAGATACAAAGTCATATGTGTATCGATTTTGGTTGGCAGCTATGCCCAAACGTACATGCATAATCTAGCTGCTATAGAATCCTGGAGCTGACGTTGCCATGGTTATGGCTTTTCGTTTCTTTATCCGATTCCTAGAGCAGGGGTAGTGTGATTCCAATATCTCCATAACAATTGGTTTTAGGGCCTTAAAACATGGTTTTCGGGCCCGAAGGGTTTACCGAGTTTTGTTCTTTGCGTCAAGGGGCTTAAAAGGAGCTTTGTTTCGTCTTTGTACGACAAATTCGATTTTGGCTATATTAGCCTATTATTTTAATATTTTTAAATCTCCCCCCGTCGCCCTCCTCGAATTGTTTTGAAAATAAAATACAGCCCATGTCACTCACTGGCAATGTAACTTTCTATAGGTGAAGTAATTTTTAAAATTGGTTCAGTAGTTTTTGAGTCTATCCGCTACAAACAAATATACAAATTTTTCTTCTTTGTAATATTAGTATAGAAGTATAGATTACATCCCTACATATATGGTTGCCATCAGGAGGGGCATTCAGCTGTAAAACAGGGTCAAATCCACATGTGCGACACAATTTGCATCCGCAACCCCATAGGTGTGGGTAAAGCGATAGAAGAAGAAGATACTCATTTTACAAATTCACCCGCTTTTTACTCTTTCCACCCCCTTAAGTGGATTTTCCAAAAAGAGCGTGTTCATTTTTAAAGGAGATTCCAAGTGCCAATCTTAAAGTCTGTAACAACTTCATTTTTTGAGATACATGTATCCTCATATAAATAATTCAACTCCTTCCTCGCTTCTTTTCATCCCCCCCCCCACCATTTAATTGTACTTTCTGAAAACAAATATTTGTGTTCTTTTATTTTTAAGGGAGATTCCAAATATCAATTTTCATGTCTGTAACATGTTAGGTTTTTGTGATTTATTGTAGATAATTTCCCGGCTGTAGAATCCTGGAGCTGACGTTGCCATGGTTATGGCAGTTCATTACTTTATCCGATTCCTAGAGCAGAGAAAATTAATGAATTATTTGGGTCCACCTTTTCAATACAAAATGTAAATAGTTTAAATTACATAAATGATTAGGGACTAGTTTCGACCTAGTACTAGGTCATCGTCAGCCTAAAGCAAAATTAAAACACAAAATATCGAAGAAATTAAACAATGTAAAGACACTTACGGTTTCGTAAAAGTACATACCATGTGAGATATTGTGCAGCACTATGTTAAAAAAAAACTGAAGAGCCTTTCCAGCATCCATGTGTTTTTATGTCTATGAATATCTTAAAAAATGACGTAACTTCATCTCAGTTGTTCTTCGAATATACAGCAGCAAATTTAAGAAGCCAGCATATGTTGAATTCTTTGACAAACAACTGAAAAATTTCCATCCCTATCAACTTTTTAATCCTACACGGCGCACTGGTCTTTAATCGTAAATAAACAACGTGACTTTGACTCAGTGGTTCTTCAATTGGATACCAGTATCTTAAAGGAGCCAGCATATTCTAATCTCCTTATCCAGCAACTCAAGAATTCTTTTTAACATCTTTTTAGTGCACACTGGACTTTTTAATGCTATACGGTGCACTGGACTTTATTCATAAATAAACGACGTAACTTCGGCTCAGTGGTTCTTCAGTTGGATACCTGCATCTTAAAGGAGCCAGCATATTCCAGCAACTCAAGGATTCCTTTCTATAACATCTTTTTAATATGCACTGGACTTATTATGAATCTCTTTCAGAGAGTTATTTTTTAACATAGTGCTGCACAATATCTCACTTTTACGAAACTGTACGTGTCTTTACATTGTTTAATTTCTTCGATATTTGTGTTTTAATTTTGCTTTAGGCTGACGATGACCTAGTACTAGTTCAAAACTAGTCTCTAATTATTTATGTAATTTAAACTATTTACATTTTGTATTGAAAAGGTGGACCCAAATAATTAATTAATTTACTCTATTGTAATCACAGTTCAATACGGATCTATCATTATGAAACTTATTTCATTTAATTCCTAGAGCAGAGGTAGTGTGGTGCCAATATCTCTGTAACGGTTGGTTTTAGGGCCTTAAAACATGGTTTTCGGGCCCGTAAGGCTTACTGAGTTTTGTTCTTTGTGTCAAGAGGATTAAATTGAGCTTTCTCTCGTCCTTATACGACAAATTCGATATTTTGCCTATATTAGCCCATTATTTTTATATCCCCCTCCCCGTGCCTCCCACCTCGAATTGTTTTGAAAATAAAATATAGCCCATGTTACTCATTGGCAATGTAGCTTTCTATAGGTGAAGTCATTTTTAAAATCGGTTCAGTAGTTTTTGAGCCTATTCGTTACAAACAAACAAATTTTTCCTCTTTATAATATTAGTATAGAAGTATATGTATAGATTTAAAGTGATCTGATATAATCTGAGGATGTTCTTGTAGAATGAAACATGTCATTCTTTGTTTATCTACCACTGAGCTCGATAGCTGCAGTCACTTAAGTGCGGCCAGTATCCAGTATTCGGGAGATAGTAGGTTCGAACCCCACTGTCGGCAGCCCTGAAAATGATTTTCCATGGTTTCCCATTTTCACACCAGGCAAATGCTGGGGCTGTACCTTAATTAAGGCCACGGCCGCTTCCTTCCCACTCCCAGCCCCTCCCTGTCCCATCGTCGCCATAAGACCTATCTGTGTCGGTGTGACGTAAAGCAACTAGCAAAAAAAAAAAAAAATTTTATCTACCAGATGGTGGAGTAAACTAGATCTCTGTTGGTTGAGTTTTTAATTAATTTTGTCAGGTAAACACCAAATGTGCCACCATCATACTACATGGAATGTCAAATGGACTTTATACTGCCCCTCAAAATTTTGACTACCTAATCCGGATTTTAATCTGCGATCTTGGTATCTGGAGGCTAATACTCTACTGCTGATCCACATAGGAAGTTATGTTTTCATGAAAACATCATCCATGGAATATGTTTATAACAATGAAATGACACAAGCATGTAAATGACAAGTTTTACTGTCCAACTTTACTCACTCCTTTATAGAGGAACTTTCACTAATGCCAAGTTTCAGCTTGGAAATTATTGTTATATTAATATTAACAATGTGTTTATAATGATTACTACTTTATCCCAATAGACAATTATTATTTGCCCTATCAGTGTTTAAAATACAGAAACAGATAAATGAAACATGTACTATTTATATCCTTTAGATCGGATATAAATAGGTTTACTTCTTTTACTCTGAAGTTATACTTAACAATGGTTTATGGTAACTACATCCACAGCAGAGTATCTGGCTGTTGATAACACTGTCCATGTGTCCCCACAAAACAAAACTTACTTTACAATAAATTTGTCTTTTGCAATATCTTCTTTTAACAGGAATATTGAAAAGTATGGACAAACTGACCTTGGATCGACCAGCTGTAATGTTTCAAGAACTTGCGCACATTGCAGAATCAAGTATGGGTGGAACATCAGGAGCAATATACAGCCTGCTCTTCATGACTGCTTCAAATGCTCTGCACAAAATGGATCAGCTGACTGCAGAGAACTGGGGACTGGTCTGGAAAAGTGGGCTAGATGGAGTGATGAGTTACAGCAATGCCAGGCCCGGAGACAGAACTATGGTAACAGTCTACTTAATCTGATTTGTTCTCCATGGCTAAATGGTTAGCATGCTCACTTTTGGACTAAGGGGTTCTGGGTTTGATTCCCAGCTGGATGGGTTTTTTAACTTTAATTGTTAATTCCCCTGGCTCATGGGCTGGGTGTTTGTGCTGTCTTCAGCATAAAGCTGCTCGTCCACGATGCAACTAAAATGGCATGCAACTTCGATTTGAGCAAGAAAAGTTGAGTGGCTTCATGTAAACAGTCTTGCAATTCGAAAAGTTGCACACGCCACTCGAATTCTGCGCAACTTCCAAGTTGCGTGCAAAGTCAAAAGTGGCATCGTGTACACAGCGGAAGAGAGGAAGTTGCGCCGTCTGAAACTGGCGTGAAAAGTTTAGATCATTTTTGTGGCGCAACTTTCTCACATAGCAGTCTGCTGTGACATTATACTGATGTTTGAAAGGTTCACACTCGGGAATAAATTAACATAAGTACGTACATGTATATCCTTTATTGTAAATGAAATATAACATGCCTCAAAATAGATACCCATCTTAGTAATAATTGCATAATTTACATAAGTTCATTCACAAGTTACAATGTCTCAGAACACGAAATGAACGAGGGAGATGACGAGAAAGCTGATATATTTAGTTAAAACACAAGAATGTTTATGGAAGGTTGAGGCAACGGACTACAGAAATAAACAAAAACGGCAGAGAGCGTTCATCACGCTGTAAATAGCATCACAAACTTCAGATATTGCACGTGAAATAGAGCATGCCGGTATCAATGATTGATAAGTGTCACCTGTAACAAAACAAAATGTAGGAAATTACAATAAGCTAAAAGAAATGATTCCTTATGTGTACTGTATAAAATCCATATTTTTAAAAAATCGGCTTACTTGTCAACACAAGGTGATCCGTTGGTGATATTAATTTTCTCATTAGCGTGTCTTTCTTTTGTATCAACCGCGCTGCTCTTCTCAGCAGATATTCAAAATCAGCCGCTGACTTTCGCAGGATATTCTTGCAGAAGACTTGGTCTCCCATGTACAATTCCTGTAGCAAGTAATTAACAACACCACAATGTTCACGACCTAAAATCCGTTCCCTCATCCAACATTTCCGTCTCGCTTTTTCTCGTCTTTATTTTCGTCGCCATAATAAAATCAGCGATAAGCAAGCCGCCAATAACACCTCACCAGAAGACATGCTTGCTACTATAAACACTCACAACCGCTAGAACAGCTGATTAGGAAAGCTGCATGTGAGAAAACTTGCGCCACTTAAATAGCATGGTGTAAACACTCGGTGCAACATCAATCAATCAATCAATACTGATCTGCATTTAGGGCAGTCGCCCAGGTGGCAGATTCCCTATCTGTTGCTTTCCTAGCCTTTTCCGAAATGATTTCAAAGAAATTGGAAATTTATTGAACATCTCCCTTGGTAAGTTATTCCAATCCCTAACTCCCCTTCCTATAAATGAATATTTGCCCCAGTTTGTCCTCTTGAATTCCAACTTTATCTTCATATTGTGATCTTTCCTACTTTTATAGACGCCATTCAAACCTATTCGTCTACTAATGTCATTCCACGCCATCTCTCCGCTGACAGCTCGGAACATACCACTTAATCGAGCAGCTCTTCTTCTTTCTCTCAATTCTTCCCAACCCAAACATTGCAACATTTTTGTAACGCTACTTTTTTGTCGGAAATCACCCAGAACAAATTGAGCTGCTTTTCTTTGGATTTTTTCCAGTTCTTGAATCAGATAATCCTGGTGAGGGTCCCATACACTGGAACCATACTCTAGTTGGGGTCTTACCAGAGACTTATATGCACTCTCCTTTACATCCTTACTACAACCCCTAACCACCCTCATAACCATGTGCAGAGATCGGTACCCTTTATTTACAATCCCATTTATGTGATTACCCCAGTGAAGATTTCCTTGGGCGCACGAGTTTTCGTGTTGCGCAACAAGAAAAAAGGCAAACTTGCGTGCTGTGTGTAAAAAGTGCCTGCCATTTTTCTTGCACAACACAAAAGTGGCATGCAAGTTTAGTTGCATCGTGGACGAGTACCTTAAGAATTCATCTTAGGTAGAGCCCCATCTTCATAGACATGCAGGTCGCCAATATGGTGTCACTTCAAAAGACCTACACCAGGACTCTCCAGACGCCAAACGGCATTATTATTGGTTTGTATTATTTGCTGGGTTCTGTTGATGAAAGTTAATAGCTAACTATCAAGCTGAATAAGCCCAAATTGGCAGATTCAATCTCATCTTATAAGGACCTTTTCCAACATGTTCTCACTGATTTGATCAATTTTCATTGTATATGCAGGCCATGACGAGAATTTTTACCAGTTCAAATTACTAAGTGCAACTCCTACCCAATTCTGAGACAATGGAATTTCAATATTTTGAGAATGCTTCATAAGACTAACATGCAATACAATTCCACAATGAATGTGCAGTGCACAAGCTTGTGATTGATGCATCAAATCTCATTAAAGATACGTGCAGTAATATGTATTTAACAATATTGGTTGAGTAATGCTAGAAGGAAGAATTGGGAGGGATGCAAACTAATTCAAGTTCGTTCTAATGGTAACCTTTTGGCGGAAAACCTGTTAGTAGTCATTTCTGTTAGGAAGGGGTGTAGGTCAAGGTGATGATGCCTGGGGTTGGTGTGGGTGTTGCCTCCCCTGGAGGGCATGATCCTTATCGCTTGGTGGGTGAGATCATGTTGGTAGTGTTATCCATTGGATTGAGTTGTTTGGTGATGTTGTGGCCATGCTTTAATAGGGAACAAGGAATGAGAAAGGGCAGGAAAGGCTTCAGCATGTTGACCAATAGTCACTGATGGTGGTATGAATATCACTTGAAAATTATTATAGAGTACACCACACTCACAAGACAAACAATGTTTACACAGTGCAAGCCTCAGTCAAGTATATAGTTATGCCTTGTGCCGTGTCTGAGCGAGAGGATGATGCAACAGCCACCTGATCCAAATAGCTCGCTCAGAGATGTTATGGACTCAGCTAGTCTACAGTCAATACAATCGATATGAATACCTCTGGTACAGGAAATTCCAAATGGTGTCCACCTTGTCAATAATAAACATATTTAAAAACAACAATGAATCACTATGAAGAATGTCCCAGTTGCGATGAAACATTCTATTTTATTAAAATAATGTTATTCTGAAAAGAATAAAAGCAAGAGTATTGTAAAGGTGGAATTACAGTATTACCTGCAAATACCATAACGCTGTAAGAATCAAGATGGCTGTACATCCTGATGTGTCTACATCTCCATGATGCTATACGAAAATAAGTTATTATAATGTAATCTATGTATATATTTATAAAAATCTATCACGCTTCCTGTTCAGCTGTGACAGAGATTTTAAATACTTACCAAGCCACTAAATATATGGATTTGAAGAACTTAAGTATCTACTAATGAAGGTGAAAGAAGAAAGTGCAACAGCTGGACTAAGGTGGGTAGGAGACAGGGATCTGCGCCCAGATGGCCTTCACTTAAACCGCAGTGGAACATATAAGTTAGGAAACTTGTTTAGAAGGGTTATAGGCAGGTACATTCAGGGAAACGGGGTGGCCTAGGAAGCGGTGTTAAGCAAACAGGTAACTAGAAATCACGAAGGGATGACATAAAAATGTTAGTGCTCAACTGTAGAAGCATTGTAAACAAAGGAATCGAATTAAGTAATTTAATAGATATATACTTACCAGATATTGTAATAGGAGTTGAATCATGGCTGAAAAATGATATAATGGATGCAGAGATATTCTCACGGAACTGGAGTGTGTATCGTAGAGATAGGATAGGAATGGTAGGAGGGGGAGTATTCATTCTGGTGAAAGAAGAATTTGTAAGCTACAAAAAAGTTACGG
The DNA here is from genome assembly GCF_040414725.1 of Anabrus simplex. NCBI lineage: Eukaryota > Metazoa > Arthropoda > Insecta > Orthoptera > Tettigoniidae > Anabrus > Anabrus simplex. Next base: position 82,084,741 of record NC_090267.1, on the reverse strand, counting down.
ATGAAAAACATGAAATTCCGGGTGTAAGGCTCATCTCTAAAGATGATAGGCAACTTGATGTCCTTGGAGTGTACAGACCAGAAAAGGGTAGCACTGACGCTGATTCAGAATTATTTGATAAGATAATCAGCTATGTTGGAAATGATATGGAAAGGAATGTGATAGTAGCAAGTGATCTCAATATACCAAATGTCAATTGGGAAGGTAATGTGAACGACAGGAAGCATGACCAACAAATGACAAATTTAATATGGGAAGGGCACCTGATTCAGAAAGTGATGGAACCAACTAGAGGGAAGAATATTTTGGATGTGGTGCTGATAAAACCAGATGAGCTTTATAGAGAAACTGAAGTAATAGATGGTATTAGTGATCACGAAGCTGTTTTTGTCGTAGTTAAAAATAAATATGAGAGAAAAGAAAGTATTAAAATTAAGACTATTCGGCAGTACCATATAGCTGACAAAACAGGCATGAGGGAGTTTTTAAAAAGTAACTATGATCGCTGGAAAATGGTAAATAAAAATGTAAACATATTCTGGGATGGTTTAAAGCAATTGTTGAGGAATGTGAAAATAGGATTGTTCCTTTAAAGGTGGTAAGGAATGGTAAGGATCCACTATATTATAACAGAGAAGTAAAGAGACTAAGAAGGAGGTGCAGACTGGAGAGAAATAGAGTGAGAAATGGTTATGGAAGTAAGGAGAAATTGAGGGAACTTACTAGCAAATTCAATCTAGCAAAGAAGTCAGCTAAGAATAACATGATGGCAAGCATAATTGGTGGTCATACAAATTTTAGTGAAAAATGGAAGAGTATGTATAGGTATTTTAAGGCAGAAACAGGTTCAAAGAAGGACATTCCATGAATCATTAATGAACAAGGGGAGTGTGTATGCGAGGATCTTCAAAAGGCAGAAGTATTCAGTCAGCAGTATGTAAAGATTGTTGGTTACAAGGATAATGTCCAGATAGGGGATGTGAGTAACACTAAAGAAGTATTAAAATTTACCTATGATAACAATGATATTTACAGTAAGATACAAAAGTTGAAAACTAGAAAAGCAGCTGGAATTGATAAGATTTCTGGGGATATACTAAAGGCAATGGGTTGGGATATAGTACCATATCTGAAATAATTATTTGATTATTGTTTGGTTGAAGGAGCTATACCAAATGAATGGAGAGTTGCTATAGTAGCCCCTGTGTATAAAGGAAAGGGTGATAGACATAAAGCTGAAAATTACAGGCCAGTCAGTTTGACATGCATTGTCTGTAAGCTTTGGGAAAGCATTCTTTCTGATTATATTAGACATGTTTGCGAAATTAATAACTGATTTGACAAAAGGCTGTTTGGATTTAGGAAAGGTTATTTGACTGAAGCTCAGCTTGTAGGATTTCAGCAAGATATAACAGATATCCTGGATTCAGGAGGCCAAATGGTCTGTATTGCGATTGACCTATCTAAGGCATTTGATAGGGTAGATCATGGAAGACTACTGGCCAAAAATGAGTGCAATTGGACTAGAAAAAGTGACTGAATGGGTGGCTATATTTCTAGAAAATAGAACTCAGAGAATTAGAGTAGGTGAAGCTTTATCTGACCCTGTAATAATTAAGAGGGGAATTCCTCAAGGCAGTATTATTGGACCTTTATGTTTTCTTATATATATCCATGATATGTGTAAAGAAGTGGAATTGGAGATAAGGCTGTTTGCAGATGACGTTATTCTGTAGAGTAAGAAATAAGTTACAAAATTGTGAGCGGCTGCAGGGTGACCTCGATAGTGTTGTGAGATGGACGGTGGACAATGGTATGATGATAAACGGGTTTAAAAGTCAGGTTGTGCGTTTCACAAATAGGAAAAGTCCTCTCGGTTTTAATTACTGCGTTGATGGGGTGAAAGTTCCTTTTGGGGATCATTGTAAGTATCTAGGTGTTAATATAAGAAAAGACCTTTATTGGGTTAATCACATAAATATGATTGTTAATAAAGGGTACAGATCTCTGCACATGGTTATGGGGGTATTTAGGGGTTGTAGTAAGGATGTAAAGGAGAGGGCATGTAAGTCTCTGGTAAGACCTCAACTAGAATATGGTTCCAGTGTATGGGACCCTCACCAGGATTACTTGATTCAAGAACTGGAAAAAATCCAAAGAAAAGCAACTCGATTTGTTCTGGGTGATTTCCGACAACAGAGTAGCGTTACAAAAATGTTGCAAAGTTTGGGCTGGGAAGATTTGGGAGTAAGGAGATGAGCTGCTTGTTTAAATGGTATGTTCCGAGCTGACAGAGGAGAGATGGCGTGGGAGCACATCAGTAGACGAATAAGTTTGAGCGGTGTCTTGAAAAGTAGGAAGATCACAATATGAAGATAAGGTTGGAATTCAAGAGGACAAATTGGGGCAAATATTCATTTATAAGAAGGGGAGTTAGGGATTGGAATAACTTACCAAGGGAAATGTTCAATAATTTTCCAATTTCTTTGCAATCATTTAAGAAAAGGCTAGGAAAACAACAGATAGGGAATCTGCCACCTGGGCGCCTGCCCTAAATGCAGATCAGGTAGGTAGGTAGGTAGGTAGGTCAGTCGGTCGGTCGGTTGGCAAGAAAACAAAGATCATGGCAACTAAACCTATCACCTCCTGGCATATAAATGGTGAAACAATGGAGGTTGTTCCTAGTTTCATCTACTTAGGCTCCAAAATAACTACTGACGACGATTGCAGCCATGAAATTAAGAGACGTTGGCTCCTTGGGAGGAAGGCAATGGTCAACCTTGATAACATTTTCAAGAGTAGAGACGTAACTTTAAGAACAAAGATTCATATAGTGAAGGCTATGGTCTTCCCAGTAGCAATGTAGGTAGGTAGGTAGTTATCCCTAAAGATGGCAAGTGCAAATACTTAGGTGTGAGATTTGAAAGTAATTTGCACTGGAAGGGTCATGTTGATGACATTGTTGGGAAAGCATACAGATCGTTACATGTCATAATGAGGCTACTTAAAGGATGCAACAAAGAATTTTAAAAAAAAAGTTACTTAAGTATGGTTCGTCCATTATTGGAATATGCAAACAGTGTTCGGGATCCTCACCAAGAATACCTAATAAAAGAACTAGATGGTGTGCAGAGGAAAGCAGCAAGGTTTGTAACAGGGGATTTCAGTAGAAAGAGTAGTGTATCAGAAATGTTAAAGGAATTTGGTTGGGAAACTTTAAGTAAGAGAAGGGAGAAAACTAGACTTATAGGATTATATAGAGCCTATACAGGAGAAGAAGCATGGAGAGATATCCATGAGAGGCTTCAGTTGGAAAATAATTATATTGGTAGAACTGACCACAAGTACAAAATTAGAAGGAATTTTAGCAGAAGCGATTGGGGTAAATTTTCATTCATTGGGAAGGGCGTGAAGGAGTGGAACAGTTTACCAGGGGTAGTGTTTGATCCTTTCCCAAAATCTGTACAGATATTCAAGAAGAGAATAAACAACAACAGAGAAAATAAATGAAATGTTAGAGGGCATTTGACCAGTGCAGGATATTGTAAATAAAAAATGTGTGTGATTAAATTAATTCCATCCCCTGGTCTATGGAGTTTGGACAGCCCAAGTAGGGGACTGCCTGTAGGGGTGAAGTACAGTGGGGACTTCAAGGGCCCTGGGACCACTACGGTAGCTGTGAAGGCCCTTCAGGAACTCTGAAAAGTGGTGGCAAAAGGGGCTCTGGTTAAGACGCAGCAGGTCGTTATGCTACTTAGGTTCCAAAATGGGTAAAATATAAATATGTAAATAAATTCAATGTTAATTTTAATCTTATACCAGTTGTATATTATTATTAGAAGTAATTTCACATACTGTATATGAGTTGACTATGTTTGTAAGATATTATAAGTAGAATTTTGTAAACAATATAAATTTATTAAGGATGATGTGTGTGTTTAATAGAACAAATTATTCGTGTAAATTGTATAATATTGCATTCTAGGAAAATTTTCTTCGTCTCTTGTTAAATTAATATTTAGTGCTTGACAATAATGTATTTTAGTGTACCATTTGCCACCGAGGTAGACACCTCATTTGCAAATAAAGAGATTTTGATTTGATTTGAATGTATGGAAGCGAGACCTGGACTGTAAGAAAGGCTGAGCATCAAAGAATAGACGCATTTGAACTATGGTGTTGGAGAAAACTCCTTAGAGTTCCAAGGACTGCGAAGAGTTCTAATAAATCCATATTACAGGAAATCAACTCGGGCTGTTCACTGGAAGGTCAAATACTCAGACAAAAACTAAAGTACTTCGGTCATATTATGGGAAAACATGATGCACTGGAAAAGACCTTAATGATGGGGAAGACTGATGGTAACAGGAGAAGAGGGCGACAACGGATGAGGTGGATTGATGGCTTCAAGGAAGCCACGGCTCTCAATTTAGAAAGACTTCGGAAAATAGTACACGACAGGAAGAAATGGCGCATTTTGCTCTATGGGGTCACAGAAAGTCGAAAGCGACTAAACGACTAACAACAACAAGAACAAAGGTTCTATGTCAGGATATACAGGTCATAATTTCTAAAGAATGTGTGTGATGTTATAGAGCAACATCAAAACTCTAAGTAAAGTGCACGCACTAGTCAGCAATATTGGGAAAAGTTATATTCAGACGGTAATAACAACACCTCAGGTGGAAGGGTAATAGAGAACGTTGAAATGGAACCTGCAATTCTGTACAGTGAAATTGCGAATGCCATTATATATCTAAAGAACAACAAAGACCCGGGTATTGATAATGTCACAGGAGAGATGATTAAAGAGATGTGGGAGGATGGAAAAGATATGTTTCATTCATTGTGTAACAGAATATGAAGTAATGTACAATGGCCAAAAGATTGTACAATATCTGTTTTCATTCCACTGCACAAGAAAGGCTCGGTCAGAAAGTGCTCTATCCCTCTATTTCAGTGATACCACATGCCTGTAAAATCCTCTTATATGTCTTAAATCAGCACCTAAAACCTTACCTACAACCTCAGATAACCAAAGAACAAGCCAGCTTTGTCTCTGGTAAAGAATCACGTGAGTAGATTCTCAACCTGAAGCGAATAATAGAAAATGCCTGAGATTTTTCTGTCCCTTTCTTCATCTGCTTCCTTGATTACAAGAAGGCCTTCGATTGCATTGATTGAGAAAAGTTGTGGCATGTGCTAGATGAATTTTGTGTTCCGCCTCATCTTATATCACTGATGACTGCAACACTGCAGCTATAAAGGTAGATAGTGAGATCTCAGAATACTTAAGTGTGTCCCATGGCACCAGACAAGGTTGCATCTTATCCCCTCAACTTTACAACATCTACGGTGAGTATATCATATGGAAGGCACTTGATGGTTGGTTTGGAGGCATCTCAATTGGTGGAAGAAAAATTAACAACTTGCGGTTTGCTGATAACGCCAAATATTAGATTCGGACGTGGAGTCTTAGAGGAAATAGATGAATATGGTTACTTCAGTAGTAAAATAACTAACAATGGCAGAAGTAAGGAGAACATACAATGCAGACTAGTACCAGCAAGGAAGGCCTTTCTTAAGGAAAGAAATTTGCTTGCTTCGAACATTGATATAGGAATTAGAAAGATGTTTCTGAAGACTTTCGTCTGGAGCGTGGCATTGTATGGAAGTGAAACACGGACGATAACTAGCTCAGAAAGAAAGAGAATAGAAACTTTTGAAATGTGGTGTTATAGAAGAAGGCTGAAGGTGAGATGGGTAGAACGAATGACGAGTGAAAAGATGCTGAACAGAATTGGTGAGAGGAGAACAATTTGGTGAAATTTGATGGAAAGAAGGGATAGAATGATAGGACATTTCTTGAGACACCCAGGACTTGTTCAGTTGGTGGTTTTTGAGGGAAATGTAGGCAGTAAGAATGGTAGGGGTAGACCAAGGTATGAATATGACAAGCAGATTAGTGCAGATATAGGATGTAGAAGTTACGTAGAAATGAAATGTTAGCACAGGATCAGTCTACAGACTGATGACTTATATTAACAACAAGGCCTGTCCTCCTTAATTCGGTCCTCTAAGAAGTAAAGTCAGGATTGCTTTGCATGTTCCTACATTTCTTCTGAAACCTAACTGATCTTATTCCAACTTAAACTTCAACTTGTCTTTCCATTCTTCTGTCAATAATACATGTTAACATTTTTCAGGCATGAGATAGTAAACTAATGGTGTGGTAGTTTTCACACTTGCCAGTACCTACTTTCCTGGGAATAGGTATAACAACATTCTGTCTAAATCAGATACAGTTCTTCTGTACCACATGTCTTACACACTAAATGGAATAACCTCACCTTGCCAGTTTTCCCCTTTTTTTCCCCTGCAAGTTGCTTTACGTCGCACCGACACAGATAGGTCTTATGGCAACGATGGGATAGGAATAGGAAGGAAGCATCTGTGGCCTTAATTAAGGTACAGCTCCAGCATTTGCTTGGTGTAAAATAGGAAACCACGGAAAACCATCCTCAGGGCTGCCGAGAGTGGGGTTCGAACCTACTGTGTCCCGAATGCCGGATACTGGCTGCACTTAAGCGACTGCAGTTATCAAGCTCGGTCCAGTTTATCCTAAGGCAGTCAGTAATTTTAAGGGTTTATTATCAATGCCAGGTGCCTTGTTCCTATTTAGGTCTCTCAAAGCTCTGTCTAATTCTAACCTCAAAATTGGTTCTCCCATTTCGTCAGCCTCACCAGCCTCTTCTTGTTCGAGAACCTTATGTACTTCATTCCCTTGATAAAATTGTTAAATATTTGCTTGCCATCTTCATGCCTTATCTTCTTTTGCTAGAAGTGGATTTCCATCTGAGCTCTTAATATTCATACACCCAGTATTCCTTTCTCCAAAAGCTTCCTTTATTTTCCTATATGCAGTATCTACCTTTTCCACAGCCATAAAACCTTCAACATCCCAGTACTTCTTTTTCAGCCAATCTGTTTTAGCTATCTTGTGCTTTCTTTCTGCCTCATTCTTTAGTCGCCTGTATTCTTTTTAGCCCACCTCTTTTTTTTCTCCACCACGAACCTACTACGCTGGCGTAGCAGGGGGAGAGGTGATACTGCCATGTGGCGCATCCCAGGTGGTGGATAGGGGGGTCCTAACAGGCTTGCCGGCGGACTTGAGGGAAATAAAACAGTTCTTGCGGACCAAACACATAAGCCTCTGTGGGTGGGGAACACAGACAAAGAATACATTCATGGTATCCCCTGCCTGTAAAAAGAGGCAACTAAAAGGGGCAACCAAGGGATGATGACATTAGAACCATGAAACTACTTGTGCTTAGTACCATTACATGAGGAACACCATGGGTCGACGTTACTTGCAGTTAGTACCACCATGTGTGGACAACCGTGGATCTACGTTACCAATGAGTAGTGCCTTTATATGAGGAACACCATGGTTCTGTGGTTAGTAGGGACTACGATTGTGTGTATTCCACCAAAGTGGGAGAGCGGGCATTCGGCTGTGTGAACTAATGCCCATGTGCCGTAACACTTTGCTGGAATGTGTGGGTTCCCCTGGGTTCAGAATGGATCTGCACTACATACGAGTAGTATCACTTTACGAGAAACATCATGGGTGTATGTTGCCTGTGATTAGTACCACTATGTGAGAAAAACCATGGGTTGTGCTGGTGCCCGTGGTAAGTACCACTATGTGTGGAAACCATGGGTGCGCGTTACCTGAGAGTAGTTCCATTGTGTGACGAATACCATGGGTTTTTATGACCTGTGGTTGTTACCATAATGTGTCATACACCATGGGTCTATATTGCCTATGCAGGGTGTCCACCAAATCCAGATTTTAAAATTCCCTGACATTTCCCTGTTTTCCAGACATAAAAACCAGTTTTTTCCCTGACACACAATGACAACAAAAAAAAAATTATAAAGGAAGTATCAGTAATATTACAATACATTTTAAAAACTTACATCCAAAAAAATAAATGAGCAATTAACGTGCATATTAAATTTTAAAACTTGGAAGTTTAATTTAGTCTAATTAAATTCACTTTAAGTTTTTTTAAATGTACAACCATTATTGGTTCAGCAAAGAAATTTCTTCATAGCCACTAAAGACTGGCGAGCTTTTGCCATCACCCTCCGCTTCTTTTCTTCTAATTCTTTCAGCAACAAAGCAGCCTTTCTCTCTCTCTTTTTTTTTTTTTTTTTTTTTGCAAAGAATCTTCTACTTCCAATGCTTCACGTTTCTCCTTTAGATTTTGAACTTACAAAGCATGTCTCACAGAAGACAGGAAGGAAGATAGGACTCCCTCAAACAATGTACAGGTTACAGTAGGTGTACAAGAGGGAGGGGAAGGAAAGGGAGGAGTTGTAGAAGACAGGTGGTCTAATGTTCTAAGGGGAAGGAGATTGCAGGCCAAAGGCTCTATTCAGGATCAGAATTCAGGACAGGTGTCCGTGCGAAATCGGTACGAGTCACTCCAGGTAGAACAACAGAGGGAAGATGAGGGAGAGGGAACTGTTGCTGAGATGCGTGGAAGTAGGAGGAAGGGAAAAGGTAGGAAAGGGAAAAATAGAGTAGAGGATAGGAAAAGACAGGTGGAACAGGGTCATGGGATTATATTAGACATGTTTGTGAAATTAATAAGCTTCTGCAGCTATCAGGAAAGATAGGGCTGACCAGGAGTGGAGGGGATCAAATGAGGTGGGTAGGGTTGAGGCTCTGGTCATGGGGGATTCCATCGTTAGACACGTGGGGAAAGTGTGTGGAGGAAAGGGAACCAGGGTAGAATGTTATCCAGGAATTAGGTTGAGGCAGATGTTGAGGAAAGTAGAAGAGAGGGAGGAGGGGAAGGAGAAGGTGGTAGTGTTTCACGTTGGTACCAACAACGTAAGGCAAGCTGATATAAGTACCAACATAGTTGGAGATGTGTGGGATCTGGTAAATGCAGCACGGGTGAAGTTTAAGAAAGCAGAGATTGTTATTAGTGGAATACTGTGTAGGAGGGATACTGACTGGAGGGTGATTGGGGATTTAAATGAGACTATGGAGTGGGTATGTGGGAAACTGGGAGTGAAATTTCTAGATCCTAATGGGTGGGTAGGAGATAGGGATCTGCGCTCGGATGGCCTTCATTTAAACCGCAGTGGTACGTACAAGTTAGGAAATTTGTTTGGAAGGGTAATAGGGAGGTACATTCAGGGAAATGGGATGGCCTAGGGAGCGGTGATAAGGGAACAGGGAACTGGAAATCAAGTAGGGATGACATAAAATTGTTAGTGTTGAACTGTAGAAGTATTGTAAAGAAAGGAATAGAATTAAGTAATTTAATAGATATATATTTACCAGATATTGTAATAGGAGTTGAATCTACATCATCTGATGGCCAAGCAGGCATCAATTTTTGATAATGAGACAATGTCTCTCATAGTGCATTGGCACTGCCGGTGGCTGCAATTAGCCTACGCAGTGGCCTCCACAGTATGCACTATCCAGCGTCTTGGTAGGTGTGCTAGGTACCAACTGATGAGCCCAGCCTAGCACACGGGGGCGAAACGCTGGCAACCAGGAATGAGTTAGCTGGAAAATTTATAATGTCCAATAACGGACCATTTATACTGGAGTGTGTATCGTAGAGATAGGATAGGAAAGTGGGAGGGGGAGTTTTCATTCTGGTGAAAGAAGAATTTGTAAGCTACGAAAAAGTTAAAGATGAGACACATGAAATTCTAGGTGTAAGGCTCATTTCTAAAGATAATAGGCAACTTGATATATTTGGAGTGTACAGATCGGGAAAGGGTAGCACCGATGCGGATTCGGAATTATTTGATAGGATAGTCAGCTATGTGGGAAACGACATGGAAAGAAATGTGATTGTAGCGGGAGATCTGAATTTGCCAGATGTCAATTGGGAAGGAAATGCGAACGACAGGAAGCATGACCAACAAATGGCAAATAAGTTAATATGGGAAGGACAGCTGATTCAGAAAGTGATGGAACCAACCAGAGGGAAAAATATTTTGGATGTGGTGCTGATAAAACCAGATGAGCTGTATAGGGAAACTGAAGTAATAGATGGTATTAGTGATCATGAAGCTGTTTTTGTGGTAGTTAAAAATAAATGTGATAGAAAGGAAGGTCTTAAAAGTAGGACTGTTAGGCAGTACCATATGGCTGATAAAGCAGGTATGAGGCAGTTTCTAAAAAGTAACTATGATCGGTGGAAAACGGTAAATAAAAATGTAAACAGACTCTGGGATGGGTTTAAAGAAATTGTTGAGGAATGCGAAAACAGGTTTGTACCTTTAAGGGTGGTAAGGAATGGTAAAGACCCACCTTATTATAACAGAGAAATAAAGAGACTAAGAAGGAGGTGCAGACTGGGAAGAAATAGAGTTAGAAATGGCTGTGGAAGTAAGGAGAAATTGAAGGAACTTACTAGAAAATTGAATCTAGCAAAGAAGGCAGCTAAGGATAACATGATGGCAAGCATAATTGGCAGTCATACAAATTTTAGTGAAAAATGGAAGGGTATGAATAGGTATTTTAAGGCAGAAACAGGTTCCAAGAAGGACATTCCAGGAATAATTAATGAACAAGGGGAGTGTGTATGTGAGGATCTTCAAAAGGCAGAAGTATTCAGTCAGCAGTATGTAAAGATTGTTGGTTACAAGGATAATGTCCAGATAGGGGATGTGAGTAACACTAAAGAAGTAATAAAATTTACATATGATAACAATGACATTTACAATAAGATACAAAAGTTGAAAACTAGAAAAGCGGCTGGAATTGATCAGATTTCTGGGGATATACTAAAGACAATGGGTTGGGATATAGTACCATATCTGAAGTACTTATTTGATTATTGTTTGGCCGAAGGAGCTATACCAGATGAATGGAGAGTTGCTATGATAGCCCCTGTGTATAAAGGAAAGGGTGATAGACATAAAGCTGAAAATTACAGGCCAGTAAGTTTGACGTGCATTGTATGTAAGCTTTGGGAAGGCATTCTTTCTGATTATATTAGACATGTTTGTGAAATTAATAACTGGTTCGATAGAAGGCAATTCGGTTTTAGGAAAGGTTATTCCACTGAAGCTCAACTTGTAGGATTCCAGCAAGATATAGCAGATATCTTGGATTCTGGAGGTCAAATGGACTGTATCGCGATTGACATGTCTAAAGCATTTGATAGGGTGGATCATGGGAGACTACTGGCAAAAATGAGTGCAATTGGACTAGACAAAAGAGTGACTGAATGGGTTGCTATATTTCTAGAAAATAGATATCAGAGAGTTAGAGTAGGTGAAGCTTTTTCTGACCCTGTAATAGTTGAGAGGGGAGTTCCTCAGGGCAGTGTTATCGGACCTTTATGTTTTCTTATATATATAAATGATATGAGTAAAGGAGTGGAATCGGAGGTAAGGCTTTTTGCGGATGATGTTATTCTCTATAGAGTGATAAATAAGTTACAAGATTGTGAGCAACTGCAACGTGACCTCGAAAATATTGTGAGATGGACAGCAGGCAATGGTATGTTGATAAATGGGGCTAAAAGTCAGGTTGTGAGTTTCACAAATAGGAAAAGTCCTCTCAGTTTTACTTACTGCGTTGATGGGGTGAAAGTTCCTTTTGGGGACCATTGTAGGTATCTAGGTGTTAATATAAGGAAAGATCTTCACTGGGGTAATCACATAAATGGGATTGTAAATAAAGGGTACCGATCTCTGCACATGGTTATGAGGGTGTTTAGGGGTTGTAGTAAGGATGTAAAGGAGAGTGCATATAAGTCTCTGGTAAGACCTCAACTAGAGTATGGTTCCAGTGTATGGGACCCTCACCAGGATTACCTGATTCAAGAACTGGAAAAAATCCAAAGAAAAGCAGCTGGATTTGTTCTGGGTGATTTCCGACAAAAGAGTAGCGTTACAAAAATGTTGCAATGTTTGGGTTGGGAAGAATTGAGAGAAAGAAGGAGAGCTGCTCGACTAAGTGGTATGTTCTGAGCTGTCAGCGGAGAGATGGCGTGGAATGACATTAGTAGACGAATAGGTTTGAATGGCGTCTATAAAAGTAGGAAAGATCACAATATGAAGATAAAGTTGGAATTCAAGAGGACAAACTGGGGCAAATATTCATTTATAGGAAGGGGAGTTAGGGATTGGAATAAGTTACCAAGGGAGACGTTCAATAAATTTCCAATTTCTTTGAAATCATTTCGGAAAAGGCTAGGAAAGCAACAGATAGGGAATCTGCCACCTGGGCGACTGCCCTAAATGCAGATCAGTATTGATTGAAACACAAGTTTTTTTTTTTTTTTTTTTTTTTTTTTTTTTTTTTTTTTTTTTTTGATGAGCACTCCTTGCAGCATGGAACATGTTCTTATTAATGGAGACCTTTTCAATTCCACCAGGGTTTGGGATAGCATCACATATTATTCTTTGTGCTACAAAGGATACTTGTAGCATATTCCCTACTATAATTTCTTTATTAAAAGGAAAACCACGTTCAAGTGAAGCATTTCCATGAAACAATATTAGTATCATTTTGAGAAATGAAGCCAACTTTTCTGTTTTCAAATTTACTGTGCAAAGCCAAAAGTGATCTAACCTCTTGTCTTTATAAGTCAAAGAATTCACTTCTTCTTTCAAAGTATCATTCTCACAAACAGAAGTGAACCCCCTTTGTACATGATCGGCTTCATTACCCGAGATCCATTTGTTTTCAACAAGGCATTTAAAGCTATCCTTACTAACCTGCTGCTTAGAGGCTACTTGGCTACACTTAGATCGAAACAAGAAATTAATTTAGTCAGTTTATATGCCAGCGGTGAGCAGACCCGGCCAACAGCCAGAAACTGCAGATGATGATGATGACGATGATATGCCAGCGGTGACCTTTCCAGTAAGTTATTGCATAAAGCTACAATTCCTCTTAGACAATCTGTGCGAAACACTAATATATCTCTAACATTTAATCCAGGAGTGCCATGAAGTGCTGCTTTAGCAGCATAACCTATGTCAATTTTAGATGCAGGCAGAAGATTTTCTTTACTGTCTAAATTCATTTTAGGACATTTTCTGAAGACTGCAATAACTCAGACTTAACAAACCTTGTCATGACATTTATCATCAATAAAAAATTCATAAAGGAATGATGCAAATGGAAGATCTGTCTGAAACTTTTAGGATTTCTTTTACTGCCATTTTATATGAATTGTGCACAGTGTGCAAGCCACAAGATCCAATGTTCAACAAAATGGGAGCATCTAGATCATCATTTAATAACTTACCAAAATTCTGAAGGAACTTTTTATTAACATTTGGACCATCCAATGAAATTTGTAAGTTTCTTTTTTTTTTTTTTTTAGATAGAGTCCTTGCTGTGCTTGCAAAAAAAAAAACATTTAACAAATCTGAGGAGGTAGAGTGACCAAAAAACATGGAATAAAAATAAGAATTGCATACTTCATTGGTATCAGGATTGAAACAATGAACTACAAGATCCATTTGGCCCACCTGAGAAACTTTATTCAGTGACTCGTCAAACCCAACTGTGAAATGTGTGCACTTACTCAAGAACTTGTTTATGGAAATAGAGAGCTAAACCATGAGTGATTGTATAAGCAACTTTTGTTCTGTGCAGTTGAACTTTTGAAGTTGTTTCAGAGTCTGGAAACAAACGTACACTAGCTTCACTGGCACGTAAAGAATGGTGTTGCATGACTGTATGCATGCACCATATAATCTCAGCTTTGGTTACTCTCTCTTGAAAGATAATTCTGTAGACATCTAGTCTCTGGTGAACCTTCTTTAATGGAAGAAGAAGAAGAAGAAGTGGAGTCATATGTGATAGAGTTCGTTGTGGTAGCTGTGGCAGGCAGAGGGCAATTTGTGCACGGCCAGGTATTATCAAATACTTTAATATGGCAATACCGGACAGCTTGCTTTTTTTCAGCGAGAAAGTCAATAGTGCTGCTACCTACATGGCTTGGTGTGACCAACTCTTCAATAACATATTGCCATCTAATGATTCTTGGCGCACTGCCATGTTGTTTATAATATATCAGTGTTTGTCACTAAATAATCTTGCGTTGCAGTTATATTCCAAGATAAGTATTATGCGCTGAGGAAGAAGATAAAGTTGGAATTCAAGAGGACAAATTGGGGCAAATATTCATTTATAGGAAGGGGAGTTAGTGATTGGAATAACTTACCAAGGGAGATGTTCAATAAATTTCCAATTTCTTTGAAATCATTTAGGAAAAGGCTAGGAAAGCAACAGATAGGGAATCTGCCACCTGGGCGACTGCCCTAAATGCAGATCAGTATTGATTGTGTATTGTGTATTGTGTTGTATTGTGTAAATTGTCCAGCAAAATAATGAGCATGGAAACTGATAAGGACCCCAAGTATTAAATAAAGTAATGACCTCGCACTTGTGTTGAGGTTACATTCTATGCCCCTTATATTAAGAAAATCAATCAAATAGGTTACTCTACTGAAATGTTAGTGGGACGTAAAACCAATAATATTAACAAATATGGAACTCTAGTATACTCAAACTTGAGGGTCCACATTGTTAAATTTCACAATCGAAAACTTGTGGGCCTGTAGCATACCGTAGTGGTTATCGCGGTAGTCTTGAAACTGAATAATAATAATAATAATAATAATAATAATAATAATAATAATAATAATAATAATAATAATAATAATAATATTATATAATAAATTATATAATAAATATTATATAATAAATATATAATATTATATAATAAATATATAATAAATATATATAATAAATATTATATAATATTATTATTATTATTATTATTATTATTATTATTATTATTATTATTATTATTATTATTATTATTATTTTCTTTACGTCCCACTAAGTACTTTTACGGTTTTCGGAGATGCCGAGGTGCCGGAATATAGCCCCGCAGGAATTCTTTTACATGCCAGTAAATCTACCTACACAAGACTAACGTATTTAAGCACCTTCAAATACCACCAGACTAAGCCAGGATCGAACCTGCCAAATTTTGATCAGAAGGACATCGCATCAACCGTCTGAGCAAATCAGTCCGGCGAAAGAAAATTATTTCAGTGTATTATTGGCATAGGCTTGAGCACCAGTCCAACTAATGTAATACGTGTGTATGGTAATTCTTCATGCATAAATGTGTGAAAGAGACTTAACGAAATATGAACACTTCTTCCTTGTCAGGAACATTGTAGTTCACTCATGCGACCAGTATGTGTTATATATATTATGTATTTCTGTCTTCAGAGGTAAAACAGAAAATTCAAATTACAGCAAGAGCAAGATGGCAGTGTGAGGTGAGTTTCCCTGTAAAGTTCGGGAAGATTGGCCATACCGAAGAAGAAGTAAAAAATAATGGACCAAAAATCCTGTACCTTAATTACAGCTTCTCTTTCCCCAAAATGTTAATAAATCATGGATGTTGTTAAGTTATCTGCCTCCTCTAGCGCTTTGGCTGAATAGTTAGCGCTTCGTGCCGCCCCCCTCCCCACAATTTTTTATGATACCTTCATTCTTCGGAGTGTTGGACCTCTTCCATTTCCCTTCTGATTAGTGCTAATAGAGGATGGCTGGTCAGTTGTACTTCCTCTTAAAATCATCATCGAATGGTGACCGTACTGGCCTTCGATTCAGAGGGCCCTGGTACGATTCCCGGCTGAGTCGGAGAATTTAGTCACGTCTGTTAATTCCATTAGGTCGAGGGCTAAGGGTTTGTGTTCGTATTCATACGCATCTTCAAGTATATACAACACATCATACGAAAGACAACCACAGAAACACGCAATAGTATGTTATATATCCCTCCACATATGAGTGCTGTTAGGAAAGGCATTCGGCCGGAAAACTAGGCTAAGTCCATACAAAATCCTGCGCTAGGTAATCGAGAAAAGGCTAGAAAGAGTAGAGAGTAGTTGTTAAATATTTCCTCCAGAGTGGACCCTCAAACAAATTCTGCTTTATAATTTTTAAGACATAGCAAAAGGCGCGGCTACCATAATGCTCGTTTGGAGGTTTATGAAGGAGGCATTTCATATTTTAAAATTTCATTCTTAATTATTATGATTATTCAATTATTTTAACAACAATATTTCCAATAAGTGTAGTGAATTCCTCTCACCTGTAGCATAGACAAGTATGCAGTTCACACCAACACGCTAGATGTCACCACCGTCGCTGTTCGCACTCCACTCAATGCTGTTGAGATAGAGCTGTCCGGTATTAGTGTATTAAAGTTTTTTTTTTTGCTAGGGGCTTAACGTCGCACCGACACAGATAGGTCTTATGGTGACGATGGGATAGGAAAGGCCTAGGAGTTGGAAGGAAGCGGCCATGGCCTTAATTAAGGTACAGCCCCAGCATTTGCCTGGTGTGAAAATGGGAAACCACGGAAAACCATCTTCAGGGCTGCCGATAGTGGGATTCGAACCTACTATCTCCCGGATGCAAGCTCACAGCCGCGCGCCTCTACTATTAAAGTATTTGGTATTATCTACTGAGTTTAAGTCTTTTGTTACTTTACTATTTGAATGTTCCTTTTTTAAAATAACTTGAAAGGGATGACGAGAACTGGCTGAACTTGACACTACTGACATACTTCTTTCTTCCCATGTGACTTTTTAATGCCTGCTTTCCCATGTTGCCAAGAGAAAATAATGTTTTACATATTATGCAGATTACAATATTATGCAATATGCTGAAAATTTGTCCTGAGGCATGGGTTTCAACCATGTTCTGAAAGTATCATCAAACAGCCACCCTTCATTAAACCAAGTTTTCCTTGACTTTGATGAAGATATTGTTAGCTGAAAAAAGAAGTAAGATAAGGTAAGGTAAGGGTGTATTCTGCCCGAAGGCAGGTCCAAACCTCTGCAGAGGTGTGCCTGAGCCAGAGTTTACGTATGGTAGGGTGGCCGGCTCCTTTCCGCTCCTCCATTCCCAGCGCGTTGCAACCCATCCAAATCTTGACCACGCCCAATGTTGCTTAACTTCGGAGATCTCACGGGATCATGTGTTTCAACACAGCTACGGCCGTTGGCAGTAAGATAAGGATATTGTAAAAATCTTTTAAATAGTCCTAAATTCTGCACGGCTTTCTTCTAAATTGACAGTTCGTAAAACATGTGAGCATTGCCTTATCTATGCTGCCAGCACTCTACTGCTTCAATAACAGCTGATGCAATATAACTGCGGCACACAGCCCTCGTAAAATGTAATACCGTATTATGAAAATCACACATGAATCACAAGTGAAAACAAATTCGCAAATCCTTCTAAGATAGTGCATGCACTTCCTAACAATATCCTACACTAAAACGAGAATATGTACATTATTAATAAGAATAAAAGAAATAAATTATTCATGGCTAATGACCGCATAGGAAGGATGTTATATGGCTGATCGAGACCACGGTGCCAATTTTTCCCGAGTCACATTCTTGCCACTTGTCTTTCATGAACTATACTGAGGTATGATACACAGACTAACTATATACTAACCAACACACGGATGTAAATAAAACTTCATCTACACTGAGCACTATTAAACCTATACTACACACACGGAGTGAGGTAGCTTAACCACATAGTGATGTAGACAATACAATTGTCAGCCAGGTTTTGAAGTTACACTCAACCGATATAAATCGATATGAATGGCAGCTTGGGATTGGCTGGATCAAAACCGAATACATCCAAACATACTTCACAAACTCAAAATCTCTTAACCAACAAACAACTTTCATCTTTTTTTTTACGTCGCACCGACAAAGATAGGTCGTATGGCGACGATGGGACAGGAAAGGCCTAGGAATGGGAAGGAAGCGGCCGTGGTCTTAATTAAGGTACAGCCCCAACACTTGCCTGGAGTGAAAATGAGAAACCACGGAAAACCATCTTCAGGGCTGCCAACAGTGGGATTCGAACCCACTATCTCCTGAATGCGAGCTCGTAGCTGCGCGCTCCTAACCACGCGGCCAACTCGCCCGGTAACCTTCATCTTACAATGTGATGTCACTATTTTAAATCTTGTTGTGTATACACAAAATTACACATGATATCACAAGCTACTAGTCGTGCCTCAAAACTTCTGAACCCCTCGCACGAAAGATAGGTTGGAAACTCAACATGGCACAGCCCAAATGGTGTTACAATGCACTACACATTTACACAAGGCTTACCTACATCAGTGCATTTAATAATAATAATAATAATAATAATAATAATAATAATAATAATAATAATAATAATAATAATAATAATAATAATAATAATGATCACTCAAATGAGTATTAAGTTTAAGAGAATTTCACACTTTTCTGCATTCAGTCAGTGTTTTGTGTCTGTTTTTACATTTTACGAGGCAGTAACTATCGCACACGTCATTACATATTAAACAAACACAGTCATCCGTTGGGTTGTAGAATTTTGTCTATATGCATATTTTGTTGTGGAAGCCATGCAATTAAGCGATTAGAAAAACTGAGAACGCAATATAGGCCTAATTCATCAAGCTCGCCATTCCTCACCAACACAGAATATTCAATAGTAAGCAGATCAAAATATTGAAAATTCGATCGATCAGTCATATAGCTACTGATATTATTGGTTACTTCACGTTCGAGATCACAATTTATTTTCATTACATTTTATTCCTGGCATAAAAGACATGCCCTGGATTAATGTTATCAAAACTGAACAATGTGTTTATATTACATGGATAAAAATGGTATGTCAATTTTATCTGGCAGAAGAAGGAATTTCCAGATTTTTTCCTGAATTCCCTGACATTTCCAGGTTTTCCCGTTATTTATCGAATTCCTTGACATTTCCCTGTTTCCCAGGTTTTCCATACAGGTGGACATCTTGCTATGATTAGTAGCACTATGTGAGCACTATACCTGCAGATTGGAGCAAGGGCGTTATAATTCCCCTGTTTAAGAAAGGCAGCAGATGGAAACCCACCAACTATAGAGGAATAACACTGCTGTCCCATGAGCTAAAAATTCTAGAAAAGATCATAGAAAGGAGATTGAGAACCATCATTGAACCACAGTTAGAGGAGGAGCAATATAGATTCAGAAGTAACAGATCAACAATGGATCTAATTTTTAGCACCCGCATGCTGATAGAAAAGTATTGGGATAAAGGCAAGAACCTGGTCATTGTATTCCTGGTTATTGAAAAGGCTTATGATAGTGTTATATGAGATGAGATCTGGGAGTGTCTGACGAAAAGAAATGTGCCTGAAGAATTGGTAAGGAAAAGTCAGATGTTGTACGAAGACTGTACTAGCTATGTACAAATTGGGGAAGGTCAATCATCATGGTTTGAGACCGAGAGTGGAGTTCAACAAGGAAGTGCACTGTCCCCACTACTTTTCATTACTGTTATGGACAATATAATGAAGAACATCAAGGAAAAGTTAGATGAACTGAATGCAGTGGCCTTTGCTGATGATATTATGATTTGGGGTGAAATAGAAGAGGAAGTACAGATCATACTCAATGTATGGAAATCCCAGTTTCAGGAATATAACCTCAACATCAGTAAGACCAAGACAGTGGTGATGGCAGTCAACAGAGAACGGCATCCAGCAAGTGTAAAACTAGGAGACCACCAGCTAGAGTGTGTGGATAGTTTTCCTTACCTTGGAAGTATAATCTCTAGTGATAATTTGGTCAGGAAGGAAATTACAAACAGAGTGCAAAAGGGATCAGAATTCTACCAACAAGTAAGAACACTTTTATGTGATGACATGATTTCCAAAACCGACCAAACTGATGATGTTTTACAGCTATTTCATACCAATATTGACCTATGGTATTGAAGCGTGCACCCTCACAAAATGATATTCATCAAGACTGCAAGCATCAGAGATTAAATTTCTTAGATCCACCATCCAGAAGACCAAGATGGACAAGTTAAGAAATGAGGAGGTGAGGAAAGAAGTTGGAATAAAGACATCCCTATTAGACCAAATCGGCACATCCAGACTACGGTGGTATGGGCATGTGATGAGGATGGAGCCTACGAGAACAGGCAGAATAATTCTGGAAAGACAGGTGGAGGGAAAAAGACCTGCAGGAAGACCTAAAACCCAATGAATGGACATGATCAAGGTTGAACTACTTACCAGAGGATGGACAGTGGATGATGTTCTCCATGACAAGTTGTATATGGTCAGGAAGAAGTGGAAGAGGCTCATTAACAGTGCCCAGGAAACTGGAGCTGTATACTGATGATGTGAGCAACACCCTGAGTACACGTTGCCTGTGATTAGTTCCACTTAGTGAGAGACACCTCAGAAATACCGATGCCTGTGATTAGTCCCACTATGTGCGAAACACCATGGGTCTGCGTTGCTAATGAGTAGTACCCTTATGTGCGAAACATCATGGGTTTGTGTTACCTGTGAGTGATGCCATTGTGTGTGACATACGATAGGTCTACATTTCCTCTGATTAGTACCACCATTAGAGAAACACCATGAGTCTATGTTACCTGTGATAAGTACCATTATAGGAGGAACACCATGGTTCTGCCTGCCAGTGATTAGTATCATTATGAGGGGCTGGTGACCTTTAGATAACAATGCATCAGGCTTTGAGAATTGGATCTACTGATTGTTTTTGTTTCACTATAATTTTTTTCAACATCATTTGTTTTAGATTCTAGTCAGTGGATAAATTTTGATGTTTTAATTTTAGTTTCGTTCATCTCTTACCATTAGGAACCGATGACCTAGCTGTTAGGCCCCTTTAAACAACAGACACCATCATCATCTTTTTTTTTTTCCATTCTTGTACTTCTGCCATTCATCAGTCAGGCCTTGCATCGTCGCAATTATCTTTTTTTTTTTTTGCTAGGGGCTTTACGCCGCGCCGACACAGAAAGGTCTTATGGCGACGATGGGATAGGAAAGGCCTAGGAGTTGGAAGGAAGCGGCCGTGGCCTTAATTAAGGTACAGCCCCAGCATTTGCCTGGTGTGAAAATGGGAAACCATGGAAAACCATTTTCAGGGCTGCCGATAGTGGGATTCGAACCTACTATCTCCCGGATGCAAGCTCACAGCTGCGCACCTCTATGTGCATGGCCAACTCGCCCGGTCTCTCAATTATCTATTGATTCTTCCTTGACCTTATCTTTCTTCAGCAGCCCTTCAGATGTCATTCTTCAGAAATGTCCCCTATTCATCCATTTTTCCTTCAGCCTTTTCATTTAGTCCTTGTGCAACATGTTCCTTGAAACAGTCCCTCGCTCTCTTTTCCTTTAAATTGTCTAGATCTCATCTCCTTCCTTTCTTCCAACATTCTATTGGCAGGGCAAGAGATATTTCATTGAATTTAGTTCCCTAGAAATCTTGTGATACTTATAGAGTTAATTATTAGTTAAGCCAATGCCAACTGAAGTTTATAGCCATAATTAGACTTAGACATAGGTCTTTAAAAAATATTTTTTTGAAGGCCCACTTAATCAAAAGTTCGTGTTTTCAAAATGATATATACGAGGGCCATCAACTAAAATGTGGAACTTGAACGAACTGCCCCACTCGCTCAACCCTCCTGACAGTCTTGGGCTCAGGGCAAATATTCAATCCTCTGCCCAGCACATCAAAGTTACTTTCATCAGAGGAAAGAACTTTGTTACATTGACCAATCTTGATGCATAAATGCCCACAAGAGACGTTTCCTGCTCATTTATCCTGTTAGAAGGACTTTCTTTGGAAGTTTGCCTTCTAGAAGTCTATGAAGAATATTAGTCATGTACAGATTCACTCCCCTGCCACCTGATTTTCAAGCAAAGTCTGCAGCAGTGAAGCTAGGGTTTGATTTGCTTTTTCTAAGGAGAAGTTGATCACGGTTGGTGTAGTTTTCTTTTTACCTTACCCAGTTTTTTCTTGGCTGAAACTGAACCAGTGCGTGCTACTAAAAATTGGGTGATTCAATTTACAGAACCTACAAATCAATCACCGCTGATCTGCATTTAGGGCTGTCACCCAGTGGCAGAATCCCTATCAGTTGATTACCTAGTCTTCTTAAATAATTGAGGTGGAAAATTACTGAACATCACCATTGGTAAATTATTCCACTCACTAATTTCTCTTCCTATAAATGAATATTTGCCTATATTTACAATCAGGTTAATGTGATTACCCCAATGAAAATCTTTCCTTATATCAATACCTAAGTACTTACGGTGAACTCTTGAGGTATTTTCACACCATCAACACAATAATTAAACCAAGAGGAGTTTTCCTTTTGGTGAAATTTACAACCTGACTTTTTATCCTGTTTACCAACATACCATTGTCTGCTGTCCATCTCACAACTTTGTTGAGATATTTTTTCATTTGCTCACCATCCTGTAACCACTCTATACAGTACAAGATCATCTAAAAAATCATTTTCTGTGATTCCAATTCTTTTCGTGTATCATTTATATACATCATAAAACATAAAAGTCCAATAATACTGCTTTGCAGGACCCCACTCTAATAGTTACAGGATCATATTATGTAATGCTTCACCTACTCTAATTATGTTAGTTCTATTTTCTAGAAATTTAGCCTCCTATTCAGCCACTCTTTCAATAACACTACTGTATCATAAGTCTTAGATAGGTCAATAGCAATACAGTCCAAATTATCTGCTATATCTTGCTGGAATCCAACAAGTTGAACCCCACTGGAATAACCTTCCTGAAACCCAAAGCATCTTCTATCAAACCAGTTAATGCAAATGCATCTAATATAATCAGAAAGGATGCTCTCCCACGGCATACATGCAACATACGTCAAGTTGACTGGCCTTTAATTAGCTGTTTTATGTTTAAAAAAAAAAAGCAGATATGGTGCCTCGGAAAAGGTTAGGGCGTCCCCTGCTAAAAGCGACGCGCAGCTCTTCAGGTGCTGGGGGAACTGTGAAAAATGGGCAACCAGCACCAAACTACATCAAAATTGCAACAGTTAATGTACTGACACTGACAGGAAAGACAGAAGAACTGGTTGACTTCATGATAGAAAAAGGTATAGCCATACTTGGACTGTGCGAGACCAAGAAGAGGGGTACAGGGGAGATCCCTCTGAGAAGGATACAGGCTGTATTACAGCGGAGGACCTGAAGCAAAAAATGGAGTGGCCATCATACTTAGAAGAGAAATCCAAGAGTATCTGGAATATACAAAGTACGTCAGCGATAGGATGATGATGATGAGACTCCAGTTTGAAAATGGCGTGAAAGATCTATTTCAGTTGTATGCCCCACAAACTGGTTGCATAGATGAACATCTAGAGGACTTCTTAGAGGAAGTGGAGAGACAGATAGAAGATAAGGAAGTACTATTGATGGGAGATCTAAATGCATAAGTTGGAATGGAAAGACAAGGAAAGGAAGATGTTGTAGGGCCCTTTGGATATGGAAATGTAAATCCAGAAGGCGAGTTGTTGGTGGATTTTTGCATGAGGAATCAAATGATTGTTGGAAACACCTGGTTTAGGAAGAAGAACAGTCAGAAGATTACAAGGTATGGCTGGGGAGACAGACGGACAAAGACCATGATTGATTATATAATCATAGAGAAAGAACACCGGAAGAACCTTGTAGATGTAACAGCCATGCCTGAAGAAGCCTTTGGTGGAGATCATAGAGTTGTGATAGGAAAACTGAAAGTTGGAAAGATTGAAAAACCCCAATTAAGAAGAGAGAAAAGAATTAAAGTATGGAAGTTGAAGGAGAAAAGCATACAAGAAGAATTTCAAAGGGAAATAATACCCTTGGTACCCAGACAGAGGTGGGGAATGTTGAAGAGGAATGGAAAATATTTAAGGAAGCACTGGTTGGATGTGCAGAAAAGGTGTGTGGTAGAACATCAGGAAATGTGAAAGACAAAGAAACACACTGGTGGAATGATAGGGTAAAGATTAAAGTGAAGGAAAAGAAAATGGCATGGAAAGCATGGAAAACATCTAAGGCTGAAGAAAGTAGAAGAAAATATGTGGAGGCAAAGAATTTGGCCAAGAATGTAGTGGAGGAAGAAAAGAGGAAAAGCTGGGCCTTATTCACACAGACATTGAGAGATGATACGCAGGGCAGCAAGAAATTACTGTATGGTATCTTAAGAAACAAAAAGAGAGATCAAGTAAACACCAGATTTGTGAAGGATGAAGGTGGCATAATTTTAACAAAGCCAGAAGAAATAAGAAATAGATGGAGAGAGCATTTTCAGAAGCTGCTGAACATAAGAACGGATGACAGTCATTCAATGGATGACCAGGAAAGGCAATTATTTGATGAAGAAATGGATAAAGAAATTACAATGAATGAAATTGAAATGGCAGTAAGAAAGATGAAGAATGGAAAAACTGCTGGAATAGATGAAATTTCAGTGGAGATGATAAAGGCAGCTGGAGCTGTAGGCCTGCAGTGGACATATCGGGTTCTCAGGAATGTCTGGGAGAATAAGGAGGTCCCTGAGGATTGGCAAAAAGGAATAATCATCCCAATTTTCAAGAAAGGTGATAAGAAAGTTTTGAAGAACTACAGGGGAATTACTCTAATATCCCATGTTGCTAAGATAATGGAAAGGATACTGGAAAGTAGAATAAGGTTGAGGGTTGAGAATCAGATACAGGAAAATCAGTTTGGTTTCAGAAGTGGAAGGTCAACAATAGAGCCCATTTTCATTATGAGACAACTAATGGAAAAGCATTGGGAGTACGGGAATGATATGGTGATGACATTCATTGATATTGAAAAGGCATATGACAGTGTCCCTAGGACGAAAGTTTGGGACAGTCTGGTGCAAAAAGGAATTGGACAGGGATTAATAAAAATGATCATGGCATTGTATAAGGAATGTTGTAGTTGCGTGCAAACACAAGTTGGCAGGACAAGTTGGTTCAGAATAACTAGTGGGCTGAGACAGGGAAGTGTTCTATCACCAATCCTGTTTACAATAGTAATGGATGACATCATGAGAACGGCAAAAGCAGCATATGGAGGAAGAGAAATGAACATGATGTTATTTGCAGATGATATTGTGATTTGGGGAGAAGACAACAGGAAGGTTCAAGAACAGTTGAATGTGGTGAATGGGAAGATTGAAGAATGTGGATTGAAAATAAGTGTAGAAAAGAGTAAAACTCTTGTTATGACTAGAGGGGAGAAAGAAGGGAAAGGTCAGATTAGACTTGCAGACAAGCCCCTGGAAGTAGTGGAAACGTTTAAATACCTGGGGAGTGAATTAATGGAGAATGCTCGACTGGATGCTGAGATTAGTAAAAGGATTCAAGCTGAAAGTTGTTTCTATCATAGTGTAAGAAATATGTTATGGGACAAAGATGTGCCAATGGAAGCAAAGGATACTATGTACAAGATGTATTACGTACCCATAACAACTTACGGAGCAGAAACTTGAACAATGACAAAGAAGGATGAGAGTCGAATACAGGCAGCCGAAATGAAATTCTTGAGGAGTATGATACAGAAGAGTAGAAGAGACAAAATAAGGAATGAGAAAATCCGGGAAGAAATTGGAGTGGAAAAAATGAATGATAGAATAGGGAAGAGCCGACTAAGATGGTTTGGGCACATAAAGCGAATGAGCGATGAAAGAATGCCAAAAAAGGTGATGGAAATGCAAATCCAAGGAAGGAGAGGCCGTGGACGACCACGATTGAGATGGAAGGATACCATCCAACGCAGCATTATAGAAAGAAACCTGGACTGGGACACAGTGTTGGAGGAGGAGTGGTGGAAAAACCGAAGAAAGTGGAGAGGAACCATATTTGCCCCTACCCGGCTACAGCTGGATAAAGGGAAATGATGATGTTAACACTCTTTCCTCTGTGCACTGGGCTACTATAGCCACTCTCCAATCATTTTGATATAGCCTTTTTTATGCAAACAGTACGTCAAATAAATATTTTTCAGATATGACAATGTATCCCATCCCATTGCCTTTAGTATATCTCCAGTGATCTTATCAATTCAGCTGCTTTTCTAGCTTTCACATTTGTATCATTTTGTAAATGTCTTTATTGTCATTGGTAAAGTTCAGTACCTCATCAGTAATAGTCACTTTCTCTACCATATTCCAACTGTCTTTATTTACTACTGACTAAATATTTCTGCCTCCTGCAAATCCTCACATACCGAGCTCGATAGCTGCAGTCACTTAAGTGTGTCCAGTATCCAGTATTCGGGAGATAGTAGGTTCGAACCCCACTGTCGGCAGCCCTGAAAATGGTTTCCCGTGGTTTCCCATTTTCACACCAGGCAAATGCCAGGGCTGTACCTTAATTAAGGCCACGGCCGCTTCCTTCCCACTCCTAGCCCTTCCCTGTCCCATCATCGCCATAAGACCTATCTGTGTCGGTGCGACGTAAAGCAACTAGCAAAAAAAGAAAATTCCTCACATGTACACTCCCCTTGTTCATTAATGATTCCTAGAATGTCTTTCCTAGAACCTGTTTCTGCTTTGGAGTTTCAATCAATCGGTCACTACTGATCTGCATTTAGGGCAGTTGCCCATGTGGCAGATTCCCTATCTGTTGTTTTCCTAGCCTTTTTTTGAATGATAACTTAAACATGAATGAGTACTTATACATACCCTTCCATTTTCCACTAAAACTCATATGACTATCAATTATGCTTGTCATCATGTTATTCTTAGCTGATCTTGTATTTTGCTACATTTATTTCCCTGGTTTCTTTCAATCTCTCCTTACTTTCACAGCCATTCCTTTTCTTTCTCATTCATAATCTCTTTATTTCTCAGTTATAACAGGGTAGGTCTTTAAGATTCCTTACCTCCTTTAAGGTTACTTACCTGTTTTATACACTCCTTGACAATTGTTTTAAACCTATTCTAGAGGTTGTTTATTATCATTTTCAACTGATCACAATTACTTTTTTCAAACTCTTTCATACCTGTCTTATCAACCATATAGTACTTCTTAATAGTCCTACTTTTACCTTCCTTTCTATCACATTTTTTAATACTATGACAAGAACAGCTTTGTACTCTCTTATACAATCTGTCACTTCAGTTACTCTATAGAGCTCATCTGGTTTTAAGAGCACTGTGTCTAGAAAATTCTTCCCTCTAGTTGGTTCCATCACTTTCTGATTCACCTGTCCTCCCCAGACCAAACTTATTTACCATTTCTTACTCATGCTTTCTGTCATTTTTATTACCTTCTCAGTTAACATTTGGTCAACTAGAACACCCACTAAAATCACATGCCTTTCTATGTTGTTCCCCATATAGCCGAGTATCTTACCCATTAATTCAGCATCAGCATCACCATCCAGGTCTGTACACATATTAAGTTTTATATTATCTTTATATTACCTTTATATTTATATTATCCTTACATCTAGAATTGTATGTGTCTCGTCCTTAAATTTTCGTAGCTTACAAATTCTTCTTTCACCAGTAAGAGTGTCCCCCTCCTGTCTCTACAATAAACACTCCATTTCTGGGAGCACATTTTTGTGTCCATAATGTAAGAGTACTTTTTCTGCCATGATTCAACTCCTATTACAATATCTGGTAAATGTGTATCTATTAAATTACTTAAGTCTATTCCTTTCATTACAATAATTCTACATTTTGTCACTAACGACTTTATGTCATCCTTACTTGACTTCCAGTTCCATGTACTCCTATCACTGCTCCCTAGTCCACTATGTTTTCCTGAATGTGCCTCCCTATAACTCTTCTAAGCAAACCCCCTAACTTATACATATCTATGCGGTTTATGTGAAGGCCATCTGAGCACAGATCCCTATCTTCTACCCACCCATTAGGATCTACAAATCTCACTCCCAGTTTTTCTCAACCCTCTGCATAGTCTCATTAAAATCCTTGATCTACCTCCAGTCAGTATCACTCCATACGATTGATAAAAACATGTGCTTCCTTAAACTTCTCCCTGCAGCCTTTACGAGATCTAACACATCCCAAACTGTGTTGGTACCTAGTTTTGTTTGCCTTATGTTGTTGGCACCAACATGGAAAATTATCACCTTCTCCTTACCTTACCTTCCTTCCTTCCTTCCTTCCTTCCTTCCTTCCTTCCTTCCCTTCTACTGTACATTCATCTTCATTTGCCTTAACCTAATTCCTAGATAACACTCTACCCTGGTTCTCTTTCCTCCACACACCATCCCCACATGCCAAAGAATAAAGTCCCCCTTGATCAGAGCCTAAATCCCACCCAAAAAATTAGCAACTAACTCTCTTTTTGTCTTAGCAGTATTCTGCAATAATTACACTATACGTCCTGGGAGTCGTATCTGTTGAAGACATTACAAATCTCACAGAGTAACCTCAAAAATACAAAGCATGCAAATAAATGCACTTCTAACATAAAACAATAATGACACAGGGCAATTACTATTCAATCAGCAAACAAATAATGCATAGAAAGTGTGGTTTCTATGAATGAACAATGTATCATATACTGTTGTCAACCATTGTGAAAATATTATGCAGAGAACTTGTTCTCCTCAATTTGCATGTGACTACGAGGGCTATTTTTTTTTTCAAGGTCCGATCGGTCGCGACAGTCAAACGCCCGCGAATATATGATGAACCGCTGCGCAGATGTGTTGCGCAACGTCTCTGAAATGACCGTTATGCGCCTTACCTCAGTTCCGTCAGTAGTGAACGTGCAGCGCGCTCGTAAACATGGCTACAACGATCGCTTCGCTCGCCAAGTGTGAAGTGCGCGGTGTAATTCGATTTCTTCAGGCTGAGGGGTGCAATGCAGCCGAAATTCATCGCCGAATAAGTCATGTGTATGGTGAAACGTGCATGAGCGACAGCAAAGTGCGACAATGGTGCAGGAACTTTACAGCAGGGCGTACAGACGTCCATGATGCAGGCGGCCAGGGAAGGAAGCGTGTGTCAACCGATGATCTTGTTCAGCGTGTGGATCAGGCAATTCGAGAAAATCGTCGGTTCACAATTTCTGTGTTGAGTGCTTCGTTTCCTGAAATTTCCAGGTCAGCTCCCTACACAATTGTGAGTGAGACACTTCAGTACTGCAAACTTTGTGCGAGATGGGTTCCGAAGATGCTGTCTGACCGTCACAAAACACAGGGAATGGGCGCCGCTTTAGAGTTTCTCCAGCGCTACCATGATGAAGGACCGGATTTTTTGAACAAAATTGTCACAGGGGACGAGACATGGGTTCATTTTGAAATGGAAGAAACAAAAGAGCAATCCAAACAGTGGATGCATTCGCACTCCCCGAGTAAGCCAAAGAAATTCAAGCGAACATGCTCCAACAGAAAGTGTATGGCTACTGTATTCTGGGACCGGAAAGCAGTTCTGTTGGTGGAATTCATGGAACGTGGTTCCACCATCACTGCAGCCGCATACTGTGCGACTATTCAACGTCTACGACGGGTAATTCAGAATAAGCGGAGAGGGATGTTGTCATCAGGCATTGTCCTCCTCCATGACAATGCTCGGCCGCACACTGCAGCTGCCACCACGAACCTCCTGCAGCGTTTCCAGTGGGACGTTTTCGATCACCCAGCATACAGTCCGGACCTGGCTCCATCAGATTTTCACCTCTTTGCTCACATGAAACGCTGGCTAGGAGGACAGCGTTTTGACACCGACAAGGTGCTGCAGACCGGCGTACAAAGATGGTTACAGGTGCAGGCGGCAACGTTCTATCAAGAGGGCATTGACGAGTTGGTACCACGCTACGACAAATGTCTCAATCTGCGAGGCGACTATGTTGAAAAATAGCTGTGATGTATCAGTAAGTGTTACTAATAGAAAAGTGTCAAATTTGTACTGCTGTTTCATTTCGTGACCAATCGGACCTTGAAAACAACATAGCCCTCGTATATCCCATCCTTGATGTAAGATGTTCTCTCTTGATTATTTTGTTGCTGCTTATTCTGTTCGATAACAATAAAACTGTTCTTTGTTTTGTTTTTTGTTAAATACAATTGTTGTACACATGATATTTAAATAGTTGTGATTGTTTATAGCTGGACGCTTTGGTTCCTGCCTGTGAGTTATACTTGTCCAGTCCAAAGGAAACAGCAAGTCAGACTCTGCTGGCAGTGGAACAAGCTGTAGCTGCCGCAATTGAGGGTTGCAGTAAGACCAAGGATATGGTTGCCAGGTACTAAACTCTCATATTGCATACATTAGAAATGTAAGGATGGAGAGATCATCTGATGTACTTGTGAAACTTTTTGCTCCGGTAGACTGCTCCAGCAGTTGCATGGGAGTGATGCTGTGTGGCCGGTGGACTGCTGTAGCAGTCATGCTTAGTTTGGCATTTCTGTGATTCGCTATGGTAAATTGCTGGAGAATTTTGTCCTTCATCATACAGTAGGATCTCAATGCATCATTTCTGGAAGTATCGTTTTCCCATATTCATCGTTCAGTTTATGCAGTGTTCTTCTGGCTATTTTCTGGTATTTCATATTTGCTCTACCAGTTGATACAGTTCTGTTTGTTAGGCCCCTCTTCCTGCTTTTGTAACTATTGGAATTTCATCAATCCTTGAAGATTTCCTGCCATGGATCTGTTGCAGTGCTTCGTCAAATTCTTCCTGCCTCCAAACAGTTCCTCAATATACCACTTCCATCATTGCTGTTGTTCTTCTATATCCACCAGTTGTTCACAGTTTCTCCCCAAAAGTAACTCACTGGCTATTTTTTTTTTTTTTTTTTTTTTGCTAGTTGTTTTACATCGCACCGACACAGATAGGTCTTACGGTGACGATGGGACAGGAAAGGGCTAGGAGTGGGAAGGAAGCGGCTGTGGCCTTAATTAAGGTACAGCCCCAGCATTTGCCTGGTGTGAAAATGGGAAACCACGGAAAACCATTTTCAGGGCTGCCGACAGTGGGGTTTGTACCTACTATCTCCCGAATACTGGATACTGGCCGCACTTAAGCGACTGCAGCTATCGAGCTCGGTCACTGGCTATTGATGCAACACTAACTCACTCAAAACTGACCATGTCTTGCCAAGTTCGCTCTTTATGTAAGCCTGCAGTAGTTTCTATTTCCAGATCATTCTGGGCAGATTCTGTATTGTTAAATCAGCCTCCAGGTTTTGGCCCACTCATATTATTGCCTCTCATCCTTCTCCCGTCCCAATCTCGGCTTCAATTGTCACATTATTTTAACAACAATGGTGTATGGCCTTCGGAGAGGCCTGGTGCAGGTCTTTTGATTTGTTGCGTGGTAGGCGATCTATGCGCCTATGGAAATATGGCCCCACCTATGATGAATTCTAATGCTGTAGTTGGTACCACACAGCCCCTGAACCATCGGAATTAAAAGTTCATTTGCATACTTTTTGTACTTTTAGGCTGAAGTTTTAAAAATATGTATTTTTAAATAGTCATCATCAGGACATAATCTTATGAGTCACTTCAATACTGACGAAGTACCAGTCTCAAAGGGAAACATGTGCAGTTGGCACAGTGGAACCTCGATTCTCCGTTTTTGGAGGGACCACGGGAAAAAATGTACAACACGGGAAAACGGAAAATCCGGGAACAAATGAACCATCAACAATTTGGCTAAACATCACAAAAATGAAATATGTATACTTATAATATTACAAATGCTCCTAAACCAAACCAAACTACAGCCCCAATGGGCCTTCCGCCTACCAAGCGACCGCCCTCGGTCCAAAGGCCTGCAGATTACGAGGTGACGCACGGTCAGTGTGATGAATTCTCTCGGCCATTATTCCTGGCTCTCTAGACCGGGTTCGCCATATCACCATTAAATAGCTCCTCAATTAAAGGTACCGTAATCATAGAATGACTGAACCTGGAACCAGCCCTCATATCCAGGTAAAAATGCCTGACCTGGCCAGTAATCGAACCCGGGCCCTCTGGGTGAGAAGCAGGCAAGTTAGACCACAGGGCTGGCTACAAACGTTTATTAGCGGTACGCAACGTAATAATCTCGAAACTTTACATTCAGTTTTACCGGGGAAACTTCGTCAGTTTCGTCTGAAAACTTTGTCATATTCGTTTGAAAACTTCTTTCAGTTCAGCAACTTTGATCAGCCAAACTCTTCGAAAAATCTAACACCCGTTACGCCAAGCCAAACAACAATCGACCACAAGTAGTTTTTCATTCTCTAATCTAATAAAATAAAGCACATTAGATACAAAAGCGTCCAACATGATGGCAAAAGCCTTGTTTTTTAAATCTTTCATTATAATTTGGTCACCGGTATACTGTTCCTAGTCAGTTTATGGAAATCTTGTACCGCATAAACTAGGCCAACATTGACTTTCAAAGGTTATGTTGAACACGAGAATATGGTTTTGAAAGTATCAACAAATACAGTAGAGACAATACGCAACACTCAGTGAGATATCGAGGGACAGCTATTAGAGCTCTCGCTCTAGCGGGTAGACCTGAGAACTACTGATTCTGTCATAAGAGCACGTGTATTTATGTGTGAAGTTTTTGGTGTTATTTGTGCCTTTTCAGTGAGTTGACATAATTAAATAGTAGCGTGTGTCATTCCTTGATATCTCCTCTCAACATGAGGGCAAAGGTATGTGCTGTGTTTGGCTGCATTAACTATGAAGTAGAGAAGAATGCGCGGTCTTTCTTCCGTTTGCCTCGTGACAAGAAAATGTATTAATATTGTGTTTGCACATACTGTATATTCTTCCAGTGACAAAGAGATTTTTATAGTACTTCATAATCTTCTGACCTGCTCGACCCATATTTTAACTGGCTTAAAATATAATACGCATATTTTATTGTATAGTGCAGCAGTTAAACTTCAATACCGATGAGTTGTTGTAGGTGTGATCTGTGGGTTTTAAAATGTCACAGAAGTGATTTGGATAAGGTGTACAAGAAAGAAGGGACGTCACGCTTATATAAGAATTATAAGATCTGTTCAGATCATTTCCAGGCCAGCCACTTTAGAAATCCTTGACTATACAGTCAAGGGTACGTTACATTTTTACTCTAATTGTACGTAAATATTCCTCAAAGCATCACTATCAACAACATTTTCATACTTTTCTTTATTTTGTCTCTCTTCTCAGATTAAAGCCGGGATTTTATAGATTTTCTTTCTGTTAGTAGGCTTCATGTTAAGAGGAAAATTGTCCATCTTTTAAATGTTGATTCATTGCATCATGTGTGTAAGGAATGTGACGATATTTTTATTGAAAAGTGTCTTAATGTGATGATACAATGTTTTTTAAATGATAAAAAAGACAAATCTAACTGTAAAAGTTCAGGCAGGAATGCTAAAGCAAAAAACGTAATGCATAAATGAAAGATCAAGCCATTTCACAGCAGTCCATTTTACATCTTGTTTATATGTCTAATTTCAGTCTTTAAATAATAACCTTTTAAATAATTCTTCATTCATTTATCCAGAATTGCTTTAGCAACTTCGAAGTTAATATCTCAATAATACTTTCTTTCTAGACATAATTTATTTATCCATTTTCGTATATGCATTTCCTTTGATATTTGAATTTAGCGGGCCGATGACCTTCGATGTTAGGCCCCTTTAAACAACAAGCATCATCATCATCATTTGAATTTAGCGCAACTTTTCAGGTCAAGTCACTAGGAGCACCACCGTCGAATTGTCTCCCATTTTAACAAGGCTAAATCTGTAAGTGTCGCGTATTGTCTCTACTGTATTTGGTATCAATCCTCAAGTTCTCGAATGCATTATATTCAGTTCTGCCCGTCACTAATCACAAAAAATTGGAAAGAGAAAAAATATCATTAACACTTCCGAAATTACGATTATTCGCGGCCTTGAACTCAGCTGGAAAGCACGCTCACTGTACAAGTTGGTACGAGTGCGAAATGATACATTTTTAATGTAACGTGCCCAAATAAAACGACTGCAGCTTTTATAATATTTTAACACAAAAAAATGAAATTCCCAGTCTTATACAGGGTGGCGCACGAATAGTTGACACATTTAATTTTAGAATAACAAATTTATTTTTCACAGAACACTAATGAAATTTTAGACACAGGCATCTTGGACCCTGGAAATACAGTTCACTATATCACACGTTCAATGTGGCCTCCACTGCGGCAGACAACCTCTTCGAGACGAGTACGCGTGTTTCTGATGACTGCGGCACAGGTCTTCATGAATTTCACTGCAGAGATGCAAGATACGAGCACACATTTTCATGCGGCTTTGAGGTCTTGAAGCAAAAAGGTTTTTCTTTCAAATATCCCCATTAAAGGAATCGCAAGTATTTGCATATGGGCTTTAAGGAGGCCAGAAGAATCTGCCATTATCGTTGTACTGTGGGTACACCAAATACTCCCCTCAAAAACTCAAGAATGTCGTTAGCAGTGTAAGGTGTTGCACCATCTTGCACCAACTACTGTATATGAATAGGGATAGCGTGAATTTGAGACATGAATCCATTCCCCAGCATGTTCTTCTATCGCTATGCAAAAAACTGTCTGACTGAAGAAAAATGGTCCATTTAACCCATGTCTTGGCAGACCTACACACAGACTCACTTTTCCCCTATACGTGTTTTTTTCGTGAATAATGTCCGGTTTTTCTGTAGCCCAAAACCGCACATTTTGTTTATTAAGTAAGTGCCCGTTGAGATGAAAATAAGCTTCGTTAGAGAACCAAGTGTTAAACGGTATTTTATCTATATTTTGAGTCCATAAGGCGTACTGCAAACTTTTCTGTCTGAGAAGATCTGTTAGCTTGTGTAGTACAATCTTTTCGTACAAGTACAATTGAAGGTCACCGTGTAACAGTCTTTGAACTGAATAGCGCAATATTCCACTTTATCTTGAAGCTCCCCGTGTTGACTTGTGTGGGCTGCGCTGCATGGCGTCCCTCAGCGCAGCGATGCTTTCGGGAGACTGAACTGCTGGTGCACGTGGTCGCTTTTCTTCCTTAACACTGCCTTGTTCTTCAAAGTTTCTGTATAAGCGAAGTACGATGTTCCTTGCTGTGCCCACGTAGTCTGATATACAGCTCGAAATTTCCTTTAAGTCGCCATAAAAGATAACTGTTTTGGCGCGCTGCTGAACAGAGAGTCGGCCGTGGGCGGCCATGGCAGAAAGCTTACTGGAATGCAGGCATTTGGAGACAAAGCAGCAGTGTCACCTCTATAGTTATTCCCATGAAACAGGGAACGTGTGAGCAAAATTTTAACAACATAGTACGTAAGTTGCATTTTATATTTGCTTTTCAAATGTGTCAACTATTTGTGCGCCACCCTGTATTAGGACATAAACAGATATAGGCAATCTCAAAACCTCCCATGGCTTTATGTATGTAAGGTGCAACATCTATTCTGGTCTTGATAACATAATCGTATACGATAATATTCAAATAGGTACTAAATTTGTGTTACTTAAGGAGCAGTTTCGATTCCTGCCTGAAAGCCTAATGACTATACAGTGCCCTGAGGGAAGTGCCGAAAACCTGTTTGGCGATACTCTCGAAAAAAGTAAAAAAATAAACATCTAACCCTGGACATAACGTAGACGTTTTGCAAGTACGAACATTT
The DNA here is from genome assembly GCF_040414725.1 of Anabrus simplex. Classification (NCBI taxonomy): domain Eukaryota; kingdom Metazoa; phylum Arthropoda; class Insecta; order Orthoptera; family Tettigoniidae; genus Anabrus; species Anabrus simplex. The sequence continues at coordinate 82,049,126 of NC_090267.1, read as the reverse complement.
GACGAAACTCATTCCGTCTTCAAATAGAGCTGTCAAAATGCGCTCTGTCTCCTTCCAATTGTCGTGGGTACTCTCTGCTTTATGATTTCCAAGGATTCTCTAAACAATACTACCTGAATGCGATGCTAAGATGATCCCTTATGCAAGTTCACCGCCGATCGCTTTTCCAGTACAGTACTTCTTCTGCAATGACAGGACATCAGCACCAAGATCCTTAAGTATGACGTAGCCGTCCTTTCATTAGATACAGTTTCTTGAGAAACACGTGATCGAGGATTTAGCGTTGATGGGACTGAAATTTCTGGACGGTTGATCCAGGAAATCGTTTCTTTGAGGAACGGGAAATGCGAGATTTTTACGTGATTTAATTAGGATGCTCGCGGGACTACGTAATTTTAATGAATAATGCGGGAAAACGTAGTTTCCGGGAACGTATAATCGAGGTTCTACTGTATTGCGATATGTAAATTTGACTCTGAACTTTATGTGTAATTGTGCATGTACTAGTAAGATTTTTTATGCACCTGAAATATATCAATACATTTTTATTATGTTTCAGGGCTGGCCGAGCATCTTACGTAAGTGAGGCTTTGGTTACTGACTTTGATGCAGGAGCGTACGGAGTTACAGTTTGGCTACGTGCAATTTTAGATGCCCTGCAACGTAAAGAAACCACACCAACTACAAAGTATACCTGTGACAACAAGACATGTATCAAGAAATGAAAATATAATCAATTAAAAAGTAATTGGAGATGTGAGAGGACTGCTGGTTTAAAAGACATATGAATAAGACCGGTCAAACTCTTTCTGTGGCTTCTGTAATATATTATCAGTGGGACCGCTGCTGAATTGTACAATTTCTTACTTTATATGTGAGTGTTAGGCTCAAAGATTCAACATTGTGAATCACATATTAAACTTCCAAAACCTTTATCTGTTATTGAATTACCACAATATAACTAGCAATTTGGAGAATAGTGACTTGAACCAACCCCAGACTCTCCTCTGATATACCGAGTGGTTCACCAGCTCCTTGCAATCTAGATTTATGCATCCCACCACTTTTACTAAAATTCTGAAATACATTGGTCCTTCTCCCTAAACTGGGCTAATAATACGAGATGTGTGGTTATGGGCTAGAAAACAGCAGGAATCGTGAGCATCACGATTAATTCTTTATGGGTACCTTGAATGAACCCGTAAAATGAGCACAGGTGTGAAGAACACATACCTTACAACAGGAGGTGCACACACAGACCAGGAACAGGTACTGTATACGCTGTACGGCAAGGGCACATTGGGATCCATGACAGTGGATAGTGCTCAAAGGTTCAAATCCCATGCAATTTTTTTACTAGTTCCCTGGGATGTGGTAAAGTTGCATACTCGATAGTTTCCACATACTGATTTGCTTATTTGGCCCTGTGGCATAGGGTATGGTGTTGGGTTGGACAAGAATGAGGAAGTGATGGTCTGTGACTAGGACACAGACAACCAGTTAGCATAGGCTACCTGCTAGAATTGCTTGATCATCTGCAAATTTCAATTGCCATACAACTTGACCAGGTAGGGCCTCATCAGAATGATAACAACATACGAATGCAGGTAGGTATGTAGATACATGAACTCCTCTCCTTCGAGGCAAGTCACAACACAACACAAAGCTTATTCACAGCCTTGTGATTTATTTGGGTGACAAGTATGTGGATATTTGACTCATTTATGGAAAAGCTAGACAGAATGCATACCAGGCACAATGCCTGTATTGAGAATGCTATCCGCATAGACGACAACCAACAGGCATGACATTTCAGAGTGTGGAAATATGTCTGTGGGCTACTGCGTCTCTGGGAAGGACCCAGTCTGTTCGAGGTCATCCGTTGACATCTGCTCACAATTGATGAGGTTATCTTGGATGCTATCAGGCATAACCCTCACACTACCACACGGGCCATTGCAAAGGAGCCGAACGTCAGCCAGCCATCTGTTATGCTGATATTGTATACCCAGCGGTTTTATCTGTATCATCTGCACTTACACCAGGAGACCAATGGTCATGATTTAGAAGCCCGGGTTGTATTTTGTCAATGGTCCCTACAGCATTTAGACATTGATCCTGCCTTTTTAGCAACCATATTATTTATGGATGAAGCGTGGTTCCACAACGATGGAACCGTTAATTGCCATAATATGCATTACTGAAGTGTAGATAATCCCCACTGGGTAAAACGGACAGCTTTCCAGGTTCAATGGGGTGTGAACGTATGGTGTGGCAGCATGGGTGATGACCTTTTGAGGGACCTCTGACATGAGAACGCTATCTGCGGTTTCTCCAAAATGAACTACCACTGTTCTTGGAACGTGCCACTCCTTGACTGCGCCAGGATATGGTTTCTACATGACAGAGCTCCACCACATGTGGCGGTAGTGGTTTGGAACCATCTCCATGCGGTATGCTGATAAATGGATAGGAAGGGGAGGATCTGTCCCCTGGCCTGCCAGATCGGTTTTCTTTCTGTAGGGCCATGTAAAACAACGTGTGTATGCAGTGTATGCACAGGAGCTGGCCAATGCTGGTCACCTTAGACATCTCATCACCGAGGCATGCTGATCCACTACGCCAGAGATGTTGCATCTTGCATAGCTCTCTATTGACTACGGAAGTTGTTAATTTGAGCAGGTGCTGCATTAAACAACGAAGGTAACTGAAATTCTGTCACGTTTCCTAGCCTCTTCCAACCCAGTTCCATACCATATGTCTCCATACCAACGGTGCTTTTCAGAACCAAATTAACAAATCAGTCTGTGAAAACTATTAAGTATACAACCTTGCCATATCCCAGGCAACTGGCTGTAAAAAAGAGAAAATACTTACGTGGGATTCGAACCTCCTAACCCTTGAGCACCGTTCACTTTCAGTTCTCGGGCATCTCCGAAAACTGTAAAAGAGTAGTTAGTGGGACATAAAACAAATAACATTATTATTATTATTATTATTATTATTATTATTATTATTATTATTATTATTATTATTATTATTATTATTATTATTATTATTATTATTATTATTACTACTTTCAGTTCTCCAACCCTACCCCTTCCATGTGAGTTCTTGGGAGGCTTGAGATACAGTGGGGAGTTCCCAACCTATAAAATACCTGTTCCTCATCTGTGTGTGCACCTCCTGTTGTAAGGTACATGTTCTTCATATCTGGGCTACTTTTATGGGTTCATAGCAGAGACGTGGACCATCCTCAAACGTGATCGTGAACAGATAGAGAGCTTTGAAATGTGGTGCTGGAGGAAAATGTTAGGGATTCCTTGGACAGCTCATCGCATGAACACATCAATCCTGAACCAACTTCAGATAAAAGTTTGTCTATCGTGTAAGGTCTCTCAACGGATTGTACGCTACTTTGGACATATAATGCGCCGAGATGGTAGTCTTCAAAAGCTGATTGTTGAGGGCAAAGTCCAGGGAACCAGACAACGAGGACGAATACCAACGCGATGGATTGACATGGTGAACGGCCCCCTACAGTGTTCTCTCAGAGTAACCACATTGAAAGCTTTAGATAGGGAAGAATGGCGGAGTATGGTTCATCGGCTAGAGGGCTGAATATTATGATAGTCACGACGCCTCAGTCATGAGGCAAAACGAAGAAGAAGAAGCCTGACTCAATGGCTGAATAGTCAGCATACTGGCCTTTTCTTCAGAGGGTCCTGAGTTCGATTCCCAGCCGGGTCGGAGATTTTAACCTTCATTGGTTAATTCCATTTTCTCGGGGGCTGGGTGTTTGTGCTGTCCTCAACATCCCTGCAACTCACACACCACACATACCACTATCCTCCACCACAATAACACGCAGTTATCTACTCATGGCAGATGCCGCCCACCCTCATCAGAGAGTCTGCCTTACAAGGGCTGCACTCAGCTAGAAATAGCCACACAAATTATTAATTATTATTATGGGTTCATTTGGGGTACTCATAATGAATTAATAGTAGCGCTCAAGATTCCTACCGTTTTCTAGCCCATAACCACACATCTCAACCCGGTATACATTTTTCGTGAGATTGTAACTATAACTTTTACAGCTAAGGCATTTTGCTTCAATTGTAGACCTGAAAGCTTGGCTTGCCATACAAATACTATTTTCTACCTTTTGTGCCCAATTACTGAGCAGGGTAATGAATCGACGTTCTTTCCCATTTTTTTTTAATTTCCTTTTTTTTTTTTTTTTTTTTAAACATCATGGGCCAAGTTACACCTCTTTTCCTTATTGCTTCATTTACAATACTAGTCCACCTTTCTCGCAGACTTGTTCTGGGTCATCTTCCATTCCAGTATTCTCCCTCTGGAATGTTGATGTGAACAACCAGAATTTAAAGTAATGGGAAGGACTGGAAATGGGACAACCCCTTACAGGTTGAAAACTTGAATACCGGTTGAGTCAGCCGCACCTGACGTTTCTGCTTTTAGGCATCCCAACGAACAGTATATCAGATGTAAGGCCTATCAGGCATTTGCTCTATTAACCAACGCTTCGTCTTAGGTCTGACACTAGACTCGTCAGAGTGGGATGTGTCAGACCCTACCCACTGATGCTGGGTGTATGCAGGTGAGCTTATCAGAAGCCTATTTAAGAGGCACAGTCTGATAACTGCATACGGAGATAAATCTCCCAACAAACGTCAGTGGGGTGATGGTCGATTTTCCTTTGCTGTATACCAAGCTACAGTCGCCTTTAAAGCACTTACTGCATCATCAATGCACGACTTTTGCAAAAACATGCAATATGTAATATATCAATATATCAATATGTAAAATATACGTGTCAATTATAAGCTTTCGATTGGTTATGAAATTATCTCTAAAAGCATACTGATAGAAAACGTGTGTGAGTTTGTGAAACTGGATGCAGTTTTACACCAAGTAAGCTTTCTGATAAACTGGAGGCAACAGTCACCGTGATGTAGTGGACTACCCGCAGACGTGTTGATGCATGTTGCGTTGGTAGGTGGGTTCGAATCCCACGAGTGATAAATATTTTTATTCATATTTTAAACTTTGAGGATCAAATAAGAGGCCATTCGTGCCACATTCGACCAATAGCATGCATGTTGAATGTGTAGTGGCCTGACATTTGGTGTAGCCTAGCTGTCCTGGTCATTTCTTCACTACGGCGAAGCAAGACAGAACGCACAGGAAGCACAGCGCCTGTACCAGGAAAGATTTCCACACAGACAACAACCAAACGCAAATACACTAGAAGTCCGTTATAGCGAGAATTCATAACAGCGAAAACCTGACTCGCTATAACGGATTGTCGCTATATCCGATTTTTGTATAAAAGTCGGAAAACCCTTCATGCACATTAAAATCGGCATGAAACGGCAATCAGTTTGTTCAAAACTTGTGTTTCCGCAGATGATTATCCACACTACGCTTGCTTGTTTGTTATTTTTCGTAATTCTATACTACGTGAAAGTGTATGTTTAATTTCATTCTGAACCCCACTTTTCCCGTCAAAAAAAAAATTAAATCAGGCTCAAAACGAAGTTTGTAAAAACATATGAATGCCTTGTTGTACAGTAGGCCCACGCATTTTTAGACTATTTTTAGACGCCGAACATTGACTTTCGTCACGCCGTACTTTTTTTTTTTTTTTTTTGCGGCTGCACAATTATTCTTTATTTCCGCGGGTTTAAGGACCATTAACTTAACATTTTCATCATAATAACAAAGAGAACTCGTGGAAAATTTTCCGGCAATACCTATTCCATGCATCTCTACAATACAACGATCCATCCGGAAATTATTCTTGCTGTCTATAAAACTGTTACTTTTACGCAGCGTCAGATATAACCGGCTACCGCTACACGCACGTCTCGCTTGTCGAGTTCGGCCAAATTCAGCGGCTAACGATGTATAGGCCTAATCGTGAACGTTGAAAGTCAACGAACGAGTTTATTGCGTCAAGGTATGGCCATTCCGCCCTTGAGTTTTTCATGCACATACCTTACAATTTCATCTTCGACTTCTTTAAAGCGTCCTTGTTGCTGACCACTGAATGCATTTTTTGTACAGTAGGCCTACACATTTTTTAGCTCTTTGTCTTCACGCTAACGCAAAATATTGGCTTTAGTTAGGCCTATGCCGTATTTTCTTGCGGCTGCACAATTATTCTACATTTCCGAGTGTTTAATAAACATTAACTTAAAATTGGCATCATAATATCGACTAGAACCCGTTGAAAATTTGCCAGCAATAGCTTTTCCACGTATCTTTACAATACGACTATCGATCACGAAAATATTCCTGCTGTCTATAAACCTTAATTTTACTAAGCGTCAAGTACAATAGACGCGTTATGACTCTGCCACTGAGTAGCCATGGCTTTTCTAAGAATTCGAAGGGCCGCATGTTTTGATGCCATTCTGCAGGTTTGAGAAACACGTGACGTGACTCGCAGCCCCTGCTCCTCTACCCACGAGCAATGTAAATTCTGTGATGTAGTCCTATATACCCACTCTTGATCTTCTATGGTGGCTTCAGATTTCGGGATTGGTGGCAGTGATTTTTTGTAATCTAGGTGACTTGGGCGGAGTCCGACTGCGGGGAGGAGCCAAAACAAAGAGGATAGAATAGAATAGAGATGAAACTCAATGATAAATTTCGGTTCCAAGCCACTTGGCGCTAGTAGTTTTAGTCTCTTTTCCGAGATAGCGCCACAGTGTGCATTCTGGTGCAATACCTTAGTATTGCTATCAACAGATAGCGCGGAGAATTAACATCCGGCGCAGTGACACACATCCGGGTATGCTTACTAGTGATGGGCTGGGAATGGACTCGCGAAGACTCGAGTCTGGGATCGTAAAACTCGAGGTACTCGAGTCCGGACTCGAGGCCGAGGACGCTGGCAGCGTTATCTGCGAGCCGTGTATGGAAACTACATGATGCTTAATATTTTAGGTAGGCCAAGGACAAGTATTGGGTCCGTTTCCAAATAATGCACAGTGATATAATGTACAAACTGATGTACATTATGTCGTATTTACACGAATGTATAGGCCTACACCATATTGTAACGTAAACTGAGGAATGTATGGACACAGGTGCTTATGAGCTACAGTCCGGCTCTATGGCTAAATGGTTAGCGTGCTGGCCTTTGGTCACAGGGGTCGCGGGTTCGATACGCGGCAGGGTCACGAATTTTAACCATCATTGGTTAATTTTGCCGACACGGGGGGTGGGTGTGTGTGTTGTCGTCATCATCATTTCATCCTCATTATGACGAGCAGGGCGCCTACCGGTGTCAAATCGAAAGACCTGAATCTGGCGGGCCGAGCATGTCATCAGACACTCCTGGCACTAAAAGCCATACGCCATTTCATTTTACCGGCGCACAGTGTGAAACTGTAGAGATCAGGCAGGACAAACGTACATTTTCGACTAATCTATTTATATTATAAAGGGCATTATTGTACGCTCGTGACTATACAAAGAATACCTGACCGCAAAGCTTTTAAAGCTGTGTGTGGTATATCTGATCTCTACAATTGTGTGAACATTGCGCCTCTTACCGAAACTTGCGTCTCGCACTGCCAATTGTCTGCAGTGTGTTCAGATGAATCTACGTAACTAGCGGCTGTGTTAAGATATTTTAAATGTGAAATAGGGATGGTCCGCCTCTGTGGTGTAGTTGTTAGCATGATTAGCTGCCACCCTCGGAGGTCCGGGTTCGATACCCGGCTCTGCCACGAAGTTTGAAAAGTGGTACGAGGGCTGGAACGGGGTCCACTCAGCCTCGGAAGGTCAACTGAGTAGAGGTGGGTTCGATTCCCACCTCAGCCATCCTGGAAGTGGTTTTCCGTGGTTTTCCACTTCTCCTCCAGGCAAATGCCGGGATGGTACCTAACTTAAGGCCACGGCCGATTCCTTCCCTCTTCCTTGCCTATCCCTTCCAATCCCCGCCAAGGCCCCTGTTTAGCATAGCAGGTGAGGCCGCCTGGCGAGGTACTGGTCATCCTCCCCAGTTGTATCCCCCGACCCAGAGTCTGAAGCTCCAGGACACTGCCCTATTTCTTCTTCTTCCTCTTCTTCTTCTTCTTAATCTGCTTACCCTCCAGGTTCGGTTTTTCCCTCGGATTTGGCCAGGGATCCCACCTCTACCGCCTCAAGGGCAGTGTCCTGGAGCGTGAGACAATGGGTCGGGGAATACAACTGGGGAGAATGATCAGTACCTTGCCCAGGCGGCCTCACCTGCTATGCTGAACAAGGGTCTTGGTGGGGGATGGGAAGATTGGGAGGGATAGACAAGGAAGAGGGAAGGAAGCGTACAATGAATAGTTAAATCATGTTCCTAATCTTTACTCCGTATCTCAAGTTACCAAAGGCTAACCTACTGGGCGATATAATGCAAATATGCAAACTCATATCCTCATCCCGAGGTGGTGCAGCTCCTTTCGGGAAAACCCCCATTGCAGGTGAGCTGCATGTACCATTTCAATCACATACCAGCCTTCCGGACATTCTTAAATTTCTGACGGTACCGGGAGTCGAACCCAGGGTTCGAAGGATGGGAGTTAGTAACACTACCCGTTACGCTACAGAGGTACTATAATGAACGCGCCCAACTAAATATAGACGAAGGGGAAAAGGAAGAACATTGTGTGACAAACTAAACGAATGGCATTTCGAAACAAATAAGTTACGGTCATACACTCGCGTGTTTCACGTTATGGTCATCATTTACGTAGCTGTTGTAATAGTATTTAATGATTGGGGCATTTCTTCCGACTGCTCGGCAACAGGTCGCAGTTATGAATCGTGACGTTACAGTGGAGACTCGAGTACTTCGCACGGGTTACTCGGCGAGGCTTGGACTCGCCAGAGTCGATTCTCGCGAGTCCAAGCGTTACTCGCGCACATCACTAATGCTTACGGTTCCTCCCCCCCTCTTTGTCCCCCCCTCCTTTCCATGCCCCTCGCCCTCCACCCCCCACAAAACGGCGATAATAATGCAGTTCTACTACTTCCATGCCCAATACATTGTAATTCAAATATGTTTTTTTATTTCCAAGTACTTACTACGTTGTAAATAATGATCTGATACCCGTAGTTCGTATGGCATACTATGTTACTGAGAACATAACCACACACCTCAAAGCAGCTTTAACTTCAAATGAATGATTGACACATTAACACAAAGCTCATATTATAACAAATAAGAAATCCCTTCGAAAGCAAGACAATAGAGCACACCATATGCAAGACAATGGGGTATCACATCAATATCCAAGTACCACATGAAAATAAAAATAACAGAATTAAATGCACTGAGACAGGAAATATATAGAACTACATTAATAGAACCATTCAGCTTTCAGCCCCTGATGTGTACTCAAACAGGAAATACAGGATTTCAGGAGGACTGGCGAAGATATATTTCAAATAAACAAGCACAAGGAACTAAGATTTACATCACAAGCACATGAGCACTTGGAATTCAAACAACACAAATACTAGTGATGTGCGCGAATGACGCCTGGAATCGCGAGAATCGGTTCCTACGACTCCGCGGTCGCACTCAATGTCGCATGCGAGGAATCGGTTCCCGATGACGTCACGAGAGTGTTTCGGTCGCACTCAATAGAGTGAGTCTTCCGTATATAAGTGGAGTAAATTCGAACGTGTAATATTTACTATTTCTTTTGCATACAGTGAAATATGTAACTGGTTGTCGTGAATGAATTATGCCACATTATGCCACCCTGGTAGTCTGGAAATCACATTACACATTTCGACACTGGGTGTAGCAATCGGCATTGTTATTATGCTCATACTGTATTTTCCTAATGTGGTTTTCAATTATCGCTAGTATAAACGTATAAAATATGTGGAATTAAGTCACATTTTTAATAAGTATACAACTTGTTTCCTAACATACTGGCTTCCGTTGCATTTAATTTGCAATGAACATACCGTACCACTGTTGGGCTCACTGGCTGAATGGTCAGCGCTGAGGCCTTCGGTTCAGAGGGTCCCGGGTTCGATTCCCGGCAGGGTGGAGGATTTTAATCGCCTCCAATTAGTTCTTTTGGCCCAGGGACTGGGTGTTTGTGTTTGTCCCAACATTTTCCTCTTCATATTCAGACAGCACACTACACTACCATCCACCGCAGGAACACGCGATAGTGATTATATCCCTCCATATAGGGTTGGCGTCACGAAAGGCATCCGGTTGTAAAACAGGGCCAAATCAACATGCGCGATACAGTTCGCACCCGCGACCCCATAGGTGTGGGAAAAGTTGTAGAAAAATAAGAACATTTCATACTACTACTAAATATTATTATGAGAAACCCTCAGAATTACTATTTTTCTTTTCATCACTGCTTAACATTAGTTAAGGTTGTCTCCTTAGTACAATTGTATTTTGTAGAAAGAGTACTGTTATATTATGTCATAATCCCCGTGCAAGTTTTGATTTAATACAATTTGAATAGTTTCAAACAGAGGATCATAGTTTCTGATGAAACTACAGTCGCATTAGAGTATATAACTCCAGGAAACTACAATAAAAGCAGGCATGGCTTGTAAACAGACCTGGTTATAAACCAAAACGAACTCACATTACAGAACACATTCGTGCTGCACGTGTTTACGTATCTGCATCATAGATGGTGCTACTAGTTCCTCGGAATCGATTCCGGAATCGGGTACCCGATTCCCCAGACATATGGAATCGATTCTTCGCGATTCCAGTCGTAACCCATCACTAACAAATACTGTAGCATCATGGGAACTATCGATTAAAATCGATATAAGTTCGAACAATGTTAATCGATTGGGTAAAGTCGATTTCGATGCAATTCAGCAATATTATCTCCACAATGCTTGACGTTTTATGACTAATTAATTTGTTAGAAGTGCCCACTGATTGAGGTTAGACTTGAAATACTTTAAATACTTCACTTCGAGACAAACTGCCTTTAATTATTAACAACGCTCATTTCATGCTTACTTGCGTGCCATCTACAGAACGTGTATTTAACTATTTACACGTTATGAATGACCTCCAGCGCCATCTAGAAAAAGAGACTGAAACTACCTGAAGCTAGCTACCGATTGGAACCAAAAGCCCTATTAGAGTTTCACCCCCCTGAGCCAAAATTCGCAGTAGTGGGCGGGTAGTGTGAGCGGAATTCAAATTTTGTGAACCACTTGTGTTTTCGTTCACGTGTGGTGCGGGAGTGATAAGCAATGGAGACCGACAGTGGAGGAACGTTGGCGGTAACCGGGAATTCCTTACGAGTGGAGCGTGAAATTGTAGTACCTATGGAAGAGGAACCCATAACCAATTCATCCAGTAATACGACACGACAGCAAGGTTCTCAGTCCACTGAGTCCGATGTACAGAGGCGTAATACCGAAGTGGTAGACCGTTCTAATTCTGAACAATCTAACAATCAATCCGAGGCTTCCCAAGTGGATTCTACACCGGAATATTATAATCGTTTTCATCATGGACCTTTCTTTGTATTTGTTGATACATAAACGAGCAAAACATCGGCAATTTACATCCTATGGCACTTGGTCGCCGTTTTTATGAAACCAAACTCAATGTCAAATCGATCCAACGTAAAGGACGTAATCGACTACAAGTTACCTTTCATACGGCTTCCAAGCAAACGCATTTCTGAGCAATCCTATGCTTGAAACCCTCAAAATTAAAGCGTACATTCCATCCTCACAAGTGTTAAGAGTAGGCATTATTCGTGGAGTTGAAAAAGGTTTATCGAATGATGACATATTACAGTACCTGGAATCCGAGGCACCAGTTAAAAGCTTGCAACGACTTAACCGCCGTGCAATTCAAGATGGGGAAACCCAATACCTGCCTACGGGTTCAGTAAAAATTGTTTTCAGATCACAAACATTACCCTCCCATGTCGCCTTATATAAGGTGTACATGGAAGTTGAACCTTACATCTTTTCCCCCATTCGCTGCCGCAAATGCCAGCGATATGGCCATACAATTCGACAATGTCAAGCGAAAAATGCTCGTTATGGGAAATGTGCGCAACAACATGAAACCCAGGCATGTACGGAGCAATTTACGCAATGTGCGTACTGTAAAAAAAACCATGTCACAGGTTCATCAATTTGTCCAGAACATAAGTATCAGGTCACCATTAAAACATTAATGAGTACTGAACACATATCTTTTCCCGAAGCTAAAGCCCGAATCACCCTTCCCATTTATCATTCCGAGCAACAAGAACTTCAGTTCCCTCCTCTATCGTCAAATCCCTCATCCTCTTCGACTCCCAACCCGCGTAAGCGTAAGTTCACCCAAGTAATCATGCAATCTCCCCCTCCTACACCCGAACCCGGTTTCGACCGTCAAGGATACATGGCCATTCTGCGAAACGAACCTTCAGTTCCAGTACATTCGATTCCGTCAACGAGTGCCATGCAACAACCTCTCCCACTAGCATATCCCTCAAGTGCGCCCACATCTGCTAGGCAGCAACCCTCTGCAACCCTTCAAGATATACATTATCCTCCTTCCAAGGAACACCTTCAACAAGAAATCCAGCAATTGCTGGTAATGTTAATTCAAAGTATGGGTCACGAGCCTCAACTTCACCATGTACTATATAAGCTACGAGACTCTATCATGAACATACTAGCATGATTACTTTACTCCAATGGAATTGTTGAAGTGCCGCCTCTAAAAGACATGAGTTACAAATTTTGCTGAATGAAACACGAGCTCATTTTATCTGTTTACAAGAAACGTGGTTTCAACCGCATTTCATTTTTCGATTACGAGGTTATCAAGTTTACCGACATGATGGTAACGGCTTTGGTGGAGTTGCCACATGTGTTCATACTTCCTTATCAGTTACACATTTCTCTTTACAATATATCATCCCGCACACTTATGCTGTCGGAATAGTACACCATAATACCTGTTTCATCAACATCTATTGCCCTCCCCACATTTACATTACTCAGAATCAATGGATGCATTTTATCCAACAATTTGACACATTTCCACATATTTTTCTTCTCGGTGATTTTAATTGCCACCACATTGAATGGGGATGTATGGTGGATACAATCAAAGGTTCCAATTTACTTACTACTTCAACTCATCAGAATTTGTTTCTTTTAAACGACGGCTCCCCGACCCTTTTAACTCCGCCTGGATCTCCACCCAGTGCAGTAGACCTTACTTTCTGCCGCACCACTATGGCCCCTGTCACCACCTGGCATACATTATCTGATACTCACACTAGTGACCATTTCCCAATTCTCATCAAATATGGTATTCACCCACCACATTCCCAGTTTCAGACACCCTCCTGTATAAGTAACGTCCGATCTTATAAAAACTTCAATGTTTCTATCAATCATACCTCAATTATATCTTGCAGCAGAAACATAAGTCCCCTCTTTCCTTTTCCCTCTTACTCCCTTATTTAACCCAATATTTAAACATGTTTCATCCGTGCCGACCATTAAAAGTGACGACCCATCCACAGGAATACGAACTAAAATGGTGGGACAAAGAATGTCACGATCTTATTCATAAGCGCAAACAATTATTCAAACAATATCGCCAATCGATGACGCAGCAGCATTATTTTCAATTGCGAAACCATATCGCGAAAATAAAACTCGTCTTTAATGCAAAAAAGCGAAAAGCTTGGCAATCTTTTATTTCTCAATTAACTCCACAGCTTCCAGCAACGAAATTTTGGAACGCGATCCGCATGATCACGAGAACTTTTCAATACCAAACTTCCTCTGCTTATCCGCGACAAGTTCTAGAAGATTTTTTATACACCCTTGCCCCTGTTACCGTCAATCCATTCTTTCTACCCACCTCACAGAATAATTCTTGTCCTTTTATTTCCCTTTTGAATCCAATTACATATAATGAATTACACTCTGTATTATGTACCGTCAATAGCTCATCACCAGGACCTGATGCAATTACTTATCAAATGCTCAAGGCCTTACCCCCCATGTCCAAATTTATTTACTCAAATATTATAATAGTATTTTCGAGACATTACATGTACCAGCATCATGGAACGAGTTTTTCATCACACCCATCCTGAAACCAACAAAACGACCTACCGAACCTGACAATTTCCGAGGCATAGTTCTGGGATCGTGTATACGCAAAGTTTTTTGTAAAATCCTTATGAAACGAATGGCGTGGGTATTGGAATATCACTCGCTATTACCCAAATATCAGTTTGCCTTTCGACGGGGTAACAGTACACAAGACCCTATCATTATTTTCTTACTCGACATTTTATTAGCGAAATGGCGGAAACAATCTATCGTAGCGGTCTTTTGGGATATTAAAGGTGCCTATGATGCTGTATTATTGCATATCCTCTGGGAGAAATTATTTAGTGCTGGATTCCCCATCCAATTCATTTCTATTTTAAATCAACTATTTACTAACCGCCGGTTAACTATTAAATCTCCCCAACACACAATTGATAGCCGTTACACATCACAAGGTTTACCACAGGGATCGATGCTCAGTGGAATTTTGTTTGCCCTTTACATAAAAGAGCTCGAATCTCTTGTGCTACCACACGCCCGTATTCTAGCTTACGCGGATGATTATGTTATTTATTGTGCTGACTCCCACATTGACCTTTGTAGAGACACAATATCTCGGGTTTTAAGCTTAGTCTTTCAGTGGCTAACGGCCCATGGACTTTCCCTTTCTATACCTAAATGTGCAGCGATGATCTTTACACACAAACGAACCTTTGATAAAAGCCCTATTAACTTTGACACCTATAGCATTCCCTTGGTTTCACAACACTTATATTTAGGAATATATATCGATCAAAAACGCACATGGCAAACTCATATACGACACCTTATTAGGAAATCTGATCGTTATATCACCATTTTACGAACGGTAACGAAACGTACATGGGGTGCTGACCCCTTGTCAGCACTACAGCTATATCATGCAACCATTCGGTCCATACTTGATTATAGCGCCCATATTATTGATTTAACCTCTAAACATAGTTTATTAGCGTTGGATCGTCTCCAATTTTCAGCACTACGTATCAGTGTGGGTGCCCTCCGCACAACACCAACTAACGCTTTATTAGTAGAAACTACGGAAGAACCACTGTACATTCGCAGGATAAAACTTTCCAAAAAATTCCTACTTAAACATATTAGTAGAACGAACTCCCTTATTGTCCCTAAATTACAATTATTATATGAATACTATCAACAGCGTCCTCCTCCCAATCATCGGTATCCCGCCATATATATGGCTTATGCTGAAATCC
The DNA here is from genome assembly GCF_040414725.1 of Anabrus simplex. Lineage (NCBI taxonomy): Eukaryota > Metazoa > Arthropoda > Insecta > Orthoptera > Tettigoniidae > Anabrus > Anabrus simplex. The sequence continues at coordinate 82,033,767 of NC_090267.1, read as the reverse complement.
ACCATCTTACTGAGATAAAATTCCTACACCACGTGTTAATACGTATTCATACCACTATGATATTCAAACATTCCGTCCTTCTATTATCATTGCCCCTTCTGATGCATCAATCCAATCAATGTCTACATCTTATCCCACATTATATGCTCATAAGAAATTTAAAAGTCCCATAACTACACCAGATTACCACCTATTTACCGATGGGTCAAAATCAAATACTGGAGTCGGAGCAGCATTTTACGATCCACAACTACTTATTAGCTTTAAATATCCGTTACCTAATAATTTAACTATTTTTACAGCATAATTATATGCCATATACCAAGCCCTCGTATATGTTCAACAGTTGCAATCCAAAAAAATAAATATATTCAGCGATTCTCAAAGTGTTTTACAAACTCTGCATTCACTCGCCCCTCATACAAATACATATGTCTACGAAGTCAAGTCTCTTCTATTTCGACTCGAAACATCCGGTTTTGTTATAACGCTAATATGGATTAAAGGGCATAATCGACACGTAGGCAACGATATGGCCGATATAGCAGCGAAAGACGCCAGTGCAGATACCGCGAATATATTACAAATCAAAATTCCGATTCCCGACTTCTTTCCACATATCAAAACTGCAGCTCAACACACATGGTGCACACAATGGCGATTATCTGCTCGTACGAAAGGCCAACATTACTATCAAATTCAACCGAGTATTCCCACACTGCCGTGGTTTGCAAATGGTACGTATACACGACGTCACATTACCAATATCATCCGACTACGTTTTAATCATGCCTTAACCCCAGTATATTTAACTCGATTTCACATTACGAACGACCCAACTTGTTCTTGTGGAGAATCTGAGGGCGATAGTGACCACCTGTTTTTTCATTGCCCCCAATATGCACATCACCAGACCATTTTAATGCAGAAATTACTCAAAGTTCAAGTATCTTTCCCTACACGACTTTCAGTTTTGTTGCACCAACCTTCGCCTACGATCATTACTATTTTAAACGAGTACCTTGATAACACTCACATCAAATTGTAATTATGATTTAGTTTTTCAGTTGTTTTGTTCCGACATGTTTGTGAGGTGGCACTTCTAAATGTCCCTGCTTACTAAGTTCTTTGTGTCCCTGCTCAGTACCGAATGTAATACCTCCATGAACCTCTTCATACCCGATATAATTTTTCTTCTTTAAGTGCATCCATCTACGTGTGATCATACTAAAATCGGGCATTAGTGATGTAATCGTATGCTTTTGTGATATAAGTGTAATATATTAATGATCTTGTGACTGGGAAAGAATTTTTTGAATCCCAAATAAATATCCGCAAGACAAGACAAGACAAGACTTTCCGATATTGTACAGTGTAACACGTTACTCCTATTCCAGCTTACTAAGTTCTTTGTGTCCCTGCTCAGTACCGAATGTAATACCTCCATGAACCTCCTCATACCCGATATAATGTTTCTTCTTTAAGTGCATCCATCTACGTGTGATCATGCTAAAATCGGACATTAGTGATGTAATCGTGTGCTTTTGTGATATAAGTGTAATATATTAATGATCTTGTGACTGGGAAAGAATTTTTTGAATCCCAAATAAATATCCGCAAGACAAGACAAGACAAGACAAATTTTGTGAAGCGAAGCCCATAAAATTATTTTTTCTACTGTAACGCTTCTTCATCTGGATCAAATGCTCTATGAACGAAGGCCTAATTTTTTATTTGTGGTAAAATTCTGTGAATGCGTGGCTGTGTTCTGACCATCCTTGTTTTAATTTTTTAATTTTTTGCGGCAGTAGCGTTTCACTGCACTCCACATGTTCTGAGCGTGGCTCTTTTAAATCCGCCTCGTGTTAGCTGCCATTATTTAATTTAATGTATATTGATGCTTTCTTCTGTTGCATGTTATGACTTTCGAACATCGCTGTTTTCTGTGTTTAATCCGTACTTATTGGGAGCAGACTTCATATTTTTTCCCCAGGAACGCTTCGTGTGTTTAAAGTGCTGTACTATAAGGACTATTATTATTATTATTATTATTATTATTATTATTATTATTATTATTATTATTATTATTATTATTATTATTATTATTATTATTATTATGTGCGTATGGACCCAATGGATCACGCAAAGCTCTAACGATTCTGTTTTCTGAGTTGCCAAACAGCTCTCATCCTTTCTCCGTGGATCCTTTTTCGTTCTTCTGTCCACTTTGCTCCAGTCTTCTTTTTCACTTCGTTCTCTGGTTGCACTTTCCATCCATTAATTTTTTTCCTATAAAGGTTTCTGTCCGCGGTGTCATTTGGGTTTATCTGGGCTTTTTCCAGATCCTTCTTCACTTCTAGTACCCATGGAATATTTTTTAGATGTTCTATGTAAGTGAGAATCTTGCGTGTCAGTCTACTTGCCGGCAATCTGTGGACGTGCCCATAGAATTTCAGACGTCTTTTGCGGATGTCTGCTGCAATGTTGGAATGCTCTTCTGTCTCTTTGCGTGACCTCAGTCTATATCCATCTTCTGTTTTTCGGGGGCCGAGAATTTTCCTCAGGATTCTTCTTTCTTCTTTTAAAATGTTTTCTAGGTCACCTTTCCCGTTTAGTGTAAGGGTCTCACATTATTATTATTATTATTATTATTATTATTATTATTATTATTATTATTATTATTATTATTATTATTATTATTATTATTATTATTTTGGTATAATTCAGTGAATGTGTAGTTTTGAGTAAGTAGTTTTACACCACGTGTTCTGATCATCCTTGTTTTTATTTGGTGGAAGTAGCGTTTCGCAGCTTTCCACGTGTTCTGAGCGTGGCTGTTATACCAGCAGTGAAAGTATTTTTATTTTGTGTTTTGTACGCTCTGTGTTTATTATGTTCCATATATTCACACTGGGTTGGTAAGTAGCATTTTCTTATAACGCTCCATTGTGTCTGCGTGGCTATTTTTATTTTTGTATTGAGGTAAAATTCCGTGAACGAAATGCCACCTCTCGTTAGCTGCCGAATTTGTGACAAAACTTTTTCCAGGATGTACAATTTGAAACGACACATTTCTATAATTCAACCTGGAATGGAATATAATCCACAATAAACTAGGCCTTTAAGGAACCCGCCAGTTAATCCGTTTAGCTGTCAATTTTATGACAAATCTTCCCCCAGAGCGTTCAGTTTAAAAAGACACATTTCTAATATTTATCCCGGAGGTGAATATAATCCAGTAGAAACTGTATCATGCCTGTTTAAGTTGCAATTTACCAGCAAGATTGTTATGACCTAGACATTTAAAAGGAGCACGTGTGTGAGGCCCATGGTATTGCATTTGAGACAAAGTCATGAATTTCTATCGGAATCAGAATTTTATAAGTGGAAGCAGACAGTTGAGCATAAGGACAATCCATCCTGTGTGATACACTGACAAAGCAAGACTCTTTGCGATAATTCTTTCATTGTAACAGTTTATTGCCATTGATCGGGAAAGTATAGGATAAATGTTTTGCCAGAAAGTATAAAAGAGAATAAAAAATACAGGGAACTTCAAAAACAAGTGGTTATTGTCCTGCTAAAATGAACACCGTTTTTAAAAATGGGCACGTAGCAGTAGAATTTTGCAGTACTCATAGGACACCAAAATGAACTGGCAAAACTTTCTTTAGGCCCAGCTGAACGCAGGGATTTGGTTGAACACGGCCTACAATCGAAAATTTTAACCGGAGATGGACAGGTTGAACAGCTTGATAGTAGGGTAAGCCAGCTGGAAGGGGATATCTCGAACCGCAAGGAGGTCTCTCTGCTGTCTAGGGAAGTTTTGGGAGCCATATTTCTGCTGTTGAAGGAAGGTCAGAAAATTGATTTTCGACCATCAAGGGAGATATGCAGAATATAAGGGAAAACATTATTTACACAGTAGAAATAGGGTAACTCAAAAAGGACGTATCACCACACCTTTAACCCCCTCAAACCTAACCGTCAATACAGCACACCTAGACCCGAAGGTGCTTATAGGGAGCCTTCTGGAATTCCACGGGTGACTGGAAGAGGACCCGACTAGCTTCATCGAGTGATCGGTCAGTCTATTAGGAAGGACTAACCTACCAGAGGACATCTTCGTGCAACTCATCACACCGCGATAAAAGGGGCAAGCCGCTACCTGGTGGAATAACTTGAAGGGTCTAAATTTAAACTGATGGACTTCAAGAGGGAATTCCTTGCTAGGTTTAATTCTGAAGGGGTGATGAGCTCTGTGATAAAGAAGCTACTGACTGAGGCACAACCCACTGTCATGAGAGCTAGCGCCTTGACCTACAGAAGTACCAACTCTTCAAGCGTCTGCAACTGGAAGGAAGCAAAAACGAGATCTTACCAGACATCGCAGAGCTACTCCAAAATAAGATTCGACCCTTAGTGAAAGTATCACAACCAAAATACTTTGATGATCTAGGCGGAATCATCACCCAGCTGGAGGAACACAAGAGCAAAGCTACGGAAGATACTAGCACAGTTAGGAAGTGCTACCAGTGTGGAAGAACAGGACACCTGAAGAACAAGTGTTCAACCTTGACGGCGGAAAACTAGGTCCGGCCCATTCTGGATTGAGGGGGGATGGGACTGGGAAGAGGAATGCGCCTTAAAACCTGAAAGATAAGCAACCCTGGTCAAGTAGGAGAGGGATTAGTCAGATAGTGAGTAGAATAGACCAACCCCACCCAACTAATCTTGAGGATTGGCAACGAGACTTTTTCAGCCATACTCGACAGCCAAGCAAGCCATTCAGTTGTCAACGTGACTGTTGCTAGGTTACTACCGCCTAAGAAGTCTCACCATCTCAAAAAGGGTAGTGGAAGCAGCGGACGGGGAAACATATTCCATTCAAGGGCAGACTAACATAACCGCTAAATGCATTAACATGCCTATTGTAATTGACGTTGCAGTGATTCAGAACCTGATACCCGACATCATACTAGGTCATGACTTTCTGGTGGAATACAAGGTGTTCCTAGACTATGCAGCTCATGAAGTCTGTTTGAGAAAAGACAGACGTCTGAGGGTCGCCTGGCAAGATGGAAATCTCCGGACTCGCAAGAATACCTGGGAGATATCCATATAACACATCTTCGACTGAGTGAAGAAGCGGAGCTGAGACACACATCAAAGGACCTTCCGGAAGTCACCACCAATAAAATAGGACAGACTACCACAGTAACGCACACCAATGAATGCAGCGCTTCCTCAGCCACGAAGCAAAACTCTTGAGCTCATCGATGTCTTAATATTGTTATACTGTGACGTTCGAAGGGACCACTTCTTTGACACATGGTCCCTGGCAAGGAATTAACTTCCTCATAAAACACTCTTTCACATCATCTTTATAGTGTAAATGGTTTTTATTTGTGGCAACAGAAATTGACATTTGTTACTTACTAAGAAGCGTGTGGGTTTTTTCACCACCCACAGGCCAACAGGCAGAGAAACGTATGCTGCTGGCAAGGACCCACATTGTATCCTGCATTACTTTCCAATCTGTCCTTTTTAAGTCGTCTTCCTGCTCAATGTTAAATGTGAACCCTTTGTAACTATTCATCCTGTTGTACCAATTACCTTGAAATCCAACTCCATAAAGAAAAACATATAATTATCTTGTTTCAGCTTTATTGTTTTCCCTGGTAGGGACCGATAAATTATCAACTCTATTCGAAAATTTAATTCTTTAAAATATATATGACCAGTTGACTCACCTCAACACTCATAGGCGTTATATGAGAAGATCTAATTGAAGAAGATGGCATTTTGTATTGCTTCAGTGATGATTGTCAAAAAGATCTTACATTTCCAGTGGGAACTCCACCTGTCATGATTCTTTCTTGATGGGTTCTAACCCCTTCATTCCTGGATTTCTTCTCCTTATTGATCTTTCATTGCACCTAAGGATTGTATCAACTCTTCATATATTAAGGATTTCATTTTGGACTTTGCATATGATTAGTATTGCCAGAGTATGGGAAATAATTTTACCCTATTAATGTACGTTTTCTTTCAGGGGTCGGTGATTTGTCAATCATCGCCCTCGACAAGTGATGATCTGCTGCTGGGTGTAAAAGATGTTTTGGTGTTTGGCAACTCAATTGATCTGTACATTATGTAACATTTGTAACTTTGCAATGTAAACATTCGCCTAACAGGAACTGTAAACTTCAGTTTTGAATAAATGTGTGGGTAATTTAAAAATATAAAATGTGTACTTTGTTTTGTATTTAACTTTTTACTGTTCCATTACCATTATTGTCATGGGGTGAGGGTGAACCAGGAAATGTGGTCATGTAAAACTGGTGTCGTTGGTAAGTATTTTGGTAATTATAGGTAAAATGACCAAGCGAGTTAGCCGTGCGGTTAGGGTCGCGCAGCTGAGAGCTTGCATTCGGGAGATAGTGGGTTCGAACCACACTGTCGACAGCCCTGAGGCTGGTTTCCGATTTTCACACCAAGGAAATGATGGGGCTGAACCATAACTAAGGCCACGGCCATTTCCTATCCCATCGTCGCCTTAAGACTTGTGTCAGTGTGATTTAAAGCAAATTGAAAGAAAAAATATTGTAGGTAGTAATTTGTTTATCGGTTGAAAGGATTTTCTTCCAAATGAACAAAGTGGATATTATATTTAAATTTGTGCTAAAATTTAACTCTTCCAACTATAGAAACCAGATCTTGGCATTTTTGTTTTCAAGCAATTGTTTGAGAATCTTTGCAATTGTTGTACAGTACTAAGTTTGAACTTTTGCTTCTGTTACAATTTGCTTTAGGTCGCTCTGACACAGATTAGGCCTTATGGTGATGATAGGAACAGACTTGGGGCGGGAAGCAAGTGTCCGTGGCCTGGTGTGAAAACAAGAAACCACGGAAAACTAACTTCAGGGCTGTTGACAGTGGGGTTCAAACCCACTATCTTCCAATGCGAGCTGATTGCTACATAGTGCAAACCACACAGCCACCCGCTCTGTCAAGTTTGAATCAAAGTGAATCTTTGAAATTAAGAATTGATAACAATAACACGTTATCTGTATGTGATTTGTGCTGATTTTCAATTTCTGAATTCTTAAAACTTCCAAAATCCCACTGTCACAGTTTGTCTCTCCAAACATTGTCAGTTTACAGTTGTCCTACTCTTGAGTTTTCCAAAATACTGAGTTCTGTTTTTATATGAATATTATTCCAATGTTCATTAACCGAAGATAGCATTACTTAATCTATAGGTGGAAAATTCAAGAAAAATGGTAATGTTGAAGGAATGATGAAGACACCTCTAAGGGAAGCATTATTAATGTATGAATAACTGAAATATTGTTATCTAACAATGCCCTCCCTATCCATTATTTTCCTTGAGACTGGTCATGCCTCTCAGCCTCATGTTGTTATGTAGTCCTCGGAACGATTCTTTTACTGTTCATTTCTCGATGCTTACGAATAAGCGGAGCACAAGTACGTTGTGCAAACGTGCATTCATACAGTAAGGTTCATGATGGTTAATTGCATCTCCTGGATACCTTCATAGTCACATGCTTGTACAGGGGAATGGGAGGAAACAAATGGAGGCTTACAAGTTCTTCCAGGTAGGTGTCGAATGAGGTAAGTATAGGTAAAATCACAGGATAGTTATTTTCTATAGCCATTAAGTAGTGCTTTGTGTGTGTGTGTGTGTGTGTGTGTGTGTGTGTGTGTGTGTGTGTGTGTGTGTGTGTGTGTGTGTGTGTGTGCGTGCGTGCGTTACTGTAGTCACATCCTAGTTCGTGAACCTTGGGTAACGGTTGAGTGGCCTAGTAAGTGGTCCTGAGAGTCGGGATACCAGTTGCTATGGAATGGGAGTGGGCATCTTGGACATGTTCTGAGTCATGGCCTTCCTTGTGCTCAGGCGGCTAGGACTATACAATCCACCAGTGGTCCCTAACCCGTTAGAGGAGAGATCCTCTGATTCTGATTATGCTTGGTGATGGATGTGAGTGAGTGAGGCTCCACAGTAATCAAGTGATTTGAAGGTGTTATACAGCAGTGAAAGTGACAAAATTTGCGGAAGTGTAACATTAGTATTTACCAATCAATATACACACACGTTTTGTTGGTATTGATCTTCTTTTTCTTCCAAATTCGCATTGTAAAGAAAATGGGTCGCCGAAACCACGGAGTTGGAAGCCCAGCCATTACCAGTGCTGCCAACGTAGACCGCCTCGTGAAGTGCGCGCTGGACGACTTCAATAACTCGGACAGCTTCCTTGAAAAAATTGTGCAGGCCATCTCGACCCGCATAACAGAAGTGGTCATTAAGGAACTTGAAAAAAGTTTAAAATTTAATATCGAAGCGTTGTCAGAGTTAACTGATAAACTTGATAAGAAGGAGGCGGAAATCCTCAAACTGAAGGAGGATATGGACGCTAAGTGTGATTCATTGGAGAAATATAGCAGGAGAAATAATGTAAGAATTTTCGGCATTCCTGAAAGTTCGAACGAAAACTGCGATGAACTAGTGCTCAACGTGTGCAAAGCAGTAGGTGCAGATGTGAGACTTAATGACATCGATAGGTGTCACAGAGTAGGACCTCGATCTCCAGGAAAAACACGACCTATCCTAGTGAAATTTGTGTCTTATCGCTCACGGCAGGACGTTTTCACGAAGAAAAGGAAACGGAAAGGATCATCCACAACAATCCGTGAAGATCTTACGGCTGTCAGAATGTCCATCTTGAAGACAGCTATCCAGCGTTTTGGACTTACAAACACTTGGACTGATTCAGGAGACATCATAATCAAGAAGGCGGACGGGATGAAATTAAGAGTTTGCCAGTTAAAGGAACTTCCTATGGCATAAGGTTCTGTTGCAGTGCTGCTTTATCACTTGACAATGTGAGTCTACTTCCCATCCTTTACCGTAAGTCACAGCCGAGAAGCTATCTTTTTATTTAGTTTAAGAAAATCTATCTATCTATCTGTCTATCTATCCATCCATCTATCTATCTATCTATCTATCTATCTATCTATCTATCTATCTATCTATCTATCTATCTATCTATCTATCTATCTATCTATCTATCTATCTATCTATCTATCTATCTATCTATCTATCCATCATCTGCCTATCTATCTATCCATCCATTTACCGTATTAATTGATCTTAATATCGATTAGCTTATCTGTCTTCTTATCCTACCATCTGTCGATTGACTTACTCTTTAATCACTTTCCTAACTGGTTCAAATTTAAATCAGGCCCTCGTATTTACGTCTACATAGATCTAACATCTACACTACGTAGAATAAGCTCCTACTCGAGTTATTCTGTACGCGTAATCTGCTGTTGCACGTTATTATTATTATTATTATTATTATTATTATTATTATTATTATTATTATTATTATTATTATTATTATTATTATTATTATTATTATTATTATTATTATTATTATTATTATTATTATAGACAATTTAGCTATCTAAAATACGTAAATTGCTGATTATTCATTGGTTGTATTCGCATGCTGTGTTCTGCTTCTAGTTAGTTTTCATTTTAGCAATTGGCAATGCATACCACTAACAGCAGTAATCCCTCTGACCATTGCAATACTTTTCCTTGTCACACTTCCCCTTCCCCGCCCAGCCCTTCAACCTGTCTACCTGCTAGTCCATTGACCCGAACCCCACCCCTTGAAGCTACAACACACATTCTCCAGTCAGCTCTAAATAGACATAAAAGCGCACTTCACATATGTCACCTTAATGCCCAGAGTTTAGTTTCTCAAACTCGTATAGATGAACTAAAAGCGATTTTCATTCCACTGTCCTTTGATATCATCTTATGCAGTGAAAGTTGGTTGAAAGTCAAACATCAAGCTAAGAATCTTGAATTACCTGGCTACTGCCTTCTGAGGAATGACAGACTTGGCAAAGGGGGAGGTGGGGTCTGTGCTTTTGTCTCTTCGCGCTTGAAACCTCAAATTATCTGTCAGTCGCCTCAACAGTACGAGCGTAAACCTGAGTACATGTTCATAGAGATACAGGTCGCTACTGTTAAATGCTTGGTAGGTGTAGTATACAAACCGCCTAAAGCTCGCCGTCTGAATGACTTAGAGACTGATATTAACAGACTGTTACCTATGTACGAACATTTTATAATGATGGGAGATTTTAATACAAATCTTCTAGATCCAGATTCTTCCGAAGCCACCCATCTACTGAATACGTTTCAGGCATGCAGCATGGCGGTCCTCCCACTTTCTCCCACTCACCACACTAGAACTTCACACACACTACTGGACCTAATAGTAACGAACAACCCTGACAGAGTATTACATCACGGCCAGACATCTGCTCCCGGACTGTCAGCCCATGACTTCATCTTTATGTCTTACGCACTGCAATGCCCTAAACATAAACCTAAGCACGTGACTTACCGAGACTATAGCCGTATTAACAACGAAAAATTATTGGAAGACGCTTTTTCGATGCCGTGGCAGGAGATAACTCATAAAACTAATATTGACGACATGGTCACCACTTTCAATAACATGATACTACAAATTTTTGACAAACATGCCCCTATACGAACAGCACGCGTCTGTAAAAGACTCTCCCCGTGGCTAAATGATGATATTAGAGCAATGATGGCTAAGCGGGATGCAGCTCATAGGAAATATAAACATTATCCGACAGAGGAAAACTTTATCTATTACAAACGACTACGTAATAAAATGACTCAGACAGTAAGAAACGCTCGACTACGGTACGCCCATGACCTTATAAAACCTGACGTAAGACCCGCTACTTTATGGAAGTCAATCCGCCATTTTGGACTAAATAAACCGGACAAGGTAGACGATTTGGAAGTTTCTCTTGATGAATTGAATAATCACTTCGTATCCTCCCATGTACAATTAAACGAAGAAGCAAAAGAAAATCTTTTGTGTGCAAATTACAACGCACAACCCGTAGGCAGAGACAAATTTTATTTTAGTTATGTCTCACCCCTTCAAGTGAAAGCGGCTATCATGCGAATCAAAACTAAATCCACAGGGGTGGACAATATATGTATCATAATGCTAAATAAAATTATCGACGCTATTATTCCAGTATTGACATTCATATACAATTTCTCCCTTCAAAATAGTGTATTTCCAACTGTCTGGAAAATTGCCCTGGTGCATCCTTTACCAAAGATAAAATCTCCTAGACTAAACAGTGACTACAGACCTATAAATATACTGTCAATAGTAGCCAAGGGACTCGAACACATAGTGCATAATCAAATCACCAACTATCTCAACGACCACGACATATTAGACCCACACCAGTCAGGTTTCCGACGCAATCACAGTACATGTACTGCCTTACTAAGCGTGACTAACGATATAAGACAGGCTATTGACGAGAAAAAACTGACTATCCTAGTATTATTGGACTTCAGCAAAGCATTTGACTCTGTAGTCCATGAGTTGCTCCTATCCAAACTTTATCACCTAGGGTTCTCCTACAGTACTCTGAGATGGTTGGGAGCTTATTTACACGAACGTCAACAACGTGTCACCAATCAAGGTGCATTTTCTTCGTGGCAATATGTATAAAGAGGTGTCCCACAGGGGTCAACCCTTGCTCCTTTGCTATTTTCTGTCTATATCAACGACCTAGCTAAACAGCTGACACATTGTAAACGTCACATCTATGCTGACGACGTACAATTGTACATCCATGCAAAACCAACAGACGTTTTGACAGCAATCGAGAAAATTAACATGGATCTAGAGGCCATAAGTAAATGGTCTTACCAGCATGGACTTACTTTGAACCCAAAAAAGTCCCAAACTATAGTAATTGCCCACCCAAGACTTATTTCCGACAATTTCCGCATGTCCATCCCCGACGTACAACTTCAAAATCAAGTTTTGCCCTTTTGCAAGAGCGAAAAAAATCTCGGAGTAACCATTGACCAGCACCTCTCGTGGACGGATCAGATAATATCTGTGAGTAGACGAGTTTTTGCTACGTTGCACACATTAAACAATTTCAAATTTACTTTTCCGTTCAGTTTAAAGAAGAAACTAGTTGAAACCCTCGTTCTTCCAATATTCGATTATTGTGACGTAGTTTACAAAGATGAGAAAACCGAGCTTCGAGATAAACTACAACGTGCACAGAATGCCTGTGTAAGATTTATATGTAATCTGAAATTTTCAGATCATGTTACCCAGTCTTACGTCGACCTCGGATGGCTACGCCTTGAAGACAGACGCAAGCTGCATACCCTGACTTCATTGCACCGAATCCTTACCTTACAATCCCCATCTTACCTGTATGAACGATTTCATAGCCTTTCTGAACACCATGATAAAAACACCAGAGCGCTGAGCTCGACATTGCTCGCTATTCCTAAGCATAAATCCTCAACCTACAACAATTCCTTCACTGTTGTGGCCAGCCGTGAATGGAACTTCCTTCCGCAGGAGGTCAGAGGGATATCAAACCACGGAAGATTTAAAAGTATGTGTTCAAAATATCTGTATGAAACGAGCTCGTAGTGCGACAGTCTTCTTCTTCTTCTTCTTCTCCTCCTTCCTCTTCTTCTCCTTCTCCTTCTTCTTCTTCTTATTATTATCATTATTGATTATTATTGTTATTATTATTATTATTATTATTATTATTATTATTATTATTATTATTATTATTATTATTATTATTATTATTATTATTATTATTCATCAGTAGTGTTAGAAAGTACTCAGCTGTGGTTTTCCTGCATAGTTATCCTTATCCCTATCCCCATTTTGCAATGTTTTTCACCCACAGTAAACACATGAAAACTGAACATTTCGTCAATGTGATATACTTCTGGAATTGGACAAATTAATTGTAAATATTAGTAGGTTTATCTATATTATTATTATTATTATTATTATTATTATTGAAATTGTAATTCGTTCTTTGTTGTATGTTAATTTCTTCGCAGGAAGCAAAATATTAATTTATATTGTGTATTATAATAGTTATTTTTATGTACAGCAGGATAGCATAATACCGTAGTAATTTGTTTCATTCTCTTTTTTCATTTATTCAGTATGTTATATATTTTTATGTTAATTATGTATTTCACTGGTTAAGTGTAAGACAGGGACACGTGTCCCTAACTTTGCCAGTTAAAATAAATCATGTCTATCTATCTATCTATCCTCACTTGGACAATGTGTAAGTAGGGTAGCATCCTGCTTCATGAATTTACCAAGGTCAGAACATTTTAAACAAGCCTCGGACCTATGGGAACAACGGAGTCCCACTCCCTTTTGACAGGCGAGGGACTTGGTGAACGAAATTGAATTCGATGGGGAGCTATAAATATTAGTAGGGCTTATGGAAGAAAGTAGAACTGGCTGAGTCAGCAAAGAGGATGCATCTGGATGTGCTAGGAGCAAGTGATATTCGGGTAAAGGGTGATAATGAGGAAGAGATAGGAGATTATAAAGTGTACTTGACAGGTGGTAAAAAGGGAAGGGCTGTTAATCAGGAATACTATTGTACGCAACATAGTTTCTGTTAGGCATGTAAATGTGCGAATGATGTGGGTAGATTTGGCAGTTGGAGGAATTAGGACGTGAATTGTCTCAGTGTATGCACCATGTGAGGATGAAGTTGACAAGTTTTATGAAGCATTGAGCGACATCGTAGTCAGGGTCAACAGCAAGGGTAGGATAGTGCTAATGGGCGATTTAAATGCGAGAGTTGGAAATAGAACTGAAGGATACGAAAGGTTGACTGGTAAATGCGGGGAAGATATGGATGCTAATGGGAATGGGAAGAGTTTACTGGACTTCTGTGCTAGTATGGGTTTAGCAGTTATGAATTCATTTTTCAAGCATAAGGTTTTCACTGCTACACATGGGTGGCTAGGGTTACCAGATCCATAATAGACTGTATCATTACCGACTTCAAATTCAGGAAGTCTGTTGGGAATGTACAGGTTTTGGGGGGATTTTTCGATTATACAGACTACTATGTGATGTGTAGTGAACTAAGTATCTCTAGGCCTAGGGTAGAGAAAGTGAAATCTGTCTGCAAATAAATAAGGGTAAAAAATCTCCAGGACAAAGAAGTTAGACAGAAGTACATGGATATGATTAGTGAGAAGTATTAAACAGTGGACAGTAAGCAGGTTCAGGATATAGAAAGAGAACGGGTGGCATACAGATATGCTGTAGTAGAAACAGTCTAGGAACAACTGTGTGTAAAGATGGGAAAAAACTAACATCCTGATGGAATGATGGAGTGAGAGCAGTTTGTAAACGTAAAAAGAAGGCTTATCAGAAAAGGCTCCCAACAGGGAATGTTTCGTAGATGAAAGAAACAGAGCGAAACAAATAGTTGTTGAATCCAAAAAGAAGTCGTGGGAAGATTTTAGTAATAACCTGGAAAGGCTAGGTCAAGCAGCAGGGAAACCCTTCTGGACAGTAATAAAGAATTTTAGGAATGGAGGGAAAAAGGAAATGAACAGTGTTTTGGGTTTTAGTTTAATTTTGTATGGCTATTTCTAGCCGAGTGCAGCCCTTATACGGCAGACCTTCCGATGAGGGTGGGCGGTATCTGCGATGTGGAGGTAACTGCGTGTTATTGTGGTGGAGGATAGTGTTACGTGTGGTGTGCGAGTTGCAGGGATGTTGGAGACAGCACAAACACCCAGCACCCAAGCCATTAGAATTAACCAATGAAGGTTAAAATCCCCGACCCTGCCGGGAATCGAACCCAGGACCCTCTGAACCGAAAGCCAGTACGCTGACCATTCAGCCAACAAGTCGGACAGTGTTTTGGGTATTTCAGGTGAACTCGTAATAGATCCCAGGGAATCGCTGAACAGGTGGAGGGAATATTTTGAACATCTTCTCAACATGAAAGCAAATCTTCCTGGTGGTGTCGCGAACAACCAAGCTCATGGGGAGTAGGAGGATGTTGGTGAAATTATGCTTGAGGAAATGGAAAGGATGGTAAATAAACTCCATTATCATAAAGCAGCAGGAATAGATGAAATTAGACCTGAAATGGCGAAGTATAGTGGGAAGGCAGAATTGAAATGGCTTCATAGAGTAGTAAGATTAGCATGGAGTGTTGGTAAGATACTTTCAGATTGGACAAAAGCAGTAATTGCACCTATCTATGAGCAAGAGAACAGGAAGGATTGCAACAACTATTGAGGTATCCCATTGATTAGTATACCAGGCAAAGTATCCACTGGCATCTTGGAAGGGAGGGTGCAATCTGTGGTTGAGATGAAGTTGAATGAAAACCATTGTGGTTTCAGACCACAGAGAGGATTTCAGGATCAGATTTTCAGTTTATTTAGCTTATGGCTAGTACATAACTCTACATAAAAACATTCAAAAACATAAGAATCAATATAACAATTCAAACAATCAACCAATGTCAAAAAAGAGTTCACAAACTTAAATCTGAACTGTCTAACCATTGTACAACCCAGTCAGAAGCACACAAATGCCTTCAGCTGACTGGAGTATGACCTCTTTGGACATTCAATGACAATATGACAGATGGTCTGTTTCTTCTCACCACAGTCGCACTCAGCGGAAGAGCGCATACCCCACTTATGCAACAATGACCCACATCGTCCATGATTGGTACAGACTGTTGAGAAGAACCCAAGTTCTTCTGGGGAGATTAAAACCAGGTGGTGGATGTTGAGACTAAAGAGGGTCTGCTATTCATCTGGAGCTGTGTTGGTCCACTCCAATTGCCATTCATCAGAACTGTTAAAGTTCCTATTGATGAGTTCCCTTGTAGTCTGAATGGGTGGAGATCTTGATATCAGACATCCATATCTAACAACCATGTCTTCATGAATGGGAAGACTTGGATTCATTGTTATCTTCCTAAACTCGCATATTAGGGCGTTTTGTCTGCGTATTCTTGGGGGTGTTATGTGGCTGAAAACTGGCACCTAAAAAGGAGTAGATCTGACTGTGCCGCTGACAGTGCGTGTCGTCTGATTCAAAACAGCATCAATATCTTTAACATAAGGGCTATTCAGCCAAACAGAAGAACAATACTCGGCAGTAGACTATACCAGTCCAATGCTGACGACCTAAGAGTGGATGCTGATGCTCTCCATGTAGAACCTGCAAGTTTCTGAACGATATTGTTCCTGGTCTTCAGTTTAGCAGTGGTATTCATTAAAAGTTTCTTGAAGGATAGTGTGACTCCAAGGTACTTGGGGTTAGGATTGTGTGGTAGAGGAGAGTTATCAAGGGAAATATTCAAAGTTATGTTTGCCTGCCTGTTATTAAGGTGAAAGAGACAGGTTTCTGTTTTACTGGTGCTAGGTATCAAACACCACTTATCAAAGTACTTGCTCAAAATGTCAAGATCTCTGTTTAGAATTGCTTCTGTCTCATTCACATTGGATTGCTGAGTAACTATTGCCAGGTCATCCGCGTAAGCATATTGACGTGATGTAGTGCCAGGTATATCACCAATGTACATATCAAACAGCAATGGAGAGGCCACAGATCCTTGAGGGAGACCATTGTTGAGCTTTTTAACTTTACTATGTTTGTTATCCATAACTTCCTGGATCATTCTGATAGCATGTTGTTTATGAGTTGTGACATTACTCTGAAATCAACAAGTTTGAAAAACTTATACACAACTCCCTCTCTCCAAACCGCATCATAAGTGGCCTGTAAGGTCTATGAACACTGCACCACTCTTCAGTCATTTTTCAAAACCTGCTTCTATGTGGGTTGTTAACACAAGAACTTGGTCTTCACAACTACGGTTAGGTCTAAAACCAGTTTGTTCTGCTGGGAGTGATCATAAAATTAGAGGGCTTATTCTATTGTAAATAAGCCGTTCCAGAAGTTTGTAACAAACACTCATTAGAGCAATTAGATGGTAACTTTCAGGACAATCAGAAGGTTTACCTGGTTTCAGAATAGCCAGAATCTTGGTTTGAACTCTGGAGGAAGTTTGCCTGTAATCAGAATATTTGAGAAAAACCGTGACAACCATTTCCTTGTGTTCTTCCCACAATGCTTGAGTAATTCAGGGTGAATGCCATCAAAACCAGGTGCTTTGCGGTTCTTTGTTATCTTCAGAGCAGACAGGAGCTCTTTGGTGAAAGGGCCAGAAATATTTGATGAACCAATATTATGTCTTTTCATGAAGGTTAGTTCTTTTCTTATTAACTGATTGAGTTCTTTCTTGGGTTTCACTTTAGACAATCCAGCAATCCATTTGACAACTTGATCAGGTGATACAGCAGATTTGGGCTGTGGAATGTGAGGTGATCTCCCCAACTTCTTTAACACGTCGGCTGCCAGAGCGGTACATTGTACCGCTGAGTGAGTGCCTCATGAGGCAACGGGTGTACAAAGTACCACTGACAGGTGTTGCTATTAGACTTTCTCTGCCGGGCCGGCGGACCACTGAGCCGTTGAATTTGCTATGCTAGAGGTACCGCTTTTGCCTCGGAGCAAATCTGGCGTGCTTGGTTTCCAAAATATAGTCTTTAGTTTTTATTAATACAACCTCCTTTTATTGGTAATATGTGAGTATTTGTCCAATCAGTTTAGCCATGCGCTTAGGTGTGCCAGGTTAGCTAACTTGCAAGCTCAAGATTTTGAAGACTGTGCGTTTGAATCCTACTGTCGGGAAACCTGGTTAATGGTATTCTGTGATTTCCCATTTTCACCCCAAGCTTATGCTTACCTAATCAATAGGCCACACTGATTCCTTCCAAATTGTTGCACCCATACCTGAGCTGATTTCTACGCTTATCGCACTAAATATAGCGTAAACATTAGCGTATTTGCATTTTCTAAATTATTGACAACATAGCAACATTTTACATTACCACCGAGCATTTGGCAAGGAGTAAATAGGAAATAAATATACTTCAAATTTAACTTTGTGAAGAGTTTTTTATGTTGCAAAACGTAATAGATCAGTTTGACATGGACACTACTTACCAGAATTCTCATACTGAAGGGCTAGCGTCATTATCTTCCGAGTTTGAGAGGAAAATGGTTTCATTTTTATAACTAACCTCTCCGTTCACTGGTAAAATAACTTAGAAATATCTCGCAATTATTTCACACACACCCTACTGTAAAAGAATGAGTGCCTTGCAATTGTAATCCTAAGCGCTAGTAAACAAATTGTGGCTTGCTCTGTTATCTACAATGTGTACTCTCAAGCAATGCAAGCTTCTAGTACTGCTAGACTGTACTGCTCTGGCCGTCTAGGAAAAACCATGCAGTGAACTTTTCTGTGAGGGCATGGCGGTACCTCGGGGTGCTGGGAATTTTTATTGTATTTCGTACGTACATTGAACACTTAAGTGAAATATCACTTTGAATTTTGCTTTATTGCTTATTTACTATATGCATAGAAGAAAAAATTATTTGGCCACTGGGACATTTCCTGCTATGTGTCCTGGCAGTCAACAAGGCTCCAAGTCTTTCTGCTAGAATGTTTTAAATCCATAGTTTCTGTCCACTTGTTCCGTCTGGCTTCATCTAAGTTAATGAGTTCATCAGCAACATCCATTTCTCCATTCTTTTGAAAATGACTGTAGAGTTTTTCACATGTTTCTTTCCACCCGGGTATATACTCCTTTCTGACTCCTCTAGGAATGTGTCTTTTTGCAGTGGCAAGTATTGCTTTAACAACTATCACAGTTAGCTTTGACAAAATTCCGCTGTGGAAAAGGGGAAAATCTAATAATGGGGATCTGAATGGCTATTTCCAAAAGAACACGACGGTGCTGACTGTGTGGGAAGTTTGTGAGCACTCTACGAATAGCAGGTAAACTGTATCCCTGGTGATCAGTGGACACAAAACATAAGTTAGGATTGGTTTCTGTGTTCCACCTTGCTACTTCAAAGGAACCTTTTTCCTTTGGATTGAAGATAAGCTGAATATTGGACAAATCTGACCATTCAGTAAGTTTTTCCGTATGCACCAGGTAATTGAAAAATGTTACAAGAGGAACAGGCAGTTGTGTTTATGTTTCATAGATCTAAAGAAATCATATGACAGGGTACTGCGGGAGAAGATGTTCACCATACTGGGGGACTATGGAATTAAGGGTAGATTATTAAAATTAATCAAAGGCATTTATGTTGACAATTGGGCTGCAGTGAGAATTTATGGTAGAATGAGTTCTTGGTTCAGGGTACTTACAGAGGTTAGACAAGGCTGTAATCTTTCACCTTTGCTGTTCATAGTTTACATGGACCATCTGCTGAAAGGTATTAAGTGGCAGGGAGGGATTCAGTTAGGTGGAAATGTAGTAAGCAGTCTGGCCTATGCTGATGACTTGGTCTTCTTAGCAGATTGTACCAAAAGTCTGCAGTCTAATATCTTGGAACTTGAAAATAGGTGCAATGAGTATGGTATGAAAATTAGCCTTTAAAAGACTAAGTTGATGCCAGTAGGTAAGAAATTCAGCAGAATTGAATGTCAGATTGGTGATACAAAGCTGGAACAGGTAGATAATTTCAAGTATGTTCTACTAGGATGGTAATAACTTATAGTAAGTGAGATGGAATCAAGGTGCAGTAAAGCTAATGGAGTGAGCTCACAGGTACGATCAACAGTATTCTGTAAGAAGGAATTCAGCTCCCGGACGAAACTATCTTTACATCGGTCTGTTTTCAGACCAACTTTGCTTTACGAGAGCGAAAGCTGGGTGGACTCAGGATGTCTTATTCATAAGTTTGAAGTAACAGACATGAAAGTAGCGAGAATGATTGCTGGTGATATAGATGTTGATTCCCATAGGGAATCTGAAGTATTTGTCCCGAATGAGCAAATTTGTAATACCAATATAAATGGTCAGTCATTGGACATTATAAACTTTCCAGCTAACTCATTCCTGTTTGCCAGCGTTTCACCCCCGTGTGCTAGGCTGGGCTCATCAGTTGCTACCTAGCACACCTACCAAGACGCTGGCTAGTGCATACCGTGGAGGCCACTGCGTAGGCTAATTGTAGCCACCGGCAGTGCCAATGCACTATGAGAGACATGTCTCCTTATCAAAAATTGATGCCTGCTTGGTCATCAGATGATATAGATGTTGATTCCCATAGGGAAACTGAAGTATTTGTCCCGAATGAGCAAATTTATAATACCAATATAAATGGTCAGTCATTGGACATTATAAACTTTCCAGCTAACTCATTCCTGTTTGCCAGCGTTTCGCCCCCGTGTGCTAGGCTGGGCTCATCAGTTGGTACCTAGCACACCTACCAAGACGCTGGCTAGTGCATACCGTGGAGGCCACTGCATAGGCTAATTGTAGCCACCGGCAGTGCCAATGCACTATGAGAGACATGTCTCCTTATCAAAAATTGATGCCTGCTTGGCCATCAGATGATATAGATGTTGATTCCCATAGGGAATCTGAAGTATTTGTCCCGAATGAGCAAATTTATAATACCAATATAAATGGTCAGTCATTGGACATTATAAACTTTCCAGCTAACTCATTCCTGTTTGCCAGCGTTTCGCCCCCGTGTGCTAGGCTGGGCTCATCAGTTGCTACCTAGCACACCTACCAAGACGCTGGCTAGTGCATACCGTGGAGGCCACTGCGTAGGCTAATTGTAGCCACCGGCAGTGCCAATGCACTATGAGAGACATGTCTCCTTATCAAAAATTGATGCCTGCTTGGCCATCAGATGATATAGATGTTGATTCCCATAGGGAATCTGAAGTATTTGTCCCGAATGAGCAAATTTATAATACCAATATAAATGATCAGTCATTGGACATTATAAACTTTCCAGCTAACTCATTCCTGTTTGCCAGCGTTTCGCCCCCGTGTGCTAGGCTGGGCTCATCAGTTGGTACCTGACAATTTATATTGGTATTAATTTGCTCATTCAGGACAAATACTTCAGATTCCCTGTGGGAATCAACATCTATATCATCTGATGGCCAAGCAGGCATCAATTTTTGATAAGGAGACATGTCTCTCATAGTGCATTGGCACTGCCGGTGGCTACAATTAGCCTACGCAGTGGCCTCCACGGTATGCACTAGCCAGCGTCTTGGTAGGTGTGCTAGGTACCAACTGATGAGCCCAGCATAGCACACGGGGGCGAAACACTGGCAAACAGGAATGAGTTAGCTGGAAAGTTTATAATGTCCAATGACTGACCATTTATATTGGTATTATAAATTTGCTCATTCAGGACAAATACTTCAGATTCCCTATGGGAATCAACATCTATATCATCTGATGGCCAAGCAGGCATCAATTTTTGATAAGGAGACATGTCTCTCATAGTGCATTGGCACTGCCGGTGGCTACAATTAGCCTACGCAGTGGCCTCCACGGTATGCACTAGCCAGCGTCTTGGTAGGTGTGCTAGGTACCAACTGATGAGCCCAGCCTAGCACACGGGGGTGAAACACTGGCAAACAGGAATGAGTTAGCTGGAAAGTTTATAATGTCCAATGACTGACCATTTATATTGGTATTATAAATTTGCTCATTCGGGACAAGTACTTCAGATTCCCTATGGGAATCAACATCTATATCATCTGATGGCCAAGCAGGCATCTATTTTTGATAAGGAGACATGTGTCTCATAGTGCATTGGCACTGCCGGTGGCTACAATTAGCCTGCGCAGTGGCCTCCACGGTATGCACTAGCCAGCGTCTTGGTAGGTGTGCTAGGTACCAACTGATGAGCCCAGCCTAGCACACGGGGGCGAAACGCTGGCAAACAGGAATGAGTTAGCTGGAAAGTTTATAATGTCCAATGACTGACCATTTATATTGGTATTAATGATTGCTGGTACAAACTGGTGACAACAATGGCAGGAGGGTACTTGGAATGAGAACATAAAGGCTAAGTTAGGAATGAACTCTATGGATGAAGCTGCAACTAGCGATAGATAAAGGACAATTGACTATACTTGTTCTCTTGGACTTAAGCAAAGCCTTCGATTGTGTAGATAGAGATATATTACTCGCTAAACTTAAGGCACTGAAATTTTCTTACAGTACTTTAACCTGGGTACACTCCTATCTTAGTGATCGCCAGCAGCGCGTTTCAGTGGGAAACGATACATCTTCGTGGCTAACCACTAAGATGGGCGTGGCTCAGGGAGGAGTATTGTCACCACTTTTGTTCTCACTGTACATGAACGACTTCTCTGAGACGCTGACCAATTGTAAATATCACCTGTATGCAGATGATATTCAGTTATATATTCACACAAAGCCTAATGACTTAAACAATTCAATCACTAAGTTAAACGAAGACCTAGCAAATGTTAATGACTGGACTATCACACATGGCCTGAAAATGAACCCATCAAATTCACAGGCCATCATAATTGGCACGTATAAATCTAATGCTAAAATACAAAACACGTCTATACCCAGTGTTATGCTCAGTGGAATACCAGTAATATTTAGCAATCATGTAAAGAACCTTGGAGTAGTATTCGATAAATATTTAAGTTGGTCGGAACATGTCACAAAATTTGTCAAAGAGTATTCTACTCATTACATTCTGCAAAAAGGATGAGGAACTTCCTTCCAAGAAACACGAGAAAATTATTAGTACAGAGTCTAATATTTCCAATATTTGACTACGGAGATGTAGTTTATAATAGTATGGGCAAAACACTTTCATGTCGACTACAGCGAGCCTACAATGCTTGTGCCCGATTCGTATTAAATATCCCAATCCAAACTCATATTAGCTCTTTCCTCTCTCAGCTGTCGTGGCTAAGATTGACTGAACGACATAAATACCACGCTGTTTCCCTTCTCCACAGTATTCTGCAAACAAACAAACCAGACTATCTTAGAATAGACTTTAAATACCTCTCCCCTTCCGACTGAGCTCCCTCAAGGTCATCCACACGTTCCCTCTTGTCCATTCCCATTCAAACAGTAACTCGTACAACAACTCATTCATACCTGCTACCATACGTTCCTGGAATTCAATCCCAGCTGAAATTAGAGGCATAGGCAATCCGAAGTTATTTAAAAGGAAATGTTTAATGTGGTACACAAATATGTAAAAAGTAGATTTTACTAACGTAAGAATTTAATAATTAGCTCTTAATTATCAATAAGGATACAAAATAATAGAGGTTAAGTAAATTAATTTTAGTGATTTTTAGAAATATATGTAAAAATGATTTTATGTACATGATTCTGTAAATTGTATCAAGCTGTTGTATAATATGGTTTGGCATAATAGCAGGCTTCATAACCTGAGCCCCGCCATATAAGAAAGGCAATAAACTAAACTAAACCGGCTTCGGTGGTGGGGTCATGCGAGGCGGATGGAGGATAGCTTTTTTTAAATGTTATTTGTTCGTGGCATTGACCTGTAGAGGTCTTTTGCCACTACTTGCACCATATGTTATAAACCTGCGTGTAACTGGAATTGCGGAAGTGTAGAGTGTTGAATGTGAGGAAAGGAACGTTAAGGACTACACAAACACCCAGTCCCCAGGCCACTGATATTAATCATTTACAATTAAAAACCCCTGACCAAGCCGTGGCCGCCAGGTGACAGGCAGACGCGTTGCCCCCTACACTGCGGGGCCGGACAGAAGATAGGTTGCCTAGGAGAATAATGGACACTGTTATGGAGTGTAAGAGAAGTAGAGAGAGTCCAAGACAATGATGGTTAGACTCAGTTTCTAATGATTTAAAGATAAGCGGTACCGGTATAGAACTAAATGAAGCCACAGCACTAGTTGCAAATAGAGGATTGTGGCAATGTTTGGTAAATTTGCAGAGGCTTGCAGACTGAACACTGAAAGGCATAATGGACTATAATGATGATGTATGTATGTTCTATTCTACTTCTGTTTTCTGCTTTAATTTCTTGCCTCTGCCTTGCCTCTTTAAGCTAAAGTAACAACACCATAAGTCATCTTCTTATCTGTTTACCAAAGAATCCCTGCACCTAAATTCCTCCTTTGTTACCACCTTCTTATATCCATAACTCATGCCATCGCAATTTATTTTTAAATACAACCACTTGGTATTTACATATTTGTCCTATACTGCTGTCTTCAGTTATAATCCTATTTTCTATTAATTTCAATTTTCTTAACTGTATTACTTTCTTTCTTAATTCCTTTGTATGTATGCAAGTGCTAATCCTGAAACCTGGGCATTCTTTTCTTTTAAGAAAAATTCCAAGCTGTTTAAATGTATAACTTTTGGCCCCGGAAAATATTGAAATATGGATGCAATTTTTATGACGGTGCAGACCTTCGTTTCGGGATAATTGGTGGCTAAACGGTAAGTTTTATCACAAAACAGATAGCACAATCACTGTTCAATTTGGAGAGATCTACAACTTTGGTCCTATGACTTATTGTCGTGTCTCAATTGTTGATACGTTAGATAGCGCTGCACTTTTAGATTATAATCAAATCTCTCCAGCTTGATTGTGACAGCATTTATAAAAGGGGCCTGTCTTTATAATGAAAAATCTCCATCTCTACTGTGAATGGCAGGTGTCAAGTGAGCCTGCCATTATAGTAAAAACTCCGGAACTCGATTGTGATTGGCAGTAGGAAATGTACCCTGCCATTATCAATAAAACTTCCTCAATGCCTACCTAACATCGGAAACACAATGTATGGTGTCCTCTCTGTTTTGTATCTCGGATAGCGCTAAGAGAAATGCAATTTAATATAATCTTAAACACTGCCTTTACAGTAATTTATGGAGAATCCGAATACAAGATAGACAACCGTAGCGAAGCACAGGTACATTTACTAGTAGAATATAAGCTAAAATAAAGTTATAAAACAAACCTATTACGTTTGCTGGGTAATGGTAAACCAACCAAGGGGTGTACAAAATACAGTACTGTAAAGCAGTTGCAAGTGTACAGGATGTAAGATGCAAGACTTTCATTGAAGAGTGTGTGCAAAATAGTGTCCAATTGAATGGGAATGTAAGTTTCAGTGACTCTCAAAAATTGAGGTTGAAAGTGCTGACATCAAAATCGTCGACTGCCAAGTTCTTCAAATGAAATCCAGAATTATAAATTTTCCACATCTCCAGTCTGTAGAATTAGTTGATGAACACATGAAAGAATTTTGTAGATCAGCTTGAAAATGAACTCTTCATTATTTATGCTATTTTGAAAATGAAAATTCTCAGCCTGTTTCCAGTCATTCGACTGGGTCAGGAATGGAATGAATGAAGCCCCCATCTATCGGTGAGAATAGAAATTGTGCCGGCTGCTGAAGCCTGTCGTACTCCTCTGGAGCAATTATTAATGACTGACAGATATAATGAAATGATATTGGAGAGTGTTGCTGGAATGAAAAATGACAAGGAAAACTAGAGTACTCGGAGAAAAACCTGTCCTGCCTTCGCTTTGTCCAGCAAAAATCTCACTTGGAGTGACTGGGATTTGATCCACAGAAACCAGCGGCGAGAGGCTGCTGCCTGAGCCACAGAAGCTACGAGCAAAAGCATTTATCACCACAAAACCTACTGATGTATTTGGTTTTAAATGACAGACACCATAATGGTGGAGATCACTAAGCTATTGCGTTTGGTTACAATATATCCCGCTACCACAGCAAGTAGTGAGTGAGCCATGAGTACATGCAAGAGGATTAAAACCTATTTAACATGTTCACTTCCACTGACGCTTTAAAGCATGAAGGTGATATATACAGCAATGCCGCTGCTGCTTTAAAGCGTCCAGAGCCCTATGTTTCTAAAGCTACATAGAAACGTGCTGGTTTGGCGATTGATGCTTGTGGTTATGCCGGCACTCCAGGAAGGTTGCCTTTAGAACAATTTGCCCTATGCGGTTCCATTGTTGAGAAATTGGGTGGCAATCAGTATTGCTTCGAAATGGAGAAGCAACAGGTCAGAGCCCGGTCCATCTCATCCTAAGAAAAAGAAGTATGAGAGACAATTTTATACTAATACAGATTTAATTAAAATGTTAGAAGTTTCTGACAGTGAATCTGATATATTGTCAGGCAGTGAGGACAATGAGTGGAGGAATTCTGACAGTGAAAGTGACAAAATTGCACTGAATAAAGATGACAGTGTTCGTGAAAATGTGCAATCAACATCCGCAAATGAAGATGAAATTAACTGAGTAGGTGATCCAATAGCAATGATCCATCACCTTGTGCATTGTTATACAAATAATTAGTACAAAAGAAACGTATTGCTCGACACTTTAAAGCGTCAGATGGCACTCTTATCTGAAACACAGCCTGAATTGCCACGGACGCTTTACAGCATAAAAAAAAGTGTTTTAAATGCGTAATGCTGTATTTCATTTTAAAACTCGATGGACACATTTTTTATAAAATGTAGTGCCATTTATTAGGATTTACTGATGCCAAAACAGCTCCTGAGAAAGATATTTTAGAAAATGGTGGCAGCGAACGTGTTATGAGACTCAACAACAAATCCCTCTTTGTGTGATATAAGCATTTTAGCTGTAGAAAAGAAAATACTTTAGAAGAACTGTCCTCCGATGCTGCCTTTTTTTTTTTTTTAGGAAAGTCTTTGACACATTCACAGCAAACAAGAACCAATGGATGGATTTGGTGTATAAGACAGTTTAGGTAAGTGTTAGAATGTTTTGATATAACCGTTATTATAATGTTGTTACAGGTAAAAGGTAGGGAGCCTCCTCGGAGGCAGCCCTACCCAGGGAGTGGCGCCCCTGCCAATGTGAGTCCCAGAGCGTACTGGGTGTATAATCTGGTATGGGTCCCAGCTCAGGGTTACGAGTGAAGACCTCAACGACATCTGTGGCGGAGAAGATGGACTTCGGTATGGTATAGATGGCGGAAGTGGCAGCCCAATTCTCAGGATTAATAGAGTATGACACCGAGTAACCACCGGTATAAGTGGCTCACCTCTTCCAAGTGCCAACAGCCTCTTTGAGGGCGGATGAGCGGAAAGAGGGCAGGGCACCCTGATGTCCTTGGAGTAAGAAATTACTTCTTAAGGCGGATGAAACTAATTGTAGGTCAACGGCATGGGATGTCGAAGGCAACAGGAAACCACCACATTAAAGATCCTTGTGATATCCCAAGAATAGAAAGCATGATGTCTTCGAACGTAAAATATTCTGGAATAGCCCCCTATTTGGATCTCCAGAGGAGAAGGCAATGAGCAAATCCTACAAAACAGGTACATGGAATGTGAGATCCTTGAAAAAAATTTGGTAAGCTGAAAAATGTGAAGAACGAAATGAAGCAACTAGGAATGGATGTTTTGGGAATGAGTGAGGTAAGATGGCCAGATAGCGGAGATTTATGGAGCAGAGATTTCAGAGTTTTGTACTCTGGCTGTTCAGACAGAAAAGGTGGTGTTGGATTTATAATGACAAAGCAGTTAGGACAGCGAGTGTCAGGTATTTGGGGATATAATGAAAGAATACTGCTCATAAAATTAAAGACAGAACTTAGAGTTACAGCTCTAATCCAGATGTACATGCCCACCTCTACATACACAGATGACGAAGTGGAGGAAGTATACGATCAACTGGAAGAAGTGTTGCTAAATGTCCAGGATGAAGAAAACCTCATCGTCCTCAGCGATATGAAGAAGGCAGAGATGATATGGAGGGTGATTATTGTCTTGGTTCCAGAAGCAAAAGGGAAGAAAAGCTCATCGAATTTTGTCGATGTCACTCCCTTGTAATTACAAATACTCTCTTCAAACAGCCAAAAAGGAGAAGATACACATGAACAATGCCTGGAAATGGTAGTAGATACCAAATACACTATATAATAGTTAGAGAACGGTATCAAAATCAAGTAAAAGCTATCCTGGGGCTGATATTGACTCCGATCATAACCCCGTGGAAATGACAGGGCAACTGAAACTTAAGAATAGAATAATAGAATGACGCACCGCAAAATGGAATTTGAGTAAAAAGAAAGACAGCGAGGCTATCAAAATGTTCAAAGAAGAAACTAATAACAAAATTAATAATGAAGTACTGGCTGGAAGTAGTGCTCAAGAAAAATGGGAAAAAATCAAGAAATAAATAATTGATGCAGCAGAAGATTGTTTTGGAAAAGAAGAGAGGAAAATCTATAAGCCATGGGTTACATCCCACATTTTGGAACTAACTAACGCACGCCAGATGGCCAAAAGGAAAGGAAATCATGAAGAATAAAAGAAAAAATTTCCATTGAGAAGCTAAAAAATCAAAGGAAGAGTGGATCGAAGTACAATGTAAACAGATAGATGAAAATATAACCAAAGGTAATACCGAAAAAGGTTTTTCAGAAGTCCGGAGGCAGTTCCAAAGAAAGATAAATCCCTTGAGTACAATAAAAGGAAGCAACAGAGATGTGATAATAGAGCAGGATAAGATAGCTATAATATGGAAAGAATATGTAGAAGGCCTATATGAAGGACAAATAGATGACAATGAAACAGAAAATGATAGTGAGATAGAACAAGATGAGCTGGGACCATGTATTCTTAGAGAGAAATTTGATAAAGCTTTGAATGAGCTAAAACAAAGGGAAGCTCCTGGAGTAGACTCAATTCCAGTTGAAATACTACAAGCTCTAGGGGATAAGGCAAAAACTTCTTTATATCAACTAGTAAATGATATTTATACTAGCAGAGAAATAGCAGAAGATTTTGAGAAAACTGTATTGATACCCATCCCAAAAAGTAATCATGCAAAGAGATGTCAAGATTATAGAACGTTAAGCCTGGTAACACATGCCTCCAAAATTATTACAAGAATTGTTTACCATTGCATGGAGAATAGAATAGCAGAAAATCTCTCAGATGATCAATTCGGGTTTAGATGAAACAGAGGAACAAGAGAAGCAATTCTGAGGCTTATAACAATTATTGAAGAAGCCCTAAGAATCAATAAGAACATCCTAATTGCTTTCACTGATATAGAGAAAGCGTTTGATAATGTTAACTCGAATATTATGTTTAAAGCCCTTAGAAGTTTGAAAGTAGACTACAGAGATCGGAAAATCATCCATCAGCCGTACAAGAACCAGACAGCGCTTATAGGAAAGGAGCAAATCGATGTGAAAATAAGAAAAAGAGTAAGGCAAGGATGTGGTCTGTCACCTTTATTATTCAATGCGTATTTAGAAGAAGCAATGAAAGAGTTTTCAGCCACCTCCACCCATGGAAAAAAAAAAATGGCCAACTATACCAAACAATACGTTTCGCAGATGATATTGCCCTCATAGATGAAACTGAGAAAGAGATAGAGACCTCACTAAAGAAATTGAATGATCTACTAATACTAAAATGGTTTTTTTGGTTGCATTTGCTTTACATCCACCAACACAGATAGGTCTTATGGTGACGAGGGGATAGGAAAAGCCTAGAAATGGAAAGGAAGCAGCCGTGGCCTTGATTAAGGTACAGTCCCAGCATTTGCCTGGTGTGAAAATAGGGAAACCATGGAAAACCATCTTTAGGGCTGCCGACAGTGGGGTCGAACCCACCATCTCCCGGATGCAATTTCACAGCTGCGTGCTCCTAACCGCATGGCCAACTCGCCTGGTAGTACTAAAATGTAACATGAATGTTAACAAAACAAAAACCAAGATAATGAAATGTACTCCGGATGGTAAACAAGATGTTAATGTTTGGTTGGAAGGAGAAAAATTGACTCAAATAAATCGGTTCAGTTATTTGGGAAGCATCACTGCATCTGATGGGAGGTGTGGAATGCATGTCCGTTCTCGAATAGCCCAGGTTAAAGAAGCTTTCAATAAAAAAGAAGCCTGTTGACCTCCAAGGGAATATCCCTACCAGTAAGAAAGCATTTCATTAAGAGCTTCATTTGGAGCATTGCAACCTATGGCTCTGAAACCTGGACTCTATTAAAGGCTGATAAGAAAAGAATAGATGCGTTTGAAATGTGGTGCTGGCGTTGAATGTTACAAATACCCTGGACTCACAGGCTAACAAATGAAGAAGTTCTCAAGAGAGCTGAAGAAACCATCAGTCTAGAGAAAATGATCACGAAAAGAAGATGTAGTTGGATAAGTCATTTACTCTGGCATTCATCATGGTACACCACACTGCTTGAAGGGAAACTGGAAGGAAAGACTAGAGGAGGATGACCAAGAGCAGGGATCCTCGATGGCATTAAAGGGTGACATCCATATCAATTAATCAAGCTGCTGGCTCAGGACAGAAGGTCGTTGGATGAGGACAGTCATGTTACCCACCAACCGTCAGGTTGAGGAGAGAGAGAGATTACATTGTTATTTGTTGATTTCATTGTTGATTTTTAAAGTTTGCATGTTTAAGTAGTGACATGAGAAATCTTAGACTCCACTTACTTGAAAATCTTGGAAAATAGATTGTAAAGTGTACGTATGCCTACCCGTTAGTCCTGGTTTCCTGATATGGGGTCAGGGATGAGATGAGATGAAATTATATTATTTTTATAGCCGGACACCCTTCCGGATGCCAATCTCAGTTGAGGAGCTAATGAAGATGAAATGAATGATGGTGAATGAAATAGGATTAGGGTAAGGAGGTGGAAGGTGGCCTATGAATAGGAACTGTCTTGGCATTTGCCTGGAAGTGAAAATGGGAAAACACAGGAAACCATTCTCAGGACAGCTGACGGTGGGGTCCAATTCCACCTGTCTCCTGAATGTGGAGCTTGGCTCCATAGCTGTAGCGCGTTAACACACTCAGTTAAAGGGTATTAAGTTTATGTATGTCCAATCCTTGTCCCATTTGTCTGAGGGGTTGGGTATGAAGTGAGATGAATCTTCATAGCAGTTTCTGGTGCCAGCACATACCCTACTCATGTCCAGTAGCACAAAGGAGTCTGGTCAAAACTTTACGTCTCTATCGAACCAACGTTCACCATCAACAGCGTCATATGTCCTCATTCCACATGAGCAATGCAGAAAGGTTTGAAATCGAACCCTGGTTTTTGGGACGCAATCTAGTGATTAGAAATTGTATACCTGCACCTCTCCTTCTTTCTCTGCTGGCCAATATTCTGACAGTGAACATGAGACTCAAAGTGGCTAACGATCATGGCCACCAGGCAGGCTGGTTAAAGAATTTTAAGTAATTCTTGTCATTTATTTGTGTAGCCAGACACAAGAATCTGATTTCATTGCAAATACTTACTGCTGGTTAAGTTACTGGAGTAAAAATGAGAGAGATACTGTTGATCACTTGCATTGTAGTATTAATAGTCCTTGGTTTGAGTTTTTGTAGTGATATGAAGTAGTAAGAAGTGAAGTGTTACATTGAAAACTTTTGTACTTTCTTTTAGTATGTTAATATTTAAAGAAAATGTCTCAACTAAATACAAATAAAAAGGTGATACTGATACATAATTAGGTTATCAAGCCCAAAATAATACTGGAGCTGTTACTGAAAGTTACTGAGCCTCCGTTGCTCAGGCGGCAGCATGCTGGCCTCTCACTGCTGGATACTGTGGTTCAAATCCCAGTCACACCATGCGAGATTTGTGCTGGACAAAGCGGAGGCGGGACAGGTTTTTCTTCGGGTACTCCAGTTTTCTCTGTAATCTCTCATTCCAGCAACACTCTACATTAACATTTCATTTCATCTGTCAGCCATTTATCATTACCTCAGAGGAGTGCAACAGGCTTCGGCAGCCGGCACATTTCCTATTCTCGCTGCTAGATGGGGGCTTCATTCATTCCATACCTGACGCGGTCGAATGACTGGAAACAGGCTGTGGATTTTCATTTTCACTGAAAGTTACTGACTTCCCTCTTACAGAATACTGTTGATCGCAACTGCAAGCTCACTGCATCTTGATTCAGACTCACTTACTATATAACCATCCTGGGAGAACACACATTCTAAATACTTGAAATTATCTAACCTGTTCCAGGTTTGTATCACCAATATGACATTCAGTTCTGTGAATTTCTTACCTACTACATCAGTTTAGTCTTTGAAAGGCTAATTTTCATACCATACTCATTGCACCTATTTTCAATTTTCAAGATATTAGACTGCAGGCTTTTGGCACAATCTGCCATTAAGACCAAGTCATCACCATACGCCAGAATGCTAACTACATTTCACCAGTTTAGTCTTTGAAAGGCTAATTTTCATACCATACTCATTGCACCTATTTTCAATTTTCAAGATATTAGACTGCAGGCTTTCGGCACAATCTGCCATTAAGACCAAGTCATCACCATAGGCCAGAATGCTAACTACATTTCCAACTAACTGAATCCCTCACTGCCACTTTATACCTTTCAGCAGATGATCCATGCAAACTACAAACAACAAAGGTGAAAGATTACAGCCTTTAGTTAAATCAATACATTTCATTGTTTGTCCGTACTGAACCAAGATTACAACTTTTATTATAATTAGGATCCACCTTATTCAATAGATAAAAACTGTTGTTTAGATGAAATTACAACATATATTTCAATCAGAAATAGTTTCGACGCCCTTTTTGCGTCATCATCAGCTGATATAGGTTCTTGGAAAAATTGCCTTGTCTAACCCCTGTAGGTAACCTGAAACAAGAATTCTCACTGCAGCCCAATTTTCAACATAAATGCCTGTAATTGATTTTAATAATCTCCCCTTAATTCCATAGCCCCCCAGTATGGCAAACATCTTTACCCTCGGTACCCTGTCATATGCTTTCTCTACATCTACGAACCATAAACACTACTGCCTATTCCTCTCGTAACATTTTTCAATTGCCTGGTACATACTGAAAATCTGATCCTGACATCTGCTCTGTGGTCTGAAACCACACTGGTTTTCATCCAACTTCCTCTCAACCAGTGATCACACCCTCCCTTCCAAGATGCCAGAGATACTTTGCCTGGTATACTAATCAATGGGATACCTCAATAGTTGTTGCAATCCTTCCTGTTCTCTTGCTTATAGTTAGGTGCAATTACTGCTTTTGTCCAATCTGAAAGTATCTTACCAACATTCTATGCTAATCTTACTACTCTATGAAGCCATTTCATCCCTGCCTTCCCACTATACTTCACAATTTCAGGTCTAATATAATCTATTCCTGCTGCTTTAGGACAATGGAGATTATTAACCATCCTTTCCACTTCTTCAAGCATAATTTCACCAACATCATCCTACTCCCCATGAGCTTGGTTGTTCGCGACACCACCAGGAAGATTTCCTTTTACATTGAGAAGATTTTCAAAATATTCCCTCCACCTGTTCAGTGATTCCCTGGGATCTATTATGAGTTCACCTGAATTACCCAAAACACTGTTCATTTCCCTTTTCCCTCCTTTCCTAAGATTCTTTATTACTGTCCAGAAGGGTTTCCCTGCTGCTTGACCTAGCCTTTCCAGGTTATTACCAAAATCTTTCCATGACTTCTTTTTGGATTCAACAACTATTTGTTTAGCTCTATTTCTTTCATGTACTTACCATTCCCTGTTTGGAGACATTTCTGATAAGCATATCTGTATGCCACCCATTCTCTCTCTCTATCCTGAAACAGCTTACTGTTCGATACTTCTCACTAATCATATCCATGTACTTCTGTCTAACTTCCTCGTCCTGGAGATTTTTTACCCTTATTCGTTTGCAGACAGATTTCACTTTCTCTACCCTGGGCCTAGAGACACTTAGTTCACTAAACATCAGATAGTAGTCTGTATAATAGAAAAATCCCCAAGAAACCTATACATTCCCAACAGACTTCCTGAATTCGAAGTCAGTAAAGATACAGTCTATTATGGATCTGGTACCCCTAGCCTCCCATGTGTAGCGGTGAATAGCCTTATGCTTGAAGAATGTATTCATAACTGCTAAACCCATACTAGCACAGAAGTCCAGTAAACTCTTCCCATTCCCATTAGCTTCCATATCTTCCCTGCATTTAACAATCACCCTTTCGTATCCTTCAGTTCTATTTCCAACTCTCGCATTTAAATCGCCAATTAGCACTATTCTATCCTTGCTGTTGACCCTGACTACAATGTCGCTCAATGTTTCATAAAACTTGTCAACTTCATCCTCACATGATACACTGAGACAATTCACGTCCTAATTCCACCAACTGCCAAATCTACCCACATCATTCGCTCATTTACATGCCTAACAGAAACTATGTTGCGTGCAATAGTATTCCTGATTAACAGCCCTTCCCTTTTTACCACCTGTCAAGTACACTTCATAATCTCCTATCTCTTCCTCATTATCACCCCTTACCCGAATATCACTTACTCCTAGCACATCCAGATGCATCCTCTTTGCTGACTCAGCCAGTTCTACTTTCTTCCATAAGCCCTACTAATATTTATAGCTGCCAATTGAATTCCATTTTGCTCACCAAGTTGTTTCCAAGGACTCCCTCGCCTGTCTAAAGGTAGTGGAACTCCATTACTCCCATAGGTCCGAGGCTTGTTTAAAATGTTCTGACCTTGGTAAATTCATGAAGCAGGATGCTACCCTACTTACACATTGTCCAAGGTCCAAGTGAGGATCTCTCCTCTAACGGGTTAGAGACCACTGGTGGATTGTATAGTCCTAGCCGCCTGAGCACAAGGAGGGCCATGACTCAGAATATGTCCGAGATGTCCACTCCCATTCCATAGCAACTGGTATCCCGACTCTCAGGACCACTTACTAGGCCACTCAGCCGTTCCCCAAGGTTCTCTCTCTCTCTCTCTCTCTCTCACACACACACACGCACGCACGCACACACACACACGCACACACACACACACACACACACACACACACACACACACACACACACACACACACACACACACACACACACACACACACACACACACACACACACAAAAAGCACTACTTAATGGCTATAGAAAATAACTGTCCTGTGATTTTACCTATACTTACCTCATTCGACACCTACCTGGAAGAACTTGTAAGCCTCAAATTGTTTCCTCCCATTCCCCTGTACAAGCATTTGACTATGAAGGTATGCAGGAGATGCAAATATCCATCATGAACCTTACTGTATGAATGCACGTTTGCACAACGTACTTGTGCTCCGCTTATTCGTAAGCATAGAGAAATGAACAGAAAAAAAATTGTTCCAATGACTACATAACAACATGAGGCTGAGAGGCGTGACCAGTCTCAAGGAAAATAATGGATAGGAAGGGCTTGTCAGATAACAATATTTCAGTTATTCATACATTATTAATGCTTCCCTTACAGGAGTCTTCATCATTCCTTCAACATTACCATTTTACTTGAATTTTCCACCTACAGATTAAGTAATGCAATCTTCGGTTAATGATCACTACAATAATATCTATATAAAAACAGAACTCAGTATTTTGGAAAACTCAGAGTAGGACAATTGCTGTAAACTGGCAATGTTCGGAGGGACAAACTGAGACAGTGGGATTTTGGAAGTTTTAAGAATTCAGAGGTTGAATATCAGCACAAATCACATACAGATAACGTGTTATTTTTATCAATTTTTAATTCTGAATTTCAAAGATTCACTTTGATTCAAACTTGACAGAGCGAGTGGCTGCGTGGTTTGCGCCATGCAGCAGTCAGCTCGCATTGGAAGATAGTGGGTTTGAACCCCACTGTCAGCAACCGTGAAGTTAGTTTTCCATGGTTTCCCCTTTTCATACCAGGCCACGGTCACTGGCTTCCCGCCCCAAGTCCGTTCCTGTCATCGCCATAAGACCCAATCTGTGTCAGTGCGACCTAAAGCAAAAGTTCAAACTTTGTACTGTACAACAATTGCTAAGATTCTCAAACAATTGCTTGAAAACAAAAATGCCAACATCTAATTTCTATAGTTGAAGAGTTAAATTTTAGCACAAATTTAAGTATAATATCCACTTTGTTCATGTGGGAGAAAATTCCTTTCAACCGATAAAAAATTACTACCTACAATATTCTTTTTTCAATTTGCTTTACATCTCACTGACACAAGTCTTACGGCGATGATGGGATAGGAAATGGCCGTAGCCTTAGTTATGGTTCAGCCCCACCATTTCCTTGGTATGAAAATCGGAAACCAGCCTCAGGGCTGTCGACAGTGTGGTTCGAACCCACTATCTCCCGAATGCAAGCTCTCAGCTGCACGACCCTAACAGCACGGCTAACTCGCTTGGTAAATTAATACCTACCCTAGACTGACTGTATGCAGTAAAACAGAATATGTGATCGAACTACTCAAGAACAAGAAATAACTGACTTTTTTTTTACAGCCATCGCCAGAGCAGTGATGTTTGAAAACGAGAGACGTCAGCAATTGTGTAGCAAACCTTTATCTTCACCAAATGGACAAAACGTCCAAACACAGGATTGTTGTAATATGTGACGCCTGATCAGTTTACCTATAATTACCAAAATACTTACCAAGGATACCCGTTTTACACAACCAAATTTCCTGGTTCACCCTCGCCCCATGACACTAATGGTAATGTAACAGTAAAAAGTTAAATACAAAACAAAGCACACAGTTTATATTTTTTAATTACCCACACATTTATTCAAAACTGAAGTTTACAGTTCCTGTTAGCCGAATGTTTACATTGGAAAGTTACAAATGTTACATAATCTACAGATCAATCAGGTTGCCAAACACCAAAACATCTTTTTGACCTGGCAGCAAATAATCACTTGTCGAGGGCAATGATTGGCAAATCACCGACACCTGAAAGAAAACGTACATTAATAGGGTAAAATTATTTCCCATACTCGGGCAATATTTATCATATGCAAAGTCCAAAATGAAATCCTTAATGTACGAAGAGTTGATACAATTCTTAGGTGCAATGAATAATCAATAAGGAGAAGAAATCCAGGAATGAAGGGGTTAAAATCCATCAAGAAAGGATCATGACAGGTGGAGTTCCCACTGGAAATGTAAGATCTTTCTGACAATTATCACCAAAGCAATACAAACTGGCCATCTTCTTCAATTAGATCTCCTGATGTAATGCCTACGAGTGTTGAGGTGAGCCAACTGGTCACATACAGTATATTTTAAAGAATTAAATTTTCAAATAGGGTTCATAATAATTTATCAGTCCCTACCAGGGAAACAATAAAGCTGAAACAAGATAATTATTATGATTATTGATTTCTTTATGGATTTGGATTTCAAGGTAATTGGTACAACAGGATGAATAATTACAAAGGGTTCACATTTAACAGTGAGCAGGAAGATGACTTAAAAAGGACAGATAGGAAAGTAATGCATGATACAGTGTGTGTCCCTGCCAGCAGCATACGTTTCTCTGCCTGTTGGCCTGTGGGTGGTGAATAAACCCACACGCTTCTTAGTAAGTAACAAATGTCAATTTCTGTTGCCACAAATAAAAACCATTTACACTATAAAGATGATGTGAAAGAGTGGTTTACAAGGAAGTTAATCCCTTGCCAGTGACCATGTGTCAAAGAATTGGTCTCTTCGAACGTCACAGTATAACAAATGTATTCAGACTTCGATGACCTCAAGAGTTTATCTTATCACATACTTTGAACTGTTCCGCCGTCAAGGTTGAGCACTTGTTCTTCAGGTGTCCTGTTCTTCCACACTGGCAGCACTTCCTAACTGTGCTGGTATCTTCCGTAGCTTTGCTCTTGTGTTCCTCCAGTTGGGTGATGATTCCACTTAGATCATCAAAGGATTTTGGTTGTGATACTTTCACTATGGGTCGAATGTTATTGTGGAGTAGCTCTGCGATGTCTGGTAAGATCTCATTTTCGCATCCTTCGGGTTGCAGACGCTTGAAGAGTTGGTACTTCTGTAGAAAGAAGGCGCTAGTTCTCATGACAGTGGGTTGTGACACAGTCAGTAGCTTCCTTATCACAGAGCTCATCACCCCTTCAGAATTAAACCTAGCAAGGAATTCCCTCTTGAAGTCCATCCAGTTTAAATTTAGACCCTTCAAGTTATTCCACCAGGTAGCGGCTTGCCCCTTTTATCGCGGTGTGATGAGTTGCAAGATGATGTCCTCTGGTAGGTTAGTCCTTCCAAACAGACTGACCGATCCCTCAATGAAGCTATTCGGGTCCTCTTCCAGTCACCCGTGGAATTCCAGAAGGCTCTCTATAAGCACCTTCGGGTCAAGGTGTGCTGTATTGACGGTTAGGTTTGAGGGGGTTAGAGGTGTGGTGATACATCCTTGAGTTACTCTATTTCTACTGTGTAAATAAGGTTTTCCCTTATATTTTGCATATCTCCCTTGATGGTCGAAAACCAGTTTTCTAACCTTCCTTCAACAGTAGAAATATGGCTCCCAAAATTTCCCTTGACAGCAGAGAGACCTCCTTGAGGTCCGAGATATCTCCTTTCAGCTGGCTTACCCTACTATCAAGCTGTTCAACCTGTCAACCTGTTCATCTCCGGTTGAAATTTTTGATTGTAGGCCGTGTTCAACTAAATCAACTAACAGTTAATATATCAATATAAAAACTACTATTAAATACTGAATTAAATTCATTTCTTGGCATTCAGCTGGGCCTAAAGAAAGTTTTGCCAGTTCATTTTGGTGTCCTATGAGTACTGCAAAATTCTACTGCTACGTGCCCATTTTTAAAAACTGCGTTCAATTTAGCAGGATAATAACCACCTGTTTTTGAAGTTCCCTGTATTTTTTATTCTCTTTTATACTTCCTGCCAGCGGCCGTAGCTGTGTTGAAACACCAGATCCCGTGAGATCTCCGAAGTTAAGCAACATTGGGCGTGGTCAGGAGTTGGATGGGTTGCCACACGCTGTTGGTGAGGGGTAAGGGAATGGAGTAGCGGAAAGGAACTGGCCACCCTACCGCACGTAACCTCCGGCTCAGGAACACCTCTGTGGAGGTTCGGACCTGCCTTCGGGCAGAAAAAACCTTACCTTACCTTATACTTCCTGGCAAAACATTTATCCTATACCTCCCTGATCGATGGCAATAAAATGTTACAACGAAAGAATTATCGCATAGAGTCTTGCCCTGTCTGTGTATCACAAAGGATGCATCGTCCTTTCTGCTTCCACTCATAAAATTCTGATTCCGATAGAAATTCGTGACTTTCTGTCTCGATTGCAATACCATGGTCCTCAGACACATGGTCCTTGTAAATGTCAAGGTCATAATCGTGCTGGTAAATTGCACACTTAAACAGGCATGATACAGTTTCTACTGGATTATATTCACCTCTGGGATAAATATTAGAAATGTGTCTTTTTAAACTCAGCGCCCTGGGGAAAGATTTGTCACAAAATTGACAGCTAAACGGATTAACTGGCGGGTTCCTTATAGGCCTAGTTTCCTGTGGATTATATTCCATTCCAGGATGAATTATAGAAATGTGTCGTTTCAAATTGTACATTCTGGGAAAAGTTTTGTCATAAATTTGGCAGCTAACGAGAGGTGGCATTTGGTTCACGGAATTTTACCTCAATACAAAAATAAAAATAGCCATGCAGACACAATGGAGTGCTGTAAGAAAATGCTATTTACGAACCCAGTGTCAATATACGGAACATAATAAACACAGAGCGTACAAAACACAAAATAAAAATACTTTCACTGCTTTTTCCTACAAAAGAGGGAGGAAAAAAAAATGCTACTGTATGTTCAAAAGTCGGAACACGTTGAGTACCTGCAACAGAAGAAAGCATCATTATACTTTAAATTACATAACTGGCACCTAATACGAGGCATTTCAATCCCTAGATTTTACCGCAAAATAAAGGTTATAACAGCCATGCTCAGAAAACGTGGAAATCTGCGAAACGCTACTTCCACCAAATAAAAATAAGGATGATCAGAACACGTGGTGTAAAACTACACATTCACTGAATTATACCAAATAATAATAATAATAATAATAATAATAATAATAATAATAATAATAATAATAATAATAATAATAATAATAATAATAATAATAATAATAATAATAATAATAATAATAATAATAATAATAATAATAATAATAATAATAATAATAATAATAATAATAATAATGCGTAATGAGACTCAAAAAACTCCCAGGGGTGAGGTGAACGGAACACAAACCATTAAGTACACTAACTTGGAATTTAAGGATCATTAATAATCATTTCATAAAATACAAATTAAAACAGCTATTTATTAAGATGAAAAACGTGACGTAACGGCGTTTTCACGACATCTGAACTTACGGAAGCAAAAGAAAATTGAATGAAATTAATTTTAAAAATGATCTGTTGCGCGAAGACTTGCAGTAACTTATGCCATAAGCTCACCATATGTAGATTCTGTTGTCTTGAAGCTGATGATATGTGGATCTCGTACCGGCTGCCTTCTCTGTTGTTGGTTTCCAGTCCTACTTCTACATTTCCTGTCCTTAACACTTCCTACTGTACTACTTACATAAAGTCGTAATGAGTCCTAATTTTAAGTGCAAAACCACCATGGGTTATGTTCATGGAGAGAATACATTCGTATTCTTCCGTATTATGGAACAGTAGCGTAGCTAAATTCATAATAAAAGCTCTCCTGCCCTATGCTAGTCAAAGCCGGTCTCCCGTTGACTATCTCTCGTCATTGAGATAACAAGTCCCAATGAGAGTAACTTTTGAGTAGAATATACTCAGATGCGAAGTGAACTAAGTTAAAATCTTCTCCGATGTGTAGACGTAGAATCGTAGTAAGAGTATCTTCTAAGCGTGAGAATCAGAATCATAATGTCCGAATACAAGTGACAATCTGCTCACAAGTAAGAATACGAGTATGAATGTGAAAACGACTGCTAATGCTAATAAGAATCTGAATGTCTACTCCAGCTCTTGTCGGTGCTATATAGGGATCGGTTCAAAAGTCTCCTTCCATCAGCCATATCACATGGTCCAGTAAGATTCGAGGTCTCATCCCTTCTCCGATGTATTGCTGTGAATCCATCACGTTGCTTCATTACGTTCATTCACATAGGCTGAACTTTCCCGCTGAAATAAAGCGTCCCGAAGCGGAGTTTGAAAAGTGGGTGTTAATAATGTATCAACTGTCTCTTCATGAGGTAGAGAGGGTAAGGTCTCTCGTAACCTAGATGACGTACTTTTCCTGGAATTGGGCTGAAATTAGCCTGCTGACTCTGGTCACCTCACAACGGCTATTGGAAAATTTACTGCAAGTTATAAATATGCATGATGTTGAAATACTTTACCGAATAATTTGTTCGTTCAGAATACGTTATAGCCGCGATACAAAGAAATGAAATGATGATTGAAATGGATGATAAAAACCCTATATATATATATATATTAATTTTAACATGACAGTAGTATAATACAGGGATTCTGCCGCCTCCTCCCGCGGGAAATTTGAATTCTTGCGGGAAATTTGAATTTTGGCGGGAGATTTGAATTTTTGGCGGGAAATTTAAATTTTGGCGCGAGATTTGAATTTGTAAACAAAGCCACGTGCTTTTTGACAGCTGTCATCGACAACAACGCATCGCTAACCTCACTGCTGCCATCTTGACGGGCCTAAACCTCAGTAGTGCCAACTTAACCTAACTAGCGTGAGGTAAACAAATCCACGTGTTTTTTGACAGCCACGTGCTTTTTGACAGACAACAACGCATCGCTAACCTCAGTACTGCCATCTTGACAGGCCTAAACCTCAGTAGTGCCAACTTAACCTAACTAGCGCGTGGTAAACAAAGCCACGTGCTTTTTGACAGCCACGTGCTTTTTTGACAGCTGTCATCCGCCATCTTTAAACCACAGAGCACTGTGCTGCCCTCTTTATCGCAGTAGCTGCAAATTCGTCACCTGTCATCCGCAGTGCTGCCATCTTGACGGGTCTAAACCTTAGTGCTACCAACTTAACCTAACTAGCGCGAGGTAAACAAAGCCACGTGTTTTTTGACAGCTGTCATCCGCCATCTTTAATCTATAGAGCACAGTGCTGCCCTCTTTAGCTACTTACCTTTGAAATGTGGTGGCTGATAATTTGAAAAATGCTTTTTGACAGCAGCCATCTTTGTGCACCGTGCTGCCCTCTTTAGCTAGATACCTGTGGTGGCAGGCAATTCCACATGACAGCAGCCATCTTTAATCAAGAGAGCACCGTGCTGCCCTCTATGTGGTGGCGGCAAATTCTACATGCTCTTGTTTGGAAACAAACTCACGCGCTTTTTTGACAGCCGTCATCCGCCATCTTTAATCAACAGAGCACAGTGCTGCCATCTTTAGCTAGATACCTTTGAAATGTGGTGGCGGCAAATTCCACGTGCTCTTGTTTGGAAACAAAGCCATGTGCTTTTTTGACAGCTGTCATCCGCCATCTTTAATCAACAGAGCACCGTGCTGCTATCATGCGGGCAATTTCGTCAGCTGTCATCCGCCATCTTTAATCCACAGAACACCGTGCTGCCCTCTTTATGGCTACTACCTTAAGCACGTAGTAGCGGTCAATTTGAAAAGTTCTGTTAGCTATCATCCGCCATCTTTAATCAAGAGAGCACCGTGCTGCCATCTTTAGCTAGATACCTTTGAAATGTGGTGGCGGCAAATTGAAAAATTTCACGTGCTCTCGTTTGGAAACAAACTCACGTGCTTTTTTGACAGCTACCATCCGCCATCTTTAATCAACAGAGCATAGTGCTGCCCTCTTTAGTTTGAAATGTGGTGGCGGCAAATTCCACGTGCTCTTGTTTGGAAACAAAGCCATGTGCTTTTTTGACAGGTGTCATCTGCCATCTTTAATCAACAGAGCACCGTGCTGCTATCATGCGGGTAATTTCGTCAGCTGTCATACGCCATCTTTAATCTACAGAGAACAGTGCTGCACTCTAT
This sequence comes from Anabrus simplex, assembly GCF_040414725.1. NCBI lineage: Eukaryota > Metazoa > Arthropoda > Insecta > Orthoptera > Tettigoniidae > Anabrus > Anabrus simplex. Next base: position 81,990,945 of record NC_090267.1, on the reverse strand, counting down.
GTGGTGGTGGTAAATTCCACGTACTCTTGTTTGGAAACAAATTCTATGTGCTCTTCAGCTGTCATCCACCATCTTTAATCAAGAGAGCACCGTGCTGCCCTCTTTGTGGTTGCGGATAATTTGAAAAATTCTTTTCGACAAGCAGCCATCTTTAATCCAGAGAGAACAGTGCTGCCCTCTTTAGCTACTTACCTTTGAGGCGGTTAATTTGAAAAATTATTTTCGACAAGCAGCCATCTTTAATCCAGAGAGAACAGTGCTGCCCTCTTTAGCTACTTACCTTTGAGGCGGTTAATTTGAAAAATTCTATTTAACAAGCTGCCATCTTTAATGAAAAGAGCATCGTGGTGCTATCTTGCGAGTAATATTTTACGTCACAGCTGTCATCCACCATCTTGCAGTGCTAACCTTAGTGCTGCCCTCTTTAACTACTTACCTTTGAAAAAAAATCTATTTGACAAGCTGTCACCCGCCTCTTGCATCGCAAACCTCAGTGCTGCACTCTATGTGGTGGCGGATAACTTGAAAAAATCTTTTTGACAAGCAGCCATCTTTAATGAACAGAGCACCGTGCTGCCATCTTTAGCTACCGTCATCTTACATCGCTTACCTCGCTGCTGCACTCTTTAGTTGAAATGTGGTGGCGGTAAATTCGAACAAGTTTAATCACGCATCGGGAAAGCTAGAGTAAGCACGTGCTGCAGTGATGACGTCATCATGCATGTTTAGACTTGTCCGTTTTCTTAAGAGTAAGTCGGTGTAAGGAATGCAATAAGTATGCATCATAAAAACAAGAGTTTGCATGTGCTGCAGTGATGACGTTATTGCGCATGTTTAAACCCGTTCGTTGACTAAAAGCTTTAGTCTTCGAGAAACAGTGATAGAGAGTGGAGTGCAAACATGACGAAAACATTAATAGTTGATGTGCAAGGCTTTAAAGTAAACGGAAACAAATTTGTGTTTAAAGAGGTGGCTGTGTTAGATTGCAGTGTGTTGTGGGCACCAAAACTTGTTAGTTTAGTATTTAGTCCACCGTTCCCTTACTGTTTGCAAACAGATGAAGATAAAAAGCAGACTCAGTGGATTGAAAACAATTTAGGTTTGAAGTGGGAAGAAAAAGGAATACCTTATCGTTTTCTACCTTTAATTATGAATGCGCATTTGTCAAGAGCAGAACTTGTTCTTTAAAAGGGTTGTGAAAAGAAAGAATGGTTGCGTGATTTTCTACCATCATCATGTGAAATTATCGACATGCATGAATTGGGGTGCCCATCATTTAAAACTCTTCCGAAAGAGCATAGTAGAGAAACAAGTAAACAGTCTTTACAACATGTATGCATGCTCTTTGATTGGTTGTGTCGCAGTGCATGCCGGGAAGTGAACAACATATGTAAACTGCAGTGTCGAAATAACCTTAGTGTAAAAGAAACATTTGTAGAGTAAAGACATCATGTCATTTCTAACAGATACTAAGTGTAACGCAGTTGAAAAGGCGATCGTAAAGTTTTATGCATGCAAAAAGAAACTAAACACTTTTACTGAAGAAGAGTTAAATGCATTACCAAAGGCATTTTTGGTTAATGTAGCTGCGAATGCTGTAAATAAGATTTGGGATAAGGTGCCTCGTGAGTGGACTCAAGATCCTGTTTTGTCAGAGCTTCAAACGTGTAGTTTACATCATGAACACGTGAGTTTAGGTAGACGACCTTCTGTGAGACAGTGCCGTACATGTCAACTAATTAAACTGTATCACGGACCTAAAACTAACGAGTTGTCTTCGCTTATAAACACTTATCATGGCTGTGGAGAGAGTAAACAAGGAAAAGGTGAAGAAACGTGCTGGGAGAAAGATGAGGAAGCATGTTGGGCGTGGACTCATCAATAGAGTGATTGATCTTCTTTTCTTCGTGCTTCATCTCCCCTGCGGCCCTAGAACACGTTCGCCTGACACGTAGTTACATGCTGCCTGCATAGAGTATGTCGTGTAGCTGTTAAAATCTGCTTCGTACAGTTATGCTGTGTGTGTGTGTGTGTTATTACCTAGTGCTTTAGCTGCTCAGAAGAATATAGCAGCACTTGTCGTTGTTGGTGTAATAAAACGAAAACTGAGTGACAAAGACCGCAAAATAAACAAAGGATAAAAATGTATATATATATATATATATTCTAAAATAAATATGAATTGTCAAAACATATTACAGGTGTTGTTTAATCCTACAGCATGTCCTAGTGACTTAGAAGAAAGGAAACGTAAAGGATTAAAAGAAAACACGCATAAGATTTAAAGTACATCCTCTTTATTAATCCAGGAATTAAAGCTATTATTAAAACCAAGCCATTTAACATACAGTTTAATGCCACGACGTCGAATAACACGTACAACTAAATAGTGATCAGGATATTTTGTTTTCTGCAGTTCTTCGATGTAGAATCCTCCTTCAATAGGCTGTCCTCTGAGATCGCGAAGTAAATACGTAACTGGATTAGTAAGCTTAACACTTCTGATTTGAAAAATTTCAGTGCTACAGTTAGGTGTGTATCCTTTTGCAAAGATAAACTTGTGTTTACTGATGCGAACAAAATCACCTTCTTTAAAGCGATGGCGACGTGGATCAGCTGTTTTAATTACAAGATAAATAGCATTTATACGAGGTGTATTCTTTGTAACAAGACGTGGCTTTGTTCCGATAGTGCGATGAGGTTTATCGTTGTAGGTAGATAAAAGTCTAGGTAGCAGATCAACCCAACGATATGAACCTTGCGCTGTAAATTCTCGCCACATCATTGTTTTGAGTGTACGATTAAAGCGTTCTACAACACTTGCCTTGAGATTGCTGAACGTAGAGTAGTGTTGAATGCCAAGTAACTTGAGGTAAGAAGAAAAATACTTGTTGTAAAACTCTTTACCTTGATCACTTTGAAGAAGCCTTGGGCAGCGTTTCGATTCTTCAACAATATGTTTAAATGCTTCTTTAACTTGAGCTGCTGTTTTAGAACGCACGGGTTGAGCAAAAGCAAACTTCGAGTACACATCGATAACAGTAAGTAGATACTTATACCCCTTATTACTAGAGGCATATGGAATCATTTCTACTAAGTCTGCTTGCCAGAGATCATCTTTTCCTCGTGTAATAACGCGTCTGCGACAGTAGGTGCGTTGTGCTGGTTTATGTAACTCATGTGCGATGTTTACCTTTACAGGTGAGATCTTCTCTTGACGAGCCATTACAAAATAATACCGGCATAACGTAGTTCTCTTTCTATTTCTAGAATTTCTGATCCGTGACCAGTGTGACCAGCCTCTTGCGATACTCTTAAAAGTTGTAATCGTTCAACGAGTAAGTTTGGGTCATTCCAGTATCTTACATCCACATACGGCAACAAAGGCTTGTAGATAACGTCTAGACTACGTGCAGTCGGAAACAGCTTAGAAATAAACTCACGATACTTGTAACTCTTATTCGCATTTACAGCTTCTGTTCTCTTGTAATTACGTCGTGTTGCGTCAGTAGCAAAAAGTATTGCTTTATATTTTTTAAGATCATCTTGTAAAATTATATCCTTGTCAGGTATTCGTGAGAAAAGAAGTTCTAAGAGTCCTTTCGTAGGTTTATAGGTAACACCTTTTACAATGAGTTTGTTGCTATTAATCTTAACATTTGAATTTCCTATCCGGAAACAGTCATCTTCGTAGCGAATACCGTAGGTAGTGTCAGTTTGTCCTGTAAAAAGTTTTTTATATAAGGTGCAAAGAGAGATCCATAGGTATCTTGAATAAAAGTTCTAAACTGATTGCGATACTCTGGTGTAATCATAACCTCAGACAAAGATGGTAGATTTTGCGTCGATGTAGTAGGTGTTTCAGCAATAACATCTGTAGTTAAAAACTCATCACGCTTAGATGGTGATGTATCATTAAGTTCTTCTTCTCCTTCTTCCTTATCTTCCTCTTCCTCTTCTTGAACTACATCCTGCTTCTTCTCTTCCGTATCTTCTTCATGCTTCTCTTTATGATATGATGTTTGCATAGAAGCAAAACTTGAAGTAGACTGCGGTAATGAAGTAGAATTAAAAATTTCTTTGAGTGGTGTACTTAGTTGTGTTTTTAAAAATAAATCCGTGTCTGCTTGAATACGTTTAAGCTCTTTAAATTTCCATCGAATATTGTTTCGAGCTTGGATGATATGTTTTGTGATCTCCTTGCTAGATGTTAACATGATGATGGTTTTTAATCAAGTAGTTACTGTAATTCCGTGTTAATGCATATAAAATGATCGAAACCCATGCGATATCGTCCATGCTGTACATCACTTTCTTTATCAATAACTAAAAAGCTGTAACGGTGTAATGACCAACATTTAGCACACATACGTTTAAAGTCATCGAATGTCATATCAGTGTTAACATGATCTTTATACACATGTCGTATGTTGCGCACATCTTGCCGAAAAAGCACAATAACATTTGCGTTGTCGCGTATCAACTGCTTAGGCACACGAGAATAGGTTTGGCACAAAGATGCAATCAACATATTTATGCCGACCCATACTAAAGAATGCACGAATAACGTTTTGCTGTTCTGTTGCGACATCATCAAAGATCATAAGAGAATTAGGAAGCACATCGTCTGGTGATGGTACTTGCTCATGTGAATTAAATTTAAAATATCTTATTCCATCTTTAACTAGATCGTGCGTTACAGTTTGTAGAATAGTATATAGCGGCTGATAGAGTGACTTTGCGAAAACGTAAATATTCTCGAAGCGTACACCATTTACAGAAGTAATACGTGTGAGTAAAAGATTTGTTTTACCGCATCCCGACGGACCTGATATAATACATCGAACAGTAAAAGGAAACAACGTTCCATGACGTTTTCTTGTAGTTGTACTAGAACTAGGTAAGAGATGTGGTACAATGTCGGTAACAGGTAGCGTGTCTTGCTGCTTTATAATCTTCATGATAACTGAATCATAAAGTACGTAATAGTAATATATATATATATTAAACGAAACAAGAGGCAACGGTTAGTTTATGATTTGCTCTTGACTAGTAAAGTCGTGTCCAGCATGGTGAAACAACGATATCCAAACGACATGAAGAAGAAGAAGAAAGTAAAAACTGTTGGATGGAAAGATGTTATAAAGGCTGCGCAAAAAGCTATTCGAGGGGAATACAATCCTCGTGTAGCTATTACTAAGGCGTTACGCGCAGCAAGAGCGAGAATTTCTCCAAAGTGCAGAGCAATATTTAGTAAACGTGCACGAATTATTCCTGTACCAAAACGAGGAGGATTTCTTCCTGCGCTGTTTGCTGGCTTAGCAGCTTTAGGGTCATTGCTAGGTGGTGCTAGTGCTGTAGCGAGAACTGTCAAAGCTGTAGAAGAAGCGAAACAACAGTTGAAAGAGAGTGAACGTCATAACAAGACGATGGAGGCAATTGCGTTACGAGGCAAAGGTGTGAACATGAAGCTAGCGCCATACAAGAAAGGGCTTGGTATCTACATTTCTCCAAAAAACGTCTACTGAATGCACTGCCATATCGAGCTCTAACGCATGATGAAGTTTTTACGTTTGCTAAACAACTCGGAATTCATTATTTTGGAGGAGTGTATATGCGCGATCAACTACCAGTGCGCCCACGTGAACGTGAAAGTGCCGTAATTAACTTGGACGACAGTCGTGGACCTGGAACTCATTACGTTGCTTATGTAAAACGTAAATCTAAAGTATGGTATTTTGATAGCTATGGAGATTTACCTCCTCCTTTTGAGCTCATACGTTATTTCGGAAGCAGTGCAGACATTGTTTACAATAAAAACCGTGTGCAAAACTTTAATACACGCATGTGCGGACGATTATGTCTTATGTTCTTATATCAAACCCAGACAGTAGAGAAAGTGCATTAGTGTCTACGTGATGACGAACAGTGAAAGAACGTTTGCTGTACGTGGAGAAGGACCTGAAACAACCGTCTATTTTAATCCACCAATCGAACTTGGTTATCAGCCGCATAGTCTTGGACTAGTATCGTTTGAAAGCTACAATAAAATCTATAATGTGCGTGATGGTGTAAACAAGTTCTATTACGATGAGTATGTGCTAACACTACCCTCAGGTAGTTATACAGTAGACGATATTCATGACTATATTGAAAGTACGTTAATTGATCAGTTTGGGGAAGATAGTTTTAGTAATCATAATTACAAGTTCTCAATCACTATAAGCAACATTACACATAAATGTGTTATTGAATCATCATTTAAGATTGACTTCAAATCACAACCTGATTCGATTGGACCACTGCTTGGATTTTCATCGAGGGAGCTCCTACCGAACGTACGTTACGAGTCTGATCAACCTATAAAACTCTTCGATGATTATAATGTGAACATTACTTGTAATATTATTACAGACTTGAATAGTAATCTACAACCTTCGCACGTCCTGCACGACTTTATTGTTACAGAGGAACGTGGATATACTATTTGTGAGAAACCAGCAGTAGTTCTTTATCATCCTGTGTCTGTAAAACACATTAGCAACATTACTCTTAGACTTGTAAATAAACATAATCAGCCTATTCATTTAGATCAGCACGCGTACGTAGCTTACAAACTACATCTTAAACCAGTATGAAAACCATCTATAAAACACGGTATACATTCCGAAGACATACTACATGTGTGCAGAGACTCATCGAGTTAACAGATACCCATACGCAGATACTCCAAGATTTAGGATATACACTACTACAACAGAATGGAAGAAATGCTAGACATTACGAATACAGTAGAAAGTCGTGAAGGTGCAGTACGATTTGAGCTTCATTCCTATCAACCTTTTACGTTTGGATTAAATAACAATGATGAAATTCATTATATTATTAATCAGCAAGATGTATACACCTTACCACACGAAAGCTACCTCTATATTGAAGGACGACTAGAAAAGTCGGATGGAACTGGACCAAGCACTTCACAACTAAACAACCATGCTCTAGCTTTTCTCTTTTCTGAAGCGCGATATGAAGTAAATAATGTTGAAATAGATCGAACGAAGAATGTTGGTATTACAAGTGCAATGAAACTCTACCCTTCTTTCTGTGATGAAGAAAGTAATCTTTTGCGGATGGCTGGATGGTGTCCAAAAGCTACTAACAACTGGATGATTAATGAGGATGGAACTTTTACGGGTATGTTATCACTTAAACATATGTTTGGATTCGCAGAAGACTTTACACGTATTATAATCAACGCAAAACAAGAGCTTATTCTAATCGGTGATCGAAGTGATTACAATTCTCTTAAAGCAGTAGAAACACCAGTAGAATCGAAAATAACACTGCATCGTATACTGTGGAGGATTCCACATGTAACCTTATCTGATCGTGAAAAACTTCAATTGCTCAAGATTGTAGAAAATGATACACCATTACCTATACGTTTTAGAAGTTGGGAGCTGCATGAATATCCTGTGTTACCACCTACAAACAAGCATAGCTGGGCTGTTAAAACATCACGTTTTACTGAGAAGCCCTTGTACATTATTTTTGGATTTCAAACTAATCGTAAATTCAATCACGAAAAAGATAGCTCACTGTTTGATCACTGTAAATTAAGACACGTTAGACTATATCTCAACGGAATTACGTATCCCTACGAAAACATAGACATTAACCTTGAGAAAAATAAGTTTGGGATGCTCTATGACATGTTTTGTAAATTTCAATCATCGTATTATCAGAAAGAAGATCGTCCGCTATTTACACCTCAGGAATTTAAAAATAAAGCTCCGATTGTAGTTATAGACTGCTCTTATCATGAAGAATCTATAAAAGAATCTCCAGTTGATATTCGTTTAGAATTTGAAAAATCTGAAAACATTCCTGCTAACACAGCAGCCTATTGTCTTATTATTCATATGAGTGATGTTACTTACCATCCGCTAACGAATATTGTTACGAGACTCTAAATAAGAATAGATCTTTATCATTTTCATTAGTGTGTGATTCGACATCGTACGCTATGGAACAAAACTGTAAATGTGCATGCTGTTTGCATGCTCATACGCAACATCTTATTTATGTTTCACGAGTGAGTGAGGCTATTAAGATGTTCTATAAACATAGATCGTCGATGCCGAAACATCTTATTCAATACTTACCAGCAGGATTTTTATATACGTACGCTGCCTCTTACGTACATAATTTTTGGGACATCCTTCCTCTACACAGTAAGATGTCGATCGAAGTAGCTTTATGCAGAACGTGTGAACGACATTACAAGCATCGAGGAGAAAATGGTGATGATGATTGGGATGGACCAAATCCGAGGATTGAACCCTGTACACAGTGTATGAATGAACTTTCTCTAGTACCTCATGATGATGATGATGATTCCGAAAAGGAATAACAGCAAGGTAAGAAGTATATGATCTTCTCTGTAAAGCATAACATACTTGGTATAATATATTTCTAAATGCTTTGTTTAATTTGAATGTTGCAGGAGGCATTTCAGAAGCATACGTTGTTAAGAAGCACACCAACCTTGTCAGCAGCAAAAACGAACACTGTTGTAGTACATTTGTAAATAAATATTTGATCGCATTCAAAAAATGTTGTACTTATTGCATTGCTTTACACCGACTTACTCTTAAGAAAAACGATCAGGTCTAAACATGCACAATGACGTCATCACAACAGCGCGTGCTTACTCTAGCTTTCCCAATGCATGTTTAAACTTGTTCGAATTTACCGCTACCACATTCCTTTACACCGACTTACTCTTAAGAAAACGGACAAGTCTAAACATGCATGATGACGTCATCACTGCAGCACGTGCTTACTCTAGCTTTCCCGATGCGTGATTAAACTTGTTCGAATTTACCGCCACCACATTTCAACTAAAGAGTGCAGCAGCGAGGTAAGCGATGTAAGATGGCGGTAGCTAAAGATGGCAGCACGGTGCTCTGTTCATTAAAGATGGCTGCTTGTCAAAAAGATTTTTTCAAGTTATCCGCCACCACATAGAGTGCAGCACTGAGGTTTGCGATGCAAGAGGCGGGTGACAGCTTGTCAAATAGATTTTTTTTCAAAGGTAAGTAGCTAAAGAGGGCAGCACTAAGGTTAGCATTGCAAGATGGTGGATGACAGCTGTGACGTAAAATATTACTCGCAAGATAGCACCACGATGCTCTTTTCATTAAATATGGCAGCTTGTTAAATAGAATTTTTCAAATTAACCGCCTCAAAGGTAAGTAGCTAAAGAGGGCAGCACTGTTCTCTCTGGATTAAAGATGGCTGCTTGTCGAAAATAATTTTTCAAATTAACCGCCTCAAAGGTAAGTAGCTAAAGAGGGCAGCACTGTTCTCTCTGGATTAAAGATGGCTGCTTGTCGAAAAGAATTTTTCAAATTATCCGCAACCACAAAGAGGGCAGCACGGTGCTCTCTTGATTAAAGATGGTGGAACACAGCTGAAGAGCACATAGAATTTGTTTCCAAACAAGAGTACGTGGAATTTACCACCACCACATAGAGTGCAGCACTGTTCTCTGTAGATTAAAGATGGCGTATGACAGCTGACGAAATTACCCGCATGATAGCAGCACGGTGCTCTGTTGATTAAAGATGGCAGATGACACCTGTCAAAAAAGCACATGGCTTTGTTTCGAAACAAGAGCACGTGGAATTTGCCGCCACCACATTTCAAACTAAAGAGGGCAGCACTATGCTCTGTTGATTAAAGATGGCGGATGGTAGCTGTCAAAAAAGCACGTGAGTTTGTTTCCAAACGAGAGCACGTGAAATTTTTCAATTTGCCGCCACCACATTTCAAAGGTATCTAGCTAAAGATGGCAGCACGGTGCTCTCTTGATTAAAGATGGCGGATGATAGCTAACAGAACTTTTCAAATTGACCGCTACTACGTGCTTAAGGTAGTAGCCATAAAGAGGGCAGCACGGTGTTCTGTGGATTAAAGATGGCGGATGACAGCTGACGAAATTGCCCGCATGATAGCAGCACGGTGCTCTGTTGATTAAAGATGGCGGATGACAGCTGTCAAAAAAGCACATGGCTTTGTTTCCAAACAAGAGCACGTGGAATTTGCCGCCACCACATTTCAAAGGTATCTAGCTAAAGATGGCAGCACTGTGCTCTGTTGATTAAAGATGGCGGATGACGGCTGTCAAAAAACGCGTGAGTTTGTTTCCAAACAAGAGCATGTAGAATTTTGCCGCCACCACATAGAGGGCAGCACGGTGCTCTCTTGATTAAAGATGGCTGCTGTCATGTGGAATTGTCTGCCACCACATGTATCTAGCTAAAGAGGGCAGCACGGTGCACAAAGATGGCTGCTGTCAAAAAGCATTTTTCAAATTATCAGCCACCACATTTCAAAGGTAAGTAGCTAAAGAGGGCAGCACTGTGCTCTATAGATTAAAGATGGCGGATGACAGCTGTCAAAAAACACGTGGCTTTGTTTACCTCGCGCTAGTTAGGTTAAGTTGGTAGCACTAAGGTTTAGACCCGTCAAGATGGCAGCACTGCGGATGACAGGTGACGAATTTGCAGCTACTGCGATAAAGAGGGCAGCACAGTGCTCTGTGGTTTAAAGATGGCGGATGACAGCTGTCAAAAAAGCACGAGGCTGTCAAAAAGCACGTTGCTTTGTTTACCACGCGCTAGTTAGGTTAAGTTGGCACTACTGAGGTTTAGGCCTGTCAAGATGGCAGTACTGAGGTTAGCGATGCGTTGTTGTCTGTCAAAAAGCACGTGGCTGTCAAAAAACACGTGGCTTTGTTTACCTCGCGCTAGTTAGGTTAAGTTGGCACTACTGAGGTTTAGGCCCGTTAAGATGGCAGTACTGAGGTTAGCGATGCGTTGTTGTCTGTCAAAAAGCACGTGGCTGTCAAAAAACACGTGGCTTTGTTTACCTCACTCTAGTTAGGTTAAGTTGGCACTACTGAGGTTTAGGCCCGTCAAGATGGCAGCAGTGAGGTTAGCGATGCGTTGTTGTCGATGACAGCTGTCAAAATGCACGTGGCTTTGTTTACAAATTCAAATCTCGCGCCAAAATTCATATTTCCCACCAAAAATTCAAATTTCCCGCCAGAATTCAAATTTCCCGCGGGAGGAGGCGGCAGAATCCCTGTATTATACTACTCATGACCTATCAGTGATTAAATATACACATCTTATCAATTAATTGCATAGTTCAATAATTGAAAACATTCAGTGATGTCCCAAACATCACATTCGCCCCTCTGAGCCTGAAACAAGTAGTACTTCCGTTGAGGGCTCACACTTACACTTTGCCACTTACGTTTCACTTGTTTTCAAAACAACTGTACATTCATTCATTACTGTATACAACATAACACTATTTTACAAAATTACAACGTGATGATTCCACTTATAACTTAATAACAAATAATATATAACACTTCAAAATTTCCATTAAAACACAATATTACAACTTAGCGAGTTTCGGATGTCTCACTTTCTCAAATGTTCGTCATCTCTTGCTGATTTTATGAATCCAGTGTATGCAATACTTGACAATTCAATTTAGATCTGTTCAAAATTTACACAAACAAAATGCATCGTATTACTCTTTCAAGTGTTTATACGTTCTTGCTGTATGACTATCACTTCACACACGCTAACACATTCACGTGGTTTTAGCTTAGGGTAAAATTATTGCAAGTCTTTATGATGACTTCTTATAGTCTACGGGGAATTTACAAATTTTAAACTGCAATATTAATGATCCTCGTTATATAAAATCAAATACTAGATTACCCATACATCGCGTTACGTAAAGAGAACAGACGTAACCTTGGTAATGAACTCGTGTCAATCGTATACACACACATCGTGTAGCAAGCAAAACAAAACTTGGGAAACTCCACCTACCGGAGAGCAGTCACTCCACTCTGCGACAGGTGTATATTATATAAGAGATAAGCGTGGCCTGGCTCACTGACCTATATTCCAGCACTATGGAAAATCCACCGGACTCGTAATATATTTCCGTAAACTCCGAATGTTGAATGAACCCAATAAAATGCAATCACCGTCAGATAATTTATAAGCACAAGGTCCTAGTTTCTTATGTATACGATAAGGTCCTTGATATAAAAGGAAAAACTTTTTTGTGACTTTATCTTCGCTGTTAGATAACATGGGAACTCTCAAAAGAACAAGGTCATCTACCTCAAATTCATCCAGTACCTTCCGTTTTTGCTGCTTCTTTCGAATGTTGCCAGCTTTTACTAGGTTTTCTCTGGCCAATCTAACATAAAATTCAGCATTACGCCGCGGCACCTCAGTAATACCCAATTCTCTCACCAATTCATTTTGTGGCTTAGCACCGAAATGAACTTGCAAAGGTGTCAATCTAGTACTTTCATGCTGTACGGCATTGATCCATGTCTCAATAAGGGATAATTTCGCTACCCAAACGGAATGCCTCTCGTGAACTAGTGACCTAAACATGCGCGCTAGTTCCTTCATCACCCGTTCACACATGTTCCCCTGAGGATATCTGATGGATGAATGGACCTGAGTAATACCTAATTCACTAATTACGGCTTTAAACTTCTTCGATGTAAATTGTGGTCCACTGTCTGACAATATTCTTTGAGGAGTACCTAATTCAGGGACATACTTCTCTTGGATTATACGACTACATGATTTTCCTGTTGCTTTCCTCATAGGGTATAATCTAACCAATTTAGAAAAAGCGTCTATCAAAACGAAAATATATTGAAAGCCGTATTGTCCTTTTACAATAGGACCGAAAAGGTCGATACACACCAAGTCACCAGATTTTTCTGCAATTACTGCCTGACGAGGTCCCTCTAAATAACGGTTCGGTATCTTACTTCTCTGACATAGATCACAAGTGGCAGGAACCTTTCTGATTTCTCTTCCCATCTTGTCCCAGACAAAATTCTGTTGGATTTCAAACAGAACCTTATTAGCACCATAATGCCCTAATTCCCTGTGGATGAACCAAATTAACTCCACACGTGGCGATTTGGGTACACATATAGCCCATTTATGTTCGCTACATTTTCTAGCTAGAAATCCGTCTAACAATTTACACTGACTGACAGAGCAAATGCAACACCAAGAAGGAGTGGTCAGAACTTTATGCCAATTGCAGGGTAGACTGACGTCACTGAGGTATGCTCATGATGTGAAATGCGCCGCTGTGCTGCGCACGTAGCGAACGATAAATGGGACACGGCGTTGGCGAATGGCCCACTTCGTACCGTGATTTCTCAGCCGACAGTCATTGTAGAACGTGTTGTCGTGTGCCACAGGACACGTGTATAGCTAAAAATGCCAGGCTGCCGTCAACGGAGGCATTTCCAGCAGACAGACGACTTTACGAGGGGTATGGTGATCGGGCTGAGAAGGGCAGGTTGGTCGCTTCGTCAAATCGCAGCCGATACCCATAGGGATGTGTCCACGGTGCAGCGCCTGTGGCGAAGATGGTTGGCGCAGGGACATGTGGCACGTGCGAGGGGTCCAGGCGCAGCCCGAGTGACGTCAGCACGCGAGGATCGGCGCATCCGCCGCCAAGCGGTGGCAGCCCCGCACGCCACGTCAACCGCCATTCTTCAGCATGTGCAAGACACCCTGGCTTTTCCAATATCGACCAGAACAATTTCCCGTCGATTGGTTGAAGGAGGCCTGCACTCCCGGCGTCCGCTCAGAAGACTACCATTGACTCCACAGCATAGACGTGCACGCCTGGCATGGTGCCGGGCTAGAGCGACTTGGATGAGGGAATGGCGGAACGTCGTGTTCTCCGATGAGTCACGCTTCTGTTCTGTCAGTGATAGTCACCGCAGACGAGTGTGGCGTCGGCGTGGAGAAAGGTCAAATCCGGCAGTAACTGTGGAGCGCCCTACCGCTAGACAACGCGGCATCATGGGTTGGGGCGATATTGCGTATGATTCCACGTCACCTCTAGTGCGTATTCAAGGCACGTTAAATGCCCACCGCTACGTGCAGCATGTGCTGCGGCCGGTGGCACTCCCGTACCTTCAGGGGCTGCCCAATGCTCTGTTTCAGCAGGATAATGCCCGCCCACACACTGCTCGCATCTCCCAACAGGCTCTACGAGGTGTACAGATGCTTCCGTGGCCAGCGTACTCTCCGGATCTCTCACCAATCGAACACGTGTGGGATCTCACTGGACGCCGTTTGCAAACTCTGCCCCAGCCTCGTACGGACGACCAACTGTGGCAAATGGTTGACAGAGAATGGAGAACCATCCCTCAGGACACCATCCGCACTCTTATTGACTCTGTACCTCGACGTGTTTCTGCGTGCATCGCCGCTCGCGGTGGTCCTACATCCTACTGAGTCGATGCCGTGCGCATTGTGTAACCTGCATATCGGTTTGAAATAAACATCAATTATTCGTCCGTGCTGTCTCTGTTTTTTCCCCAACTTTCATCCCTTTCGAACAACTCCTCCTTGGTGTTGCATTGTCACTGTCAGTCAGTGTAAAAACGTGTCTACCGCGAGTCACAGTAACCTGCTCACCTCCCTGAAGTACAGACAAAGGTTCCCTACATTCTTCGTCCACAGACTGTTCCACCAACAGGTTGCGTAATCTGTTTAGAGCAGGCTTATTGTCCTTACTAAGGCATGCACAAATTAAAATGCCTTCCTGTGTTTTCAGGAAACTTCCTTCATCACACAATTTCTGATCTCTGGACAACAGATCAGCAAGGACATTGTCTATTCCTTTTATATGCACTACAGAAAAATCGTACTCCTGTAAGGCCAGTATCCACCTACTAACCCTATTGGATGATAGCTTACATGTAGGTATAAATGAAAGAGCATGGTGATCAGTCCTAATCTCAAATTTTACACCTAAAACATACATCCTAAATTTACTTAAGGAATACACAGTAGCTAATAATTCAAGCTCCGTAATGGAATACCGTTTCTCCGGTCCACTTAAACCTCTAGACGCTAATGACACAATTCCTAAGTCTCCGTTGTCGTCCTCTTGACATAATACTCCAGCCAGACCATAGTGAGATGCGTCAGTGAGTAACACATACTTCTTATTTGCCACGGGGTACTTAAGAACAACTGCTTGCCTGAAACCTTCCTTTAAATCATTAAAAGCTTTGTGGTGACCTTCTGTCCATTTCCACTTACTGCCGGCTTTTAATAAGTCTCTAAACGGCACAAGTAAGTTTGCAAATCTTAGTACAAAGCGTCTAAAGAAATTGCATACTCCAATGTACGATCTTAATTCCTTGATATTTCTAGGTGTACTGGTATTCAATATTTTCTCAATTCTTGTACTCTCAGGCGTAACCCCTATCGCAGATACACAGTGTCCCAAAAATGTGACCTGTCTACCAAAAACACACTTATCTAACTTCAAAGTAAAACCAGCACGCTCTAACTTAGTAAACACCTTCTCTAAGTGACACAAGTGCTCTTCAAAGGTTCTAGACGCAATCACCAGATCATCAATATAAACCGTGGCGAAATCACCTGTATCATTACCTAATGCAATATTTAATGCTCTAATTAAGGCTGCAGAACTAGTCTTCGTCCCGTAGGGAACGCGCTGAAACTGATACAAGCTGTACTTATGACTAAATGCTGTCAGAGGCCTGTCCTCCACTCTCAAAGGAATCTGCCAAAAACTACTTCTTAAATCAACAGATGAAAACCATTTTACCCTCAAAGCCCTGAATTAACTCTTCAATAGTCTGTGATTTTAACTGGTCAGTACAAATACGTCTATTCATATCCCTCCCATCAATACAAAGTCTAACGCTCCCATCACTCTTAGGCACAACGATTAAAGAATTTACATACTGGCTATTAGACTCTTCAATTATCCCATCAGCTAACATAGCTTGTATCTGATCGTCAACTGCCTTGGCATATTTGTGTGGGATAGCATACCGTGGCCCGCTGAAAGGACTGTCATCCAGCACTGAAAAAGAATGTTCATAAACATGTGTTTTACCGGGTTTCTTAGAAAAAATCTCAGCGTGTTCACATAACACTGCCAACAATTCGTCCCTCTGGACTTCCTCTAATTTACTGTTACTCGCAGCTTCAAATAAGGCATCCTTCTGATCCTCTTTCAACCACAACTGACATAAATTAAACCCCTCACTGGGTTTCTCCTTATATCTAAAAACCTCAATAACACTCCACATAGCACAAACATTCGTTTTCCTCTGAATTTCATTTCTCAGTTCGAGTTTGACTCACTTATTATCTCACTTCAGATTTACTGTAGCATCATCGTAATCTAACTGACCGATTTTAAAGTCAGCCAGTCACATCCCAAGATGAGATCAAATACAAGGTGAGGAATAACCAAACATACCTGTACTGAAATAAAACCCTCTATAAAAATCGGCACCGCAACCTGCTTGCATATTTGTTTCGACTTTTTACCAACAGCTGTAATAATGAATGTAGAGTTAACAGGCATCTCTTCCATCATAATACCCTGTTTAACTAAAGTGTCATACCATTCTGAACTAATACATGATTTCTGACTTCCAGTATCAATTAACGCGTGAACATACGCCCCCCAAACTTCTAATTGAACCACAGGATTAATCACTTCATCACCCGAATCTAAATAATTATTATCTGGTTCACACATAAGATCTTCCTTAACATCTAGGTCATATGGCAATAGTTTCATAACACAATTCCTAACTACTTCCTGGTAAGGCTGGAATTCTGACCCATCATTACAGCCTGCATTTAGTTTAAAGGTTGCGATCGTGTACCTACACTTGGCTCGTTAGTACCTTGTCCTCTGACTTGTTGGGTATTTCCCGTTCTATTTTCAGGTGCGCCACCCCTACCGTTATGCCTTGGCTGAAACTGATTACGATTCTCGTAGTTTGGCTGTCTCCTATTGTCCCTTGGTTCACTATGAGGAACAAAATTATGTGAGTTTCCTGTTCTATGCCCAATGTTTCCTAGTGCATCAAAACTCCCTAATAACTGCTCCATTTCCTGAATAGTTTTAATACTTTGCATACACGCTGCTTCGCGTACCCTGTCTGGAAAATGTCGTAACAGTAATCTGACTACATCTGAATCAGCCGTGATTCCGTCTAAATTCTGACAAATCATAACATGTGACAAAAAATACTCAGTCATAGAGACACATTCATTATGTTTAAATTTCCCGAATACTACCCTTTCTCTTTCACGGCTTTGAAAGTTTTCGTTCCAGTATTTGTCTGTGAACTTCGTCTTAAATCCCTTCAGACTTTCCATGTTAATTTTATAGACTGAAAACCAGGAACGCGTCTCTCCCACAAAAGCATGATCAATAATGTCGATCGCCTCTTCCCAGTCCATAAACCCTTCCTCAATCCGTTTCCCAAACCGTTTTTCTACTATTTTCAGAAATTCTAGTGGGTTAGTTTGTTTCCCATTGAACTTCGGTAATTCGATTTCCTTACTGTAAATCCCTCCATGACTTTGCCTCTCAGTGTTACCTTGCCTTTCTCTTACTTCTCGTCGTATGCGTGCTTCTGCCATCACTATGCGGTTCTCTACATCTCTATCTCTTCTTTCAATTTCATTCACTACAGTGTTCTGTTTTCCTTTCAACGTCTTAATTTCCACTGTATTGCCTTCTACCATCGCAAACTTTTCTCTTTGTTTCCTAGTGTTGTCTTCTATTATACACTTAACCGTATCGATCTTGTTTTGTACCTGATCTTTAAATTCTTTTATTTCTTCCTTTTGGATCTCAACTTTATTATTAATACTTGTCACCTGTGTCTCTAACTCCTTTCTAGTGTTGTTGCTTTCTTTTTCCATTAATCCCAACAACTCACTCCTCTGCTCTACAAATTTCTTTTCTACCTCTTGTTTGTTTTGCTTAGTTGTCTCTTTCTGTTCCTCTATCTGCTTGTTAAATCTTTCATTTTGCTTAAATAATTATTGTAACTGTTTGCTATGTTCGTCCATCCTTTTATTAGCTTCGACCTTGTGTTCATACAATGCCTTACTTAATTCTCGTTTAGTTTGTTCTACTTCATTTTTTAATTTCTGATTTAGTTTGTTCTACTTCATTTTTAATTTCTGATTTAGTTTGTTCTACATCTGTTTTAATTTGTTCCAATTCATTTTTTATTTCAGATTTATTTTGTTCCATTTCATATTTTATTTCAGATTTACTATCCTCTGTCTTACTTAACATTAACTGCATCATTTCAAGTAACTGATTATTATTACCCTCACTGTTAGGACTAACCTCCGCCTCGCCCCCCATCGTACTATCGTCTGAATCTAACGTAACTTCGTCATTCCTACTCTTATTCCCTTCGCTATCTTCGCTCCTAATATCAGTTTCCTCCTCTACACATTTATCTAACTCTTCCTTAGAATTACTTAAAGTACTACCCTTCAGCACGTGTCCACTACGCAGCGTCATGTCTTTCTCCTCTTGATCAGCCATGTTACCCCCAAAATCAAACACACAAGAAAAATATACTGTGGATACACAACAGTTACCCCCAAACTACTGATTTTATCCTTCTATACCAGTACTTCATGATTTACGAGACCCTCAGTTGTGGCGACAATATGTGACGTACCCACTTGGCCCACACATGTATGACAAATTTATAACATGGCGGGTCACTTTAATATTAAAATAAATAAATGATATGTCATTGTTTCTCCAGAAACAGTATCCCAAGGGCGCCAGTCTTCAAGCTTATGGCTTGAAAACAAAAGTAGATAATTAATAATAATAATAATAATAATAATAATAATAATAATAATAATAATAATAATAATAATAATAATAATAATAATAATGCGTAATGAGACTCAAAAAACTCCCAGGGGTGAGGTGAACGGAACACAAATCATTAAGTACACTAACTTGGAATTTAAGGATCATTAATAATCATTTCATAAAATACAAATTAAAACAGCTATTTATTAAGATGAAAAACGTGACGTAACGGCGTTTTAACGATATCTGAACTTACGGAAGCAAAAGAAAATTGAATGAAATTAATTTTAAAAATGAACTGTTGCGCGAAGACTTGCAGTAACTTATGCCATAAGCTCACCATATGTAGACTCTGTTGTCTTGAAGCTGATGATATGTGGATCTCGTACCGGCTGCCTTCTCTGTTGTTGGATTCCAGTCCTACTTCTACATTTCCTGTCCTTAACACTTCCTACTGTACTACTTACATAAAGTCGTAATGAGTCCTAATTTTAAGTGCAAAACCACCATGGGTTATGTTCATGGAGAGAATACATTCGTATTCTTCCGTATTACGGAACAGTAGCGTAGCTAAATTCATAATAAAAGCTCTCCTGCCCTATACTAGTCAAAGCCGGTCTCCCGTTGACTACCTCTCGTCATTGAGATAACAAGTCCCAATGAGAGTAACTTTTGAGTAGAATATACTCAGATGCGAAGTGAACTAAGTTAAAATCTTCTCCGATGTGTAGACGTAGAATCGTAGTAAGAGTATCTTCCAAGCGTGAGACTCAGAATCATAATGTCCGAATACAAGTGACAATCTGCTCACAAGTAAGAATACGAGTATGAATGTGAAAACGACTGCTAATGCTAATAAGAATCTGAATGTCTACTCCAGCTCTTGTCGGTGGTATATATCGGTTCAAAAGTCTCCTTCCATCAGCCATATCACATGGTCCAGTAAGATTCGAGGTCTCATCCCTTCTCCGATGTATTGCTGTGAATCCATCACGTTGCTTCATTACGTTCATTCACATAGGCTGAACTTTCCCGCTGAAATAAAGCGTCCCGAAGCGGAGTTTGAAAAGTGGGTGTTAATAATGTATCAACTGTCTCTTCATGAGGTAGAGAGGGTAAGGTCTCTCGTAACCTAGATGACGTACTTTTCCTGGAATTGGGCTGAAATTAGCCTGCTGACTCTGGTCACCTCACAATGGCTATTGGAAACTTTACTGCAAGTTATAAATATGCATGATGTTGAAATACTTTACCGAATAATTTGTTCGTTCAGAATACGTTATAGCCGCGATACAAAGAAATGACATGATGATTGAAATGGATGATAAAAACCCTATATATATATATACACATACATATTAATTTGAACATGACCTATCAGTGATTAAATATACACATCTTATCAATTAATTTCATAGTTCAATAATTGAAAACATTCAGTGATGTCCCAAACATCACATACTCTGCCATATCTTGAGGTGTATCACATTCTTACTTAGTTTCCGTATATAACAACAAAATTAAGATATCGTTTACTTCAGTCTTTATTTTTAACGAGTTAACAACTTCTATCGGCCACGTTATTTACGCATTTATTACGAAACGTGTTATCCTCTTTCATTTCGAATTTTATTTAGAGAACAGCAGTCGATGAGTATTACTAATGAACTCCAACATCGCCTTTCAATGTCAAAGAGAGAGCTCGCAAATGCACAAAGTGAGAAAAATATACCGTACCGAAAATGATCGATCGCATTTTGTTGCAAACGTTTCAGTTTTCTTATTCAAACAGCGTCACGTATCCTGACTTAACCATACTATACGTATGATGAAAACACACTTCAAGCGCCAGTAGAGAAATTATAACTTTCTCGCTATAAATTTTCATAATAGACTTTCCGTTATTTAACCAGACGCGACAAAATATAAAGTAACCTCTGCAGTATTTAGCCTCAAAATTAAGCGGTCGTTTAGTCAGCCTTAATTTTTAACGAGTTAACAACCGTTATCGGACACGGTATTTACGCATTTATTACGAAAATATGTTCTCTTTCATTTCGATTCTTTTTTACGGAATTGCTGTGGATGGGTATTACTAAGCGGCTCCGACATCGCCTTCGAATGTCGACGAGAGAAATCGCTAGTGCACATAGCGAGGAAACGATGCCGAGGGTAATCGATCGCATGCAATATCATCGCTGGGGGTGCATAAATATTGGAAACGGAAAAAATCGCGCGCGCTTAATCGCTCGCAATAACGGACGCGCCAGTGATAGGGTTCTCACTGTAACCGAAGGACGATACACAGTTTAATATAGGAATTTTGAAGGGACAGATAAAAGTCGTCACTATAACGGACTTCTCGTTATATGCCGTACTCGCTGTAGCGGACTTCTGCTGTACATTTAGGAGGGTGGAGTGACGTTTGTGTATAACTTCGTCACTTTCCCGAACAGGTTCTGTTAGAGAGGTACCAGTTACTTCCCGTGAAACTGCTGAGATGGTTTCGGACACTCTCTGGGAGAATCCTCTCACGAGTACCCGGGCAGTAGCACAACAGGCGAACATCAGCCAATCATCTGTTGTAAGGATATTGCATTCCAACTATTTTATTCGTATCACCTGCAACTTCATCAAAAACTTCACGGATGAGATTTCAAAACTCGTGTTGATTTCTGTGCGTAGATACTTATGCAAGTGGCAAATGATCCAGTGGTTGTATCTCACATTTTATTTTTGGACGAGGCACAATGTCATAATAATGGCTCTGTGAATCATCATAATATGCACTAGTGGAGTGTTGAAAATCCCTACTGGGTAAGGCAGGCAGCATTTCAGGCACGATGGGGAGTAAATGTCTGGTGTAGTAATGGGGTGATCACCTAATTGGACCATATTTCTTTGAGGATCATTTCAAAGGAGCCCGGTACCCACAGTTTCTTCAAGACCAACCACCATTGCTGCTAGAGGATGTGCCCTGGGTGAGCATGTAACTATGTGGTATCAATACGACGGAGCTCCCCCTCACATGTCAACAGATATTCGCAACTACCTGAATGTTACACATCCCGGTCGATGGATAGGAAGGGGAGGACCTGTTCACCAGGCCTGCTAAATCACCTGATCCTATGGGGCTATTTGAAGGATGTAATGTACTCTCAGCAGCCTGAAAATCCTAAAAGCCTTTGAAACCTTATTAGGGAACTACCTGTGAATCTGTAACACCTAAAAAGCTACAAATAGCCTGAATGGCAGTTCAACGGCGTGCTGAAACGTGCATTCCTGCAGAAGGCCATCTATTCGAACACTTACTGCACCAACAGGCTGTTGCTCAGTCAAGCGGATTCAAACCCCCAACCATTGTATCCTCATGCAGCCCTGCTTATAAAACATCCACATAAGCAGCGCTAATGGCCTACGACAGTGCCAAAATAAATAAATTAATTGATTAGCCCAAGACGTGAGGGCATTCGGGTACATTGGCTCTGTGGATGATTCTCAAAGTACTAAATGCAAATAAAATTTACAGGCTCGAGTGGGATTCAAACCCACGTACCAAATGCAGCTGTATTAAGAGCACCGCACTTAACCTATGACATCACAGCGACTTCACCGAGTAGGTTTCCAGAAAGCCTACTATATGGATGACTACTTTCGCTTCACAAATGCACACACATTTTCTATCAGTATGCCATCGCTTTTGGCGTTCATTTCATACCCTACTGAAAGTTCATAATTGGCACGTACTTTTTACATAACTGTATGACAGTTTGATGCAATGTGTAAATGCCTGTCGCATATGGTACATGTTTTTGCAAAGGTAATGGTGCAGTGAGTGATTAAAGGCGATTGTTGCTTGGTATACGGCAAAGGAGAATAGACCACAACAAAACCAGTGACGTTCGGTGGGATGCCTAACAGCTTAAAATGTCAGGCGCGGCTGACTCACCCGGTATATTTGAGATACATTGGAAAAATGTGGACATGCTATACCTGGTAGGAACTTCATCCTAAATATTTCAAATACAGTGAAACCTTGTTAGTGCATTCCTCATTAACACAATTTCCTGCTTAGCACATTTTCCCAATTCCCATCATATTAAAACTGTATAAAAATACCTTGATTACTACATCATGATTTTTTGCTTTTACCACTTAGTACAATCACATTTTTCCCAGACCCAAAAATGTTTTTTGTCATCCCTTGTGTACAGAATGTGATTTCCAACACAGATAAGAGAAAGTTGTGCAATAAGAGGAAATGGCCTTGAATTCTCGAATTTCACAGGGTCCCAAGCTCTTAGCTTCAGGAAAGTTCAGTTTTACTTCATTGATTGGCAGCAAAGACCTTATAGTGAAACAAGACAGGACAGTGCTATGTTCAAGCACAGTAATAAAGTCCACTGCTGCTGGGAGTGCTGAATGCAGCTTTCACACGTTTTTATCAAAGCTGCCCTGTTTTGTTCCACAGAAAGGTCTTTGTTGGCAGTAAGAAATAAACTGGTGCACTTGATTTTGATTGTGCTTGTATTTCGCATTCCAGTCAGAAGGTCTCACTATCACCATCCACCCTTTATCCAGCTCCTGCTGGGTCGGGACATTTATGGCACATCTCCTCCACCTTCCACCATTCCTCTTCCATTATTTTGATCCAGTTCAGGTTTCTTCTTCTTGCACTCCTCTTTATTGATTTGATTCACCTTGCTCTAGGTCTCCTTCTTGCTCTCTTTCCCCTCAAACTTTGTCTCTGTTGTCTGTTTTGGTACTCTTCTCTCCCCCATCTCAGTTTACCCCCATCACTTCTCTCATTTAGGTTTTCCATTCCGACCTCCTTTCTCACATCTTCGTTTCTTAATATGTCTTTCCTATCATACTTCTTACGTATTTCATTTTGCTGGCTTGAATTCTACTCTCCTCCCGACTCTTCACTGCCCAGGTCTCAGTTGCATAACTCAATATGGGTGCATAATACATTTTGTACTTTATATCTTTACACTTCCTTAGTCCAGACAAGGTTTCTTACACTCTGGTAGAGTGCAAATTGTCTACAATTTCAATTTTGACAATGCCTTTTCCTTGGCTTTCTCCTCTTGACATCACCATGCTCTTGCTTTCCTCTGCACTGATTTTCATGCCATAATTATCAATTTTCTTGTTCAGTGCACCAATTTGTTCTTGTACTTCTTTGCTGGTTGTTCTCCAGACCATAATATTGTCTGAAAATAGTAATAACTTCATTTCCCTACTCCCATAGGCTTCGTTTGTCTCCTTTACAATTTTGTCCATAACCATTACAAACAAAAGAGGTGTTTTAGTCCAGTTTCATTTCTAAACCATTCCATTTTTCAACTGGAGTCTGTACATTGCTGATGCAGTTGTTGTACATAGCTTGCAACATTTCTACAGTTTGTATATCCAGCCTCTTTTTGACTATGGTTTCCCAAACCTTCTCCTTTGGACACTATCATATGGCTTTGTTAGATCTGTTACTCTGTCAAAACTACTTTTGAATACATACATTTATAAACTACCTGAAAAAGAATACATATGGTAACAGAATAATACCTGAAAAAGTTAAGAGAAACTTTGGTTGTTTATTTTACAGGTATATTCAAAATTAGTTTCTGCAGGCACACTGAAGAAACTAACAGTTATAAATTGACTGAATCAAAACTGAAAAGAGATATATGAATCCATGAATGTCATGACCATATCCTTTAAATTTTCCCAATTATTTTCAAATTATTGCCTCATGCTGAAGATTGGGTCCACTGTAGATCTCCCACTTTTAAAGCCATACTGTTCCCCTTGCAACTCTCCTTCTACCTTTCTTCTCATTCTCCTCTTTAATATCCTTTCCAGTATTTTTGCCACTTGTGAAAAGAGTGCAATTCCTCTATAGTTATTACACACTTCTTTTGTCCCTCCTTCTTAAAGACTGGTATTATTATTCCTTATCCCCAGTCTTCTGGCACGCATTTCTGTTTCCATATGCACTGCAACAATCTGTACACCCACTCTAGTCCAACAAGTCCAGCAGCCTTTATCATTTGCACACTGCAGTAATTTCATCCATCCCTAGTACCTTCCCCATTTTAATTTTACGGACTGCTAATTCCACCTCTAACATTGTTATATCATCTTCTACCATTGAGTCATCATGCTATATTAGTACCATCTCCTCTGCAAAATTTCTCACATTCCTCATTTGATCAAAATACTCCTGCCATCTTCTCTTTATTTCTTCTGGATGTGTAATCAGCTCTCCACCTTCCTCCCTCATCAGCTTAGTATAAACACTTCCTTTTCTTTAGCAAATCCTTATCACGTATTCCACCTTTACAATACATATAATTTGCATCTTTATTAATAGGCTAGGGGCTGCCTGGCTGAGGCGGTAAACGCATGCTCAGTTTGCCCGGAAGGACGTGGGTTTGAAACCCCGTCAGGAAGTCGTAAAATTTAAGAAATGAGATTTCCACTTCCGGAGGTGCACATGGCCCTGAGGTTCACTCACCCTACACCAAAAATGAGTACCCCATCAAGTGCCGAGGTTACGGACAGTGGAAGCCTTTACCTTCCACCCCTCCAAGGGCCTTCATGTCCTGTACGGAGATGACTTTGTTTTGCTTTGCATTAATAGACTACATTAAAATCGATACATGTTTCATCCCTAGCCGAACATCATCAGTCGACACAAGAATAAATAAAAAACTATAAAAATTGTCACATGGATATTAGAACTTTAGTACTTGCATAATGACATCTTGTCATTAAAATATCAGATGTGAGTGCAAATTATATTGTGAAAATCTTGAGAAATCTGTCCGTAGGTTGAGCATGATTGATGCTGATAGATTGAGAAGTCCAGAAACATAGAACATTAATTTATAGATGGAACATTTGACTAGGACTGCATAGTTGTTGGTGGAGTACTGCATAAGTAATCTACTGGCCAAAAAATATAAAAATGCTGTGATAGAAATGAAACACT
Organism: Anabrus simplex; assembly: GCF_040414725.1. Taxonomy (NCBI): domain Eukaryota; kingdom Metazoa; phylum Arthropoda; class Insecta; order Orthoptera; family Tettigoniidae; genus Anabrus; species Anabrus simplex. The sequence goes on along the minus strand of NC_090267.1, from coordinate 81,965,165 downwards.
TCGGTATTGGGAACTTGTGTAAGCAACATCTGGTTACTCACATCCTAACCTGTATGAGTCAACCCGACTCCTCCAAGGTTACAGCACTCACTGATCGCTGAGTTAGGAAGTCGTTATAGCAGCGAGCTGCATGGGAGGGAGGGAAGTTGGGGAGGGATTGTCCGGATCCGTTGCATGGGGGAATATGCTGATCTTGTCTGGCACTTGGATTTGAAAAGTTTCTATTGATAATCTCTTCAAAATATATTACTTCTTCAGGAATTTCATTTAAATTATGATATGGATTACATTTTTTATCTAAATTTATAAATATGTTCCCGTAGATATTCATTAGGTTGCCTTTTTTATATGTACGTAAAAATTCAAAGGTCTTGTTCTAGAGAAGTAAATGCATGATCATGATCTAGCATGTGGGCACCCATGGCTGAGTACCTATTGTATTTGGATGTGTTAAAATGTTCTTTGTATCTGATGTCAAAATTGTGCCCTGTTTGACCGACATAGATCGTAGGGCACTGTTTACAACTGACCTTATAAATCCCTGATTGATAATCTTTGTTTCTGATCTTATTCACTGTGTGATGGTTGTGAAGGAGTTGAGAGTTGTTGTTAACTGTTTTTGAAGCATTTTTACATTATGTTTCTAAAAAAAAGTTTGTGATTTCATACACATTAATGTGGCTGTATGTAAATAGTGCATAGTTGTTCTCTTTCTTTTAGGCTCTGTAAATCAGTGTTGTCGCAGATTTATTTTCAATTTTCTGAATAATTTTATTGATATATTGTTTATTGAAACCATTCTTTTTAGCTATAAAATGAATGATGCTCAGTTCCTTTTTTCGATCTTTTTCAGATAGGGGTATCCAGAACATTCTGTGAACTAAGCTTTAAAAAATGAAAAAATGAAAGTGACTGAGGTATGTGTAATGGAGTTGTATTACTCCATTACCTTAGAACTACATATATTGGATTCCATTTATATAGTTTAATATTATGTTGTGCGTGTCCACGAATTAAGAGTTCGAGATACCATGGTCCCTTCTCGGATTTGCGCATGGGGAGCCATCTTGCGGTGGACTTGGTTATAGAAACACGAGGTGGCTAGTGTGTGCTGCGATCTGTCTGCGAAACGTGAAGTTGACCTGCCGAGGCACCGTCCTCGACAATGATGTCTGAGCGTTTTTGTTTTTAATTCTTGGGACTGAATTGAAGAGACGCTCTGAAGCTAAGCTCTTGGTTGTGGTTTAACGACAAGTTATTTATTCAAGAAAGAAGATGTTGGTGAATTTTGATCCGGGTTAAAGGATTTCCACCTGAGCCTTAGGCTCGTTGTTTGGTTTGTCATTTGAAAAGATTATTCTCTTCTAACTAGCCGACCTCGTAAGTAGATTCATATGTACTTCTGAACTGGGCCGATATCGCCGAAGAAACTACTCATAATGACGTTTGAAGACATGGAGAAAATTTATGGCTATGATATCTGAGAAATGGAATATTTGATGTTTCGGACATTTCTTTTGCGTATTTAAAGTGAAGGACTTTTCCTACTGGTCTTGTTATGTGCTTGTAAAATTCAATCTAGGTTTGGGGTTTCAAGGTTCAATGGTAACTATGATATTAATTTTAACTTTTGGTTCTGTCACTTAAGGTTTCATGCGCATGAAACAAGATTTTATATTTGGGGAGCTCCTCACTGGTAAATATGTATGTAGTATCGGTGTAACCTAATTCATTTTTCTTATTTCCCTTTTAATAATAATAATAATTATTTGATTACTAAATTTTTCAAACCTATTCGAGGGTGTTAGGTAATATTGGAATATTGTTAAGATGAAAACTTTTCTTTTGAGCTACTCGGTACTGGCGTAGCCATTTTTAATTACTGTGACTCTGTTTTGTTTCTGTACGATGTAATAGAATGCACACGTGGGTGGGCGTTGTCCTGTTGCCTGTGACAGGCGAGGATCTGAGTTGATTATTGACGGGTAGTACCGTGTGATGTAATGGTCTTGATTTGGTCACCTTGTGGTGAACTGGTTGCTGTTTGGTGATATTCAAGTGATTTAAGCTTCGTCTCTGATGTAAAGTTCTCTTAGTTATCCTTCTTGTGGATCATGTACCTTCATTTGGGTTATTTCTTGAAGATTACCGAAGTAATATGGGTTGGTAGGGTATGACCGAGATTGTCATTGGAGAAGTTTTCACCTTCAAGACTGTAACTGTGAATTTATAGATTTTAATTGTGATTTGATTCTTTAAATTAATGCATCGACCTTGATGGTTTAATTTTCAGTTAATTTTCCCTTTTAATTGATCCAGTTGCAACTTTTAAATTTTAAAACAATTGTAGTTTGAGAGGTCGGTTATTTTTCTTTAGAAGATTTTGTTTATTAAAGTTTTCCTTTCTTCAAATTTATTCAGTAGTTATTATTCCAGCCTTTAGCTAATTTTATTTGTTTAATTGATTCGCCTGGCCTCTTGGCCCTGTTGCTTCTACACATTGCGACGACCTTTCTATTGGGATTGCACGGTAAGTTATCTGGTACCTATTATTCTTGTTTTCTTGGTACAATCCCTGGTCGTGCTATACGCTCTACCTTAGTATTTTATGTCGTGAGAGTGTATTTGGTAGCAGAGCGTGGTTGCCATAGCAACTACGTTCTGTTATTCTCGTTATTTGTGCTTAGTATCTGAGCTCGTGTAATTTACTGAACTACTAATTGATACCTGGTGTATCACCTTTTCTTTTCATATTTCTTGTGAATTATTGGCTAATTTAGCCAAGTCACAATGGTCTATTGGCTGGAATAATAAGGAGATTGAGACAAAAATTCAAGGTTGTGAAGGGAAAGGCAGACTTAAGTTGGGTGGTAACTTCTGTGTTTTCTGTTTCATATCATTATGCCTGCACGTGCTGTGTTGTTGCCGCGAATGTTACGAAAAGGGGAGCTGCAGTACGAACTGCAAGTCCGCGGCTTGGTATCAACCGGTTCCATGGAGGGTGACGTTGCCTTGCTTCAGGCTTCCCTGGATTCTGCTGTAAAACCAGGTGACATGAACATCCAAGTGGGTGAGACAGTGAATTACCTTTCAGTTTCAGTTAGTGAATTGTTAGTCTTTTTAAATCAGCTTAAAGAATGCAATCCATCTGACTATCAGTTGAGAAGGCTAAAGGCTCGAACTAATCACCTTATCAACAGGGTTCAGGATTTAATTTCCCTTGGGCCTGAAGGAGAGTTGATATCCCAGTGTACTTCCTTGTTGACTTCTGTCATCAACATTTCTGTGGAACTTGATTTAATGATTAGTACCAAAAAGGTTGGTCAATTGTCGTTGAATGATGAAATTGAGAATAATGAAAGTAATTGCTTTGGTCAAGCTAATGAGAATATTTCTCCCCAAAACGTAACTAATTCGTGCTCATCTCATTGCTGTGGGCTAAGTCCTGTGCTAGAGAATTTGTTGGTTAGGTCATGTTCGGCCCCAAACTCTATTAAAGATCTCTTTAAGGATGTAAAGGTCTTTTCTGTAGATTCCATTGACGAAACCATCAGATTTCTGCGGTTTCTGGTAGAATTATCTGAGTCGGCTAATGTGTATAGCATGGATGCTCTGGGGATTTTTAGAGTGTTATTTCCTAACTGTCAAGGTGTCCTTAAAAAAGAAATTTCTAAGGCTATTAGCAGCAATTTAAGTGTAAATGAATTTCACGAGTTAATCTTGGCAAAGTTTATTCCGTCCCTTGCGTTACAAAGTCTAGTTCCAAAACATTGTTATAGGACGCAGTACTTGCATGAAAATCTATTGGCCTATGTCTTGGATTTGAAATTTTATTGCGAGGTTTTTAAAATCATGGTACAGGAAGAAGAGATGGTAGCTCGTATAATCAAAGGCATTACTCCTCAATATCGGTCCTTTTTATCCTTGACTAAGTGCCCGAGTAATTTTGCAGAACTTGAGGAAGCATGTACCTTTGCTGAAGACGTAAAACATGGAGATGAGTCTCGGCACACTAGGTATCCTCCTCCCTGTGTTTCTTATAGACCTAATGATATTTCTAACCATCATGTCACTCACTTATCATCAAAAAAATGTTACGCTTGTGGATCCAGAGATCATCTAAGAAATAATTGTCCTTCAGTGAGGAAAAGTGGTAACGTGAGTTCAAATCAAAACGCTAGCTGTTATGTTTGCGGATCTAAGTCTCATATGAAAAGACAGTGCCCTAAAATGAGGAACGGTAATTCACAATGACCTATTAGTGTACCCAGTGCAGTGAATAAGAACTTATTGGTTGAAGATCATGGAAAGAATAGGATTCCCTTTCCTCAAATCTTAGGTATCTCTAGTGATATTGTTCCGAAATCTTCTACCATTTGTCTTGAAGTTAATAATGAACCTGCATTGGGGTTGATTGATTCGGGTAGTGTGGTGTCACTTATCAGTGAAGCTTGGTATTTGAAGATGAAGAATTGTTGTAAATTACCCACTATTAAAGCTTCTAAACTTCAATGTGTGGCTGCTAATGGAGGCGGATTAAGGATTCTGGGTTCGGTTTCGGTTAAGATCCGAATTGGTGATTTCACTTGGAAAGCTGATTGTTTGGTTGCCTCTGATTTATCTCACCAAATAATTTTAGGTGCTGATTTTATGGGCAAGGTTGGAATGATTTTGAACCTTCAAGATAGAAATTTTAGTTTCAAGTTTTGTCCCGGTAGAATTTTTAATTTTTATGAGGATATTGTATTTCAAAGGTATCCTGCTTGTGCTCTTGATGAGGATATTGAGGACAGCAGTGGTAATAAATTAGATCTTGATCATCTGCCTCCCGACCAAGCTAGCAAAATTCGTGATCTTTGTGCTATGTATCCTGAAGTTTTCACTGATAAATTAGGATTAACTAATGTGCTTAAATACCACATTGATATTACGGACAAGATTCCTGTTAGATCTCCGCCCTATAGGTTATCACCACCTAAGATGGTTGAGTTAAAGAAAATCATCGATAAGATGCTTCAGGATGGTGTTATTCGACCTTCTATCTCTCCATACTCGTCTCCGATGTTTCTGGTGCCCAAGTCATCTGGAGGTTTCAGGCCAGTGACGGATTATAGAGAGTTAAACCGTAAGATCGTAATGCAGTCTGTGCCACTACCGGATTTGCATACTTGCTTCTCATGGTTCCATGGTGCTAATTATTTTTCGACCTTTGATTTGAATCAGGCATACAACCAAATACCTCTTGATGAGGAATCTATTCCTCTCACTGCTTTTGCCACTGACTGGAATCTGTATGAATACACGGTTATACCTTTTGGGCTATCGACGGGAGCGGCTGTGTTAACTCGATTACTGGATTCTGTGTTTGGGGATGTGAAATTTAAGTACGTTATTCATTATCTTGATGATCTTGTTGTATATTCTGCAAATTTTGAAGATCATCTCAAGCATGTACAGGAGGTAGTTGAAAGATTGAAGAAAGCAGGTTTAACTGTCAAGCTTTCGAAGACCAATTTTGCCAAATCTCAGATCTCCTTCTTGGGACATGTAGTATCGTCACAGGGAATTTCAATTGATCATGCCCGTACTCAAGCTATTCACGATTTTAAACCACCTAAAGATGTGAAAGGGATTGCCAGATTCATTGGTATGACTAATTTCTTTAGAAAATTCGTTCCGAATTATGCTGAAATTGCTGCACCTTTGAATTCCTTACGTAGAAAGAATGTCAAATTTGTGTGGGAAGACCCTCAACAAAGAGCCTTTGAAACCTTGAAGAGAGCGCTCAGTAATGCTCCTATACTTGCTATTCCCGATTTTAATAAAAGGTTCATCATCCAGACTGATGCCTCAGGCAAGGCTATTGCAGGAGTCTTATTGCAAGAGTCGGAAATGGGTAGACGTCCTATCGCTTACGCATCTAGGGCTCTCTCCCCTCTGGAAAGGAAATATTCTGTCTATGAATTAGAGTGTTTAGCGGTACTATTTTCGTTGGAGAAATTCCGTGTTTATGTGGAGCACGTTAATTTTGATTTAGAGACAGATAATGAAGCTCTTTCCTGGGTTCTGAAAAGACCCAAAAGAACTGGAAGGCTAACTAGGTGGGCGCTGAGAATTTCTGCTTTTAAATTTAATGTTCGGCACATTCGTGGAACGGAAAATGTAATCGCTGATGGGCTTAGTCGTATGTTTGATGAGGAGGATGGTTTTGAAAACTTGGAAGCGAAGAGTGTATCTCAAGTTGTTTCGGTAAAAGTGAATTCTATCTTGACTAATCTTCCAATGTTGTATCAAGATATTGCTCTGCATCAAAACGATGATCCCCAGTTAAAGGAAATTCTGGAAAAGATTAATTCTGGTAAAATTATCAAACCCTATTCCTTGGCAAAAGGGGTACTCTGTTGTCAATCCCGTTATGATAAAAAGATAAAGATTGTTGTCCCCAAGATTTTAATTCCTGTAATATTTCAGTATTACCATGATAGTCCGGTTGGTGGACATTTGGGAAACTTCAAAACTAGGTCAAAAATAAGGGAGTTTTTTATTTGGAAAAACATGGATCAGGATATCACATCCATGGTTAAGTCTTGTAAAAGTTGCGCCATTAGTAAACCTAACCTAAACAAACGTGTGGGGTTGTTGTCATCGACTCAAGCTTCCAGAGCTATGGAGCGATTGTTTATCGATCATGTTGGACCCTTTCCACGTTCCAGTCGAGGAAATACTCATGCATTGGTGTGCATTGATGGTTTTACCAGATTTTGCTGGATCTTCCCGACTAGATCGACCAATTCGCAGACCACTATTTCCTGTTTAAATTCTATTTTTGCCTCCTTTGGAACTCCTAAGTTTCTTGTATCTGACAATGCTGCTGGGTTTACTAGCCATTTATTCAGGAAGTACTTGTTTGATTTGTGCATCTCCCATGTGACCACTACTCCATATTATCCCAATCCCTCATATTCCGAGAGGATGAATAGAAATTTGAAGTCTGCTCTCATTGCTTACCACCACTCGAATCATACCAAGTGGGACACCTGTCTTCATTGGTTGTCGTATGCATTTAATACTGCAACCCATGAGTCTCATGGCAAAACTCCTATGGAGTTAATGTTTAGTTTTGTTCCATTTTCTCCGCTATCAAATCTCCTTCGAATTGAGGAACTGCTTCCTGAAGTCTCTACTCATCGTGATGTGCGAAAGGTGTGGGATGAGGCCAAAACGAGGTTGGCTGTGTCGTATGAAAAGGTACGAAAGAACTATGACAAAGGCCGAAAGCCCACCAAGCTAAGTGTTGGAGACCAAGTCTTCGTAAAATGTTATCCTGTCAGCAAGGCTATAAATAAATTTACTTCAAAATTAGCTCCTAGATTTCAGGGACCTTGTACGATATTGCAGTTTTTGAGCCCTGTATCTATGCTTGTCAGTGATCCTGTGGCGAAAAGGATTCGGAGAGTTCATTTATCCCAAGTGAAAACGACTTGATATATATGTGTTTTGGGTTGAGTTCAAAATCTTGTGGGAAGTCGATGATATTTAATCAGGTAATTGTTTTAGTTAAAACTGTGATATAAGCGTAGGACTTGTCCGGTCCGTATCAATATTGGAAAAGTTAAGTATTGGTGTAACTATATCTTGATGCCTTGCATATTTGGTGGAGTTCGAATCTTATTGAAAAGGTGAAGTGTAAGGATAGTTGTGTTAAGTGATTTCTTCCTGTTGAAGTATTGTATATCCGTGTGGACTTCTCGTTGTAAGGTGATCTGGTACCCTGCCTATTCATCGCTGTTATCATCATTTTCTAAGGTGTTTCGAGGGAAATTGCGACTTGTTTTATTGAAAATGTTGTTTAATTTGAGTTGTAGGTTCATGTAATGTACTTAGAGTTTTACTTCTTCCGTCCGTTAGTGTGGAGTGATGTTGAGATAGTTTAAGGATTCATGACCTAAGGAGTGTACCTCCTTTGACCTTAGGGTACGGTTTCTGATCCTTATTATGGATGTGAGTTTTGGTATTATGGGTTTGATTTTGGGAATTATATTTGGGTGGCATTATGGTTTCGTTGAGAGGTGACTGTGTTCCTCTGAAGTCATGATGGTTATTGTGGTTGTGATGATATTGGGTGGGCACTCTGTGATTTGTGAGATGCTGTCGAGGATTTGTATGTCCTTTACCTTCGTGGCTGACACATCGGCACTGGTGGTCATTGGAGTGGTGATGTATTGTTGTTATTTGAGTTACTTATTATGTGGGTTGTTGTAGTATGGACACCTTGAGGAGGTTGTACATTGCCTTTTATTTTTCTCTTGGTGTCAAAGGTGGATTTGGTGAAAACTCATTTTATGTATCTACAACTCATTTTGGAAAAATTCTTAACTATGTGTTTATTTCGGGTCTGTCACCTGACTTGTGTTTCAACTTCTTATATTCTCTGCCATGTCTTGTTCACCTGTGGTCATCTTGCTTATGCTTGTGGATTTAAACGTTCATTTTAAGTAACCTGCCTGTCTAAGGCCTTTTATTATGGGAGTTACATCTGAATGATGTCATTGGTATAGTAAGTTATCGTTCTGTGATGTAGAAGAATAAGTATGGGATTATTCTGCTCATTCTGACGGTATTGCAGTCATCGATCCTCTACCTGCATATGGGGGCTTGTAGAAGGAATATGTGATTTCAGAATTGTGTTGTCTCCCGTGTTTCTCCTGGTCATTTTCTGTCCCGGTGTAGGTGTTCATATTGTATGTTAATTGTCTGGTAATCGCTGCTAGTTCGGTTGTTGATGACCCACCTTACGCGTACCCTACATCTGAATTGTGCATATGTCTCCAACTGTAATTAACCTTTTATCATGGCTCTGAACATTGATATCTTCTACTCTAGTTTATTTTTCTATACTAAGCATGTTTGTTCCGTGTTCTTCTATTGATTCTTGTTCTAGTCATTCAGCTTCTCTTTGGAATGAGATTATGTGTATTGGGGTATGGAAGTTGATCCTGAGTTAGTGTTGAGTAATTGTTGATTTCTGAACTAGAAATGATTTTAAAAGAAATTTTGGTGGGGACTATGTAATTCTACTTGTTTGCTGGCTCTTGATTTCACGGAGATGTATATGTGTGTTAAATTTAACTGTATTGTAATGTTATTTCCTCCTAATTCTTGCTGTTGGCATGATTATTGATTGTGTGTTGTCTAGTTATTTATGTAATATTCCTTGATCTGGAGTACGTGCCTCTATGGTAAAGGAAACTGATGATAAGGAGATTAGTGTGGAAACGTCACTCAAGGATTATGTAGAATTCGGTGCACTGACTTATGTCTTGAAGATGTTTGTGTTTCCTAGTTATCTTATTTTATCTTTTCTTTTCTTCTCCTTGTATTTAATCTTATTACTTAATGTGGTAATACCTTACCATTCAGAAAGTCATGCCTTTTTCCTACGTAAGAGAAAACCCCAAAACAAGTTCCAGAGAATTTTTTATGCTACTCTTAAAATTATTGTAAGACCAGTCTTCTCAGCGTAGTGTGTTCCTGAGGTTTAATTGTGTTACAACGAACTTGTGCACTCATGTACTACTCGTATTAGGTCAATCGCTTCGGAATTAAGTGAACATTTCAAGGAAGATTGTAATGTGAAAAAAAAAGAACTTGAAGAAATTTTAACGAACTGTGGGCGAGCTGTAGCACTTGGTTTGGCATGTGTGTTCATGTGCCTCTACTCGCTTCGTGACCTGTCAGTGTTGGTTGTTGGTGGAAACCAAATTTTCTTATATATAATTGTAATTTTCATCGGACCTGCTCGTCATGCCCCACCCCTTGTACATCTTTTCGAGGGGGAGGCTGTAATGGAGTTGTATTACTCCATTACCTTAGAACTACATATATTGGATTCCATTTATATAGTTTAATATTATGTTGTGCGTGTCCACGAATTAAGAGTTCGAGATACCATGGTCCCTTCTCGGATTTGCGCATGGGGAGCCATCTTGCGGTGGACTTGGTTATAGAAACACGAGGTGGCTAGTGTGTGCTGCGATCTGTCTGCGAAACGTGAAGTTGACCTGCCGAGGCACCGTCCTCGACAATGATGTCTGAGCGTTTTTGTTTTTAATTCTTGGGACTGAATTGAAGAGACGCTCTGAAGCTAAGCTCTTGGTTGTGGTTTAACGACAAGTTATTTATTCAAGAAAGAAGATGTTGGTGAATTTTGATCCGGGTTAAAGGATTTCCACCTGAGCCTTAGGCTCGTTGTTTGGTTTGTCATTTGAAAAGATTATTCTCTTCTAACTAGCCGACCTCGTAAGTAGATTCATATGTACTTCTGAACTGGGCCGATATCGCCGAAGAAACTACTCATAATGACGTTTGAAGACATGGAGAAAATTTATGGCTATGATATCTGAGAAATGGAATATTTGATGTTTCGGACATTTCTTTTGCGTATTTAAAGTGAAGGACTTTTCCTACTGGTCTTGTTATGTGCTTGTAAAATTCAATCTAGGTTTGGGGTTTCAAGGTTCAATGGTAACTATGATATTAATTTTAACTTTTGGTTCTGTCACTTAAGGTTTCATGCGCATGAAACAAGATTTTATATTTGGGGAGCTCCTCACTGGTAAATATGTATGTAGTATCGGTGTAACCTAATTCATTTTTCTTATTTCCCTTTTAATAATAATAATAATTATTTGATTACTAAATTTTTCAAACCTATTCGAGGGTGTTAGGTAATATTGGAATATTGTTAAGATGAAAACTTTTCTTTTGAGCTACTCGGTACTGGCGTAGCCATTTTTAATTACTGTGACTCTGTTTTGTTTCTGTACGATGTAATAGAATGCACACGTGGGTGGGCGTTGTCCTGTTGCCTGTGACAGGCGAGGATCTGAGTTGATTATTGACGGGTAGTACCGTGTGATGTAATGGTCTTGATTTGGTCACCTTGTGGTGAACTGGTTGCTGTTTGGTGATATTCAAGTGATTTAAGCTTCGTCTCTGATGTAAAGTTCTCTTAGTTATCCTTCTTGTGGATCATGTACCTTCATTTGGGTTATTTCTTGAAGATTACCGAAGTAATATGGGTTGGTAGGGTATGACCGAGATTGTCATTGGAGAAGTTTTCACCTTCAAGACTGTAACTGTGAATTTATAGATTTTAATTGTGATTTGATTCTTTAAATTAATGCATCGACCTTGATGGTTTAATTTTCAGTTAATTTTCCCTTTTAATTGATCCAGTTGCAACTTTTAAATTTTAAAACAATTGTAGTTTGAGAGGTCGGTTATTTTTCTTTAGAAGATTTTGTTTATTAAAGTTTTCCTTTCTTCAAATTTATTCAGTAGTTATTATTCCAGCCTTTAGCTAATTTTATTTGTTTAATTGATTCGCCTGGCCTCTTGGCCCTGTTGCTTCTACACATTGCGACGACCTTTCTATTGGGATTGCACGGTAAGTTATCTGGTACCTATTATTCTTGTTTTCTTGGTACAATCCCTGGTCGTGCTATACGCTCTACCTTAGTATTTTATGTCGTGAGAGTATGAGTGATGCGAGTAATGCGATTTCTTATGCAGCCAGTCCCTGCTATGAATGGTGTGCGAATGTTGCTCATAGTCGGTTAGTGCATGCATTTCAGTGGGCTTGGCAGACTGATATGTAATAGCAACTTCTGGCTCGGTGAGGAAAGCAACGGGAAACTACCTTGCTCTTCATTTCCCTATACGCCTCTTCAGTGATGCCTAGGCCACCTATGACAGCTGATGGTGGAACTGCTGAGGATCCAACCAGCCTTAGGGCTGAGGACTGAACATACATACACAAAATCAAACACATTATGGATCAAGAATGAAATTAGACTGTTATACAGGAAAAGAAACTTTACTCAGTTCTACGTTATATGAAGCACATCTGGTTGCTTCTTCATCACTGGTCCGGTTAGAATGGGAATTGTTCCAAAAAAAGGATTAACCCCTCAGCGCCGACCTCTATACGTGGTATAGACCCTCTTTTTTTCCGTAGCCGCCGACCTCTATACGTGGTATAGACCCATACATGGTTTCACATTTACGGCTATAGCGCGAAGAGTTTTGGTGTTATGGATATGAAAATTGTTTTGTTTCCAAGAAGACATTTTCGGGTTTATCAGTGCTGTAAATTAGAAGTGAAAAATCGTTATAAAGTAGTTGTTTTTGCAAGGATAATTATTTGTCAAATAAGTCTGAGCACTAATCTCTTGCTTTTTTAAAGTCTGTTTGCTTCATTCTTTCCCACAGAATAAAATAAAGAAATGATGATCTGAGTAGTTTGTCTTTTCGTGTGATGTTCTTCGCTCTATTTGTACATTGGGAGTTCGGTTTATTTGTTATATTTGTCTTTATTTCTCAGTTTGTAACATTTTTTCGTAACTCTCCACGAGCGCTCTGTATAGGCATCAGTTAGTGCTGCTTTCTGTCATACGATACGAGAACCAGTTGTTTATGGTATATATCTCGTTTGAAAGACGTTGTCTCGACCTTTTATCTGAAATATGCATCGAGTTGGTTTGTTTCGTCATAAATGTTATTCCCCTCATTCAGTTTCGTCCTGTTGCTTTCGGTCTCGCTGCAGCTTCATCAGTCCGTGTGACGCCCCACGCTCAGCCGTGGTATGACTGACAGTAACGTGCTTGAAATACTGTATAATTCAGATGAAAGTTTAGTCGGAAGTAGTAGTGACAGTATAAGCAGCATTGATAATGAAATAGATGATGTAGCAGTGGTAAATGATGAGAGTGACGATGAGGAGGAAACAGTACTTGTAAATTTCGTGTAAGAGACTATAGATAATTATACAGGTCAAAGAGAAGTTTTCAACGGTGAATTCTGATTGCTAAATTCTCTAATAATACTTACACAGGTCACGGAGACAAATATTGAGCAATTACCTTATCGGGTTCAGCTGGTGAAAGGTTTGTTTACAAAATACGCTCGCTGCGGAGGGGAACGAAATATTCAAGGCCGGCGCGCATCAGATAATACAGTTCCAAAGTTGCAGGAAAGATATTTTATCAGGAAATTAGCACCCAATAGTTGGAAATCCAAACCTCAGAGACATTGTATCCTGTGTTCAAAACACGGCGAAAAGAAGACGTCAGTGTACTGCTGCCAGGAGTGTGACTTGAGTCCCTGTCTCAAAGAGTGCTTCGAACTCTATCATACGGAACTAAATTACTAAGGAAATGTGAAACAATTATGTAATTATCTGCATGTACATAGTTCTGTCATAAGGAATTCCAAATTTCGTGAAAATCGGGCTACTCTTATACTTGCAGTAACGCTTTAAATGAATCGATGTATTTCAGTCGCGCGTAGTTGAAATCTCATCCGGCCGCGGGGTAGGAAGCTATTTAAATGGCTGCGACGCTGAGGGGTTAATAACAAAAGAAGCAAGTTACTTGCCAAAAACCAGAGCACTTTGAATAAAAAAGGCCAAACTCATTTCTAAAAATGTAAAATCTAAAGAAGTTTCTTCTCAATCTGAAGAGAACAAGTCAAACTTGCGTAAAGAAATTTGAATTTCACGCTCCAATTATATTAATCTATCGGAAACCCAATTCGATGAATTAGAAATGAACATCTTGGATGGAGGTTCCAAAATCCACTGGCCCAATCAGTTTAAATTTAAAAATGCAGTCATGATCACAGCAGGAGCAGAAAGCACTATACAAAAGGTAGCTGTTGAAAACCAAGATGAAATAAGATTCACCATTAGGAAAAAGCTGTCCAATTTGCTAACTAAAAATGCATCAACTACTCTTCCCAATCCAGAATAAAGAAATCAGGTCACTTAAACAAAACATTAATGATAATGAGCTTATCATAACGAAAGCCGATAATGGTAACATGACAGTCATTATCAGTAGAAAATCTTATATTCAAAATATGGAAAAGTTTCTTGCAGACAACTTATTTAAAATAGGAAAAAAGGATCCAACTAGTAATATACAAAAAATAAAACAACTATTAAAACAGTCACGTTTACTTTTGGCAAAAGAGATTATAAAAAAACTGATTAATATGAATCCGGGCATTCCTAAAGCTAGGGCACTACCAAAAGTGCACAAACAAGACACACCTATTAGACTCCTTGTAAACTTTAAAAATAGCCCTGCTTATAAAATTTCCAAGTTCATTCCTCTATTTTTAAAGAAGCACTATAACTTCCAAAGTAACAAGTCCATTAAAAATTCAATAGAAATTTGCAAACTGACCAAGGAACTAGATATACAACCGAATCAAAGATGCATTCGTTTGATGTCATTAATATATTTCCTAATATTCCATTACAAAAACTATCAACAGAGTTTAAAACAATCTGCTTTAATATAGCAGGCTAAGTAAACAGGAAATAAAAGAGTTTACTGAAATATTACCTTTAGTGACCTCTAATAATTATTTTGAATTCAATGGTCAAGGTTTTAAGCAAGATGGACTTCCAATGGGGGCACCGGCGTCGGGAATTATGGCCGAAATATTCATGGACCACTTAGAAAATAGTAAGATCGACAATCTTAATGGCATAATTTTATGGACGTGATGTGTAGATGACGCCTTTGCGATTATCGACCACAACGTCACAAACGAAGAAGTACCCTGACAACTGAATCGTATCCAATACACTAATCAAATTTACTTCCGAATTTGAACATAATAATTCATTGAAATTTTTAGATCTTTCTTTCAAAAAATTGTCAAATAAACTCAAATTCAAAATATTTGTAAAGTCTACTCAAACAGTTAACACCATCAAACGAGACTCAGTTCATCCAGAGGTTCAGAAAAGGGCGATTTTTTTACAGCTTAGTTCACTGTGTGTTCGGGATACCCCTATCTGAAAAAGATCGAAAAAAGAACTGAGTATCATTCATTTTATAGCTTAGAAGAATTGTTTTAATAAACAATATATCAATAAAATTATTCGGAAAATTGAAAATAAACCTGCGACAACACTGATTTACAGAGCCTAAATGAAAGAGAACAACTATGCACTATTTACAAACAGCCACAATGGGAATGAACATGGTACATCGTGGGAAATGGAACGTGGTGCTATGGTGGACATCACGACACCGACGGAGTTCCCAAATGCTGTTCACTGAACCACATTCACCAGTTTCAGCAAGAAAAATGATTCAGGTGATATGAGTGAATTTAACATCAAACTTTTGAACTGTAAAGACTGATTACTTTCAACAAACTTTTTGAATTCATTTAATTTCAAAGTGTTAAATAGCACTAGTCAGTTACAAAGTCATGCTAGACTTTCTGAAATATTAACTTTATATTTTCTATCTTCAAGTGCTACTCTAAAAAGACTTTAGAAAATTCAAGCGATAATTCTATAAAAATACTTTAAAAATTTCAAGTGGCAATACTAGAAAAGACTTTAGGTATTTCAAATAATAATTTTAAAAAGACTTTAGGAATGTGAAGAGAAGAGACTTTAGGTTTCAAGTGATAATTCTAGAAAGTTAAAGTTAAAATTCCTACAAACAGCAACTTTTGCCTTAAACTTTAAAATTATTTCCATTACTAATTCAAAATTACAAATTTACTTTTCTAGAAGCCTGGCCAGGCAAGGTATATGAAGAGACTGTGTAGAGTTGTTAGTCAAGTTTGTGAACTCACGGTG
This sequence comes from Anabrus simplex, assembly GCF_040414725.1. Lineage (NCBI taxonomy): Eukaryota > Metazoa > Arthropoda > Insecta > Orthoptera > Tettigoniidae > Anabrus > Anabrus simplex. The sequence goes on along the minus strand of NC_090267.1, from coordinate 81,949,495 downwards.
AGATTTTGTTGTGTTGGTAGTTGGTTGGCGTGCTGATGTAGCAGTCTTCTTCTTCTTCTTCTTCTTCTTCTTCTTCTTCTCAGCAGTATTTTGTTCAAGATAGCAGTTCATTAGTGTGTGTAACTTGTATCTAATTTTTAAATAAAACAGTGTACACTTGACAGCATTTCCTGTGTGCATCTTTGTAGTTAAAGACTCCCTGTATACCCTGGGACAGAAAAGCAGGAAACAAACCACTGTGGACATGTTTATTTAATGTTAGTAAGACTGAACGTGGTAACACATAGGCCTATGTTATTTCTTACGTTCTTGAAATATCTGTGGGATGCGAACAGTAACATATGCTGAGTGTTCTGTGTAGGCCTACAGCTGCTGAAAATAACAAGCAGTGCTTGAGGAGCATGGAAATTTGCCACAAGTGTTTGATCTGGATCAAACAGGCTTGTTGTGGAAACGTATCCCAAGCAGAACATTTCTGTCAATATGAGAAAAGAGTGTCCCCGGTTTTAAAGCCTCCAAAGATATCACGTTGTTGTTAGGAGGAAATGCGTCCAGAGAGCAAAACATCAAACCCGTCTGTTTATCACTCCGAGAACCTGTGAGTACTCAAGAGCTACTCTAAACAAAAACTGCTAGTTGTTTGGCGCTTAAACAAGAAAGCATGGATAATAGGAGCTGTGTTTGAGTCCTACTTCTCCAATGAACCCCGGCATGAGTTGCAAACGTATTGTAAGAAAATAAATATGCCCTTCAAAATCTTGCTACTTTTGGATAACATGCCATGGCATCTTCTGAGTATCGCAGATGCCAATAAGTGTTTTGTTTCTGCCACCGAACACATCCCTGATTCAACTCATGGATCAGGGTGTTATTGCAACCTTCAAGAGCTACTCTCTTCACAGAACATTCATGCAAATAGTTCAAGAAACAGATGGGGACAAAACTAGTGTCACGCAATTTTGGAAGAACATCATAAAGAACGCAACTGAAAACATTGGATATGCATGGGCAGAAGTTAAAGAATCTTGTATGAAGGAAGTTTGGAAGATGATTTGGTCTCATAGTACTAATCTTTTGATTTTGATCTTGAACCCAAACTTACAAGTTCAACATATGCAGTCGTTGACATGGCTAGATCTATAGGATTTCAGAATGTAGACCAGGCAAATGTGGACAAACTCCTCCAGTCCCACTCAGCAAAACTCACCACTTAAGACCTTCTTGAATTGGAGAAATAAATGAATGGTGAAGAGGCTCAAATTTGTGAACACCAGGCAAATGGCTGACTTTTTAAATCACCGAGTGCTAGCTGAATTTGCTGAGTTGTTTTAAATATTATATACAAAGTAATAGTTTACGATACTGAAGGGTGATTTTTTTTTTTTTTTTTTAGGTAGCGATTCATGGTTAATGGCTGACAGTAGTATATAGGCCATATACAGGACTAGGAAGTTGATTCAGCTCGCCATCTCACCCTGTATGATTTTTAATAGTTGTATTTTGTGTTTGTACTGTACTGAGGGTTGTCTATGAGTTGGGCTACAATAATAATTTAATTTAGAGGTTACTTTAACCATCTATGGCTTATTTATATTCAAGCTAGATGGCACAGGATTTCTTTCCACAGGTCTTCCATTTGAATTGCGTTCCAAAACGCTTCAAAAATAAAATGTCAGTAACAAACAATGTGTGGATAATTGTCGCTAGAATTAATTTGTTATAACTACTAGATGATCCAGGCAATTAATCGCTTCCACCCATCAGGTGTTCGTTCAAATACTTATTCAGCAGTTTGATTAAATTCAGAATATTTTGTGTGTGTTAATTTAGAATCAAGTATTCACTTGCATTTTTGACCTGGAAGGCTTGACTGTTGCGGTTGGTTTATCATAAATTTATTTATTGAACTTTTCATTTGAGATTTAAATTTTATGACACTTGAAGAGTACTTAACTTCAGCTCTTGCTTTGGAGGGACACATTGGCCATCAGCCACATTCGTTTCATTTTATTTCAGTGGATGTTCACTGTGGTCATCGACCACGTTAACTTAGCTTAACATAACCTTAAAGAAGGATCATTTGGGTCACGAACCACCTTCAGTGAAAGGACACCATGGTCATCAATTATGGATGCTTATCTTTAGCTTCACTTTAAGGTGTGACAATGATCAGTTCATAGTGCTAACTGAAGGTTACCCAAATTCAATTAAGGGTCCATGTAGCTTGTTCTACGTGACCGTCTATCTGCCTGTCATCTTCACATGTTCAGGGATTGAATGGTTTTTAAAATTATGAACACTTTCTGTATTAGGGTGTTTTTATTGACCTCTCTTATCTTATTTCTTAAAACACATACATTCTGCATCACTCACTTTCCTATGCACTTACATCATGGAAAATAAGTATAAAAACTGCTAAATACACAAGTGGAATATTTTCACCTTCAATGATCTAAACAACACGATCATTATGCAAGAAATAGAATGTTCTTACATTTTAACACATGGTTAAAGTTCAGTCTGTCTTGGAGTCGAGTGCTTTCAGTCGTTCCAGTAGCGGAGGGTGGGAATGATGCCATGACGAATACAGCCAATCATACACAGGAAAACCAAGGTTGTCTTGGTTCAGTTTAATAAGAGCCTGTCTCAAATACTTGGCCTTGCCTAGAGATTTGGCAAAAGTGTCTGCTTGGAACTCAAATCTGCGACTCAGGATCGTGAGCAAAAAATTAAGTACCTGTGGAAATAATTAAAAATGTATATTAGACTTATTTGCAAATGAAAATTATACACTACTGTACTCTAACAATTCAAATGACGAAAGAGTTCCACCTATTCAATACATATTTATTGTAGTAACTATAGACTAAAACACCATGGTACTAGATTTTTCTTGGAAGTCATCTTCAGCCATATATCTTAAAAATTGACATGACAATGACACAATGATATATAATGAAGAACAATAAAATCTGGTGATGTTTTAAAGTTTAAACAAAAATACATATACCTGGTTTATAGTTTACTAGCATTTCACTCAGTGTGAATAAAATTATTTATAGCCTAGATTGTAGTGGCTCATCCCCCAATTTTACATACCAATTTCATTAAATTCTCTTCAGCCCAGCTGTTTTCTTGTGATGCGTGTACAGACAGACGGACAGACAGACAGACAGACAGACAGACAGACAGACAGTACAGAAAAGTAAAAAGTGCATTTCCTTGTTGCTGTGGACATGACCAATACAGAAATACCATTCTTTTCAAATTCTGGGCAATGTACAGACAAAACTCATATTTTATATATATATATATATATATATATATATATATATATATATGTTATGATTATAAAAGTCTATTTAAAATCATGGGTAATGAATTTCATATTATTCCATACTAAATAATAATAATCGTATGGCCTCAGCTACCGTTTGCAGACATTTCGATTTAACGCCATCTGGCTGTCTGCTCGTCAATTTCGACGTTCCGGTTTACTCTGTCTGCCATCTAGCGGACCTAGAGAAAACCGGATCTCTCTTGGGCGTCTATGGCTGAGATTTAATTAATTTTGTCGGGTAAATACCAAATGTATCACCAGAGATCTTTTACATGCCGACATCGTACGACATGGAGTGTCGAATGGACTTTTTTCCGCCCTTCAAAAATCCGACTACCTCTGCCGGGTTTGAACCCGCTATCTTGGGATCCGGAGGCCGACACTCTACCACGGACCCACAGAGCAGTATAGTGTAAATCAAAAGCTAAAAGGTTTCCCCCTATTCAATACTATTTATTGTAACCTTAAAAAAAAAAAAAAAAAAAAAAAGTTACATATATTTAACGAAACTAGTTTCAGTCTTGCTAGAGACCATCATCAGTCAAAATCATTAAAGTTTAAGCAAGATATGAATTATTCATAAATTTTACCTATCTACAATTCATGTCTTGCCTAAACTTTAATGGCTGATGATTGTCTCTAGCAAGACCAATACTAGTTTCATCAAATCATCATCATCATCATCATCATCATCATCATCATCATCATCATCATCATCAATGTCCCACTCCAGTCACCTGGGTGTAGTTTTTCATCAAATACAATAAATGGTATTGAAAAATTCAAAGACTGACAGATTTCGGAAAATTGAAAGGAGGATTGGAAGAACCTGAATCAACAAAAAATACCAGATACTATGTGTAAGAGGATGCAGGATTTGAGACACCTGAAACAACTAGAACAACACAATCTCGTCTCAAAAAATACCACAACAGGATGTAAATGGATCAGAGAAGTAAGAGAGGAACTGAAGGAAATAGGCCTTACAACAGAAGACACCACAAATAAGATAAAACTGAATACAAAACTCAAGAATACAAACCTCTGCTTTACCCTTACACGAAACAAACCATCAACACGCATATTTTCAACCGAGGAAAGAGCACGAAGATCGGAACGTCTGAAGAAGTACTCGGAGGACCGCAAAGCCCGAACAATCCCTTCAAAGAGACCGGAACGATGGACTGACTGAAGTATTCTATGAGGTCATAAAAGAAGGAGAAGAGAAGAGAGAAATGGTATAGAATATTTGGAAACCTTTTAGCTTTTATTTTACACTATATTTACAATGCCGCCAAAAATTCCATATTAAAACATGAAGATAACGCACATAATTTGTGATACAAAAACAAAATCATCTAGAAATGTGTTATATGATAGTATGTCATACAATGTTGAAGCTATTTGTGTTCTTGAAGGTGCCAAATACTTAATGGTCTGCTGGAGAACACCTTACTGTGATACATTGAAGTACACAAGTCCAATCCAAGTTTAATTTAAATGCAGACTGCAAGTCGAGGGGCTTGTTTGAGACTTTCCAGTGCACTGACAGTGCTCTATATACTACAGCCATGTAGTCAAAGGATCAGGCTTACAAATGGCACTGCAGTAAAGAATAGATATTTCTCACATCATCACAGTTTCTCCTCGTTCTATAAAATCTCGCTGCACGACTTTAAGGTGTGGTTTCCTTGACAGCGTACTCGATACTACCACTATTATGAAATGGCATATGGCTTTTAATGCCAGGAGTGTTCAAGGACAAGTTTGGCTCGCCAGATGCAGGTCTTTTGATTTGACGCCTGTCGGCGACCTGCACATCGTAATGATGAAACGATGATGAAGACGACACGAACACCCAGCCACCGTGCCAGCGAAATGAACCAATTATGGTTAAAATTGCTGATCCTGCCAGGAACCGAACCTGGGACCCCTGTGGCCAAAGGCCAGCATGCTAACCATTTAGGCATGAAGCCGGACACCATTATTATATATTCATCACTCAAGTCGGGGGGGTAACAGTATGTAAATTATTAAATGATGCGGCACTGTGTAGGGTTTATTGCCGCCAGAATCTACTTCTCCTTTGACTTAGATGACCAGGTGGACTTACTCGTTTCTCCATAGCTGATAAGGTTTCTTTCTGGCATTCTCTCCAAAACTCGCATTTAAGAGAGGAAACTGTAGCTGTGGGCTAGTGTAATATGGATGGCCAGGATCTGTCTGCTGCTTCCTCCTCTCAAAATCAGCACAACCTTCTTTCTAGATGTGAGGTGGCACTATTCCAATTCATGTCTGTACAGGAGTTGGTAGGCTATCAGAGAGCTAGACACAATCTTCGCTGTTTCATTCACAGCCATATAGTCCTGTTTCACATGTGCAGAGGCACCCCATACTGATGCAGCAGGCTCTGTGGCAGGCACACATAACATCATCGCTGAGGTAACATTTGACACCCCACTTTCACTCCGTGATGGGAATGCCCAGACCTGTGTCAGATCTGAAGTATTAAATTTTTAAGTCATGCTGAATGTAAGTCAATATGCTCATAGCAAGGCAAAGTGAAATTATTGCAATCTGAATGAATCAAAACAGTGGATGCCAGATGAATGGGACATTCCATTTCTTTAATGTACAGACATTCAACATTCCTGAATAGTCCTTTTGCAATAATTATTTTGGGAATACCATTTAATCTACAGGGCCGGCCATATTCTGATCCATGTTATTTCGCTAGAACTGTTTACAGTAACAGAAACATTTAGAACAGGTCAGTGCTTCCATGGATTCATCATCATCTTAAACCATCTCCAGCTGCCTGGATGTGGTGTACTGCGTCCTGTCCTTGTACTACTCTTCTGCCACTAACTTGTCTCAATCAAATCCTCTCTGCAGTATATTCTTCTTCACTAAATCAATCCACCCGGTCTTCCCACAGTTCGACCGCCTCTTTCCACCTCTCCTTTAAATTCTCTTGTTGCAGTTCTGTTCATTGGTATCCTCTTCCATGTGTCCAAACCACTTTAGTCTCAATTCCTGTAACTTGCTGAGGAGAGAATCTCCTATTCACTCTTCTTCTGTAATCTTTTCATTCCTGGTCTTCTGTACCATGGGGTAAAGGAATTTCATTTCAGCTGGCTGGAGTTTAGAATTATCCCTATTGATCACTGTGATGGTTTCAAGGCCATATGTAAGAAAGTGTGTGTTTGGTAAGACTTGTAGAGTGCCATTTTTGTTTTCAGAGGACCCGGAGAAAAGGCCGTGCGGTTCAGGGTGCGCAGCTGTGAGCTTGCATCTGGGAGATAGTGGGTTTGAATCTCACTGTTGGCAGCCCTGAAGGTGGTTTCCCTATTTTCACACCAGGCAAATGCTGGGGCTGTACCTTAATTAAGGCCACAGCCGCTTTCCACTCCTAGGCCTTTCCTATCCCATTGTCACCATAAGACCTATCTATGTTGGTGTGACATAAAGCAATTTAAAAAAAGTTTTCAGAGGTACCTCTTCACCCCACAGCAGTCGCCTTACTTGATGGTAGAATTGTGTCACCTTATTGACACGGTTGTTCATTTAATGTTTTTCTGTGGATTATGGAAACAAAAAAAAAACTCAACTGAGTGACTTAACAAGGATGAGAGACAAAATTTCTCCAATTGGAATCTAGGGAATTAACAAAATAAGACTATTAAAAAGTTAATGGAACTGATATAGGCCCAAAATGTCCTAGAGATTGTAGGGTGCCTTTGTGGAGGCTTCTTTCAATGTGACTAGTCTATGTGCAACACTTGTTACTTACAACAAAATAGAATTACCTTCTCTTCACCCATATCTTCAAAATAAGGGACTGTTCCAAGAACACTGTCAGTGTTGGAAAATTGCTGTCTTTTAGGCTATTAGGCCATGTTTGATATATCACCTGATACAGGAGGTATTGTTCATGAATGTCTGATGGACAAGAGAATTACAAAATGGCTGCATTTTATAGAAAACCCATCTGTCTTACAGCCACATTGAGAAGTACGTGGAAAAACACTCACATTCTCAATCAATCAATCAATCAATCAATCAATCAATCAATCAATCAATCAATCAATCAATCAATCAATCAATCAATCAATCAATCAATCAATCAATCAATCAATCACAGATATGAGTAATAACTAAAGGCTGGACTCCACTGATTAACATTTAACAACATGTTAAATATATTTAAGCTCATTAAGTCTTCAGGCCTTTTTAATTGTGAAATTACTAGCGTTTCGTTCCAGTGTAGCAGTGGGCTCGTCAGTTGGAATGCTACACTTTTCCAAGATGCTGGCACTAGCGTGCCTTTTTTAAACATGTTAAATGTTAACTGGTGACACCATCAACATGTTAAATGTTAAATACTGTTTCATTTAACATTGTGTCCACACTTAATAAACTTCCTTTGTTTATATACAGGTAGTTCATCATATCAATTTATGGTAATACATTTACGTGGTGTCTAGTATTTTCAAACAAGAACAATTGACTCAGATGAAGGGAATTTGGCCTTTGTTATTGCCACTGTTGCTTCTTGTTATAATTTAGAAATGCAGTTTTATTAGGCACATTTCCTCCCCTCAACCTGCTCATTGCTTCAAAAGCAAACCACTTTGAAGTATAAACTTCAACCGCTTCTGCCCCTGACTTCCGAATTTTCTGAAATTTTTGCAATTCTCGACTGTACTGAGGGCGGAGGGACGCTAGCTTTTTTCGATGCTCTCGCGGGAACACTTATGGAGTCCAGAATAATCTCCTTGTTCCACTCTATTTCTGACTATAAATTTTAATACAGTGCAGAGAGAACGATACACGTGCACGTACTGTATTTTTTAGCTCATAACAAAGAGAATATGTTGCGGAGTGTTGTAACTATAATCCTACTTCACGAGAAGCACATCGTTTGTGTCGTTTAGGCTATCTGTTGGCATGGAAACAGCACAGAAGTTGCCGAAGCTGTGCCGACATATCACGAACAACGAATTGACTTGACATGTCTTCCACTTGGAGTGGAAAACATGCCAACGTGTTAAAAGTGATAACCTCAACATTCTGAGTTAAGATGCAAAGTCAATTGGAAGACACAATCACAATATACATGCCAATTATAACACGTTAAAGCCCGGTTTCATCAACACATGTTGGTACTTAACAAGGTGTTAAATCATTTTAACATACAATTTAAGAAAATTTGCGTTTCATCAACAACTGTTAATGTTAACATATGTTAAACTGTGTATTAAAGTTAACATCAGCCATTTCCCATGTTAAATGGCTAACATTAGCATTTAGCAATCTGTTTCAAAATGGCTGCTGTGAATCTCCTTTAGATGCGGAATTGCTCTATTTAGATCTTTTTACACAATAATCTTGATCAAAGAAGAGTTCAGCGACGTAATGACTTGGAAAATTTGATGGATAAAGAATTTCTTCATAGATACAGGTTATCGAAAATAGTCGTTGCTAAGGTTGTTGACAAAATTCGAGTGAGGTTGGAATATCCTACGAAGAGAAACTTTCCTTTATCTCCAATGTTGCAGGTACTGATAACATTACGATTTTTAGCTACTGGTTCGTTTCACGTAATGGTCGGAGGCAATGCCGGAATTTCTAAAGCAGCAATAGCTTCAATGAGAAGGAGGTATGTAACATTACCTTCAGTAGAAGAACGTCAGCAAATTATCCGCGACTTCTATGAAATAAGCCGTTTTCCTGGTGTTCTAGGTGCAATAGATTGCACAATTAAGAATCCAATCACCTGGAGGCAATAGGGCCGAAATATATCGTAATCAGAAGGGATATTTCTCTGTTAATGTTCAGGTGCTTAGTGATCCTAACCTTCAAAAAAGGGATATAGTAGCTAGTGTCGTGGTTCAGTTCACGACAGTACAATATTTAATAACTCCCATATCAGAGCACAGTTTGAAGTGGGGACAATTAACAAAGGGATTTTGTTAGGTGATAGTGGATACCCGCTAAGAAAGTATCTGTTAACCCCCTACTTATATCCTGAAGGAAGACCTCAAAATCGCTACAACATAGCGCATATCAGGACAGGGAACTGCCTGGGATTACGGATCAAATGCCAGTCAGCCTTAACCATTATTGTGGTGACAGCTGTGTTGCACAACATCGCAGTGCTGACTAGAGATGAACTTCCTCCACATGACTTACCATTATACCAGTACATAAGGCAAAGAGGAAATAGTAATGAAAGGATGGAAAATCATCCCATTTACTAATTAATTCAATTAACAACTCCTTTTTGAAGGAGGAAAAATTAGAACTACGACTCCGTTTCACTTCACATGCCATATTTAACAGTTGTACTCGAACAAAAGCGCATCACAGTGTGCTGTAAAACAGCATGTTCGTACCACTGCCTCCTTGATTCGCACCAGTTCGCAATGTTGGGAGAGTTAACAGTCGATTAGTTAACATTTCACAGGAAAAGTTAGATGAAACATAAGAAACCTAACAACTTTTTAACTCAGTATTAACTAACTACTTGTTAGTATATATTTAACATGTGTTGATGAAACCGGGCCTAAATTTAACATGTTGGTGTTAAATGTTAATCAGTGGAGACCGGCCTTAAGAGTAATTGTACTAAGAGGTTGTGTGGACTTGAACTCGGCTATAAAGCAACTGAATATCTCTTCACAACAGTACAAGTGACAACTCTAGTACCTCTCGAAATAACAACCTGTATACCTAACATACTGACTGGATTAGTCAAGATCCAGTTAAATATTGTCTTCACTATAAAAACAACCCATTAAATTCATAGAGCGAAGGGCTCGGAGATCCTCTTCTAACCTCTGGAATTTACCACATTCCTTGTTCTTCCATGAAGATTTATAAACAGTGATTCAAAAATAATACAAACTTTGCTTTGTATGTTGTACAGGATGGCAAAGAGGGGACCCATGTCCAGAAATGCATGGTTTGGGCACTGACGGGTGTCAGAGTTTGACAATGCATTGGATATAGTGATGGGCGTGTGTCTCAGACTTTGTCAAGATGCTTGTTGTTTAAAGGGGCCTAACATCTAAGGTCATCGACGACCCCTAATGGTACAAGATGAACGACATGATATGATATATAATTAAAATTTTAAAATGTATCCACTGACTAGGGTTTAAAATAAATGGTGGTGAAAAATGATTATGAAATTAAAATAATCTTTCAACATTAAAAACTTCATATCTGGTCCGTATTGAAAGGATATAGCATACAATAGAGGGAAATTTGATTGATCCACCTTTTTTCAATACATAATACGTTGTTAATATGATCACAACATTCTTATTCAGTACTGGTTTCGGTGTCTATAGACACAATCATCAGCTGAAATAGGCCGTATGAACAAAGATATACAAGTATATAGTACATATAATAGACCCTTAACTTAGTAATAAGTGACATTAGTAGGATGAAGTAAAAATACAATCCTTAAAAGAATATAAACAAGTTATGTGCTTGTTGGTCAAAGTATAAAATGAAAGTGAAGATATTAACAAATGTTTAAAGACTTGATCACTTTGGAATGGTTAAAAAGTCTCAAGCATAGCACTGCTAAACACTAGGTGAAAATACAAGATGGACATCCAAAAACTGAAGCAGTATGCAGTCCTTGCACAGAGTATTGATAATATTGTAACATTAGTAAATTTGATGATGGCTTGTAATATTAACTCATAAAAAGAAGCCATGAATTATGAGGTACTCTGGGCCAGATTTGTACATGACACGTTTGTCATCATCGATGAGTGTTCTGTCGATGCACTGAATACCCTCTCAAACCTTCAAACCTCAACAACATAGACCCTGATATCAAATTCATACTGGATTCAGAAACTAATGCTTCCATCAACATTTTAGATATAACGATCACCAGGCTCTCTTCTTCATTCTCTTATAAAATATACAGAAAACCCATCCATACAGCCTTAACAATAAAACAAGATTCCATGAATCTCTATTCCCACAAATGTGCTACTTACAATAGCTTAATAGATCGTGCATTCAAGATTCCAATGTCGAAAGCACACCTAAATGAAGAACTTAATACTATACATGCGATAGCCAGGTTTAATGGTTATAAAAAAAGTTTCATCAAACGTATTATCAACAAATTCAGACATCGCTCTAAATCTAACTTAATAAAAGATAATCCCAGGCCTAAGTTATTCTCAACTTTTACATTCCATCAAAATATCTACAGCGTTACCAACCTATTCAAGAAACAATGTCAATATTGCTTTCTGCACCAACAACAGAAATAGGGATATTCTCCACAATTCCAACCTGGTCAACAAATCGGACCCTTTCACTAAGTCAGGAGCTTACAGTTTCAGTGCAGTGACTGTAACAGTTCATATATAGGACAAACTGGCAGGAGCTTTAAGATTAGATACACCGAACATCTCAATGCAATTAAATACAATAGGTTTTCTGCAGTTGATCAGCATATACAAGATTATAAACATAAATTTAATGGATTAGATCAAGATTTAACAATATTAGACATGGTGAACAAAGGCCCCTTACTAGATATCATGGAAGCCTTTTACATACATTTAGACCAATACTTCAATCCAAATCTCAACTTGAACGACATTTCCGAAAAGCCCAGAATTTTGTTTGATTCTGTTATTTCAGTTCTCAACAGTGTTAAACTCCCTAAAACCAGCTTGTTTTTTCAGATTATACGTCACACGTTATCACGTTATCCTTCCCTACCACGCCCAGCTGACTCCGCCCCCTCCATCACCCCCCTTCTCCCCCTTCCTGCCCCCCCCCCCCCCCCCCCCCAACAATGTTCTACGCTTCCAGCAAACTCTAGCACTTGCTCCTTGCCACTCTCCACGCATACATCAGACCGCTCGAGGTGAGTCTCTTACTGAACTGTATAGTGTTTTGCCCTATTTCCAATATTTCATTTTAACTCTTAACTTTCTTTCCATACTTCAGGTTCCGAATTGGATCGAGAACTTTCTGGTCATATATCTACTTTCTCTTTGCCTGCAACATGAGCCACTTCTTTGAGTACCTCATAATTAATGGCTTCTTTTTAAGAGTTGATATTACAAGCCACCATCAAACTTACTTATGTTACATTATTATTATTATTATTACTATTACTTTGTGGAAGGACTGCAAAAAAAGAATACGTAAATTGCTGCGCTGAATAAAATTTGGTAAATATGGTGCCTTATTCTGGAGATGGCGTAAGGAGCCAATAACAGCTTAGTATTTAGAATAAAAGTCACTCTTAGTGGTAGTAAGTTGTTAATTTTATACGAAAAGATAATACGACAATCTTCTTTAAGCGCTTAGGATTGAGGACAAGTACCTGTTAGAAATATAGCTGTTTTTATAATTAGCTGGTAGACGTGGATGTAGCCACTTGTATTAAAAGTCGAAAGGAAACTATACGAGGTTGTGTAGAGCTTGTAATGTCTGAAATAAGAGGAGAGTGAAATGTTAAGGATTAAAATTAAAGGAGGAGAGAAACGAAGAAAAAACGATGTGTGTGAAAATTACTTACCCCTTCGACAGTTGTGATGTTAATTTGGTTAAATATGAGGTGAGCTGAAGAAATTATGTTGTGTGTGAATTTTATTTATCTTTTCAATTGTTGTAATGTTAATTAGTTGCCATGGTAGCATTTGAATGACAGATATTTGTGCTTCTAGTGTTATACCAATGCAAGATTGGTGGGGTGCGGAGGTGGAGGTGGGTTGGGCGGGGCGTCAAGTTTAAGTGCCACTGGATGTGGTTGGCCCGTAGGGGCGGACGGGGAGGGAGCTGTGCCTCCTAAAGTGGGAGGGGTCGTGGAAGAAGATAATTTTAGATTGTTTATTAAGTTATAGTTTAGTGATTGCAACAGTTTTGGTAAAATTTCGTATAATGGGTTTTTAACTTCAACAATTTCGTTAAGGTTTGAATTTTTGTTGTAATATTGGTCTAAAAATATATAGATGTTTTCTAATTCGTTCATTAATTTCCCTTTACCTACTTTTTTAATAATAGTGAGGTCTAGATCTATAGTAGTGAAATGATGACCTGCTTCTTTTTTATGAGAGCTCATAGCTGAAAATTGGTTGTGTTTGGAGGCATTATAATGTTCTAAGTATCTAGGGTGAAAGCTGCGGCTAGTTTGTCCAATGTACGAGACGCCACATTGGGTGCAAGTGAGTCTGTAAATGACTGAACCTGAGTAAGTGTTATTTGAATCGACTGTGTTGTGATTGAAAAATAATTTTTGTTTGGTGTTATTTGTTCTAAAGGCTATGCAAGTGTTTTGGTTATTTAGGGGGTTCGAAATTTGGTAAATGTCTGGATTTTTGTAAGTGAAAGTAATAAAATTAGATTTTTTGGGTCTGTCAGGGATGAGGTTAGTTGTTAATATGAGTTTTATTTTGTTGATTAAATTGTTAATAGTTCCTGGTTTATACCCATTAATTTTTGCCAAATCTTTTATGTAATTGAGTTCATTTTTTAGGTTTTTAACCCTTACCCCTCGAATTAAAGTTCTCTCTGTTGCCTCTACTACTCGTATATAAATGTACATTTTTATCTTATATGACCTGTATTAATCTTTCACGATTTTGGAGATAGCACTTGCTTTTAAATGATGTAGTTAGGCTATATACATTTACAGCAAGCTATACTGGAGCAAATAAAAGCAATATGTGGAATTTAAGACGAATTATTTTGCTTTTTTATTTTTATTATTATTACCGTTATCGCATGCCGATTGGTTTCGTTAATAATTTAGTGTACAAATTATCGCTAAAAAGCAATTGAAAACTCTATTCAGTCTCTGTTTTCATACCTCGTGGTAGTTCGTAGGCTGAAACCACTGTAAACGGCAATTTCTTGAAATCTGAATCTGAATTGAGCCAGCCATCAGCATCAGGTGAATGTTGGGTTACGGTACACAAACCGACCATCGTCAGTTCACTTTTAGGCATCGTGAAATGCTGTTAGCTATATTCATTAGGAGCAGAGGAGCGAAAATACTGTGTTTTGTGTGTTGCCTGACATATACAACTTATATACGACTAGAGAGCACATGGCAACCATGTTTGTTTACTATCGCTCGAGCTTTCATGTGCGTGAGTGGACAGCTGACGGCTACACTGCCATCTAAATAATAGATTTTTGACTGACTGTCAAATAGTATCTGGATTCTACAAAGTTCTACGCAGAACTAAAATATGGCAGTACAGTATATCATTGTGTATTTTGTCGGCTAACAGACGGCAGACCAGCGGTGGGCGATAAAATGCCATGTCGGGTCTCTCCCGACATGCGACCGGAACGGGAATATCGTAATGTTGGGCCTCACCCGACAGACGAGTGGTAAAGGTTAAGCCTTAAAAATCCCTCTATCACCTAAAATATCAGTCATTCAAATGCTACCATGGCAACTAATTAACATTACAACAGTTGAAAAGATAAATAAAATTCACACACAACATAATTTCTTCATCAAACCTCATATTTAACCAAATTAACATCACAACTGTCGAAGGGGTAAGTAATTTTCACACACATCATTTTTTCTTTGTTTCTCTCCTCCCTTAATTTTAATCCTTAACATTTCACTCTCCTCTTATTTCAGACATAACACTACAAGCTCTACACAACCTCGTATAGTTTCCTTTCGACTTTTAATACAAAAAGCTACAACCATGTCTACTAGCTAATTTTATTATAAATATAGCTACGTTTTCCGACGAACACCTGTCCTCATTCCTAAGTGCTTCAAGAAATTTGTCGTCTTATCTTTTCATACAACTTCAACAGACAAACAACTTTGGATTTTACATAATCTTTAACCAAATTAACATAACTGTCGAAGAGACATAACACCACAAGCTCTAGGCCTACTCAACCTCGCACATTTTCCGTTCGACTTTTATTACAAGAAGCTACAACCACGTGTACCAGCTAATTATAAAAACAGCTATATTTCTGACGAGTACTTGTCCTCGCTCCTAAGTGCTTCAAGAAGTTTGTCATATTATCTTTTCGTATAAAATCAACTTACTACCACTAAGAGTGACTTTTATCCTAAATATTATGCTGTTATAAGCTCCTTACGCCATCTCCAGAATAAGGCACCATATTTACCAAATTTTATTTCAGCCCAGCAATTTACGTATTCTTTTTGAACTTTTAACTAACCACCTGTTACCATATTTTAAAAAACGAGACATTCGTAAAGATCTACAATAAGGATTGATTATAAGACTTTGTCATAAGAGTACTTATAACTACTATATTCTACTTGCTAGTCATTTTATACACATTTGTACGTAAAACAATACCCTCTTATTTAGGTATAAGAACAGTCAGGATCCTGATCTATCTTTCTTTCAGGTATGAGATTTTTAGGCTGATGATGCCCTCATTATGGGTGAAACATGTCCCTATTCTAATATGTTAAGAACTATTTCTTAAATTTAAATAAAAAACTCTTATGTATTGAACAGGTGGAATTTATAATCTAGTATTATTATTTGACTTTAAGTATATTTCAATAGGACCATAACATGAGATTTGTAACATGTAATGATTGCAACTGACGTGAGCGAAATAATATGAACAAAGATTCTTTTATCTCTTGTTCCAGAAGTGTGTGATAACCTGGAGCGCGGGAAATAACCGAAGCCACATGTCTAAACTTCAGCTCAGAATGCATACAAGTGGCATCTGTGAGTAAATGAACCACATATATTGATATACAGCAGTGCAACACTGCGAGCTGAGCTCGTCATTGGATTCATATGTCACGAATAACTTTTGCGAGCTAGGGTCTTCAAATTATGCGATTGGGTTAAGGGCATTGGGTGTTTTCTGTGCAAATACAAGGCATCTAAAATGCATACAGTACAGTAATCAAGAAATAAAGCACTTGCACAGGGAACCCAACATAGATTTCCCCTTGTTTTTGAATCATGCTCTTTTTCTTTAATTACGTGGGTTTATGTTTGCCAGTGAGTTATCGAAGTGCATTATTTGAATACTGTAAATGCACTTTGTTAAATACATTTTGGAAATAGGTTCTTTCAATGGCATTTGAAAGCTTTAAACTGTGAATCAAAGTTAATTGCATGCAGTAACGGGTCTTATAATATTTTGTACACGGCAAGGTTTGGCATTTCTGAATTTTGAGTTGGCGGTTAATTCGAAATCACATAATTCGAATTCCGATTTTTGGGTCCCAACGACTTCGAATTACCAAGGTTTTACTGTACTTCCTATCATTTTTCAATGTTCAAATTATACAAGTAGAAAATATAAAAGGAATGTAGTAAATGAAAGTAAAGACCATGAAATAGTAAATTAACTCTTTGCAGACATATGGATCCGAGAAATTTCTGCAGCAAGGACACAGGTTTTCAAGTTAAAAAAAAGTTCATAAAATGTTAACCGTTTTATATAGTATTATTTTTATCTAATCAAATTGATAAGCACTGCAAATACTAATTTCTATACCTAAAAACCTACATACTTTCCAAAATGGGGACATTTTCAATTAATATACAGAGGGGTGAGAAGTCCCCGTACCCCTGTAATTGTTTAGTATCAAACGTTATTTACATATTAAGTGTCCAATATATCTGTATGTTCCCCATCATGCTGTAAACGCAGTTCTATGCACCTGCAGGTTCTTCTTGACATATTTCTGAGCATGTCCAGTGTTGCAGTGTGAAATACATCCTCAACAGCATTGCACAGTTCTTCGTTTGTAGCATAACAACATGCATATACATGCACCTTAATGACTCCCCGTAACAAGTTGTCAGGTATGGTGAGGTCAGGACTTCTTGGTGACCATTTCACGGGAGCTGGTGTTGCTAGTGAACCACGACCTATCCACCGTCCTGGGAAATGTTTGTTTAGGAACTTGCGTACTGCAAGGGCATACTGAGCAGGGGCTCCATCTTGCTGCAACCATACAAGCTCTGTGAGGCTCCTTTCCTCAAGCCAGGGTATTACCGATGTTTTTAACGTGTAAATTATTTGCGCCATTAACAGTCCATATTTTTTATTTGGAAAAAGCTTATGACACAGTTAAGAGAAAACATGTATGAGAATACCTACTGAAAAGGAATGTACCAAAATCATTAATTAACAAGAAAAAAATGTTGTATCATGAGAGTAAAAGCAGTGTACTAGTGGGGAGTGGTAACTGAAACATTTTATACAAAAAGAGTCTCAAGCAAGGAAGAGCATTGTCATGATTATTGTTTCTTACATTGATGGATGAAATCATAAAACGTGTAAAACAGAGTATCAGTAGTGATGAAGTGAATACTTTGGTATTTGCAGATGATGTGGTGATTTGAGGAAAGGGAGAAAATGCAGTACAAAGGAAACTGGTCATTTGGAATGAAAATCTGAAGGAGTTTGGAATGGTAATTAGTAAAAAGAAAACTGTAGTCATGGACTGTGGAAAAGAGAAGCCAAGTGAGCATAGACGGAGAACCATTAGAGAATGTAGAACAGTTTACATATCTGGGTAGAATTATTAATGGAAGTAATGAAATCAACCCTGAAATTAATAACAGACTAAGTAAAGGTACAACATTTTATCATCAAGTCAGAGAGCTTTTATGGGATGACTAAGTACCCAAGAGAACGAAATTAACATTATATAAACAGTATTTCATACCAATTGTAACATACGGACTAGAAACGCCGGTAACTAATAAGAGACAAGATAGTAAGATACAAGCAGTAGAAATGAAATTTTCAAGAACATCGGTTAAAAAGACAAGAAGAGATAGAATTCAAAATATTAAAATCAGAGAAGAGCTAAATATAGAACCGTTAGTACAGAAAATACAGAAAGAAAGACTGAGATGGTTCGGACATGTAAAAAGAATGAGAAAGGAACGAGTAGCAAGAAGGGAATTGGAAAGAGAAGTTAAGAGAAAGAGACCAGCTGGAAGACCGAGAAGAAGGTGGATGGATCAGATTTGGAAGGACATTAGAGAAGCTGGATTGGATGTGGCAGAAGTAATGGAGCATTAAAAGTGGAAGGACAGAAAGGAGTGGAGGAGCCTTGTTAACCACACCTGGGCGACTGGAGTGGGATATTGATGATGACGATGATGATGATTAACGGTCCAAGCAGATGATGATGTCATCACTGCCCATATCATTACGTGAGATGGGTTCCTTTCCAACTCTGTAATGCGGTTTCTCTTTGGCCCAAACAACAAAATTTGTAGCACGTGAGCTGCGATAAATAGCACATTAATCTGAAAACATAACCTTTGCACGGCTCAATGTGTTTCGGAATTTAGTTAACAAAGTATGGCGTGCTAAAACATGCCCATTCCAGTCTTTAACCAATAACTCGTTTACGAATGTTGATCGTCGAAATGGTCTGAACTTAAGGTCTTTTTAAATATAATCTTGCATTGTTGTCCTTGGTAAACTGAGTTCTGAAGCACATTTACGCTTCGACTTCATACGAGATTGTTCAATCAAAACACAGACTCCAGCATGTTTCTTCTCGTATCTTCTTCCTTCCATTCTGCAGCCTGTCTTTAACACCGCCCAAGGCAAAAGCACATCTGTCCCAATCGATAAGTGTTGCTTTTCGCGGTGGAGCCTTTTAAATCTTTCCTGGAATGCTCCCATAATCTGTCTCATTGTCTGTCCTGTGTGTTGTTGTTTGTACACCCACACGCTTGCCACTAACTGCTCCTCAATAGTGTGACTCTTACCGCTCACATCTGCCATGGCTGCACACTGACATTCAATTGCGACAATATGTATTCCAACACTTGATTGCAGCAATTAATAAGAATCTACCAACCTGCATAAATAACATATGTAATATAGCTACCAACCTGCATAAATAACATTTGATACTAAACAGTTACGGAGGTACGGGGACTTCTCGCCCACCCTGTACAATGCACAAGGTTTACATTTAGCAATTGCGCCGAACTACTCATTGTTAAAAAAATAGGTAAAATAATAAATCAACAGGCTCTGCATCAAGTTGTAGGTTCGTCTTTATAAGTTTGGAATTCTTATACAACATGGGTTATTTAGGTTTCCTGTCATCAAGCTTTGCTTCCTTCCACCTATCAACATCCAGTAAACTTCCTGTTCTTTCATCACTTCTGCTCCATTCATCACTCAATTTTTCTTATGCCCCTTGTATTTCATTCTCAAATTTTCTATCATCACTGCTGGTGTCTTCTAACACTTCGTTTACCTGTTCCTCATCTAAAATATTACACTGCTTTCTATTTAACCAAGAAGGACCAGCTGAAACCCGGTCTGACACCATGTTGTCAAGCATTGAATGCTTGTTCTTGTAGTTTATTCTCTTTCCAGATTTCCTAGTAGTTGCAAATATTGCATGGAGATGGCAGCAAAAGCTACTCCATAGTTCCTTGAACACATCTTTTGTGGCCACTGAGATATACAATCGACAAGCGACTGCACAGAATGGAAAAGGTGTGATGTCGACTACATATCGACATTAGAAATGGTAAATATCATTATGGATCTGTATTGAAGATACTATACTGTAGGATGCTAATTAGTTTATTAATAACATCACCTATTCAATACATTAAAATTTTAAACAATTAGGAATTTATCATTATTACCATATGAACGTGACATGTTTCGCCTTTCATACAAGGCATCAACAGTCACTGTACCTCCACAAGGTTAAATCAGGTACCAGATTTATATTTAAATTATAATTACTAAGAATTAATACTGATATATTTACAGTAGGAACAGTCTAATGAGAAAAACAATGATCGGTATTAATATGAATAACAACATATCAGCCGTTGGCTGTTGATTACTAGTTGTGTAAGACATATAACTGCGTCCATTAGCAGAGGTCCAACTTGAAATTCTGACACTACATTATTTGAAATGTTAGGAAATGTAAATACAGTAAAACCTCGTTAATTCGAAGTCGTTGGGACTCAAAAATCGGACTTCGAATTACGTGACTTCGAATTAACCAGCAATTCGCAATTCAGAAGTACCAACCCTTGCCGCATTACGAAATATTCTAAGTCCCGTTACTGCATGCAGTTAACCTTGATTCACAGTTTATACCTTTCAAATGCCATAAAAAAAAGAACTATTTCCAAAATGTATCCAAAAAAGGTGCATTTACAGTATTCAAATAATGCACTTTCATATCTCACTGGCAAATATAACCTCATGCAATGAAAGAAAGAAAAAAAAAAAAAAAAGCACGATTCAAAGAAGAGGAGAAATCTATTCTGGCTCCCATGTGCAAGTGCTTTATTCATTGGAGATTGGAGTACTATACTGTATGCATTTTAGATGCCTTGTATTTACACAGAAAGTACCCGATGCCCTTAAAATCAAACTTTCCTATGACTCTATCTTTGTACGATTTCCCGCCATGGCACTTCTCTCGTACTTCAGAAATGTAAACACTTGCCGCGTAACAAAGTATTCTAAGACCCATTAATAAATTCAATCCGAAATGTATCCAACAAGGTGAATTTACAATGTTCAAATAATGCACTTGGATAAATCACTGACGAACATAACCTCACTGAATTGCTACGTTATGATACAATGTTAATTTTTTGCCTGTATTCAATGTGCTAGTTGTTTTAAGATCTTCGCAAATTGGCTGATGATGACACTTAAAATGTGTTGAAACTGGTCCCATTAAACAGGTTGTAACTACTTTTTACCATCTTATTACGGAGTATTGAAAGGTGGATCCTAACCTATAATATTGTACATCTTATAACCTCACGTAACGAAAGAAAAACAATCACACAATTCAAAGACAAGGATAAATTATGCTGCTTCCACCGTGCAAATGCATTATTTATTGGATATCTGTACTGTTTGCATTTTTAGATGCTTTGTACTGTGATGGAAAGTGTCCGACGCCCTTAAAACATTGTAGCTTATCGAACTTTTCTGTGACGAGGGGATAAAGTTTCTCGCTTCCATGTCAACGCACTACAACGACCCCATCCCCGACCCTTGTACGATTCTCCGGCTGGCACTTTCTCCTTTAAAACCATAAGACCGTTTGGGCTCGCATTAAAATAAAGCAATGCAGTTTCATCGGCAATGACAGTATTGTTCGGTGCCTACGAATTTATTATATGAGCCACGCTTTTTTGTCAACTGTCGGCATCGCCAGTGTTCGCACATTTTGTTTTCCCGCACACTGCCTGTTACGTGATGTTACGGCGTTCCTTAAAAGGTTGAATACAAAATAATTCCGATTTCATTCAACTTGGCAATCTTGAAGCGCGCTGTAGACCCACCGAAGTGAGTGTAAGTGCGGAAAGCTACCACTCCACGTTCCGAAACACGCGTTCTATTATGACGCGGATAAATTTAGAGTTGAAATTACTCTGTAACATACTATTGTTTTAAAATGTAAAGGCAGTTTCGAATTAAAAGTCTGAATATCGGTAATGGGGCCGACATTGTACTTCGAATTACGAATTATCCGTATTTCGAATTAAACAATTTAAATAACATGCAAAACTGTATCTCATGTTTTCGGGAACGAGAGCTTCTTCGAATTACGTGGGATTTTGAATAAACCGATTTCGAATTAACGAGGTTCTACTGTACAAAGATTTTGCTAGTGGTTTTACGTCGCACCAACACAGGTAGGTCTAATGGCGACGATGGGATAGGAAAGGCCTAGGAGTTGGAAGGAAGCGGCCGTGGCCTTAATTAAGGTACAGCCCCAGCATTTGCCTGGTGTGAAAACGGGAAACCACCGAAAACAATCTTCAGGGCAGCCGAGAGTGAGATTCGAACCCACTATCTCCCGGATGCAAGCTCACAGCCGCGTGCCTCTAACCGCATGACTAACTCGCCCGGTAATTACAAAGATTTATATTAACATATGTACAGTACGTGGGAGCAGTCTAAGGAAAAAGATACAAGTAATCGGCACCAATGCATAAAACCACAATATCAGCTGTTGGCTGCTAATCATTTGTTGTGACAAAGGTACAATACACGGTATTAATGTGTATTACAACATATCAGCCGTTGGCTGTTGATTGCTAGTTGTTTAAGGCACATAAAAGCATCCAGCAGCAGTGGTCGGACATGAAACTTTGGCACTACACTATTAGAAATGTTAGGAAAGGTAATTACTAAGATTCATATTAACATATTTACATGGGAGCAGTTTAAGGAAAATGAATAGAAATGTCTGGCACCAACGTGCATAACTATATTTCTACCGTTGGCTGATAATCACCAGTTGTGACAAGGTACCTACACACTATCTAGCAGCAGTGGTCTGACCTCTGACCTCAGAATTCAAATACTACATTATTTGGAATGCTAGGAAAAACATTCCAGCACTTTGAGAGATTCTTAACAATTACAATTTAAATATAAATCAGGTACCTGATTTAACCTTCAGGAGGTACAGTGACTGATGATGCCTTCTATGGAAGGCAAAACATGTCTCACATTCATACAGTAATAATGATAAATTCCTAATTGTTTAAAATTTTAATGTACTGAATAGATGATATTATTAATAAACTAATTAGCATCCTACAGTACATATCGACAACCGACTGTGGAAGCATATTACACTTGTCGATTATAATTAGACATTTTTATGTCCGTAGAAGGTTAATACAACAGAACTTAACTACTTAAACACACAGATTAACAAGAATACTTACAGCATTATACGGAGAGAATATGAACTGTAGAACAATGAGCAAACCAATGAGAACAGGCTGCTCGTCATGAAAGCCAAATGCATTATACATTGGTTTGTACTTGAAGAGCAGACCAAACACGAGGAACATTAGGAACAGGTTCACCTGGAACGAACAAACAAACCCTTCAACCTTCCATAGTGACCATTCTCCATCTGGTGAGTTGAAAGGCACACCTTCTCTTAATTTATGTACATGTCTACTATAAGTACAGTTACTCCAATGGCATCAGTTTTAATTACTTTACGAGTTGACTTCAAAATCATATTTAAATGTCCTAGCAGAGCTAACTAAAAGAAATATATATAAATCAAACAATAAAGATATTTTTCTGAAATTCAGTATATATAAAAGCAAAAAGATGAAATAAAAAACATTGCTGGATATAGGACACCTCAAAACATGCTTTTAAATTAGGGATTTACTCATCATCATCATCATCATTTCCCTTCATCCAGCTGTAGCCGGGTAGGGGCCAATATGGTTCCTCTCCACTTTCTTCGGTCTTTCCACCACTCCTCCTCCAACACTGTGTCCCAGTCCAGGTTTCTTTCTATAATGCTGAGTTGGATGGTATCCTTCCATCTCAATCGTGGTCATCCACGGCCTCTCCTTCCTTGGATTTGCATTTCCATCACCTTTTTTGGCATTCTTTCGTCGCTCATTCGCTTTATGTGCCCAAACCATCTTAGTAGGCTCTTCTCTATTCTATCATTCATTTTTTCCACTCCAATTTCTGCCCGGATTTTCTCATTCCATATTTTGTCTCTTCTACTCTTCTGTATCATACTCCTCAAGAACTTCATTTCGGCTGCCTGTATTCGACTCTCATCATTCTTTGTCAATGTCCAAGTTTCTGCTCCGTAAGTTGTTATGGGCACGTAATACATCCTGTACATAGTATCCTTTGCTTCCGCTGGCACATCTTTGTCCCATAACATGTTTCTTACACTATGATAGAAACAACTTCCAGCTTGAATCCTTTTACTAATCTCAGCATCCAGTCGAGCATTCTCCATTAATTCACTCCCCAGGTATTTAAACGTTTCCACTACTTCCAGGGGCTTGTCTGCAAGTCTAATCTGACCTTTCCCTTCTTTCTCCCCTCTAGTCATAACAAGAGTTTTACTCTTTTCTACACTTATTTTCAATCCACATTCTTCTATCTTCCCATTCACCACATTCAACTGTTCTTGAACCTTCCTGTCGTCTTCTCCCCAAATCACAATATCATCTGCAAATAACATCATGTTCATTTCTCTTCCTCCATATGCTGCTTTTGCTGTTCTCATGATGTCATCCATTACTATTGTAAACAGGATTGGTGATAGAACACTTCCCTGTCTCAGCCCACTAGTTATTTTGAACCAACTTGTCCTGCCAACTTGTGTTTGCACCCAACTACAACATTCCTTATACAATGCCATGATCATTTTTATTAATCCCTGTCCAATTCCTTTTTGCACCAGACTGTCCCAAACTTTCGTCCTGGGAACAATGTCACATGCCTTTTCAATGTCAATGAATGTCATCACCATATCATTCCTGAACTCCCAATGCTTTTCCATTAGTTGTCTCATAATGAAAATGGGCTCTATTGTTGACCTTCCACTTCTGAAACCAAACTGATTTTCCTGTATCTGATTCTCAACCCTCAACCTTATTCTACTTTTCAGTATCCTTTCCATTATCTTAGCAACGTGGGATATTAGAGTAATTCCCCTGTAGTTCTTCAAAACTTTCTTATCACCTTTCTTGAAAATTGGGATGATTATTCCTTTTTGCCAATCCTCAGGGACCTCCTTATTCTCCCAGACATTCCTGAGAACCTGATATGTTCACTGCAGGCCTACAGCTCCAGCTGCCTTTATCATCTCCACTGAAATTTCATCTATTCCAGCAGTTTTTCCATTCTTCATCTTTCTTACTGCCATTTCAATTTCATTCATTGTAATTTCTTTATCCATTTCTTCATCAACTAATTGCCTTTCCTGGTCGTCCATTGAATGACTGTCATCCGTTCTTATGTTCAGCAGCTTCTGAAAATACTCTCTCCATCTATTTCTTATTTCTTCTGGCTTTGTTAAAATTATGCCACCTTCATCCTTCACAAATCTGGTGTTTACTTGATCTCTCTTTTTGTTTCTTAAGATGCCATACAGTAATTTCTTGCTGCCCTGCATATCATCTCTCCTTTTCTGTGTGAATAAGGCCCAGCTTTTCCTCTTTTCTTCCTCCACTACTTTCTTGGCCAAATTCTTTGCCTCCACATATTTTCTTCTACTTTCTTCAGTCTTAGATGTTTTCCATGCTTTCCATGCCATTTTCTTTTCCTTCACCTTAATCTTTACCCTATCATTCCACCAGTGTGTTTCTTTGTCTTTCACATTTCCTGATGTTCTACCACACACCTTTTCTGCACATCCAACCAGTGCTTCCTTAAATATTTTCCATTCCTCTTCAACATTCCCCACCTCTGTCCTGGGTACCAAGACTATTATTTCCCTTTGAAATTCTTCTTGTATGCTTTTCTCCTTCAACTTCCATACTTTAATTCTTTTCTGTCTTCTTAATTGGGGTTTTTCTATCTTTCCAACTTTCAATTTTCCTATCACAACTCTATGATCTCCACCAAAGGCCTCTTCAGGCATGGCTGTTACATCTACAAGGTTCTTCCGGTGTTCTTTCTCTATGATTATATAATCAATCATGGTCTTTGTTCGTCTGCCTCCCCAACCATACCTTGTAATCTTCTGACTGTTCTTCTTCCTAAACCAGGTGTTTCCAACAATCATTTGATTCCTCATGCAAAAATCCACCAACAACTCGCCTTCTGGATTTACATTTCCATATCCAAAGGGCCCTACAACATCTTCCTTTCCTTGTCTTTCCATTCCAACTTGTGCATTTGGATCTCCCATCAATAGTACTTCCTTATCTTCTATCCGTCTTTCCACTTCCTCTAAGAAGTCCTCTAGATGTTCATCTATGCAACCAGTTTGTGGGGCATACAACTGAAATAGATCTTTCATGCCATTTTCAAACTGGAGTCTCATCATCATCATCACCCTATCGCTGACGTACTTTGTATATTCCACATATTCTTGGATTTCTCTTCTAAGTCACTCCATTTTTTGCTTCAGGTCCTCCACTGTAATACAGCCTGTATCCTTCTCTCAGAGGGATCTCCCCTGTACCCCTCTTCTTGGTCTCGCACAGTCCAAGTATGGCTATATGTTTCTCTATCATGAAGACAACCAGTTCTTCTGTCTTTCCCGTCAGTGTCAGTACATTTACTGTTGCAATTTTGATGTAGTTTGGTGCTGGTTGCCCATTTTTCACAGTTCCTCCAGCACCTGAAGAACTGCGCGTCGCTTTTAGCAGGGGACGCCCTAACCTTTTCCGAGGCACCATATCTGCTTTGTCGATATAGGCTATTGTTACGATGGGCTTGCCACACCGAAAGGCATTTTATACCTACTGCCAGGTTCAAAATTAGGCCGCCCCTAACATGGAGACAGACGCCTTTCGTAGCCGTTCCTCTGGAGTACAGACGCTACGAGTATGCCCCTTCCGCCATCTCCACCATACCGAGGTCCACCTTCTCCGCCGTAGATGCCGTTGAGGTCTTCACTCGTAACCCTGAGCTGGGACCCATACCAGATGTTACACACCGGGTCAGTGTGCTCTGGGACTCACATAGGCAGGGGTGCCACTCCCTGGGTAGGGCTGCCTCCAAAGAGGGTCCTTACCTGCTACAGGGATTTACTATGCAAAATAAATAAGAAACAAAAGAGAGGTCAAGTAAACACCAGATTTGTGAAGGATGGAGGAGGCATAATATTAACAAAGCCAGAACAAATAAAAAGTAGATGGAGAGTATTTTCAGAAGTTGCTGAACATAAGAACTGATGACAGTCATTCAACAGACAACCAGGAAAGGCAATTAGTTGATGAAGAAATGGAAAAGAAATTACAATGAATGAAATTGAAATGGCAGTAAGAAAGATGAAGAATGGAAAAACTGATAGAATAGATGAAATTTCAGTGGAGATGACAAAGGCAGCTGGAGCTGTAGGCCTGCAGTGAACTTATCCCTTTCAGACCGTGTACGCACAATTATGCGGGTTCGTATTTTATTTATGCCTGAGCTTATTTGATGTTTTCTTGGCGCTAGACCGGACTGCCGTCGTTGTGCGGGACACGTAGCATGTACTTCATTGTTTTTATTTAGTGCTTGGCCACCAGGGGGGCAGGAAGAAGAGTTTAAAAATGCAGTTCATTGGCAAGGTGGCAGGAAGCAGTAAAGCCTAAAGTAAATATTTATTTATTGCATTCGTATTAATCTACAAGCTTCACTATATATCAGAATATAATCTATGAAGTGTGTAAATTGTTTAGCAGACGTAAAATTGTGAACTTATAACATCGTACGTAATATCATGAGGTTTTGAATGTTGATATGCACAATTGTGCGGGCTAGGTTTTCCTACAGGCAATGCATGCAGTAGTGCTGGGTGCTGCCACAAAAAGCACTGTGAAAGCAGAATTTGTATTCTACATGAGAAATGTAATGTATAAGATTTTACCGTAATTGTTTTACATCGTTCCACACTGTAAAATAGAACATCTGATCATGTGCATAGTGCGTAAGCTGATGGGTTTATGTGTGACCACTGGGTCTCTATTATCCTACTGCTAACTGTCTGCGCCGTGCATGCTATCTCTGACATATGTAAGACCTTTGTTTGTGATCATGAGAGTCATACTATATGAGATTGGGTTCAAGTTATTAACTGGAGCAGTTGCTCGTATTGTTTGCCGATACCGGCAATGTCTGAATGTTTGAATGTGTGTTGGTGAGTGGAAGGACAGAAAGGATGACGTATTGGTCAGCTCAATTTATATTTTTGACTTTGCTTCTGAGCCTCATGTTTGTTGCCGGTGCAGTGATATTTATTTTGCCTTGGTTTCAATCACGGCCGTTTGCTTGCCCATGAGGCCGCCATGTTCTTTTCTTATATTCAGGCTATGCACATGCTGTGATTCTCTTTGGTTTAAATTTTATTTCTATGGTCCGGAGATGTTTCTCTGTGCTATGTTGTGATCTCTCGCATCTTATTTTTATCTTCTCTGAACCCTTTTCTTCTCCATGCTGTGTGGGAGTTTTGATCTTGTGTGTGGTAATTGTTGAGACGATATGGAAGTTAAATAGACGCGTATCTAATAAATTTTATTAACCTCGTCGAAAGAATAACCGAGTTGATCCGTGTGGATTGTATTCACACTATCACATTATGTAGCGAGATTGCAATATCAGAGAAGATAAAAATAAGATGCGAGAGATCACAACATAGCACAGAGAAACATTTCATGTCTTATGTATAATTTAAGCTTGGTGTTTGAAAAAAGCTGTGCTCACGCATTAGTGTTATGACTTCAAATGGATGAGCTCAGCACATGTACGTACCCTTTGTTTTTAATTGCTGGCTTCATTTCTTGTTTCCTTTAGACTTTATTATTTCAATAAACCCTCATAAAATTTAGTTTGAATTTTATTGCCAGTAGCTTTAATCTCATTCCTGTTCTGCTTTTGAAATGAGGACCATTTCCAGTTCAGGACTGTGTTTGGCCTTTCCTAGTCGTGGTCCACGCCTCGAATCTTCCGACGTATATGTTTTATGGTGAGTTAGGTTGTCTGTAAGGGAGAGGGTGCGGCTCAAGTTTCATCGGCATTGACAATATTGTTTAGTGCGTATGAATCAATTAGCCTATATGAGCCATGTTTCTTTTCCAACTGTCGGCATCGCCAGTGTTCGCAAATTCTGCTTCTCCGCACACTGCCTGCTACGTAATATTGTGGTGTTCCTTACAACGCTGAATACAAAAGAATCACGATTTCACTCAAACTTAGCAAATATGAAACACTCTGTAGACAAACCGAAGGAAGTGAAAGTGCAGAAAGCTACCCCTGCACATTCCAGAAGATGCGTTCTTTCATGACGCAGAGAAATTTTGAATTTAAATTACTCTGTAAAAGACAAGACTTTTTTTGTTAATGCAAAGGCAGTTTTGAATTAAAAGTCTGAATTTCGGTAATGGGACCAACGTTGTTGTTCGAATTATGAACTATCCGCATTTTGAATTAAACAATTTAAATAACATGCAAAACCATACCTCAGTTTCTGGGAATGAAAGCTTCTTAGAATTAAGCGTGATTTTGAATTAACCGATTTCGAATGATCAAGGTTCTACTGTATATGGCATATGTAGATCGAGAAAAGGCATTTGATAATGTTGATTCGACCAAGCTATTTGAGATTCTAAAGGTGATCGGGACTACATACCGAGAAAGGAGAATTATCTACAATCTATATAAAAATCAATCTGCAGAGATAAGAATCGAAGGCTATGGAAAAGCAGGAACAATCCAGAAAGGTGTGAGGCAAGGCTGCAATTTGTCCCCTCTCCTTTTCAATGTTTACATAGAACAAGGGATAAAGGAAATCAAAGAGGAATTTGGAAAAGGAATCAAAACTCTGAGATTTGCCAATGCCATTGTTATTCTGTCTGAGTTTGCAGAAGATATGGAGAAATTGTTGAATGGTATGGACACAGTCTTGGTGAAGGAGTACTACATACATACATACATACATTATCATTATAGACTGTTATGCCTTTCAGCGTTCAGTCTGCAAGCCTCTGAGAATTTACTAAACGTTGCCACAATCCTCGATTTGCAACTAGTGTTGTGGCCTCCTTTAGTTCTATACCTCTTATCTTTAAATCGTTAGAAATCGAGTCTAACCATCGTCGTCTTGGTCTCCCTCTGCTTCTCTTACCCTCCACAGCAGAGACCATTATTCTCCTAGGTAACCTATCCTTATTGAAAATAAATCCAAAACAAAGATAATGGAGTGCAGTCGAATGAAGTATGGAAATGCAGGAAATATTAGATCAGGAAATGAAGTCTTAAAGGACGTAGATGAATATTGTTACTTGGGTAGTAAAATAACTAATGATGGCAAAAGTGAAAAGGTTAGCAGAGGATACGGTGGCACGGAGAGCTTCATCAAAGCCAAACAACATGACGAAGAGAAGACTCATCTTCTACGGTCATCTAATCATGTTATTGGCTTTACGTCTCACTAACTACTTTTAAGGATTTTTGGAGATGCCCAGTTGCCAAAATTTCGTCCTGCAGGAGTTTTTTTATGTGCCAGTAAATCTACCAACATGGGGCTGACGTACTTGAGTACCTTCAAATACTACTAGACTGAGCCAGAATCGCACCTGCCAAGTTATGGTCAGAAGGCCAGCTCCTCAACTGTCTGAGTCACTCAGCCCAGTGGTCATCTAGAAAGAATGGATCGCCAAAGATTAACAAATTCACAACATAATCTTCCAAGGTCATCTTACACCTAATGGGCAAAAATAATTTTAAAAAAGATGAAGATGAAATGACAAAATGATCCAATGGAACATATATTAGAGATCTATGATCCACAACCTACCTCCAACCCAAGAAACTCATACAAGTAGGAGAGCATACTGGGCCTGAAGAAAAGCCCAAGAGAGCCAAAATCACGCGGTCAATAGGTGGCCTAAACAATGAGGGGGGAAAAGTGCAAATTACTGAGTAAGTAAAAGGAGAGTCTTGTAAGGGATGCCAGTACCTGCATGATGACTATGTTCTTGAGGACATGGTTCAATTTCCAATGTCCGAGCTCATGTCCCAGAACTGCTAGCACCTCATCATTGTCACAGCCTTTCTTATCGCCTTCACTTTTATCTTTATCTTTGGTGTCCTCAGCCTTTTCTGGTTCGTAGTTCTTCAACAATGTGTCAAACAACACAATGCGTTTGTTCTTGAAGAAGCCATAGAAATAAGCATTGCTGTGTGTTGAGCGCTTTGAACCTGCAAAGATAAGAATAGAAGATGAGAAAGTATCCAGACTCATTGTAGATATAGTGTACATTTCAATTCTGCACTGTAATCGCAGTACTACGACAAAGGCACTAATAAGACAATTCACCCATAAAACCATCAGATTATGAATAAACTTGCTATATATACATGTGTGCTTTGGTTTAAAAAGAAAGTTGGTCATTGTACTTCTCTACAAACCATGGTTTGAGTCACAAGGGGATCCAAGATGCTAAATATCTTATTGCAAAAGACTACTAGTTTTAAAAGCTCCTGTCAAGATTGTCCCTCAGTAAGGGTTGAAGCCCACGAGCTAGCTCATTGGCGACTGAGTACAAATGGATAGAGAAGAACTAGGATTGACTAGAGAGACATCATATGACAAGAAGATCATAACCTTAATTTTTGTTATTATATATATTTTAATGTTACAATTATTCCTACAACATTGTCTCTGTATGGTATACATATGTTTTAGTTATCACTTAATCTGGTTAATTTTAATTTGGCTGGAGATGGTCAATAAGTGGCTGAAACTAGTCCCAAGACTTATGTAATATTATTTACTTGATATATTGTATTCAAAAGGTCAATTTGTTCTGGGTGATTTCTGACAAAAGAGTATTGCTACAAAAATGTTGCAAACTTTGAGTTGTGAAGACTAGGGAGAAAGGAGACGAGTTGCTCTACTAAGCGAGATGTTGCAAACTGTCAGTGGAGAGCGCTTATCAATTTATTCTTATATAAGACTACAAGCCTATCTATTTGATTGTCCTCTTGAATTTCAACTTTATCTTCATATTATAATCCTTTCCTACCTTTAAAAACTCCATTCAATCTTATTCATCTACTAATGTCACTCCATGCTAACTTAGCCATGCTAGGCCTTACTAGAAACTTACGAGGGAGGATCGAACATAAACAGGATTTTATTTTTAATTTGAATTCATTTATTGTAAAACACAAGGCAATTACAATTTATTTTTCCACATAGTTTCCTGCTTTGGAAATGTATTTGTCCCAGCATATGGGCAGCTTTTTGATGCCCTCATTATAAAAAGAACAGGGTTGTGTCACCAGCCAGTTGCGCACGAAGTCTTCCACACTCTCATCATCTTCAAATCGTTGCCCTCCTAGAGTTTCTTTAAGCGGTCTGAACAAATGGCAATCGCAGGGTGATAAGTTCGGGCTGTAAGGAGGATGATCAAGTGTAGTCCAGTGCATTTCCTGTAGCTTGGAGACAGAGCTGCAGTATGGGGCTGCGCATTGTCATGGAGGATGACTTGTCAAAACGGTTGGTCTCGACTTTTGTGGCAACATGTAACCCTCACTTTGTTGAACAGCTCGCAGTATCAAGCAGCATTGATTGTGAGTCGCTCGTGCAAAAAAATCAATCAGCAAAATGCCTCGCCAACTGAAAAAAACGGTTGCAAGAACCTTGCCAGATGACAGCCGAGTCTTGACTTTCACTGGTGCTGCCTCCCTTTTCCTCCACCACTCTTTACTGGCTTCTTTGGATTCGGGAGTGTAGTGGTGGATCCATGTCTCGTCGTAGGTGACGATCCGACTCAAAATGCATCACCTTCTTCCGCAAACCTTGTTGTAAGCCTCTGACAGACCTCCGAACGTCTCAACTTTAGATTTTTGGTCAAAAGGCGAGGGATCCATCTGGAACACACTTTACGGAACTGTAGGTCGTTTGTGATGATTGCTTGACAGCTCCCATAACTGATTCAGACTTATTCTGCAATTTCTAATACTTCCGCTCGTTGATCGTAGTAAATAATGTCTTTAACCACACAAATGTTTGCGTCTGTAATGCTGGTCCAAGGACGGCGATCGTGTTGCTGATTTTCCACACGTTCTCGTCCTTCCTTGAACTTTTTATGCTAGGCAAACACGCGTTCTTGACAATGTTTGATCACCGAACTGTGCAGTCAATCTCTGACAAATCTCCGTCGCTGTAACTCCTTCGCAAGCAAAATATTTTATAATTATGCGTTACGCAGTAGAGGGGTACACCTGTTGCTCCGACATCATGAGCGTTACTGATGAAACGGCGAGAAATATCTAACAGCACGTTCTCCCCATCCTAACGGTCCCGCCTAAGCATAGCAGAAATGCGGGACCAGTCCTACCAACAGGAACAAAAATTGTGTTTATATTTGATCAACCTTCGTATATGCCCTTTTCTTGTCCTGTATTTTCGTGTTTGTCCTCGTCTCCTCTTTCTATTGCTCCCCTTTCCTATGCTGACCTGTCGTGTTCATCCTATTATAAGTTCCTTTTCCTGTCTCTTTGTATATGACTTGTTACCTGTTTGATTATTCAATATCTTTGCCTTCTCTAGTGATTGCAAGCACTAACATAACATTGGATTTACTACTACCATTTAATTTGTTTAAATTACACAGCTTTCATGAAAATGTTATGTGGACAATACATTTTTAAAAAGTAACAATGAAGCAACACAAACAAGTAAAAGAAAAAATGTATCTATAGTATTTTATTATCCACTACTCTTTGGCAGAATTTTCACTTAATCCAAGGGAAGGGAAGCTTGAACATTAAAGTCTTATTAAAATTACATAACTATTTACAATGTGTTCATAATTACTACTGTTACTATTGTATTCTAATAGGCAATATTGGTATTTATCCTAAAATGAAACGTTTTTATCAAATCTGCGAATCCCTGGACAATACCTATTTCCCATTTCTATACATTAATATTTGCCGCAATTTATCCTCTTGAATTCCAGCTTTATCATCATAGGCTAAGAAGAAATGAACTCTCTCTACATACAGAAGATACCTAAGATCAATGCATACCTTCCACCACATAGAGTTTGTAGAGTGGGAACTGTATGCTGGCAGCAAGTTCCTCAATGCGTGTCCTAAGTTCTCCTTCTGGTAAAGGTGTGTACTTGTCAAAGAGTGGAGCAATAAAGTTGGGGTATATCGTAAGTAGGAAGAAGGTGGTAAGCATTGCAAATAACCAGAGATAGATGAAGAAGTACTCTCCACCAATCTTCACGATGTAGATAACTGCTGCTACCAAGGGCAGCATGATTACTTGACCAACAACAAAGGCCTTCAGCTTGTCCTTGATGAAGAAACCAGGGGTCTATAAAAGAATAAAAGGGGGAATCATTTTCTGGTGTTAAGTCTCTTCTACAAGATGAGGATCTATGATTTGTAACATAGGAAAGGTTAAAATGAACTGTATTCAACTAATAATATTGTATGAAACATATATACAAGGCAGATACATTAAACACATACATTCAAACATGTACATACTGCACATGAAAACCAAATGTGGTAAATGGACAAGTGATAAAATGAAATTAGTGAAAAGGAGGAATTCATATATATATATATCGACAGATCTAGACAAACTCGAGCAATGTATAAGGAAATCAGATACCAGTGGGGCCGAAGACCTAGATGTTAGGCCCCTTTAAACAAGCATCATCATCAGATATCACTGTTTAAGATATAAAATGAAAACAAGTTATTATAAAAGATTGACAATAATCAGCCATTGAAAAAGGATAGATCATTTTAAAATGCATAAAACATGTGTATAGCATATATAGCTGTTAATATTTTAAATATAGTGGACGTACAGTAGTATTACTTTTATTGTAATCAATCAATCAATCAATCAATCAATCAATCAATCAATCAATCAATCAATCAATCAATCAATCAATCAATCAATCAATCAATCAATCAATCAATCAATCATCACTGATATGCATTTAGGGCTGTCACCTACATGTCAGGTTCCCTATCAACTGTTTACCTAGTCCTTTCTTAAATGATTTCAAAGATTTGGAAATGTATTAAACATTTCCTTTGCTAAATTATTCCAATCCCTAATTCCCATACCTATGAATTCATATTCGCCTCAATATGACTCCTGGATTCCAACTTTATCTTCATATTATGATCTTTCCTATCTTAAAAAAAAACCCACTCGAGCTTATTTGTTTACTTACGGCATATCACTCCACGCAAGCTCTCCCCTGACAGATTGGAACGTATCGCTTAAGAAATATATATAGTTCAACCACCTAATCAATACATGATATTATAATCTAAAAAGATTATTTATGGAACAAAAGTGGACATGTTTCAGCTCTTGGAGCCATCATCAGCCCATAAACACTCAAACAAGATTAAAAGCACATTAGATGTATGAAATGCTTTTAACATAAATTTACTTGAAAGAAAGATCATGAATACAATATTGATACTTGAGACAATTCAAAACAAAATATTGGAACTCACTGATAAAACATTCGTAAAATCACCACAAGATGGCTAAATATATAATATTAAGATTACATACACCCAAGATGAGAACTTCACACTTGAGCTGCTGCAGGGCATCCATGCAATAATCTTGTCGAGAAGAACGTAGAGTGCATATGTGGAAAGTAACCGCATCAAATGTGGTAGAGTCCTGTGCAAATTAATTGGAACGCAGCAATAAAGTACACATTTTTCATTTTTTCATTTATTTACATAATATACCTTGAATACCTCCTAATAGCTAATATGTCCTCCTTTGCGTTTTGTAAGTTCTTTCACACAATTTGGCATTGATTCTACAAGTTTTGAGCACATATTTTCAGTTCATCATCATGAAACCATACTTTAATTAGAGTTGTGGAACAGTCAAGTTTTGTCAGTCTCCTTTTGCAAATAGCCCACAAGTTTTGTATGGGATTTATGCGAGGGGAGATCCTTGGCCACTCAAATATTTTCAGTGAGAACAATACTCTCATGTTTTATTCACTTTCTTTGCAGTATGGCTAGGAGTCAGATCTTGCTGAAAAATTCTGTCATCGTCTGCAGTCCTCTTCTGCAGTTCAGGTACAACTCTTCTTTGCAGTATTTGGATGTACTGGAAAGATTTCATCATCCCTTCAACTGGTACTAAGGGTCCCAATCCTCATGTGTGAAACAACCCCAAAACATCTTCTGCACATGGTGTTTTACAGTCTGTTGCTAATAATGTGAAATTGTTGCCTCATTATTCGCTCAGGACATATATTGAAGCCTCTGCCCCTGCACATGTAAATAACTCTCATCAGAGAAAAGAACTGTCTTCCAGCGTTCCATTGTCCAGTCTTGTTGACTACGTGCCCACAAAAGACGTTTCTCCTATTAGAACGTGTTTCTTTACAGGTTTGCAGGTTTTCCTTCCAGCTAACAGAAGCCCACAACGAACATTAGAAACATGCAGATTCACTCCCCTTTCCCCCAATTCACATGCCAAGTCCACACCAGTTGGCCCAGGGTTTAATTTATTTCTCCTGAGGGAAAAACAGTCATTAGTTGTCATCATTTTCTTCTTCCTGCTACAGTTCCTAGTTTTCTTTGGTGAAATTGATCCAGTTCATTTCTACCGCTGAAGAATTCTATTTGTAGTGCCTACACCAACACTAAATTTAGTAGCTAAACTCTCTTTGTGTTGTAAAAGTATTTTGTGATAATGCTATAATCGCACTACGCTTCATGGGAGTTGTATCCATTGAAGAAATAGGTCCACCTCAAAAATCCTCCAAAGTGATTCCCTTCGAAATAAATACAGCTTTTATCCAAAACAATTGCCACACAAATTAAACAACAATGAATAATGGTGCAAATAACATGTAGAGATCGCGGGATCAAAGTATAAACGGAAGTCATGTTTAACCCACTCTCGCTAAAATAATGAATGGGAAAATAATGAAAAAATGTCCATTGCTCCGATTAATTTGCATGGTACTGTATCCTCTCATCAATATGCTACTTTTTCTTAAGTTATATAGTCAATATGAACATGGTTACTTGTAACATATCGCTTAGCTGAGCAGCTCGACTCCTCAATCCCAAGCCTTCCTAATCCAAAGATTGCAAAATTTTCATAACACTACTCATTTGTCAGGAATCCCCAGAAATAATCATGCCGCTTTCCTCTGGATATTTTCCAGTTCTCGTATCAAGTAATCCTGGTGTGGGTCCCATACAATATAACCATAATCTAACTGGTGTCTTACTAGAGACTTATATGCCTTCTCCTTTACATCCTTACTACAACTAAAAACTCTCATAACAATTTTAAGAGACAGTAACTACCCAATGTAAAATGTAAATATCACTAATCTTAATTACTACAAACACTAAAACACCAATATTTATTGAATTAAATGGATCACACACACAAAACTAACCAATGTGCACCTCTTCAGTGACACCTAGGCCATCTATGACAGCTAATGGTGAACCTGTTGAGGATCCAACCAACCTTTGGGCTGAATACCCAAGAAACATACATACATACATACATACATACATACATACATACATACATACATACATACATACATACATACATACACTACTTTATCACTTCAATAAGACAGAGAGAGAGAGCACTTTCAACAGCCAACCATCCACCAGCACGTCCAACAATGGAACATTCTGTAAATAAGTTTCTAATAAAATCCAACATATGTACATCTTTCTTAGAGTGCTCAGTCTGCAAGCCTCTGTGAAATAACCAAGTGCCTCCACAACCTTTACTTGCAGACAAACCACTGCTGTCTGAGAATAATTGGAATAATTGTGTGTAATTCCACGGTGATCAACAAAGAAATCCATATAAAGACATTATTATAACAATGTAAATTCATGTCCTTGTCTCAAATTGGTGCAGCTCTTCAAGCACACCCCTAACGGAGGTGAGGTGCATGTACCTTTTAAATCACACCAGCCTTCCTGCCTGTTGAACCTGAGCACCCGAGGATGGCAACTAATTGCATAAACCGTCACACAAACGCAGTGGACAAGACATTGTTGACTCTGCAAATGTACAATATTGGGATGGTATGATTCATATATGAAAACTGAGATTGAAAGAATCCTAATTAAAACAAGAAACTGCCTTATCATCTATCTACCAAAATTTTGACATCTGTCAAGAGAACGCAGCATTATGGTCGCCGCTGAAGTTGCAGAAGTGTTGATAGACCTCTCTGTGCTCATTAAACTCAAATATTGCTACGTGTTAACAACAATACAGGTATTCTAAGTCAATTTTCTGCTATTTACTTGCCAATGTAGTAAATCAAAATATTTAATATTCTTATGGTGACAGGTTAAGAAATTTCAGCATTGTGCAGAGTGCATTGTAAAATACCTTACTGTTTGTAGTCACCAGAAAATAATTCATTTTGAAATAGTACAATGATTCCTCAGAGAAAAAAATATATTTAAAGTGTACTGCTGAAGTGGTAGGTTAGAGAACACGCAACTTTAACAACTGATTGGAAAGTTGTAATTTGTCCAGTCTACAAAAAAAACATATTGGAAGTAGCATTTGATCTGTTATTTAAACAAACAAGTTTCAAGTTATAGGGCAACCCAAATGTTAGTGCTTAAATATTGTCTTTTAACTTCCTGTGAAGTAAAAGGACCTCCTTGTCATTTAAAAGCATTCTTGAGGACAACAGAAAAAGCTTGCTGCCTGATAATTTAGAAAAATGTGTACCGTAGTAGTTTATGCAACTCAAAGAGCAATAAATTAAGTTTTGGCTCAATATTTTTCATGTTTAACAGAAGAGCTGTGTCACATTCAAAATATATAGTCCACATTTATTTATTCAACCACAGTACAAATACCTGATTCTTGGACTTCTAAGGGCCATTTTCACCAAATTGAGTTAAACCTGGTATAAATTAAACCTGTCTTTATTTTCTCCAATTTCTGACACTCATTTAGTTTAAACAACAGCTCGCCTTGTTTAAACTAATGATGTCAAGTCTGCACTAGTGTTAGCTGCACTGAAAGAATAGCCGAAGGCATGGTCGATTGGAATTGGCTGTTGAAGAACCTGCTTAATAGCGACTGTACAGAATAAATACTACTAAAACTAAAATTAAACAAGAATGCCATCAAAATAAACAAGAATGCCACTATTCTAAAAAATATTGAACGTTAAGATATATACATATGATACAGTTTTGATAGGAAGATTGGTGTTTGGTGTGCTGTTAGTGCAAGACGAATAATTGGGTCTATTTTTTCGACACAACAGTAAATGCAGAGAGGTACCAAATGACATTTTGACGCCGTTCTTCCATCGGTTAATGGAAGAAGAAAAATTGCATGGGTGGTTTCAACAAGATTCAGCCCCTGCTCATACAGCAGAAGATTTTCCTTTTACAATATCGGAAGTGTTTGCAGAGAGAGTGATCAGTGCTGGTCTATCTCCCTCTTGTTCTCCAGATCTAACAGCGTGTGATGTTTACTTGTGGAGTAAACTGAAAGAAAAAGTGTATCAGTGTATCAAACAAATCCTCACACATTGGAGGAACAGAAAGAAAACATTACGAATGAAATCAGAAACATTACAGAGGCAGAACTCACTCGCGTCAGCCAGAATGTTGTTACCAGATGCAATGCCTGTATAACCAAGGAAGGACGACACTTCCAGCATCTTTTGTAAGGTAAGATTTCATACAAGATTGTTACACGCTTAAAGCAGGGCGGCCGCGTGCGACATAAGTTCGGCTGAGGCAGCTGCCGTAGCGCACAGTACAAACACCATGCGTTCGGTCTGGGTTTATATGAGAGACCTGTATGTTGTCTTAAATATACGCAAAGGATAATATTATATGGAATAGCCCACTTGTTAGACGTTGCATTACTGTGTACTCTGACTAAGAGGGAACATTCTTGGACCTCGTGTTAGCTGCTTATGGTTCACATTGATGTGAACGGTACAATGTCGGGTTGTATCTATTGCAATTAAAGTTATAGTGGAAGTGTGATATCTGAAAAAGGAAAGAAAGAATGGTATTGAAGAATGCCGTGCCAAATGTGAATGTGAATAAGAGGTAGTTATTATCAACATTGAAACTTACTTCCTCGAGTCCTTACGGGCTTACTCCCCGAGGCCTTGTTAGATGTACAATGCGTGCCGTCTCTCGCATGTGGCGAGCTATTGCTTGGAGTGCAGTAAGGGAGGTGGAAGGAGGTAGAGGGAGGAGGAGAGGCTGTGGGTGGAAGAGACTGGAGAACATACTTGCGGTGTTGATTAACAATCTTATCAGAATAAAAGTTAGCAATTAAGAGGATGGTGGCATTGTAAAGCAAGTTTGTTTTTCGGTTATTTCATTCAAGTTACAGTTAGGATTAGTACATTGATCTAAGTGTACGAAGCAATCCTTGATGATATTGAGCAGGGTACCTTTTGGTGTAAGTTTAGGATTTTCAGATCTTTTTTAATATTGGAGAAGTGTTTAAAATAAGCCATGTGCTCTCCCATTGCAGAAAAGCAATTATGGTTTTTAGGTACCCTGCTCAATATTACTGAGGAAAGTTTCATACACTTAGATCAATATACTGTGACTGAGCAGCCTCTAGTCTGCAAAGTATTTGCATTCGATACTTCCCATTAATAAGTGGCAAGATTTTCAAATTCGATATAGTTCACAAAGCATTCTCGAGACAGCAGGAAAGGACGCGATACCTTCAAAAGCAACTTCCTTGAAACTCAACAAAGCGCATTTCATGCTCTATCCCTGATCGTTATGAGAAAGCAACATATACCGATTAATTTTGTAATAATTTTAATTATGAAACACAGATGGCAGAAAAGTAACACAACTTCTCAATTCATAAGGTGAAAAAAAATCCCGGTAAACAGTAGTGACGCGTCTGTGATAGGTGTTCTAACTTTTGCCTGCATCGGCCGTTCATGGTACGTTGAACCAGCTGAGTGAGTGTAGTTCACCAGACGTATAATGAACGCATTGTACCAGGAACTGTTTAAGCCAGGTACATTATTCTAAAAGTTACCGGAATATTTGGAAAAGGACGGCAGTAATATGTGTTCATGTGCCTGACATCTTACGTGAGCTCAATACGAAGTTCCTCGAGGCAAGCAGGACACGTCACGAGCGATGAACCTGTGGATGACGTCAATGCTACATGTCGTATGCCTTTTGCCCGAATGTACAAGAACAAAAATTACTAACTTTTTAACCGATGAAGATACAGAAATGTGACATACTTCATCGTGTAGCTAGTGTTCTGAAGGCAAACATATGTCAATCTCAGCAAATTCCAACAAGGCATTCAAGAGATATCAAGCGAGAAAGAAACCACATTTTCTTGTGACATAGCAAGTAACCTTGGCCTTGTAGAATAAAAGCTGAGGCTCCGGCCAGAGCAAGGCAGTACCAATTCTTCGCTCACAGCTGGCTTGTAAGTCATGCTGCTCGTGACAAGTGAAGTTGAACTTAGTGTTCATTCCATGGGAACGTCGTGATACTTGTATTATTTTTGACAGCAAGTTGATACATAGTTTATTTGAACACCAGTGAGTAACCTATGAATTTTCTTGAGAAACTGTTGGACTTACAATTCGTCAAGGACATTTGAACTTTGGAAATTAATGTGTTTATAACGTTGAAGTTATAAGACTCATAATATTTCGCCAGTATTTGAACTTATAAAATATCTTGATTTCCGTGTGAATAACTTTAACAAACTTGAGGCTAGTATGACTACTTTAAATTTTTAATGGTCATGGAAGGGTATGTATAGGTATTTTAAGGCAGAAACAGGTTCCAAAAAGGACATTCCAGGAATAATTAATGAAAAAGGGGAGAGTGTATGTGAGGATCTTCAAAAGGCAGAAGTATTCGGTCAGCAGAATGTAAAGATTGTTGGTTACAAGAATAATATCCAGATAGGGGTGTGAGTAATACTAAAGAAGTATTAAAATTTACATATGATAACAATGATATTTACAATAAGATACAAAAGTTGAAAACTAGAAGAGCGGCTGGAATTGATAAGATTTCTGGGGATATACTAAATACAATGGGTTGGGATATAGTACCATATATGAAGTACTTATTTGATTATTGTTTGGTTGAAGGAGCTACACCAAATGAATGGCGAGTTGCTATAGTAGCCCCTGTGTATAAAGGAAAGGGTGATAAGACATAAAACTGAAAATTACAGGCCAGTAAGTTTGACATGCGTTGCATGTAAGCTTTGGGAAGGCAGTCTTTCTGATTATACTAGACATGTTTGCAAAATTAATAACTGGTTCGATAGAAGGTAGTTCAGTTTTAGGAAAGGTTATTCCACTGAAGCTCAACTTGTAGGATTCCAGCAAGATATAGCAGATATCTTGGATTCAGGAGGTCAAATGGACTGTATCGCGATTGACCTGTCTTAAGCATTTGATAGGGTGGATCATGGGAGACTACTGTCTGGCTCCATGGCTAAATGGTTAGCATGCTGGCCTTTGGTCAAAGGGGTCCTGGGTTCGATTCCCGGCAGGGTCGGGTATTTTAACCATAATTGGTTAATTTCGCTGGCAAGGGGCCTGGGTGTATGTGTCGTCTTCATCATCAATTCATCCTCATCAAGACGCGCCGGTCGCCTACGGGCGTCGATCCAAAAGACCTGCACCTGGCAAGCCGAACTTGTCCTCGGACACTCCCGGCACTAAAAGCCATACGCCATTTTCATGGAAGACTACTGGCAAAAATGAGTGCAATTGGACTAGGCAAAAGAGTGACTGAATGGGTTGCTATATTTATAGAAAATAGATCTCAGAGAATTAGAGTAGGCGAAGCTTTATCTGACCCTGTAATAATTAAGAGGGGAATTCCTCAGGGCAGTATTATTGGACCTTTATGTTTTCTTATATATATAAATGATATAAGTAAAGAAGTGGAATCAGAGGTAAGGCTTTTTGCAAATGTTGTTATTCTGTATAGAGTAATAAATAAATTACAATATTGTCAGCAACTGCAAAATGAACTCGATAATGTTGTGAGATGGACAGCAGGCAATGGTATGTTGATAAACAAGGTTAAAAGTTAGGTTGTGAGTTTCACAAATAGGAAAAGTCCTCTCAGTTTTAATTACTGTGTTGATGGGGTGAAAGTTCCTTTTGGGGATCATTGTAAGTATCTAGCTGTTAATATAAGGAAAGATCTTCATTGGGGTAATCACATAAACGGGATTGTAAATAAAGGGCACAGATCTCTGCACATGGTTATGAGAGTGTTTAGGGGTTGTAGTAAGGATGTAAAGGAGAGGGCATAAAAGTCTCTGGTAAGACCCCAACTAGAGTATGGTTCCAGTGTATGGGACCCTCACCAGGATTACCTGATTCAAGAACTGAAAAAAAAAAATCCAAAGAAAAGCAGCTCAATTTGTTCTGGGTGATTTCCGACAAAAGAGTAGCATAACAAAAATATTGCAAAGTGGTATGTTCTGAGCTGTCAGTGGACAGATGGCGTGGAATGACATTAGTAGATGAATAAGTTTGAGTAGCATCTTTAAAAGTAGGATAGATCAAAATATGAAGATAAAGTTGGAATTCAAGAGGACAAACCGGGACAAATATTCATTTATAAGAAGGG
The DNA here is from genome assembly GCF_040414725.1 of Anabrus simplex. Taxonomy (NCBI): domain Eukaryota; kingdom Metazoa; phylum Arthropoda; class Insecta; order Orthoptera; family Tettigoniidae; genus Anabrus; species Anabrus simplex. Next base: position 81,905,982 of record NC_090267.1, on the reverse strand, counting down.
GAGTTAGGGATAGGAATAACTTACCAAGGGAAATGTTCAATAAATTTCCAATTTCTTTGAAATCAGTTAAGAAAAGGCTAGGAAAACCACAGATAGGGAATCTGCCACCGGGGCGACTGCCCCAAATGCAGATCAGTATTGATTGATTTGTTTCAACTTAGAACATCGTGAGTGTAGGTTTGCAATAGATTAACTATTTTGAATATTATCAAAGTCTAAAACCGCTTTAACTTGTGCATAAAGACTGTTTACTAATTTTCGTAACAGACGGTACCATTTTATACCAATTCGTGTGAAGAGACTGTCTAATGAACTGTAAATACGTCATAATACATTATGCATACTTCGTAATTCAGTGACATTGTGAATTATAGGATTCGTACACAAATACTTGAGGAACTGTGACAGTGAGAAGGAACATTACGCTATTTTACGAGAGAGAGAGAGAGAGAGAGAGAGAGAGAGCTATTTCTTTTTTTAACTGTGAAGGTGAGTCATGATAAACTGTGCTTTGAATGAAGAGTCATCTCTGACAACACGAACGGTAAGCATTGAGTGTGAAGATGAACTATGCATAGAAATGAATTTTTCATTTTCCAATTATTTCAATTTACGTACGAACTGGGACTGGTAAAAAAAAAAAAAAGTGCTTCATCTAGCGAATGGTGATTATTTCCGAAGCTGTTTTAATCAGTTCTAATACCGCAAATCAAACTGTGCTCATTTCAAGATAGGACACTCTAACAGTTCCTAGTCAGATGGACTTTCTTGTGTTAAAGCCACTCTTTTATTAACATGAGAGATCCTGACTCAAGACAACGGCAGATCGACGCAGATCGATGAAGATGACGTAGATTGATGCAGATCAATGCGGAACATGGGTTTGGTACAATGAGGGGCGCTTCCTGGAACGCGGTACTATGGAACATCGCGGTGCTTGCTGTTAGCCGAGTTCCAGATTGTTGCTTGCGGAGTAGTATTCAACTGTTTGAGCTCAACAAAAAGACATATTACAGGTGATATAAGTGTCTTTTCAATCAGAAACATAATTCTGACTCTCAACAGAACTCTTATAGATAATGTCATTGCTGACAAGGAACATTAACTGAATTCAAAAGCTCACTTACTTAATATTTTGATGAATAATTATTAGCAGATTATAAACTTTGAAAGTTAACGTTTTACAACGTAATGCAATAATTCACTCTCATTAAAAATACAGACAGACTTTTGGAAGACAGTGTGTTATCATGTTAGCTCTCGTAATATAGTATGCTCTCACTTGTTGGAACTTTAGAATTTCAATTCAGTGTTTTATTTGTAGTGAAGGCATACAATAAACTCTTAATTCGCAACATTCATATAAAGCGTACAACAAGTTACGTAAAACAGGACAATACTTAGAACTTTCTACCGGAAGATCGAATTTAATTTCAAGTGTTTTATATATATTATGACAAAAAATATTTTTGAGAATTTCACAAGAAGAAATAATAGAATTTACTTTGTTTAATTTACGTAGAAAAAATACTCTGAAATCACAAATGATAGTAGACTAATAATAATGTTATTTGCTTTACGTCCCACTAACTACTTTTACGGTCTTCGGAGACAAATGATAGTAGAAAGGACTTCAGTATTTTGATAAAGTGAAATATTAACTTACTTTCAACATGCTTTATGGTTTTACATTAAGAAAATCATAATGGACATAACTGGTTGGAAAAAACATTACTCATTTGGATAGCAAGATTTTTTTATGCGATTAACACAATTTTTCGTTATTTTGTTGTAGGAATTGGAACATATTTTCCAATAAATATCTTTGATTACTACAATTCAGCAATATAATAGGGTAACGTTTCATAGATTGAATAAATGGGAGAAAGTTATATCTATTATTTTGCCTGGCGATCCTTACTCTCTGTACCCACTCCTAAGGACTAGGCACTCCTTAGAAAGATATCATGCTCTTTGATACCCATTTTTCCTGGTACAGTATATAGTATTGATTAGGTGGTAACGTCTAACCCTTATAATTGTGAGTTCTACACATTTTTGCAATCATCTTAATTGAAAATTATGCTACTTTTCATTATCTTCAAAACCGGTTGCATTAAATTTCCCTAACTCATTTTAATAACAAACTATACATATTTTTAATATCCCCTGAAGTGTTGGGTTACTGTGCTTATATTGCCTACGGAGGCTGGGCTTTGAGTGTTAAAGGATTTAACTCTTTGCCGTCCCTAACGCTCCAGAGCACTTGAATATTATCACCCACCTGCCATGCTGAATGCTCCAAAGCGTTCGTCACCCTCGCGTACATTAGAAGTGTGTTGAGTAGAGTTCTTGATTTATAAATTTCATTTTTGTTCCGTATTGATAGCCACCAAATATCATAAAAAGAAAGAAAGAAAGGTTCCACCTAATCAATACTTATTTATTATCACATGTATGATGGAATATCACATGTATAATAGGACCGGTTTTGACCTCTTACAAGGTCATCCTCAGCTGCATTAGAATCCTATGTTTGCATTTTGTATTATGCCTCATTCCTAAAAGCTTTATGACATATTCTGAAATTTAACAACATTATGTTGATTACACTTTTGCTAAGAGTTCCAATGTTACAACATAGCTAAAATTATAACAAGTTAATACTCTTATTACATTGTCACAGGTGAACAATATAGTGGAAGTGGAAAGTGTTTTTGAAAACTTTATTTGTAAAGTATGACATAATGTTGTATTTGTAATGACCTAACCTGTACTGTGTAATATTTGTAACATATGTATTTGTAAATAGTAGATTTCTATTCTGAACTTACTAGATGGAAGTATCTAGAAAATTGTTGAACAGGGTGTGTGCCTTTTGTGGGTTATGTTTTCTAGAAGGAATTTTCTAACTATTCTGGAAATGGAAGATTCGCGAACGTGTGTATTCGAGAATGTTAGTTAAAGTTCGCGACGGGAGTAGGAATTGTGATTGGTGAATCTAGGAGGGGATGGGTGGACTCGTGCATTCTGATTGGCTACTCCAAGGCCAGAGTTTTCCTATATATAGTGAGCGAGGCAGCGTTCGTGAGAATTCGGTCTTGTCTTGGCCTGATCTGCCTTCAGTCTGTGTTGGTCTGCGTCGTGTGCGACGCCTCACTTCCGGGATGGCGCACCTTCGGGTAAGCACTCTTACTTTCCGTTCCGGTTAAAAATTCCGTAATGTTCGGTTGCTATTTCGTATAGGAGTCTGCCCTAGCCTAACCCAGATTCGCCAAATTAATTATTTACGACGCCTTAGCTTTTCTGCTGGGGTTCCCTGTTTGTTTTAGAGGCATTCCCATTTCTTATTTCACTAAATACGTAGATTGTAATTTAATACATTTACCTTGGGATTTGCCTCTGGTAGTTCAGTGTCACTTGATGTACGACTTTAGGGGAGTAGATTCACTTCACTGTAAATTGTAATTGCTTTTAACCTACTAACTTGCATTGTACTACTGTATTTGTAACTAGTTGTATAGTTGGTTTGAAGTTTGAAACTCGTAGTGAAGCCCATTATCAAAGAAACTCTAAGATATGTGTATCACGGAGCTTATAGTTTGTAAGTTGTAAGTTGGTGGATTTTGTTTGGAATGTATTTGTAAAATTTCACTTGTAAATAATATTTTTCAAATTTAAGGATCACGGCAATTTATTTCGGAATCTGCAATCTAAGCCATGTCCATGCCCTCGGTAGGTCCTGCCTGTTTCCACTTTCTTGGTTTATTATCCACTAGTTGGCCCTACTGATATTTCGTATTATGTTGTTGTTGGCTGAGATCCCCATAGGCCAGCTGATGTATCTCTGCGTGTATAGTGTTTTCTGATAGTGTGTAGTTGCTCTTACTTCCCTCCTTTATTGTGTTTAGTACTTATTTGTGTAACCACCGTAGTAAAGGTTACAACATAATATAATGACCCAATATACACGTGTAATTATAATAAAATGGATTCGTCTTTTCTTTCTAATGCATAATGTAAGAATAATTTACCATAAGCTTTTGCCTATTCAGTTAAAACAAGTTCCATTCTTATAAATGTTTAGTCATGTATGAGGTGAGCTTTGTTGATATTCGTGAATATTACAGCAGTAAATTAGCAGTAAAATACGCCAATCAAGTGTAATTATATGCTGATGGCTCAATAAAATATATTACATATCTACATTAAAATATTAGCAAACATGGTTGAACGTGCTTAAATGCTCTTTTGAAAGTCTAAAACAGTTGATAACAATAAATCTTGCGTTGTTTTGCGTTACATATTACATTGAAATAATGTGAAATTTGCCCATTATACAAACATATAAACACATTAAAGTATTTAAAACATTGCAAAGTATGCTTAGACGCAAATGTCTGTTTGTAGTTTAAATTAACAAGTGACAGCACATTCTTATGTTGTTTTAAAAAAGACTGATGAACATGCGAGTTAAAAGTCTGAATTTGCATAATCCTTATCCGATACACTTTGTGTAAAACTCAACCGCTTTATCTTTCTAATTTTGTTTTTGTGACTTGAACCTGGCTTGTTTGACTTGGCTGATGTTCTGGAAATTGTTCAATTTGAATGACAAGGTCGTAATTGTTGGTGGCTCTTTCCTTTCTTATAATGTTGATGTTGATAAATGTCTGTAATTCGAAATAAACGAATTAGAAATTTAGAATATAAGTTGTGTACTATTGTATGAGTTCTGTATACTTACTGTTGTGGAGTGGTTGAGATGTATGCTGCTTGGCTGTCTGTCGCGTATTGTATCTCGTACTTCTGGTGTTGGTGTCGCCTGTTGTGACGGGGGTGGAGGGGTGAGTGGGGGAAGTTTCGGCGTGTGTATGGACGGAGCCATGTATGTCCGCTGTCTGCGCTATAGCTTGCGTATGACGTTGTTTGTTGACTAATCTGAGGTAATCATTCTTTATGATGGGAATAATCTTATTAAATAAAATATTAGTTTTCTCAGTTATTTCATTAATATAGTAATTGGGGTTTGTATACTGATCAAATGTTATGTACAGTTCTTCGTTTATATCAAGCAAAGGACCTTTAGGATTTGTATTTAATATTTTCAAATCATTACCTATATCCGTGAATTTATGCTTGTACTCATGCATGTGCTGACCTATTGCAGAAAAATGATTATGCTTGATGGCATTGAAATGTTCATTATATCTGATCATATAATTTCTACCAGTATGCCCTATGTAACTTGTAAAGCAGTTATTACAACTCATTCAATTAACTCCTGACTGAAGATATTTATTATTACTGTTAACTGTCTTGGTGTTATGTATGCTGCGCTTACTATTATGTGTAGTTCTGAAAGCTATTTTAAGATTATGCTTTTTAAAGATATTAGTTAAAGAATATATACACATGTTATTAAAAGTGAAAGTTTCGTAATCTTTCTTGGGTTGATCTAGTTTCACCAGTGTAGTTTTGGGTCGGGATTTGATCTTTCGAATAATGGAATTAACCATTTCTTTTTTATAACCATTTTTTCTGGCTATTTCATGAATTAGTTGTAGCTCTTCGTTAAGGTCTGTTTTTTATAACGGTATACTAAATGCTCTATGAATCATGCTATGGTATGCAGCTTTTTTATGGGAATTAGGGTGAATGGAGTCTGTTTTTATAGTGTTTATTGTATGAGTGGGTTTGCGGTAAATTTTGAAGGTCAGGTGTTTTTCGTGCCTAGTAATCGTCGGATCAAGATAGTTTCACTTACAGTTATTCTCGGATTCTTTAGTAAATTGTATATGCGTGTCTATGGCATTTATTTTGTTTAATGGAATAATGAAATTAACTATTTCTTTTTTATAACAATTTTTTCTGGCTATATCCGTTTTTTACGATAGAAAAATTTGATTTCGGTTTTTATCCAAATTCTATTAGTTTTTCTCACGGTATCACGTGTTTGCTTGGTGTTTGTGTGTTTATTATTATATTTATTTAAAAACTTTGGAGTTAAGTCATAAGCAAGGCATTCTTTTAAAAATGCAACATTCTTAGTTGTATAGTTGTTATTAACTGCAAATTCAAGTAACCTCATGAATTCTTCAATTTCTAAGGTACTTAATCTGCTGTAAGTTTTGAGATTGGTTCTAATTATATTTAAAGTGTTTTAGTAGGGATATTTGGATACATATTAGTTATATCGTAAGAGGCTATGGAGTGGTATTGTTCTAACTGTAAATCTTTTGTTTTATTACAGAAGTCTATTGAATTACGTATGCTTTTATTAGCTTGAAAAAAATGGTTTTTAAGAAATTTTTGAATATATTTGGAAAGCTTATATGTAGGACTAGATCTGTAATTTATTATGGTCTCATCGGTGTGTTTTCTTTATGAATTTTAGGAAGAGCTTTTGCATTCGGTAGCTGGGGGTTCATTGTTATTAGATTATTTGCTTCTGTTTCGGTTAGCAAAAAATGTGTGTTTTTGAGGTTTCCTTGTATTGTGTTAGTGGGATCCTTACGTATAATATGAAATGTATCATTGTTGAAACATTCTTTTGTTTTTTGAATGTATTCATCCTTGTTAATAACTACTGTTGTATTACCTTTGTCAGCTTTTGTTATAAGGAGATTATCTTGCCTGACTTTGTTCTTAAGACTATTTATGTGCGTTTTGTTCGCTTTATAATTAGATATGCTATCTTTTACTTTGCTGACGTATTGTGGTAGTTTTTTTGCAATATCGTGCCCGACTTCTTCTCGTATTTCATGTAGAATTCTTTGTATAGCTAATTCTGTTTCTGTTACCGCGGTTGTGATGTTCTGTAATATTGAGATATTGCCCCAATTATGTTTAGGTCCTTTGCTTAATATTTCATTTTCTGCTTTGCTGAATGTAGTGTTCGTAAGGTTTTTCACAGGTGGATAAAATTGATGCATTTTATCTCTTATAGATTGACTGCTGTAATATTCACAAATATCAACAAAACTCGCCTCATACATGACTAAACATTTATAAGAATGGAACTTGTTTTAACTGAATAGGCAAAAGCCTATGGTAAATTATTCTTACATTATGCATTAGAAAGAAAAGACAAATCCATTTTATTATAATGACATGTGTATATTGGGTCATTATATTATGTAATAAGAATATTAACTTGTTATAATTTTAGCCATGTTGTAACATTGGAACTCTTAGCAAAAGTGTAATCAACATAATGTTGTTAAATTTCAGAATATGTCATAAAGCTTTTAGGAATGAGGCATAATACAAAATGATAACATAGGATTCTAATGCAGCTGAGGATGACCTTGTAAGAGGTCGAAACCGGTTTTATTATACATGTGATATTCCATCATACATGTGATAATAAATAAGTATTGATTAGGCGGAACCTTTCTTTCTTTTTATGATATTTGAGTTGAGTTGTTGTGTGTTGAAGGGTCTTGTGAAACCAAACTGTATTACCTTGACTCAGCAAGCTGTAAGGAACTTGTTAACAGCATTTCCTGCATGTATTTCCCAAGCAGACCTATTTTATAAACATCGTCTTTCAGTTAGAGATTATTCTTGTTTTAGTTCACACCATGTCATCTAATCACGGAATTGTGTCGAAAGGTATGAAAGAATGCAAAATTGAAGATATGTTAGAAGTTAGTGGAGATAGTGAGCTTTCTAGTTGTGGTTCAGAATTGTATTCTGATGAATGTAGTAGTGATAATATCAAAAGCTAGTAAAACAGAGACAAGAAACTACCCAAGTCTTAAGAAGAATAAAAAGACAACATCATAAGGACACCCTGCAGTTAATTGAAGAACAGTTCAGTAAAACTAAATCAAGGGACTACTACAAAACCTTCAGAAAGCAGCTCCAAAAATATGAACCCCCGATCCTACTGATGAAGGATGAAGATGGTAAGCTGGCCCATAACAATAAAGACAATGCAGAAATTCTGGCTAAACATTTCAACAAGCTTTTAAATTGTGAGGAACCTACAGAACTCCTTCATTTGGACACCAACACCCCGATAAAAACATCACCAGAAAACATCAATCCCCCCACAATAAAGGAAGTCTACCAAGCTCTGAATATATTAAAAAACTACAAAGCGCCAGGAGAAGATCAGACCTTTGCGGAAATCTGGAAATATGCAGGAACCTCAGCAAAAGTTGCCCTCCATCAACAACTTGTCTCTATCTGGATTAAAGAAGAACTACCAGAACACTGGACAACAGCCCTCATTCATCCTCTGCACAAAAAAGGGGACAAAACCGACCCTAATAACTACAGGGGAATCTCTCTCCTAGACATAACATACAAAATATTTTCAATAATCATCCTTAATAGGATAAGTTTACAACTTGAGAAAGAACTAGGAAAATATCAAGGAGGTTTCAGACCCTGGAGGAGCTGTCCTGATCAGATCATGAGTCTTAAGTTGATAATGGACTATAACAGGAGAAGAAACAGAGATATGGTGATAACATTTGTAGATTTCAAGAAAGCTTATGATTGCATCCATAGAGAATCTCTGTTTAAAATTTTAAGACACCTTGGACTACACCCCAAATTAATAACCATGATAAAATTGACTCTCACCAATACCAAGTCAAAAGTGAAGTTTAGGGGTGAAACATCAGAGACATTTGAAATTAAAACTGGACTACAGCAGGGAGATGGGCTCTCACCACTATTATTTAATTGTGCTCTAGAAATGGTAATGAGGGAATGGTTTAGAAAATGCCCCCCCCCAAAATAAAGATTGGCCGAAAAATCAAAACAAATTGCCTGGGTTTTGCTGACGATTTTGCATTACTAGCAGTGGACATAAAAGAAGCAAAAACCCAGATATCAGAACTTCAAAACATTGCAAATAAAATTGGCCTCAAAATATCATTTGAAAAAACAGAAATTATGCCCCAAAAACCAACACAGCTAAAAGAAGTCACCATAAATGGTAATAAAATCAAAATAGTAACTCAGTTTAAATATCTTGGAGAAGTAATAACACATAACTTAAATGAAAAAATCTCAATCCAAGTAAGAACAAATAGATTAGCTAAAGCACAAAAATTAACATGGGATATCTACAAAAAGAAATGTCTATCAATAAATACAAAAATAAAACACTACAACACAGTTATAAAACCGGAAGCTACATATGCAGCAGAAACACTCTTTTACCTGAATAAACAATCAAAGACTGACAGACTTCAGAAAATTGAGAGGAGGATTGGAAGAACCTGTATCAACAAAAAATATCAGAAAGATGGACAGTGGCGGTTAATACCTAACAAAGTCGTGTACAAAGAGCTAGAACCCATTACAGATACTATGCGTAAGAGGAGACTGGGATTCTTTGGACATATCATGAGGATGCAGGACTCGAGACTTCTGAAACAACTAGTACAACACAATCTCGTCTCAAAAAATACCACAACAGGATGTAAATGGATCAGAGAAGTAAGAGAGGATCTGAAGGAAATAGGCCTTACAACAGAAGACACCAAAAATAAGATAAAATTGAATACAAAACTCAAGAATACAAACCTCCGCTTTACCCTTACACAAAACAAACCAACACCACGCACATTTTCAACTGAGGAAAGGGCACGAAGATCGGAGCGTCTGAAGAAGTACTGGGAGGACCGCAAAGCCCGAACAATCCCTTCAAAGAGACCTGAACGACGGACTGACTAAAGTGATCCTATGTGGTCATAAAAGAAGAAGAAGAAGTGATAATGATTCCGAGAATCATGAGCGTGAACAAATACTGTGTGATCGAGGGACAGGGCTACAAAGAAATGTTACTAGTGATACCTTGAGTCACAATATTCGTTTTGATAAACTGAAAATATGAGAAAACAATGCCAGTCCAAATCACGATTTACCTTCCGAGAGTTCAGAAATTTTTTTTTTTAAATTATTTGTGAGATCGGAATTTTATGAGCTAGTAGCAGAGCAGAGGAATATTCATGCTGAATATTTACAAAGAAAAACTGGCATGAGTATAAGTAAATTATATTTCATTGTTGTGCCTGTGAAAACTACTATGTGATGATAATGATGATGGAGAAATGCAACATGTACATCATTAAGAACAAGTATTATTAGATATAACTTGCACAATATTGAACCTTAAATGACAGAAACTAACCAACCAAAACTCTAAACTGAAATATTTCACACATAATTGGACACTAACACAGATGAAATAAGGGCATATGTAGGGGTTTTAATTTATATGGGATTGGTTGTTTTACCTGAAATAAACGATTACTTCCTAGGAGACTTTTGCGTGTGCCCGTTAGTAAGGCAGGCAATGACACTGAAATGGTTTAGGAAACTTGGGCAATATTTACATCTAGGTAGCCTTATAAACAGCAGTGAACATTACGATATTCTGTAAAAAGCAAGACGAGCTCTGCAACTTACCGAAAAATGTGGAATTTTGTATGCACCTGGCCAGGAACTCGCAGTAGATGAAGCTATGATAGGTTTCAAGGGGAGATTTTTTTTGAAACAGTACCTCCCAGGGTAACCCACCAAATGGGGTATCAAAGCATGGGGTATCGCTGATTGTAGAAATGGCTACTTTCTGAAATGTGAGATTTACAAGGGGAAGAAAGAAACTAGGGACCAGAATTTATTATTAGGAGAGCAGGTGGTTTTACACCTGACAGAGTCATACTGGGGAAAGTGGCATCACGGTTACTTTGATAACTTTTTCTGTTCTGCAAAACTGATAAAATTATTGCTAACCCATAACACCTATATCTGTGCGACAACGAGGGTAAATAGAAAGGGTTCGCCTGATCAGTTTAGGAAACCTCCACAACTGAAACTCAAGCGGGGAGAATGTAGGAAAATGCAAAATGTGGGTGTAACAGCAACAGTCTGGCAAGATAAACGTACTGTTCTTATGCTGTCAACAAATTCAGATTATGTGAATGATGGTACAGTGAAACGAAAAACTGGTAAAGGCAATGAAGAAATAAAAATTGTGTGTTCTCATGCTGTCATAAATTACACAAAACATATGGGTGGCGTGGACATCAGTGATCAGAAAAGAGAATACTACGGGGTTGGGCGATCGTCCAAAAAATGGTGGAAATTCATTTTTCATTTTGTGATGAATATGTGCATTGTGGACAGTTTCATTCTTTATGATATGAGTAACCAACCAGTTCCTACAGCTCATGGAAACAAACAGCTGAACTTCCAGCGCAACTTGCTGCAACATCTGATGGAGAACGTCACGACCCGCAAATGTACGGGCAGGAAAAGAAGTTTATCTATCGGCTGTCCATCCCCTAAATTATTTCACTCTCTTGTGAAGATAGCTTGCCGTGCCAAAGTGTGTGCTTGTGTTTACAAATTAAAAATAGGGAGAGGCAAACAAACAACATTCAAATGTAAGCAGTGCAATCTACCACTGTGCAGGATGAGGTGCTTTTTGGAATACCATCAGGAGCGAAATGTGGATATTCACAATTAGGGTGAGTACACATTTATATGCACTAATCATTTACAGTATGTACAAAATGCAAAGGAAATTACATTTATATCTTTATTTGTTTGACTTCTAGTTATTTTCTTTAAAAGGATGGTGTGGAGTAACAACACCGTGTTTATTACAAGCTAGTCTCCTTTTATTAATAATCCCCTAGACTTAGACTCTACATAAACACATACATAGACGTTACAATAACTGCAACTAGACAACGTGCGGTATCCCCTTGAGTACGTCACATCTGCTCCCCAACCTGGTCGATTTCCGGAGGAACTACCAGCTGCACCAGTCGACTGATTCTGGAGCCGTCTGGCTGGCGTAGGATGATTGTTTGGATCTTTCCATCTCAATGGAAAATTCTAAATTCCCTGAATCCTCCCCACCAAGCCGCCCGTGGCGCGATGCATTTCCATGGAACTCCCTGGTGAGCACAATAGTGATGCGTACTGGGGTCTCGGTTTCCAGGACAGTGTCGCCACTGGATGGGAGTTGTGTGGCTAATTATCTCTGTTACACGATTGGGAACGAAGGTCTTCCATTTGTTTGGGTCATTTTTTATCCATCCCAACGTCACTGTAGAATCACTCCACAGAATGGGCCTGTTGAGGTCGAAACTTGTTTCCTCACAAAAATAACACAGGAGGCGTGTGCCTCTAAATGCGGCGAGCAACTCTATCTTGGAAGCGTCACCTTCTTCACTGGTGCTAGTCTGTTTTTGCTGCAAACTATGCAAGCGGGTGTGGTATAGTCCTGTGTTGACGTTACATAAATAACTGCTCCGTATGCCCTCTCAGAGGCATCAAAGAATACGTGCACATGTGATTCGTGATTTGTCTGCCCCATCCCGATCCATCTGGGGATGTTTATAGATCACAGGAAGTGAAGTTTGCTAATCCATGAATGCCAATCCTTTCCTATATCCGGAGGTAGTAACTCCTTCCAAATTAAACCCCTAAGCCAGGTGTCCTGAAAGATTAATTTAGAAACAATTCCTACTGGTGCAAAAAGTCCAAGAGGATCGTAGAACTGGGTGGTGGCACGAAGAATGTTTCTCTTGGTTGCTGGTTTGTGCATAAGATGGCTAGCAATCTTCTCCTTGTTGGTGAAGAGACAATCTTCAACAGTATTCCAGTCTACTCCCAGAACGGACGTCATTCTTCTTTCCTCCAGCTTTTCCTTGTGCCATAACGTCTTTAACGGTTTCGAGTTACTTGCCCACTTGGAGAGTGGGAGTTTGATCTGTTGTAAGAGCGCGGTGAGTTTCTGATATATAGCGATTACCTTTGAGTCATCATTAACACTTGCAGTGAAGTCATCCATAAACATAGATTTGTTAACTAGCTCTGATGCAACTCTATATCTGTCCCGATTCAGTGTGGCAGTTTCCCTTATAGTGGCCGACAGGAGGAATGGACTAGATGTCAGTCCAAAGGGCAAGCGTTTAAAGCGATAGGATATCAGCTTGTTTGATGTGTCACAGGTTCCGTCCTCCCTCCGCTCGACATGATACCATAGAAATCTCGTAAGATCTCTATCATCCTCGTGGAGTGTTAATTGTAGGATTGCTTGTTGGCCGTCGCATACAACTGCCTTGGAGTGTTTTCTAAACCTTAACAATGTACCTAGAATTTCCGGTAACAGGTTAGGGCCCATTTCCAGTGCGTCGTTCAGTGATGGAGAGTCTGTTTCATGGAAGGACGAGTCGAAGACGACTCTGTATTTTGTGCTACTCGCATTGGATTTTTTCACAATGTGGTGAGGTAGGTAAAACACATCCCCAGAACAGTTGTTGTGAGGAACAGCCTCTACTTGATCTCTCCGTATATAATCTAACATGTGTTTGTGGTAAATGGACTTCAACTCATCATTCCTTTGTAGTCTATTTTCTGATGAGAATTGCCTTTCTGCTGTGGTGAAGTTGGAGGAAAAGAGAACGCCCTCTTTCCTAGGTAGCGAGACAACTCTCCTTCCATCTTCCTTATGGTAAGTGTTATGGAAATCTTGGAGAATAGCATGATCCTTGGGCGATAGTGCTCGCCATTGATGTTCCTTAATGCCGATGGTTTCCAACTCCCAAAACTGACGTACACTGTCATCGGAGATTTCCTACAGCCAATGAAATATGATGGACCATTATCTGGTTGACTGTAATGCCGGATCTGTTTCCGCTAACGGCGTATCCAAATATGTTAGGCAGTAGAACAAGAGAATGGGATACTCTCATTGGTTGTTTCATAGTTACAATCTTCCAGTAGTGGTCTGCGCCTTGCGGATCTGCTAGTTTGAGTTTGTTGAGTGAAGCCAGGACTGTTATGTCATGCGGTGGCGTCGGTTGTGGTGTATAGGTGCTGTGACTTTCGAAAGCACCAACTGAAATACGAGCATTAGTCGAAAATCCCATCATTTCAAATGAGACGTTCCTTCTTGAAGTTAAAGTCCTAGAAGGTGATTCAAAGGTGGTTAACTCCAATGTCTGGCTATGATTAACGTTGAGTTCCAATGAATCTATCAGAGAATGATGAATAAAGCTAGACTGACTACCAGTGTCCAGGACAACGGGTAAGTTTCAGTTTTCCTGTCGGTCCTTTGATCCACATGCGAATAGTCTGAAGGTATGTGAGGTTAGAAGTGGTGACTTCCATTTTGCCCACGGAAGAAGGCAGGGTGTCTGCTTTACTGCAGATAGATATGTGATGGAGACCCTTACACTGGTTGCAGGATGCCTTTCCTCGTTTGAAACACTTATCCTTATTGTGACCTTTCCTGAGACACAGGAAACAACGTTTTGCCATCTTAAGTTTATCAGTTCTAACCTTGGTGTCTTGTATTTGTTGACAGTCTTGGCTCCAGTGTCCTTCATTTCCACAATACACACAAAACGGTGCCGTTTCTCGCTTGCTTCTTCTTGCAGCATTGTTTGCTTTTGTGTTCACCTGAAAAGCAGCGGCTGTAAGTATGTGAGGTGCTGCAGGAAAAAGATCTCCCCGTATTTTTTGTGCGTTGATAGCACCTTTGACCTCCTCATTAAGGAATTCCATTAGTCTCGAGAGATTCTCTTCTTGCGTGTTGTGTCTTTTGGCGTGAATGAGCCAACGGCGACAGATGTCTTCCGGAAAGGCACGCAGTAGCTTAGGAGCGAGTATCCTTCCGTATAGGTCCACGTCCTCTCCTAATGCTCGCAAGGCTTGAATTCGCCTGTGACATTCGATGTACGTATTATTTAGTATTTCCGGGCTCTCTGAAGCTGCAACCTCAAGATTTTCTAAGAAATCTAGATGTGATTGGATAATTCTATTTTTATCCCCATAGTGTGATATCAGAATCTGCTCAGTTTCTTCGCATGTGTCGCTTGTAACGGTTATCCCGTTGACTAGCCGCTTTGGTTCCCCTTCCAAGTATCCGTGCAGAAAGACGTGTTTATTTATGGCAGAGACTGATGGATTTCTGTCTATGGATGCCTCAAATTGTTCCCAAAACCGGGACCATTCCTCGATCTTTCCCGTGAAAGATTGTAATTTTATCGTTGGTAACCTGACTTCTGGGACAACGTTGTGAACCGTTGGATTTGTAGAAGATTGGGTGGCGACATTCGTGCTATTGGAAATTCTAAGTTCCCATGGAGGGAATTAGATATTTTTCCACCAATAGAGCATATAAAAAATCTGATAATGCATAATGCTGGTTAATAGAGCAAACGCCTGAAAAGCCATACATCTAATTTTTGATCAGATTCGTGCTATTTCCAAGTTGACTCTGCTCCAGAAGTTGTTTCGCCCTTCTAATAGCTCGTTTGCTCTTGTCTGTGTACTCGTCACATGCTATTGTATCTGCATTGTATTCTACGTCATCGAGCAGATCTTGAATGGAATCATCTAAGGCGAGTAAGTTGTCCAAAGCTTCGTGTAAACGTTCACTGAAATGCTCTATTTTGTCAACAGGTGTGGAATGATCGAACGTATTTATCTGATTTATGAAGTGTGTGGCATTTGATTGATGAGTTATCCGTTTACGTATTAATTTTGAACGATGCCCTGCAATTTCAGTCATGTTGATACTGGATTCTCGTTTGTACGTAATTTAGAGTAGAAATGACGAAACTTTGTATTAGGTTTAGTTCCTAGGAAAGTGACAGATGGCAGCACCAGTCAAGATGACCAGCGTGGATTTGTGGTATCAAGTCTTCTCTGTCACAAAATGGCGCCTTCGGAATCAAATGATAGGTTCAAGCATTCATACAACTAAACGCGTACCTAAACCAATCATTACGGTACTAAAGGGAAAAACAACTATTGAGCCAAGCCCTACTTGAATGCCAGTAAGTATTATATTTGACTAAGAAATAGGGCGAAGCTTGTACTTATCCGTCGTTTTGAGGCTAAACGTGATGACGTGAGGCTAGTGATTTACCCTTTTCAATAATCCTTAAGAAGTGAAATTAACATCACTGCCTTCTCCTCACAGAAACGACCAAATATGTTTCGGAAGCCGATAGTATTCGTGGTTCGTGTGAACACCAATATTTTCACCGGGTTTCGGCACCAAAATTGTGGAGTAACAACACCATGTTTATTGCAAGCTAGTCTCCTTTTATTAACAATCCCCTACACTCAGACTCTACATAAACACATACATAGACGTTACAATAACTGCAACTAGATAGCGTGCGGTATCCCCTTGAGTCCGTCACAGGTGGTATTTATGCTGCTGTGCCTATTGGGATTTAAAGGACTCTGTCAGAAAACACAGTAATTACGGCCGGGCATTCGCCTTTAAGTGGGGAACGGCAAAGGTTTAACAATAAATAATGTTATTTGTTTTACGTCTGACTAACTACTTGTACAGTTTTCGGAGATGCAGAGGTGCTGGAATGTTGTCTTGCTGGAGTTCTTTC
This sequence comes from Anabrus simplex, assembly GCF_040414725.1. Classification (NCBI taxonomy): domain Eukaryota; kingdom Metazoa; phylum Arthropoda; class Insecta; order Orthoptera; family Tettigoniidae; genus Anabrus; species Anabrus simplex. The sequence continues at coordinate 81,889,579 of NC_090267.1, read as the reverse complement.
ACATGCCGGTAAATCTACAACACAAGGCTGACATATTTGAACACCTTCAAATATCACTGAACAGAGTCGGAGTCAAACCTGCCGACTTAAGCTCAGAAGGCCAGCACTCTACCATCTGAGCTACTCAGCCTGGCAGTAAAGGATTTAATTATGTACATGTATTTAAATATATAATCCATCAAAAATAGTAGTCTTCTTTCTGCACCACTTTTACCACACCCAGGTGAGGTCACGCATGTGAAATATGTTGCGCACGTGAACTTGGCCTTTAAAAACAAAAAATAAAAATTTTAATCATACTGAATCAAAGATAAATGCAGTGATTTTTACAAAAATGTGCTGACAGACTGAGAGAAGTAAAAATGTAATTCAATGTGACAAACCTGTTTATTGAAGCCATGTCTCTCCTCCAGAACAAAGGTATAAAACACAGAGAAAGGCATGTTGATGATTGTGTTGAAGATGTTCATCAGTAATACAAACATCATGCTCTGTACAATCTCGTTGTACGACGTATAGCCCAACGCTTGCGTCACTCTGCCAGCATTAGTCCAGAAGATCACAAATCCATTGACCAGGATGATAGTCTACAAATATAAAATATAGAATGATATTAATACTCATCCTTGACATTCAGACATTGAATATTGACCCAAGAGTAGGCAAATGAATCGACAGGATAATATTGAGAAATAAATCTCTCAAAGGATGGCATGAGATAGTATAAGAAGCTGGTCTACGATGATAAGGACAGTAATGTTAACAAAAAGGAAAATGAGAGGAATAATTTGGAGGTTGATGGGAGTATATAAGAAGAAAGACATAAGACAAGAAAATAAGGAATGCAATAAAAATATAGAAGTGGCACATCTACTAAGAAAAAAGAAAGAAAAATATGAAGACAGGAAAGAGGTAAACGTAAAATTGAAACTGACTGAAGGAAACCTAGACTCTATGACAATTTAAGTCTTGGGAAATACCTCAAACGTCTAGACATACTGGTAGCCAAGAAGGATTCATGGAATATTTACGAGTATAAGTAAATTATATTTCATTGTTGTACCTGTGAAAACTACTACATGGTGATGATGATGATGATGATGGAGAAATACCAATCTGAAACACATATCATTAAGAACAAGCATTCTTAGATATAACTCGCACAATATTGAACCTTAAATGACAGAAACTAACCGTTGATAATTTGAAATTTCATGATCCGTATTGAAGTGGGATTACAATAATTGAAATTAATAGGGGTCCTCCTATTCAATACACAGACATTTATTAGTGTGAATCAATCACATGTCGTTCACGTGAGGTACTAGTTTCGGCAGTAAACTTGTGCCATCATCAGCCAACGAGTCTAATCAGGCAAACGTATAGTGCCATCATCAGCCAAAGAGTCTAATCAGGCAAACATATAAACTAAAAACAACTTTAAAACACACTGTAACACCTGCATAGATGAATAATAAATAAAATATGGTACATGATGATATTGCACTTCAGTGTAAAACCCTTTTAAAATGATGACGACTCCATTGTTTTGTACATATGGTGGTTTGTCCAGCTTGTATATGTCTTGAACGAAAGACTAAAAAGTCTAGAAATGACGAGAAACGACTAGAAACAAACTCACCTTGAGCAACCTGTTTGATCGGCAGACGGAGCTGGACTGATGGATGGAATCATGAGGTTAAGGTCCAAGGCGGAGGGGAGAAGAGGGGAGGGTAGAAGTGGAGCAACTGTCACGAGCTAAAGTGGAGCGGAGGGATGTGGTAGTGGGGGTAACTGATGAGGAGATATATTACGTATGGTTTGAAATATAGAGTTGTTTTTAGGAGGTCTAATATTTTTTAACCATTTAATTAAGAGATCAAAAATAATATTAGATTTCTCGGAAATTTCATTTAAATTATAGTTAGGGTTGAAATATTGATCGCAATGAATGAAACAATTTTTGACAATATTCATAACTGTTCCTTCGTTTGCTATTTGAAGTATCTCGAAGTCATGTTCTATGTCAGTGAGCTTATGATTAGCGTCGTGAATGTGTTGGCCCACAGCAGAAAACTTGTTATATCTTACTGCGTTGACGTGCTCTGAATGTCTGGTAGTGAAGCTACATCCTGTTTGTCCCACGTAAGAGGCGCTACAGTCATTACATTGAATCTATAGATTCCGGATTTAGAAAATCTGTTAAGAGGTATTGACAGAAGCTGAATTGTGTATAATTTCTGAAGTCCTGATATAAGTTCTGAAGAAAATTTTTACGTTATGTTTTCGAAGGATATTGGTGATTTGATGGACATCATCATTGAATGTAAAAGTAGATGAAATGGTAGTTTTAGGTTTTTCTTTTGTCAGAGTAGTCTTAGGCCGGTGTCTGAATTTATTGATTATCTGTTCTACAAATGATCTGTTGTAACCGTTAACTTTGGTGATTGCCCTTATAATGTTGAGTTTGTTATTGAGGTCTTTTTTAGTCATAGGTATCGTGAATGCACTTGAACCATGCTATTGTACACTGTACGTTTGTGTGTTTGGGGGTGTATGGAATCCTGGCGAATAGTATTGGCAGTTTGTGTCGGTTTTCTGAAGATTCTATATGAAAGAGCAAAAGGGTTTCTGAGAATAGTTAAATCCAGAAAATTAATTACTTTATCATTTTCGGACTTAAGCGTAAATTTGATGTGGGGGTCGATGTTGTTTAGTTCTTGAAGGGTAGAGGTCGCATTCTTGATTTCTTCATTCATTATAACAAATGTGTCATCAACCTACCTGGCTCAAATGAGGATGTTTGGAAGCGTGTTATTTATTTTTATATATTCCAGAAAGTCTAGAATTCCCGATGCAGGTGATCCCAAGGCCAGTCCATTTTTTTGATAGATGGTTTCATCAAATTATTGTTGATGACCAGTTTCAGAAGAGAAATAAAATCTTGTATTTCTAATTTGCTGAGAGAACTCTGTTTGTTTAAGTTATTTTCAATAATGGAGGAGAGTTTGGTTATGGGTATGCTTGGAAACATATTTACTATGTCGAAAGAATGAAAGGTATGGTTGGGTTGCACATTAAACGACTTCATTTTTTCAATTAGTTCGGTGGTGTTTTTGATGGATTTTTTAGAGAGAAATTGATAGTTCTTAGTTAAAAATGAATAAATTGAGAAACTTTATATAGAGGGCTGGGTTTGTAGTTAATAATGAGCTGGATAGGAATGTTAACTTTATGTATTTTAGGGAGGGTTTTAACTGTGTGTAAGCCTGGGTTCATATTTAACAGTTTAGATTTTTCTTGATCCATAAAAAGAAAGTATATATTCTTTAATGTTTGTTTTAATTGTCACTGTACTTTCTGTGTAGGATCATTATTGATTATTGTTAACATGCTATTGTTAAAAAATTCTTTGGTTTTTGATATGTAATTAGTTTTGTCCATGATAACTGTAGTATTTCCTTTATCCACTTTTGTGATAATTAGATCGTTATTTTTAATTTTCTTTTCGAGTTCTGCGATTTGTTTATGTTCAGAGGTCTTTTATTTACGTTATTAGAATTGAACATCTTATCTAATTTTTTTTTTTTTCAAATCTAATTTCATCTTGATCTGCTAGCGGCATTTTATTGATTGTAGCTTCCGACTCAATAATCAAGTTAGTGGCTGTGTTTATTTTATTCATATTGGGCCAATTATGCTTTGGGCCATTCGCTAAGATGGTGGTTTCTTCCTTGGTTAAAATTACGTTCGAAAGATTGACTACCGGAGTTTTCTACTATTTCGAGAAAATGTCGTACTGTTTCGTTCCTGGTTGTAAATCGGGTTACGGAAGGAAGTACGATGGTAGACGATATTTTACGCTGCCAAAGGGAAATAATCTGTTTGCGAAGTGGATTACAGTTATTCCCCAGAAAGATAGGCAATTGTCGGCCAAAAGCAGAATATGTGACCTGCATTTTTCGGCAGATTTAATTATAAAGGCGGACTGTTTCGTTGTGAATGGTGAAAACGTTGAACTTCCTAGTGTGAGGTGGAAAATAAAACCAGGAGCAGGTGCCTCATATATTTTCAAATTTACTGAAATACCTATCCACTGAGGTAAAATCGCGAAAGGCACCCAGTAGCAAAAGGATGAGGAACGAGAATCACGAAGTGAGTGAAGCAGTGATGACAACATTAGGCGGTGAAGTTCAAGTTCAGCCTAGTTGTAGTCAAATTCAGGGTCAGTCTAGTTCTCTTAACGATACCTAAAAGATAATATCTCTCAGAAAGCAACTAAAGAATGCAACTCGTAATTTAATGCGAGTTAATGCAGTCTTTCCTCAGCCAAAGCTAGGATTAATTTCCTACAAGGGCAGGTTAAGGGCACCTAATTTCAATTTATAGTTTGTAAATTTCTTAGTAAGAAGCAGAAAATTATTACACTGTGTTAAAGAAATGTCAAGTAAAATCTCCCAATGGTATGAGGTACAATAGTGATTTTCTTTTAGAGAGTTTATTACTTAGAATAACATCACCTAGAGGATAGGATATAGGAATAATTTGTTACCTTTTCCCCCACAAAGCCATTTGAGGAAACTCTGCAAAGGACTTAAATGTCCCTATGGTGTAAATCCTCATTGCTTAAGTGCTTTTTCAGATTATTTTAAGGATGAAAAGAACGAGAATAAACGGTACGGGATAGTTATATTCGATGAGGTTAAACTAAGACAAGAGATTCAATTTAATGTGGGGCGTTTTTTTTTTTACGAGTGTCTTGACTAGATTGAGACGATTTCCGTTGTGCCATCAGGAGCTGGCTGTTGTACTGAACACACTTTGGACATTATTCCAAAACTGGTCTCCCACTATAGTGCCGATTCTTCTTCAGAGCGGGAGAAATCCACAGAGAAATGCAAGCTTGACAATCTGCTAAGTCTACTCGTAAACTATCGAAAGTGGCATCAAACTAGTTTTGGTGAGTAATTTACTTCATTTAATTTATTTGAGGAAAGTGTCAGTGTTATTTAAAGTCTGGCGTATGTTTAATTTGCTCTGTTTAAAAAGGATTCTTGAAGTATGTAAAGCAAAATATTGCCCTCGCTTTTCATAATGGTTCATTTCTTTTTTTTTTTTTTTTTTTTGCTACGGGCTTTACGTCGCACCGACACAGATAGGTCTTATGGCGACGATGGGATAGGAAAGGCCTAGGAGTTGGAAGGAAGTGGCCGTGGCCTTGAGTAAGGTACAGCCCCAGCATTTGCCTGGTGTGAAAATGGGAAACCACGGAAAACCATTTTCAGGGCTGCCGATAGTGGGATTCGAACCTACTATCTTCCGGATGCAAGCTCACAGCCGCGCGCCTCTACGCGCACGGCCAACTCGCCCGGTAATGGTTCATTTTATTTCGTATGTTCTCTTATTAAAGTTCAAATATATTTCTTTGTGCGGACTGATTTTATAACTCTCTGACAATGCTATTCATGTGTTGTATTTGATTATTTGCGTATCAATGTAATTTCCATTAAATCAGCTGACCGTGTAGCGTTGGTGTTAGGCTCCACTAGCGCTGCTCTGTGGGAGAGCGCTTGAACTCGGTGAGTGATCTCACTTGGTATTCTATTCGTCATGGTAATAATATGCAATCAATGTGTGCAAAACACGATCAGTTATTGACACAATTGTGTCAAGCTTCCTTTTCTATGAACACATTCGATGGCATGGTATATATCACATCGTTGGTCACAGAAGACACATACGTAGCCCGGTCCTGGCTTGTGAAATTCCTTGGTTCTGCACACCTTATGGTGAACCCGTGTACAGCAAACCTGGTCACTGTATGCCTCAGATCTGAGTAAGAACATTATGAATATATAATTAACACTATGATGTGTGGTTGAATTAGGCGAAGTGCTATGGTGCTCAAAATGTTGCAAATGAAAGTGAAATATTACGAGTGACATAGGTGAGGAGTATATAATACAAGTACCGGTACACCAAAAATGTTAAAAAGTTTTAGACACATGGTGTTTCAGATAGAATTCAGTAGGTCCTGGTGATACATTACGGTTTTGGACCGAGTGCTATGGTACTAAGACTGAACACAATATAACATGGCACTTATAATAAAAGTATACAAGTATGTATGTATTTGTTACTCAAACATCGATACCAGTAAGTTGCTATGGATATCTCGCTATACATGTAAGTAATACAACTTAAAATTTTTTGTAATGTATTGAATAGGCTGGAGTCCAATAAATTCTCTTATATTATTATTATTTCCTTGATGCGCATGTTGTTGATGTTGCTATGTTATCCTTGCCCGTGTTGGTGTTTATTTTTTTGTCATTTCATTCTGGTTTCATTGATATTTATCCCATTGATTTCGGCTCCGTAATGACCGTGTGTTGACCTATGCGCTGCGTAATCACTGTTTCTCATAGTTTTTTCTTCTTATTTAATATTATTATTATCAGTATATTCGTTTACCAAAAATGTTAAATTCGTATTGGTAATTGATCTCTAGGTAACTTAAGGTTTATATGGTTTGATTATCACTATTATTGGCCCTATTGGAAAGTACTACATAACAAAAGTTAGAGAGAATACAATTTCCGATAATTTATGTTTTTGTGGTATTTCAGAGTCGGAAGAAAACTAAATATGAAGACCTACAATATCGAAAGCTCATAACATTGATCAACAATAACATTACGTTGACCATTGTTTGTTGTGATGTTATTTGTCTCTTATACTTCCACTGAATATTGGCGGGAAATGGTTGGGGAGTTAGAAAACTTTCTTCTTTAGCATGCCATTCCTCTGGTTCATACATTTTCTGATACTGCTGGTACGTAACATACTGGTTCATCATAGTATTCCAGCTGTTCGGTCCATATTCTGAAACGCTGTTTTGAATGAGCAGTGTGCCCACTTAAGGCAGAGGCTCACTTAGTAGCAGCAACAGTAGTAGTAGTAGTAGTAGTAGTAGTAGTAGTAGTAGTAGTAGTAGTAGTAGTAGTAGTAGTATGACCTGGTCTAGAATTACAATTTAGACCTATTCCAAATTATAGCACCACAATTCACTAAATAAATCAACATTCAACCTGGAAAAGAGCCGTTTCTTAAGAAAAGCTTCTACCTCTTCGCATTTATTAAATTATACATTCATTTTATTCCAAATTAGCAGTAAAGAGGGGGTTTTTGCTCTGGCTTGGAGGAAAAATTTGCCTCAAGTCAGATAGATTTTTCCGCCGCCAGTGTACTGAATTGAGATTTTCCGACTTATCGGGTACTCCTAGGAAACAAATTAGTAAAAACACAGTTTTTGAACTGGGACTCTGCACTATTCGACTCCCCCCCCCCCCGAGAAAAGACGAAGACGCGTTTCTAGGGTAAGGTTAAGAGCTATGCAATTTAATACAATCTTGGTCACAACGTGTACACTACCTAACCTAGAACTCTGTATGCAAGGTAGAATTCTGTAGCGAAGCACGGGTACATCAGCTAGTTATGTAATATTTTAAAGTAGTGGTTATTTTAAAATAATATTATTTCGTGGTTTTGGGACGGTCCTTAGTAGTAGGTTTGCAAACGCTCGCTCCTTATCTTAACTTTATATTGTTGTTTTATCTTATCTCTCCTGGGCATTATGTAACAGTGTCATTGGGTGGTGTGAATAAAAATGAGCACGCACTCTTTATTCGCGAATTTAGAGCAGGCACTCGCAATGAGGTGAATAAAAACCGCCTGCCGGAAGCAGTCACTCAAAGCACACCTGTGACCTTGAGCACACACTCCAGTCGCTCGAGTAGCAGAGTGGGCACTCCAGATTTCTGGTGAATAAAGATAAAGCAGGCACTCTTTCCCGTAAGCGCCTGCTCATGTTTCCTTGAGCTAACTCAGTAGGTGACTCCAAATGATAGTGTCAAGTTCAATAGCATGGCAGAGGTAATGGTGATGGTTAATCGGAAAAGAAAATTATATAAACTTCGCAGAGATATATCTCCACTTGATTACAGAGTGTTATAAAGGTCCAGTAAGGAGCATGCTGAAGAGCCTCCGTGGCTCAGATGGCAGAGCGCCGGCCTTTCTCCTTTGGGTTCCGTAGTTCAAATATCGGCTACTCCCTGTGGAATTTGTGCTGGACAAAGCGGAGGCGGGACAGATTTTTTTTTTGCCAGGGGCTTTACGTCGCACCGACACAGATAGGTCTTATGGCGACGATAGGATAGGAAAGGCCTAGGAGTTGGAAGGAAGCGGCCGTGGCCTTAATTAAGGTACAGCCCCAGCATTTGCCTGGTGTGAAAATGGGAAACCACGGAAAACCATCTTCAGGGCTGCCGATAGTGGGATTCGAACCTACTATCTCCCGGATGCAAGCTCACAGCCGCGCGCCTCTACGCGCACGGCCAACTCGCCCGGTACAGATTTTTCTCTGAGTACTCCTGTCATCTTTCATTCCAGCAGCAGCACTCTCCAATATCATTATATTTCATCTGTCAGTCATTAATCATTGCCCCAGAGGAGTGCGACAGGCTCTGACACCCGGCACGATTCCTATTTTCACCGCTTCATTCATTCCATTCCTGACCCGGTCAGATGACTGGAAACACGCTGTAGATTTTCAATGAGCATGCTGAATGATTAGCGGAGCATTTCCTTGGGCGCTCCTAAGAAACAAGAGGTGGTACACTAAGAAATGAAGAAAAAATGTAAATGTTCTTGTGTTATGTTGGTGACCCTGGGTTTCAGAGTGGAGTTGGTGAAGACATCTCGGAGAACGGTGTCAAAAACATTTTTGCAGGTTTCGACATGAACAGAAATGAAAGCAGATTATTAGATAAAATTCCAACAAATGTTGCTTAGATGCAGGAAGCACAGGTTACGCTGCAAGAACGTTTGAGCTTCCCTTGTGCTGTTGGAACTGTAGAGTGTACTTATGTACAAATTCAGAAGCCACATGTTCATGGGAATGACTACATTTACAGAAAAGGCGTCCCTAGTATTAATGTACAGGCCACTTGCAATGGGAAGGAAGAATTCAACCAGTGTAGATGTATCACGGCCTGACTCTGTCTATGACTCCCGAATTTGGGGAAACTCTAATGTTTGCAGAGTTATGACGCCTCTGTAGGAAGACGAAGGGATGACAACTTCTGCAGATCTTACAACTTTACGTCATGCCGACACAGATAGGTCTTATGGCAACGATGGGATAGGAATGGCGTTGGAGTAGGAAGGGAGCGGCCGTGGCCGTGTGAAAATGGGAAACCACGGAAAACCATCTTCAAGGCTGCTGACAGTGGGGATCGAACCCACTTCTGTCCCGGATGCAAGCTCACAGCTGCTCGCCCTTAACCTCATGGCCAAGTCATCTGGTCCTGCAGATCTGGCTCCTTAAAACATTCATTCAATTGTCAATATATTATTTCCATCATAATTGTACCAGAAGGTACACCTCTATGCCACGCATTCAAAATTAGCGCCTAAAAGAACTAGTCTTTTGGTGAAACAGTGAAACTGAAACTACACCAACTTCAAAACTTAATCAGAAGATGTCACCACTGAAATATAGAGCAATTTTGTTATTGTGCAGTTTCCAAACCTGAGTGAATTTCTACGTGTTTTATTTGACATTCATCAAGAAGTTTGGACATTCTTCCACAGATGACACTACCAAAAAACTATGATCACGCACCCTGGTGCAAAGTGTAAGAAGTTATAATTTAAAGAATTTTTGTATTTCTGGGTTTTTGTAACTGAATGATGTTCATTAATTTTTCGGTTGGCAATTCTTCCTCTTCTTTCCGCCAGTTTTGAATCTAGCCAATTCCTAATTTTTGTAATTAATTTCCAACCAATCCGTATTTCTTCTTCACTTTGTGTTTAACCAATAAAATGAGAGGGTGTGGCTGGTTTATTCCTGAATGATCTCGAATCTTCCCTGAAGGTTTATAAACTGCGGCTTTTCACGTCTCTTGGCCAATTGATCGACGTCTATCTGAGTGTGTGTGTTAAGCAGGAGGCGGGCGGCCCCTTTCGTCGGCAGCTATAACATCCACAAAGTAATGGTCACATAACTTCTTTCTTTCTTGCTACCTCCGCAGTTTAATCCGAGGGAAAGGTCCGAATCGTTAACTATGTAATCTTCTTTTCTAAAAATGTAACGTTTTGCTGGCTAATGTAAAAATTTCATAAATCTTTAACTGTAAATCGGGGATAGAGAGTTATGTACCCTCTCGAGCTCCCCTTCATCTTGGTTTGAGGTGACTACGTTTCATAACTGTTTTTCATTCTGTAATGTGGTAATGTAAATTCTATACGAGTCACCTCAGTAGTTTGGGAATAGCCCCTGTTTCATCGGCCTAGAGCCCTTTAGGTTTTTAGTGTTTATTATCTTGGAGTGCAGGGTACGCCTCCATTCATTTTGTGTTTAGGCCAGTTATTTAACCTGCTCCTTTTCTATGAAGGACCCCGTAGGTTGGGTATTAAATACCCCTGTATAAATCAGTTTTCATATCGCAAGTTGTTCCTTGAGAGGCCAGTGTTTGTAAGTTGATGTTGCCTTAACTAGGCAGTAATAAACTGAGAGCCTGTTAGCTCTTTTTCAAATTTTGTAATTGTAAAGAGTCCCTTTGGAAGGCTAGATATTGTATTTTGGGAGCAAGTGCTCCATGAATTAGGGGATTTCTGCCCTTGAGTAAATTTGTGCTCTTTCTAAATTTCAGCTGACAGCTCAAGAATCGTAAAGCGAGGGGCTTGAAGCCCAGGACTTGTAGAATTCACTATATTGTATTTTCCTTGACTTGTTTCTAAATTGCTAACTGTACCTGTTACGTTGTTATTTGTTGATTTTTGAAATTCTAAAGAAATATAACCTTTGTTAAGTTTTAAATTAACTTTGATATTGTAGTTAGACCCATTCACCCCGGCACCTTCTTTAACCCCTCTGCATTCCACAGATACCCCGGAACAATAATTAATGTTTGTTATTTACGTTATAGGCCTACCACTTTCCTCAATTTATTCATGTCGTAATATTCAGGCTATGATTTCCTACCTTTCAGACGGCCGATGATAGGGTTATTAGTCCCCTGCATCAGATTCATCAGCCGCTTCTCCCATTATTTTAACGATATGCATTTGTTTCCCGTACGCTTTAATTCTAATTTATATTTCAGTCTTGTTTTCATGTTTTGTAATTTTTTACCAACAGTTGTTGGACAGAAATTCTTCTTCTCCTTCTACCGCTTTTCCCTCCTCTGTGGGGTACTGGGTGCGAATTGTGTCGCACATGTGGATTTGGTCCTGTTTTACGGCGGGATGCTCTTCCTGACGCCAAGCCTAGATGGAGGGATGTAATCACTATTGCGTGCTTCTGTGATGGTTGGGAGCGTAGTGTGTTGTGTGAATATGAAGTGGAAAGTGTTGGGATAAACACAAACACCCAGTCTCCGGGCCAGAAGAATTAATCAGAGGCGATTAAAATCCCCTACCCAGCCGGGACCCTCTGAACCGAAGGCCTCAATGCTGACCTTTCAACCAATCAGACAGTTGTTGGACGGTAATGTTTAAGTTAAATTTAGCAAGTAGTTCACACTGAACTGCATTTACTGCACTTGTTTTCTTATGCTCGTTATCCAGTAACTGTGACTTTGAAAACATAATTGTATGTTCCTTTCAAATGGAGATAAAAGTGGACTGGAATTCCACACTGTCATCTGCCATTTTAAGCATTGAACTAACTCGGATATCATCGAAGTGTTATCACAGTCCAAGGTGTTATAAACATGGCACGTGCACGACCTTGATCAGTGACACTGATTGGCTGCTCCAGACACTCGAGTGTATGCTGTGCTTCCGCTCTATATTTTTATTCACCGCAAATGCGGAGGGGAAGCTCATTTTTATTCACACCGCCCATTGTCGTCTTATCTTGTGATTTACTGTTGTTCTTGCGTGGCGTTGCTAATAATAATTGTTTTGGTCCTGACGGGGGATCATGTTTGACTCTTGGTGTATATTGACGCATTGGGTTACCTGACCTGACTTGTTCTCGATTTTACTGACTACGAATATTAATTTTCTTTGTTTTCTTATCTGTTGGATTTTAATTGGGATTTAAGTTAAATTCATTTATGTTCATATCGTTCTAATTTTGGGCCGGCTAATGTGTTATATATTTTTCGTCGGGATATTTTTATTGTTTCAATTTTGTGTGGTGTGTTATGGAACTATGCTTTCCAACCGTGTTTCTGGTGTAAGATTCCTCCACGAGGAATTGTCAATGTCATTTCCTTGATTTGTATGGATTAAAAAATTAAAAAAGTTTAGTTTAAGGAGCTCCTTACATAGTTATTAAATAAATTGAATATATTTATTTTAATTTCATCATTTCATTTTTACTGAAAAGATTTTATTATATCCATACAGTTTTGTTTATTTATATTTTAAAATTTTTCCTTTACTTTGTTCGTTGCTATGTTATCCTTGCCCGTGTTGGTGTTTATTTTTATTTTGTCATTCCGTTCTGGTTTAATTGATATTCATCCACTTGATTTCAACACCATAATGACCGTTTGTTGACCTATGCGCTGTGTAATCACTGTTTCTCACAGTTTTTTCTTCTTACTTAATATTATTATTATTATCAGTATATTAGTTTTCCAAAAAATGATAAATTCCTATCGGTAATTGATCTCTAGGTAACTTAAGGTTTATATGGTTTGATTATCACTATTATTCTGTAATTTATACTTTACATTAAGTAGGTTTATTTCGAGATCATATTTTATTATGTGATAACTTAAAGTAGTGGTTATTTTTAAATAATATTACTTCGTGGTTTTGGGACGGTCCTTAGTGGAAGGTTTGTAACGTTCGCTCCTTATCTTAACTTCACATTGTTGTTGTATCTTATCTCTCCCTGGCATTATGTGGTGTCACCCTTGTCTTATCTTGTGATTTCTTCTTGTTCTTGCGTGGCGTCGCCAATAATAATTATTTTGGTCCTGACGGGAGATCGTGTTTGACTCTTGGTGTATACTGACGCATTGGGTTACCTGACCTAACTTGTTCTTGATTTTAATGACTAAGAAGATGCATTTTCTTAGTTTTCTTATCTGTCTGATTTTAATTGGGATTTAAGTTAAGTTCATTTATGTTTATACCATTCTAATTTTGAGCCAGTTAATGTGTTATATATTTTTCGTTGGGATATTTTTATTGTTTTAATTTCGTGTGATGTGTTATGGAACTATGCTTTCCAACCGTGTTTCTGGTGTAAGATTCCTCCACCAGAGATTGTCCTAAGACACTCAACATCATTTCCTTGAGTTGGATGGATACAAAAAAAGAGGTTAGTTTAAGGAGCTCCTTACATAGTTGTTAAGTAAATTGAATGTATTTATTTAAAAAAAGTTATATTTACTTTAATTTCATAGTTTCATTTTTATTGAAAAGATTTTATTATATCCATACAGTTTTGTTTATTTATATTTTAAAATTTTTCTTTTACTTTGTTAAGTTGCTGAAAAACTTTCAAATTTACTCATTTAACAACCACTAAAGGTTTTCAAATTTTATTTAATGTAAATATTATATTTATCTAAATTATATTTTTTTGAAAAATTGTGTTATTTTTTGGGTAGTTTGTTCAGTAATCCCTGTAGATCTTAGACTTTTTTTTTTTTGGGAATGGGTCTATCAGCACAATACAGCAAAACATCGTTAATTCAAAGTCGTTTGGACTCAAAAATTGGACTTTGAACTACGTGATTTCGAATTAACCGCCAATTAGCAATTCAGAAGTGCCAACCCTTGCCGCGTTACAAAACATTCTAAGGCCCGTTACTGCATGCAGTTAACCTTAATTTACAGTTTATACCTTTCAAATGCTATGAAAAAAGAACTATTTCCAAAATGTATCCAAGAAGGTGCATTTACAGTATCCAAATAATGCACTTGGATATCTCACTGACAAACATAACCTCACGCAACAAAAGAAAGAAAAAAAGCATGATTCAAAGACAAGGAGAAATCTATGCTGCCTCCCATGTGCAAGTGCTTTATTCATTGCATTACTGTACTGTATGCATTTTATATGCCTTGTATTCACACAGAAAGTACCCGATGCCCTTAAAATCGAACTTTCCTATAGCTCTACCCTTGTACGATTTTCCGACATGGCACTTCTCTCGTACTTCAGAAATGTAAACACTTGCCGCGTCACAAAGTATTCTAAGACCCATTAACACATGCAATCATCTCGATTCACAGTTTAAACCTTTCAAATGCCATGGAAAAAACTATTTCCGAAATGTATCCAACAAGGTGCATTTACAGTGTTCAAATAATGCACTTAGATAAATCACTGACAAACATAACCTCACGCAACAAAAGAAAGAAATCACACAATTCAAAGACTAGGATAAATTATGCTGGTTCCCCTGTGCAAATGCATAATTTTTTGGATGTCTGTACTGTTTGCATTTTTAGATGCTTTGTACTGGCATGGAAAGTGCCCGGCGCCCTTAAAACATTGTGGCTTATCGAACTTTCCCATGGCGAGGGGATAACGTTTCTCGCTTCCATTTGCATTGCAACGCACTACAGTCGAACCTGTCCTAACGGACACCCTTATTCAGCGGACACCTCCCAATACTGACAATTTCACTCGGAACCGATTTTATTTTACATAAGACAAGTGTTAAATTGGCCTCATTTAAGCGGACACCTTGAACTACGGACAGCGGGACAGCGCCATTTGTCCCGCCCTCTTGACTTAAGTGGACACTTTACACGTTGCAGGACAATTTATTACGCCGGACTACATGTCATTCTTTCTTTTAAAACCATTCTTCAGTCATAAGGAAATCTCTTTTGAATGTTTGTACTATTTCGAGTGCAAGGGGAGAGAGTGTACTTCGGAATGCAGTTCTACCTAGTGGTGTATAGGCCTATTCCGAGAATTCTAATTGCCCAGAAATGCTGTCAGAGACTGTTGACTCACAAGTTACCTGGAGATTTTCGTCCCTTCTTGCATCATTCTATTCATAACTCAGATTGTCGCTGATAAGGTCGAGCTCAGGTAGTCAACTTGAGAAGGAAAAGACAATACAGGCGCTAATTAGTGAGACAGAAATACCGTAGCAGTTCAGTTGTCTGTTAAACATGAGTAACAAGGGACGATCATGTTTAGATCTCGAGGCAAGAAGAAATGTAATTATAGAAAGTGACAAGGGACTTTCAGTGAGAAAGCTTGCTGAAAAATTCAACTGTAGGAAAACTCAAATAAACACTATTGTGAAGAACAGAACTGAAATTTTAAAGGAGTGGAAGGAAAATAGGAATCGAGGAGTGAAAAGAAAGTGGGAGTCAGTTTTTTCAGAAGTGAACGTTGCGGTATATGAGTGGTTCAAGTGTGCTCGAGTGAAGAAACTGTGTGTGAGTGGACAAATATTACGAAAAAAAAGCTTAATTGCAAATAATCTGAAAGTTGAGAATTTTGTAGCTAGCAATGGTTGGTTAGATTGTTTTAGAAAACGTCATAACGTTAGTTTCAAAACAGTCTGTGGAGAAGGTGGTGATGTGTCTGCGACTGAAGTAGCGGATTGGAAAGATAGGTTACCAGATATTTTGAATAGTTACGAACTGAAAGACATTTTGAATGTTGATGAAACTGGTCAGTTCTTTAGGGCAATCCCGACGAAGTCACTGACTTTGCCGAATGAAAGTTGCAAGGGTGGGAAAATGTCAAAAGAAAGAATCACCATCATGTTTTGTTTTAACGCACTCGGTGAAAAGGAAAATCCTCTAATAATCGGTAAATCCTCGAGACCCAGGTGCTTTAAAAACATGGACTTAAATTGTCTTGGTGTCGAATGGCATGCGAATAAAAAGGCATGGATGACGTCGGCAATATTCGAGAATTGGCTCCTAGTTTTGGATTCCAAGATGAAGGCCAGAAACCGTAACGTGATCTTATTGCTAGATAATGCTACGTGCCATCCATAAATACGGCTTTCAAATGTAAAACTCTTGTTCCTTCCACCCAATACCACTTCTCATCTTCAGCCATTGGTTCAAGGAATCATTCAAGCATTCAAATTAGACTATTGTAAGAGGGTTTTACGGTCGTTAGTGGCACACATGGATGAAGCAGACTCACCTTTTGATTTGATGAAGAAGATCAATGTTGGCAATGCAGTTTCGTGGACAAAGGCAGCCTGGAATGCTGTCAGTGAAACTACAATCAGGAAATGCTTTGCAAAATGCGGCATCCTTAACTCTACAGTTGAAGAACAAGCAGAGGTAGAGGTTCAAAATGAATATGATGAACTTCAGACTTTAGCAACGACAGCTGGATTGACGTATGATATTGAAGCCTAAGAAGAGAATATTCCTTGCTGTGACGATCTCGAGGGCGACTGGTAGTCCCGACTCCAGGATGGACTTTACGGTAAGCTTTCTGTGTTGTCAAGTTACACAGTAATTTTGTGTTGCACATATCGTAAGGTCCATGTTTGTTTGCACCTCAACTCATCATTCATTTTCTTCTTGTGATAGCTTTTAACTCTTTTAAGCTAAATTTTCAGTTTTCATTTAATTCACTGCACTTCACAAATATTTCTAGCTGTCCATAGCAGCCTTCATTAGGACCATTTTGAATAAAACTTTTTATCGTTTTACAGAGTCCGAATCAGGAACGAAAAGTGACGATGACGGTGAGGCGGTAGAAGAACAAAAGGTTCTGACAATGAAGCAGGGACTAAATATGCTTAAACAGATAAAGAATTTGTGTATGACGCTGGACCGCGAGAACACTATGGAAACATTTAACAGACTTTATTCCGTTTTCGAGAATATCGCAGTTAAGAAAACGTGCTAAATTTACACAGACGAAGCTTTATGATTACTTTACGAAGCTGTTATGTTTGTAAATGATGTAATAATAATAACTCTCTATGAAATACTAACACAGAAATGACTTAGAATAATAAAGATATGTATGCTTATATTTACGGTGGATGTTCTTTGCCGTTAAAATGTTTGATTATTTTCACAAACTTATTTTAGCGGACACCTCTCGTAATGGACATTTTTCCTCAGAACCGACGGTGTCCGCAGAAGGGAGGTTCGACTGTACAATGACCCCCACCCCCCACCCTTGTACGATTCTCCGGCTGGCACTTTCTCCTTTAAAACCAAAAGACCGTTTGGGCTCACATTAAAATAAAGCAGTGCAGTTTCATCGGCAATGGCAATATTGTTCGGTGCCTACGAATTTATTATATATGAGCCACGTTTTTTCGTCAATTGTCGGCATCGCCAGTGTTCGCGGATTCTGTTTTTCCACACAATGCCTGTTGCGTGATATTGCGGCGTTCCTTAAAAGATTGAATACAAAATAATTCGGACTTCATTCAATTTAGAAATCATGAAGCGCACTGTAGACCTGCCGAAGTGAGTGTAAGTGCGGAAAGCTACCCCTCCACGTTCCAGAACAAGCGTTCTATTATGACGTGGATTAATTTCGAGTTGAAATTACTCTGTAACATACTATTGTTTTAAAAATGTAAAGGCAATTTCAAATTAAAAGTCTGAATTTCGGTAATGGGACCGACATTGTACTTTGAATTACGAATTATCCGTATTTCGAATTAAACAATTTAAATAACATGCGAAACCGTATCTCATGTTTCCGGGAACGAGAGCTTCTTCGAATTAGGCGGGATTTTGAATTAACCAATTTCGAATTATCGAGGTTCTAATGTATCTGTACTTCCACTTATGTTCTGGTAAGTCATATTGAGCTCGATAGCTGCAGTCGCTTAAGTGCGGCCAGTATCCAGTATTCGGGAGATAGTAGGTTCAAACCCCACTGTCGGCGGCCCTGAAAATGGTTTTCCGTAGTTTCCCATTTTCACACCAGGCAAATGCTGGGGCTGTACCTTAATTAAGGCCACGGCCGCTTCCTTCCCACTCCTCGCCCTTCCCTATCCCATCGTCGCCATAAGACCTATCTGTGTCGGTGCGACGTAAAGCAACTAGCTAGATAGATATAGGTAAGTCATATTTCTGTGTTGCTGTACTGTATAATTGTTTGTTTTTCAATCCTTGTTGTACTTGTCACCCTATGGCGTTTGCTAGCCTAACGTCATTCTATCTCATCTTGGGGTCGCGTTGCTATTAAAAACACTACAGACAAGATTGGCAAGATACTGAACAAATACGACATAAAAACCATCGATAAACCATACCGGAAGCTAGCCCTTTATCTCCTACCAGTAAAAGACACAACAGAATTACAGGCTCCTGGAGTATACGACATTGAATGTAGCTGCGAAAAGTGCTATGTTGGTGAAACAAAACGTCTGATCTCCACCCGCCTAAAAGAACATATCGGACACACCAAGAATCAAAACACAGACATTTCAGCGGTAGCCAAGCATTCCTATGAAGCAAGACACGAAATATCATTTGACAAGACCAAGATCCTAGCTGCTATTCCTTCGAATCTGGAAAGGAAAATCCGCGAGGCTATCAAAATCGAGAAACATCCGAACAATATGAATTTAGAAGAAGGATATAAAATCAGTAATTCTTGGATGCCTATCACACATAGATTAAAACATACAGACCACAACATAAACACGCAGGTCGAATATCCTATTACTAGAGTTTGTGATTTTTAGCATTTGCGATAAATGCGAAATATGCCGAAACTTTGTCAGTGTATGTGCCTTCATCTTATATGAC
The DNA here is from genome assembly GCF_040414725.1 of Anabrus simplex. NCBI lineage: Eukaryota > Metazoa > Arthropoda > Insecta > Orthoptera > Tettigoniidae > Anabrus > Anabrus simplex. The sequence continues at coordinate 81,870,832 of NC_090267.1, read as the reverse complement.
CCGTACGGGTGGTTTTTAGCGATTTTGAATTCGCGATAAAATGCGAAATTGGTTCAAAATGCGAAATTATACAATTTAATGTAATAGACAAATTATACAATTTATGCGAAATAGATGCGAAACTCTCAGTTTTATACGAAATAAACATATATTTTTAAAAACTATGCATTTTTCTTAAAAATAAGATATAAATGTTGTTATTTATTTCAGGAGAAATAATTATTACGGCGCCCATTGCAATCGTAAAGCGGTAACATGCTTTGACGGACACTTCCGTCTTGGTGCACGGAACATCTATAAGTTCATTATCGCAGTTAGCTGGTCGGAGAGATTTATTCTCTTTGTTTTGCAGCCTAACCGATTGATGTCAGATGATACCTGAAGCTATTTTCTCTGTGTAAATAGTAACTCTGAGCTGAAATACGGAAAATAAAAAGCACCTCATTTTGCCGCTCGTTGTAAACAATCATGGCGGCATCCAAGCGTGGCATGGATGAGTTTATTCGTAACTGGCTTGAAAATAGTGATGTTGAAAGTGGAAAAGATTCTCTGGAAAGTGAAAATACTTCTTCTTCAAATGACAGTGATGAAAGTGATTCCGATTTCAGTTCCGAGATGATAGTGCCAATTGAAACTATGTGACAAAACCAGAATGCAACAAGAGCGAGTGAGAAGTCTAGTTTTCCCTTTTTTTTTGCTAGTTGCTTTACGTCGCACCGACACAGATAGGTCTTACGGCGACGATGGGACAGGAAAGGCCTAGGAATGGGAAGGAAGCGGCCGTGGCCTTAATTACGATACAGTCTCAGCACTTGCCTGGTGTGAAAATGGGAAACCACGGAAAATCATCTTCAGGGCTGCCGACAGTGGCGTTCGAACCCACTATTTCCTGGATGCGAGCTCACAGCTGCGCGCTCCTGACCGCATGGCCAACTCGCCCGTTGAGAAGTCTAGTAAAATGATACTTGGAATGATGATATTGTTGACAATAAGCATCTTTCTGTAACGTGTAAACCAGTTTTTGAAATTCAGTCTATAGTGAGGAGGTGGTTGGGTAATAATTTGAAAGAAATGGACTTAGGGAATTAATTTCTAACCCCACAGTTCTGGGATCACGTTACTAAGGAAACCAATACCTATGCCTCTACATTTCTTGCTAATTTATCTGCTTCCCTTGAATCCAGTAATACTTATGAACAAAAACATTGGTTTCCTGTTACTATAGACGAGCTAAAAGCTCACTTTGCTTTGTGTGTTCTTATGTAGCCTATGTGATTAATCAAATTTATGTTAAAGTGACAAAAAATAAATAGTATCTAAGGGAATATTTCCTTTCACAAGTAATGGCAGGCCCAAGGGTTAAATCATTCAATGTGTGGAATTTCTTTCACTGGCTAAAGAGCACTGCAAAGACCAGTCAGTCAAACAGCAAATACACTTTCAAGCACCACGTTCATTCTCTTTGTGTGTTGACCCTTGATCTTAGTCGGTTATTCTTGACATTGGTGTTGAGTAGTAGTTCTGTTTAAAAGTACGGTAGCGATTTATTTTATTGTCTGTTAGCCATGGGTAGAAGCAAAGTGACGATCAAACAGCATGCCGAAAGTCACAAATCGGGACATTTTTATGTAAGGATACAGATGGCCTATATTGATCAAATCAATCAAAAATGCAATCAAAAACTTGAAGAAGAAGAAAAAAAATATTTTGCAAGCTTTCCTTGGCAGCACTTCTGTGCATTAGGGCCTCTACGGACAGTGTCGATGTAGAGTTTTTTTTAGCAAGTACAACATAATTGTAACTGATAGGTGGTCTCAAATGAAGGAGGACACCTTTTAAATAATTGGCATGTTATACTTAAATCATAATTAAAATTCCTCTTCCTTGTAGGTGTGTTGTACTGTGATAAATAAATACGTTCAAAATAGTATTTTTCACTTTGAAATTGTGTTTGTAAATTTGAAAATAAGCATATTCCTGTGTGTTCGTTAATACTTCTTGCAGTCTTATGTTGATGTTTGTCTTATTTTCCATAGTGAATTCAAAACTGCATGACAAGCAATGTGTGATTAAACAGTATGATTTTACTCCCAACTGTTGTGTGTGCAATTTAGCAAATTATGCCTATTTTTAACCAATTTGCTACAAAATGCTAAATTTGAGAAGTTTAGATGCTACAAAACGCTAAATTTGAAAATCAAAACGCTAAATCACTGATTTTTAAATGCTATAAACCACGAACTCCACCTATTACATAACGGTGCGGACAAGCCCCACTACCTGGCTGTGACACATGCCTCCAGAATTCTCATGAGACAGCCAGGGGGCTTACATCAGCCAAAAAGGCTAGGATATATAGACCAAGGTCAGGAACCACACTTTGTAGTGTGATTACTGCCTGGGAGACTGATTACCTCGGATCGAGTAGGGGTATTTCAATCACCTCGATAATGAATACTGCAATGTATTTCAAACGTTGGCAAACTGTACGTCAGGTACAGAAAACAACAACATGGTTCAACCCGGAAAATAAACTAATTAATTCTACACACCGTGGAAGCTTCACCTCTAAGATAATTAAATGTCTGTATCAGAAATTAGTACAATAAATTAAATCCTTATTCCAGATGCCAAGCAATCAAAAATAATAACTTGATTGCAACTAAAGCAGATAAGGGTAACGTCACAGTTATCATAAATAAAGACGACTACATCCAAAAAACAATTGATTTCAAACAAACAAACAACATGATGGAAATACAGAAGGACCCCACCAGGAATTTAAACACAAAAATAAAAGAAACACACAGTTCACAATAAACGAAAAAGAGAACAAAAATTAGTCCCGATGAACCCAAGGTGCCCAACTTTAAAGTCTCTCCCAAAAATCCACAAAGAGAATTGCCTTGTTACACCTATAATTAATTGTCAAAACAGCCCCACATTTCAATTATCTAAATTTTTACTTAAACACCTACAAAACCACATCACATTAGAAAATAGCAGTTCAGTATCGAAATCTTTGGAAGCTATTTACAAAATACAATCAACAGAAATAAACGAAGAAACTACAATGGTATCATATGACGTGACCAACATGTTTCCAACATTCCTATCAGACTATAGACTTAATAGAAGAAAATTTAAAGAAACAAGACAGACTAAGTCACATAGAAATTAACAAAACGATAAACTTATTAACTCTAATATTAGAAAATAATTACTTTACATTCAACAGAAAGTACTACCAGCAAAACACAGGTTTACCAATAGGGGGTCCACTATCAGGTTTCTTAGCCAATCTTTATTTAAAAAATCTTGAGAAAACCATCTTGAACACATATCAGAAAGAAATAAAATTATGGGTCCATTTTGTTGACGACACGGTAGTATTTTTAAATGGAGACCTCATTACTCCCGAAACATTTCTGGGTTGTTTGAATTTGCTTGACAGCAACATTAAATTCACTATGGAGAAAGAAATCAATAAAAAGTTAAATTTCTTGGACCTCACATTAACAAAAACCAACAATAGGATAGATTTTGATATTTTTAGGAAACCCACACAGGCCATCACCACCATCAATAAAAATACCAACCACCCAGGAACTCACAAACAAGCGGCTTACAACAGCTATATTAATAGATTATTAAAACTTCCCCTGAGTAATGAAAACAAACTGAAAGAAATTAGAATACAAAACAAACTGCTAAAGCAAATGGCTACAACCCAGAAATGATAGACAATATTATTATACGTAAGAACGAAAATGGAGAAAAAAAGAAAAACCATGAGAAAAGCAAGAAAATCCATGAACACAATCAATTTGTAACAATTACATATTTTTTGGAAGTCAAGTTTTTAAAATTGCAAATATATTTAAGAAATTTCAACTTAAAACAGCTTTTTGAACCAGAAATAAAATATCAGAACATATATATAATGCACATAGTGTCAATAAAAAAGATATATACCAATTCGGAAGTATACAGGCTCACTTGTAACGACTGTAAAATGTTTTATATAGGAAAAACTGGGCGAACATTAAATCAAAGATATCAAGAACATTTCAAAGCAGTAAAGTACAACAGATATTCAGCTTTTGCAGAACACATTTACAACAATAACCACAGCTTTTTTGGGATCGAAAAGGACATGAAGTTAATCTTTAAGGGTAATTATGGATTTGAATTAAATACACGTGAAAACATTGAGACTTTTTTGGCATCATGTTTAACCTCAAGATCAGCAAGAGTGCTCAAGAACCTCTACATGAACTATTTTTAATTCAAGAAAAGTGTTACAATTGTGTTGACTTCTTGCCATTTTTGTGTAGGCTGATGATGACATGGACAGATGTCGAAACCGGTCCCTTAATAAATTAAATATGTTGCTACATTGTTTCGTGCAACAGTGTTATTGTATTGAAAAGATGGAATATTTTTCTCTTTTTAGCATTGTAACTATTAGTTCAATACGGACCAGTGATGAAGTTTCTAACTTTAAATTTAGACAAGCGAACCAAAAAAAAATTTAAATGAAACAGTCGCAAGCTGGAGTTGACATAACATCAGGGGCTTCCAACGAAACCTTTTGTGTAGGCTGATGATGACATGGACAGATGTCGAAACCGGTCCCTTAATAAATTAAATATGTTGCTACATTGTTTCGTGCAACAGTGTTATTGTATTGAAAAGATGGAATATTTTTCTCTTTTTAGCATTGTAACTATTAGTTCAATACGGACCAGTGATGAAGTTTCTAACTTTAAATTTAGACAAGCGAACCAAAAATTTTTTTAAATGAAACAGTCGCATTTAGGAGTTGACATAACATCAGGGGCTTCCAACGAAACCTTGAGGTGACATAACAACATGTGCTTGCAGCGCGGTTCCGTACTTAAAGCTGAACGTTTGTCAGTACTCGACCAATAGCCTGAGCACGAGGAAAAGCCAGCCCTTCCTATGGTACGTCCATACCTTTTACAACAACATTGTAAGTTTAAATGCATTATTTTCATATTTTTACACTTGTTTTTTCTTTTTCTTATTTTACAATTGGTGTCAACAGGGCTACATTTTAAACTCATTTTAACCAATTTTGACGACACACTTATGTGAAAATAAATTTAAATTTTAACACTGATGATGGACCTTAGTGTCTGAAAACCGGTTATGTTTTAATAAAGTGTGTACTGATACGACTGTATATAATTAAATTATATAATAATAAAATGGTACCCGGCTTCTCACCATAGCAGTTTAATTTTAATTTCGTGTGTAACACAGACACTTCGATGAGGGTGGGCGGCATCTGCCATATGTAGGTAACTGCGTGTTATTGAGGTGGAGGATAGTGTTATGTGTGGTGTGCGAGTTGCAGGGATGTTGGGGACAGCACAAACACCCAGCCTCCAGGCCACTGGAATTAACCAATGAAGGTTAAAATCCCCGACCTGGCCGGGAATCGAACCCGGGACCCTCTGAACCGAAGGCTAGTACGCTGACCATTCAGCCAACGAGTCGGACAATCAAAGCAGTGAAACTACAAGATATCTGAAGTCGCACCCATTTCCTCTCCCTGGCTCCAACCACTTTGTAGTGACTTGTGCAACCAAATTATGCATGTGTGCCTGCACAGGGAGTGCTACAATCATGTGTTTTGCCATCTCGTGGAGTGACGAAGTTCGACAAGTCTCTCTTAAACCTTCAGTGTAATATCCTCGAGCCCCTCGCCTGTGATGCAGTGAGCCCCCATTATCCTTTTTGGTTTTACTTTAGCAGAGGATGATCCACTTTTATTTTGTGGTCCTAAGTTTTCTGTTCACATAAGGAGCACATTCAGCAATCCTGCCGCTCTGCTCCACTACTGGAAATCTATGAAATTCACCTCTTATACAATGATGTGGTTTGCCAACTAATTAGAAGTTGCTGTGAATAAGCATGTGCTTGACTTTGGTAGCCTTGGGTTTTTTTTTTGTTAGTGTCTTTACATCGCACAGACATAGATAGGTCTTATGGCTACGATAGGACAGGAAAGGCCTAGGAGCTGGAAGGAAGCGGCCGTGGCCTTAATTAAGGTACAGCCCCAACACTTGCCTGGTGTGAAAATAGGAAACCACGGAAAACCGTCTTCAGGGCTGCCGAAAGTGGGATTCGAACCCACTATCTCCTGGATGCAAGCTCGCAGCCACGCGCCCCTAACCGCATGGCCAACTCGCCTGGTTTGGTAGCCTTGAGCCACATGTTCCTATCAAGAGAGCCTCCATTTAAACCCACATTCTAGTTTATGTCGATGAAAATTTGATATAACGTTATCTTGAGTCCATGTGCTTCGAAGAGTTGGAATTAGCCATTTACCAGTGAACACTTGATTAACACGATAAAACAGTAGATTTAAACTAATGTATTATTAAGGTCCACCTTTTTAATACAAAATTATATTATTATATTATATTTGCCTTTATTTGTAGTGGCGAAGTTAGGACTCATGGTCCTCTCTTACACTTAACCACACTTCATTAACATAGTACATCTGAGAGCAATATTCATAATATACGGAGTTTAGATTACGTAAATGATTAGGGACTAGTTTCGACCTAATATTAGGACATCATCAGCCTACGGCAAAATTAAAACATAAATACCAAAGAAATCAAACAATGTAAAGACACATAAGGTCTCGTAAATGTACATACCATCTCTGTATATTTTATATTGAAAAGGTGAACCTTAATAATACATTAGTTTAACTCCATTGTAATCTCAGTTCAATACGCATCTATCATAACGAAACTTATTTCATTTAACGGTAAAACAGTGTTAAACTAACTTCTGCTGACTCCTTTATATGCTCTAGTTTAAATATTTTTCACGGTGATTCGCAACCTTATAAGACAATGGAAATTATTTATAAGACACTGGATATTAGTAGCTTTCCCTGGACAGACTTTTACCGGTACAGTTACTAAAACGTAGCCCTTTCAAACAATGTGTGGTTCACGCACTAACTTCATGAACTTATGACATAGTTTCCCCACAACCTCTCTCCCACTTTTCTTTTTCAGGCAATGAACGTTTGGACTGACCTAAATGAAATACCCCAATGTGAAGGGCATTTAATGTGAACTGAAGTTGTGTGTGATGTTTATTATTTTGGTGCTGTTATCTCCTTTCAGAACCTGATGTGGTGTTGTAAATGTGGTTTCTCAGTTTTGGTCAGATCTTCCTTTTTTTAAATCTTTCGGCAATATATGGTGCAATACTTGATATGTGTAATTTATTTACAGTTTTGTACTCCTATTATGAATGTATTCACTAAACCCCTTTCTACTGACTGACACTCTAAGTTGGTCCGAATACACAACTATGTGTTAAAAGGTGTATACATCTCTTCAATCCTTGAAGCAGCTAAATACATTCCTTTCAAATAAAAACTAAAACTTGTCCAGACCCTTATATTTCCTTTACTCGACTAATGTGATTTTGTACCGACAGACCAATGTCTGAAGCTCCACCAAGCATAAAATACATGTGTTAGGTTTGTATATAACCTAAGGTATGGTATGCATGCAACTCCTAACTATAGGCAGCTAGAGTGGCTAAAATTGGAAAGAGAGCGTGAATCTATATATTTTCACACAAGTATATAACGTGTCACTTTGACACCAGCATATTTGTCATCCCAGTTTGTTGGTTGTATCAGGTTAGAACTCTCTGTCATAAAGTATCACAACAACCAAATCTCTAATTATTTTCAAAAGTGCTTGCAATGGTCATTTCCCAAAGAAAACTAAGTAGAATATTCCAGCAGTTACGGGAATGAATGTAATGTATGCATACTGTATGAATGAGCCAGCTGTAGTACCCGTCGTTGAAGGGATAATAACTTAGCGCGTTTGTCCGTCCCTCATATTATTCCCCCCAGATTTTGAGACACATTAATGGGCATGCCTCTGCCTGTGAATACATACTCGCTTCGTCGCTCTCTGTGGCCCTTTGCACTTTAATATTATTTTGCATTTTACCTTGATTTGATCTCTTCCTTCCCATATAAAATAAAGCCAGGTATCAAGATAATACTAAAAAATTGACAACTGTACAAAGCCTGCAAAACGTTGCCAGAACAATCTCCACAGCGTCTCTTTACAGTCTATAGAGTTAGTTACCTGGTCTTGGACTTATATATTAACACGGCTGCCACTGATATTTCCCTTATTTCTGACTGTATCGGAAAAGATACAGAACAAAAAATTGCTATAATCTATTTTTGTGCAAAACCTACCATGAGAGAGATACATTTTTTATACTTTAGGCCCATTCTGAAGAACCCCTTCCTGCTGAAATCTTTTGAACAACTTATAGCTAAGATCATCCTCAACCTTATTCTAAATCGAATACCAAGTTAAACATCCATTTTATCCATGATGATGTAACACACACAGACAAATATTATACTGAATTCGACACAGGTCATTCAATCATGTCAGCATTCTTGTGAGAGTACAATATTAACTGACTGGAATGTCACGTTTAAAAGCAATGTTATCATACAAAATGCTCAATTAAATGAAACACAACACAGTTCCCCCCTTTGCATGAACAGTACTACGCTTCTTATCATCATTAAAATCACACATATTTACCCATCAAGCTAGTCAATACTTAAAATACTTTTAAGTATGTATATGTGATTTTAATGATAATAAGATTGTGATCAATACGGACCAATTATAAATATTTAAGCAATATGGTTAAGATAATAAACTAAGTACTACGCTGGCACTGTAACTGGCAAGTTGAACAATGGCCTGACTCTTTCCATTAAGTGCCCATTCCTGTCAGCGCCTCATAGCAAGGATCGAATAGTTGGAATACTATGATGAACCAGTGTGTCACGTACCAGTAGTTATCAGAACATGTATGAACCAGAGGAACGCACAACGATTGCCTAGAAGAAGTTGCTGGAAAGTGTACCTTATCTGCATTCACCAGCGACAATCTCATCACTTTCGGGTCAACCATATCTCGCCATCCTTCTACAACTGATTGCTAGGCTGCTCACAGGGCCGTCATCTATGCCTGATGTCACATACATTTCCAAAAGAAACAGAAGACTCCACCTAGTTCTGGTGCTTTCTGTAAACTGTACTATATAAGCTCAACCAAACCCACCATTCAATCAGTCCACGTTTGACTCCAGTGTGGTATGGAGGACTCCATTGCGTGCTCTCACGCTTCCTTCTTCCCGTACATCAGGGACTTCAATTATTTTTAAATATTTTGGTGAGGAAAAGAGACATGTTACTTTATTGTGGGACTTAGTTTCCCAGAGCCCTTCAAGCCTGATACTCTTTTTACAGGCTTTGCTTATCTGCCTCAGCGGTTTCTGACTGTTTACGAGTGCTAGACACTTTTATTTTGTGATCTGGCTGCTAAAACTTTCAAAAGTGAATCAAGTGGAATGCGAGATTATGGGTGAATATCTTTCTCACCAATCCAATCCAGAACCTTTTAAAATTACTGAAGGACCTTCTTTAAGAGTAGATTTAATCTCATTACTAAGGACAGTTTACCCATTGAATGCCTGCCTTTGCCCTCCCCATTATAAAGAAGACTACATACTGACGTATCATTTTACTGAAATACAATAGTTAAATAACACAGTACACCAGTACAAGTAACCTGAACGACTACTTGACCCATGTAAACCAGCCTTTACTCTGAAAGAAATTATAAACAACTGCCCATATGCTATACATAAACATAAGTAATGATTGTAACTTACGGTGGTCACTATAACGGAAAATAAATCCTTGACAATTCCAAACGAACTCTTGTCCAGTCCATAAAGTCGAGCTTTTGAATATGTCTCTGGCGATATTATTCCTTGCAGCTCTCTTGGAATTTCAAGAGCCTGGCTGTATATTTTGTGCTGAAAATAAAAAATGACAAAGAAGGATGAAAATACAGGCAGTAAATGTTGTAAGAATTATCAAAAAATAAAACAAAGAGAGAATAAATGACAAACACAAAGAAATTAAGATTGGAAATGCATGATAAAATGGGAGTAAAACAGACTGAGGTACATGGTCTGGACACACTGAAAAAACAAGTGAATAGAGTATGATAAACAATGAAATTATTATAAAAGAAGGGAAAGAGGCAGACAAAGTCCCTTAACTTCAATGACTGATGATTGAGAGCTGGGCTGAAACATGATGATGGATGAGGAGGATTGCAATGGAGTCTAAAAGGAAGATGGTATTGTGCTGTTTCTTAGTGGACATCTTATTTACAAGCTACAAATTATGAGATACTGTGAATATGAAGAAGAAGAAGAGGAAGATTCAACACGAGGTGAGTGTTTGTAATGAGGAGGTAAAAGTCAAGCAAAGAATGAACAAGTTGGACGGAGCTGTACAATTCAGTTGGCTTTGATGGGGGAGCCATACTTGAAGATGAAACCAAAACCAAACCCCACGCACTTACCGTCCTTGAAAGGGCTATGGCCTGCCCAGCAACCGCTGCTCAGCCTGAAGGCCTGCAGATTACGAGGGGACGTGTGGTCAGCACGACGCATCTCTCTCGGCTGGTATTCTGGGCTTTCGAGACCGGGGCCGCCATCTCACCATCAGATAGCTCCTCAATTCTAATCACGTAGGCTGAGTAGACCTCGAACTAGCCCTCAGCTCGAGAGAAAAATCCCTGACCTGGCTGGGAATCGAACCCGAGGCCTCCGGGCAAGAATCAGGCATGCTACCCCTACACCACGGCGCCAGCACATACTTGAAGATGATGATGAAAATAAAGATGAGTTAATTTCAATACATTTACAAGTTCTCTAAGACAAAAAGAAATACATTTAAATCCAACAGAACTACTACTTCTTCTTATATGACTGCATAGGATCACATTAGTCAGTTCATCGTTCCGGTCTCTTCGAAGGGATTGTTCGGACTTTGTGGTCCTCCCAGTACTACTTCAGACACTCCGATCTTCGGGCCCTTTCCTCAGCTGAAAATATGCGTGTTGTTGGTTTGTTTCCTGTAAGGGTAAAGCAGAGGTTTGTATTCTTGAGTTTTGTATCAATTTTATATTATATGTGGTGTCTTCCGTCGTAAGGCCTATTTCTTTCAGATCCTCTCTTACTTCTCTGATCCATTTACATCCTGTTGTAGTATTTTTTCAGATAGATTCAGAAGTCTCGAATCCTGCATCATCATGATATGTCCAAAGAAACCCAGTCTCCTCATATTATTCATAGTATAGTGTAGTATATCATAGTATCTGTAATGGGTTCTAGCTCTTTGTACACAACTTTGTTAGGTATTATCCGCCACTGTCCATCTTTCTGGTATTTTTTGTTGATGCAGGTTCTTCCAATCCTCCTTTCAATTTTCTGAAGTCTGTCAGTCTTTGATTGTTTATTCAGGTGAAAAAGTGTTTCTGCTGCATATGTAGCTTCCAGTTTTATAACTGTGTTATGGTGTTTTATTTTTGTATTTATTGATAGACATTTCTTTTTGTAGATATCCATGTAAATTTTTGTGCTTTAGCTAATCTATTTGTTCTTGTTTGGATTGAAATTTTTTCATTTAAGTTATGTGTTATTACTTCTCCAAGATTAAACTGAGTTACTATTTTAATTTTAATACCATTTATGATCATTTCTCTTAGTTTTGTTGGTTTTTGGGGCATAATTTCTGTTTTTTCAAATGATATTTTGAGGCCAATTTTATTAGCAATGTTTTGAAGTTCTGATATCTGGGTTTTTGCTTCTTTTATGTCCACTGCTAGTAATGCTAAATCGTTGGTGAAACCCAGGAAATTTGTTTTGATTTTTCAGCCAATCTTTATTTATGGGGGACATTTCATAAACCATTCCCTCATTACCATTTCTAGAGCACATTAAATAATAGTGGTTAGAGCACATCTCCTTGCTGTAGTGCAGTTTTAATTTCAAATGTCTCTGATGTTCCACCCATAAACTTCACTCTTGATATGGTGTTAGTGAGAGTCAATTTTATCATGTTTATTAATTTGGGGTGTAGTCCAAGGTGTCTTAAAATTTTAAACAGAGATTCTCTATGGATGGAATTGTAACTTTCTTGAAATCTAGAAATGTTATCACCACATCTCTGTTTCTTCTCCTGTCATAGTCCATTATCAACTTAAGACTCATGATCTGATCGGAACAGCTCCTCCAGGGTCTGAAACCTCCTTGATATTCTCCTACCAAGCTCAATAGCTGCAGTCGCTTACGTGCGGCCAGTATCCAGTAATCGGGAGATAAGGGTCCGAGCCCCACTGTCGGCAGCCCTGAAGATGGGTTTCCGTGGTTTCCCATTTTCACACCAGGCAAATGCCGGGGCTGTAACTTAGTTAAGGCCACGTCCGCTTCCTTCCACTTCCTAGGCCTTTCCTATCCCATCGTCGCCATAAGACATATCTGCATCGGTGCGACGTAAAGCAAAATAGCAAGATATTCTCCTAGTTCTTTCTCAAGTTGTACACTTATCCTATTAAGGATGATAATTGAAAATATTTTGTATGTTGCAATCGTTGCGACGGTAGATGGCGCTAATGAATTAAATTTTTCTGACTGCTTGCAGTGTGTTTTTTTCTGTTGCAGATAGTGATTGAAGCAGCGTACTGTTGGAAGCAGAATGGTCCGGTATTCATGTCTGGAACAACCCGAGAGGGTGTTTGTGTTCGGCCAAGCCAATGTAACAGTCGACTGGCAGCACGGCTATACCAAAACAAGTACCCTCACAGACACCAACCACATCACACAACGTTTCCAGCCACTTTTGGGTGTTTGTGTGATCATGGGTCCTTTCAGACAGACGAACGCGCAGGGAGACGGCGGACTGTGCGTACACCAGATCTGGAGGAACAGGTTCTACAGGACATTGAGATAAACCTTAGTACAAGCTCCAGGCAAGTAGCCCGCCAACATGGTGTGAGCCAAACTATGAGTATGTGTATCCTGCATGACAACCACTATTATCCCTATCACCTGCAACGAGTGCAAGGATTATCAGCAGTGGATTTCCCTCTACGGGAAGGATTTTGTCGATGGTTTTTGCAGCAGGCCATCACAGTTACAGGATTTCTGTCGTCAGTCCTCTTTACCGATAAAGCTACCTTTACCAGGAATGGCATTGTCAATCTGCATAATCTTCATCTATGCACTACAGGAAATCCCCAGGAATGGCTGAAGCGTCTCACCAGCATCGGTTCAGCATCAATGTTTGGGCAGGGATTCTTGGCGACACATACTTGGACCAGTTATTATTCCACAATGCCTCAACGAAGGAACGTACCTGGACTTCCTGCAGAATCCTCTGCCTGGATTGCTTGAGAATGTGCCTTTGGCAATAAGACAGGTTATGTGGTTCCTGCATGATGGAGCACCACCCCACTTCCGCATTACAGTTCACCAACACCTCAACATCTTCCCCAGGCATTGGATAGGACGCGGAGGCCCTGTTGCATGACCTCCTAGATCACTGGACTTAAACCCCCTGGATTTTTACCTCTGGGGACATCTTGAAAAGCGTTGTATATGCTGAACCAGTTCCTGATTTGCAGACCCTTCAACAGCGTGTTCACGACACCTGTGATGCTATTCAACGAGAGGCCGGAACATGCAAAAGAGTGAGGCAATCCATGATACGACGTCTGCAGCCCATAGAGGCCACTTTGAACATCTGCTGTGACATGGATGCGATTCAGCTATGTACTGTGTTCCGAGACTGTTTGTTGTCGTTGCATGCACAACGTCCATTTCCGGACACATGTTCGTAAAACTTTTTTCCTCCATTTCCAGTCAGGAATCAGTCCCTGCAGTTTGCCAGGTTTTTTTAAATTCACTCTGTAGCCTATAACATTTTCAACATGTTTAAAAATTCCATTCACATGAAACAACTAGCAGCAAGTTCAAGAAACCCAAACAAAATATTTTCTCTTGAAGTAATGTAACACGAACATGACCTATGCCCTCCAAGACAAACCCTCAACTGCATACAGAAAAGAGTTTATTAATAATAGAAACACTACTTCAGCCACGGTAAAATTTACACATGACATACACGTGATTTGATAGAATATGAGGATTTTACTTTACAAAGGTGAAAAAATGAGTGTATCCTCCTAATTCAATACATCATATATTCCATCATTAGATGGAGTAAACAAATTCAAACATGTTTCGGCTCATTTGAGCCATCCTCAGTGAAAAATGAGAGGGGTTGAAATAATTTACATAACACAAGTTTTAATATGCCAAAAAAAAAAAAAAAATAATGAAGTAACAAATGAAAAAACAAAAGAGAGCCTAGACGGAAACAAAGTTAACACAAATACACAATATTTACATCATTATGTGGAGCAAAAAAACAACTCACTGCGACAAAATTCAGCGAAACAGGTGTTAAAGCAAAAAATAATAATTGAAATTAAAACCAGTGTTAACCTAAGAAGAAAAGAAATGAAAACAAATGATAAATGGAAATTAACTATAGGTGCACATGGTGAGGTTGGGGACCTCATAGTTTACAAAATATTGATTTTGTAACAGTAACAAAAAGCAGGTTGAAATCACTGTCGAAAATTCAGGCAGAAAATCTGTCCTTTGTAGAAACCCATCAACATCAAATTGGCTAGGAGGGGAGTGGGAGCGAAAAAATTTGAGAAACCAAGCCTGATATAACGTGCAGGCAAAAAGTCTGTAACAAGGAAAAAACACCGATGAAATTTAGAAACAGCAGCATTCTCAATATCTTCTCAATCTAGCGGTCCCTTTTTCAAATTATCGTTTCATAATGTTGGCTGGTTGGTTTGCCTTATTATAAAGGGTCGGAAGGGCCGTGACATAAAATTGAGAAGCTGTGTTACAGAGATGACAGATGTATGGTAAACTGTGAGTGACCTAGTGAAAACCGTCAATGAAGTTCCAATCTGTAATGGAAAAAAAAAAGAGAGGTTGTGTGAGAAATGTGAGCTGATAAGTAAAAAGTGTGGAATGGGTGTGTAGGAAGCTTGAACTTACGGTGTTTAGTAGGTGGTTGTCCTCTCGAATGGCCTGGCCTTCTCAAAGTAACGGTCACGTTTGCGCGATCGAGTCTATTGTTGGTTCAGCTGTGTTTGCGAGGAAGGAAGGAAGGAGCGGAGGGGGAAAGGGGTGGTGCAGGGCTGGTGTGAGAAGGGGGGTGTGGTGATGTGTTGGAGAGATGGAGGTGGGGTTTGTTTGTATTATGGAAGTTCTGACAAATGTATGGAATGAATGTTTCCAGTAGAATGTTATTTTTCTCGTTGATTTCACTTAAGTTATGAGAAGGGTTCATAAACTGATCTAAATCGATGTGGATGCTCTCGAGAATGTTGAGCAAGGTGCCCTTTTGCTCATAATGCAAGATCTTAAGATCTTTATCTATTGAAGTGTATTCGTGGCTGGATGCTTTATGATGTTCGCTCATAGCTGAAAGCATCCATTAATGAAGTATCGATTAGGTGGCTTTTTAGATTTATTTGTTGCCTTTATAATAAGGCAAACCAACCAGCCAACATTATGAAACCGTCAATAAGGAATGATTCTAATATCTTGTAAAAGAACATGAGGATGTTCATATACAATGAAATATGTCATTCTGTTATTAATAAACTGTCTTATATTTCATGTAAGTACTAGTGTTTTCATAAATTAGTATCTTGTGACAGACTGAAAAACTTAAAAATGAGAAATCCAAAGACAGCAGCAGATGCTTCATTTACTTTTCAATAACAGTAAGAGTAAGGAAAAATTGGAGGAACTTACTAGGAAATTGAATCTAGCAAAGAAGTCAACTAAGGATTACATGATGACAAGCATAAGTGGCAGTCATACAAATTTTAGTGAAACATGGAAGGGTATATATATGTATTTAAAGACAGAAACAGGTTCCAAGAAAGAAATTCCAGGAATCATTAATGAACAAGGGGAATGCGTATGCAAAGAGCTTCAGATGGCAGAAGTACTGAATAGGTGGACCCCCATACTTCAATTTATTGCTTAGCGAATCTCGATTCAATATGGACCAAACAATTAAATTCTTGATGTTGAATAAAGAAGTGGAATCAGAGATAAGGCTTTTTGCAGATGATGTTATTCTGTACAGAGTAATAAATAAGTTACAAGATTGTGAGCAACTGCAAAAAGACCTTGACAATGTTGTGAGACAGACAGCAAGCAATGGTATGATGATAAACGGGGTTAAAAGTCAGGTTGTGAGTTTCACTAATAGGAAAAGTCCTTTCAGTTTTAATTACTGCGTTGATGGGGTGAAAGTTCCTTATGGGGATCACTGTAAGTACCTAGGTGTTAATATAAGGAAAGCTCTTCAATGGGATAATCACATAAATGGGATTGTAAATAAAGGCTACAGATCTCTGCACATGATTATGAGGGTATTTAGGGGTTATAGTAAGGATGCAAAGGAGAGGGCACATTAAGTCTCTGGTAAGACTCCAACTAGAGTATGGTTCCAGTGTATGGGACCCCTCACCAGGATTACTTGATTCGAGAACTGGAAAAAATCCGAAGAAAAGCAGCTCGATTTGTTAAGGGTGATTTCCGACAAAAGAGCAGTGTTACGAAAATGTTGCAAAGTTTGGGCTGGGAAGACTTGGGAGAAAGAAGACGAGCTGCTCGACTTAGTGGTACGTAATACCAATATAATGGTCCGTTATTGGATATTATATTGGTATTATAAATTTACTCATTCAGGACAAATATTTCAGGTTCCCTATGGGAATCAACATCTATATCATTAATGGTATGTTCCGAGCTGTCAGTGGAGAGATTGCGTTGAATAACATTAGTAGATAAATAAGTCTGAGTGGTGTTTTTAAAAGTAGGAGAGATCACAATATGAAGATAAAGTTGGAATTCAAGAGAACAAATTGTGGCAAATATTTGTTTATATGTAGGGGAGTAAGGAATTGAAATAATTTACCAAGGAAGATGTTCAGTAAGTTTCCAAATTCTTTGGAATCATTTAAATAAGGGCTAGGAAGACAAACAGGGAATCTGTCACCTGGGCGACTGCCCTAAATGTAGATCAATGCTGATTGATAAATCAATACAACAGATGGTGTACGATGTGCAGAGTGCCTCATAACACATTTCTAGTATTGTAGATGAATTAATCTTGAAGCAATTAAAAAAAAAAAAATAACTGATACAATTCCAAATTCAACACCAAACAACAGTCCTATTACTACTCACCTTTCTACTTTTTATTTATATTCCAAATACACCGAGGAGCAATTTAATTAGGAGCATGTAGCACCCCCTTTCACACAAATCATGGCAGTGACATGGCATGACATGGTATCCACAAGCATGCGTTACGGAGTCGTACTGATACATTACCGCCACACATACATTGTGAACCCACCGCCAGGTACGATACTAAATATGTTGCCACTTCTTACCATAAAATATAAATTTCGGGTTTCCATACTGACAGCTAAAACTAATAATCTTTAAATCACTATAACAACAATTTATTATTACATTATTTTTATTATTAAATGAATTTAATATTAAATAAAGTGAATAAGAAGGATACTATTTAATAATATATCACTGTTATAGTGATTTATTATTTTTTAATGGTTTTTTTTACCATTCCCTTTACGTCGCACCAACACAGATAGAAGACGATGGAATAGGAAAGGCCTACGAAAGGGAAGGAAGCGGCCATGGCCTTAATTAAGGTACAGTCCCAACATTTGCCTGGTGGGAGAATGGGAAACCATGGAAAACCATCTTCAGGGTTGCCGACAGTAGGGTTCAAACCCGCTATCTCCTGGATGCAAGCTCACAGCAGTGCGCCTCTAACCGCACGGCCAACTCGCCCGGTATACAGTGATTTAAAGATTATTAATTGCTGGGGTTGGTTTAATTCACACACTGCTGAGATCCTGTTGAGAATTCCAGGAACTTTATGCCAAGATTTACAAACAACTTTTGAGTCTTTGGTTAATTCCAGGATTGACAGCTTCCAGTAAGATTATCATCCAGTTCATATCTCAAAGGTAGTTCAGCAATTGTTGCTTCAAAAGCAAGGATCGAGGTGATACCTTAGTCACCAAATATTGTAGATGTAAACCCCACCGAGAATGCCTGGGGTCTAAGGAAATGGACTCTGCAGGAATGCTGTCGTTGCCCGAGCTCAAAGGAAGAGCTGTGAACAATGCTGTTCAACCTTTGTGAAGAACTGGCCCTTAAGGATGGTTTCTTCCAGACACTTACTGCTTCTGAGTCCAATTAACTTTGGGCGGTCATAGAGCAAATCCAATGCTGGTGTCCCTTTGTTTGTTCTATTTGTAGAGGTTAAGTCTCAAAGCACATTTTTCTTTTCTTTCTTGTTTTGTCCTCAAGCCCAAGGTCAAAACTCGAGGGTATGAGTGAAAAATGTTATAAATAAGGCGTAAGGATGTGGCGACCCCATCGCCCAGTGGGAAACCACTTCAATCAGCTACCCGAGTACTGGCAGGAAAATCATAATGTTTGCAGGGTATGAAGAAAATGCCTACTCCCAGTCCTGAACAACCAGGATGAAATAAGACAGAAAGCCTTCTTCACAATTTCATAAAATCATCCTTCATCTCTCATCTTCACCTTTCTAAATAACATTTAGAACTGTAACACGACGTTGGCTCAATGCCGTAAAATAACAGCCAGAGAACATCTTGAGGCAAACACACTTCACAATCTCATTTATCATCATATCATATTTCACTTATTACCTTTCCAGATCACATCTGGAATCGCAAACCCTGACCACAATCAAACTCTTGAGCATTGGTCAGACAATCAACCTAATATGGGAAGTCTTCTATTGAAAGAATCCACCAGTTTGGACAGCTATATAATCTTCCAAACGAAAACACAATTCGGATACGGTCGGTTGTCAGATAGAGGATTGTGGCGAGTCGGAGCGCCCAGAGACATAATGATCAATCATGCAGATTAATCAAACTAAGAATGTATTTAGGTTCAATAAACCAGGAAAGTTTTCTAATTCAGCAACATTAAATATCAATTCAACGATGAAGGTTGGTAAGTTGAAACATCTAATAGAATTTTAATCAAGATAAAATTGTGATCACAGCTCTTCAAGAATTATGTAATACTGATCGGAACCCAATTGAATAAGTCTCTATAAAGGACCTCCAGGTGAAAGAGTCATAAAGAAGGTTTCTCAATTTGGAGTTGGTTTCTTGGTACACAATAGAATTCTAGATTCCGTTATTGAGTTTTCCTCAAATTCATCAAGAGTAGCATTATTAACGATTAAAGTGGAAAATAAGATCTATCCATTGATAAATGTTCATGCTCCAACAAATGAAAGAATTGACAAAGAGGGAATAGATCAATTTTGGGATGAACTTGACCAATTAGTAACGAATATATCCGATACTAACATTAAAATTCTTCTTGGAGATTTGAATGCAAAGATTGGAGACGAGAGAAAATTTTGTGTTGTGGTGGGACGATGGCCAGCACATAAATTAATGAACAAGAATGGCGAATGGTTCATTGAATTTTGTATTAACCATGGACTAATTTTAGAAACAACTAGGTTTAAAAGAAAACAGCATAAATTAATGACTTGAAAAAGTCCAAATGTTAAATTGAGTGAATCCCAGATAGATCATGTGGTCACGGATTGTAAATTTCATAAAGAAATTTATAATGTTAAGGTTCTATGTGGTGTCAATGTTGATTCAGACCATTACATCTCCAAGATTAAATTTAAATTAACTCCTTAAAGGAAAAATAAACTGCATAACCTTAATAGGAAAAGATAGTATGATCCTGGTTCAGTCATTAATAATCAAACATACTTTGAGAAATCTGCAACACTTAAGTGATAGCTTGGGAACCACTATTAACAAACTAAAAGCCATAGCAAAGGAAGTTGCTCCCATTAAAAAAAAACGAAAAAACAAACTTGGTGAAATGAAGAGTGTGATACAGCAATACTACGCCGGCATAAAGCCTGGTTGAATGATCAACAACAAAAAACAGAAAGCTCTAGAGAAGAACTAATCAATGCTAGACGATTAACGGCTAAAGAGTTAAAAGAAATTACCAGAAGGAAACATTAAAATCTATCGATGAAGCTTTCAATCTAAATAAAACAAGAGACTATTATAAGACATTTAAAAAATACCAAAAAAATTATACTCCCCCTACTCTTCTGATGAAAGTTAAGAACGGAAAGGTGACCCATAATGATTATAACAATGCAATAATTTTGGCTGAATACTTCAAAATATTACCTAGTGATAAGCCTGAAAAATATTTTGAATTTGATTTATTTCCCAGAAATAAAATACCTTTGGATAAGGTCATACCACTGGTTTACAATGAAGATAAGTTCAGCTATTGATTCTCTGACATATTTTAAAGCAGCAGGAACTCTGGAAGAATGCGAATATACAGACTATTCAGAATCTACATAAACATCTCATTGACATTTGGAATACAGGAAAATTGCTTGAAGAATGGAATGTTGCAATTATACACCCAATCCATAAAAAAGGTGATATATCAGATCCTAGTAACTATCGGGGAATTTCTTTGCTAGATATCACCTATAAAATTTTCTCTAAGATCCAGAACTCCAGAATCCATGACCAGCTCGATAGCGAATTAGGTGAATATCAGGGTGGTTTTCGTTCAAAACAAAATTGTCCAGATGAAATTATCAGTCTCAAATGATCATAAAACATTAACGCATTAGAAGCAAAAATTTAGTGATCACTTTTGTTGATTTTTAAAAGGCTTATGATAATATCCATCATGAATCATTACTACATATCCTTACTGAATTTGGTCTACATTGGAAAACTGTTAACCTTATTGCGGTCACTCTGAGAAACACAAAGTCTAAAGTTAGGTTCAGAAATGAAATCTCTGCACCATTTGAAATTTACACTGGTCTTCGACAGCAAGATGGATTATCCCCACTGATGTTAAATTGTGTGCTGGAATTTTTTTTGCATGAATGGAGTAAGGTATGTCCTCCAACTGTAAAGATTGAAAGAAATATTTGACTACACTGTCTTACATTTGCTGATGATCTGGCGCTATTACCAAAGAGTATAGAAGAAGCAAAATTTCAAGTAGAGGAACTAGGAAGATTAGCAGCGAAGGTTGGGTTGAAAATATCTTTTGAGAAAACAGAAATGATGCCATCCTTTAAATTTGACACTCCACATATTATATTAAATAATACTCAGGAAATAAAAGTTGTAAATAAATTTAAATACTGTATCCTGGTGAAATTGTCACTCGGAGCTAATGAAAAAGCATCCATAGATAACAGAACTCTAAAAATGAGACGAGCACAACAAATTACATGGCCCAGTTACAGAAAACAGTCTCTTTCAATTAATGATAAAATTCGCCATTATAACTCGGTCATCAAACCAGAAGCAACGTATGCAAGTGAAACATTACTCAAACTTAATATGCAAGCAACAACAAACTGCAGAAAGTGGATAGAAGAATTCTCCAGACAATTATTAGTAAAGAAACATCAGGTTGATGGCCAGTGGAGACTTTTACCCAATTCCGTAATTTACAAGGAAAGTGAATCAATTGTTGACACATACACCGTTTGCCAAATTTTAGACTCCTAAAACAGCTTTTTAATTTCTTTTGGGACAATGGTAAAAAAGTAGGGGACTGGAAATAATTTTCAATGCAATATTATTATTTTTATTGCATTGAAAATTACGCACAGGTATTCAGCAGTCAATTTTGAATATTTTCAGGTCCCGAAATGTAGGATGAATGGAGAGTTGCTATAGTAGCCTCTGTATACAGGGTGAAGCGTAATTCGCGCACTCGGGCATCGCAGCGCGACTCCTCACGTGCCATCAATAAAAAAATGTCTCTTACAAATTTTCGTCTTGGGAGTATATCCGGTAGAAAACGGACGATGAAGAGTAACAATCTGGCAACACTGTAACCATATGTAGGGTAACTACCGCTGTCAGCACGTTTTCGTCGTGCTGTACAGGTGGTACACTGGGTAGAGTTTTTGGTTGGCATGCAGGAGGTTGATGGTTCGATCCTGGGTTGAGGTGCATTTTTTATTTGCTAATTTCCATCTGACATTACCTACTGTAATACAGTACGACACCGTTTCTGAGGTCACATGTATCCTACATTTACATCATTTTGTAACGCCGAAAGCCATCCTGGAAGTGATTTTCCGTGGTTTCCCACTTATCCTCCAGGCAAATGCCGGGATGGTACCTAACTTAAGGCCACGGCCGCTTCCTTCCCTCTTCCTTGTCTATCCCTTCCAATCTTCCCACCCCCCGCAAGGCCCCTGTTCAGCATAGCAGGTGAGGCCGCCTGGGCGAGGTATTGGTCATTCTCCCCAGTTGTATCCCCCGACCAAGAGTCTGAAGCTCCAGGACACTGCCCTTGAGGCGGTAGAGGTGGGATCCCTCGCCGAGTCCGAGGGAAAAAGCCGAACCTGGTGGGTAAACAGATGATGTAGCGTCTATTGAAGATGTTATGAAGGACTTCCAAGGCCGCCTGGAACACGTCGCAAGCTGCACCTGCCGCGCGGATGAGCTGCAGCGGCTAAAGGCTGAGTTCTCCCAGTTCCAAGAAAAGGTGTCTAGTGAGCTGAAAGACATAACAAAAAAACTGGAATTTACTGAACAGCGCCTCGAACAACAGGCCGAACTGCTTGATGAAGCTGAACAGTACAGCCGGCGGAACTGCTTAGTGCTGCATGGTATTCCAGAGGAGCCGGCAGAGAACGTTTACGATAAAGTTATCAACACGATGAAGGGCAAGTTAAATGTAGATATAACTATGTCTGATATAGATCGTTGCCATCGTTTAGGAGTGCTAAAACGAACCACAGCTCAGGTTGTTGCTACGGGTAAGCGCCCTATAATTATAAAGTTCGTGCGTTACCATGACCGGGACAGAGTTTGGAGGGCCAAGCGGCTGTTAAAAGGAACTGGCCTTCTACTGACTGAATCCCTGACAGGTATCAGAAAAACTATTCTAAACAGGGCACGTGATCACTTCGGACTCCGACGGGTGTGGACACAGGACGGCCGCATTGTTGTTTTGAAAGACAATGGACAGAAAATGTTTGTTAGCAGCATGGCACAATTAATAAGCCTTATGTGAGCGACGAGATTGACTAGGAAAAATAATGAGTGATATAATAGCGTATAATGTTTGTGTATGTGAATGCGATAGTGTGTGTGAGAGTGATTGTGTAAATATTTCTGGAGGTGCTTATGAAACAACTAGGGTGAGTAGTTTGAATTTTTCTGTTGACAATGGCTAACGTAAATGAGTCAATTATTTATACCGAACAGCATGTCCGTGATGTCATTGACCCTATCCCTCTTCATTGTCGTCCGCCTTCACCCTTACCTTCCCCTTCACCAGCTGTGGCAGGAGACATTCTTAAGGAAATGTTAGCTCCCCACCAACAATATTTTCAGTGTTGTCATATCAATGCACAATCGCTTCTTTGTCACTTTGACGAAATACAGGCTCTATTTAGTAACAGTAACTTACATTGTATTTGTGTAACAGAGACATGGTTACAGCAGTCACTCAAATCTGATCTCGTAAAGCTGAATAACATGACGTTACATCGCCTAGATCGTTTAAATCGTGTAGGGGGCGGTTGCGCTATATATTGCCGTAGCGACTTAAAAAGTAAAATAATTATGACCTCAGATCCTAAAACTCCATTTCGACCTGAATTCATGTTTGTTGAACTCTTGGTTAATAATCAAAAACTACTGATCAGAGTGGTATACAAGGCGCCGGACATACAACATATATCTGACCTAGAAGTGGCATTATCGAAGTTAACTCCGCTGTACGAAAACATAATCATTCTTGGTGACTTCAATACTAATCTCCTAGTTACAAGTAACGAATCAACATACTTACAAAACTTATTCCATGGCATGGATTACAATATACTGACACTAGACGCGACTAACCATGTTCACAGAATAAACCACACGTCTCACACACTGATTGACCTTATTATAACAAACAATCCGCAGAAAGTGGTAAAACACGGACAGCTTGCTGTACCAGGTATTTCGACCCACGATCTCATATACTTATGTTACTCTCTCAAGGCACCAAAGTACAAAACCAGGTACATAATGCGAAGAGACTTCAAGCATTTTAATACTGAGATAATACGAAATGAAGCATATCAATTGCCGTGGAATGACATTCTACTGACTAATGACATTGATGATAAGGTTGACAGACTGAACTCTTTAATATTAGGACTGTATGACAAACACGCTCCGAAGAAGCAAATTCGAGTTTCTCACCCTTCGTCTCCTTGGCTAACAAATGAAATTAAGTCGGTCATGGCAAATCGTGATGCTTGGTATAGGCGATTTAGGCGAACTGAAAGCACTAGTGATTTCGAAAATTACCGTATTCTCCGAAATCAAGTTAAGAAATTAATTCGTAACAGCAAGTATAAATATATTCAAGAGATAACAAACAGACGAAATTCAGCACTAATATGGAAACATTTGCATCAGATGGGTATAGGTCGCAGCCTGACCATGCAGACACCCAGTATACCACTTGATGATCTAAATTCTCATTTTACGAAAGCAGCATACACTAATAATGATATTACTGACAATAATGACTATGATGCTAACTATCCTAATAATGATAATAATAATAATAATAATCATCATCATCATCATCAACCAGTTGATGACCTAACTGATGATGATATTAACGCCATAAATGCTCATTCCCGAGTAAATCAAGTAAAATTCACTTTCAAAAAAGTTGGGGCGAACGATGTGAAGCGTGTAATTTACTCCCTCAAGTCTGATGCTCCAGGTAATGACGACATACCATTATCTTTCATAAAAAATATTACTGGTGCCATATTACCTATTCTGACGCATATATTTAATCATTGCCTTGTACAGGGAGTATTCCCAACAGTGTGGAAGCACGGTATCGTCATTCCTATTCCTAAGAAGAATTCTCCTAGTTTACCATCAGATTATCGCCCTATATCCATTCTCCCACCCCTTTCCAAAGTACTAGAACGCTTGGTACACGAACAAGTCCTCACTTACTTGACTAACTTCTCACTGCTTGACCCTTACCAATCTGGTTTCAAGAAAGGACACAGCACAACGACTGCCCTACTGAAAGTAACTGATGATATCCGACAGGCAATGGACACTCGACAAGTGACTGTACTGGTTCTACTTGATTTTTCTAGTGCTTTTGATACTGTTGTTCCTCAACTGCTACTTTCAAAATTGGATTCATTAAATTTCAGCAAGACGGCAATAAACTTTTTCAGTTCGTACCTCAAAAATCGCCGTCAGTGTGTCAAAGTAAATAATAGCAGATCTGAGTGGCTTAACAAACCCCTCGGTGTCCCCCAAGGGTCTGTACTTGGACCATTGCTGTTTGCAATTTACTTACACGATGTTGCCAAATCGATTACACATTGCAAGTATCATCTTTATGCTGATGATCTGCAGATCTACTACCACTCAAGAACTGATAAAATTCAGAGTGCTGTAGAAAAAATTAATGCTGATTTAAGTCTCATAAGTAATTTTGCATTGAGTAACAATCTCAAAATTAATCCTCTTAAAACGCAAGCAATAATCATTGGTACTTCAAAAAACTTACACGTCTTAAAACAATACGAAATTCCTCCTGTAGCACTAAACAATACCATTATTCCATTTTGTGAAACAGTTATGAATCTTGGTGTGGCTATAAGCGAAACATTGAACTGGTCGCAACATGTGATGAAAGTGTGCCAAAAGGTATATCAAAGCCTGCATCCTCTGAAGCGGTTTAAAAATATATTTCTTCGGTCCTTGAAAATAAAGCTCATTCAATCACTCTTGTTTCCAATTCTCGAATACTGTGATACAGTTTTTATTGATATCAATAACGAGCGAAGCATGAGACTGCAACGTGCCCAAAATGCATGCATCAGGTATGCATTTGACATACAACCATACGCCCATGTATCCCCATTCTATACACAATTATCTTGGTTACGACTGAATGACAGACGTAGACTCCACGCAACTACTTTGGTGTATCAAGTGCTTTCTGAAAACACTCCTCCTTACCTATCCACCAGATTTCGCTACCTTAGTTCCCTGCACCTGTTCAATACCCGGTCAGGCTGTACGCTAGAAATTCCTGTGCATCGAACCGCAACCTACAACAGATCGTTCACTATCACCGCCATGAGCTGGTGGAATGAACTCCCCAATGACATCAGGGAAGCTAAATCTACGACAAAATTTAAAATCCTTTGCCAGCGTCATCTTTTAAGCACTTCCAGTCTTTCTTGAGTGTGAATGGGATGCATGAATGAGAGTGAATATGGTTGTTTATTGCAATGTGTTCCTGTATATAATTTAGTTATACTTTACTCACCTTAGTTTAGTTAGTGATACTTTAGTTGCTTTAGTTATACTTTAGGTTGTAAAGATTTCATATGTTTAAATTTTATGTAAAATATACATTGTATATACATGAAGTGGTTAAGTGTAAGAAAGGCCCGGGAGCCCTACCTTCGCCACAATAAAGACGCTTTAATAATAATAATAATAATAATAATAATGATGTAACGCTGAAACAACAAATACCTGGTTAGACTAATAAGAAATAGACAGCTGAAACAAACAGGTTTCACATCTAGTAGATGAAGTGGTGCGAATAAATTCACGCCCACGACGTGGAAAGGGCGCCTTTCAAAGCTGACCAATGAAAACGATTGTTCGTCCATTTCTAGGATCGTAGTATGTAAGTGCAAATGGTTTCTAGAGGACCCACTGCAATCGCTATTGACGATTAAGATGCCAGATACCATACCACCTGGACTACATTTACGAAATAAAAAACATACGCCTCAACCCAGGATCGACCACTCGACCTCCTGCATGCTAACCCAAAACTCTATCTACTGCACCAACTGTACAGTACGACTAACTTCTGCTGACAGAGGTAGTTACTCTACATGTGGTTACAGTGTTGCCAGATTGCTACTCTTCAACGTCGTTTTTCTGCCGGATATACTCGCAAGACGAAATTTTGTAAGAGACATTTTTTTATTGCTGGCATGTGAGGAGTTGCGCTGCGAAACCCGAGTGCGCGAATTACGCTTCACCCAGTATAAAGGAAAGGGTGATAGACATAAAGCTGAAAATTACAAGCCAGTCAGTTTGACATGCACTGCATGTAAGCTTTGGGAAAGCATTCTTTCTGATTATATAAGACATGTTTGCGAAATAAATAACTGGTTTGATAGAAGGCAGTTTGGGTTTAGGAAAGGTTATTCCACTGAAGCCGAACTTGTAGGATTCCAGCAAGATATAAATGATGTCCTGGATTCAGGATGTCAATTGGATTGTATCACGATTGACCTATCTAAGGCATTTGATAAGGTAGATCATGGGAGACTACTGGCAAAAGAGAGTGCAATTGGACTTGACAAAAGAGTGACAATGGGTGGCTCTGTTTCTAGAAAATAGAACTCTGAGAATTAGTGAAGCTTTATCTGTCCCTGCAATAATTAAGAGGGGAATTCCTCAAGGCAGTATTATTGGACCTTTATGTTTTCTTAGATATATCAATGATATGTGTAAAGAAGTGGAATCAGAGATAAGGCTTTTTGCAGATGATGTTATCCTGTACAGAGTAAGAAATAAGTTACAAGATTGTGAGCAACTGCAAAATGACCTCAATAATGTTGTGAGACGGACAGTAGGCAATGGTATGATGATAAATGGGGATAAAAGTCAGGTTGTGAGTTTCACAAATAGGAAAAGTCCCCTCAGTTTTAATTACTGCATTGATGGGGTATTTATTTATTTATTGTATGGTTTACAATCACATCACAATAAAGTATTTTAAAATTATTTTCACGTCTGAACACATTAAGTCAAAATGTCAGACTGGTATCTCTAATATAATTAACACCATTTTGAGTAGCCATCAGGAACTCGGCTGAATCTCCTGAGAAGGCTGATAGAGGGCATTCTTGGATAATATGCTGAACAGTTTGTCTTTCAGCACCACAACTACACTCGGGAGATGGAATTTTCTTCCATTTATAAAGGGAGTCTGCACATCTACCACAATTAGTTCTGATTCGGTTTAGAGTACACCAAATTTTTCTGGCGAGCTCAAAACCTGGTGGCTTAGATGTGATGCATGGCATAGCTTGTTGTTCTGGCATTGCAGAGGTCTTCCATAATTGCTTCCAGCTGTCAATCATGTTGAAATTACTTTCAGCAAGCTTCCTTGCAGTATTCAATGGAGGGTGGCGAGAGCGAAGTATCTTCCTGTTAATAACAGGGAGGTCAAGATGTACAGGAAGAGAAGAATTGTTGCACATATTATTGTACACCTTCATAAGTGCTTGTTCTCTTCTCACGGATGGAGGTGGTATGTGACTTAATGATGGCAGCCAGTATGTTGGACTACACCTGATTGTCCCTGATATTAAACGCATGGTTTGGTTGAGCTGAGTATCAACAAGCTTAACATGAGTGCTGTTTATCCAGATTGGAGCACAATATTCAGCCACGGGATAAACTAGTCCAAGGGCAGAAGTCCGAAGTGTAGAAGCTGTTGACCCCCACGTAGTGCAGCACAGTTTCTGCAGGATATTATTTCTGGTTCTGTGTTTGGCGGCAGTTCTGCTATTCTTTGAAACTAAGAGTCCTATCTAGAATGACTCCCAGAAATTTTGGATACTTGGTATGTGAGAGTAATCTGCCATCAAAGTGAACTTTCAGTTCTCTATTCGCTTGTTTATTGTTGAGATGGAATGAAGCAACTACTGTCTTTGTTGCACTTGGCTGTAACCTCCAGTCACGAAAGTATCGTCCCATAGCAGATAGGTCTCTGGTTAGAATATCCTCGGTAACTTCGAAGTCTATATGGCTAACAGCAAGAGCCCAGTCATCTGCGTACCCAAACTTCCTAGATGTAGTCTCTGGCATATCTGCTATATATAAACAGAACAAAAGGGGAGCCAGCACAGAACATTGTGGGACACCATTATTAAGATTCCTCAGTGAGCTCATACTATTGCCAATTTGAATCCGGAAGTTTCTGTTACTGAGCACGTTGTTAATAAGATTTCCAATGTGCAGGCATGGTTCGTAGAAGTTTGAGAATCAATCCTTGTCTCCACACAGTATCATATGCTGCTGTTAGATCAACGAAGGCAATTGAAGTTTTCTGGTGTTTCTGAAAATTAGCCTCTATGAATGTTGTCATAGAAAGGACCTGATCTGTACAGCTTCGGTGCGGGCGGAAGCCAGCTTGTTCAACAGGTAAGTTTTTGAAAATGATATGGCAAATACGGTTATAAATAATTCTTTCCAGAAGTTTATAGATCATGCTAAGCAGAGCAATGGGTCTATAGCTTTGAGGTTCGTTGTTAGGTTTGCCAGGTTTAAGAATAGCAATGATTTTTGCCCTCTTTAATTCATGGGGTATATTGCCTGATAGAAGAATGTCTGTGAAAAATTTAGCTAACCATATTCTTACATTTTTACCACAGTTGAGAAGGAACTCTGGATGAATACCATCGAAACCTGGAGCCTTTCCTGCTTTCATATCTTTCAGTGCTATTGTAACTTCTTCTGGAGTGAATGGAGTGGAATATTCATAATTCGAGGTGCATATTTTCTTGAGCTCTCTTAATTCCTTTTCAACTTTGATCCTGTGTTGTTTATTTTGAGGATCTCTTGAAGTGTTGACTATGTTGGACGCAATTTGATTTGGTGTAACAGCTCCGTTAGTACGGTGTGATGGTTTGCCTCCACCAAGCTTCCTAAGGAGAGACCAGGCCTTT
The DNA here is from genome assembly GCF_040414725.1 of Anabrus simplex. Lineage (NCBI taxonomy): Eukaryota > Metazoa > Arthropoda > Insecta > Orthoptera > Tettigoniidae > Anabrus > Anabrus simplex. The sequence continues at coordinate 81,840,872 of NC_090267.1, read as the reverse complement.
CTACTTGATTTTTGGAAGTCAATGGATTCAACAGTCTCTGTCCATTTAGCACATCTTGCAGCGTCAAGTTGGCATAGCAGTTCATCAGCTATTTCTCGGTCGTTACTTACACAGAATTCCTCATAAAGTTTCTCACATTTCTCAGTCCAGCCAGGCACATATTCCCTACGGTAGCCTCTTGTGACACATTTCTTTGCTGTACTTATGATAGCACGAACAAATCGCTTGTAATTGGACCTTATGGGAGGAATCCAACCGACGCATGTATCAAGATTTTCCGAGAACAGAGTGATGGGATGAAAGTTCCCTTTGGAGATCATTGTAAATACCTAGGTATTAATATAAGGAAAGATCTTCATTGGGGTAATCACATAAATATGTAAATAAGGGGTACAGATCTCTGCACATGGTTATGAGGGTATTTAGGGGTTGTAGTAAGGATGTAAAGGAGAGAGCATATTTGTCTCTGGTGAGACCCCAACTAGAGTATGGTTCCAGTGTATGGGACCCTCACCAGGATTACCTGATTTAGGAACTGGAGAAAATCTGAAGAAAAGCAGCTCAATTTGTTCTGGGCGATTTCCAACAAAAGACTAGCATTATAAAAATGTTGCAATGAATCTATTCTATTGGATTAAGATTAGGCTTGTAAACCTGACTGACAAATCTTATAATATTTTACAAGTCATATAACAATAAAATGATGTCTTTAAGTTAAAACATATTGTCAAAAATCTATCTAACGAGCTGCTCGACTAGGTGGTATGTTGCAGGTTATAAATTTCATTTTTTGTCCTATTGAAGATCTACTTGTGATACAAATTCTTATAATTTTTTTAATTACCACCTATTCAATACAATAAAAACGTAATAAAAACATACATATTTATTAAGTTGTTGATGTGGTACATGTTTCGCTCCTTTTTCGTGAGCATCATCAGTCAATTATTATTTACTTCAGGTTATATAAGACAATGAATCTATTCTATTGGATTAAGATTAGGCTTGTAAACCTGACTGACAAATCTTATAATATTTTACAAGTCATATAACAATAAAATTATGTCTTTAAGTTAAAACATATTGTCAAAAATCTATCTAACATTTTATTGACGAAACTCATCTGGTGAACATCCTTTAAAATTATTTTAGAAAACCTTTTGAGATCTGGCTAATTGTATTGATTCAATGTTGCTTGACTTGTATGATAGTCGTTGAAACTTTGTTAACTATATTAACAATTTTCTACAGTTAATAATTGCCTATGTTATGATCATTAAACTTCTTCTCGATGTTGCTGGAGTAACATTTGTACAAAATGTATTGGCATTAATTTTATGTTGTCAATACGAGAATATTGTTCATGAAAAAACTTGTTAGTGAATAACAGAACAACAAGTAGTTCTCAAGAGGCTAGTAGTAACACTAGACAATTACACAGCAGAAAGAAAAATATACCAACAAGCACAATTTTGAACATACGAGAACAATTCAAATTCTACATCACATTAGAAAGTGTTTATTTACCAACAAGTTTGTTCATGAACAATATTCTCATATTGACAACATAAAATGAATGCCAATACATTTTGTACAAATGTTACTCCAGCAATATCGAGAACAAGTTAAATGTTCATAACATAGGCAATTATCAACTGTAGAAAATTGTTAATATAGTTAACGAAGTTTCAATGACAATCATACAAGTCAGGCAACATTGAATGAATACAATTAGCCAGATCTCAAAAGGTTTTCTAAAATGATTTTAAAGGATGTTCACCAGATGAGTTTCGTCAATAAAATGTTAGACTTAGATTTTAGACAAATATGTTTTAACTTAAAGACATAATTTTATTGTTATATGACTTGTAAAATATTATAAGATTAGTCAATCAGGTTTACAAGCATAATCTTAATCCAATAGAATAGATTCATGATCTTATATAACCATAAGTAAATAATAATTGGCTGATGATGCTCACGAAAAAAGGAGCGGAACATGTACCATATCAACAACTTAATAAATATGTAAGTTTTTATTATGTTTTTATTGTATTGAATAGGTGGTAATTAAAAAAATTATAAGAATTTGTATCATAAGTGGTATGTTCCGAGCTGTCAGCGGAGAGATGGCATGGGAGGACATCAGTAGACGAATAAGTTTGAGTGGTGTCTTTAAAAGTAGGAAAGATCACAATATGAAGATAAAGTTGGAATTCAAGAGGACAAATTGGGGAAAATATTTGTTTATAAGAAGGGGAGTTAGGGATTGGAATAACTTGCCAAGGGAGATGTTCTATCATTTAAGAAAAAGGCTAGGAAAACAACAGATAGGGAATCTGCCACCTGGGCGACTACCCTAAATGCAGATCAGTAGTGACTGATTGATTTTTAGTGATTTTATGGATAATATTGGTAATAATTACTCATAATGAAGTAGGAGGATGTATTTAGGCCTATTATAGCCATCTTTGTTTCCAGAGATGTTATGGGATAGACTGGTCACTGTGACTTTAGAGCAAAGCATGGAACTTACAGTAGATGAGGAAAGCATGGAAATTACAATGCAAATCATGGAAGTTACAAACGATGTTTATATTATTGATATAAGACAATATATAGGTTGCGTGAACGAATTTGATCCACGAGATATCAGTGTATTAATTGTCCCCAATGAAAGACAATAATTGCTTTTAGTCAAAGAAAGTGTAAAATCTGCTGTAAATTAAGAAAAATTACGAAATATTTTACTTGTAGAGAATAATATGGATACAAACTTTACTACCTTACAACTATTTTTTCTGCTACGTCGTAGCGCTTCCGTATGTGTTTTGTTTGTCTTTGCTCACTGAAGTTGTTTGAATTAATTAGGTTGTCATTTTCTTCATATTGCTCATTTGTTTTGTGCCCTAACTCATTCATTTTATTGGTCCAGGGATCATGCTATTTTGCTGTCTGAACTGCCCACACTAGTCATATTGACAAAGATAATAAGAATTCAGAGATATAAAAAAACCTAGACAACAACAAAAAATCATACACCCAGTTTAAAACTTTTATACTCTTGCTTGTTCTTCATCTTCCACAAAAAAGAATGGAAAATGCAACACAAAACTTCACTGTGTCCGGCGCCGTGGTGTAGGGGGCAACGCGTCCGCCTGTCACCCGGCGACCCCGAGTTCGATTCCTGGACGGGGCAGGGCTTTTTAACTGTAATGATTAATTTCCTTGGCCTGGGGACTAGGTTTGTTTTTTTTTGCTAGGGGCTTTACGTCGCACCGACACAGATAGGTCTTATGGCGACGATGGGATAGGAAAGGCCTAGGAGTTGGAAGGAAGCGGCCGTGGCCTTAATTAAGGTACAGCCCCAGCATTTGCCTGGTGTGAAAATGGGAAACCACGGAAAACCATTTTCAGGGCTGCCGATAGTGGGATTCGAACCTACTATCTCCCGGATGCAAGCTCACAGCTCAAGCTCAAGCTCACGGCCAACTCGCCCGGTGGACTAGGTTTTGTGATGTTCTTAATCTTCCTTTCCTCACACACAACATTCCACACAACCGCCATTCCAATTACATGCAGTTCCATAGAATATGGTGTCAGTAGGAGCAAAAGATCCACGTGGGCCGATGCCCCGAACAAACAGCATTTAAAAAAAACTTCACTGTCCACCAAGTGAGGTGCAAACCTGTCGATTCACCAATTTACACGTTTCTCTCTTACTCACAGGAAACCAACGAATCGCTTAATCTCTATTTCGAAATATTTACAGTCAAAAAGTAAAGAGAAAAAGAGGGACAAAATCCCACTTGTTCGTTCTATTTTGAGACTTGGCATTTTATAAAACACACGAGAAGATAACATGTTTCAAACGTGACTTTGTACGACTACGTAAATGCAAACTTTGTTGTTCGGAGAATTTACTATTCATGGATTCGTATGAGTGGTTGAGAACCAGTATATTGTGATATTTGCATCAAAAGGCTTATTGAAAAGTGGACAGTCTCTACTTAATATATTGGAAGAATTTTGTAGGCCTGAACTGGCCTTTATAAGCCGTCACAATGATGACTGAAACACACATTAATTCTAATCATGATATGCCAGGACTCAACAACATTAACAATCAGACGGAGGTGGAGAAGATGGATGACATAGGATGGAAAGCAAAGTTAAAAATACCACCAAAAGACAAAAGAATACAGACAAGTGAGGTGACAGACACAAGAGGAAACGAGTTTGAGGCATTCTGTTTGAAGAGGTTCGTTGATGGGAATTTTTGAGAAAGGGTGGGAGAAACCTTCACCGATCCAAGAAGCCAGCATTCCCATTGCGCTGTCAGGATAGGACATTTTGGCTAGAGTTAAGAATGGTACAGGCAAAACTGGTGCCTATTCCATACCGGTTTTAGAACAAGTCGATCCTAAGGATTATTTCCAAGCTCTAGTAATAGTGCCAACAAGTGAACTGGCGTTAGGGTAATGAACTGGCAAAACACATGCAGGTGAAAGTGATGGACACGACAGGAGGAACGAACCTCCACGACGATATTATGAGAATCTATCAGAAAGTGCCTGTTTTCATTGCAAATCCTGAACGTATACTCGATCTAATGGACAAAGATGTAGCAAACATCAGCATGTGTCGAATGTTGGTTCTTGACGAGGCTGACAAACTGCTTTCTCAAGCGAAGGCATGTTGGACCACGTTATATCACGATTACCCAAGGAAAGACAAATCCTCCTCTACTCTGCGACGTTTCCACTTTCAGTCAAACAATTTATGGTGAAACACTTGAGAGAGCCGTGCGAAATTAACTTGATGGAGGAACGAACTTTGAAAGGTGTGACACAGTACTATGCCTTTGTTCAAGAGAGGCAGAAGATTCATTGCCTCAATACATTATTCTCAAAGCTACAAATCAATATAATCTTCTGCAACTCAACCCAGTGTGTAGAGCTTCTTGCGAAGAAGATAACAATTAGGCTACTGTTGATACTACATTCACACCAGGATGTTTCAGGTTCATCGGAATAGAGTTTTTCACGACTTCCACGCAGGGTTGTGCAGGAATCTTGTCTGTTCAGATCTTTTCACATTAGGTATTGTACCGGTAAAAGAGCCCGACTCTCAGATTATATTTTAAAGTAAGCAAGAATATAGTTCTCAGGGCTAAAACTGGGTGACTAGTAGCTAGGGCTCGGTACAGGAGGTAGAGTCCTATCTACAAGAAAACTTTGACTCTGACTGAACATGAGTTTATTCCTATAAGACATGAAATTGCACATCACCTCCAGGTAGATATAAGTTGTCTTCCACATAGTCCTATAATATGGCTCCGATTCTCCAGTTCACCAAGCCGAGCAGGTTGGAACACGTTCCAGAAGATTCCAGGGACTCCGTACAGAAGCGGCTGGACTGTCTGGGTTGGTAGAAGGTAGAGATGCCTCGAACTTTCGAGGCCCAGGTTGAACCCCGACGATCCTGGTGATGTTGCAGATAATCATTTGCTACCTCAGTCCAATGTGACTGAGAGGGTTGATGTCTCCAAGGTCACTCGCAGTACTGATAAATCTGAGTTCATAAAAACCTTGGGTGATTAACCTATTAGCGAAGTCACTGGTTATTATTCGTCAAGACTTTCAAAATTTAACACTCGTAAAATGATATGTCTCTGTATACGAGGAAAATAAATAATTTCAGAGTTCACCACTAGCAAAGTCTTCGTCTCTGAATAAATATTGGCAAAAAAACACAAGTCCCTTCTCATGAAACTATGACCAAATTTAAAGTTCATCACTGGCGAAGGTACAAGTCTTTGAATGAACACGGACGAAAAACATAAGTCCATCCACATGAAAATCTGAATAGATTTAAAGTTCATCACTGGCGAAATTTATAAAGTTTTGAATCAACACTGGCGAATGTACAAGTCTTTGAGTGAACATGTACGAAAAACACAAGTCCATCCACATGAATAAATTTACAGTCTATCACTGGCGAAATTTATAAAGTTTTGAATCAACACTGGCGAATGTACGAGTCTTTGAGTGAACATGTACGAAAAACACAAGTCCATCCACATGAATAAATTTACAGTCTATCACTGGCAAAATTTATAAAGTTTTGAATCAACACTGGCGAATGTACGAGTCTTTGAGTGAACATGTACGAAAAACACAAGTCCATCCACATGAATAAATTTATAGTCTATCACTGGCAAGGTATCCAAGTCTTTGAATAAACACAGGTGAAATCCTAAATTTATGTTTTAAAGACGTTGAATGAAGTCAGAGTTCATCACCGGCAAAGTTTATAAGTCTTTGAACCAGTACCGGCAAAATCACAAATTTATGCTTACGGGAACTTTGAGCACATTCAGAGATCATCACTAGAAAAGTTTATAAATCACTGTTTATTAGAGGAATTGCAGGTTCAATTTATGAAGAATTCGTTCTTTAACACACGTAAGTAATACAAGTCCAATTATGAATCTAGCACACGTAAATAATACAAGTCCATTTCATGAATAATTGGAAAAATTCCAGTCTCGAACACCCGTAAATATTGTAAGTTCAATTATGAAGACTTAGAAAATGTTCTTTAACACTCGAAATATTGCAAGTCCACTTGAGAATACTTGGAAGAATTCGTTCTCCCACTCTCGGAAAAAATACAAGTTCACTTTATGAATACTTAGAAAATTACAGAGTTCCCCGTCGGGACCGTCACTACACGACGATAGTAGCAACGAGAGTGTCCACGCTGACTACTCAGCTGTAACTGAGAGAACAGGCTACAGTGGGCCCTCCTTTTATTCGATCCAGGACGTCTACGTCACAATACGGCTTGACTGAATATCTCCTGAATCCCTCGATGGATTTACTTAAAACTCGAGCATTGCGACGTTCAGGTGATCCCAAACAAGATGACATATCGCTCAAGCCGCTAGCATAATTATTACGGGAGTTACAAAATTTTCCCCGTCGAACATTCGGGAAGATGTGACGTGGAATCTAGAATATACGAGTCCAGGCTGGGAACACGTGGTGTGACGGGCGGGCGGTCTAGCTAGCCCCTGTGGTTACATCACAGCTCACAGCTGTCCTTCACTTGCTTGCTTGCCCCACTGACGGTAAACAAACCAGGCGTGCTCAGAACATTGCGCGTGATAATTAAATGTAATTTATACTAAAAAAATACTCATGTACAGGTCGTAACCGGTACAGTATTGATGTTCAAGTAAATGTAGTGATAAACTTTGATTTTCCCAAAACGGCAGGGACGTACCTTCAACGAATTGGCCGATCTGGAAGATTTGGCCACTTGGGTATCGCCATCAATCTTATCACATATGAAGACAGGTTTGCTCTTCATTGCATAGAGCAAGAACTGGGCACAGAGATCAAGCCAATACCAAAAGTTATCCATCCATCACTCTACGTTGCAAAATTGGAAGATTCTCATGGAATTGAAGAGGCAAATGTGAGCAAATAGACTTATTCGTTGCAAAAACCAATCCCAAAGAGTGCTGTAAGGCGGTGACAACGAAATGAATCTGCCGCCAAAACAAATCTGTTTAATTTATAGAATTCAGACATAGCACTCCCATTCGTTGGTGCTAGCCCTGGACCTCAAGAAAGAAACAAAAGACAACACGAGCAGCAGAATGCAACATAAAGGAGTCCTGTCTACAGCCCGTAAGTACGTATACATATTTCTCTAGAAATTTCTCTAGTAACGACGGTATTTTCGCGGCTCTAACCTGGGGGCTTATGCCCCCAGACGCCCCCTCTCCCCCTTCTTCCTCCCCAGATCATTTTCTTGCCAACACCATATATTGTCTTATATCAATAACATAGACAAAACTTGTAACACCCATGCTTTGCATTGTAACTTCCATACTTTCCTCACCTACTGGAAGTTCCATGCTTTGCCATACAGTCACAGTGACCAGTCTATTCCATAACATCTCTGGAAACAAAGATGGCTATCATAAATACATCCACCTACTTCATATGAGTAATTATTACCAATATAACCCACAAAATCACTAAAAATGCTACATTTCGGGACCTAGAAATAGTACTTCTTTACCAGACCCCCTTTTGGAATAGTAAAACAAAAAACACTTGGCTTAAAGAAATATAAATGGATTTGGATTGAAAATTACTAGAGAGCAAATTGTAAACAGAGAAGAGAAGAAGATTCTAAACAAATATACTATAACCGTTCAATGGCAAGTAAGTCAGCTGTTGAGCCATTGAAGGTTATGCTAAAGAAATGATTAACAGGAATTACTCGGAAATACGTCCAGTTGTGTCAAATACCCGGAATAACTCGCCCATTCTAACAGGAAATTGGATGGATATAAGATGAGGAACGAAATTCCTAAGCTCATAACCCCGTGGTCACCGGATGCTTACAGTCACGAAATATTATCTTACATGTGCGCAGAAGTTGGCAAAATAAGTTTAAATTCTCAACAGCATTAAGAAGCAAGTCGATCATATGGTATTCAGGTCCAGCGATGACGCAGAGGAGGCCATGACTTGATGCTACATGTTAGATGATCAAGGAGGCGCTGAAGAGGATAGATCAATTACATACGTCATGAGGACAAATGGTGAAGTGTTCCTTTGTGCACCTTTCCAATCAGATGGGATGACGTTATCTTGGAATTCACTTTCTAACTGTCAAAAACAGGTGGAAGAGAGGTTACAAGTCAGCGAGTTGAGCCTAGCGTATGAAATGCAGACCAATATTATTAGGATAACAATTTTAATGAACTTTTGTTTTATGAACAATTGTATAGCATAAAAACTGAGATTGAAGGTTGAACTGATAATAATTCGCACGTCTTTAAAGGGAACGTCTACGTTAGCAGGACTTAAGAAGAAATATTAGAGGACGTTATAAAAGATAATATTACTGTATCGAATAGCGATCTGAGATTCTAATACTGAATAAGGAGAGTTTTCGAGAATAACTGTGAAATATTGTAAAACGCCTGTCACTGTGTTAATTTTGTTTTCCTAAGTTTCAGGTCCATGGACTCAAAAATGTATGAAGATTTTTCCAATAATGTAATGATGGAAGTGAATATGAAGGCTTGAATAATCCAATGTCCTAACAGGCCCGGGAGATGATGCCGAAGTGAGAACCAAAACTATTGATCAATGGAGCGAAGGACTGAGAGCAGTGTCACATAATCTTCACCGATAAGTACCAAGATTTCATTTTCTTTACCCTATCTTCTTGTAGTTGCATAGCAGTAGAGTGTATTTTTCTTCATGATGAAGTGACATAAATTTTAAACAACTTGATTGACCTAATGCGATTGTCACTAGTGCCCAATTACTTGTGATTTTTTTTTTTTTTTTTGCTAGGGGCTTTACGTCGCACGGACACAGAAAGGTCTTATGGCGACGATGGGACAGGAAAGGCCTAGGAGTTGGAAGGAAGTGGCCGTGGCCTTAATTAAGGTACAGCCCCAGCATTTGCCTGGTGTGAAAATGGGAAACCACGGAAAACCATTTTCAGGGCCGCCGATAGTGGGATTCGAACCTACTATCTCCCGGATGCAAGCTCACAGCCGCGCGCCTCTACACGCACGGCCAACTCGCCCGGTTTACTTGTGATTACGGTTAAGTCTGATGTTATAACGTCGAGATTATCTGTCATACGCAAGATTTAGCTTGTAAATGCGTGTCTTACCATGAGTTACCAGGAATTTTCTTCACGTTTTACGGTGAATGTAAGAAGGCGTTGTCCTCACTTATGAATCATACTAGTATCGCACAAATACTTTGTGAGGTGATGTAATTTAATATTTATTTGTAGAAGGTCTTGTTGCGTAATAATACCATGTGCGTTCATTGTGTAGTCGCGAATATTTTGTGATATTAGTGTTGCGTTGATTGTGATACATTGGTGATGATGATAAAATTCTTCGGATAAATGCTTGTGAATTTTCTTGGGTAAGTAAAGTGTGAATATGTATGGTGTGCTTGAATATGGTGAATAGTAAGGATAGGGTCGTCGATAAAATGTTTTATGATGAATTAATGCTGTTATGGAAAAGTGGTTCGTTGAGATATAGACATAATGAGTGTGGTAAATAATTCTTCGTGATTTCAATGAACTTACGGTTAAGAAATGGACTTAAGTGTTCATCATACAAATTAGGAACCCAGAATAGACAAGCAGTTATGTTGTCATTATTTTCTACTGTGTAATATGTCCGAAGGTCAGGAGTAGGGATTGATGTATGGTCATCGAAACACTGTTTTTGCGACATGGTACGGTTCAGATACCATTAATTTTGAAGGAATGGTCACTAACAAGAAGTCTTCAACATTTAATAAGTGTAATATGTGTACAGTAGAAGGTCATACCAATCAAATTATTGTCACCTGGTAGTAGGTTGTATTCTTGCGTAGTTGCTTATAGTATGTTTCTTGTGGATAGTGTGCTTTCAAGACTTTCTTTCAGGAGGGCAGTGCCGGTGGAAGCAGATGCTGTTAATAATTCTTTTAGATCATTGATTATTTGTATCAGCTAGATATTATATTTTTTTAGGTGGCTGATGCGGATTCCTGGGACATGTTGTTGTTGATTGAATTATGTCAATATAAGATCCAATTATTACGTATTTTATACTGTATGATCGCACTTTATGAATAGTCATACTGATAATTGGTCACCATTAGGGAACTCAAGTTGGTTAGCAATTAGACTATTTATGAGATAACGAGTGAAGTGTTGGGCATTGAAGATGAAATCTTGGATAATTTATGATAAAAGCAGGTGAACTGAATTTGATGTTAAAATTTTATTCCATTTTTTTATTCATGATGGGTGACGATTAGTAACAATTAACGATGAATTGCCTACAGCAAGTTCCGTATTCGTTTCCATCAAGTTTATGTTTCAATTCAATTACGATTTTGATAATGATGGGTTATAAATATTAGCCAACAGATACTTTCATTTCGTATTTTTAGCTATTATCCAATCATCCTATGATGTATTTAGCACTGTATTAACTTAAATCTGACTTCATTAAACTGGAAAAGAATCCTTCCAAGAAACTAACATCCATCTTCTTATTTAAATGAGATACATTTAGCCTTGCATAGTCTAGTGGATAATATCATTATGATCATAAGTATCTTGCGTCAAATGTTAGTCGAACTGCATAAATAATTGTTGAACGTCCATGCCCTGGGTGGAGACTTATATGTCACCGCTGCTTTCTGGCCGAGGCTTATTACAACACCCACGAACCTTCAATATCCCCGGGCAATGGATGGGTGCGATACAGGGTGAAGCGAAATTCACACACTCAGGCGTCGCAGCGCGACTCCTCACATGCCAACAATAAGACAATGTCCCTCACAAAAGTTGGTCCTGCGAGTATATCAGGCAGAAAAAGGACGTTGAAGAGTGGCAATTTGGCAACACTGTAGCCACATGTAGGGTAACTACCTCTGCCAGCTAATATTATCTGTGCTGTACAGTTGGTGCAGTGGATAGAGTTTTGGGTTCGCATGCAGGAGGTCGAGAGGTCGATCTTGAGTTGAGGCGCATTTTTTATTTGCTAATTTCCATAGGACATTACATACTGTAATATAGTAAGACACCCGTATCTTACGTCACATGTATCCTACATCTGCAACATTTTGTAACGCTGAACACAACAAATACTTTGCTAGGCCTACTGGTAACGTAAGGCCCTAGCGAAATATAATGGACCTGAACGAGGCAAGAACAATAGTTGGTACTAATCTATGAGGTCTGTCTGTGCGGTGTAGTGGTTAGTGTGATTAGCTGCCACCCCCAGAGGTTCGATTCCCGGCTCTGCCGCGAAATTTGAAAAGTGGTGCGAGGGCTGGAACGGGGTCCGCTCAGCCTCAGGAGGTTAACTGAGTGGAGGTGGGTTCGATTCCCACCTCAGCCATCCTGGAAGTGGTTTTCCGTGGTTTCCCACTTCTCCTCCAAGCAAATGCCGGGATGATACCTATCTTAAGGCCACGGCCGCTTCCTTCCCACTTCCTTGTCTATCCCTTCCAATCTTCCCATCACCCCACAAGGCCCCTGTTCAGCATAGCAGATGAAGCCGCCTGGGTGAGGTACTGGTCATCCTCGCCAGTTGTATCCTCCGACCTAGAGTCTGAAGCTCCAGGACACTGCCCTTGAGGTGGTAGAGGTGGGATCCCTCGCTGAGTCCGTGGGAATAATCGACCTTGGAGAGTAAACAGATTACGATACGATACGGTACTAATCTGTGAACCCAGTGGAGGAGGGTATAAAGAAAACAGATTTCGCATCTAGTATATGAAGTGATGCAAATGAATTCATGCCCACGACGTGGAAAGGGCGTCTTTCAAAGCTGACCCATGAAAACGATTGTTCGTCCATTTCTAGGATCGTAGTATGTAAATGCAAATGGTGTCTATAGAACCCGCTGCAATCACTGTTGACGATTAAGATGCCAGATACCATACCACCTGGACTACATTTACGAAATAAATAAAAAAAGACGCTTCAACCCAGGATCGACCCCTCGACCTCCCGCATGCTAAACCAAAACTCTATCCACTGCACCAACTGTACAGCACAAATAATATGTGCTGACAGAGGTAGTTGCCCTACATGTGGTTACAGTGTTGCCAAATTGCCACTCTTCAACGTCCTTTTTCTGCCTGATATACTCGCAGGACCAACTTTTGTGAGAGACATTTTTTTATTGCTGGCATGTGAGGAGTCGTGCTGCAACGCCCGAGTGCGTGAATTTCGCTTCACCCCGTATAAAACTACGGTATCACTTAAAACATCAAAACGTAAGCAGTATGTTATATCAGCAGAAGAACGGGCTGAAAGATCATCTAAAATGAAGAAGTTTTGGGAAAAGAAGAAATTATCAAGTTTTAAAAAATGAACTTATTTTTATGCACTTATTTTTCTAAGATTTTATTGTATAAGGTTGATATTGGTGCTCCAATGAGGGTGTAAACAATGTAAATAATAAATAAATAAATAAATGTGATGATATCTGTGTATGGTCAAGTCCTCATCTCTCCTAGCAACGAGGAATCGGTATTAAAAAATGCTTGCTAGGAGGACTTGAATGTACACCAGTTCCCAAAACCCACACCATCAGTTCAACCCAATTTCTTTACCCGCACAGCTAACACGTGGCTCAGTTTCTTTCTAAGATATTCCCATCTGTTTTTATTTGTAGAGACTGAAGTTAAATCCCGGGGCAAATTTTTACTTTCTTCTTTGTTTAATTATTGAGACCAGAGCCACAATTCATAAGAATGAGCAGAGTAACCTGTAATATATACTTAAAATCCCTGACAGTGCTGTAAAGATTCTCATGTAAACCCACCAATGGGACTTGTCCACCGGGCAAGTTGGCCGTGCGGTTAGGAGCGCGCAGCTGTGAACTCACATCTGGAAGATAGAGGGTTCGAACCCCACTGTCGGTAGCCCTGAAGATGGTTTTCCATGGTTTCCAGTTTTCACACCAGGCAAATGCTGGGGCTGTACCTTAATTAAGGCCACGGCCACTTCTTTCCCATTCCTAGGCTTTTCCTGTCCCACCGTCGCCATAAGACCTATCTGTGTCGGTGCTACGTAAAGCAAGCAGCAAAGGGACTTGTCCAAAACAGTTATAACAACAACACACATTCATTTTTTTGAGCAACTGTTCATATCCTAAAAATCCAGGAGTTCTACGAATTCTACTAATACTCATCCTAAGTAAGATCTGTACGACATAAAGAGTCAAATATAACATTATCCATTTGCCTTCTAGATGTTCATTAATGGTACACTAGGAAGTACAAAAAAAAACTTTTTTTAATACCAAAGTCTGTTAAAGAAAAGGCAAGTTTTAAGGTATTATTGGAAAAAATCACATAAAAATAGTAAACTGTAGGCTTCAAAGTCCATTCCAGTGCATAATTACTTGAGTATGATCTTTCAGTGTATACAGAAAATATATCTGTACATATTTATGTATTACAGTTTACAAAGGCTACTGCATTGGTTCTACAAAATGGGACAAATTTAAAATATTTGAGTCAACTTGAGATTTTAAGACATCAAAAACCCTGTAGTGAATAGTGATCAATATCAATTGTAAGGAAATAATCTTCCAACAAAACCCTCGAGTGGAATGATTTACCCAATTATTATCAATACCTTAGTCCATAAAAGACTAAAGAATTCACAAACGGATATAGTGTTTATACTGACCTGTCGTAGCGACAAGTACAACTCCCAAACATATTCCACCCATATGAAGGCCAGAATACCGTAATACAATTTATCCTCCACGGACAACATGGCTCAGAATTCCCAGTTTTCGGAACAGTTCTCGTATTAGAAGATCTATCCCTGGATTCCAAAATCTTCAGCTGGACTCAATTAAAGTATTTTCAAATCGGAAACTATCATTTTTGAATCCAAATGGCCTGAAAGTAAAGGTATCATACAATAAACACTGTCGGCACGTGCCACTGTAAACAATACTGTGTAACAAATTAGTTGAAAATAAAAACAACACACCGGAGAGTCAAGTACTCTCCTTATAAAAAAAAGAAAGAAAAAGAACTGAGGGGTGAAGATTCCCCTCCGCTTAATCGAAAACACAGGAGAAAAACTATAAACGTAATTTTCCCCTAACCTCACCAGGTGTTACCAAGTGTCATCAAGCCGGCAGTCAAAGAAGATTTATAAATGCAGTATTTCCATTGACATAAACTAGAATAACTAGATCGACTTCAGGGTAGGGAAGAAATTAAGCCACTTACTGATTGGAGATATCTGGTGGTGCTGAATGGCGAAAACAGGCACGAGTAAATGGATATCCACTGCAAATCACGTCATTTCAAAATTTCCCAACACTATTCATCTTTTTATAACAAAAAGGAAATTGATAAACTGACAGACGTTCACTCAATAATATATCACATTTTATCGCTCAGATGACTTATTTTTTAGCTGTAGACAAAGATATCTTATATCATCTACATTACAGATATATGACGCATGTATTAGTGAAAAATTATAAAATCTGCTAGAAAATCAGTGCTGCTCCACAGCATTTGCTATAAATAGGTCAGATAGAGTGTCTTAATATAAAATATAAAATTGCTCCATGCCGGGTACTTTACTGAACGTTAAAGTTTAGAAATTGCATTACCTTTTAATTATATGCGAAATAATTTTTTGTATATTTCTTTATTGTGACAATGATTGATATTTTGTGAACTCTTTTTTTTTACAAATTGTTTTACATCGCACCGGTACAGGCGGGTCTTATAGCGTCGATGGGATAGGAAAATTCTAGGGATGGGAAGGAAGCGACCGTGGCATTAATTAATGTACAAACCCATCATTTTACTGGTGTGAAAACAGGAAACTACGGAAAACGCGCAAATCCCTTTCAGAGATGCCGAATGGAGGTCGAACCCATATCCCCGAATGCAAGCTGATACATACATGATCCAAACCACGCAGCCAAAACGTCGGAGTTTACGAAATATTTTATAGCTTTAGATATATTGTTACATGTTCAATTCAAAGTGTTTGTGTTAGAATTTTTTGTTTCGCGTAGAACGTTGTCAATCAAAAACATTCACAAATGGAGGAAGACTTCTGGGAACTGCTAGAAGAAACTACAGCCACAATTCCAAATCATCACATAAAAATTCTGTTAGGAGATTTCAATGCCCAAATTGGTAGAGAAAAGAATTTCACGACCATGGTAGGACTATACCCAGCGCACAACAGAACTAATAAAAATGGAGAAAGAATAATTGTTTTTTGCAAAAAAAAAAAAGATTGATCTCAAGTTAATGTCAACACAATTCCAGGCGTTTCCACACAAGAAAACAACCTGGAGATCCGCAAATTTTCACTTGGGAGAATTTCAACTAGATCATGTGGCTCTTTCCAAGAAAAATCAAAAAGAAATTATGAATGTTAAAGTTAAAAAAGGGATCATTGACTTTGACCACCATCTATCTTTAATCAAGGTCAAATTCCAACCAAACAGGTCCAAACCCAGAATAACATTCATTCATTCATTCATTCATTCATTCATTCATTCATTCATTCATTCATTCATTCATTTATTTCAATTAATTCCAACGAGCCTGCAGGCTCATACATAGGAATTGTACAGGACATTACATTCTGGCGGGCACTTACACATCAAAATATAGTTTGTGTATATAAGATAATTAGTAAATGGTTGAACATATAAACACATACAACATATAAAATATGTACATCATCAATATGAGGATTACAGAGAATTATTTCTGACTGTATTTACATTTACGTAACATGAAAGTTGCAAAGGTACTAGAATGGATTATGGAGTATTTTCATTTACATAAGAGTTGCTGAAGTACAAGAATAGATTTCAGATTATTTACAATTACATAACACAAAAGTTGCAGACGTACAGGAATTGATTACAGAGTATTTACAGTATATATACATAACACAGAGTTGCAGAGGTACAAGAACAGATTACAGAGTATTTACATTTACATAACATAAAAGTTGTAGGGGAGAAGAATAGTTCCGGACAATTTGCAAGATTGTTTGGGAGAATGCCTTAAATGACAACTGATATTTTGATTTAAACAGCACTGTACCTTTCCCAAAAATAATGCTTGACTCTTTGTTTGAATTTTGCCAAAGTTGGTGCTGTTTTTATCTCCACAGGGATGTTATTAAATAACTGGATCGCAGAGAACTTCAAGCTGTTTATACCATATTTATAAGAGCAAACATTGTATAAGGCAAAGTCATTTGCATGCCTAGTACTATATGGATGGTTGTCAGAATTCAGAGTATATGTAGTGTTGTGTCGTATAAATTTATGTTTTATTTTATACATGAGTACAGCTGTATTGAATTCTGCACTCATGCTTAGGGGTGGTATTTTAGCACTTAGGTATAGATATTTTATTGGTGTTAAGTAGGGAAGATTAAGTATATTTCTAAATGCTCTATTTTGTACTACCATTAGCTCATTCAAGTCGGACTTCTTACAGCGCATCCAGATTACATTTAAATATTGTAGGTGACTATGAATTAAAGAGTAGTAGATGTGTTTTAGAAGATGTTGTGGGATAAGATAACTAAGTTTCTTTAAAATTCCTGCAACAGGTGTGATCTTTTTAGTAATGTATTCAACATGGTCTGTCCAGTTCAAGTTCCTATCAATCACCAACCCAAGATATTTGACAGTTCTAACTAGTTTTATTTCAGTATTTTGCATATATATTTTACTGTGTGGGATTTCATTCTGACCTTGTTTTGTCATTATCATATAATTAGTCTTTTGCACATTAATAGTTAATTTATTCGCTTGAAACCAAAAGCACAGAGTATTGAGGTCTTCCTGCATATCCTTAACAATGGAGTCTATATTACTACCAGTATAGAACAAGTTTGTGTCGTCGGCATACAGTGTGATACGTCCTTTCAAGCGGCAAGTTGCAATATCATTGATGTAGACTAGGAAGAGAATCGGCCCTAATACTGACCCCTGTGGAACGCTATGGGTTACCCTAATTGCTGAGCTCCTACAGTTATTCAGCACTACATACTGTTTTCTATCGGACAGATAATTATCAAACCACTTCAATGCAACACCACGAACTCCTGCTCTCTCTAATTTAGCTAACAGTCTTTCATGGTCTACTGTATCAAAGGCCTTCTTTAGATCCATAAACAACCCACCAGCAAAACTATTAAAATCTATTGACTCTTGCAGCATATTTATGAGATCTACGGTTGCTATTTCAGTGTTAGAGTTCTCACGAAAGCCATATTGTGCATTGTAAAAGAAATTATTTTTGTTTAAAAAAGTGAGAAGTCTCTTTTTAACAATAGTTTCTAATATTTTGGAGATTATGGAAAGAATACAGATAGGCCTGTATTTACTAGGATTCCTCCCGTCCCCACCATTGAAGACAGGAACTACTTTAGCTGCTTTTAGCTCACTAGGTAATGTACCAGATGCCAAGGATTCGTTAATGATATCTGTTAGCATCCCACTTAAAGAATCCTGGAATTCTTTTAGAAAGTTGGCAGTTATACCATCCTGCCCACAGCTACTCTTGTTTTTTAGATTTGATATTATAGATCTTACTTCTGTTTCATCAGTTGGATATAGGTAAAATGAGTTCAAGTAACTAGGAACTGCAAGTGTTTCAGTGCTCTGGGGAGGAATTGCTGAAGCCAGGGTTTTGGCAATATTTGTAAAATATAAATTTAATGATTCACATATTTCCTGACTGTCTGTAATTATCTTGTTATCTATTTCTAGAGATGTACAATTATCGCCTTTTGTTGTTTTTCTGTTATGTATGATTTCATTGATTATTTTCCACGTTTCCTTTGGGTTCTTGTTATTAATTCTAAATTTTTCAGAGTAATATTTGTTTTTTAAGCTCCTTTTTAGATTTGTCACATTATTTCTACACCTGCGATATTCCTGATTGAGATTGATGTTATTCTTTAGGGTGGGATTTTTAAGTTTTGCATGTAAAATGTCACGTCGCTTAATAAGGCTGAGAAGTTCAGGAGATATCCATGGCAAGCTACCAGTTCTTTGTGTTCGATGACTTTGTGCTTTCTGTTTTTGTGTACCAAGCGGTAGCTGGTCAATAAAGGAATTATACATTATGTCAATTCTACTAGTAATGTTGTTTATGACTTTTGTGTTATGTTCAGTGATATTACTACTTTCAGGTCTATCATTATTTTGGTCTACATTAGTTGCTTTCAGCCTTTTCAGTTCAAGCGATTGTGATGGAGATTTAGAATTTGGCAAAAGAATATCAAATATTAATACATTATGGTCACTTATATAGCTACCAACATTTGATAAATAATAATATATTCCAGAATTATTTATAGACACATGATCTATTAAAGTGCTTGTGGTATCACATATTCGTGTTGGATATACATTATTGCATTGCTTGAAATCATAGAAAGAAAGCAGGTTCATGTATTTTCTTTTTAGTTGGTCACTAGTTAAGATATCAATATTCGTGTCACCCCAAAATAGGCATAAATTGTTAGTTGTTTTACTTATAAAATTTTCGAGTGATGCTAGAAATGGTATGGCATTATTCCTATTTGGGTTATATCCTGCAATTAAATCAATACTTTTATATTTACTACTACTAAATTTATCCCTATAAATTTCAACCCATATCAAGCTATGATCAAGTTCACAATTCATTTTCACATTTGCTTTCCAACAGTGCGAAATGTAAATACCTAAGCCACCTCCAGCTTTGCCGTCTCTGTGTGAAAAGATGCTTCTATAATTTGGTATATTATAGTATTTAGCCTCCTCACTTTTTACCCAAGTTTCTGTCACAACCAATATATCTACCTGGCCTATAATGTGCAACAGAAATTCTATTTCCTCAAGTTTGTTTCGGATACTCCTGCTGTTTAGGTACAAGCACCTAACCGCACTGTAAGATTTTGACGGGCCAGTAGAGCTGTTTCCGTCCAGGTGAGAAGCAACTGTATATGAACTGATGTTCTGTAAAACAAAATTATTTATGGAATCGTATTGTATTTCATAACAGCCTAATGGAAAAATGGAATATTTGTTGTAACACTTAGGTACTGCCATTAACGAGTGTTGGTATGATATCTTGGCTGTGCCGTTACACTTGTGTCTTCGCTCTGCAACTTTCTAATATCATCAATGCTCCTAATTCGCACTGATCGATGGTTTTCAGTCCTTCTTACGTAGATTTTGCAGTCCCTTGTCCAAATATATTTATATCCATGTTGCCGTAGATACCTGGCCATTTTGTGGAGATATTTATTCCCCGATGTCAGATGTTCGTTGATATATACAGCTCGGTTAGCTGCTTGGATACCTAAATCTTTTGAGCTTAGAGTTGATTTATTCTTCCTTGCTGCGAGCAGCTGATCCTTTTTTAACCGGCTGCAAAATTTTACAAGGAGAGGAGGAGGGAGTTCCTGTTTCTTTTGGGGTAGACGATGACACGCATCAATATCACTGTCGGTCACTTCGACACCGAGCGCATTGCCAAGTGCTTTCACAACTGCGACTGGATTCTCGTCACCAAGCTGAGGCAGTCCATGAATTTCTACATTGTTCCTCCGGACGTACTGTTGGAGGTCTTGATTTTCCTCTCTAAGCTTAGAGACTTCTTCGTCTGCTATTGTCTTTTCCCTTTCGAGGACAGCAACCTTAGACTTCAATGCCGCTACTTCTGCCATAGCGTTTTTAAAGTCATCAGTTATTTTGTGCAGCCTACGCTTAATATCGTCAAAACTCTCAGCACAGAAGGTCACCGACTTTCTAATTTCCGCTTGTTCAGCTTCGATTCCTTCTAGTTTACACAACCTTTTGTGGATGTCCCTAACTACATATTCCATATCCCCAAGCTTATGGTCACTCGGCCCTACAGCCAGATCACCATTCACACTATCACACTTGCCGCAATACCACTTCTTTGATTTGTCCTCAATTAGTGTCTTGAATTCCCGTTTATTTAATTTAACACACGCTCTGTGATGTTTTCTATGACACTTACCGTCACAGATGATGTAGTCGTCCTCGGCAGTAATTGATTTTATGCACGAACCACACACAGCTAGTTGCTTATTGCCCGCCATCTTATTTTCTTACGCCAACATAGGTGGTGGAATGAAACCTGCGACAAGGCCAGAACTTTAGAATTTTCAGAATTGGAATTCTCATAAAACTGAAAAAACCTGGCAGGAATTCACCAACATACAGAAACAAACATGAAAAATTATCAGGTCTGAAAAACGCAAATACTAACACTAGAGATTGGCAGAAATTGAACAAGATTTTACAAAAAACAATACATGAAACTTCTACAAAACTTTCAGAGAATAATTATCAAATTATCAGGCACTTGGTCTGTGCTTCAAACGCCCAGATGGCACATTGGAAACGAATAATCAAGAGAAATCCAAACTTCTAGCAGTTTATTTCCAGGATCTTTTAAACTGGTTATCCCATAAAGAACATCTCACCTTTGAAAAACACTTATCTAATCAAGATTCAGAACCCCCAACACTGGAAGAAGTCAAAGAAATAATCCATGGACTCGAAAATTACAAAGCCCCGGGAGAAGATGGTATAATTGCCGAAATGCTGAAGATAGGAGGTGACAGCGTAGCCCGGAAAATCCACTCGATTCTTGAGAACATTTGGATCACTGAAGAAATCTCGGAAGACTGGAAATGTGCGCTAATCCATCCACTACACAAGAAAAGGGATAAAACGAACATCAATAATTATAGAGGAATTAGCTTGATATCAGTTGTTTACAAATTTTTTTCAAAGCCCTGCTCACTAGACTTGAGATACAAACAGACCATGTAACTGGTGAATACTAGGCAGGTTTCCGAAAAGGAAGATATTTTACAGAACAAATCCTTAATCTCAAAACTATCCTCCAAATGCGCAAAACCAAACAAACAGTCATTACTTTTGTAGATTTCAGAAAGGCATATGACCCTTTAGACCGCCAAACACTTTTTAATACTCTAGAAAAATATCAAGTGGATTAAAAAACAAGAGAATTAATCAAACAAACATTAACTGGCACTACTTCAAAAGTTAAATTCCTAGGCGAAATATCTGAGCCTTTTCCTGTTAACACCGGGGTCCCTCAAGGGGATGGTTTATCGCCCTTTAGTGTTTAACTTGATACTTGAGAAAGTAATCAGGACCTGGGAAAAGGAAACTAAAGTAATAACCCTTGGAAGACTACGTAAAGACAGAATTCACGTGCAATGTCTGGCCTTTGCTGATGACATAGCAATCCTTTCCAATAATAGGCAAGAAGCAATAAATTTCATTGAAAAACTACATGAAATTGCCATCAAAACGGAACTCCAAACTTCGTATGTGAAAACTCAGTACATGGAAGGAAACTCACGATACTTAGATGGACAACCTATGATAACTAAATTTGGCAAACTTGTTCAAAAGAACCAATTTAAATATTTGGGAGAAATTATTCAGCCCACTGGTTTAAACCGCGAAGCAAATAAAGAAAGAATTTCAAAATTACAGAATATGTACAGGATTACTTTGAACAGCTATAATAAAAAAATTAATATCTCGGAATGCAAAACTTAGACACTATAATACAGTGATCAAACCTGAAACGTTATATGCTTCAGAAGCCTTAATCATTGGTGGCGGATCTTTACCCAAAGACATTGAGGAACAAGAAAGGAAAATTTTACGAAAATCTTTCGGCCCAGTTTGTATAGATGGAATATGGTGAAAAAAATCATCCCAGGAGATATATTGTTATTCTGAAAAAATTTCTCACACTTTTCGGAAAAGACGATTGAAATTTCATGGACACATTATCAGAATGAAAACTAACAGGCTAACTAAAAGAATTCTCAACTTGGCCCTTTCATTTAAAAAAAGAACAGCTGGCTTCCTAAAAATTGAAACAGATCTCCAGGAAATCAACATCTCAGAAGACATTGTACAGGACAGATGTAAATTCAGAACCAAAATCGACAATCACCACTTTGAAGACCAACCCAACAACAGAGCTACTATAACTTGGACAGATGAAGGAAGGAAGAAGCTCAGCGAGAAGATGGAGAGACTGAGGAGGAAAAGAAGGCCAACACTTCAGATAAGCAAGTTCAACCGTGCTCCTGAGTAGGGCATAACGATGTTAAAAATAATAATAATAATAAGAAGAAGAAGAAGAAGCAAAGCGAGGGTAATGATAATAATAAGATCGATAGAACCAAATACAGTAGAGACAATACGCAACACTTACAGATTTAGCCTTGATAAAATGGGAGACAATTCGATGGTGGCGCTCCTAGTGACTTGACCTGAAAAGTCGCACTAAATTCAAATATCAATGGAAATGCATATACGAAAATGGATAAATAAATTACGTCTAGAAAGAAAGTATTATTGAGATATTAACTTCGAAGTTGCTAAAGCAATTCTGGATAAATGAATGAAGAATTATTTAAAAGGTTATTATTTTAAGACTGAAATTAGACATATAAACAAGATGTGAAATGGACTGCTGTGAAATGGGTTGATTTTTCATTAATGCATTACTTTTTTTCCTTTAGCATTCCTGCCTGAACTTTTACGGTTGGATTCGCCTTTTTTCATATTTAAGAAACATTGTATAATCACATTAAGACACTTTTCAATAAAAATATCGGCACATTACTTACACACATGATGCAATGAATTAACATTTAAAAGCTGGAAAATTTCCCTCTTAACATGAAGCCTACTAACGGAAAGAAAATCATAAAATCCCGGCTTTAATCTGAGAAGAGGGATAAAGAAAGAAAAGTATGAAAATGTTGTCGATAGTGATGCTTTGAGGAATATTTACGTAAAATTAGAGTAAAAATGTAACATACCTTTGGGTGTATAATCGAGGATTTTTAAAGTCGCTGGCCAGGAAATGATCTGAACAGATCTTATAACTCTTATATAAGTGTAACGTTTCTTCTTTCTCGTACACCTTATCCAAATCCAAATTACTTCTGTGACATTTCAAAACCCACAGATCACACCTACAACAACACATCGGTATTGAAGGTCAACTGCTGCACTAAACAATAAAATATGCGTATTATATTTTAAGCCAGTTAAAATATGGGTCGAGAAGGTCAGAAGATATAAAAATCTCTTTGTCACTGGAAGAATATATACGTAAACACAATATTATTTACATTTTCTTGTCACAATTTTTTTTTGCTAGTTGCTTTACGTCGCACCGACACAGACAGGCCTTACGGCGATTTTCTTGTCACGAGGGTAGCGAAAGAAAGACACGCATTCTTCTCCACTTCATATTTACTGCAGCCAAACACAGCACATACCATTCCCATCATGTTGAAAGGAGATTTCAAGGAATAACACACGCTTCTATTTAATTATGTCAACTCACTGAAAACGTACAAATAACACCAAAAACTTGACACACACATACACGTGCTCTTATGACAGAATCAGTAGTTTTCAGGTCTACTCGCTAGAGAGAGCTCCAAATTGTCTCTACTGTATTTGATAGAACTAAACATGACACTGAGTAACATAGTACGTGATGTCACAGGGCAGGCGCACAGGTAGGTAGATGTAAAGCACTAGTAATGGAACAGGGCTGGCTTGACGGAAATACATGCCAGGAGTAGCACGAAAATAAGTTAAAATCGAAGGTAGACGAAGAAGGAACACACTGCGTAAAAACACATAAACAATGCACTAGATCACTGAACACTGGCGGCGCTTTTGGCGCCATGGTCGGTGCGAGGAGGAGATACACGCGACCGCAGCCAAGAGCAGCTGATGTAAAGTCAAAGACCTAGCTTATGTAACTGAGAAAGGAAGACTAAAGTGTCGGGAGTGGAGAAGTGGAAGCTACGTGTGGTTGCGTGGAAATAAATAAGCGAACTGAGAAGTACGGGTATTTTGAAATATGGAAGTGGCGAGCGGGGAAAGAGATAAAGCTTCTTTCACAAAAGGTTTATGAATATTGCCAGAGGTGAGATATTCAGAGATTCAGTAGAAGATTGTCAGGAGTTGGAAACCGTAACAGAAGATAGAGAGGGAGAGACACATAGGGAAATAAGAAGCTTCTCATTCACATATGAAGATATTTTCAGAGAAACCCAACTGCTTCAGCAAGGAAAAGCAGTAGGAAGTGATCAAGTTACTGGGGAGGTATTAAAGACAATGGGGAGGTACACAGTTCCTTATTTAAAATTTATTTTTGACTATGTCATAAATTACACTCTAATACCAAAGGAATGGAAGGAATCTATAATAATACCAACTTCTAAAGGAAAGGGTGATAAAAGGAAACCAGAGAACTACCGGTACAGACCAATCAGCCTGACAAGTAGTTTGTAAAATACTGGAGAGTTTAATATCAAAGTACATCAGAGGGATATGTGATGATAAAAATTGGTTCATGAGGAGCCAGTATGGATTTAGAAAGAAATTTTCTTTTGAGGCACAACTGGTGGGATTTCAGCAGGACATATCAGATCAGTTGTAATCAGGAGGTCAGTTAGATTGCATAGCCATAGATCTTTCCAAAGCCTTTGATAAACTGGAACATGGAATATTATTAAAGAAATTGGAGGGAATAGGGTTGGACGTAAGGGTTACGCGTTGGATAAAAACATTTCTAAAATCAAGGGTTCAGAAAGTCAAAGTAGGAAATAATGTATCGCAGGAAGAGAAAGTTTGGAAGGGAATTGCACAGGGTAGTATAATAGGTCCGTTACTTTTCTTAATATATGCAAATGACGTAGGGAATAATATAATATTGTACCATTTCATTGCCCTGGTGATTTAGAATCGCGATATTAAAATCCTCGTTTTGCCATGAATAGCGATAAAGTGTCGGAAATCATGCGGCAGAAAATACGACATGTAATATACAGACGTGCAGAATTAAATAGGCCATGAATATCTTGGAAGAAAGTGCAGACATGTGGAATCCAAATGGCCGTGATTTAGACGAATGCAGTGACTTTTAATTGGAAGAAACAAAAATAGGAACGGGTGAACATCGCATGAAGTCACCAGGAAGAGATTTACGAATGAATTGATATGCAATTGGAACAGAAGATTTAAAAGGGATACTTCCTAAATTTTTGTAAAACCAGATTGCATTATAAAGTTATGACAATATATTTTTCGTAGTCGTAACGGAAATCCCAAGCGGAGTATCAAAAAAAGGAATAAACGAAGTAAATAGTGGAGCGCAGGTTCCGAGTAAACTAGAGTATCAAAGATTTATTACTGAAGACGAAAATCAATCAATTAATGTATCTAGTGAAGACACGGCAACATTGAAGATACCTCTTAAGATAATTCAAATTAAAATATTGACGTTTGCCACATCATAACCTACTCTGCTCAACATAAGTATAGTTTAAGGAAGATATACGAGTAGCATGGTTGTCAAGCTAATGATGTCTTCAAATATGTGTTTTATGAATGTCTTCGAGAGCTACGTGATGACCGGCTAGACTGAAGATGGGATGAGAGTCTGACGGTAACCCGCCAACCATTCCTACGGACCCGAGGATCGTGGCCGCAGCCCGGTCATGATGCAGCGATAACCCGGAGATGAACGTCCTAGGAGAACCAGGAAGCAGCCATCCCAGTCCAGAAACGCAGATGGATTAAGTTAAATTTCACAAATTTCCTTTCTTAAATTGTAGTTATATGTATATCATTTGATATCAAGTTGTCGATGGTGATTGTAAAAGAGCTAGGTCGATATATCTTCGAGAGGTGATCTCAATATCGAGTTTCAGCGCGAATGTACCAATGTTGATATTTAACTGATGGATTTAGGTAATCTTCCGTAACTAATAAACACTCCCATGTGTAGGAAAGATAACACTCGCAAATGATGTGCTTTGCTTGCAATGTTTAGCTTTCTTTCAAAGAATATTGCCGTACATAATGTGAAATGAGATATTTCAAACGAGAATATGTAGTATATTGAATTGTAGGTTAACGTGCGGATACGACGTAAACTTTTACCCAATGTAAATAGATACAGGCTTAATATCTTCCTACTTTGATAAGAGAAGTATGCGTCGATATAAATTATAGTTGTTGATCCATATAATATGAATTCTGATGAGATATTGAATATAGTGAATTGAGCGGTACTTTGAAAAGAGTTAATGATGTTTATATTCGCGGTGAGCTCATATACGTCGGAAATATTGAGGTAAGACTTGTGAATGTTATAAATAATATATGCATTGAGATATTAGGCGTGGAATTATGATTAATACGACGACGAATAAGGAATTGATGTCCGTTTATTTCAAACAGTTATGGATCAGGATATATTTGACGCATATAGCGATATGTAATATGGCTTGTCTTATTATTTGAGTTATTGACATTTGGTTAGTGAACTTGCAGATTGGTAATTATGTACGATCCTCAAAAATAACCCTAGATAACCTATAGTAGAGCATAATGACGGCATTTTCTAAGAAAATTTTACATGTTAGTCAATATTTAAAATGACTTAAGTGGGAATAGTAGACGGTAGTGTCTTCATACTGTTATGTTATTGCTATTTGCGAGTGTGGAAGTTTCATCTACGGTAGCCCTTGACCATTAGCACTCAGTGATTGGATTTATAAAGCATTTCGACCTTAATTTGACCTAGACATAAACTTGTTGAGATTTTACTGAAGAATTATTACATATTTCTTAGGGAATATTTTGAATCTGTCCAAGTATGATCAAACATATATATATATATATATATATATATATATATATATATATATATATATATATATATATACATATTTTATGTTCATTGGTATATCAGCCTAGGTAGCCATTGAAAGCTACACATGTGAAACATTGCTTACTCCATCTACGTTATTAATGATACAGTCACAAACATGAAATAATGTTAGGATGAGACACCAAAAAGAAACATTCTTTAAATGCATGGTAGTAGATATAAAAGAAGAATTCTGGACCAGCGCTGCGAGAGAAGAATTCTGGACCAGCGGCAGCCACTGCGCATTCCCGTGCGCTTCCTCTCCCCCTGAAGGGGCCTCTCACTTGCCAAGGCACGTGCGGGGGGGCGCCTCTCGCTGTCAAGGCTACACACAAGTGTGGAATGTCGCTCCTTGCGGTAGCTTTCTACTGCTATGCGTGGGCGTGATAGGTAACATCACTTGTTTTGGTGCGTAATTGAGTATCTTTTTACTGAAAGGTATTGTAAGAGCAAAACACGTTCACTATTAACCTTACTCTTCTAGTAGAGATTTAAAAAAGAACCTCTATTGAGTGTAATTAACTGCTTAGTTCAATTAGCAAAAAAAATCTACCCTACTTGCCTATGTGATTACCTCTTGAATTGTTTATGTTGGTGACAGGAAAGACATTTAGACAAAAATCATCATGTTAGATATGGTACTAATATTTTTGCTGAGTTCTTTTACTTGTTACGGTGCATGTAGGAAATGTTAACTACACTTACCCAGAGGTCTTTATGTAAGAGGTAAATATTTCTTGAAAGGTAAGGTCCTGTGAGTAGATTTGCTTCTAAAAGTTACTTGCTGGAGTTCCTCTCACTGCTCAAGGTGAGACAGCTACATGTTAAATAATTGCAGCAACTGGATTTGCTTTACAAGGTTACTTGCTGGCGAAAGGTGAACAGGATATGAGATTTTTTTTGTAAAAAAGAATCGCTCCTCTCCTCCTGCTTACTGGTCTGTTGAAGGTTAGCTACTAACGACTCTAGCCAACTGGTGATGAGTGAAGGACAACACAAAAGTGCTTAGTTTAATTAAATAATAAAAATATTTTTCTCGACTACTTACCTTTAATTATTTTTCGACAGGATGCGCATCTAGCTGTAAATCTTGACGATCGATACACGCATTGTTTACTAACCTTACATCAATAAATGTCATCTATGAAATATCATTGTACTAGGTAAAAAAGCAAATTTAAAAAAAACTCGGATAAAGTCTGAAATCTGAGGATGATTAAGACATTCCATTGTTACGAACGCGATAGTATGAATTTTTACATACGGAATAAAACAAAAACATCTCGCCATTTTTGTTGGATACGTCGGCAACTGTTTGTACTCATCGAGGTCAAACAGCCCATACATGAGAGTGTCATGTCTGTGATTTCTTATTATCTTTGTCCAAGATGGCTAACACAAAAAATGCATTATGATCTCTGAACGAATAAATTAGTCAGGCTAACACATGATGTGTTATCTCATCAAAAATTATATCGAATATATATGTTTAGCACGGTAGATGAAATAATAAATCGTCTAATGAATCAGTTAGGGGCGCGTGAATTCACCGCAAAGAACAACAGCAAAGAACTTCAGTGAACAAAGACATCAAACACGACAGTGTTTTAACAAAACAAAAGAACGTGCTGCCACGTAGCCGAAATATTGGTTGAAAAACTGTAAAGCATGATTTCTTTTAAAATAAAATATTACGAATTATTTCTTAATCAACCTCTGAATTGAGACAGTGTGTGAGTGAAAGCTTTAATTTGTCACACCTACACAGGTTGGTGATTTGATGATAGAAAAAATAAAATCTGGTAAAGGATTCAAGGTTATAGCATTTGGTTGGTGTAAAAACAAAAAAATCAAAATATGTGTATGCATATATAGGTTAGGATGAATTATTCAAGCAACTCGAATAATAAGTGGAACATCACACTGTTTTATTTACCTGTTAGTTCAAAATACATGATTAAATTCTTTCTTACATGCTTCACAGTCTTTAATCATTGGATTCGGTCCGTCAAAACCATCAACTTCGTCCTGTCCTCTGTAGCAATAATGTCTGACACATGGGCTGCAGACTGCTATTTCCAGTTTTGCTTTTACATAGTAGGGTAGTTTCTCCCATGCTTCATCTAAATCTTTAGCGGCATATGTTGAGAGAAACCCAGATGGTAAATAGCGAATTAGATGTTGTGGTATTCGAAGTAAACTGCCATGTGTATAGTATGATGTAATAGCCTCACTTACTAGTGAGAAATATATTGTACGTAAAGGATCAGGTTTAATATTTGGTGTACAAAGTTCACATTTACACTGGATGTTACGGTTTCTCTTCTCACCAAACTCATTCTTTACTTGTCGCTCCATGACTGATGACACGCACACACTGTTGCCAACAAGGACAATACCTTAATATTTATTCACACACTCTTTTAAATAGTGTGCTACAGTTTACGTTACGTCACACTGACATGGCGTATACTCCAGTTAGCTTTAAGGTATACTTCTCTTAGCAGTTGCCTAGTGTGAAAATAGCGAACTAGAGAGAATAATTTTATGATTGCCAACGAGGAGGATCGAACTTGTACTCATCTAGATGTGAGCGAATTCACTTGCTTTATATAAAAATTTTAATGCTAGGTGTAAGATAATCTCACATTATATTACCAGACGCGACTTTATTGTGTGTAAAATTATTATTTTGTAGACATATGTTTGAAGCAGAACACTCCTTTGTAGTGTATATCTATCTCGGATGATTCCTGCAAGCAGCTTTCGCATAAACCGGTTAACGCCTTACTTCTTTCGCGGTCATTGCTGGTCATGGCCGTGCTTTGACCACGGTTTCGTCAAGGCTACAAAAAAGGACGCGTAAACTGAAGTCGGGGTCGCTACGCAGCTTACTAGCAGATGTTGTATCTAAGCAGGTTTTTTTGAAACCAGTGTTTCTTTTCAAATTACATGTCGCCGTTAGATCGGGTATATATACTGCGAATCGCTTGCTGTAGGTACGTTACAGTTTCAAACAGCTATCGAAATGCCGTCTGTCCAAGAAACTCTCTTTGAAAAGCTTCTAGCGCTGCGGGAAGTAGTTAGATTAATGGAAATGTGTGAGATAAATAATATAGTGGAAGTACAGGGCTCATTTGAAAGAGCGATTGTAAACAGAATACGTCATTTGACTAACGAAGAGTTTCGGCTTCTCGTTAGGCTGCATACTCGTATTTTGTTACGACGCGAAAGTCCGAACTTCCATTTATTGTTTATTCACAAATTTAGTTTCTTTTCCTGCAACGTGATGTTAGCTGAACTAAGAGAGTTAATGGACGATCACGGAAGTGATGGTGATATTTTTGGTGAGTTTTAACTTTTTTTAAAATTTCAAGACTTCGTCTATTGTCGGATTGCGAAAGATTTTAATTTTACACTAACTTTTTCTTTCTATATAGGAGAAGAATAAGAAGTGAGCCTGGAGGAGGAGGAGATTTTAATTCATTTGAACCGTTATAGGTGAGTGCAAAAATATATTTTATTTATCTTGCTTTCTTTTCTGCTCTTAGACAGATAATCTAATTAAAGAGAATTTTTTTACGTCGCACTAACACAGATACGTAAAGGAGTAGGAAAAAGGAGGGAGTTTAATTTTTTATTAAAAAATTACAAGAGGTTATCTTTAGTTAAATTTTGTTTATTATAATTTATTAAGATACACGTTACACAAATATTTCGAATTAATTATGCAGAGTTGAGGTGAAAATATCTTCTTGCTTGAGGTAATGTCCAACGTTGGCATCAACAAAAAAACAGCACAGTTTCTTGGGCAAGGGAAGTCTGCAACAATAGAGAGAGGACACTATAAGATGGTAAATCTATCAGACATTAGAGTAAAAAATTAAAAATATATTATACTAGCGTACTTACTATTGATTTTTTGTTTTTTAGAATACATATTCCTTCGGAATCCATGAATTATGCGTGGCGTCGAATCCTAGCCACGATACGAAAACTTTGTCGTTCTTTCTTCTTAAAATTTTATCAATGAGGTATATTTTAGGATGTTTTGTCTTCTGCAGTTCTTGTTCATAGAACGCACCAAATATTGGTTTATTTTGATAGTCGTGAAGCAAGTAAGTTCTCGGTGATGTTTCTTTTACTTTTCTTACAGTAAATAATTCATTACTCCAATTAGGAGTATAGCCCTTTGTAAAATATCGCTTAATTTTACTTATTCGTACTGTGTCACCTACTTTAAATTTTGGTGGATAAGGTGACTTCTTTTTCTTCATTTCCCGTAATTTGTACACAGTAGCAAGTTGTTGTAGATTATTTGTGACGTCTATAGGTTTCATACCAATCGTACGATGTTTTCGATTATTATATTCATCTAATAGTTTTGGTAGCATGCGAAGCCAGTGGTATGATCCGCACGCTGAGAATTTCCTCCACATCCACTGCTTCAGTGTTCGATTGAAGCGTTCAACTACGCTTGCCTTCAAGCTGCTCCCTGTCGAATAGTGCTTAATTTTTCTTATTGTAATCCACTGTTGAAAAATCTTATTATAAAATTCTTTTCCCCTGTCAGTTTGCAGATGTTTTGGATAGCGTTTACATTTTGAATAGATGCGTTCCATATCCTCCACTACTTCGTTTCCTGTTTTTGTTTTAAGTGGAACTGCCCATGCATACTTTGAATAAACATCAATAACAGTTAACATGTATTTATATCCACTATTAACTTTCGAAAACAGAGACATATCAACAAGATCCGCTTGATGTAAATCATCTCTTCCGAGGCTAATAACGCTCCGTCTTTCAAAATTATTTCGCACTGGAGCGTGGAGTTCTTTCGCTATTTCTACTCTGATATTGTTCATAAAGTATAGTTAAAAGAATTCGTTCTGTGTCGTCTATTCGTTTCTTGAATCGCAGTCGATCTATAGCCAGTTGTTGCCAGTTGCTTCTTCTGTCTTCACATCCAATTTCATAGATTACTGAAATATCCTTTGAGAATCTAACCGCTTTAAATATATTTGCGAACGGAAGTTAGTCCCACCGCGCAGTGTTCATTTATTCGATGTACCTCGACTTTGGAAGTTCTTCTTCGATTGACAAGATTTCGTTTTCGTGTGACGAATGACCAGCACTTCTAGATGCTATTAACTTTTTCAGTCTCTCCACTAGACTGTTTGGATCACTCCAATGAACTAATTCGATCTTCTTTCTTTGTTCATTTTTCCACTTGGCTACTTTTGATCCTCTTCCTGTACGTTTGTATTTGTGTACACTTACAAATTTTGGTGTGCTCCTTCCTTTTTTCACTTTTGCATCTTCTACTAATGACTTGATAATTTTTTGAAATTTGAGCGATTTCGTGCCTCTCATTGGCTTGCCTGCGTCATACTGTTTCCTGTGCACGTTAGTGTAATTTAATATATGACTGTAAGCTGACAGATCCTTATCATCATACAACTGTGCGTCCGGATCATTATGAAATATTAATTCAAGTAGACCTTCAGTTAAAGGATAGTTAAAATTGTCAATTATAAAATTGTTATCGCGAAACAGTACTTTTTTACTCCCTAAATAGTGTTCTCCATGAACTACTCGAACCCCGAATATTCTATCAACTTTGTGTCTCAATTGTGGGTTAAGATAATTTTGCAGGAGAGTTGTAACCTTTCTGTCCAGAGTTTCTTCTTCTTCTCCTTCTTCTTCTTCTTCTTCTTCTTCTTCTTCATCACTTATATAACTATTTAATTTTCGATTTTTGTTTGCATTTAATCCATTCGAGTTAATTGTAAGCTGCTGTAGTTTATTTAATGGTGCAGTTATTGGTTTAAATGTTTCTTCTAACTTTAGTTGGTTTAAAGCCATATCTGCTTTAAGAGAGTTATATTTTTTTACATCTTTTCTTAATTTCGCTAGTTTATCCTTTACACGACTTTTTTCCACTATGTTCGCCTGCATTTTTTAAACTGAAGTGTAACGTCAATTGTTTTACTCATATATAGTATAATCAAAGAGTATATGGAGCGGAAGATCGTTAGTATTCCATTGTTCTGGATCTTTTAGGCGGAATTGAATTTCATCACCTTCCTTTACAGCAATTGGTGTACCTACTTCTAATTCGATTGGATTGTTCACGTGATTAATCATCGCATATACCAGAGAACCACGTGAAACTGTTAACGGTGTAAGTGTACCCGTGTAGGGAAGCTTATACATAAGGCGACAGTTTTGTAGCATATATATTGGTGACTGATTTGACGGTAGACTGTTAATTTGAAAAAGAGCTTTTCTTGGTTGTTTGTGCAGTTCCTTTTTCATCACTTCAATCTCTTCTTTTGCAGTAGCTAACGTTTCTAAATACTGTTTGGTAACAACATCTTGCTCGTGGATAGGTGAATCAACATTTGTAATTCGTTTGTTCTTCATATTTAATTCTCCGTTAGATTCTACTGGTAGAGAATTTTTCTGAAGTTTAGATATGACAAGTTTTAACTCGTCAACTTCTCTCCGCGCAGCTGCATACTGTTCTACAAAGATTTTATTTGCAACATCTTTCTCATTTAACGGATTATGTACGTTAGTAATTCGCTTATTTTCCATACTCAAAGTACCACCCACATCAACGTTTAGTTTCTGTTGATTGCTTATTTCATTCTTCAGTTTTTCGAGTTCTTCACGCGCTGCTGAATGTTTTTCTAGGTATGCTTTATTAATCGCATCCGTCGAATGAATAGGTTTGCCGATGTTTATTACTCGTTTATTTTGCATATCTATCGATCCATCGTCATTCAGTTGTAGTAGTCTACCTTTTGTATGCTTTTCTAAAAATAAAAGCGAAATTGCATCTTGTTCCTCTTCAGGATTTGCCACACCCGATATTCTCTTGTTGTTCATGTTGAGGTTATTGTCAGTTACAGGAAGGTGATCATCCACAATATCACGTAAAAGAGAATCAACATATTCTATGCGTGCAGAAACGTCGTTAACTCGTTTCTCTAAATTTCTCTGCACATGGTTAGTGTGCGTACGCATTGTGTCAAGCGAAACTGCTTCGTTTCATTTCATCGCTGGAGCTATTCCTTTCAGCCTTTTGTTCTTAAAATCAACTGCATCCTCTTCTAGTTCACATATGTCATGTATTTCATTTTTAAGATATAAAATTTCACGTTGTATTTCTTCTTTATTAATACTGTCCTTAACGGTTTTTAACACATAATTTTTATTACAAGCATCCTCCATGTTTATAGGATTGCCGACGTTCTTTAAACGTTTACCATGAATACTCAAAATTTCCGTCAGATGTTGATGTTACGTAATTTGTATTAACCAACATTTTTTCATCTACATATGATTTAGTAGCAATATCATGACGTGATGATGGTCGCGTTACATACACGTTACTGGTTCTGTTGTTTGATGCCATCGTGATTTTCTTTTTCTACTCAACAATTCGAAAATGAGTTCGTTAATGTATACACTGTCGTATTTATATCACATAAAATATATCAAATCCATTTCGATATCGACCTTTTTTATTTCGCCATCCTTATCGATAACGAGAAAGCTGAATTTCGACTGCGACCAACAACGATAACATAAATCAGTGAACTGGTTGTAACTCATATCGGTGTTCACGTGATCGTCGTAGACATGCCGAAGATTTCTTGCATCTTGTTTAAACAGAATAATGAAATTAGCGTTGTCTGTAATAAGTTGTTTGGGAATGCAGGAATAGGTCTGACATAAGTAAAAAAATCCACGATATGGTATCGACCTCTACTAAAGTAGTCTTTCATGTGCTGCTGTTTGTCGCTTGCTACATCGTCGAAAATAAAAACGGAATTTCTTTGAGCTTTTTCTGGCGGTATTACTTGCTCACGATCAGAGTAAAACTCACATTTTATTTCTTTAATAGATTGTAAAAGCTTCTCTAGCTCAATATATTTCTTCTGCGACAATGATTTTGAGTAAACATACACATTCTCAAAACGTAACCCGTTCGGTTGCAATAACAAATTAATCATTACATTAGACTTCCCTGCATTCGTTGGTCCGCAAATGAGACCGCGTATTGTGTCCGGCAACAGTTTACTATGTTTATTTTTCTTTCCTACTGAACGTTTTGTGTCGTTCAGATTTGCAACAGGTAAAGATATCGATTGTTTTATTGTCTTTACCATCATTTTCTTTTGATGATAATAACTTTCAACGATCGAGTGCACAGTGGATTTCTTTTTTCTTAAAGTTATTGTTGATTACTAAATAAACACGAACTTTTTTTACCTTCTGTTTTACTTATCTAGTTCCAAAATGGTTCGTGCATCACACTACACGTAGTATTAAGAAGTGCTGGAAGAGCTGTCCTGTTATAGGGATCTAATAATATGTTGCCAACTTCACAACCCCTCATATACCGACAAGAAGGTGACCATTTTCTATGTTCTGTTAACGGATCATCATCTTTATCCCACGAAAATAATTCGATTCCGCAAAAAATACATTTAACTGCGTCTAGGTATCCCGTGAAGTAAAATCCAGCTTTAGCTAAACTTACGGGGTCTATCCACGGTACACACCATCTAGCGAAAGTCCTTATCCGATCTACCTCAGATTTTAAATTTAACGGACGAGGAATGTATGCCATGTCGCTGTAAAATGAGGAGAGCAGAAAAATATCTCTCTTATATATATCTTTCTACCTTTCAAAAAAAGAAATAAAAAATAAACTTACATACATTTTTAGTACTCAACAGTTGCACATCGTGTAATAATGTAATTCGTATATAATAACACACTTGATAGCAGGAGCTCTTATTTGAGTATGCTGCGTCGAAGACGCAAGGTTGTAGCAGCTCCATGTAAACGAGTAGGGAAAGGAGGAATAATAGGCAAAGTTCTTAATAAAGCTATAGTTTACCAGTAGAATTGCACATACCAGGTTATGAATTCTGTGGACCTGGGACAAAGTTAGAAAAACGACTTAAGCGTGGTGATCAAGGAATAAATCTATTAGATAAGGCATGTAAAGAACATGATATCGCTTACGCTACATACAAAGACCAGAACAGAAGGAAAGAAGCAGATGAAGTCTTAGCCTCTAAGGCTTGGTCTCGTGTAAACTCTCAGGACGCATCATTAGGAGAAAGAGCAGCTGCACTAGCAGTTACGGGTATTATGAAAGCGAAAACTAAAGTAGGTGGTGGTAGACGAAGAAGAAAATCAAAACATCGAAGAGAACGAGTAAAACCGAAAAAATGACAACATGCTGTAAAAAAAAGAAAGGTGGTTTTCTTCCACTCCCTCCGATATTTGCAGCCTTGTCGGGCTTGGGCGGTCTAGCAAGTGGAGCTGCGGGCATAGCATCGGCTGTAAACAAGGCGAAAGCCGCACAGGAAGAATTAAAAGAAATGAAGCGCCACAATCGAATGCTAGAAGCGATGCGTGGGAAAGGGCTTTCTACTCGAAACAAAGGAAAGGGCACTTACTTAAATCCTCCAGCATACAAAAGATAATGGAAGTTCTGCCGAATAGAGCATTAACTAACATAGATCTATATCGTTACGCGTATCGTTTAAAAATTCCCTACTTCAGAGGTGTAATTATGCGAGATACGTTACCGATAATTTCTCGTAAAAATGAGAGTTTTATTTTGAATTTAGATCCGATAAGTAAATCTGGTTCGCACTGGGTTGCGTTCAGTAAACGAGGTGCGTATGTCTACTACTTCGATAGTTTTGGTAATTTACGTCCCCCTAAAGAGGTATTAGAATATTTAAGAAACTGTTACATTCGATATAATTTTCATTCCCATCAAACTTTTAATTCATCAATTTGTGGTCATCTGTGTTTACTATTTTTATACTGTATAAATAAAGCAAGACCTTAGTATTTGTTTTCAGTGTGCACGATGCTGTATGAAAGACGGATTACACTCGAGGGTAGAGGCTCGAAGATTGATGTAGTATTAGAAACTCCGATTTATTTGAATAGAGCTTCTTTCTATGAAATAGGTCTTGCCGCACTATTTACATCTAATAGTATTCGAAATGTCACTAGTAAAAATAATAAGTTTGCTATATATTTGAATGGTAAAAATTTCTTTTGAGTGTAGCAGAAGGCATTTATGAATTCGAAGATCTTGTTGCAAAAATAGAAAGTTTGCTAACTATTAAAAATGTGAAACTATTTCTGCGGGAGTACACTCCAAAACTTAGTTTTTTATCTCGACTATTAACAACAAACCTACTATGCATTCTCCGTTTGACATTGATTTCAATGTACCGAACAGTGTTGGTACTAGCTTAGGTTATCTGTTAAATGTATATGAGAAATATGCTAACCATGAATCACAGCTGAATGAAATAGGTAACGTAATCGTTAATAGCACAAATAACCAGATTGGTATTAAAATGAAGGGAGACAAAACAACTGTACTCACATTACCGGAAGGTAGTTATACTTTTTCGGAAATAGGAGCTCTAGTTCAAGAAGCAATAATTAACAACTTTCCTATTCTCGAAGAGGAGAATGACCTTCTAGATGGAGATAGTAAACGTATTACTATTACTTACGAAAAGACCTATCTTCGCTGTAAAATGTCCTCCAACCTAGACGTAGACTTTGATGTTTCCGATTCAATTGCTGATTTGTTACGATTTTCACGTCGAAAATATGATGCTAATAAATTACATATTTCAGGAGAGATTATTAAAATTAATAACGTGAACTCGGTTCGTGTATGTTGTAATCTCGTGTTAGGTTCCGTTTCCTACCTCAACGGTAAACAAACACATTCGTTATACAATTTTAAACCGCTTGTTCCAGCAGGCTATCCTATCGTAGTTCAACCGTCAACTATAAGCTTCTTACCGTTAAACACTAGTGTTATTCAACATATATCCGTCGTACTCGAAGATCAGTTCGAAAACCCAATCGACCTACAAAATGAGGATGTAACAGTAGAGTTAATTATTCGTCCAGTAAAACTACAGTAATCATATATAACATAAAGCGTACACTTATGTACTATCATTCGAGTAAGGAACAGTTGAACAACAACATCATGGTAGTAATTTACAACAACCAGTCAAAAAACCGAGGATTAAAAGAGGAAGCAGCTAGAGTAGTAAAATATAGAGTAAAGCTAAAAAAACAATCTCATCGTGTACGCGACAAGAAAAAATTTACCACAAAAAATAAAGACTTTTTACAATCGCTAGGCTACCGACTACTATAAGTTCTATTTCTCCTACAGAAACTACTTTACTCTATTTTCGTGTGCGTAATCAAGGTAACATTACTCTCTTTTCGTGTGAAATCACTTTACAATGCTACCGACTGTCCCCCCCAGGATAAAGCTTATAAATTCTAATTCTCTACCAAAAACTACTTTAGTCTCTTTTTGTGTACAATCACGCTAACATCAAGGAAAAATATGTTCAACGTAACGGACAAAGTTATATTTGACAACAGAGTTGCCAGGCGGGAAGTAAGGAGCTATCATCCATATGCTGGCACGAAATATGAAAACAACGATGAAATTCGAGTTCCTGTACACAACCAAGAACATATCTTTTTACCCTCTGAAGCTGATGTTCACATCGAAGGTGAAATAGTTAGATCAAGCGCAGATAATACACCTTCAGCTACAGCCGCTCCCGATCAAAACTTTGCAGCAAATCTCTTCGATGAAATGCGCATTGAATTGAATGGGAAAGAGATTGAAAGAACACGACGTGTAGGCACGACTAGTGCTATAAAAACTTTCGCCTCTTATTCTAAAAATGAAATGTTAGCGCTGCAAAATGCTGGCTATTTTCCATCAATTTCTGCACCACCAAACGAAGCTAATATTTCCCACGCAACTACAAAGCTGTTCCATGCAATTATCCCACTGAGTTTTCTTTGCGGATTATTTGAAGACTACAGGAAACCATTCATAAACTGTAAACTTGAATTTATCTTTATTCGTTCTAGAGATGACAAATGTGCACTGTTTTCAGCCAGCGCGGAAGATACAGCTAAGGTCAAAGTACGAAAAATGTATATAAAGCTACCAACTCTAATACTGTCCGAAGAGGAAGAAGTTAAACGCATGAAGTTAATCCAAAAAAATCCTTCTATTCCTGTAGCATTTCGATCGTGGAGTTATCACGAGTTACCTACTGTACCGGGCGGTACACCTCTACACCATTTATTTAAAAGTTGCGCCAGTTGAAACTCCTCTTCTGGAGGAAGGTTGAACTTTATCTATTCTATTAATTCTCTACTTTCTCAGAAGATGTCACCACGTGGAAAATTTTGAGTTTTTGAACTGTGTCACTTTTGATGTGTTTTTGTTTCGCTTGAAGTAAGAAGTGTGAACTTTCTCTTCTAGAGGACACTACTGAAGATCAACAATAGTGCAACCTAGTGCGGAGTCAAAGAACTATTTTGTTGAAGAAATTTTTATTTCAAATGTTTGTTCTTTGTTAAATTTCTTTCTGCCATTGTTTATGTTGGCTGTATACCCCTCTCTTTCCCCTTGTTTTGCATGTAGCCAATCCCGAATTTCTTAAATTAATTTCTATCCAATCAGATGTATCTTCCCCCAACTTGAATCGATTGTGGGATCCTATCCAATAAAAACATTGTGGGCGGGTGTTTTCTTTCCCCTAACGCCTAGAAACTTCCGCGAGAGTATATAAACTGCTGATTTTGGGGTCTCCGGGCCACTTCTGTTCCATCTTTCAGTGTATTAAGTACATAGCAGGAGGCGGGAAGCGCCTCTTTCTTCTTCAGCCGTTCAACACCAGGTAATGGCCTATTAATAACTTCTTTTCTTGCTAGGTCGGCAGTTTAACACTCGCGGCGGGTTCGAAGCATTTCCATCATGTAACCTTTTCCTAAAATGTAATTACTCTTTTCATCTTTTCTTGTAAAGCTACATATTGGGATAGAGAGTGCTAACCCTCTCGAGCTCCCACTCACATTTGTTTTGAGGTGAACTTATTTTCTCAAACTATTCTTCGTTTATGTAATGTAAAGCGTTCTTCTCTAAGTCACCTCCGTAGTATGGGATTAGCCCTTGCGTTAGCGGCCCAGAGCCAGATTAGGTTTTAAAAACAAAGTGTATTAGGAGTGCAAGATCGCCTCCTCTCAAATTGTTATTTTAGAGGTCATGTAATCAACCTTCTTTTCATGTAATAGACCTCCGTAGGTTGGATATTTTACCCCTGTGAATACGTCCTTAGAAGGACAGCTTGAAGGTAGAGTTTGGTGTGGCCTTGTGATAGGCTTACAATTTTGAGAGCGGATCGCTCTTTGAAATTTGTTTCTGTATGCCTCGTGCAGGCTTTATGTGTAATGTTTGGAGCCAGTGCTCCTGGGCATGAATGGGGTTTTCTGCCCCTTGGCTAAAACTATTTTTTGGAGTAAGGCGGGGCTGATTGCCCAAGAGTTATGAAGTAAGGGCACTGAGCCCGAATCCAATAATATTGTACCTACATTTTTGCTACTCTGTACCTGTTATGATTGTTATCTCTTGTTTTTGAAAAGAAAATATAACCTAGTTAAATTTTAAATTAATTTTACATTGCACGTTAATTTCGTAGCTTGAAACCCATTCACACCCGCACCTTCTTTCACCTCTACCTACCACGGATATCTCCGTAACAAGTGGTAGCAGAGCGTGGTTGAATGGGTCTCAATTTAGCCCCTTTTGACGGCTAAACATTGCTTTGATTCGAACTCTAATAATTTTCTCAGTTGCTGGAATTTTTTGAGTTTTTCAAAATTGTTCTGTCATCATGCCCGGCCCTCGCGATGTTCTCCTCCTTAACTACTTGCGCAAAGAGGAGTTGATATACGAGTTAACTATCAGAAATGTTCAATCTGGAGGCACGGTTGCAATAGACACTAACAAGCTTAGAGAGTCCCTTGATTTGCCCATTTCCATCCCCAATTGGGGAGAGAAAGAAATTGACGACTCTCTTTCCACGATCACGGAGAATATTACTGGGCTAGCTTCCGTAGTTAGTTTTTTTGATGAAAATGATCCGTCTCCTAACCAAATTAAGCGTGTGCAAGGCAGATTATATCACTTTTCAAATAGAGTTAATGATCTGTTGTCTCTGAAGGTGAATGACGTTCAGAGGAAGCAAGCTAATACGCTCTTTGAAACTATTTCTGAATTGTCTAATAAGGTCACTCAATTGCTAACCGGCGAAGTTCCCCCCAAATCTGATCAGCCCACCATTGTGAATGTAAGTAGTGAGGAAGAACCTGCTAAGGGAGAAGGCAATAGGATAACCGTTGCTGCTCAAACTATCTCTGCCCCATCGAACAACGAATCTGAACGCCGTGCGTCATTGAGTAACATCCGCTCTGAATTAACTTCTTTGCCATTGAAACCTTTAACGACTATGTCACCTGGGTTCAGCAGCTTGCCTCATCCATTGGCAATGTTGCTTAGGGGTATCTCTAAGTTTTCCGTAAACACCACCAGTGACGTAATTTCATTTTTAAGATTTCTAGTGGAATTTCAGGATCATGCCCTTGTGTTTTCTCTCTCCCCATGTCAAATTTTGCAAATTATCTATCCTTATGCTATTGGTGTTCTATCTGACAAAATAGTTAGAGCCATTGCCGAGCAATCATCTATTGAGGATTTCCATGCCCATTTGCTAGCTAACTTCATCCCGGCTAGGGCCAGGTCCTCCCTTATTCAGAAGTACTATTATCGTGTACAGCGTTTGGATGAAAACTTGGCTGATTTCATACAGGACATTAAGTTTTATACTAGGGTGTTTGCTCTTCACTTCCCTGAGGATCAAATTGTACAGGCTATTGTAGAAGGTATTTCGCCATCCTACAGGTCATATTTGTGTTTCGCGGCGTGCCCGCAAACCTTCTCTGAACTGGAAGCATTAGCCGTCTCTGCGGAAGGAGTTAGGTATGCCGATTCCTTGCGCGTGGCAAAAGAACCCCCGCCTTCTTTTAGTAACACTCGGCCTCCACCTCGCCGACCAGTCAATCCCCGTAAATGTTATGCGTGCGGGTCGCCTGACCATCTGCGGAATAAGTGTCCTCTGATCAAATCAAGTGGGACAAGGAATGGAGCAGGGTCATCACAAGGCTGTTTTAAGTGTGGGGCCTTCTCACATATCGCCAAGAATTGCCCAAACTCAAATAGCACCCCCTCCTGCTCAACTTCTGGTGCAAATTCCATCTATGCCAATAATAAAAAGTGACTAGTTGCTTCGGTTGAGTCGACTAATCCATCTTCCCGAGACTCAGCCCCTAGTAAACAGATTGTAAATGCAGAGAACGATCAGCCTTCAAGTTCATCTTTTGAATGCCCTAAAGAATGTCTTAGGATTGCGGCGGATACCCCCGCACCTGTTCCTTTTCTTAAGATTGAGGTAAATAACGAGCCTATAACAGCTCTCTTAGATTCAGGCAGTGTTTGTTCCATTATTTCGGCTGATTGGTATTCTAAATTGAAATCTGTTTGTAAACTCCCTGACTATGACTCATCTCCTGTTAAATATGTTTCGGCTAATTCATCTCCATTAGAAATTCTAGGTTCCTTACATGTCAAAATTCGGGTTTTTAAATTTACATGGAAGATCAAATTGTTTGTGGCCAAGCGTTTGTCTTGCCCCATCATATTGGGAGCGGACTTCATTTCTCACACTGGTCTTGTGCTCGATCTCCAGAGTAGGTCGTGCACATTCAAATTTGCGTCCAATTGTAGAATTCCCTTGTTAAAGTGTAATTCTGTATCATGTTCATCTATTTCGCCTACCCAGGATGAGATGTTGTTAGACCTTAGACATCTACCTGAGGAGCAGGCTGATAGTATTCGGAAACTGTGTCAGTCGTTTCCCGAGGTGTTCTCTGATACTCTTGGTGTTACTGACCTTATTGAATACAAAATTGAGGTTACGGATTCGATTCCTGTCCGTTTTCCACCGTATAGGCTATCTCCACCTAAAATGAAGGCTCTGAAAGAAATCATCGATCAGATGTTGAAGGATGGTATTATTAGGCCCTCTAAGTCAGCGTATTCTTCGCCTATTTTTCTAGTCCCGAAACCCCAAGGAGGCTTCAGGCCTGTCATTGATTACAGGGCTCTCAATCGGAAGGTGGTGTTGCAATCTGTGCCCCTTCCCGACCTTCATTCTTGCTTTTCATGGTTTCGTAAGGCCAAGTTCTTCACCATCTTGGACTTGAATCAGGCCTATAATCAAATTCCCCTTGCCGAAGAGTCTAAACATCTTACAGCGTTTGCCACGGACTGGAACTTATACGAATACAACCGCGTGCCTTTCGGGCTCCCCACGGGGGCAGCTGTGCTCACTAGGCTACTAGATAGGGTCTTTTCTGACATCAAATTTGAGTACTTATATCACTACTTGGATGATGTCGTCGTATTTTCCGAAACCTTTGAAGAACATCTAGATCATCTGCGAGAAGTTCTCAATCGCCTTCGTAAGGCTGGGTTAACTGTTAAGTTGTCCAAGGTTGCCTTTGCTAAGCCCTCTATGTCATTCCTAGGGCATATTGTGTCACCTGATGGTGTAGCTGTCGATCATTCTAGAACACAGGCCATCCGTGATTTTAAACCTCCTAAGGACATCAAAGGTATCGCTAGATTCATTGGTATGGTGAATTTCTTCAGGAAGTTTATTCCTAACTTCGCTAATAGAGCGGCGCCCTTAAACCTTCTTCGTAGGA
Organism: Anabrus simplex; assembly: GCF_040414725.1. Lineage (NCBI taxonomy): Eukaryota > Metazoa > Arthropoda > Insecta > Orthoptera > Tettigoniidae > Anabrus > Anabrus simplex. The sequence goes on along the minus strand of NC_090267.1, from coordinate 81,796,737 downwards.
AAGGCATCAAATTCGAGTGGGGACCGTCTCAACAAGCCGCTTTTGAAGACCTTAAATTAGCTCTCTGTAATGCCCCTGTACTTGCTATGCCTGATTTCTCGAAGAAATTCATCGTCCAAACCGACGCATCGTCGTCAGCAGTAGCTGCAGTTCTTCTTCAAGAGACTGAACTAGGGAGGCGACCCATCGCCTATGCGTCTAGGACATTGTCAGCTCAAGAAGCAAAGTACTCCATATATGAGCTTGAAGGTTTGGCAGTCTTATTCGCCTTAGAAAAGTTCCGTCTCTATCTGGAACATGTCAAATTCGACTTGGAGACAGATAATCAAGCCTTAAGCTGGGTCTTAGGTAGGCCGCGTCGTACTGGTCGTATAGCCCGTTGGGCCATCCGTATTTCCGCCTTCCAATTCGATGTCAGGCATATCAGAGGTACCGAAAATGTTGTTGCCGATGGACTCAGCCGTATGTTTCATAACGACGTAGAGACCCACGAACCGGTCGACAGTTCATCACCTTCCGAGTCCATACTATCTGGTGTTAATGCCATCTTAACAGATGCTCCCATGCTTTTTAGGGATATTGAGAAATACCAACGTGAAGATCCGACGCTGGCTCCGATAATGGAAACCCTTTCTTCTGGGGAACATGCTGTCCCTTATGTTCTGAGGAATGGTGTTCTATGTTGCCCTTCGAGGCATGATAAGTTGATGAAAGTTGTTGTTCCAGCGGTTCTTGTACCTATGATCTTCAAATATTATCATGAGACCCCATTAGGAGGGCATCTTGGAATCTTTAAAACCCGTGAAAAGATTCGTGAAATGTTCATATGGAAAGGTATGGACGGTGAAATTCGGGAACTTGTAAAAGCTTGTAAATCTTGTTTGCTTAGTAAACCCACCATGTCCACCAAGGTAGGCCTTTTGTCTTCGCATCAAGCGTCGCACCCCATGGAACGCCTGTATATCGATTATGTAGGACCCTTCCCCCAGTCAAAGGGTAATGCTAACAAGTTCATCTTTGTGTGCGTAGATGGCTTTACTAGATTTTCTTGGTCATTTCCGACTAAGCTGGCTACCGCTCAGTCCACCATTACTTGCCTAAATTCTATTTTTGCTTCTTTTGGTCCGTGCCAATATATTGTATCTGATAATGCTAAGGCGTTCACATCAAATTTATTTCGTAAATTCTGCTTTGACTTGTCCATCTCTCATGTAACTACTTCTGCTTATTACCCTCAACCATCTCTGGCTGAACGGGTTAACCGTAATCTCAGGTCCGCACTCATTGCCTATCATCATGAAGATCCTTCCAGGTGGGACACGTCCCTGCATTGGATTGCTTTTGCTTTGAATTCGGCGGTTCATGAATCTCACAAGTTTACTCCAACTTCTTTGATGTTCAAGTTTGTTCCCAACTCGCCGCTCTCTAACCTCTGGTCTTTGAATGACATTCTCCCCGAGACAATAGATCCGGATAACATTAAAGATCTTTGGAAGAAGGCTAAAGCCAATCTTAAAGTGTCTCATGAAAAGGTTAGGGAAAGGTATGATCGTGGACGGAGACCCACCACTTTGAAGGTAGGTGACCAGGTTATGGTCAAAAATTTTGTTCCCGCGGGCAAGCTTGCCCCCAGATTTCATGGGCCTTGTATCATTCTCGATTTTCTTACGCCGGTTACCTTATTGCTAAGTAATCCAGCCACCGAGAGGATATTTAGAGTTCACCTGTCCCAGGTGAAACCGGTGTAATTTTGTGTTAACTTGCTTCATATTATTTTGAAAGGATATGAAGGTTATATTTTCTTTGAGTTTCACTTTTACACTTTTAAGGCATTCTGCCCCTTCTGTAATATTTTGGTTTTAGATGTAAGCCTTTTGTAAAACCCACCCCGATCCGTTAAACTGCCATCCTGTTCTTGCCACGGCCATTACCACGCTCCCGTCTCCTGCTCCACCTTACACTGTGGCTTCATAATAGTAAATGCCATGGATATCTACACGCCGCTGGCCCCTCAACCTCTCCACAAGCCTGTACCCTCAAAGAAAATGATTGTCCAACACAATTCTGCCGCCTAGCTTTAATGTTTCAGCGCCCCCGCAGCCGCGCAGCGCCGTGCAGCGACTGGGGAGGGGGATGGGCCCCCTCCTCTCCAGCGAGGACGACATGTGCACGGCGAGCCGGAGCTCACCTCCCGGCCAAGGCTGATGTACGGCGCACGACCTGCTACATGCCCGCAGCCTGTATCTGTTCACCGCGGGCGCGGCGTTCTTCAACACCTCTGCTCCCCTCATAGTGCGGGCGAGCGGTATCTCAGGGTACTTGAGGGGTCCGAGCGGCCTCCGTTGGACGCAAGCCGCAACGGCCGGTCTGGCCATCCGACTCAATCTACATCAACTACATGGACAGTCACCATAAGCAATAACTACACTTCGGAATTCCACAACAATATTTGGTGGACATTGCAAAATATTTCTTCACCTTTAAGTATTAAAAGTTTATCTTCAGAAATTCAAATTCTACAAACATAAAGACTTTCATTCACCTGCAACAACAACATTTTGAAACTGAATTAAGAAATTTTGTAAATGCTTCTGCTATCTATCTTCGTATCAACATCATTACTTGGACTTTGTTTCAAACTGATTTCATGTGTAACCCCTGGAGGAACTTTTGGGGGGGGAGGTCTGTACCGGGCGGTACACCTCTACACCATTTATTTAAAAGTTGCGCCAGTTGAAACTCCTCTTCTGGAGGAAGGTTGAACTTTATCTATTCTATTAATTCTCTACTTTCTCAGAAGATGTCACCACGTGGAAAATTTTGAGTTTTTGAACTGTGTCACTTTTGATGTGTTTTTGTTTCGCTTGAAGTAAGAAGTGTGAACTTTCTCTTCTAGAGGACACTACTGAAGATCAACAATAGTGCAACCTAGTGCGGAGTCAAAGAACTATTTTGTTGAAGAAATTTTTATTTCAAATGTTTGTTCTTTGTTAAATTTCTTTCTGCCATTGTTTATGTTGGCTGTATACCCCTCTCTTTCCCCTTGTTTTGCATGTAGCCAATCCCGAATTTCTTAAATTAATTTCTATCCAATCAGATGTATCTTCCCCCAACTTGAATCGATTGTGGGATCCTATCCAATAAAAACATTGTGGGCGGGTGTTTTCTTTCCCCTAACGCCTAGAAACTTCCGCGAGAGTATATAAACTGCTGATTTTGGGGTCTCCGGGCCACTTCTGTTCCATCTTTCAGTGTATTAAGTACATAGCAGGAGGCGGGAAGCGCCTCTTTCTTCTTCAGCCGTTCAACACCAGGTAATGGCCTATTAATAACTTCTTTTCTTGCTAGGTCGGCAGTTTAACACTCGCGGCGGGTTCGAAGCATTTCCATCATGTAACCTTTTCCTAAAATGTAATTACTCTTTTCATCTTTTCTTGTAAAGCTACATATTGGGATAGAGAGTGCTAACCCTCTCGAGCTCCCACTCACATTTGTTTTGAGGTGAACTTATTTTCTCAAACTATTCTTCGTTTATGTAATGTAAAGCGTTCTTCTCTAAGTCACCTCCGTAGTATGGGATTAGCCCTTGCGTTAGCGGCCCAGAGCCAGATTAGGTTTTAAAAACAAAGTGTATTAGGAGTGCAAGATCGCCTCCTCTCAAATTGTTATTTTAGAGGTCATGTAATCAACCTTCTTTTCATGTAATAGACCTCCGTAGGTTGGATATTTTACCCCTGTGAATACGTCCTTAGAAGGACAGCTTGAAGGTAGAGTTTGGTGTGGCCTTGTGATAGGCTTACAATTTTGAGAGCGGATCGCTCTTTGAAATTTGTTTCTGTATGCCTCGTGCAGGCTTTATGTGTAATGTTTGGAGCCAGTGCTCCTGGGCATGAATGGGGTTTTCTGCCCCTTGGCTAAAACTATTTTTTGGAGTAAGGCGGGGCTGATTGCCCAAGAGTTATGAAGTAAGGGCACTGAGCCCGAATCCAATAATATTGTACCTACATTTTTGCTACTCTGTACCTGTTATGATTGTTATCTCTTGTTTTTGAAAAGAAAATATAACCTAGTTAAATTTTAAATTAATTTTACATTGCACGTTAATTTCGTAGCTTGAAACCCATTCACACCCGCACCTTCTTTCACCTCTACCTACCACGGATATCTCCGTAACACCTACTATTCCAAATTCAACGAAAATTAATTGGACTGTTATGACTACGTCACAAATAGAAAAACCGAGAGTTTTTATGCTTGCTTTCCAAACCGATCGTAAGAAAATTAATGTTTCTTCTTCTCTGTTCGATCACTGTAATATTCGATCCGTTGGCGTGTTCTTAAATTCAAACTTTTATCCCTATGAAAAGGCTGTAGCTAATTTTAACAATGGCGACTACAGTGAATTGTATGATATGTTCATCAAGTTTCGTAATGCGTACTATCAGCTTGATGATAATCGTTCCGAACCGAACATATCACGAAGTGAATTTCACTCGCATTGTCCTACTGTTGTTGTTAATTGCATGGAACAGGTTGAATCGATAAAATCTTCCTCTGTAGATGTTCGCGTTGAAATTGAAACAAACGAACCTATTCCAGCCAACACTACTCTGCATTGCATTATTATTCATGATCGCATAATAAATTATAAACCACTAACGAATGAAGTATTTTTCTTCCAATAATCTTGCTCGAGTTTTTCTTCCTTTTTTCTTTCTAATAGTGTATATAAACGAGAGAGTGAAGATTCTCTGCTTCAGTTCTTCGATATCAAGCACACCATGAGCGCAAAACCCAGAGGAGTGATAGTTGACATTCAGAGGTTACCTACTGGAGGTTACGAGATAGCCTGTTGTAATATAGATTCGTCTACAAATGTGTTATCTACTGCTCTATTAGGTATGAGTGTACCTAATTTAGATTTCACGCTTACGTCGTTTTTCAATCTTCTCAGTGAACAACAATACCAATATCTGGTTGTGTGCAACTGTGTTAATGAGTTACGTCTATTAGCACTGCGAGAGTATCCTCGTACATGCATAATTGACTTGAACACTATAGAAGGTGTACCTGATTTAGGAACAATGCGTAACGAGTGTTTCCCTGTTGACTGTCCGCGCCATTTACCACATGTTGCAAGACATTCAGGCAGCTGTGCTATGTTCAACGTTCACGCAGTTCATAGTTGGCTAAAATCGTCAGATGGTATGATGAGAATAGTGTGTTCAGTGATAAACAAATTTAAGAAAGAAGGTGTGAGCAGATTCAATAAATTTGAGTGGGCTTTCTTCCCTGAAAACATATTATCTATTTACGAACAACATCAGTTAAGTGCGCTCTGGCAGTATCTACCAGATCATCTGAAGGCGAACTTACACCAGCTTGTCAGGATTCAGGAGCTAACAACAACGACATCGTCCGAGCTTGATATCAGCTACTAATACATCAATTATTAAGGTGAAAAAAATAGATATAATACCATCCTTTTTTCCTTGCTTGTTTCTTCGGTTTTATTCAGCTTCTAACTAATTTATTTATTTTTTTCTTCTCTGCAGGTCTCTCCTCATAGTGCCAACAACAACGTACGAGCTTGATATTAAGTGTCCCAACAACAACGTCCGAGCTTGATATTAGTTACTATTTCATCAATTATTAAGGTAAAGAAAAAATTAGTTTCCTTTTTTTTCTTGCTTGCTTTTTCTGTTTTATGCTGCTATCAACTAATTTTTCTTTCTTTTTTCCCCTCTGCAGGACACTCCTCTGGTGGCGGTCTGAGATTCAGTCTCTGCAGACCTCTCCTCGTGGTTGCAGTTACAAATTCAGTCAGAAGTTTATATTTTGAAAAACCTCTGTAGTTTCCTATTCAATAAACTTGATTGTAAAAGGAATTATGTTCTCTCTTTTTTTCATTCTCCTACTCCTACTTTAGTTAGAGTACAAGGAATAAAAGGAGAGGCTGCGCAGGATAGTTTGAAAGAAAATCAACTTTTTGACCATCTAGTGTAGAGTATTTATTTTTTCGAAAAAGAAAAAAGATTAAATAAAGGTTTACAATGCACTTTAATATATAAATGATAGAAAATTAACTTACAGTACAATACTAGTTAGTACAATAGTATACAATGTACTTAAACAGCGAGTGAAATTCTATAAGATTCCTTTTTTTGATAATTAAATAAATATAATGGTATGCAATGTACTTTAAAAGTACAAATACAGTACAATACATTGAATAAAAGAAACAGCGAGTGAAATGTTTATCTAGTTTGAAATTCTATAAGATTACATTTTTTCTTTCTTTAATTAATTACAGAATGAAACAAAAGTTTCTCTAAAATAAAATGATTAAAGCAATCACAGGAGCTTCTCCTCTTATTACTTAATATTCACCTTCAGAGAAAATTACATTACTTTACATACAGAAGGGTAAACTGATGACAAAGTGGAGGAGGTGTTCACAAAAAAAAGCTAACCTACTTTGCAAGATAGCTATACATTTAGTTATACTTCTTTTCTCTGCAAGACTGTAATGTCCAAATGGTAATGTATTAATTTTGTTATCTGTGATGTGCCTTTTGTCATCATTAGATGTGAGTGCTAGTTCGTATTGACGAACCGTGAACACAGAATGAGAATTGGAAGTAATGCACACTTGTAGTTTGGTCACTTGTTCACCTTCATACAGACGTCTATACTGATCAATTGTAAGGTGATCGACAACATTTTTTGACACCCTTAGCTTTACATGTAGGTTTCTCTTTTTCACACAACTTAATAGCATACATCTTTGGTCGCAAACCTACAAATTCTTCAACAATACTTCCACCGTTTTCATCCTTCATCAAACCTATTTCACCTGAATTTTTTCTTTCAATTTGGAAAGGATTATTTTCATCATAATTTCCTGTATCAAACAAAACTGAATTTTCCTTCATAAACTCATATATATCAAATGAAAAATTGTATATCAAACTGTCGGTGTCAGTGTATAGTAGTTGTGAGTTTGCTTCTGTGTTTCTCAAAATAACGTTGTAGTGAAAATCGTTCATTTTCATTTTTGACAAATCTAAGATTGTAGCACCGAGGTAAACCGGTTGATTGTGATGAATTTGAAGTTTCTTCATTTCGATAACCATACACTGTTCGTCTACTATAATACGACGTTTGAAGTTTGCTCTTGAGATCAACGTACCTGCACCAGAACGACCCTTCCACTGTGTGACCCATCTGACGTCGCGCAACTTCCTTACGTTCATTAATGAACGACCAAAAATTGCGTTATTCATTAATTTATAGAAACTTTTCTCGAACTCATTTTTTGCTAACTAACGTTTCTCTGTGTTCAAATCAATGTAGCATTTTAACCATGCGCTCTGATTAAACTGAATCGCTCTGTAAATGTGAGCTACTTTCATACCTAATTCTACACACTGTTTTAATAGCCTATAATGAAGAACATACCGTTCCTTGTTGTAAAGAGTGCTCATTAGTTTCGTAGATTTTTCAGGACACAATGGATAATCGGCATGTTTATCATGAAGTTCTGGCGGGTAGATTAAATCAACTTCTACCATAAACCCAACATCTGCTTCATCTCCTACGTTCATAATGTCTAAATTCTCAACGTTTTCGACCCATTGAAAGCCGCCTGTTGGAAGAAACTGTTGCATAGCGAATCCATACAAATTGTTCACGTCAAAGTACATTATGTATGATTCCGGTTTGGACTCATCGTATGTTAACATGTACTTGTTATTTGCTACTGCATGCCGCGTAACGCATTGCACATTACCACCGCGTATGGAGCGTTCGAAAAACTGCAGCATGTCGATATCTTGAAGTAATTCTAGCTGGACAGCTGTTATTTTCTTCATAGCACTCCATGCCATAGACGGTACCGTGTAGAAATGAGCGGCATCAATACCATATGTCTCTTTTCCACTCAATCTAAAGTTTTCAAATACATCGGCCAAGAGTAAAGTATCGATTTTCAAGTAAAGATCAGAATATTCACCCAACGATTTATAGTTAAACTTATTCCAAATAAGCTGAGCAAACGCGTAGTTTTCTTCCGAAACAGTTTCACCCTTTAAAGAGCTAAAGAATGAACTCCTTGACGGTAAACTAGTGTCGTCTAACACCTCCATACTAGTAACATATTCGTATGGAAATATCCCTTTCCGAGAAGCGAGTTTAAACTGTAAATCATCGGTGAAATACCGTCTCGTTACAAGCTTTGACTCGTCACTAAGTAATAGGGACATTTTTTCCAGCGAAAAAGGTATAAAATTGTAAGTGTCTATAAATCTTAGTTCAACACACTGTCTTTGGTTATAACGTATAAAGTTTGAAAATCCTTTGTATCGTTCCATGTTCACTGCTAATAGTTTAATGTTCGTTCTGAGATTTGTCACAACATCCCCTCCCTTCCTATGCAGTTCTCTAATTATGATATGTCCATCATAGGCTGTCAAATTATGGAATGCTACCGGCAAGATAGAAATTTTACGATACTGTAAGTTACACAATTGATGTGCTGATCCCCTGTAAACACCCGTTAAATGACAATGATCGCGAACTTCAATTTCATTATCTGCAATTTCCTTCTCACATATGTGACATATTGTAGACGAAAGAAATTCATTTTCTTGCTCAACAGTTAATGCTAACATTGGTTTCGTATCAAAATAATAGGGCGCAAGCGTGTCCACCAAGTTATACATCTCATCTACGAACCATTTTACACAATCACTACCTCGATAGAGTTTGAAAGAGCACAAATCTCTGTCAAAACTACAGTGTAAATAATATGCTACGCTGTATTCCAACTTCGTGAATTGGAGTTGAATGTGAGGTGTTATCACTTGGAAAACAAGTAGACACAGATTTCAGTATGCATTCTGTGTCAGCATACACAATAAAAGGCACTGGCCCTTTAACCTTATACTCGGTAAAGTACACTAGCCGTTCGCTATTCGAAGGCATTATACTTTTGCCCACCGGAAATTGTATACAGTTATTAGTATGCAAAGCTAATTTTTCCTTATTAGAAAAGTAAGACAAACACCGTCTGCAAATATAAATTCTATTATGGTTCTTCGTAAGAGATGAGCGCACAAGACGTGGAAGATTCTTAATCAAACAAAAGTGATACTTCTCACTGTCGCCAATCTGAAGCATTAGAAGATCTACGATCTTTTCACACGTTTTATGTGAAATGTACAAAGGTACAAGAGTAAACTCTTTTTTGTCATCATTCCGTCCTATGCACACCCAGTTGTTCTCGTCATACTGCGCTCCGAATACATTCACGGAGATTTCGTTTTGATCTTCAAATTTTCTCATGTATCTCATTTCCATCGGGATTGGTATGTCTTTTAAATTTAAAATTACATTATAATGTGGATAAGAAGAAATGCGATCTACATGATGTTTAGCTGGAACTAAGCCAGCAACTACACTCCACGCAAAGCAAGCATCTCGTGTGTTCCGCAGATTAATAACTGCTTTCTTGTTTCGAATTGCTGTAGGCAACGTTAGACTAGTTGTCGACTTGCCCACGTGAAAACCTACATTTTTATTAATGTTTATCCGCAATTCGCGAATTCGTAGCAGAGACCATCCCGAATCACGAGCCTCGAACTCTGATAATTTTTTCAGAATCGGTTTCGTTACATGTTCGTTGTACCATTCTCTTAAATTAGTACCTTCAGTAATTTCAGCGTTCCTTGAATGAAAATAATTGTTATCGATTTTATCGTGAAGGACATGTTGTGTGCAGAGAACGGTATTTACTTTTAATGCTTGTGTCTTGAGTGCTTCCTTCACGTATTTATTAAACCACACGTAAGATTTATCTACGAACTCTTCGGGGAGTAAGAAATCATTGTTAACATTTACCACCGCTAGTGTGTACACTCTGCGCCGAAGAGCTTCCTCGATTTGTTTACACTGGAAAGCAGACAAATCTTCTATCTGAAAAGTTAGTTCATTAACAGCGCGAGCGTGAAAATAAATTTCTAACATCTGATTACGCATTTCCTCTAGCTCGTTAAGATTTTCAATCAGCTTGAACTGAGCTTCTTCTCGCTCGTCGCTAGGTTCGAACCGATATGAAATTAGTATTGATCCATTTACCTCCCTCATAAACTCGCGAATGCGTTCAAACGCTCTATCAAAATGAGTTTGCATTCTTCCCGCATCTTCATCTGTCTGTAAATTAATGTCTAGTTTTCTACGTTTGCTCGAAGGAAACTCCATGACTACAAAAAAAATTACGATTTGGTGCTAAATTTTTCAGCAATCTCAAGACAAGTCCAGCAGTTGCTGTAGCAACGACTTATCAAGAATGTACAATTCGTCATTACACAGTATAACCATCGAGCTAGGTCACTACCTTCTGCATCGCGTGAACAGTGTACAGCTTCGCTTGGAAACTCGTCCTGAAGTTTCCCTAACAATGTATTACGGTAATAGGAAATTTTATTGCAATCTTGTGAAGAAAAGGAAAACTCAATTTTATAAATTTCTTCGAATGTATTATACCCAAGAAATAGTAAAAAATGTTCATTACTTGAAAGTTCACTCAAAAGAAATCGCACTACAGCAGCTGTCACTTCCTGCTGGCTTTCGTAAGCTTTACTCAGGTTCGTCACATATACTGTATAATTAAAAGGAGGAGCCCCTCTGTTCCATAGTTCAATACAATTAGCACTCACTTCTTGTTCTTGTTGTGCGCTCAGTTGTCCCGCTTCATCTTCAACAGGCTGTGAAGTAGCGACCACCTCCTCCTCTCGATGTACTTGTAGACGACGACTCTGTATGCTTGGATATGCTTGATGTTCAGTTCCTGGTTTAATCTCAACTTTCTTCCACTTCATCATATTACCACCTCGGACCTGAAAAGAAACACCACATACTATTTTCAATTAACAAAACAATTATGCGAATACGGCAAAAAAAAGTTACAATAAGAACGAAAATACTCTCTGCATACTTACTTAGTTAAAATAGATGTCGTAACTGTTGACATTCTACTGTAGGAAGCACACTTGATGGTAGCCCCTCTCCATGCCTCTGTACATCATTTTCAAGTTGTTTTTTAAAGAATTTATTTCTTCTATTTCTTCTGCTGTAAGTTTTGAGAATTGCGCTGGCAGGAAAACACTCACAGCCTCCTCATCTTCCCCTTCTATATCAACGATTATTTTCCTCCCAAATCTTGTTTCTACCGCTCTCAGTGCTTTAACCTTAAATGGATGGTTAAGTTGCAACTCACTTAACTTTCTATTATGAAATTGTGGTGCCTTTGCAATTTTGTTTAATTTCATTAACATATCCATTCTGTTGAAGCTGCTATATCTTTTTAAAATTAACAAACTAAATAAACTTACACTTACTGAAGAGGAAAGAAAAGTAGTAGTAGTAGTAGAGAACTCTTCCAACTAGATGATAGTTTTCATGTTGCGCTCTGCTCCTTAAATACTCCCTGCCACCACCTTCACTCCTCACCAGTAGGCTGGACTTGTCACTAGTTCACCTTCACTCAAAATTACAACCTACAATAAACATCCTGTTCGTGACAGAGATAACCTTCAACAAGTTAGAAAGCGGATCTTGCCTAGTAACAGCTGCACTGTAGCACTCCTTAGTGTTTCCCCCTCACCCACAGTAAGAGAGGAGTGAGGGATCATTTTTTTTACATAAACTAACATCCTGTTCAGTTTTCACCAGCAAGTGACCTATTAAAGCAAATCCAGTTGCCACATAGTTACTGTACCTTAGCCACAAGAGTAACCTTTCAAGAAAATTAATTACCTCTTACATAAAGACCTCTGAGTGTGTTGTCCTCATTCAACATGTGGTTGACCCCCTTAGCCAGTGAAAGCCACTCCAGCAAATCCAGTCACAGCACCTTGCCCCACACCTTTCAAGAATTAATTACCTCTCACATAAAGACCTTGCAGTATGTGTAGTTAACATTCCACACACGCCTTGGCAAGTGAGAGGCCCCTTCAGGGGGAGAGGAAGCGCACGGGCATGCGCAGTGGCTGCCGCTGGTCCAGAATTCTTCTCTCGCAGCGCTGGTCCAGAATTCTTCTTTTATATCTACTCATGGTCAAAGAAACCTTTCAATAATTACGTACATATGTAGAACATAATATTATGTAATCATTTAAGATCTTGATAAAAGTTAATAACAAGTTAGAATTTGATACTTAAGGAGAATTTGAGAGTTCTATTCCCAGATAATTTCATGTTAGTTCATTCTTAATAAAACAGTTCGTTAATTTTGAATTAGCCAGAAGGAATCATAGAATTATTTTATGGTAGTTTAGTGGACTGAACATTTTAATTTTTTATATATGAGACTGAGGAGATGTAGGAGGTAATCCACGTCAGGTCAGGAGAGCTTCCTGAAATAATACAATTCCGCAGAGAAATTGAGGAAGGTACTTGTTTATGGAAGTAGATAAGACTGTGGATGTTGAGAAAAATATTAATAATGTGAAATGTAAACCAATAATTAGAGTGATACCTTCAAGTCAATATTTTTTTTAAATTTTTGATGAGATACCTACATGTACATAAGAATAATTTAAATGACAACTTATCCTTCGTACAAAAAAATAATAATTTCGAATAAAATTAGTATTTAAGAATTTAACTTATTAATATTATTTATAGGGTATAAGAATAATTTAAGGTAATTTCATATGGAAATGATGGAATTTAAGATTGGTCGTATTTTGAATTATTGACCTGCTAGTCAGGCAAACATGATGGATATATTTGAGGTGCGTATCTCAGTCGGATTCACGTTAAAAAAATACAACATTTTAGTTTGAAATAGGATAATCCCTGAGTTGTATGGCATAGCTAGCTGGAGATTTTCTTGAACGCCGGCGTGTAGTTGATTGGAAGAAAGAATAACTCCCATACGTGAAAAAAGAAGAAAGACGCAGCGGGACTCAAAACATGGCGCAAGGTAAATTTTCCTTCGACGCGGCGCAAGAAAAATTTGCCGTCCACCGTGGTTCCAAAAATAAGTTTTGGGGTTCAACGAAAATTATCATCAACAGTAGGGCTTGAAAAGTAGATTGACACCCCAGTCAAGAGTAAGTCGGTTCAATATCAAAAATAAGATTGTATGCAGACGACATAATCGTTTATAGGGAAATAAATAACATTGCGGATTGTTCAGAATTACAAAGGGACCTTGAGAGTATCCAAAAATGGGTTGAAGGAAATAATCTGAAGGTTAATGGAGGCAAATCAACTGTTACAACATTTACAAACAGGAGTTTTAAAACTGAATTTGAATATACTTAGGATGAGGTAGTTATCCCAAAAGATGGCAAGTGCAAATACTTAGGTGTGAGATTTGAAAGTATTTTGCACTGGAAGGGTCATGTGGATGACATTGTTGGGAAAGCATACAGATGGTTACATGTCATAACGAGGCTACTTACGGGATGCAACAAAGAATTAAAAGAGAAAACTACGTTTCGTCCATTATTTGAATATGCAAACAGTGTTTGGGATCCTCACCAAGAATACCTAATAAAAGAAATAGATAGTGTGCAGAGGAAAGCAGCAAGATAGGTAACAGTGGATTTCAGGAGAAAGAGTAGTGTATCAGAAATGTTAAAGGAACTTGTGTGGGAAACTTTAAGTAAGAGAAGGGAGAAAACTAGACTTACAGGATTATATAGAGCCTATATAGGAGAAAATGCATGGGGAGATACCCGTGAGAGGCTTCAGTTGCAAAATAATTATATCGGCAGGACTGACCACAAGTATAAAATTAGAAGGAATTTTAGTAGAAGCGATTGGGGTAAAATTTCACTCAATGGGAAGGGCGTGAAGGAGTGGAACAGTTTACCATGGGTAGTGTTTGACCCTTTCCCAAAATATGTACAGATATTCAAGAATAGAATAAGCAGCAACAGAGAAAATAAATGAAATTTTAGAGAGCATTCGACCAGTGCAGGTTACTGTAAATAAAAAATGTGTGTAAATTAAATTAATTCCATCATCTTGTCTGAGGAGTTTGGACAGCCAAAGTAGGGGACTGCCTGTAGGGGTGAAGTACAGTGGGGACTTCGAGGGCCCTGGAACCGCTACGGTAGCTGTGAAGGCCATTCAGGAACTCTGAAAAGTGGTGGCAAAGGGGCTCTGGTTAAGACGCAGCAGGTCGTTATGCTACTTACGTTCCAAAATGGGTAAAAAATAAATAATAAATGCAATGTAAATTTTAATCTTATACCAGTTGTATAGAATTATTTGAAGTAATTCCACATACTGTATATGAGTTGACTATATTTTTAAGTACAGAATTTTGTAAACAATATAAATTTATCAAGGACGAACTGTGTGTTTGATAGCAAAAATTGTTAGCGTAAATTGTATAATATTGTATTCTAGGAAATTTTTCTTCTCTTGTTAATTTAAAATTTAGTGATTGACAATAATGTATTTTAGTGTACCATTTGCCACCGAGGTAGACACCTCATTTGTAAACATGCGTATTCAATCTCAATCAATCAACACTGATCTGCATTTAGGGCAGTCGCCCAGGTGGCAGATTCCCTATCTGTTGCTTTCCTAGCCTTTTCCGAAATGATTTCAAAGAAATTGGAAATTTATTGAACATCTCCCTTGGTAAGTTATTCCAATCCCTAACTCCCCTTCCTATAAATGAATATTTGCCCCAGTTTCTCCTCTTGAATTCCAACTTTATCTTCATATTGTGATCTTTCCTACATTTATAGACGCCATTCAAACCTATTCGTCTACTAATGTCATTCCACGCCATCTCTCCACTGATAGCTCGGAACATACCACTTAGTCGAGCAGCTCTTCTTCTTTCTCTCAATTCTTCCCAACCCAAACATTGAAACATTTTTGTAACGCTACCCTTTCGTCGGAAATCACCCAGAACAAATCGAGCTGCTTTTCTTTGGATTTTTTCCAGTTCTTGAATCAGGTAATCCTGGTGAGGGTCCCATACACTGGAACCATACTCTAGTTGGGGTCTTACCAGAGACTTATATGCACTCTCCTTTACATCCTTACTACAACCCCTAAACACCCTCATAACCATGTGCAGAGATCGGTACCCTTTATTTACAATCTCATTTATGTGATTACCCCAGTGAAGATCTTTCCTTATATTAACACCTAGATACTTACAATGATCCCCAAAAGGAACTTTCACCCTATCAACGCAGTAATTAAAACTGAGAGGACTTTTCCTATTTGTGAAACTCACAACCTGACTTTTAGCCCCGTTTATCAACATACCATTGCCTGCTGTCCATCTCACAATATTTTCGAGGTCACGTTGCAGTTGCTCACAATCTTGTAACTTATTTATCACTCTATAGAGAATAACATCACCCGCAAAAAGCCTTACCTCCGATTCCACTCCTTTACTCATATCATTTATATATATAAGAAAACATAAAGGTCCGATAACACTGCCCTGAGGAACTCCCCTCTCAACTATTACAGGGTCAGACAAAGCTTCACCTACTCTAACTCTCTGAGATCTATTTTCTAGAAATATAGCAACCCATTCAGTCACTCTTTTGTCTAGTCCAATTGCACTCATTTTTGCCAGTAGTCTCCCATGATCCACCCTATCAAATGCTTTAGACATGTCAATCGCGATACAGTCCATTTGACCTCCAGAATCCAAGATATCTGCTATATCTTGCTGGAATCCTACAAGTTGAGCTTCAGTGGAATAACCTTTCCTAAAACCGTATTGCCTTCTATCGAACCAGTTATTAATTTCACAAACATGTTTAATATAATCAGAAATAATGCCTTCCCAAAGCTTACATACAATGCATGTCAAACTTACTGGCCTGTAGTTTTTAGCTTTATGTCTATCACCCTTTCCTTTATACACAGGGGCTACTATAGCAACTCTCCATTCATCTGGTATAGCTCCTTCGGCCAAACAATAATCAAATAAGTACTTCAGATATGGTACTATATCCCAACCCATTGTCTTTAGTATATCCCCAGAAATCTGATCAATTCCAGCCGCTTTTCTAGTTTTCAACTTTTGTATCTTATTGTAAATGTCGTTATTATCATATGTAAATTTTATTACTTCTTTGGCCTTAGTCTCTTCCTCTATCTCGACATTATCCTTGTAACCAACAATCTTTACATACTGCTGACTGAATACTTCTGCCTTTTGAAGATCCTCACATACACACTCCCCTTGTTCATTAATTATTCCTGGAATGTCCTTCTTGGAACCTGTTTCTGCCTTAAAATACCTATAAAGAGATTTTGATTTGATTTTTGATATTTCAAACGGAGAAAATGAATATGTGTAAGGATAGGAAGAAAGTGATAGAAAGGCAGAAAATGGGCGGAAGGAGTAAGCAATTCTAAGGGCATGGCGATCACGTCTGGTGAGTCGAGCGTATTCAGTCGGATGGGCCACGTCAGTGAGGCGTAAGTGGCAAGAGGACGAATACAGGACGTGTAGATATGTAGGGCATGAGAAGTTTCCAGACCTCAGGAGTGGCCGGTGAGGGAACGGAGGGCATGGAAACGATACAGGGCTTTACGACGCACAAAGTGAAGATGATGGTTCTAGCGGAGATTATTTTGGAATTGGATCCCGAGGTAGGTTAGTAATTTAGTTTCCACTAAGGGGACGTTATATATTGTTAGGCGTAGGCGATTACTATCAGAACGGAGTCAGAATGCCAAACGGGAAGTAAGAAACTGTGTTTTTCAGGGATTAACAAAGAGGTGCCAGGAGTCGAACTAAGTTTCGAGAAAATTAAGATAGGATTGAAGTTTAAAAGAAAGGGAAGTAAATGAACGGCCAAGGGCTAGAATAGAAAGGTCATCAGCGTGCTGGTACAACCGATGAGGCGGGTCGGGGTGGGGAATATCGTGAGTAAAGAGAATGTACAAGACGGGGAGAGGGGTGAGCTTTGGGCTACACCAGAGCGGGTGGGGAAATGATAGGAACAAGTGCCATTGATAGTGATAGTAGCAGTCCGATGGGTAAGGTAATTAGTAAAGAACCGTGTGATCGTGGTGGGGAGAGGGGGATGATTGAGTTTGTAGACAAGGCCCTCGTGCCAAACGGAATTGAAGGCCTTGTTTTCATCGAGGAAACAAAGGCCGCAGGTCGGTGAGGTCTAAGAAATGAGGTGAGGGAGACGTGATGTTAAAGAGGTTATCGTGCGTGGAAAAAAGAGCACGAAAACCTATCAGAGGAAGGGAGAAGATCAAGAGAGTGGAGATAGCGGGAAATTCGTTGGCAGAGAATGTCTTCGAAAATTTTAGATAGTACTGGGAGTAGAGAGATAGGTCGATAAGACTGTATGTCGGAAGGTGGTTTGGAGGAATTCAGAAATAGAAGAGTGAGAGCGAGGCCCCAGTGAGTGGGGAACAAACCAGTATATAGGAGGGCATTGTAAATGGTACAAAGGGCATAAATGAGGGTCAGAGGAGCTTCGCGGATATGACGGTCCGTAATGTGATCAGTGAGGGGAGTGGTATTACGCTTATAACGAACGAATGTATGGATCTCATGCGGAGTTATGGGGGCATTTATAGGATGGGAAAAGTCAACATTACGAAAGCGGGAATACGAAGGTCGCAGATGGAGAAGGGCGGGATTACAAAGTTGTTGGATAAGAGGTTCGTCAGGATGTTGATGATGGGAGGAAGAAGCAGGGGAAAACAAAGTGGAGTAATAATCAGCAAACATGTCGGCTTTCTGTTTATCAGTAGAAGGAGGAATAGGGTGAGGGAGGATGGGATATGTGGGATGAGATTTGCCAGTCTTAGTGAGTTTTCAAAAAGTAGTCAAAAATTTACGAGAATTGCTCTTGTCAGGGAAGATTAGTACAGCTGGTTGTTCAAAGTTTACGTTTAATGACTTTAATATAATAACGAGCGTGTCATAGCGTGAGTCTATGAGCAAGGAGTGTAGTCAGGTCCCGTGTGCGAATATATGAATGATAATAGTCATGTGCTAGTTTCAAAAGGGAAAGAGATTTAGGGGGATAGGAGGTTTAGAAGGGTGGTAAGAATGGTGGGGAATGTGGAGCTGATCAGCGGTTTGAAGTGCATGTTCAATCTGCGATATTAATTGAAGAATGTTGGAGAGGTAGGTGGGGGAGTCATGGAGAAGGTCAGTAATCGTATTACGGTAGTTCGTCCAGTTAGTCTGAGAAAAGGGTCGAGTAGGGAGAGGACGGGAATGCTCAGGGCGAGAAGTGAAGGAAACATGAGGAATAGTAAGGAGAGCGGTGAGATGATCCGAATCGATATTAAGAAGTTTGTCAATAGTAAGGTTAGTCGAAAGGGAAGGGGAAATGAGTAGAACATCAGGGGTGGTGTTGGAAATAGGTCGGGTGTGGTAGGGGCAGGGAATCTGCACGGTCCAGATGCGAGATAATTTATTGAAGGCAGCGGAGACGGAAACAGTATAAGAAGTGACATTAATGTCGGCAACAAAAATAAAATTAGGAAACTTAGAGACAATGTAACTAATCAAATATATCAGAGGTGGTGTACGAGGGGTGAGATACATAGTCACGAAAGTAATGGGAGGATGATTATGGGGAAAAGTTTCAACAATGAGATATTTTGTAAAATCATTGGAGAAGGTATAGAAGTGTAGTTTACAAGTAATAGTACGTTTCACGCCAACAGCCACACCGCCTCGAACTTCACAAGGTCGGTCTGCGCGATAAAGTGTGTAAGAAAAAAATGTGGCTGTTGGAAAAGGGTAAGGAAAGTTTAATTAAAGACAAATCCATCCGGGTCATACAGATTAAGGGAAAGGTCCAATAGGGCACGACTTATGGTAAGAGACTGAAGATTAGTATAATAGATCTTTAACATTTCATCCAATTAGAGGAAGAGCACTGAGGGGGAAAATGCAAAATTCATCTTATTCCCCGCATATGCAACGTCCATATGAGTATTATACACCAATCACGCCGCCAATTGAACCTGACTCAGGATGTGGGGACGGTGGAATGGGAGAATGTTCTGGAGCACCATCGTTAGAAAACGAAGGATGTTCTCAGAACAGTGGTCAAGGAGAGTAGAAGAGGGGGCGGGAGTGGGGAGGTCTGTAGAAATAACAGGAATAACAGATTCGGGTTGGGACGGTTCGGGAGCAGGACGGAACTTGCACTTGTAAGAGGAAGAAGGATGGGTCTCGGAACAATAAATTGATACAATTGGGTGAGGCATTATTCGGACAACTTTGAGTCGGGTGCTCCTAACTACATATCGCGCATACATCAGGATGAGCACACGGCGCTCCCGGGAGATGGTCGAAGCGCTGGCATCGCTCACACCGGATCTTCTGGGGCGACGCCGCGCAGGATGGCTCCACATGATGACGACGGCTGTAGATCACGACGCCGTCACGCAAGAGGGTGACCAAGGTGGTGATGTCCCTCTATACAATACGGATGAGGCATGTAGGTCCACTCTGGTTCCGGATGCGAACCACCTTGTTGATCTGGTGGCCTTCAAGCTGTAAATGGACCGCCACTTCGTCATCAGTCCAATCACGATCCACTCCGTAGGCCACAACGAGTGAATGGGAGATGGTCTAGTGGGAGCTTAACGCCGGGAGAAGCTGCCTGTGTAATGTTGATATCCTTGGTATGTTTGCCAAAATGCCAAAATTTGAGTAAGGTGGGCGTAATACGGCTTAGTAGTCTTTCTTCTGGTTAAATGACCCATCACGGGTGCGTTGAATTTCCGGGTAATTGCGGGTAAACCGCGTCAATATTTCATATATATAGCCCTGGTGTTCGTCTTGTCGGGGTCTATGTGCGCCATCTAGACGACGTAGAACGGAGCAGGCGGCAACAGGAGCGGATGCACCACGCTGCGATTACGAATGTTGGGTGCCAGGGCCGGGTTCCTGGCTGCCTGGGCGTAGCTCAGGATGTTCATGGGCATGTAGGCGGTGCTCTGAGTAGGCGAACGTGGCGGCATCCAGCGATTTTGGCCTCGTCTTCGTAGTCTAGTGGGTTTAGTTGTCGGATCCCAGAAACTGATTGATTCCGGAGAGAGGCAGTACCAGTATAAGTGGAGCTGTTGGTAGGAGAGGCGGTTGATCCACATAATTTCTTCCTGTCTCCGTCGTATGGAGGCGAGAGGTTCCTGGAGTGTTTAGCAGTTTCACTGTCCATAGTAGGCGATTCAGGAGCAGAATTCGAAGGCTGCTGTTGACTCATATCGGCATCTACTAGGTCGACACTTGCTGCCACTTATCGAAGATGCTGGAAAGCTCTAGAATTATCTGAAGATCCTTGACTGGTCATCCACTAATACCGACGCGACACTATCTATAGATGTATGATCTGCAAACAAACAAACAAACAAACAAACAAACAAACAAACAAACAAACAAACAAACAAACAAACAAGGAGTTACTTCATTCCCACCTCCGATACTCCGGAGGTGGGAGGGCCACCAGCTAATCCTGTAGCTCTTGGGCCTGTGATTTAAATTAATCATTTTGAATTGAACTTAATCGTCATAGCATGTATGTATGGCACATACGGAAAGGAAAGAATGGGGGGAGGAGTGGCGCAGAAGTCAGCGCAGCCCACAAGGGGCACCCCCAGAGCAGACCCGCCATAGTGGACCCCGGCTAGTCCCCCGTTTATTGGTCTTCATAAATGTACAGGGACAAGGATACAAGAAGAACAAGTAATATACACTGACTGACACAGCAAATGCAATACCAAGAAGGAGTGGTCAGAACTTTATGCCAATTGCAGGGTAGACTGACGTCACTGAGGTATGCTCATGATGTGAAATGCGCCGCTGTGCTGCGCACGTAGCGAACGATAAATGGGACACGGCGTTGGCGAATGGCCCACTTCGTACCGTGATTTCTCAGCCGACAGTCATTGTAGAACGTGTTGTCGTGTGCCACAGGACACGTGTATAGCTAAGAATGCCAGGCCGCCGTCAACGGAGGCATTTCCAGCAGACAGACGACTTTACGAGGGGTATGGTGATCGGGCTGAGAAGGGCAGGTTGGTCGCTTCGTCAAATCGCAGCCGATACCCATAGGGATGTGTCCATGGTGCAGCGCCTGTGGCGAAGATGGTTGGCGCAGGGACATGTGGCACGTGCGAGAGGTCCAGGCGCAGCCCGAGTGACGTTAGCACGCGAGGATCGGCGCATCCGCCGCCAAGCGGTGGCAGCACCGCACGCCACGTCAACCGCCATTCTTCAGCATGTGCAAGACACCCTAGCTGTTCCAATATCGACCAGAACAATTTCCTGTCGATTGGTTGAAGGAGGCCTGCACTCCCGGCGTCCGCTCAGAAGACTACCATTGACTCCACAGCATAGACGTGCACGCCTGGCATGGTGCCGGGCTAGAGCGACTTGGATGAGGGAATGGCGGAACGTCGTGTTCTCCGATGAGTCACGCTTCTGTTCTGTCAGTGATAGTCACCGCAGACGAGTGTGGCGTCGGCGTGGAGAAAGGTCAAATCCGGCAGTAACTGTGGAGCGCCCTACCGCTAGACAACGCGGCATCATGGTTTGGGGCGCTATTGCGTATGATTCCACGTCACCTCTAGTGCGTATTCAAGGCATGTTAAATGCCCACCGCTACGTGCAGCATGTGCTGCGGCCGGTGGCACTCCCGTACCTTCAGGGGCTGCCCAATGCTCTGTTTCAGCAGGATAATGCCCGCCCACACACTGCTCGCATCTCCCAACAGGCTCTACGAGGTGTACAGATGCTTCCGTGGCCAGCGTACTCTCCGGATCTCTCACCAATCGAACACGTGTGGGATCTCATTGGACGCCGTTTGCAAACTCTGCCCCAGCCTCGTACGGACGACCAACTGTGGCAAATGGTTGACAGAGAATGGAGAACCATCCCTCAGGACACCATCCGCACTCTTATTGACTCTGTACCTCGACGTGTTTCTGCGTGCATCGCCGCTCGCGGTGGTCCTACATCCTACTGAGTCGATGCCGTGCGCATTGTGTAACCTGCATATCGGTTTGAAATAAACATCAATTATTCATCCGTGCCGTCTCTGTTTTTCCCCAACTTTCATCCCTTTCGAACCACTCCTCCTTGGTGTTGCATTGTCACTGTCAGTCAGTGTATATTCAAAACGAATTGAGAGTTCATTGTTCTAACGTGTTAAAATTAGGCACTGAACAAGTTTATTGCTGCGTGGGCAATTAATACCGGAGAATAGGAGCACTTGTACAAAAGAACACACTTAACATAGCATTTTGAAGGGGGAAGGGGCACCGGAACACAAGAAAAACACACTTGTGCGAACAACAGAACATATATTGCAATGTTGGTAATAGAACCTAAATATTTGTAAAAACAAGCGAATATCGCACGACACTCGGTGCTTAAGGTTACTTCTCCTCGAAGTAACGAAGTAAACTAGTGCTCTAACTAAAATAAAAAGTACAGGAGCACTACAGAAGGAGTGAATATTAAAAGTAAAAGCAAGAATTGCACAATATTGAGAATAAGAAAAAAACAAGAATAATAACATATGGATGAACGATAATAATGATGATAGACATAAGGGTGTGAGAAAATGACAAGTGAGAGAGACATGAAATACATTGTGATAGCAATGGCGGTGCTGTAAGCACAATTCATGACGTTAGACCCAGTAGTGCCACAGCAGCCAGGAGCAGTCCAAATACAATGTAAACAAGAGTAATGCAAGGGAAAGAAGCGAGAGGGATTCAGTGGTGAATGAAGGGTGGAAGTTACGTGATTGGGGGTGGGAATAGGTAGGTCGCAGTGGGAGTACGGACATCGTGGTGAATATGAGAAGCGAGGGGTGAAAGGGAAAGAGCTTCTGTAATACTAGAGTTCTGATTAACAGTGCCTTTCGTGAGGTAATTAAGCCGAAGGTGGTGAATATGAGTGATAATGATAGGAAAGGAGTAGAGAGGTATAAAATGAGCCGAAGGGGTGTCAAAGGAAGGTGGTAGGCTATCCGGATGGCATGTCTGTCGAGTTTATAAACTTGAGTATAGTCTTTACTTTCAGCCGTTAACCACGTCAAAGAAGCGTAAGTGATAACTGGGCGGATGAAGGTTTTGTAAACATTAAGAATTTGGGAAGAGTTGAGTCCCCACGTTTTTCCGGTGAGTATTCGGAGGACTCGGAAGCGTTGAAGAGCACGTTTATAAACAGAGGTAAGGTGATGGGTCCACTTGAGGTCGTTTTGAAAATTAATGCCTAAGTATGTTAGTAAATTAGTTTCAGTAAGAGGGGAGTTATACATTATTAATGGGTCACGGTGTAAGGCAGCAACGGCGGGATAGTTTCCGGAAGATTATGAAAAGGGTTTTAGAGGGATTTGCAGAGATATTCCAGGAGTTAAGCAAGGTTTCAAGGGTGTTAAGGTAAGCCTGAAGTTTCCGTCGAAGGGTGACAACAGTAGGGGTAAGTGCTAGGGTGGCTAAATCATCAGCATATTGATAGAGACGTAAAGGTGGATCAGGATGGGGAATGTCGCGGTTATAGGAAAAGTACAGGAAGCTATGCCATGAATGATGATTTGCGCAGTGCGATGGTGGAGAAAGTTATTAATAAGGCGGATGATAGTGATGGGAAGCGGAAAGTGGCGGAGTTTGAAAATAAGACCTGAATGCCAGACCGAGTCAAAGGCTCGATCCACATCCAGGCATACCAAAGCGGCTGTTTTATGGGGGCGGAGATAAGAATGAAATGAGGCGGAGATATGAAATAGATGATCTTGTGTAGAATGACGGGAGCGGAAGCCAAGTTCAGAAGAAGGTAGGAGACCGAGGGAATTGAGGTAGGTGGACAACTTCCTAGTCAAAATTCCCTCAAGAATTTTAGATAATATAAAGAGAAGGCTGATAGGACGATAAGAATTTAGAGCGGAAGGAGGCTTGTTAGGTTTTGGGAAGAGAAGAATAGCTGGCCATACACGGACAGATTCTTTGGTTAGGCCTCGCCTTTGGGGCCACATCCGACAGACCACCTGCCAGGCGTGACCTTCAGAGACCCGGCCCGCTGGTCGCCATCAACTGTGACACCAAGCCTGTCGTGTTGTGCAACATAATCTGTCAACATTCCAGACCCTCTCGTTAATGGAATGATCCCTTTGTTCTCAGCAGGCCAAGCCTCATCCACTGGCCTTTCAAACTAGTTTGAAATCCTTGCCGGTCGGGGCTGCCGTACTTAGAACTGTGCGATGGACATCGAAGCAGACGGTGTCCAGAGGGAAAAATAATGCTGTTGCGGCTGTTGGAATGTGCATTTTGCTATATGTTAAATCATACAAACAAAAAAAATCGATCGAAGTGGATGAAATCATGGATAGGACAGCGAGACAGCTTTAGTCACATGAGTCTGATACAACACCTGAGAGAAAATGAACCGGACGATTACAAGAATTACTTGCGAATGGACCACAGCGATAATGATATGATGTTAGGTAAGCATGTACCGGGCGAGTTGGCCGTGCGGTCAGTGGCACGCGGCTGTGAGCTTCCATCCGGGAGATAGTGGGTTCGAATTCCACTGTCGGCAGCCTTGAAGATGGTTTTCCGTGGTTTCCCATTTTCTCACCAGGCAAATACTGGGGCTGTGCCTTAATTAAGGCCACGGCCACTTCCTTCGAACTCATACGCCTTTCCTATCATATCGTCGCCATAAAACCTATCTGTGTCGGTGCGACGTAAAGCAACTAGCAAAAAAAAGTAAGCATGAATGGATTTTTCTCATTATTACGTTAAATGTTTGATCCTTCTCAGTCTTATCCTTGGCTTTGACAATATGAAAGTGACTGAGGTACGAGCGATGCTAGTAATACCATTCCTTATGCAGCCAGTCCCTGTTATGAATGGTATGAAAATATCACGCATAGGGTCAGCTGGTGCGTGCATTTCAGTGGGTTTGGCAGACTGATATGCGAGCAACTTCTGGCTCGGCGAGGAAAGCAACGGGAAGCTATCTCACTCCTCATTTCCCTAGTACGCTTCTTCCAGTGATGTCTAGGCTATCTATGACAGCTGTTGGCATAACTGTGGAGGATTAGACCAGCCTTCGAACTGAATACCAAACATACACAACACATACATAATGGACTTGTTTACCGGGCGAGTTGGCCGTGCGGTTAGGGGCGCGCAGCTGTGAGCTTGCATCCGGGAGATAGTGGGTTCGAATCCCACTGTCGGCAGCCCTGAAAATGGTTTTCCGTGGTTTCCTATTTTCACACCAGGCAAATGCTATGGGCTGTGCCTTAATTAAGGTCACGGCCGCTTCCTTCCAACTCCTAGCCCTTCCCTATCCCATCGTCGTTATAAGACCTATCTGTGTCGGTGCGACGTAAGCCACTAGTAAAAAATGACTTGTTTTGCGTAGCTCTTACTGGAGAACAGTCTAGTTGAAAGCGTATTTACTGTGGATATTGTAGCTTCTAAGCTGAAGAAGGAGGAAAGGAGGATACTGAAGAACGCTTGATTGCGACACCTCATGTTTTAATTGTCAGAGACACAGCCGCTCTTTGTGCATTTCAATAAATTTCCCTAGCAGTGCCTTTGTCCACTCCATGCTTTCCGTACAGGAGGCTTGATCTGTGAGGCGAGGTCTTTCCGTTGAGGTGCTGACAACAGATCTGGTCTGTAGCGGATAACGCCTTAAACTGACCTTGCTCACTAACGAGCAGCCCTAGCCTGTCGGTATGCGTCACAAAAGAACTCGCCTGTCAGAATTCCGAGGGGGGTAGTCGTCTGTGGGGGAGGAAATTAGGCAAGGTAATTAGTGCAGGAACATGATCGCTGCCGATTATAACATGTGATCTGCATTTTGCGACCGAACTTATCAAAATTATGACGGTTTCAGTAGTGGGCGAAACAGAGGAAATGCAGACACAAAGGTGGACAATTGACCCGGCAGAAGTCACCCAAATGTTTCCCAAAATTTTCCTAAATATTGATCAAGAACCATATTAGTACAAATATCTTCAAATCAACGGCAGACAACCGGATCAAATATTCTTCGACTCATGATATTCCATAGCTCCCTAGGTCCTAGCGTTTCTGATATTTGTATGGCAGCCTGTAGGCGTTTGATACATTTACTACTGAACATTGTGCAGCATGCACACTAAACTAGCTAACACATATTTTTTAGCGATCAGTACATAAAGTTCACTTGTATAACATGTTCTAACTTGTATGGCAGAAAGGAAAAAAAAGAGAGAGAGAGAGAGAAGGGGAGTAAAGTATAGATAGATTTCAAGATCACTATCAAGGTAAGATAAGTATTTTAACACTCGTATTCGCTTGGCAACAAGGTTTGTTTTTAATACAGATTCATCTTTGGCGTACGCACATCGCACAATATAGTACTGCAGCATGGCGCCAATTATTGAGCTTTCTACTCATCGAGGCGACTTCTTCGCTATCAGCGCCATCTCCCGAAGTTTCTGTAAACTTCGCCCGATGTCATGTCGGAGCTCCCGGAGACGGATAGAGAACATTCTGGATCCCGCGCTATGGACGACGAATCTGCTAAATTAGCAGAACATTGGATAGCGACGATGAACACCACTCTAGCCCTGAACGTGAAATTAAGAAACGCCGCGATGAGGCCAGTCAGGCTTCTAGTTCCTCTGATTCTACATACACTACAGCCAGTTCCCAGACGGAGCGAGCAGGCACGCCGTCCTCGGTTCTGGCATCCAACCATTACCACCTTCGCCACCTCAGTATCAAGCTCCCCACCTCTTATATATATGCCCCTTTTACATCTGGAACACCTTGGGGTAGGCAATCAGTAGAGACACACTTAATTTAAAATGCCACATCGGCTAAGGAACGGACTGAGGTGCACGACTTACGACTGACAATACTAGACTGCTTATGCTGCTGTGCATGACAGCGTATGCATGACTGCTAAATTAGCAGTGCTAATGCAAGACTCACGGGCGGTAGAGGGAAGGCTGCGGCAGGGGTGGGCTGGAGGGGAGTAGCCAATGCGGTGCTTTATTATAACCACATGACTATGACGTATACAGCGCTGGAAATACAATATCATAGCTGTGCGTACTCGCAAGGTTACATTAAATAAAATGAACACTTAACTAAATATATTACATTCCTTCCTCCTTAAGTTTTTCAATAACAACAAAACATAGGTAATGCCATACACTTGATTGGAGAACACAAAACACACCCATATAAGCCACATACAAGAAGTGATTATATAATGGAACATACAATTACAATTGAAAACTCAAATTAACATATACCTTGCTATACAGTACTGTACAAAAATACAAAAGAATGAGTAGGTCACTCTACTCTGGATTGAATCTTACAATAGGTTTCCTATCTCGAAGTGGATAACGTCTCGTTGCGGCAGGTGACGTAACAGTTAGCTGTGCGGGTTGCAGAGATCGTCTGCTAGCTGCTACTGGGCTTTGACGCGGTGATGAGACAGGTTGTGAAGGGGAACTTTGTTGACACTCAGAGGCTGGTGAAAGCAGAGGAGCGGATCGTGAGGGAAGGTCAACTAACTGTGACGTTCCTCGCTCAGAGCTAACAACAACAGGGCCGGACTGTAATCCTACTAGCTGGTCTATATGTCTTTTCCAAGTCAATCCAGACTCGAGTTGAATCAAATATGTAACTGGGCCTAGTCTATGCATGATTCTACCTTCTACCCATTTATCTCTTCCTCTGTAGTCTTTAGCTAACACAGGTTGTCCTATAGTTAATTGCCTAGTGTGACTACCTCATGCATTATTTATTTGTTTGTCCTGTTTATTTACTACAGTTTTCTGCAAATTAGGTCTGATTAAATCCAATCTAGTTCTCAAAGGACGATTAAACATAAGTTTAGCAGGAGTTTCATTAGTAGTGATATGTACAGCGTTACGATAAGCTATTAAAAATCTACTTAAAGCTAAATTTACATCTTCATGTTCACAAATTGCACATTTTAAGCGTTTTTTCACAATTTTAACTGCATTCTCAGCCTGTCCATTAGAAGCTGGATGATATGGTGCTATCAAGGTTTGCCTTATCCCATTTTCTTTCAAAAATCGAGAAAAGTCATCAGAAGAAAAGGGAGGGCCATTATCACTGACAATGAGTTCAGGAAGACCAAATCTACAAAACATAGGACGTAATTTCTCAATGACTTGCTTAGCTGAAGTTGAGTTAACAGTTTCAATTTCCAACCATTTGCTATGAGCGTCCATCACAATCAAATACAGTTTGCCTTTAAAAGGACCTAAGAAATCTACATGAAGTCTTTGCCATACATTAGGTGGAAATTCCCATACATGGGGTGAACTTCTAGTAGGACTGTCCCTCTGGGCAAGACACGCTGAGCAACTGCTAGCTATGGCTTCGATGTCCTGATCAATTGCAGGCCACCATAAGTACGATCTAGCTAATGATTTCATTTTAACTACTCCAAGGTGTCCACTGTGTAATTCATTTAACAAGGACTTTCTCAAGGACCTTGGAAGTACAACTCTGTAGCCCCACATCAAAATTCCTTGTTCTACAGTTAGTTCAGCTTGCCTTTTAACAAAGTGGCTTAAAGTTGGATCTGGCGTATTAGGCCATCCATACAACACATAACCAAGGATTTTGTTTAACTCCTGATCTTTTTGAGTTTCAATACGTATATCATTAAAGTTAATGGGAACATCAGATTCCATTATGCATTGTAAATAACTACCTATGTACTCCATACTAACATCATCGTCCTCGATCTGATTGGCTGATACAGGTAGCCTAGATAAGCCATCTGCATTGCCATGGCATTGAGATTTGACATACTGAATGTCATAGTCATAACCTGATAGAAACAATGCATAGCGTTGTAATCTACCAGCTGCAAAGGCTGGTAAACCTTTTTTAGGACCAAAAATTGTTAGAAGTGGTTTATAATCTGTACACAGAGTAAAATGTCTTCCCCATAAATACTGATGAAACTTCTTTACGCCATACACAATGCTCAAGGCTTCTTTATCAATTTGGGAGTAGTTTCTTTCAGCTGAGTTTAAAACTCTACTTGCAAAAGAAAGTGGTCTCTCAGTACCATCTTTTTCTATTATACTTAAAACACTTGCAATGCCATAAGGTGATGCGTCACATGACAACTTGAGTGGTAAGTTAGGGTTGTAATGTGCTAGTACCTGAGCTGAAACTAATTTTTCTTTGACTAATTCAAAATATTTTTGACAAGCTGAATTCCAGTGAAAATCTGTATCTTTTCTAAGTAGCTGGTATAAAGGTGTAAGAATAGTAGCTACATTAGGAATAAATTTAGCATAGTAGTTCACAAGACCGAGAAATCCTTTAAGCTGTGTAACATCTTTAGGAACTGGAGCTTCAACAACTGCTTTGACCTTATCACTGGCCGTAGCTAAACCATCTTTACTTATGACATAGCCTAAATATTCTAGACTGTCACAGAAAAACTTGCACTTATCTTTACCAACAGTCAAACCATGACTACTTAGGCGTTTACACACTTCCCGTAACCTTGACAAATGTTCTGCTGTATTAGCTCCTGTCACAATAATATCATCAAGAAATGAGGCCACACCAGGTATACCGTGTAGTATTTGTTCAATAACTCTTTGAAAAATACCCGGTGCTGACGAGATTCCATAACAAAGACGGTTGTAAGCAAATAATCCTTTATGTGTACTTATAGTACACAGTTTTTTACTTTCTTCCGCTAACAACAACTGCATGTAAGATGATGACAGATCCATTTTAGAAAACTTATCCCCTTTTTGTAAGACAACAAAGATGTCTTCAATTCTAGGTAGTGGGTGTCTATCTACTTCTAGAAAGGGGTTTAAAGTGACCTTAAAATCTCCGCAAATACGGATTTTACCATTCTTTTTTAATACCGGCACAATCGGAGTGGCCCATTCACTTGAGGACACTGGGGAAAGAATTTCCTCATCCACTAAACTTTGCAATTCTTGTTCAACCTTTTCTCTTAAAGAATAAGGTATTGACCTAGGTTTGTGGTACTTAGGTAATGCATCTGGCTTGAGGTTTAATTTTACTGGATCTCCTTTAAAACAGCCTAATTTACTAGTAAATACCTCTGGAAATTCCTTAAATAAGTCTTGTACTAATTTAGACTCTGCATTGGTTTTTACATTCGATAAGTTTACATTATTTACACTGCTGGGAATGCTTATAACAACTTGGAGCTCTTTAATCCAATCACGCCCCATAAGAGGATTAGATCCATTACTAATAACATACAATTCCAAACTCTTTTCCAGGGACTGATATTGAACATGTACTTCTAACTTCCCTACAGGCTTGATTTTCTCGTGGGTGTAAGAATTTAAAACTAAGGCTGTGAGAATCAATTGTACATGACTTAAGTTAGCCTGTTAGGGGTTGTAGGATTAAAAAAATAGAGCACGACTAAGTAGTATTGTAGTGTAGTCGTATATTAATTACCTTATTGTTGTGTACTATCCCAGACAATATATCCCTCCGTTCATTTTTTTGCAAATAAGTTATTTTATTTTTTAATTTAAAATTTTCCCCCCGTAAAGAATGGCTAAGGAGCGCAAGTGTACTTATTGTGGGTGTGGTGAGGCATTGAGGGGTATGAGGGAGGAGTTGGAAAGTTTGAGGGAGATAATTAGGATTCTCACAGAAGACAGGAAGGAAATAGGTCTCCCTCAAACAATGTACAGGTTACAGTAGGTGTACAAGAGGGAGGGGAAGGAAAGGGAGGAGTTGTAGAATACAGGTGGTCTAATGTTCTAAGGGGAAGGAGATTGCAGGCCAAGGGCTCTATTCAGGATCAGAATTCAGGACAGGTGTCTGTGCGAAATCGGTACGAGTCACTCCAGGTAGAACAACAGAGGGAAGATGAGGGACAGGGAACTGTTGCTGAGATGCGTGGAAGTAGGAGGAAGGGAAAAGGTAGGAAAGGGAAATGTAGAGTAGAAGATAGGAAAAGACAGGTGGAACAGGGTCAAGGGAAGGAGAAAAGGGAGGAGGAGGTAGCTTCTGCAGCTATCAGGAAAGATAGGGCTGACCAGGAGGGGAGGGGATCAAATGAGGTGGGTAGGGTTGAGGCTCTGGTCATGGGGGATTCCATCGTTAGACACGTGGGGAAAGTGTGTGGAGGAAAGAGAACCAGGGTAGAATGTTATCCAGGAATTAGGTTGAGGCAGATGTTGAGGAAAGTAGAAGAGAGGGAGGAGGGGAAGGAGAAGGTGGTAGTGTTTCACGTTGGTACCAACAACGTAAGGCAAGCTAATATAAGTACCAACATAGTTGGAGATGTGTGGGATCTGGTAAATCAAAAAATCAAATCAAATCAAAATCTCTTTATTTGCAAATGAGGTGTCTACCTCGGTGGCAAATGGTACACTAAAATTACATTCTTGTCAAGCACTAAATATTAAATTAACAAGAGAAGAAAATTTTTCCTATAATACAATATTATACAATTTACGCTAACAATTTTTTCTATTAAACACACAGCTCATTCTTAATAAATTTATATTGTTTACAAAATTCTAATTATAATATCTCCTGTACTACTTACAAATATAGTCAACTGATATACAGTATGTGGAATTGCTTCAAATGATACTATAAAACTGGTATAACATTAATATTTACATTGCATTTATTTATTTACTATTTTTTTACCCGTTCTGGATCCTAAGTAGCATAACGACCTGCTGTGTCTTAATCAGAGCCCCTTTTGCCACAACTTTTCAGAGTTCCTGAAGGGCCTTCACAGCTACCGTAGCGGTCCCAGGGCCCTCGAAGTCCCCACTGTACTTCACCCCTACAGGCAGTCCCCTACTTTGACTGTCCAAACTCCTTAGACCAGGGGATGGAATTAATTTATTCACACACATTTTTTTTATTTACAATAACCTGCACCGGTCGAATGCCCTCTAACACTTCATTTATTTTCTCTGTTGCTGTTTATTCTCTTCTTGAATATCTGTACAGATTTTGGGAAAGGATCAAACACTACCCCTGGTAAACTGTTCCACTCCTTCACACCCTTCCCAATGAATGAAAATTTACCCCAATCGCTTCTGCTAAAATTCCTTCTAATTTTATATTTGTGGTCAGTCCTGCCGATATAATTATTTTCCAACTGAAGCTACTCACGGATATCTCCCCATGCTTCTTCTCCTGTATAGGCTCTATATAATCCTGTAAGTCTAGTTTTCTCCCTTCTCTTACTTAAAGTTTCCCACCCAAGTTCCTTTAACATTTCTGATACACTAATCTTTCTCCTGAAATCCCCTGTTACAAATCTTGCTGCTTTCCTCTGCACACTATCTATTTCTTTTATTAGGTATTCTTGGTGAGGATCCCAAACACTGTTTGCATATTCCAATAATGGACGAACCATACTCAAGTAACTTTTTTCTTTTAATTCTTTGTTGCATCCTTTAAGTAGCCTCATTATGACATGTAATGATCTGTATGCTTTCCCAACAATGTCATCAATATGACCCTTCCAGTGCAAATTACTTTCAAATCTCACACCTAAGCATTTGCACTTACCATCTTTTGGGATAACTACCTCATCCAAAGTATATTCAAATTCAGTTTTAAAGCTCCTGTTTGTAAAAGTTGTAACAGTTGATTTGCCTCCATTAACCTTCATATTATTTTCTTCAACCCATTGTTGGATACTTTCAAGGTCCATTTGTAATTCTGAACAATCCTCAATGTTGTTTATTTCTCTATAAACAATTATGTCATCTGCATACAATCTTATTTTTGATGTTACATTGTTCCCTAAATCATTTGCGTATATTAAGAAAAGTAACGGACCGATTATACTACCCTGTGCAATTCCCTTCCAAACTTTCTCTTCCTGCGATACATTATTTCCTACTTTGACTTTCTGAACCCTTGAATTTAGAAATGCTTTTATCCAACGTGTAACCCTTACGTCCAATCCTATTCCCTCCAATTTCTTTAATAATATTCCATGTTCCACTCTATCAAAGGCTTTGGAAAGATCTATGGCTATGCAATCTAACTGACCTCCTGAATCCAACTGATCTGATATGTCCTGCTGAAATCCCACCAGTTGTGCCTCACAAGAAAATTTCTTTCTAAATCCATACTGGCTCCTCATGAACCAATTTTTATCATCACATATCCCTCTGATGTACTTCGATATTAAACTCTCCAGAATTTTACAAACTATACTGGTCAGGCTGATTGGTCTGTAGTTCTATGGTTTCCTTTTATCACCCTTTCCTTTATAAATTGGTATTATTATAGATTCCTTCCATTCCTTTGGTATTACACTATTATTTATGACATAGTCAAAGAGAAATTTTAAATAAGGCACTATGTACCACCCCATTGTCTTTAATACCTCCCCAGTAATTTGATCACTTCCTGCAGCTTTTCCTTGCTGAAGCAGTTGGATTTCTCTGAAAATATCTTCGTTTGTGAATGAGAAGCTTCTTGTTTCCCTCTGTCTCTCTCCCTCTCTATCTTCTGTTTCGGTTTCCAACTCTTGACAATCATCTACTGAATCTCTAAATTCCCTACTAAATAGGTTTGCTTTCTCAGTATCTGTTAAATAGTGTTCACCCCCTTCTCCCACCATTGTAGGAATTTGGACTCCTTTTCCTTTTTGATTCCTGATATATGAATACAGCTTTTACCATTTCCCTTTGTGGTCATTACCCTCTTGAAGTATGCCATTCATATAATTCTCTTTTGCTTCCTTTATCACTCTATTCAGTTCCCTCATTAGCTGTTTTCTAGTTTCTCTACTCTCCCTACCCTCTTTGATTTTCCTGTTTACTATTCTACATTTTCTTTTTAATTTTCTTATTTCCCTTGTATAATAAACAGGGTCTGAGGTCATTTTACCCTTCTTAACAGGTACAAATCTCTTCTCTCCTTCCCAAATACTTCCTATAAATTTAGCCCAAAGTGTATCCACGTTACTCCCTTCACTTATCCAACAACTGAATTGTGATTTAAGGTAAGTCCCAAATTCATCAACGTTAGTTTTTCTGTACAATTTCTTGTCTTGTGTAACCCTCTTATTAAGCCTTTTTGGTACGAGTCCTACATCCATTATTACAGCCTTATGGTCTCCTATTCCTTCAATTACCTCAGTTTTATCAACAATTTCCCATGGTTTAACCAAGAATACATCTAGTAAGTTATTGAGACGAGTCGGTTCTTGTACTACTTGTGTAAATCCTCCCTCCCAAATTAACTTATTTGCCAGTTTCTGTTCATGGGCTTCACTTGCAGCTCCTTTCCATTCAACTTCAGGCAAATTTAGATCTCCCCCAATTATTACCATATCATTATTATTGTTTTTATGAGTATAATCTATTATTTTTTCAAAGATTTCCATGTCTCTTTCCTCTCTTCCAGGCCTGTATTTTCCTATAATTCCCACCTCCTTCATATTATCACAAACTAATTTTATCCCTAATATTTCATCCCTTTCATCGGTAAACCATCCATGTGAACAGTAAGTTTCCTTCACCAGAATAAACACCCCCCCTCCTTTTTTTATCTTCTCGGTCTCTACGATAGACTGTGTACCCTTCTGGAAATACTTCTCTATTACCCACCCCTTCTTTCAACCACGATTCCACTCTTATCACCACATCAGTCTCATAAGATTCCATCAATGTACCGAATTTTAATTGTTTATTTACTACACTTTGACAGTTTACCAAGAGCAATCTCAGACCCCCTTCCTCCCTAAAACTTGACTGTTGCAATTGGGTAACTTCAAATTCCTTACTATCCTGAGTTTCTTTTTCTAGTTGACTGAGCCAGCTTGAAGTACAGCTGGCTCTTTCTACTAGTTTTCCTGGTCAGTATTATAACTCAAGAGAGTTGCCTGTTTTACAGTACATATCTTAAGATTAATAAAATCTAGAACAATATTTGCTATCTTTCGTTTACCTGAATTGTTTAGATGGAGGCCATGTTTTGTATAACAGTATCTCTCAAAACTGCTGCATTCAATAACCTGAGTATTCCGAAAATGTTTACAAATTTTAATAATATCTGTATTGACCTTGTCCACTTCAAGGTTCACACACGAGTCTCTACTCAAATCATGCCTGTGGGACACGTTCACTACAAAAACGTTAGTGTGGGTCAGCTTCCCTAGTGTATGTTTAAGTTGTGATCTTACATTCTTGGCGTCGTCGCGAGCTACGTCGTGCAGCACGGGTGAAGTTTAAGAAAGCGGAGATTGTTATTAGTGGAATACTGTGTAGGAGGGATACTGACTGGAGGGTGATTGGGGATTTAAATGAGACTATGGAGTGGGTATGTGGGAAACTGGGAGTGAAATTTCTAGATCCTAATGGGTGGGTAGGAGATAGGGATCTGCGCTCGGATGGCCTTCATTTAAACCGCAGTGGTACGTATAAGTTAGGAAATTTGTTTGGAAGGGTAATAGGGAGGTACATTCAGGGAAACGGGATGGCCTAGGGAGCGGTGATAAGGGAACAGGGAAGTGGAAATCAAGTAGGGATGACATAAAATTGTTAGTGTTGAACTGTAGAAGTATTGTAAAGAAAGGAATAGAATTAAGTAATTTAATAGGTATATATTTACCAGATATTGTAATAGGAGTTGAATCATGGCTGAGAAATGATATAATGGATGCAGAAATTTTCTCACGGCACTGGAGTGTGTATCGTAGAGATAGGATAGGAAAGTTGGGAGGGGGAGTTTTCATTCTGGTGAAAGAAGAATTTGTAAGCTACGAAAAAGTTAAAGATGAGACACATGAAATTCTAGGTGTAAGGCTCATTTCTAAAGATAATAGGCAACTTGATATATTTGGAGTGTACAGATCGGGAAAGGGTAGCACTGATGCGGATTCGGAATTATTTGATAGGATAGTCAGCTATGTGGGAAACGACATGGAAAGAAATGTGATTGTAGCAGGAGATCTGAATTTGCCAGATGTCAATTGGGAAGGAAATGCGAACGACAGGAAGCATGGCCAACAAATGGCAAATAAGTTAATATGGGAAGGACAGCTGATTCAGAAAGTGATGGAACCAACCAGAGGGAAAAATATTTTGGATGTGGTGCTGATAAAACCAGATGAGCTCTATAGGGAAACTGAAGTAATAGATGGTATTAGTGATCATGAAGCTGTTTTTGTGGTAGTTAAAAATAAATGTGATAGAAAGGAAGGTCTTAAAAGTAGGTCTGTTAGGCAGTACCATATGGCTGATAAAGCAAGTATGAGGCAGTTTCTAAAAAGTAACTATGATCGGTGGAAAACGGTAAATAAAAATGTAAACAGACTCTGGGATGGGTTTAAAGAAATTGTTGAGGAATGCGAAAACAGGTTTGTACCTTTAAGGGTGGTAAGGAATGGTAAAGACCCACCTTATTATAATAGAGAAATGAAGAGACTAAGAAGGAGGTGCAGACTGGAAAGAAATAGAGTTAGAAATGGCTGTGAAAGTAAGGAGAAATTGAAGGAACATACTAGAAAATTGAATCTAGCAAAGAAGGCAGCTAAGGATAACATGATGGCAAGCATAATTGGCAGTCATACAAATTTTAGCGAAAAATGGAAGGGTATGTATAGGTATTTTAAGGCAGAAACTGGTTCCAAGAAGGACATTCCAGGAATAATTAATGAACAAGGGGAGTGTGTATGTGAGGATCTTCAAAAGGCAGAAGTATTCAGTCAGCAGTATGTAAAGATTGTTGGTTACAAGGATAATGTCGAGATAGAGGAAGAGACTAAGGCCAAAGAAGTAATAAAAATTTACATATGATAACAATGACATTTACAATATGATACAAAAGTTGAAAACTAGAAAAGCGGCTGGAATTGATCAGATTTCTGGGGATATACTAAAGACAATGGGTTGGGATATAGTACCATATCTGAAGTACTTATTTGATTATTGTTTGGTCGAAGGAGCTATACCAGATGAATGGAGAGTTGCTATAGTAGCCCCTGTGTATAAAGGAAAGGGTGATAGACATAAAGCTGAAAATTACAGGCCAGTAAGTTTGACATGCATTGTATGTAAGCTTTGGGAAGGCATTCTTTCTGATTATATTAGACATGTTTGTGAAATTAATAACTGGTTCGATAGAAGGCAATTCGGTTTTAGGAAAGGTTATTCCACTGAAGCTCAACTTGTAGGATTCCAGCAAGATATAGCAGATATCTTGGATTCTGAAGGTCAAATGGACTGTATCGCGATTGACATGTCTAAAGCATTTGATAGGGTGGATCATGGGAGACTACTGGCAAAAATGAGTGCAATTGGACTAGACAAAAGAGTGACTGAATGGGTTGCTATATTTCTAGAAAATAGATCTCACAGAGTTAGAGTAGGTGAAGCTTTGTCTGACCCTGTAATAGTTGAGAGGGGAGTTCCTCAGGGCAGTGTTATCGGACCTTTATGTTTTCTTATATATATAAATGATATGAGTAAAGGAGTGGAATCGGAGGTAAGGCTTTTTGCGGATGATGTTATTCTCTATAGAGTGATAAATAAGTTACAAGATTGTGAGCAACTGCAGTGTGACCTCGAAAATATTGTGAGATGGACAGCAGGCAATGGTATGTTGATAAACGGGGCTAAAAGTCAGGTTGTGAGTTTCACAAATAGGATAAGTCCTCTCAGTTTTAATTTCTGCGTTGATGGGGTGAAAGTTCCTTTTGGGGATCATTGTAAGTATCTAGGTGTTAATATAAGGAAAGATCTTCACTGGGGTAATCACATAAATGAGATTGTAAATAAAGGGTACCGATCTCTGCACATGGTTATGAGGGTGTTTAGGGGTTGTAGTAAGGATGTAAAGGAGAGTGCATATAAGTCTCTGGTTAAACCCCAACTAGAGTATGGTTCCAGTGTATGGGACCCTCACCAGGATTACCTGATTCAAGAACTGGAAAAAAATCCAAAGAAAAGCAGCTCGATTTGTTCTGGGTGATTTCCGACAAAAGAGTAGCGTTACAAAAATGTTGCAATGTTTGGGTTGGGAAGAATTGAGAGAAAGAAGAAGAGCTGCTCGACTAAGTGGTATGTTCCGAGCTGTCAGCGGAGAGATGGCGTGGAATGACATTAGTAGACGAATAAGTTTGAATGGCGTCTATAAAAGTAGGAAAGATCACAATATGAAGATAAAGTTGGAATTCAAGAGGACAAACTGGGGCAAATATTCATTTATAGGAAGGGGAGTTAGGGATTGGAATAACTTACCAAGGGAGATGTTCAATAAATTTCCAATTTCTATGAAATCATTTCGGAAAAGGCTAGGAAAGCAACAGATAGGGAATCTGCCACCTGGGCGACTGCCCTAAATGCAGATCAGTATTGATTGATTGATTGTAAAAATTTTCAGAAACAACAGATACACGAGCACCAGAGTCTACTTCAAAATTAACTGGCTTTCCTTCAACAATCAAATTTACTCTAATAGGCTCAACTTTTGTTATGTTACCTAACTGAGGTTGATTGATTTGATCATTTTCATCACACTGAAAAATGTTAGAAATATCATACACCTCATCACACAATTTTTCGTGACTAACAATAGGTTCATGTAAGTCTATATAATGCTGGTTAGGTTTAAGTTTGTTTCCCTGCAGATTCTTACTACCCTTAGAAAATGAAGAATTGTTTGTAGACATGTTTGGTTTTACGTGAAATTGAGACTTGCTCTTATGTTTTGACTTGCACACCCTCTCTAAGTGACCCTTCTTCCGAACAAAAATTACAAACATATTCCCGATAACGGCACTTGGCACTTGACCACCTTTATAACCACAACAAAAACACTGAGGCACTTTCACAACACGCGATGACACATGAGGTACATTGGAGCTCGGAGAATGTCGTGTTGAAAACTGCTGCAGTCGGGGTGTGGGGTGGTAGGCCAAGGATACTGCGTCCTTGTCGGTCGCTTCCAACGATAACGCCAGCTGTTGCGCCTTCTGGAATGTGAGATTCTCCTCCGACAGTAGTCGTTTCTTGATAGATTCATTACGGACACCACTGACGAATCTGTCCCGGAGATAATCAGGAAGCTTGTCCTCGTACTCGCAATACTTGGATAATTGCTTATGTTGAACAATATATTCGGATACAGTCTCATGTTCCAATTGATCTCGTCTGCTGAATTTATATCTTTCCACAATAAAGGAAGGTTGAGGATGGAGATGGTCCTGGATAATTTGAACTATAGTTTCAAAGGATTTTTGAGAAGGTTTATCATGTGTGATTAAATCTTTCAACAAATTGTAGGTTTTAACACCGACCACCGTCAGAAATGTGCTAACTTTTTTAGCATCTTGAATTTCATTGCACTGGACGTAAAGTTCAAAGCGTTCCACGTAGGTTGACCAAGTTTCTTCCGAACTGTCAAATGGTCCAATATTACCAAGTAAGGACATGGCGTGATAGTAGTGAGCTAAAGTCGAAAAGGCAGCGAAAAAACTGTCGTTCAAAGGCATGGACTGAAAGACATACCCAATATTACATCGTGAGAAGAATGTTCGAGAGAACGGAGTGCACTATGTTGAGTCATGTAGTGTGGAACATACCAGAATGTTCTGTCGCCATGAGGAAGCGCTGGAACGTGATGACTGTTATCATTTAACTCGTCGCCAATTTTTACATCTGGAACACCTTGGGGTAGGCAATCAGTAGAGACACACTTAATTTAAAATGCCACATCGGCTAAGGAACGGACTGAGGTGCACGACTTACGACTGACAATACTAGACTGCTTATGCTGCTGTGCATGACAGCGTATGCATGACTGCTAATGCAAGACTCACGGGAGGTAGAGGGAAGGCTGTGGCAGGGGTGGGCTGGAGGGGAGTAGCCAATGCGGTGCTTTATTATAACCACATGACTACGACGTATACAGCGCTGGAAATACAATACCATAGCTGTGCCTACTCGCAAGGTTACATCAGTGGCGGCCGGTCAGTACGTGCTACCGGGCTCCAGCACGTAGCTTGGAACTGTAAGGAATATTATTTATGTACAGTACAATTATCCTGGTGCCTTTTCGTTGTTTTGAGTACGATATGAATTTGTGTTTTGTGCAAATCAGGACGAGATCTGTCGAACACCTAGCGCCGTTCAATCAATCAATCAATCAATCAATCAGTACTGATCTGCATTTAGGGCAGTCGCCCAGGTGGCAGATTCCCTATTTGTTGTTTTCCTAGCCTTTTCCTAAATGATTTCAAAGAAATTGGAAATTTATTGAACATCCCTCTTGGTAAGTTATTCCAATCCCTAACTCCCCTTCCTATAAATGAATATTTGCCCCAGTTTGTCCTCTTGAATTCCAACTTTATCTTCATATTGTGATCTTTCCTACTTTTATAAACGCCATTCAAACTTATTCGTCTACTAATGTCATTCCACGCCATCTCTCCGCTGACAGCCCGGAACATACCACTTAGTCGAGCAGCTCTTCTTCTTTCTCTCAATTCTTCCCAACCCAAACATTG
This sequence comes from Anabrus simplex, assembly GCF_040414725.1. NCBI lineage: Eukaryota > Metazoa > Arthropoda > Insecta > Orthoptera > Tettigoniidae > Anabrus > Anabrus simplex. The sequence continues at coordinate 81,756,170 of NC_090267.1, read as the reverse complement.
CAACATTTTTGTAACGCTACTCTTTTGTCGGAAATCGCCCAGAACAAATCGAGCTGCTTTTCTTTGGATTTTTTCCAGTTCTTGAATCAGGTAATCCTGGTGAGGGTCCCATACACTGGAACCATACTCTAGTTGGGGTCTTACCAGAGACTTATATGCACTCTCCTTTACATCCTTACTACAACCCCTAAACACCCTCATAACCATGTGCAGAGATCTGTACCCTTTATTTACAATCCCATTTATGTGATTACCCCAATGAAGATCTTTCCTTATATTAACACCTAGATACTTACAATGATCCCCAAAAGGAACTTTCACCCCATCAACGCAGTAATTAAAACTGAGAGGACTTTTCCTACTTGTAAAACTCACAACCTGACTTTTAACCCCGTTTATCAACATACCATTGCCTGCTGTCCATCTCACAACTTTTTCGAGGTCATGTTGCAGTTGCTCACAATCTTGTAACTTATTTATCACTCTATAGAGAATTACATCATCCGCAAAAAGCCTTACCTCCGATTCCACTCCTTTACTCATATCATTTACATATATAAGAAAACATAAAGGTCCGATAATACTGCCTTGAGGAATTCCCCTCTTAATTATTACAGGGTCAGATAAAGCTTCACCTACTCTAATTCTCTGAGATCTATTTTCTAGAAATATAGCAACCCATTCAGTCACTCTTTTGTCTAGTCCAATTGCACTCATTTTTGCCAGTAGTCTCCCATGATCCACCCTATCAAATGCTTTAGACAGGTCAATCGCGATACAGTCCATTTGACCTCCTGAATCCAAGATATCTGCTATATCTTGCTGGAATCCTACAAGTTGAGCTTCAGTGGAATAACCTTTCCTAAAACCGAATTGCCTTCTATCGAACCAGTTATTAATTTCACAAACATGTCTAATATAATCAGAAAGAATGCCTTCCCAAAGCTTACATACAATGCATGTCAAACTTACTGGCCTGTAATTTTCAGCTTTATGTCTATCACCCTTTCCTTTATACACAGGGGCAACTATAGCAACTCTCCATTCATCTGGTATAGCTCCTCCGACCAAACAATAATCAAATAAGTACTTCAGATATGGTACTATATCCCAACCCATTGTCTTTAGTATATCCCCAGAAATCTGATCAATTCCAGTCGCTTTTCTAGTTTTTAACTTTTGTATCTTATTGTAAATGTCATTGTTATCATATGTAAATTTTATTTCTTCTTTGGCTTTAGTCTCCTCCTCTATCTCGACATTATCCTTGTAACCAACAATCTTTACATACTGCTGACTGAATACTTCTGCCTTTTGAAGATCCTCACATACACACTCCCCTTGTTCATTAATTATTCCTGGAATGTCCTTCTTGGAACCTGTTTCTGCCTTAAAATACCTATACATACCCTTCCATTTTTCACTAAAATTCGTATGACTGCCAATTATGCTTGCCATCATATTATCCTTAGCTGCCTTCTTTGCTTGATTCAATTTTCTAGTAAGTTCCTTCAATTTCTCCTTACTTCCACAGCCATTTCTAACTCTATTTCTTTCCAGTCTGCACCTCCTTCTTAGTCTCTTTACTTCTCTATTATAATAAGGTGGGTCTTTACGATTCCTTACCACCCTTAATGGTACAAACCTATTTTCGCATTCCTCAACAATTTCTTTAAACCCATCCCAGAGTCTGTTTACATTTATATTTACCGTTTTCCACCGATCATAGCTACTTTTTAGAAACTGCCTCATGCCTGCTTTATCAGCCATGTGGTACTGCCTAACAGTCCTACTTTTAAGACCTTCCTTTCTATCACATTTATTTTTAACTGCCACAAAAACAGCTTCATGATCACTAATACCATCTATTACTTCAGTTTCCCTATAGAGCTCATCTGGTTTTATCAGCACGACATCCAGGATATTTTTCCCTCTGGTTGGTTCCATCACTTTCTGAATCAGCTGTCCTTCCCATATTAACTTATTTGCCATTTGTTGGTCATGCTTTCTGTCGTTCGCATTTCCTTCCCAATTGACATCTGGCAAATTCAGATCTCCCGCTACAATCACATTTCTTTCCATGTCGTTTCCCACATAGCTGACTATCCTATCAAATAATTCTGAATCCGCGTCAGTGCTACCCTTTCCCGATCTGTACACTCCAAATATATCAAGTTGCCTATTATCTTTAGAAATGAGCCTTACACCTAGAATTTCATGTGTCTCATCTTTAACTTTTTCGTAGCTTACAAATTCTTCTTTCACCAGAATGAACACTCCGCCTCCCACCCTTCCTATCCTATCTCTACGATACACACTCCAGTGCCGTGGGAAAATTTCTGCATCCATTATATCATTTCTCAGCCATGATTCAACACCTATTACAATATCTGGTGAATATATATCTATTAAATTACTTAATTCTATTCCTTTCCTTACAATACTTCTACAGTTCAACACTAACAATTTTATGTCATCCCTACTTGATTTCCAGTTCCCTGTTCCCTTATCACCGCTCCCTAGGCCATCCCGTTTCCCTGAATGTACCTCCCTATTACCCTTCCAAACAAATTTCCTAACTTATACGTACCACTGCGGTTTAAATGAAGGCCATCTGAGCGCAGATCCCTATCTCCTACCCACCCATTTGGATCTAGAAATTTCACTCCCAGTTTCCCACATACCCACTCCATAGTCTCATTTAAATCCCCAATCACCCTCCAGTCAGTATCCCTTCTACATAGTATTCCACTAATAACAATCTCCGCTTTCTTAAACTTCACCCGTGCTGCATTTACCAGATCCCACACATCTCCAACTATGTTGGTACTTATATCAGCTTGCCTTACGTTGTTGGTACCAACGTGAAACACTACCACCTTCTCCTTCCCCTCCTCCCTCTCTTCTACTTTCCTCAACATCTGCCTCAACCTAATTCCTGGATAACACTCTACCCTGGTACCCTTTCCTCCACACACTTTACCCACGTGTCTAACGATGGAATCTCCCATGACCAGAGCCTCAACCCTACCCACCTCGTTTGATCCCCTCCCCTCCGTTCTCCCGGGGAACAAGGCTCGTGCTCATGTGAAGTGAGCCCTTGCCTGTAGCCTGAAGGAAGCAATACGCAGGCGCAGCCAAGCTTGCAACACTCCCCCTAGCCGGCGGAGTATACCGTAAACCGGGATCAACTTTCACTGATCCCGTTTATAGTTACTTCCTCTCCCGCAAGGGAGTAGAATTACTCGATGTCTCCTGCTACCCGGAGCGCAGCGAGGGATCCAGTCGGCCGTGCTTATGTTGAACGTGGTAAGCGAATCTGCCACTAGAGAGCAGCATCGTCTGGGTTCGAAAGTAAAGCGTAAGTGGAGGCAATCTATCTCACACATGCTTATTAAAATATCCATCTTCCTTTTGTGCCAAAAATAAGGAATTCGTAGGTGAGTCAAAGAATCTTTGACTGACCCTAAATGTTATTCCGCATTACAATGTAATTTACTCTGGTGAAATGAAATAGCGTATGGCTTTTAGTGCCGGAAGTATCCGAGGACATGTTTGACTCGCCAGATGCAGATCTTTTGATTTGACGCCCGTAGGCGACCTGCGAGTCGTGATGAGGATGAAATGATGATGACGACAACACGTACACCCAATGATGGTTAAAATTCCAGACCCTGCCGGGAATCGAACCCGGGATCCCTGGGACCAAAGGCCAGCGCGCTATCCATTTAGCCATGGAGCCGGATATTTACTCTGGTAATAGGGGAGGTCTCAATGAATCAGTTGGCAGCTCTTTCAGTTGCTTTGTGCGGTTTTAAATCTCGCAGTTATATTACTGGTGCGTGTTTTTTCTGTCATTGTGTTAATGCTAAAGTTTATACGAAGATTTATCAAATTATTTATCCACTGCAGTGTATATAAAGTGAAATTAAATTAGTGTTCTTAGTGGGGATTTATATTCCCACGATTCTATTTGCACTGATGTAAGTTGCGCCATTAGGTTAGTAAAAACAATATTTCTCCAATGAATTATTTATCTCGTAGACAGTTGTCGAAGAATTCATCTGCTTCCAAATTAATGTTGTTTTTGTTTGTTCTGAGTTATAAATTGTGAGAAAAGTTGTATTATTATTATTATTATTATTATTATTATTATTAGTAGTAGTAGTAGTAGTAGTAGTAGTAGTAGTAGTAGTAGTAGTAGTACCAAGTTTGAAGTATGAGTTGTTCATCATGGCAATATGCAGATTTAAAACAGCGTATTTAGCTTGTTTTTTGTAGCACGTAGGACGATTTTTTCACGAGCCGCCACTGGGTTACATTAAATAAAATGAACACTTAACTAAATAATATATTTCAGCCCCCAATATTCGTAGATATGCTACGGTTGCGAAAAATCCGGCTCTTCCTTTTAATAGCTAAGAGCGCAGTATCATTTCTCTCACACCACATCTTCCACCTACTTTTTACGTCATCAAACTGATTAATATTGAACCACATCTGTCCAATACCCGCTCTCTCTACCAGCTTATCTCCAGATTTATCCCAACATTCCTCAATACGATCTGAAGATTCAACATACAAGAGAAGGCTTTAACCTGAAAACGTCCAAGACCTTCTACTCGCATTTCACTTCGGCGATTGGAGCCCACCAACCGGGAAAACACGCCCGGGTGTGTAAACTTACTCAGTAGCAACCAGCCCGTCGACCTGAGGCTCACTCTCGACCCACCCCCAGTCTTATCTGTCGTTGCTTATGGGGTCGAACGGGACTAAACGGAGGACGAAGTGGCGGCCCAGCTCCAACAAGACGGCCACCAAATATATCGCGTCCTCCGCATCAGGAACGCCGAGGGACCAACTATTCTGGTACGCATTCTCTCCCGGGATGTTAACACCCTTGACTGCTTGCTCCGCGACGGCGCCATGATCTACGTCCGCCGCCACCGCGTCGAGCCATCCCGGTCATCGTCCCCCAGCATGTTCCGCTGTGACCCCTGTCAGCGGTACGACCACCTGCCGAGTGAACCCTGCAAACAAGATCAGGTATGTGCCACATGTGCGCAGGATCATCCTACATTTTCTTTCCCTAATCGTCAGAATCCGAAGTGCATTAATTGTAACGAACCCCACCCTGCCTATAGTTATAAATGTAAAGTTAAACCCGCTCCTGATCCTCCTTACCCCGAGTCTGTCATACCCGTCATTTCCCAGGATGTTCCAACCCCCGGCTCTTCCACTTCCCTCCCCTTCCCTACAATGGAGAACATCGTCCGCTTTATAACGATGGTCCTCCAAAACACACTTCCTTTCCTGCGTCCCCACATTCTTACCCAGATCCAATTAGCGGCACGGTTAGTTCTGAATACGCATGTCGATATCTGTTATACGGGGAATAAAATGCATTTTGCATTTTCCCCCTAAATACCGTCACCATTCGATAGTTCTTTGAAGGTTTATTATGATAACATAAGATCACTTCAATCTAACAGTGCCCTGTTCACCACTTTCCTTTCCATTTATACTCCGGATATTTTTGTGCGTTATGAGAACTTCCTGACACAGCGCCAACGATCTAACTTTTCTACTTACAATTTGTATCGCGCTGACCAGCCCCATACGGCTCGTGGAGGCGTAGCTATTGGTGTCAGGCGGGATCTCACTACTAAACGTCACTTTCCTTCTCCCTCTATTACTCTCCATTAATATCTGATTATCGAAATTTTTCGTCTACTCGCACTTTTGCTGTCGCTACTAGGTTCTTATTTAACTGCCGGTACCCTCCATCTTCCAATTTTATTCGGTATATTGATAATCATTTTCATGATTATATTATAGTCTGTGATATTGATATCACCTCATATACCCTTGCGGCCCTTACTTTGCGCGAATATCCGGGTAATCGCATTCCTTTCCCCTTTCCTACCTTACCACTATCCAACACCACACCAGACGTTCTTATCATATCTCCTTCTTTTCCCCTATCTCCGATTATTGCTAAATGTTTAGAAATCGGTAGTGATTCCCGGTGTCCTCCCCCGCCCTCATTCTATCCCACACCGCCACTTCTTACTAGACGCTACAATCAGGCTAACTGGACAGCATATCGAGAAAATATTACAGACCTGCTTCAGAACTCCTCCTCTCCTACTTCCTCCCAGAATCTTCTCTCCCTCATAACGCTCCTAGAACATGCACTAACTACAACTGATCACTTGCACATTCCCCGCCGTTCCTATCATCCAAACAAGCCCCCTATTCCCCAAAAAGGACTACAGTTACTGCATTTAGCACCTGACCTGTATCATCACTATCTTCGAACTCGTGACCCTACCACTTCGAAACAACATCGCCGAACCTTACGACATGCTACTACGTATTTAAGCGAAAGCAATAGACTACAGCTTGTACTGAACTCTCCGACGAACAGAACTCTCGACGTTTTTGGCAGACATTCAAACATTTGACACAGCATACAAAATCTCACCCCACCTACCCCATTCATCATCTTCCGCACACCCCTACTACTGATAAGAAAAGTGCTGATTTGTTTGCTCACCATTTTCCCAAAGTCTTCTCTCCCTCCTTCTCCCCTACACTCTACCATCCTGATGAATCCATAATTAACTATTATAGTCATCCAGATCGTCCTGAACTTCAACCCTCCCTTCATCATTATCCTAATATTGATTATACTCACCCACTCAATTCCCCTATTACGCCTCATGAAATCCGTACTTTCCTTAAACATCGGAAAAATACTGCCCCTGGATCTGATTACATAACCTACCGTCATATCCGTGAAGCTCCACCCATTCTATTCGATCTCCTCAGTTCAGTCTATAATACTACGCTCTATACTGATATTTATCCCTCTCATTGGGGTCGAGCTAACGTACTTCTCTTCCTCAAGCCTGGCAAACCTCCTTCCGATATTTCTTCCTATGGGCCTATTAGTTTTTTACCCGTCTTATCTAAGATCGTAGAAGCTCTCTTATCACATCGTATATCTCGATATCTTACTTCCCTTAACCTCCTCCCTATCTCCCAAGCCTGATTCCGACCAAATTTCTCAACCCAGGATCATTTATTTCATATTACGTCATCCCTAACTTAATTTCATACGCCCCAAGAAAACTGCTCTTTTGTATAATAAAATTCTTCCGGGCTGTTATGCCGTGGTCCACTCCTCTCGCTTCTCCCAGACGTTTCGACTACTGCTGCGGTAGTCATCTTCTGTGGGGTCGTGTAGATACGCTCTCCTTTTTTTTTCTTCTTCTTTTCTGTGAGCAAGTAGCTGGGAGCCCCGGGGCAAAATTTTGCCCCTCTACTCATCTGTTTCCGCGGGATACCGATGAGACGGAAAATCACTGTTACTTGCACTAGGGGGGGGGAACTATCTGTTTTAGGGGAGTGAGTCCCTAAATCAGTGGTGAAACCCCCGAACATCGCTAAAATTTTGTTGTCAACTAGAGGCAGGAAGGGGATACCATTGCATTCTTAAGAAACGGGCGTTTTCAGGGCAGATTTCTAGTATTTAGTGATGGTTTAGTTTAATTTGGAAAAGACCGAAATTATGGATTATAAGTGAGCCAAGGGCCTCTAAATTTATACCGGGTATTAGGCTGCTTGGTTCTTATAATCCGTTTTAGCAGAGAGACTCCTGGGTCGTTTGACTGGGCCGAAAGTATTCTAGACTTGGCCATCCTAGCAATTTTATTAATTTGGAACCGAATAGTTGGGATACGCAAGTCGTGTCTAATTTTGATATTCGAAACATACCAAGGTGGCTTAATCATTTTTCGCAGAGTTTTGTTTTGGAAAGTTTGTACTTAGCTTGCGTATAAGAGTCTTGGCAGTGTAGCCCCAGGCCTCACAGCCGTACAGAAGAATGGGTCTCACACATGCTAAATAAATATTTCTCTTTATGGTAGGAGAGATATATTTATTTGAGAGTAATGGTTTAAGACAGGCCACCCTTGCTGATGCTCGCTGTAGGGCCTGGTTCACATTGTTGCTCCATGTTAATTTTCTATCTAAATGAAGGCCGAGATATTTGACAACACGGGCCCAGGGGAGGACAGTGTTGCCAATTCTAAGATGGTCAAGTCTAGGTATTCTCCAGGTGAACGGGATTGCCTGCGTTTTATCGGCATTTATTTTAACTTTATTAATTTTGCACCAGTCCCTAAAACAATTTATCCAGGACTGCAGCAGCCGAATGGCATCACATCTCCGTCGTTTCGTAGTGTAGACGGCTATGTCATCGGCATACTGCTGTATCTCTACTCCCGGAACTATAGGTAGGTCGTTTACATATAGGCCGTACAACGTTGGGGACAGCGTTCCACCCTGTGGTACTCCTGCCTGCAGAGACCGAGGGGTGGATTTTTCTCCATCACAGGACACGTAAAATTTTCTATTATGTAGGTACGAGTGAATAATTTTGACTAGGTAGGGGGGAACATGATATTTACCTATTAATTTTGAGATGAGATTGTCATGCCAAACCGTATCGAAAGCTTTTTCAATATCAAAGAAAACTGCAGGGACTGTACGGCGTAAATTAAACGATCTAGTAGCATACTGAGCAAGACGCAGCACTGCAAGAGGAGCGCTACGTCTTGACCGGAATCCGAACTGTTCCGGTCTCATTATGCTATGTCGCAGAAGGTGACCATTGAGTCTTTTGAGAATAAGTCTCTCGAAAATTTTAGATAAGTGCGATAACAGGCTAATAGGGCGATAATTTTGCGGGAATAATTTGTCCTTTCCAGGCTTGGGAAGAACAACTATTTTAGCTGTTTTCCAAAGCTTAGGAAAGTACCCCGTGGTAAAACAGGCCGAAAAGATGGATGCCAAAAACAATACTGCTTTGTAAGGCAGGAATTTAATTTCTTTGTTGGATAGCCTGTCATCGCCTGGAGACTTATTCTCTTTTAGGCCCTTGATAATTTTGCGGACCTCTGCAGGCGTCACTTTTTCGATGTCATTGTCTGGAGTCCATTGTCTTATGAAAGTTGAGACCTTTCTTCGTGCGGCACGAGTCCGTAGTTCGTCATTGTCATCGTTAATATCGTCATGTGTCACACATTGATTCTCAATAGAAACAGCAAAGGCCTCAGCTTTATCATAAGGGGAGAATACCAGGCCCCTAGTGCCGTGAATAGCTCGGCTAGGTTCCCGGGTTCGAGCCAGACAGCGGGTGGTTTTCCAGAAATTGCGATCTGGCTCATGTTCTGTAAGGGAGCGGCAGAATTCTTCCCATTTTTCAATCTTGCGCTCCAGCAGTCGTTTGCGGACTTCCCGGGCGAGTTCGTAGTATTCCGCCCGGTCAGCAGGGTCGCGGTACAATTGCCATCTTTTCCTATATCTATTCTTAATATAGATCAAATCCTTAAGGAGATCTGGTGTACCATTATCGTCCCGATGGCTCGTGTTATTATTATTATTATTATTATTATTATTATTATTATTATTATTATTATTATTATTATTATTATTATTATTATTATTATTATTATTATTATTATTATTATTATTATTACTGTACCGGGCGGTACACCTCTACACCGTTTATTTAAAAGTTGCGCCAGTTGAAACTCCTCTTCTGGAGGAAGGTTGAACTTTATCTACTCTATTAATTCTCTACTTTCTCAGAAGATGTCACCACGTGGAAAATTTTGAGTTTTTGAACTGTGTCACTTTTGATGTGTTTTTGTTTCGCTTGAAGTAAGAAGTGTGAACTTTCTCTTCTAGAGGACACTACTGAAGATCAACAATAGTGCACCCTAGTGCGGAGTCAAAGAACTATTTTGTTGGAGAAATTTTTATTTCAAAAGTTTGTGTTTTGTTAAATTTCTTTCTGTTATTGTTTAAGTTGGCTGTATACCCCTCTTTTTCCCCTTGTTTTAGATTTATCCAATCCCGAATTTCTTTTAGTAATTTCTGACCAATCTAGTGTATCTTCCCCCAACTTGTATCTGTTGCGGGGTCCTATCCAATAAAAACATTGTGGGCGGGTGTTTTCATTCCCCTAACGCCTAGAAACTTCCGCGAGAGTATATAAACTGCTGATTTTAGGGTCTCCGGGCCACTTCTGTTCCATCTTTCAGTGTATTAAGTACATAGCAGGAGGCGGGAAGCGCCTCTTTCTTCGGCAGCGGTCAACAATAAGGTAATGGCCGATTAATAAATTCTTTCTTTTCTTGCTCAGCAGTTTAACTTTCGGGGCGGGTTCTAAGCGTTCAACCATGTAACCTTTTCCTAAAATGTAAAAACAACTGGTATCTATTCTATTTTAAAACGACATATCGGGATAGAGAGTGCTTAACCCTCTCGAGCTCCCACTCACATCGTCTTGAGGTGAACTTATTCTCTCAACCAATTCTTCCGTAATGTAATGTAAATTGCTATTAAGTCACCTCTGTAGTATGGGATTAGCCCTTGTAATAACGGCCTAGTGCCAAAGTAGGTCTTAAAATCAAAGTGTATTAGGAGTGCAAGTTCGCCTCCTCTCAAATTGTTTTAGAGGTCATTTAATTAACCTGCTTTTCATTTAATAGACCTCAGTAGATTGGGTATTTTACCCCTGTGTTTATGTCCGTTGAGGATAACTTGAAGGTGGAGTTTGGTGTGGCCTGGGAGAGGCTTAAATTAAAGAGCGTGTGGCTCTTTTGGAAACGGAGTGTTGTATGCCTCGAGGAGGCTTTACTGTGTAATTTGGAGCAAGTGCTCCAGGGTTTGATTGGGGTCTTCTGCCCCTTTGTTAAAATTTGTATATCGGAAAGTTGGGCTAGTTGCTCAAAAATTGTGAACTCAGGGCTCGAAGCCCAAACTCTGTAATCCCTGTAATTGTACATTTCAAATTGTGTTTCGGCTACTAAGTACCTGTTCTTTGTTATTACTCAATATTGAAAAGGAAATATAACCTTGTTAACTTTTACATTAACTTTGATTCCGTAGTTTGAGACCCATTCACGCCCGCACCTTCTTACACCTCTACCTACCACCAAAACACGGTAACAAGTGGTAGCAGAGCGTGGTTGAATGGGTCTCAATTTAGCCCCTTTTGACGGCTAGACATTGTTTTGATCCGAACTCTAACCATTTTCTCAGTTGCTGGAATTTTTTGATTTTTTCCAAATTGTTCTGTCATCATGCCCGGCCCTCGCGATGTTCTCCTTCTTAACTATTTGCGCAAGGAGGAGTTGATCTATGAATTGACTATTAGAAATGTACAATCTGGAGGCACGGTTGCAGTAGACACAAACAAGCTTAGAGAGTCCCTTGATTTGCCCATTTCCATCCCCAATTTGGGAGAGAAAGAAATTGACGACTCTCTTTCCACGATCACGGAGAATATTACTGGGCTAGCTTCTGTAGTTAGTTTTTTTGATGAAAATGATCCGTCTCCTAATCAAATTAAGCGTGTGCAAGGCAGGCTATATCATTTTTCGAATAGGGTTAACGATCTGTTGTCTCTAAAACTGAATGACGTTCAGAGGAAGGAAGCTAGTACGCTCCTGGAAAATATTTCCGAGTTATCTAGTAAGGTCACTCAATTGTTAACTGGGGAAGTTCCTCCCAAATCTGATCAACCCACCATAGTGAATCCAGGTAGTGAGGAAGCGCCTCCCAAGGGAGAAGTTAATAGGATAACCGTTGCTGCTCAAACTATCCCTGCCCCATTGGACAACGAATCTGAACGTCGTGCATCATTGAGTAACATCCGTTCTGAATTGACTTCCTTGCCATTGAAACCTTTACCTACTATGTCACCCGGATTTAGTAGCTTGCCTCATCCATTGGCAATGTTGCTCAGAGGTATATCCAAGTTTTCTGTTAATACCACCAGTGACGTAATTTCATTTTTAAGATTTCTAGTGGAATTTCAGGATCATGCCCTTGTTTTTTCTCTGTCTCCATGTCAAATCTTGCAAATTATCTATCCGTATGCTATTGGTATTCTCTCCGACAAAATAGTAAGAGCCATAGCTGAACAGTCATCCATCGAAGATTTTCATGCACATCTACTTGCTAATTTTATTCCTGCCCGCGCAAGGTCATCTCTGATTCAGAAATACTATTATCGAGTACAGAGGTTGGATGAAAACTTGGCTGATTTCATACAAGACATTAAGTTTTATACCAGGGTGTTTGCTCTTCACTTCCCTGAGGATCAAATTGTACAAGCTATTGTGGAAGGCATTTCACCATCTTATAGGTCATACTTGTGTTTTGCGGCGTGCCCGCAAACTTTCTCTGAACTTGAAGCGTTGGCCGTCTCAGCGGAAGGAGTTAGATACGCCGATTCTTTGCGTGTAGCGAAAGAACCCCCGCCTTCCTTTAGTAACACTCGGCCTCCACCTCGCCGACCAGTCACGCCCCGTAAATGTTATGCTTGCGGGTCGCCTGACCATCTTCGCAATAAATGTCCATTGGTCAAAAGTAGTAGGGCAAATAATGGAGCTGGTTCAGCACAAGGCTGTTTTAAATGTGGGGCCTTCTCACATATCGCCAAGAATTGCCCAAACTCAAATAGCACCCCCTCCTGCTCAACTTCTGGTGCAAATTCCACCTATGCCAATAATAAAAAGTGACTAGTGGCTTCGGCTGAGTCGACTAATCCATCTTCCCGAGACTCAGCCCCTAGTAAACAGGTTGTAAATGTAGAGAACGATCAGCCTTCAAATTCATCTTTCGAATGCCCTAAAGAATGTCTTAGGATTGCGGCGGATACCCCCGCACCTGTTCCTTTTCTTAAGATTGAGGTAAATAACGAGCCTATAACAGCTCTCTTAGATTCAGGTAGTGTTTGTTCGATTATTGCGGCTGAATGGTATTCTAAATTGAAATCGGTTTGTAAACTTCCTGACTATGTCTCTTCTCCTGTTCAATACGTTTCGGCTAATTCATCTCCATTAGAAATTCTAGGTTCCTTACTGGTCAAAATTCGTGTTTTTAAGTTTACATGGAAAGTTAAATTGTTTGTGGCCAAGCAATTGTCTTGCCCCATTATATTGGGAGCTGACTTTATTTCTCACACTGGTCTTGTGCTCGATCTGCAGTCTAGGTCGTGCACATTCAAATTTGCTTCTAGTTGTAAGATCCCACTATTAAAGTGTAATTCTGTGTCATGTTCTTCTATTTCGCCTACCCAGGATGAGATGTTGTTAGACCTTAGACATCTACCTGAGGAGCAGGCTGATAGTATTCGCAAACTGTGTCAGTCGTTTCCCGAGGTGTTCTCTGATACTCTTGGTGTTACTGACCTTATTGAATACAAAATTGAGGTTACGGATTCGATTCCTGTCCGTTTTCCACCGTATAGGCTATCTCCACCTAAAATGAAGGCTCTGAAGGAAATCATCGATCAGATGTTGAAGGACGGTATTATTAGGCCCTCTAAGTCAGCGTATTCTTCGCCTATTTTTCTAGTACCGAAACCCCAAGGAGGCTTCAGGCCTGTCATTGATTACAGGGCTCTCAATCGGAAGGTGGTGTTACAATCTGTGCCCCTTCCCGACCTTCATTCTTGTTTTTCATGGTTTCGTAAGGCCAAGTTCTTCACCATCTTGGACTTAAATCAGGCCTATAATCAAATTCCCCTTGCCGAAGAGTCTAAACACCTTACAGCGTTTGCCACGGACTGGAATTTATATGAATACAACCGCGTGCCTTTCGGGCTCCCTACGGGAGCAGCTGTGCTCACTAGGCTACTAGATAGGGTCTTCTCCGACATCAAATTCGAGTACTTATATCACTACTTAGATGATGTCGTAGTATTTTCAGAGACTTTTGAAGAACATCTAGATCATTTGCGAGAAGTTCTCGATCGCCTTCGTAAGGCTGGGTTAACTGTTAAGTTGTCCAAGGTTGTCTTTGCTAAGCCCTCTATGTCATTCCTAGGGCATATTGTGTCACCCGATGGTGTAGCAGTCGATCATTCTAGAACACAGGCCATCCGTGATTTTAAACCTCCCAAGGACATTAAAGGTATCGCCAGGTTCATTGGTATGGTGAATTTCTTCAGAAAGTTCATTCCTAACTTTGCTAATAGAGCGGTGCCCTTAAACCTTCTTCGTAGGAAAGGCATCAAATTCGAGTGGGGACCTTCTCAACAAGCCGCTTTTGAAGACCTTAAATTAGCTCTTTGTAATGCCCCTGTACTTGCTATGCCTGATTTCTCGAAGAAATTCATCGTCCAAACCGACGCGTCGTCGTCAGCAGTAGCTGCAGTCCTTCTTCAAGAGACTGAACTAGGGAGGCGACCCATCGCCTATGCGTCTAGGACATTGTCGGCTCAAGAAGCCAAGTATTCCATCTATGAGCTCGAAGGTTTGGCAGTCTTATTTGCCTTAGAAAAGTTCCGTCTCTATCTGGAACACGTTAAATTCGACCTGGAGACAGATAATCAAGCCTTAAGCTGGGTCTTAGGTAGGCCGCGTCGTACTGGTCGTATAGCCCGCTGGGCTATTCGTATTTCCGCCTTCCAGTTTGATGTTAGACATATCAGAGGTACCGAAAATGTTGTTGCTGATGGACTCAGCCGTATGTTTCATAACGACGTAGAGACCCACGAACCGGTCGACAGTTCATCACCTTCCGAGTCCATACTATCTGGTGTTAATGCCATCTTAACAGATGCTCCCATGCTTTTTAGGGATATTGAGAAATACCAACGTGAAGATCCGACGCTGGCTCCGATAATGGAAACCCTTTCTTCTGGGGAACATGCTGTCCCTTATGTTCTGAGAAATGGAGTTCTATGTTGCCCTTCGAGGCATGATAAGATGATGAAAGTTGTTGTTCCAGCGGTTCTTGTACCTATGATCTTCAAATACTATCATGAGACCCCATTGGGGGGGCATCTTGGAATCTTTAAAACTCGTGAAAAGATTCGTGAAATGTTCATATGGAAAGGTATGGACGGTGAAATTCGGGAACTTGTAAAAGCTTGTAAATCTTGTTTGATCAGTAAACCCACCATGTCCACTAAAGTAGGCCTTTTGTCTTCTCATCAAGCGTCGCGCCCCATGGAACGCCTGTATATTGATTATGTAGGACCCTTCCCCCAGTCGAAGGGAAATGCCAACAAATTCATCTTTGTATGTGTAGATGGTTTTACCAGATTTTCTTGGTTATTTCCGACTAAGCTGGCTACCGCTCAGTCCACCATTACCTGTCTAAATTCTATTTTTGCTTCTTTTGGTCCGTGCCAATATATTGTATCTGATAATGCTAAGGCGTTCACATCAAATCTTTTTCGTAAATTCTGTTTTGACTTGTCCATCTCTCATGTAACCACTTCTGCTTATTACCCTCAACCATCTCTGGCTGAACGGGTTAATCGTAATCTCAGGTCCGCACTTATCGCCTATCATCATGAAGATCCTTCCAGGTGGGACACGTCCCTGCATTGGTTAGCTTTTGCTTTGAATTCGGCGATTCATGAATCTCATAAGTTCACTCCAGCTTCATTGATGTTCAAGTTTGTTCCCAACACGCCGCTCTCTAACCTCTGGTCTCTGAGTGACATTCTACCCGAGACAATAGATCCGGACAATATTAAAGATCTTTGGAAGAAGGCTAAAGCCAATCTTAAAGTGTCTCATGAAAAGGTTAGGGAAAAGTATGATCGTGGACGGAGACCCACCCCTTTGAAGGTAGGTGACCAGGTGATGGTCAAGAATTTTGTTCCCGCGGGCAAGCTTGCTCCCAGATTTCATGGGCCATGCATTATTCTTGATTTCCTTACGCCGGTTACGTTGTTAGTAAGCAATCCAGCTACCGAGAGGATATTTAGGGTTCACCTGTCCCAGGTGAAACCGGTGTAAATTTAGTTTCAACTTGCTTCATATAATTTGAAAGGATATGAAGGTTATATTTTTTTTGAGTTCAACTCTTAAGGCATTCTGCTCCTTCTATTTTATTTTATATGCAAGCATTTCTTGTAAACCTCCCCCGATTGTTAAACTGCCATCCTGTCCTTGTCACGGCCATTACCACGCTCCCGTCTCCTGCTCCATCACACTCAGTGGCTGGCTTAGATGAAATGCCATGGATATCTGCACGCCGCTGGCCCCTCAATCTCTTTACATGCCTGTGCCCTTAAAAGAAATATGATGGTCCAACACAATTCTGCCGCCTAGCTTAATGTTTCAGTGCCCCCGCAGCCGCGCGGCGCCGTGCAGCAACTGGAGCCAAGGTCGGGCCCCCTCGGCCCCAGCGAGGACGACATGTGCACGGCGAGCCGGAGCTCTCCTCCCGGCTAAGGCTGATGTGCGGCGCACGACCTGCTACTTGCCCGCAGCCTGTATATGTTCACCGCGGGCGCGGCGTGCTTCAACACCTCTGCTCCCCTCATAGTGCGGGCGAGCGGTATCTCAGGGTACTTGAGGGGTCCGAGCGGCCTCCTTTGGACGCAAGCTGTAACGGCCGGTCTGGCCATCCAACTTAGCCTACATCAACTACATAGACATTCCTGTTCAACCTTAATACCGTCACTTGGGAATTCAACAGCAATATTTGGTGGACCGTGAAAAAATTTTTCTTCACTTTTAAGTATTAAAAGTTTATCTTCAGAAATTCAAATTCTACAAACTTAAAGACTTTCATTCACCTGCAACAACAACATTTTGAAACTGAATTAAGAAATCTTGTAAATGCTTCTGCTATCTATCAACATCATTACTTGGACTTTGTTTCAAACTGATTTCATGTGTCACCCCTGGAGGAACTTTTGGGGGGGGAGGTCTGTACCGGGCGGTACACCTCTACACCGTTTATTTAAAAGTTGCGCCAGTTGAAACTCCTCTTCTGGAGGAAGGTTGAACTTTATCTACTCTATTAATTCTCTACTTTCTCAGAAGATGTCACCACGTGGAAAATTTTGAGTTTTTGAACTGTGTCACTTTTGATGTGTTTTTGTTTCGCTTGAAGTAAGAAGTGTGAACTTTCTCTTCTAGAGGACACTACTGAAGATCAACAATAGTGCACCCTAGTGCGGAGTCAAAGAACTATTTTGTTGGAGAAATTTTTATTTCAAAAGTTTGTGTTTTGTTAAATTTCTTTCTGTTATTGTTTAAGTTGGCTGTATACCCCTCTTTTTCCCCTTGTTTTAAATTTATCCAATCCCGAATTTCTTTTAGTAATTTCTGACCAATCTAGTGTATCTTCCCCCAACTTGTATCTGTTGCGGGGTCCTATCCAATAAAAACATTGTGGGCGGGTGTTTTCATTCCCCTAACGCCTAGAAACTTCCGCGAGAGTATATAAACTGCTGATTTTAGGGTCTCCGGGCCACTTCTGTTCCATCTTTCAGTGTATTAAGTACATAGCAGGAGGCGGGAAGCGCCTCTTTCTTCGGCAGCGGTCAACAATAAGGTAATGGCCGATTAATAAATTCTTTCTTTTCTTGCTCAGCAGTTTAACTTTCGG
The DNA here is from genome assembly GCF_040414725.1 of Anabrus simplex. Classification (NCBI taxonomy): domain Eukaryota; kingdom Metazoa; phylum Arthropoda; class Insecta; order Orthoptera; family Tettigoniidae; genus Anabrus; species Anabrus simplex. The sequence continues at coordinate 81,738,728 of NC_090267.1, read as the reverse complement.
GGCGGGTTCTAAGCGTTCAACCATGTAACCTTTTCCTAAAATGTAAAAACAACTGGTATCTATTCTATTTTAAAACGACATATCGGGATAGAGAGTGCTTAACCCTCTCGAGCTCCCACTCACATCGTCTTGAGGTGAACTTATTCTCTCAACCAATTCTTCCGTAATGTAATGTAAATTGCTATTAAGTCACCTCTGTAGTATGGGATTAGCCCTTGTAATAACGGCCTAGTGCCAAAGTAGGTCTTAAAATCGAAGTGTATTAGGAGTGCAAGTTCGCCTCCTCTCAAATTGTTTTAGAGGTCATTTAATTAACCTGCTTTTCATTTAATAGACCTCAGTAGATTGGGTATTTTACCCCTGTGTTTATGTCCGTTGAGGATAACTTGAAGGTGGAGTTTGGTGTGGCCTGGGAGAGGCTTAAATTAAAGAGCGTGTGGCTCTTTTGGAAACGGAGTGTTGTATGCCTCGAGGAGGCTTTACTGTGTAATTTGGAGCAAGTGCTCCAGGGTTTGATTGGGGTCTTCTGCCCCTTTGTTAAAATTTGTATATCGGAAAGTTGGGCTAGTTGCTCAAAAATTGTGAACTCAGGGCTCGAAGCCCAAACTCTGTAATCCCTGTAATTGTACATTTCAAATTGTGTTTCGGCTACTAAGTACCTGTTCTTTGTTATTACTCAATATTGAAAAGGAAATATAACCTTGTTAACTTTTACATTAACTTTGATTCCGTAGTTTGAGACCCATTCACGCCCGCACCTTCTTACACCTCTACCTACCACCAAAACACGGTAACAATTACTATTGTTATTATTATTAATATTGGGATGGCAACCAGGGCCAGTCGCGTTCCCGCCATGATGGGCGGGAGTACGAATGCCATTGTTGCGCATCCCATTGTTGTTATCATGGGCCGAAATGGAATTTCGTGCAGCATTTAAGGCATATTTACAAGCATTCCCCATCTTATTATAAAGATGTTGAATAGCCCGGTCAATATCCTCTCTGCTGCGAGGTTCGAAAGGCTGTAAATTTTTGTTAACGTGCCATCGGAACTTATTAAAATCCATAGGAATGCGGTCAACAATGGGAGATGGCGCCTGTGGGCGGGACTAGGCAAGATTGAAAATAATGGGATCATGGTCAGAATTTAATACATTTGGGACAGAAAAAGTAATGCTAGGTGCATAATATTTAGATATCGCAATGTCAATTACATCTGGACGTCCGCGAGCCGGATAAATAGTGGGCTCAGTCGGACCGTGAACTTTAATATTACTATCCCTTACGAAACGCTGTAGTATTCTCCCCTTAGGGTTTGTCACTCGTGAATTCCAGTCAGGATGCTTGGAATTGATGTCACCACAGATGATAGATGAAACGTTCCCATTGTTATTTAATAGTGTTTCAATTTCCAGAGTATGAAGGGGAGCATTAGGTGATAAATAAGCCGCAATAAGCCTGTAGTGGAAGTTGCCATGGTGGAGTTCTATACCAAGAGATTCTATTACACCCTGAGGGAGGGGGTCAATGAGGTGGTGAGTAAGGCTAGACTTAATCAGCACCGCCACGCCCCCCGCCTCAGCGTGAAGCCGGTCTTTACGATACATAGTGAAATTTTTAATTTTGAAGATGTGAGGGGGTTTGAGCCACGTTCCACCTAGCAGCATGATGTCAATATTGTAATCAGAAATAAACGACTCGAGTTCATATTTCTGATTAACAATACTCTGACAGTTCCAAGCACAGACTGTCAAGTCCATTGTCAGAATAAATTAAAGATTTAAGGTTCTGAGAAGTACTGCAAAGCAGCACCTATCAGAACGGTAATCTTGTCGAATGTATTCTGACATTGTTTAAGTTTGGAAGTGGTATCTTTTAGTATAGGCATTAATTTCGAAAAATTGATCTGCCTACAGATGTCCAGTATATCCTTGAGGCCTGACAAATCAGACCCCAAGGAGGATGATGAGGGAGTGGGTTCGGTAGGTGGGGGGGGTAGCGCCAGTCACTGCATTAGCAAAGGTAATATTCGGATTTACTTCCTTTGCTAGGAGAGCACGTTTTTTCTGGGCTTTTTCGTACTCTCTTACCATTTTTGCCTCCATGATATTCCTGATGAGCGAACATCCCCTCCAGGAGGCTGGATGTTCACCCTTACAGTTAGCGCACTTGGCCTTAGCTTCGGGGGTTAAAGGACACGCTGCCGTGGGATGGTTGTCACCACATTTTACGCATCTAACAGGCATATGGCAGTAATTGGCGGAGTGACCCCACCGTTGGCATTTAAAACATTGAGAGGGCCCCTCTCTACCCTGGTAGGCTTCAATGGTAACCCTCGTACCACACAAATATTTCAGGGAGTAGATAGTCTCTGAAAACTTTGTTTTAGGGAGGGTCACGCTCATGACGCTCAGCGGTATCTGTGTATTAGACACAGGGTCTTTCTTGGTGAACTGATAGACATCACGGGGTTCATAGCTGAGCGCCATGAGCTCTTCGCGAACCCAGTCAACGCCTACTGATGGAACAATATTTCTAATTATCACTTTAAGCAACCTATTGCTAGGGAGCTGATGAGTATAATGAGCACTACTAGAGTCTTCAAAATACTTTTTCATCAGGAGGTAGTCCTCCTCATTTTCAGCATGATACTTGATTGAGTCTCTCTGATTTATTGCCCTGATTTCCCCAGTGCACTTGGTTTTGAGATAATTAAAATGTTTCTGATAATTGGTCTTGTCATATACAACAATGGGCGGAACAGAGATTTTCGGAGGGGCAGTAACCTCCATGCTCTCACTCACAGCCCCACCAGGGTTCGAGCCCTCTTGAATCCCAGCCTGAGCATTTTCAGGTTGGGATTGGGAGGAAACAGGCTGAGACTCAGTCACGTTTCCTGGGTTCGACTGAGTGGGAATAAATGCAGCTCTGTCATTATTTCCACTGGTGGGCAAAGACTCTAAAACTTGGAAGCTATTTCGCAGAGGTAGGGGAGCAGCTATATTCTTAGTTTTCCGCTGCTTAGACCGTCTCAATTGGGCCTCAGCTACCTTGCGCTTAGCGTTAGAAAATAACTTAAATGCAGGAGCATCACTACTAGCAGGAATGTTATGCGACTTACACGTCTGGTCAATAACAGCCTGGAGTAAGGATGGATCGACGTCTGGAAGAACATGAATCTTGGAGTCAGGAAGAGGCGGCCACTGGTTAAGGGAAGCACAGGAAGACGAAGCGCTTGATGGAAGGGAGCTAATATTTCCCCCGCCTCCCGGCGGGGCAAACGCCATGGTTAAAAAAACAGTCACAGAAGGAAGGAAAAAAGGCACACAGCAAGGACGAAGAACACCAAGTCAGACAACAATGCACTCGCAACAATGCACCACAGTCCCCACGCTTTCACCAATCACCACGGAGCTACCAGAACACAACCGTCACGGATAAGGCTTTGGAAGGGAATGGCTGGCTGATACGCTCTCCTTTTTTTTTTTTTTTTTTTTTTTTTTTCTGTGAGCAAGTAGCTGGGAGCCCCGGGGCGAAATTTTGCCCCTCTACTCATCTGTTTCCGCGGGATACCGATGAGACGGAAAATCACTGTTACTTGCACTGGGGGGGGGGGGGGAACTATCTGTTTTAGGGGAGTGAGTCCCTAAATCAGTGGTGAAACCCCCGAACATCGCTAAAATTTTGTTGTCAAACTAGAGGCAGGAAGGGGATACCATTGCATTCTTAAGAAACGGGCGTTTTCAGGGCAGATTTCTAGTATTTAGTGATGGTTTAGTTTAATTTGGAAAAGACCGAAATTATGGATTATAAGTGAGCCAAGGGCCTCTAAATTTATACCGGGTATTAGGCTTCTTGGTTCTTATAATCCGTTTTAGCAGAGAGACTCCTGGGTCGTTTGACTGGGCCGAAAGTATTCTAGACTTGGCCATCCTAGCAATTTTATTAATTTGGAACCGAATAGTTGGGATACGCAAGTCGTGTCTAATTTTGATATTCGAAACATACCAAGGTGGCTTAATCATTTTTCGCAGAGTTTTGTTTTGGAAAGTTTGTACTTAGCTTGCGTATATGAGTCTTGGCAGTGTAGCCCCAGGCCTCACAGCCGTACAGAAGAATGGGTCTCACACATGCTAAATAAATATTTCTCTTTATGGTAGGAGAGATATATTTATTTGAGAGTAATGGTTTAAGACAGGCCACCCTTGCTGATGCTCGCTGTAGGGCCTGGTTCACATTGTTGCTCCATGTTAATTTTCTATCTAAATGAAGGCCGAGATATTTGACAACACGGGCCCAGGGGAGGACAGTGTTGCCAATTCTAAGATGGTCAAGTCTAGGTATTCTCCAGGTGAACGGGATTGCCTGCGTTTTATCGGCATTTATTTTAACTTTATTAATTTTGCACCAGTCCCTAAAACAATTTATCCAGGACTGCAGCAGCCGAATCAATCAATCAATCAATCAATACTGATCTGCATTTAGGGCAGTCGCCCAGGTGGCAGATTCCCTATCTGTTGCTTTCCTAGCCTTTTCCGAAATGATTTCAAAGAAATTGGAAATGTATTGAACATCTCCCTTGGTAAGTTATTCCAATCCCTAACTCCCCTTCCTATAAATGAATATTTGCCCCAGTTTGTCCTCTTGAATTCCAACTTTATCTTCATATCGTGATCTTTCCTACTTTTATAAACGCCATTCAAACCTATTCGTCTACTAATGTCATTCCACGCTATCTCTCCGCTGACAGCTCGGAACATCACATCTGGCATCACATCTCCGTCGTTTCGTAGTGTAGACCCTTTTTTTTTGTTGTTGTTGTCTAGTAGCTGGGAGTGCCGTGGCTCACTTCGGCCACTCTACTCATCGGTGACGGCGACGTTGGTTCAGAATCATGGCGTATCGCTAGCGGGGCAAAATCTATCTGTCGATGGCGGAGAAAGTCCGCCATGTCAGAACTGAAAACCCCTCATCACTGAGCTATTAAAAAATCAAGTGAACTAGTGCTAGGGAAGTGAGGTTTTTAAGGAAGGTAATTAGTTAATTTGTTACTGGTTTGGTTTCTGGTGCATGGTTTGAAGAAGAAGGCAATAGATCTAGGGGGGGGGGGAGAACAATGATAGGCGATGTAGCATGAACGAAGTCGGGGAGCCAGTAGCTGTCAGGAGGGCATGACAGGGGATAGTAGCTTGGCGGGGAGGTTGGTACTCATTTTACTTGATAAGTAGCTGTCTGCTTGGCATGGCTGGGATCATGGTTGACGATTGGGATAAATTTAGAAGATTAAGCAGTAAGCTAATGAGCATGGCAGGGTCTTGAACAGGGGGGGTGGGCAGTAACGGAGGAGAAGAAGAAGAGAAAGTTTTGGGAGGGGGAGGAGGGTTGAGGTGCTTGGCATGCCTATAGTGATCTCTAACTGCCCTTTTAATGAAGGGGCAGCCAGGATAGGAGGCGGCATGATTCCCTTGGCAATTTGCACACCTCGCCTGGCCTCGAGGCTTCGTACATTCTTTGTGGTGGTGGGAGCCACCACATTGATTGCACCTGGTGGTATTAGTGCAAGAGGCGGCCGTGTGGTGGAGATTAAGGCAATTGTAGCATTGGAGGACCAGGGAAGTGGTGGGACCCTGGACCAGTTTCGAAGGGGTGACTGGATTGGCTGGTCTGGGGCTCGAAGATGGCTTCGGAGTTGGCTTCCGGCGGCGTCTTCTTCTTCTGGTCTGGGTGGCAGTAGTGAGCTTGGGGGGTGGTAGAGGGGTGGTCAGAGGCGGGTCTGGAGTCAGTATAGGTGAGGGGTCGGTTTGTGCAACATGAGACGAAGATTGGATAGGGTCAGTCTGGAAGGATTTAGATTTAGTGGTGGGGACTTGAGCGCTGCGGCTAGGATTGGCTTTGCGGCAGGAATTATTGACTGGATTGATTACTATCGGAGAGGGAATGTCAACATTCTGGAGTCTGCTGAGAATAACAGAGATGGACTTGTTATGGAGGGGAGTGATGAGCATGTGGTTGTTATGAGTCTCCTCAATAACAGCCACATGTTTACTGATGATAGGTTGGATAGTAGTGATGATAGCCTGACGGGTGAAGTGAACTGGGCCGGGAGAGGTGAGGGGGATGAGAAGAAAAGTGTTCTTTGGGGCCACAGGGAACGGGGTATTCTTGGAAGTATAGCAGAAGGGACGCTCGAAGGAGGGTTCTTCTTCATCTTCTTTCGCTGCTTCCTTATTGCCATCTTCTTCCGTTGCTTCTTCTTCATCTTCTTCGCTTTCGGCGGGGAGAGCAGTGGAACGGACGACTGGAATACCAGAATTTAGCAGGCGGTCTTGGATAGTGTTAGCGGCCTTTTGAGAGGAGGGGAAGATGAAAATCATGTGAGACATATCTTCCTCGTCAGTACGGAGAATAGAATGAGTGGAGGAGAGCAGAGTGGAGGCGATACTATTCCGATGACGCTTAAGGGCGTCAGGGGAGGTATCAGTAGGTGGGCAGACGACCAGGTATGTATCATTTAAGCCAGGGATAGAATTTTGAAAGATGATGTTTAAGGGGAGGTTGAAGTCCGAATATGGGCCCCAGCTGCTCGGTCCACCAGGGTTATCCATATTGGAGAATGAGAAAAATTAGAGAGAAGAGAAAGAATAAGAGGAGATAGAGCGAGATGTAGAGATAGGAGTAGGAGGGGGACAGGAGCTAGCACTAGTGGTCAAACTCCGAAGAGGACCAGGGCTGGGTGCACTCGGGGGGTGCCAGTCGCGCCAGGTGTAGTTGTAACCGGGTCGCGCCGGGACAAGTCGCGAGCTGACACGCACCGAGCGTCAGACAAATAGCTCTTTTGGACTGACAAAGACTGCTCTTTCGTAGAACCCAGGCCCTGTGGGCTAGCAGGCGGTCGGCTGGGCTGGGCTGGACGAGTGGACTGGTGAGCAGCTGGTGCCGATATGGAGGACCGCGGAAAGTCAGTACCCAGACGGTATCCAAGAAGTCGGACCGCGCTGGAAACTGCAAGATGGCGGCCGTTGCCGGGCGACTCTGAAGTAGCTGGCGGAGAGCGAGCCGGGGCTCGCGCTGGCAGGCAGTCCGGTGAAGCGCTCCTGGCGGCAGGGTGCGGTACTAGCGTACCGCAGGAACAGCAAGTTGACCGGAGACGTGGGAGACCTAGCGGCTAACAGGGTGCACGCTCGGTGACAGGGCTCTCTGGCGTCTTTGCTGCTCAGAGCATGAAACAGGAATGAAAACGAATGGCTGAATGATGCTGGGTGTAGACCACCCACCCTATTCTTTCGTCGACTTTGCGACGCGAGTCGCAAAGTCGCGATTATTGTGGCCTGTCAACCGATACCGGTTTTGAGAGCCCTGTCTTGATCTGATATTTCCCCGCTTGCTTTAATTGCTTGTGGAGTATGGGTTCGTTTTGACGTGAGGTCATGGCTGGCCAGTGTGTGGCCTGGCGCTGAGCGCGGGTTTTAGAGCAGGATTACCTTTGGCCTCTTATACTTGAGGCCATCGGTTTCGTAGTTGCCTAGCTGGTTGATAAGCGGGTTGCTTGCGTTTGGTAGCCGCTTATAAAGCTTGCTAGCCATGAGCCTCCGTCTTTCCCCCAGCGTGGTGAGTTGACATTCGTCATGAATGTCGGTATTCCTAGTGTGCCACTCAGCCCCTGTGATAAGGCGAAGTGCCCGGTTCTGGACAACTTGCACCTTATGCAGGTTGCTGTTGGCGGCAATGCCCCGTATTGGACCGGCATACTCGAGTAGCGGCCTAATCATAGTGACAAACAGTTGGAGCCTGTTTTCTGTGGAGAGGCTATTATTAGCGTTAAGTAGGGGGTATAATTGTGATACCCTAGTGTGGGCGATGGCCGAAATTTGAGATATATGCTGACGGAACGTCAATCCTCGATCTAGGGTTACCCCCAAGGTACTTCGAGGTTGGGGACCATCGGATAACTTCGCCAAAGAAGTCCAGACCGCCCTCAAGTCTCGAAGTTCGCTTCGTGAAGAGAGTAGCGTGTCTCTTATTAACGTTCATTTTAATTCTCCACTTTTCGAACCAGGGTTCGAGAAGGGAGAGGTTGTCCTGAAGGTATGTTTCAACTCTGCGGGCCTGCCATGAGACCGCAGAGATCGCCGTGTCGTCAGCATATAGGTAGGTTTTAGCCTTCGGAGGTTTAGGCATGTCGGAGATAAATAGGTTAAACAGGCAGGGGCTGATCACGCTGCCTTGGGGCACGCCCGTCGTAATAGTACGTGCTGATGATAGTGCCTTTCTGACTGAAATTTGGAATTTCCTCTCTGAGAGGTAGCTCGTAATTAGAGCGGTCAAATGAGGCGGGAAGCCGAAATGTTTCATTTTATAAATAAGCCCTTCATGCCAGACCTTATCGAAGGCTCTAGAAATGTCCAGAAAACAGACTCCTGTGTATCTGTTGTCATTAAAGTTTTTGGTTATGTCTTCTGTCAGTCTGAGTAATTGGTGTGTCGTGGAGTGCCCTTTCCGGAAGCCGAATTGCTCATTCAGTTCCAGATTGAGGTCGTCTATAGTCGCTTGGAGACGGGATAGGAGGATCATTTCGAATAATTTCGAGATGATAGATAGGAGAGAGATAGGCCTGTAGTTCTGTGGGAACGTCCGGTCAGATTGAGGTTTGGGTAGCATAATTACCTTCGCTGTTTTCCAGCAGGCTGGAAAATGAGCGAAACGAAATATGGCATTAAATAGCTTAGTGAGAAAGGTGATAGCCTTCTTGGGGAGGTGCTTTAAGAATACCGCTGAGATCCCGTCCAGGCCGGGGGTTTTCCTGTTCTTTAGTCTTTTAATATGGGACATGACCTCAGCGGTAGAGACGAATTTGAATTCCAGAGGCGGGTGGGGGTCGTCTATTTCCAGTAGATCTTCCTCCACCTCGTCTATGAAGTCCTCATTCGCAGGTTCAGCATTAGGAGAACACGTAGTTTCTAACGTGTCCTCCAGTGCTTCTGCCTTTTCCTCATCAGTGTAGGCTAACCCTCTCTGGCCGTGTAATGCAGGTATGCCTGTCCTTGCGCCCGTAAATTTGCGTGCCATGCGATAGACGGAGCCGTCTGCTGAGCTTAATTCGGAGAGTTTCGACTGGAATGCAGCTCTACGGTGGTGTTCTAGTAGTACTCGTAGGTTGCGCTTGTGTCTGTTCCAGAGCGCCTTCATTCGAAGGTCCCTGGTATTCATCCACAAGGCTCGAACCCGGTTCTTCAGTTTGAGTACTTGTAGAATCTCGAGTGGCAGTGAGGTAGCTTTAGGCTTTCGGGTAGAAGGTCCCACGGCGGAAGTCTTAGCTGCATTCCTTATGGCCGTCGTAATAATTTCTGCTTGGAGGTCGATATACTCGGCTGAGCGAATGCTAGGATTGCCAGTGATAGCCTCGCTCAGTGTACTGCGATAACGTTCCCAGTCTATAGTGCGCATGTGTAGCGGGATGGTATCCGGTTCGTGCTGTGGGGCGGCGTCGAGGGTGAGAAGGACGGGAGTGTGGTCAGAGTCTAAGAAATCTTCAGTGGTGAGACATGGGAATAAATTGAGGTTCCGTGAGAGGGCCATATCGAGGTGGTCTGGAAGTAGGCTAGGGTCGTAGGGGTAAAAGGTAGGTTTATCGGAGGGATGAGCTAGTACGTTGTTATTATCGCAGTACGTGGCGAGATTACGGCCCCGTTGCGTAGTAAGGCGGCTTTTCCATCTGGTGTTTTTACAGTTTAAATCTCCCGCGAGGATTACTCTTGGTTTGATTCGTAGTATGGAGTCGAACTCGTCCGTATTAAGCTCAGCTTTGGGGGGGTAAGTAGCACGAAGCAACAGCTAAAGGTCCTCGACTGGTCTCTACCTCCACTATAGTGGCCTCTAGGTGTGTTAGGCCTCGTGGGGTTGGTAAGCGAGTGTGTTTAAGTGTGTTTCTAATGAAGATGCACGTACCTCCGCCGGCTCGATCACCGGGGCGGTCGTTTCTATACAGAATGTAGTTTTGTACGTGTACATTTAAGTGAGGTTTGAGTTGAGTTTCCCCAACTAAGATCAGGTCTGCGTGGTGTGTGCGGGCTCGCTCACCAAGTTCAGCTGTCTTGTGAAGGATAGAGTCGGCATTCCAGAAGAGAATTCTTAAGTGTTGAGGTCGTGCGTAGGGTCTAGTTCCCATCACTGGTCCATTCGAGGGCTACACTTAGTAGTATTTCCATCATCTCCGTCTTGGAAGAGGCATTGCGGAGACGACGGAGAAGGGACAGTACTTCCCTAAGTTTGGGGTCCTGTAGGAACTGGATTAGTTCAAACAGGTCGGCTGCAGGGGAGGGTGTTGTGGTTTGGGGGTGGGCGGGGGCGGGAGCGGCGGTAGTGGGGAGAAGAGGGAAGTTGGTAGCGGTGAAGAGGGGGGCAGGGGGGGGGGGGCGGATGAGGTGTTGGGTTGGGAAGGTTCGGGGTTCGATCCCATGGCTTGGGCGAATGTAGTTCCCGTCTTCCTAAGGGCCGGGTTCTTAATGGGGGTGGGGGCAGCGTAGCCTTTCTTACTGAAGGGTAGGCGCTGGTTTCTGCCTTCCAGTATGCGGAGATATACTTCGCATCCTCTGTAGTTTGCCGTGTGCTTCTTTTTACAGTTAGCACACGTCGGGACGAATTCTTCCTGTCCTCGTCTAGGGCAGTTTCCGTCGAGGTGCTGTTCAGAGCAGATCACGCACTTCTGATTGCAGTGACAGCCAGTAGAGCCGTGACCGAAGCCCTGGCAGCGATAGCATTGGATAGGGCCTTGGGGGCCGCGGTAACGTTCTAGCTTGACTGAGGTGTTAGCTAGGCCTGTTATTTCGTAGATGGAGCTCTCCTGGGCATTGGTCCCGTTGTAGGTGACCAGGAAGAGCGGCATTTTCTGTCTAGACCTCGGGGAGGTCATTTGAACGATAGAGGCCACTTCGTAGCCGTGGGACATGAGTTCGTCCTTAAGAGCATTCATGTCTTGGGTGTGGTGTAGCCCACGAATGACCGCTTTGCGGTAGCACTTGTCTCTGAGGGGGCGGGTATGGTACTGCCATTTGAGGTCCTCCACGACTTGAATGACGGTCTCCCTGTCTTCTTTGGTCCTGATATCCACCCTAACTCCATTGTGGATGGATTTCAGTCTGTAGTCCACCTGGTGCTGGACGAGTAGAGCTTGTAGTTGGTTGATATCCGTGATTTCTTTCACGTATACCGGTGGAACGTTAATTCTGGCCTTTCAGGCCTGAGTGTCCTGGGCGTACGTTGCTTTTGTCTGCTGGGTAGCGGCCTGGGTGAGCGGGGCTGATAGTAGGTTGGTAGCTCGGGAGGTGGTGGCTATAGGCGTGGGAGGGGCGTCCAGGAGTGCATATCTATTAGGTGTGGTAAGTGGGGGTGGAGGGGGGTGGTAGTTTGCTTGCGGACCTTGTTTTTGCCTTTGTAGATGGTGAAACCATCGGCGTCGGTAGTGGTGGTCCTGGCGCTGGCGTCCTGGTGGCTGGCGTCTGTCGGAGAGTTGATCGGGCTGGGACTGGCTGGAGTCTCTGTGGTTTCGGAACTAGCTGGCGACTCTGTGGTCTCTGAGGACGACGGAGAGAGGGCTGAGACTTTGGCGCAGGTGGGGGCGGTTCGGACCAGTGATGGGGGCGGCGTCGTCGTCGCATGGCTAAATGCCTTAATATAGGCTTTCTTGTTCGGGGTTCTGCGCTTGATAGATGCGTTAAGTCGCGGCTGTTGGTTATCGACTTTAGTCATGGTAGTGCTTTAAGAAAAATGGCACTTAATGAAATTTGGAAAAGAGAGTAGAGTATATCGGTAGTTAGAGAGGTCTCCTGCCGAGGCCAGGAGCCTGTGCGTGGGCGTGGGGCGTTGCCTGTTAGGTATTAGCAATTAAAGCAAGCATCCTGTCGCTAATGTGCGGAATGAGAAGTGTGGGAGTTGGGGGGGGGTCTAACACACGTAGGTGGACCAAGGGAAACGCGCTGCAGCTTACCACTGTGAGCCAAGGTTATGTTGGCACCGTTAGGTTTCGGCGAGTCTCACAGTGGGGCCGGCTATCAACCCAGCTACGAGGGCAAGCTATGCTGGCCGCTAATCGGCTTGAAATATAGAGGGGGCCTAGGGCCGCCGCCTGACGCTAGAATGGAGCCTGACTACCAGTCAGGAGGCGGTATTCCCACGGTGGAAGCCAGGTGTGCCACCCAGACCAGCGGAAGACAGACCACGTAGCCGTAAGACAAATAGTGCTCTTTAGAATTGTTGCTCTTTCGGAATTGGCTACTAGGCTGCTGTGCTGGTACGAGCGGCTCTGCCTGGGTCGTCGGGGGTGAGGTCACCCCTCAGGTGAGTAGTCGTCAAGGTCGGCCCATAAGGTGGAGGTTGACTGTGCTGCCGTAGAACAGCCCGCCCGGGCTGGATGTAGCGGGGGCCCCTGCGTCTGGCCACCCGCAGTACTGCTACGTGCTGGTGGTCTCGGCGGCTGAGGCGAAGGATGCCAGGAGCGTAGTTAGAGCTGCAGTCCGTCAGTGAGGTCGAGTGAATGGCTGAGTGAATGGCTCAGTCAAAAGGCTGAGTGAATGGCTGAATGAGTGTCTGGGTGTAGACCCTTTTTTTTTCCAAGGTAGCGAGTCAATGGGAGCCCCAGGGCGAATATAGTGCCCTATTACTCATCGGTGTCCGTGGAATCCCTGATGAGCCAGGAAAATCGCTTTTTGCCTACACTGGTGGGGGAAAAATCACTCTGTCCTGTCCGGAGAAAGGCAGGTCAGAACTGAAAACCCCCTCATCGCTACGTGACGTCAGGTGTTAACAAGGGAGAAGGGTCCTCTCAAGAAACAGAATTTAGAACGTGAGAATGAATAAACGGTGTCGAAACTTAGAATTTGTTGTACAGGAGCCAGGGCCCCCGGTACTTGAAACGAGTATTGGGTTTCCTGGTCCTGATTACCCTTTTTAGCAGGGCGATGCCCTCGTCGCTCGACTGGGAAAGAAGAATCCGAGACTTCGTCATCGTTACCACCTTCTTGATCTGTTCAAACAGGGTAGGAACTTGAAGCTGACGATGAATGCAGAGATTGGACTTGTACCATGGAGAGCGGGACATGCGGCGAAGCACCTTGCTCTGAAGCACCTGGAGACGACCAAGAGGCGTCTTTGGAATATAGCACCAGGCCTCACAACCGTAGAGGATAATGGGCCTGATACACGCTAAGTAAAGGGACCGCTTGACCCTAATACTTAGGTGTTTGTTAAAGAGAAGGGGACTCAAGGCCGCCACCCGGGCGTACGCCCGCTGGAGGGCCTGGTCTATATTCCATCTCCAGGTGAGGCCCCTATCGATGATCAAGCCAAGGTACCGCACCTTGCTCAGCCATGGTAACTCTCGACGACGAATGTGAAGATGACGAAATTTCGGCCGTCTGTACGAAAACAGAATTGCTTGGGTCTTGTCCGGGTTTACTTTTGCCTTGTTCTTGGTACACCAGTATAAAAATTTGTCGATCCAAGCCTGAAGTTTGGCGGTGGCATCGCAATATCGTCGCTGAGCGGTATAAACTGCGATGTCATCCGCAAACTGTTGAACTTCCACACCAGGAACCTTCGGGAGATCGTTCACGTACAGGGCGTAGAGGATAGGTGAAAGGGCGCCACCCTGTGGCACGCCCGCAAGGAGTTGCCGAAGGGTGGATTTGGCACCTTCACAAATAGCAAAAAATTGCCGATTCCTAAGGTAGGATTGAAGAATTTTGACCAAATAAGTGGGAACCTGAAATTGTTCCACGAGTTTGACGATGAGGTTGTCGTGCCAGACGGTGTCAAAAGCTTTTTGGACATCGAAAAATACCGCTGGCACACTACGCCGTATATTGAACGATCCCGTAACATACTGGACTAAGCGTAAAACCGCTAGGGGAGCTGATCGTTTGGACCGGAAACCAAACTGCTCTGGTCGCAGTATATTACTGGTAGAAAGGTAACCCTTGAGACGATGAAGAATAAGTCTCTCGAAAATTTTGGAAAGGTGAGAAAGAAGGCTGATAGGTCGATAATTCTGCGGGAACAGCCTGTCCTTCCCCGGCTTAGGAATGACCACCATCTTGGCAGTCTTCCAGGCCGAAGGGAAGTAACCCAAAGAAAGACAGGCTGTGAAGATAGTAGCAAGGAAGACTACTGCTCGATAGGGGAGGGATTTAAGTTCCTTGACAGTCACACTATCAGCCCCGGGAGACTTATTCTCGTTGAGCCGTTTGATGCACTTGCGGACCTCCGCAGGTGTTACGTCAGTCACTTGGTCACGTGGCGTCCTAGTTAGCCGAAAAGCTGAGGCCTTGCGGGCTACCAGTCGTTCAGTAGCGTCAACATCGTCAGGCGTATCGTGGGGTACACACTGACTCTCAATCGAGTCAGCGAAGGCCTCAGCTTTTTCCAAAGGGGAGAAAACGAGACCCCGACGGCCATGGATCGCACGCCGGGGTTCCCGTTGCCGCTTCAGACCGCGAGTTACCCGCCAGAAATCGCGGTCGGAATCGTTGTCAGAGAGAGTGCGACAGAGGTCCTCCCATTGTGCAATCTTGCGTTCCAGCAGGCGTTGGCGGACGACCTTGGCGAGCTCCTTGTATTCAGCCCGGTCAGCGGGATCGCCGTAGAGCTGCCATCTCTTCCGGTAGCTATTTTTGATCTTGATCAAATCCTTGAGGAGATCGGAAAGACCTTCGTCATCGTGTGAACCAGAAGGCAAACGAGAGTTTTGAGCAGCATCTTGAACGTGCCGCCGGGCATTGAGAATCTTACGAGTAAGATGCTCAACAGCCCGGTCGACCTCATCCCGGCTGTGAGGGTCAAATGGGTGCAAATTTTTGTCCACATGAGAGCGGAACTTGGAATAATCCAAGTCGGCACGAAGGTTGGGACGAGACGGCGCATCAAAACGGTCCCAGGCAAGGTTGAACACAATGGGATTATGGTCAGAATTTAGCTCGGAAGGGACTAGAAAGTCAATAGTCCGGTTATAAAATTTGGAAACTGTCACATCAATGACGTCCGGTAAACCATTCTTAGGATAAATGGTGGGCTCAACAGGAGCACATACCAGAACGTCTGTATCCCTCATATACTGACTGAGAATTCTACCCTTAGGATTGACCACCCTAGAGTTCCAGTCGGGGTGCTTGGAATTGAGATCACCGACTATCAGGGTGGGAACACGAGCGGAGATCGGCAAGATGGAGGGGCGCTGAAGGCGGTAAGTAAGCGGCAAAAATACGGTAGTGGTAGTTTCGATGTCGGATTTCGATGCCAAGTGATTCTAGTACGGAATGGGGCAAGGGATCCAGCACGTGATGGGTCAGGGAAGCCTTCACCAACACGGCCACACCCCCCGCCTTCATTCCGACTCTATCTTCCCGGTAAACTACCATGTTTTTTATTTTAAAGCGCATATGCTCTTTTAGCCGTGTTTCACCCAATAGCATGATATCAATGTTATGGTCAGAGATAAAAGCCTCAAGCTCGTACCTCTCACCGATAACACTTTGACAATTCCACGCACCAAACGTCAAGTCCATTGTGTGTGGCGTCAGTCGCGACTGTCTAGGGGGCTGAGAAATACTGCACAGCAGCATTAATCAGCACCACTATTTTGTCAAGTGTATTTGTACACGAACTCAATTGCGTCATAGTATCCCTAAGAATAGGGATGAGTCTACTAAAGTTGATCTGCCGACACAGATCAACAATATCAGCTAAACCACCGAGGTCGAGAGGGGGCGTCCCAGCGTCTGGGGGGGTATGTGAGGAGGGGGTAGTGGTGCCACCAAGGACGTTCGCAAAAGTAACCCCCGTGGTGACAGGGCGAGACTGCGGCAGAGCACTCTTCTTCAGGGCTTTCAAGCGCTCTGCATTCTGCTTCTGCTCAATGGCTTGCTTGAAGAGGCGGCAGCCACGCCAGGAAGCGGGATGCTCCCCTCCACAATTTACACACTTGGCCGCGGCCTCCGGGGCAAGCGGACAGGCAGCAGCCAAGTGGTTGTCGCCGCACTTAACGCAGCGCAAGGCCATACGACAATAATTGGCTATGTGACCCAGCCGCTGGCATTTATAACACTGGGAGGGCCCCTCCCGACCACGGTATGCCTCAATGGTTACCTTCGACCCACAAAGGTAGTGCAAAGAGTAGATAGTTCGGGAGAATTCTGTATTCGGCAGAGTTACGCTCATCACACTGAGGGAATAATTTTCTTGGTGGCAGAATCCTGCCGAGTAAATTGGTAGATGTCGCGAACGTCATACCCCAGTGCGACGAGCTCCTCTTTAGCCCAGTCGGTACCGACTGATGACACAATATTTCGGACGATAACCTTAAGAAGCCGCTTACTCGGCAGCTGGTAAGAGTAGAAAGGGGCGGCAGAAGCTTCGAAATATTGTGTCACCAGCTGGTGATCGGCCTCATTGTCCACATGATATTTCAGGGCATCACGAGTGCTAATGACCCTGACGTCACCAGTGCAGTGTTGTTTTAAGTGGCGGAAATGCCGCTGGTAGTCAGATTTATCATAGACCACAATGGGTGGAAGCGATTTCCTCTTGGGGACGGAGGGCGGAGCCCCCGCCTGAGCGGAAGGCTGAGCCTCCACTTCCATTGACTCGTTCCCCCCGCCGGAAGCGGTGCTCTGGGCTGTCCCATCCCTGTCTGACACAGACCGTGCAGGCGCCGAACGGAGGCACTGGCCGGGGGGCCAGAGGCAGGTACAGTGCTGGAGTTGCCCTGCGTGACCTTGGATGCCTCGGCAGCTGTGCTGTCACCGGCGGAAACAGTCGAAAGAGGAGCATAACTATTGCTCGTAGGTACATAGGCTTGTAATTGGCCAGAATTTGGGGAACGGCGCATTAATCGAACCTTAATTTTACGGCGTCTATTTACCTTACTCTTGACAGTCGTCCAGGCAGGGTCAGTCTTCTTGGTGGCAGCAAATTTCCTCAGCAGGGCAGCCTGCTGTTCCAGGGTCTCACCGGCAGGCAGAAGATGAATAAGCGACCGGGCAGGTGGCCGGGCGCTGGCGTCAGCGTCCTCCTCAGAGGAGATGTCCTTGGTAGGCAGCGGGTACGTAGAGGTCGATGGCTGTTGTGACAGTCCAGTCGGCCCCTTGGCTCGGGGAGGGGCCCCGCCGCCGCCAGGCGGGGGCTCCATGATCCGTAAACAAAGCTAGGTCGGCGTAAGATGGGCACTCGGACAACACAAGACGAACACAAAAACAAGAACACAGTACGGCACCACCAGGCACTGTCAGAGAGCACTAGTACAATCACAGTGTGCACTGAACAAAGTCCCGATGCTTTCTGCTGGCTGGGGTGTAGACCCTGTATCGCAGCTGTATTTATATGTAAGTGTGTGGCTTCCAATTGGTTCGCGCTGTGCAAACCGACATCTGATTGACTATCTGAAAGCACGACCTCCGATTGGGTCGTGGCGAGCAGCTTGACGTTTGGTTGGCTATCTAACCACGCGACCTCTGTCCTAAGTGTGCATGATCGATGAATGCACCCTGCCTGAAGCACTAAACACTAGCGTAAGCTACGAGTAGTGCAGCAACATCGGCGATGGTTACCAGTTGGATGGGTGACCACAAGAAGACAACCAAGCCCTTCTTGCCCTGCCAACACTACTCCCTACAACTTATCCTCCTACACCGTCCTGTCATGTATTTTCTTTCTTCTCTCCTCTCTTCTCTTCTCTTACTAATTGCCCTTCGGGGCACAGGGTATATCCTGCCCAGTCCAGATTGAAATGGAAAACTAGCCAACACTACTAGAACGTCATGCATCAAGAAGACAACAACATCCAAGAAACAGCACTCAAAGCCTATAGAGGCTGATGGGCTAAAATCCTCAAGGAGCAGGCCCTGTCTGCTCCAACGAGATGGCTCTGTGTGTGTGTGTGTGTGTGTGTGTGTGTGTGTGTGCTTATAACCGTGTCATGATTTATAGGCCTACATAGACTGCTACTTATCATTTTTTTTTTGTTGTGGGCACCGAAATGGAGAGTCCCAGGGCGAAAACTATGCCCTTTTACTCATCTGTTTCCTAGGAATAGCCGATGAGTCGGAAAATCGCAATCATGCACTGGCGGGGGAGAAAGCAATCTGTCTTGTAGGCTTAAGCCTGCAAGTCAGAGGTGAAAACCCCCTCTTCGCTAAGTAATTGTTATCAATTAATTAAAGCCATTGGGTAAGCGGAGAAGAAGAGGGAGCATTCTTAAGAAACGGGGCTTTTCAGGGTGTAATTTCTAGGTATTTATTGAGTGGGTAATGTTTAATTTGGAAAAGGCCGAAATGGTTACTTGAGACCGGTCATACAGGAGCCAAGGGCCGCGATACTTGTAGCGAGTATTCGGCTTCTTGGTCCTTATGACCTGTTTTAATAGTGCGATGCCTGATCAGTAGACTGGGCTTGGAGAATTCTAGCCCTGGTCATCCTTGTTAGCTTGTTAATCTGAGTTCTAATAGTCGGAATACGGACTTCTGTGCGTATCTTCCTATTAGATCTCAGAAGGGGCGCTCTTGTCATCTTTCTTAATATTTTATTTTGGAAAACTTGTAATTTGGAAAGAGGAGTCTTGGGAACATAGCCCCAGGCCTCGCACCCATAGAGCAGTATGGGCCTGACACATGCTAAATAGAGCTTTCTCTTGATGGAAATTGAGATGTATCTATTATAAAGCAGAGGTGCCAGGTTTGCCACACGAGCCCATGCTCGTTGCAGGGCCTGTTCTATGTTCCCTCTCCAGATAAGACTTTTGTCCATTGTTAGGCCGAGATACTTGATATTTTGAGACCAGGACAGGGGGGTATCGTGTAAAATAAGATGACCAAGGCTAGGCCTTCGTCGAGAAAAAATAATTGCTTGCGTCTTGCCAGCATTTATTTTAATTCTGTTCCGAAGGCACCACTTCTCGAACAGAGAGATCCAAGATTGCAATATGGTGATGGTATCCCTGTTTCTCCTTTTAGAGGCATAACAGCTATATCATCCGCATACTGCTGGATTTCTACTCCCTGCCACTGGGGTAGATCATTTACGTATAGGGCGTAGAGTATGGGGGGAGATTTTTCCACCCTGAGGGACTCCAGCTCGTAGCCTCCGAGGGGTGGATTTTTCTCCATCTACAGTAACATAAAATTTCCTATGTGTTAAATAGGACGTTATAATTTTGATAATATAATTTGGAATAACATGTAGGTCCAAAAGTTTGGCTATTAAATTTTCGTGCCAGACGGTGTCAAAAGCCTTCTCTACATCGAAAAATACCGCTGGCACGCTACGCCGTATGTTAAATGATCTAAAAATATACTGCACGAGGCGCAGCGCCGCTAGAGGGGCGCTGCGCTTCGACCGGAACCCAAATTGCTCCGGTCGCAGTATATTGTGGGCGTTCAGGCAAGCATTGAGGCGGTTGAGAATAAGTCTCTCAAGTATCTTAGAGATGTGGGATAATAGGGTTATAGGTCTATAATTTTGAGGGAACAATCTGTCCTTCCCCGGTTTAGGAAGGACGACCACTCGGCCCGTCTTCCAAACCTTGGGGAAGTATCCCTGCTTAAAACATGCCGAAAAAATGGTTGCCAAAAAGATTACTGCTGTATAGGGCAGAGATTTAATTTCTTTGTTGCTAACCCTATCATCCCCGGGAGACTTTTTCTCATTTAGGTCTTTAATAACCCTGCGGACCTCTGCAGGCGTTACGTCAGATATGTCATTGTCAGGCGTCCATTGTTGTAAAAAAGATGAGATCTTTCTGTGTACCTCTCGGGTCCGTAGTTCGGTATCGTCGTCGTCTTCGTCTTCGTCAGAAAGATCGTGAGGTACACTTTGACTTTCGATTGTATCAGCGAAGGCCTCAGCTTTATCGTAAGGGGAGAACGCTAATCCGTTGCGGCCATGAATTGCACGCCTGGGGGGGGGAGGGGCGATTCAGAGAACGAGTAACCCGCCAGAACTCGTGATCTGATTCGTTTTCGGTGAGGGTACGGCAGAATTCCTCCCATCTTTCCACCTTTCGTTCCAGTAATCGTTTTCGGACTTCTTGAGCGAGTTCGCGGTATTCCGCTCTGTTCGCTGGGTCCCGAAATCTTTGCCATCTTTTACGATAGGCATTTTTAATTTTAATTAAATCCTTAATAATTTCAGGAGTGGAGTCATCTTGGCAGGCTATGCGGCTTCCCATATTAACGTTATTATTATTATTAATATGGGAGGAATGACGTATCGTATGCCCGCCATGTTGTGTGGGCGTACGATTGTCATTGTTGCCCCTATCGCTATTTGCTGAATTTCGAGCAGCTTTCAGGATGTATTTACGGGCGTTTTGCATCTTATTAGTAAGATGCTCCACGGCCCGGTCAATATCATCCCGGCTGTTAATTTCGAAAGGTTGAAGATTTTTATTAACATGCCAAGTGAACTTATTATAATCCAAAGATGAGTTTAACAATGGAAAAGATGGCTCAGATAACCTAACCCAAGAAAGATGAAAAAGAATGGGGTCATGGTCTGAATTTAATTCCCTAGGTACTGTAAAATTTATAGGTTGGTTATAAAATTTTGTCACTGCCACGTCTATGACATCAGGACGCGAACCATTACTGGGATAAATAGTAGGTTCGGTGGGAGCAAAAACTCCGATGTCATTTTCCCTCATATATTTATGTAGCGTTCTTCCCTTAGGATTAGTCACTCGTGAATTCCAATCTGGATGCTTGGCGTTTAAGTCACCAATGATGAAAGAGGAGACTCTGGACGGGTTGTTTAATAATAGATCTAGTTCCGCTGTATGTAGCGGAGTTTTGGGAGGAGAATAGGCCGCAAAAATGCGATGGTGATAATTTCCATGTCTAATATCGATACCGAGAGACTCAATAGCACCATGAGGAAGAGGGTCTAACAGGTTGTGCGTAAGTTTAGACTTAATCAGCACCGCCACGCCCCCCGTGCTCATCGTGAAGTCTGTCTTTACGATAGACAGTGAAGTTTTTAATTTTGAAGGGCATATTAGGTTTTAGCCAAGTCTCCCCTAACAACATTATATCAATATTGTGGTCAGAAATAAAAGCTTCAAGCTCATATTTCTCACCAACAACACTCTGACAGTTCCAAGCACAGATTGTTAAGTCCATGTCAGAACAAAATGAGCCTTAAAATTAGGGCTCTGAGAAATACTGCATAGCAGCATTTATCAGCACCATAATTTTGTCCATTGTTGTCGGACATGTTCTTAATTTGGTCGCTGTGTCTTTAATAATGGGTATCAGCTTAGGAAAGTTAACCTGCCTGCAGAGGTCAACGATATCCCTCAGTCCCGAGAGGTCGGACGTGAGGGATGGCGCCGCTTGAGGGGCAGGGTCCGCTGTCGGCGCGCCAAGTGCGGCGGGGGCGGGGGGGGGGCGGCGCCTCCTGACGCTTGGGCGAAAGAGAAGCTGGGGTCAACTGCTCTTGAGGGAGGGAGAGTCTTAATTTTCTTAGTTTTTGAGACTTCCCTGGCCGCTTTTTGTTCCATAGAGCCAGAGGTCGCGTGCTTAGATAGCCAACCAAACGTCAGGCTGCTCGGCACGACCCAATCGGAGGTCGTGCTTTCAGATAGTCAATCAGATGTCGGTTTGCACAGCGCGAACCAATTGGAAGCCACACACTTACATATAAATACAGCTGCGATACAGGGTCTACACCCCAGCCAGCAGAAAGCATCGGGACTTTGTTCAGTGCACACTGTGATTGTACTAGTGCTCTCTGATAGTGCCTGGTGGTGCCGTACTGTGTTCTTGTTTTTGTGTTCGTCTTGTGTTGTCCGAGTGCCCATCTTACGCCGACCTAGCTTTGTTTACGGATCATGGAGCCCCCGCCTGGCGGCGGCGGGGCCCCTCCCCGAACCAAGGGGCCGACTGGACTGTCACAAGCCATCGACCTCTACGTACCCGCTGCCTACCAAGGACATCTCCTCTGAGGAGGACTCTGACACCAGCGCCCGGCCACCTGCCCGGTCGCTTATTCATCTTCTGCCTGCCGGTGAGATCCTGGAACAGCAGGCTGCCCTGCTGAGGAAATTTGCTGCCACCAAGAAGACTGACCCTGCCTGGACGACTGTCAAGAGTAAGGTAAATAGACGCCGTAAAATTAAGGTTCGATTAATGCGCCGTTCCCCAAATTCTGGCCAATTACAAGCCTATGTACCTACGAGCAATAGTTATGCTCCTCTTTCGACTGTTTCCGCCGGTGACAGCACAGCTGCCGAGGCATCCAAGGTCACGCAGGGCAACTCCAGCACTGTACCTGCCTCTGGCCCCCCGGCCAGTGCCTCCCGTTCGGCGCCTGCACGGTCTGTGTCAGACGGGGATGGGACAGCCCAGAGCACCGCTTCCGGCGGGGGGAACGAGTCAATGGAAGTGGAGGCTCAGCCTTCCGCTCAGGCGGGGGCTCCGCCCTCCGTCCCCAAGAGGAAATCGCTTCCACCCATTGTGGTCTATGATAAATCTGACTACCAGCGGCATTTCCGCCACTTAAAACAACACTGCACTGGTGACGTCAGGGTCATTAACACTCGTGATGCCCTGAAATATCATGTGGACAATGAGGCCGATCACCAGCTGGTGACACAATATTTCGAAGCTTCTGCCGCCCCTTTCTACTCTTACCAGCTGCCGAGTAAGCGGCTTCTTAAGGTTATCGTCCGAAATATTGTGTCATCAGTCGACACCGACTGGGCTAAAGAGGAGCTCGTCGCACTGGGGTATGACGTTCGCGACATCTACCAATTTACTCGGCAGGATTCTGCCACCAAGAAAATTATTCCCCTCAGTGTGATGAGCGTAACTCTGCCGAATACAGAATTCTCCCGAACTATCTACTCTTTGCACTACCTTTGTGGGTCGAAGGTAACCATTGAGGCATACCGTGGTCGGGAGGGGCCCTCCCAGTGTTATAAATGCCAGCGGCTGGGTCACACAGCCAATTATTGTCGTATGGCCTTGCGCTGCGTTAAGTGCGGCGACAACCACTTGGCTGCTGCCTGTCCGCTTGCCCCGGAGGCCGCGGCCAAGTGTGTAAATTGTGGAGGGGAGCATCCCGCTTCCTGGCGTGGCTGCCGCCTCTTCAAGCAAGCCATTGAGCAGAAGCAGAATGCAGAGCGCTTGAAAGCCCTGAAGAAGAGTGCTCTGCCGCAGTCTCGCCCTGTCACCACGGGGGTTACTTTTGCGAACGTCCTTGGTGGCACCACTACCCCCTCCTCACATACCCCCCCAGACGCTGGGACGCCCCCTCTCGACCTCGGTGGTTTAGCTGATATTGTTGATCTGTGTCGGCAGATCAACTTTAGTAGACTCATCCCTATTCTTAGGGATACTATGACGCAATTGAGATCGTGTACAAATACACTTGACAAAATAGTGGTGCTGATTAATGCTGCTGTGCAGTATTTCTCAGCCCCCTAGACAGACGCGACTGACGCCACACACTGTTATAAATCGTAACTACTGAATTATAAGAGGACTTCACCGTCGTGTTCACAATATCACGTTTATTATTCAACAACAATACATATACGTCACAGAGTAAAAAGGGCAACTATACAAATACAAAGAATACATAGATATTTCGATGTTGACGTAACCAATGTCAATCCGCGACATCCTCCCCACCCTGGTCTATCTCCAAAGGGATGACCGGCTGCACTGGCCGAGTAATGAGCGTGTTGTCAGGCTGCCGCAGAACGACCGTTCTTGCATGTCCGTCTCTTCCTGGGCGCATCTCTTCTATCCTCGCTTTCTTCCACATGTGGCGAGGTCTGACGTCTTCTTGGAGGAGGACGATGTCTCCGATCTTGGGCAAATGTGTATTGGTCTTTTGATTTTTGACCTCATGGTGACTTCTCAGATGAAGCAGATACTCCTTTTTCCAGCGCCGTGAAAAGTCCCCCAAGACCTTTTGTTGTAATCTGTATTCCTTTACGAGATTTTTCCTCGTGCTCGGTTCTGGCCCTTCTGGGATGGGCGTTAGTTTTCTTCCAACTAAAAAATGGGATGGTGTCAGGAGATCTCCCGTGTCTGTGGCCTGGGTGATTGGCCTGCTATTGAGGGTGGCTTCAACACTTGTCAATACTGTATTGAGACTTTCTTCGTTCAGCTGGGAATGGCCGAGTACCTTTCTTAGACATCTTTTTACAGAGCCAACCATTCTCTCCCAAAAGCCTCCCCACCAAGCCGCCCTTGGTGCGATAAACTTCCAACGAATACCATTGTGAGCACAGTGGTGGTGCACCTTGGTGTCTGTCACAATCTTATTGAGTTCTATAAGCTCGTTATGAGCAGTGAGGAAGGTCTGAGCGTTGTCAGAATATATGGTGTGCGGCACACCTCGTCTGCTGACAAACCTCTGCATGGCCATCAAGAATCTATCCGTAGACATATCCGTAGATAGCTCGAGATGTATAGCACGGGTGGTGGCACAAGTGAAAAGAATGATGTACGATTTGTTAACATTGCTGCCACATCTAACGTACAGGGGTCCAGCGAAGTCGATCCCAATCACAGAGAAGGGTTGTGTCAACTGTAGGCGGTCTGCTGGTAATGGCGCCTCAATCACCACTGGTCTGCTGTTGTGCGCTAATTTGCACGGTAGACAAGAATGCAGAATCTTCTTAGTTATTTGTCGAGCTCGCAGAATCCAGAATTCTTCACGTAGTTCTGCCAGTACTATGCGTACTCCAAGATGGTGAAGTTTGATGTGGGTCTCTTGAATGATTAACTCGGTGAACCTGTGACGGCCGTCCAGAATTGTTGGGTGTTTCTCAGTTTGAGACAAATTTGAGAATTGTAGTCTGCCACCAAGTCGGATGATACCTTCATGTAGAAATGGGTTAAATCTAGCAATCTGAGAAGTGCCTGGTAATTGTTCACCATTTCGCAATGCAGCTAGTTCAATAGTGAACCGTTCCTCTTGAACCCTTTTGATCCAGTATGTGCGTGACGCACGTAGCTCTTCAGCCGTTAGTGCATTGGGGTGTTTTGTGTTCTTGCTCAACATACTGACGAAACGAAGTACCCAAGCTGTGACATGTAGCAATTTCCAGTATGAGCTATACCTCGAGATATCCAGTAGGGGTTCCGCTATAGTGATCGTGAGAACTTGTTGCGTCTTCCTGGCTTCTGGCAACTGCGTGCAGGTGGGTGTTGGGTCACGTGGCCATGCGCCTCTGTCTTTGATGAGCCAGCGAGGACCATGCCACCATGTTTCTAAGGAGGCTAGCTTATCTGCGTATACTCCTCGAGTGAGGTAATCTGCAGGGTTCTGATCTCCAGGACAGTGTCTCCATTGACTGGGGTTTACGTGATTATGTATTTCTGTCACGCGGTTGCAGACAAAGGTCTTCCACTTATTCGGATCGTTGCGAATCCATCCAAGTGCAACAGTAGAATCGCTCCACAGCTGAGCCTTCGTGATGTCACAGCCAGTCTCTTGGCAGAAGTAGTGAAGAAGGCGTGTACCAGCAAGTGCAGCTAACAGCTCTAGTCTTGGTAGAGGTAACTTCTTCACGGGTGCTAGTCTGTTTTTGCTGCAGACGAGTTTTGTGACCGGAGTGTCGTTAAGCGATGACTTCGTGTAGACGACAGCTCCGTATGCTCTCTCCGAAGCATCGCAGATGACGTGCAGCTCTGGTTCATGTCCTGGTCCTGTAATGCCCACCCACCTGGGAACGGATATGGTTGATAGGTGCTGAAGTTTAGAAGTCCACAAATACCAGTTACGTGCAAGATCTGATGGAAGAACTTCCTCCCATGATAGGCCTCGGAGCCACGTGTCTTGGAATATAAGTTTTGCTACGATCCCCACAGGTGCGAAAAGTCCGAGAGGGTCATAGAATCTGGCAGTGGCGCATAGAATGTTCCTCTTCGTCCCTGGTTTGTCCACCAGGTCTCTTGCTATTTCCCCCTTGTCGGTCGAAATGATGTCTTCAGAGGTATCCCAATCGATACCCAGCACACTCGTTACGGATCTCATTTCCACCCCCTCGTTGCGCAAGGCTTCCTTCAAGGTCAGTGAATTGGTAGCCCACTTACGGAGTTGGAGTTTGATCTCCATCAAAAGGTCGGTGAGTTCGTGATATAACCTCATCGCGAGGATGTCGTCTGCAACACTTGTTATAAAGTCATCCATAAATGTTGATTTATCGAGAAGTCTCGACGCAAATGGATAATTATCTTGACGCAGTTTTGCCAGTTCCCTAAGACTAGCGGACAGAAGAAATGGGCTCGAAGCAAGTCCAAATGGCAAACGTTTGAAACGGTAGGCTATGACCTCGTCAGTGAAATTGTACGCATCATCTCCTGTATTCTCGGTGCGATACCACAGGAACCGCGTGAGGTCTCTGTCGTTTTCGTCTAACGCTAACTGCAAAAATGCTTGGTGACCATCACACGCGATAGCCTTCGGATGGCTCCTGAAACGTAGCAGGGTTCCCAATATTTCAGGGAGCAAGTTAGGACCTATTTCCAGTGTGTCGTTCAGTGAAGGCAAGTCTGGTTCATGTGACGACGCGTCGAAGACAATTCTGTACTTTGTGATGTCACCCCTTTGTTTCTTTACAATGTGGTGTGGCATATAGTAAACATTATAAGGAGTGACGTCCTCGGGTGCAACTTCCACGTGCTCTTGCCTTATGTAGTCCCACATGTGATTGTAGTAGATGTGTTTCAAGTCTTTGTTTCTCTGCAGTTTAGCCTCTAACAGGGAGAATCGTTTTTCAGCGGTGGTGCGATTGTCAGTTAAGGGAATGCCCACCTTTCGAGGTAATGATACAACTCTCCGTCCATGTTCGATGCGGTAAGAGTCGCGAAACTCTTGAAAAATAGTGTTTTCTTTAATGGATAATTTTCGCTCTTGGTTATCCACAATTCCAATAGTTTCTAAGTCCCAGAACCGTCGCACGCTTTCATCAGTTATCTGATCCGTTGTGAGTGAGACATGATGGACCATTATTTGGTTGATCGTAGTGCCAGATCTACTTCCGCTGAGAACGTAACCGAAGATAGTAGGAAGAAGAACCAGTGATGTTGTTACTCGGATAGGTTCCTTCATTGTTACTATCTTCCAGTATGAATCCGCACTTATAAGTACCTCGATCGGAAGATCTTTGTCAAGCTCGCCACTCGGATCAGCCAGCTTCATCTTCCTTAGCGATGCTAGAGCGGTTATGTCTTGGGGTGCAGTTGGTTGAAAAGTGTAGGAGCTGTGACTTTCAAAGGCGGTAATCGATACTTGAGCTCTGGTTGAGTAGCCCATAATATCGAAACAAACCTTCCGTCTAATATCATACATATTGGAGGGTGATTCAAACGTGCTTATCTCAAGAGTCTTGCGATCAGTAACATTAAGCTGCAACGCATCAACCAGAGAATTGTGGATGAAGCTCGATTGACTCCCTGCATCCAGGATACAACGAGTTAGTCTTTTTCGCCCTGTCGGCCCCTTAATCCATACACGGGCCGTTTGCAGATGTGTGAAATCGGACGTGATGACCCCTATCTTGCCCACGGAGGTGTGTTGACTGCTGCCCTCGGTACAAATGGATACATGGTGTGACCCTCGACATTTGTTGCAGGATGCCTTCCCCTTCTTAAAACACTGTGTCTTGTGCCCACGGCGTAGGCAAAGAAAGCACCGGTTTGTGGCTTTCAGTCTCTCGACTCTCACCTGGGGATCCTTCATCTGTTGACAGTCCTGACCCCAGTGACCTCGGTTTTCGCAGTACACACAGAACGGGTCTGGTCGAGGTGTCTGCTTCCCCTTTTGTTTGTTTGGTTTTGTGTTTACGTGAAGAGTGGCTGCTGTGGGTAATGAAGAGGCCGTTAATGGGGCGTCACCCCGTATCTTTTGAGCGTTAAGAGCTCCTTCCACTTCTTCGTTAAGGAACGCCATTAGTCGGGTAGTGTCCCCTTCTTGTATGCCTAGTCTTTTAGAGTGAACGAGCCAACGGCGACAGATGTCCTCTGGAAAGGCTCGTAATAGTTTGGGTGCTAAAATTCGACCATATGCGTCGACGTCTTCCCCTAGTGCTCTCAATGCTTGTATCCGGCGATGGCATTCAATGTAGGTCGTGTTTAATACTTCGGGGGCCTCCGAGACTGCAACTTCGAGATTTTCCAAGTAATCGAGGTGAGACTGAATAATCCTGTTCTTATCACCATATCGTGCTATCAGAATTTGTTTAGTTTGTTCATATGTGTCTGCCGTTATAGATATACCGTCTACAAGACGCCTTGGTTCTCCCTCTAAGTACCCACGGAGAAATACGTGTTTGTTTACGACGGACACCGACGAATTTTTGTCAATGGAGGACTCGAACTGCTCCCAGAATCCCGGCCATTCTTCTACGTTCCCTGAGAATGACTGCAGTTTAATGGTAGGAAGCTTTATCTCCGCTGTAGTCGTGGGTTGAACAAGGACACTCGGATACGTAGTGGTAGAGTCGGCCTCATTCCTCGCGCTTTTCTGTTGTATGAGGCCCGTGGCCTTTCTAATCGCCCGTTTGGAGTTGTCCAGATATTCTTCACAGGCTGCCACGTCGTCTTCGTACTCCGCGTCATCGAGTAAATCTTGGATACTGTCATTTAACGCATTTAAGGACGCTAACGTTTCCTGTAGACGCTCGCGGATATGCTCTATTTCATCTAAGTCCGTGGATTGATTGAACGAATGAATCTGATTAATAAAACGCGTAGTGTTCGAACGTTGAGTTACTCGTCTACGTTTCAATTTCGTGATCTGATTCGCTGTACTGCCTTCCATAGTGTCTCCTACTAGTAAATTAATTCTTCACTGATCTGAAAACTATTACTCCTTGAAATATTCAGACAAAAAAAAATAAACATGTGAAATGATTGCGCGGCTCAACGTTACGTCATACACTATTGTCAATGATTGGTCGCCAGAGATGTCTTATTAAAAGTTAAAGATCATACTTAGTTACTCCCTTTTTACAACAGACGGCGCTAGTGTTTTACTCGAGTGTTGCATGCATAGATATCTTTGGAATGGAAGCCATTACGGATATTTTGACGTAGGTGGGGTTATATTTCTTGTTACGAGTAATATTGAAATTCCTTCGAACTTCTATGCATTAAATGTTCAGAAAAAATTACCAATCTACGGTCAACACTACGTATACTGCATGTGTGTTTCGTCTTATCTGTTGGTTTGAAGTTGTAGCTAGTTCTGCGTTGGTGATCCTTTCTCCTCCTCAGAGATGCGTAGATAACCTATGTCGAGATTTAAGTCGCTCAACATACGTGTCCGTGGTGTGAAAATCCTCTTCTCTCGTGTCGCGTTGAACTCGTAATATTCCCGGAGGTTTCGGCACCAAGATTTTGTGTTATAAATCGTAACTACTGAATTATAAGAGGACTTCACCGTCGTGTTCACAATATCACGTTTATTATTCAACAACAATACATATACGTCACAGAGTAAAAAGGGCAACTATACAAATACAAAGAATACATAGATATTTCGATGTTGACGTAACCAATGTCAATCCGCGACACACACAATGGACTTGACAGTTGGTGCGTGGAATTGTCAAAGTGTTATCGGTGAGAGGTACGAGCTTGAGGCTTTTATTTCTGACCATAACATTGATATCATGCTATTGGGTGAAACATGGCTAAAAGAGCATATGCCCTTTAAAATAAAAAACATGGTAGTTTACCGGAAAGATAGAGTCGGAATGAAGGCGGGGGGTGTGGCCGTGTTGGTGAAGGCTTCCCTGACCCATCACGTGCTGGATCCCTTGCCCCATTCCGTACTAGAATCACTTGGCATCGAAATCCGACATCGAAACTACCATTACCGTATTTTTGCCGCTTACTTACCGCCTTCAGCGCCCCTCCATCTTGCCGATCTCGATGCTCTTTTAGACAACTCCGCTCGTGTTCCCACCCTGATAGTCGGTGATCTCAATTCCAAGCACCCCGACTGGAACTCTAGGGTGGTCAATCCTAAGGGTAGAATTCTCAGTCAGTATATGAGGGATACAGACGTTCTGGTATGTGCTCCTGTTGAGCCCACCATTTATCCTGCGAATGGTTTACCGGACGTCATTGATGTGACAGTTTCCAAATTTTATAACCGGACTATTGACTTTCTAGTCCCTTCCGAGCTAAATTCTGACCATAATCCCATTGTGTTCAACCTTGCCTGGGACCGTTTTGTTGCGCCGTCTCGTCCCAACCTTCGTGCCGACTTGGATTATTCCAAGTTCCGCTCTCATGTGGACAAAAATTTGCACCCATTTGACCCTCGCAGCCGGGATGAGGTCGACCGGGCTGTTGAGCATCTTACTCGTAAGATTCTCAATGCCCGGCGGCACGTTCAAGATGCTGCTCAAAACTCTCGTTTGCCTTCTGGTTCACACGATGACGAAGGTCTTTCCGATCTCCTCAAGGATTTGATCAAGATCAAAAATAGCTACCGGAAGAGATGGCAGCTCTACGGCGATCCCGCTGACCGGGCTGAATACAAGGAGCTCGCCAAGGTCGTCCGCCAACGCCTGCTGGAACGCAAGATTGCACAATGGGAGGACCTCTGTCGCACTCTCTCTGACAACGATTCCGACCGCGATTTCTGGCGGGTAACTCGCGGTCTGAAGCGGCAACGGGAACCCCGGCGTGCGATCCATGGCCGTCGGGGTCTCGTTTTCTCCCCTTTGGAAAAAGCTGAGGCCTTCGCTGACTCGATTGAGAGTCAGTGTGTACCCCACGATACGCCTGACGATGATGACGCTACTGAACGACTGGTAGCCCGCAAGGCCTCAGCTTTTCGGCTAACTAGGACGCCACGTGACCAAGTGACTGACGTAACACCTGCGGAGGTCCGCAAGTGCATCAAACGGCTCAACGAGAATAAGTCTCCTGGGGCTGATAGTGTGACTGTCAAGGAACTTAAATCCCTCCCCTATCGAGCAGTAGTCTTCCTTGCTACTATCTTCACAGCCTGTCTTTCTTTGGGTTACTTCCCTTCGGCCTGGAAGACTGCCAAGATGGTGGTCATTCCTAAGCCGGGGAAGGACAGGCTGTTCCCGCAGAATTATCGACCTATCAGCCTTCTTTCTCACCTTTCCAAAATTTTCGAGAGACTTATTCTTCATCGTCTCAAGGGTTACCTTTCTACCAGTAATATACTGCGACCAGAGCAGTTTGGTTTCCGGTCCAAACGATCAGCTCCCCTAGCGGTTTTACGCTTAGTCCAGTATGTTACGGGATCGTTCAATATACGGCGTAGTGTGCCAGCGGTATTTTTCGATGTCCAAAAAGCTTTTGACACCGTTTGGCACGACAACCTCATCGTCAAACTCGTGGAACAATTTCAGGTTCCCACTTATTTGGTCAAAATTCTTCAATCCTACCTTAGGAATCGGCAATTTTTTGCTATTTGTGAAGGTGCCAAATCCACCCTTCGGCAACTCCTTGCGGGCGTGCCACAGGGTGGCGCCCTTTCACCTATCCTCTACGCCCTGTACGTGAACGATCTCCCGAAGGTTCCTGGTGTGGAAGTTCAACAGTTTGCGGATGACATCGCAGTTTATACCGCTCAGCGACGATATTGCGATGCCACCGCCAAACTTCAGGCTTGGATCGACAAATTTTTATACTGGTGTACCAAGAACAAGGCAAAAGTAAACCCGGACAAGACCCAAGCAATTCTGTTTTCGTACAGACGGCCGAAATTTCGTCATCTTCACATTCGTCGTCGAGAGTTACCATGGCTGAGCAAGGTGCGGTACCTTGGCTTGATCATCGATAGGGGCCTCACCTGGAGATGGAATATAGACCAGGCCCTCCAGCGGGCGTACGCCCGGGTGGCGGCCTTGAGTCCCCTTCTCTTTAACAAACACCTAAGTATTAGGGTCAAGCGGTCCCTTTACTTAGCGTGTATCAGGCCCATTATCCTCTACGGTTGTGAGGCCTGGTGCTATATTCCAAAGACGCCTCTTGGTCGTCTCCAGGTGCTTCAGAGCAAGGTGCTTCGCCGCATGTCCCGCTCTCCATGGTACAAGTCCAATCTCTGCATTCATCGTCAGCTTCAAGTTCCTACCCTGTTTGAACAGATCAAGAAGGTGGTAACGATGACGAAGTCTCGGATTCTTCTTTCCCAGTCGAGCGACGAGGGCATCGCCCTGCTAAAAAGGGTAATCAGGACCAGGAAACCCAATACTCGTTTCAAGTACCGGGGGCCCTGGCTCCTGTACAACAAATTCTAAGTTTCGACACCGTTTATTCATTCTCACGTTCTAAATTCTGTTTCTTGAGAGGACCCTTCTCCCTTGTTAACACCTGACGTCACGTAGCGATGAGGGGGTTTTCAGTTCTGACCTGCCTTTCTCCGGACAGGACAGAGTGATTTTTCCCCCACCAGTGTAGGCAAAAAGCGATTTTCCTGGCTCATCAGGGATTCCACGGACACCGATGAGTAATAGGGCACTATATTCGCCCTGGGGCTCCCATTGACTCGCTACCTTGGAAAAAAAAAGGGTCTACACCCAGACACTCATTCAGCCATTCACTCAGCCTTTTGACTGAGCCATTCACTCAGCCATTCACTCGACCTCACTGACGGACTGCAGCTCTAACTACGCTCCTGGCATCCTTCGCCTCAGCCGCCGAGACCACCAGCACGTAGCAGTACTGCGGGTGGCCAGACGCAGGGGCCCCCGCTACATCCAGCCCGGGCGGGCTGTTCTACGGCAGCACAGTCAACCTCCACCTTATGGGCCGACCTTGACGACTACTCACCTGAGGGGTGACCTCACCCCCGACGACCCAGGCAGAGCCGCTCGTACCAGCACAGCAGCCTAGTAGCCACAATATAATATAATATAATATAATATAATATAATATAATATAATATAATATAATATAATATAATATAATATAATATAATATAATATAATATAATATAATATAATATAATATAATATAATATAATATAATATAATATAATATAATATAATATAATATAATATAATATAATATAATATAATATAATATAATATAATATAATATAATATAATATAATATAATATAATATAATATAATATAATATAATATAATATAATATAATTTACGAATTAGAGATTGATATGAACTGTATTCACCAGAATTTGCTATCACATTGAAGTATACACATTCAGGCTGTCATGTCAACTACTAGACCCATAAGGTCTTGTGGACGGGTTGAGAAGATGGCATACCCTGCCAACTACTAGTCCACTAGCTATATTAGGGACCAATAGATAACACTAACAATATATTTCTTCAGTCGAAATTATAACTTCCGAATATGCTAATATTACACTCCCCAAAGATTGTATTTGGTAAAAATGAATCAAATGTCCAAGGTACAACAAAACCCTGCCCAGCAACATACCTGTATTGTTACCTCCTCGTTAACACGAACTTTAAGCAGACGCCATTTTTACATCTAATGCTCATACGGCTCTTTATAAAACCTCTTTGGAAATATGGAGAAGGTACTACTATTTATCCCTTTATTTCATATGCTGCACTCTGGAATCATAGAAGGGAACTATTGATTGAAAACGATTATAACTTCCCTTACAAGCTTCAGAATTGGTTTAACATCTGCAAGTGCCATCTACTGGTCCACTGTCATCTACTGGTCCTTTTACCTTAATTTGAAGTATTTGAGAATGTGATAGGGAGAGCATTAACGCATGACCTTGAAACTCTACCAAAAACCTTAGAAAAAATATTTCTTCATTAGTGGAGTTAACTGAAAATTTCGAAATGCCCTTCAGCAACATAGACAATGGATGAGGCAGACTACTGAAACCGGGTGAGATAATTGGTGACGGCATAGAAGGTTGAGAGGTATCTAACACAACATTGT
Organism: Anabrus simplex; assembly: GCF_040414725.1. NCBI lineage: Eukaryota > Metazoa > Arthropoda > Insecta > Orthoptera > Tettigoniidae > Anabrus > Anabrus simplex. The sequence continues at coordinate 81,704,790 of NC_090267.1, read as the reverse complement.
TCAAAAGGAAAGGTAGAATTTGTCTAGGATGACCAGACTGTTTCCCATGGGGAAGAAATTTGTTGAGTTGCAACAGATTTCCTACATTCAGTAGATTTACTAGGTTCTTCCTCAGTTGCCAAGATCATCAAAGGGACTCGGTTGTTTTGGGGAACCGCTGCCCCAGTCTACAATTGACTAACTCTATTTGACATTTCCGACAGATGTTCGACCAAATTGCTAGCCTGCTTAGCATGGTCCTCTTTCAACTTTAGAGACAATATGTCCCTAGCCCTGCTGTAAAAATGGAACAGTCTAGCCTGCACTCTCTTAAGCTGGTTAGCTGATGGATCGTTTTCTTCAAAAAAACTCACTACAGAGGCTAGCTCGGTGATAATGATTGTGATAGTGGATAGAGCGTCATCAATTTCTTTTTCCCCAAAGGCTGGGATATAAATAGGTATTCTAAGGATTCTTTAAGTTTGGCAATATCTGCCACAACCACGCCTCCAGATTGGACCTTTCTAATGAGGAGTTCATAGATCAATTCCTCCTTGCGCAAGTAACCGGGAGCGAGGACTTCGCGAGGGCCAGACATGTTGACGGAAAGGTTAATAATTTGGAAAAATTCACAGCGACCGGGAAAATTATTAGAGTTCCGCGCGGATCCTACGTTCAGCCGTCAAAAGTGGTTTAATTTAGACTCATTCACTCACGCCCTGCTACCACTTGTTACTGTGTTTTTGTGGATCGCAGGAAGAGGTGAAAGAAAGTGCTGGTGGAATGGGTCTATATGCTATATGAAAGATTAAGATAAATCTTTAACAAAGTTTTTATTTTACTTCAAAGAACAAACTTAACAACTTTTCACTTGGTGAAATAATAAAGTAACAGATACAAATAGCAATCTTGAAACAAGAATTGGAAAAGCCAAGATTAACGAATTTAATAGGTTTGGGCTTCAAGCCCCTCATTTCCACTTTACAATATCGCCAACTAGTGTTTACACAGACAAGGAGAAATCTCCCCAAAACAAGAGCACTTTGCTCCAACAAATTTACTGCCTTCCACAGGCACCCCTCAACATTACAGTTGAATTTAGAAATCACAGAAAAGAGCTTACATGCTCTCCCATTTTAAATAATTCCTTACAGCCCGCTTAAGGCAACATTATACAAAACCTTACAATCTCTGGCCTCTCTAGGCACAATTTACCATTTAAAATTTTTACACAGGGGTATCAATTACCCAAACTACTGGGCCTTCGTGGAAGGAAGAACAGGTTAAATTACTGGCCCGAACACAAAATGAATGGAGGCGTACACTTGCACTCCTAGAAAATTAAAAAACCCTAATTGGGCTTTCGGCCCGATGAAGCAGTGACTAATCCCAAGCTAATGAGGGGACTATAATGAAGATTAATCTAACACTTTACAGAAAAGAGGAACAGTTACAAAATCATAGTCACCTCAAATGAAATTGAAGGGGAACTCAGGAAGGTAACGCACTCTCTATCCCCGATTTACAGTTTTAAGAATTTATGAATTTTCTCATTAGCCGAAAGAAGGTTTACATTTTAGAAAACAAGGAGGTGACATAATTAGATATTTGAACCTTCCCCTTGTGTAATTCTGCGGAGCTAGCTACAGAAAAATAAGACTGGTGGTCATTACCTTGGCTGATGGACTGCCTGGCGAAGAATGAGGCGCTCCGCCTCCTGTCTTAACACACACACTTTCAGAAATACGATGATCCAAAGACAAGGTAGCCAGAAAAGCCGCAGCTTATATACCCAAGGGGAACGGTTCGAGATGGTTCTGGACAAAGTCTGGACACGCCCTCTCATTTTTATTGGCAACGTCAAAATGAACAAGAAATGTGTGATTGGTTGAAAATTAATTGCAGAAAATTCATGATTGGCCAGATTCAAAAACTTGCGGAATGAGAAAGAAGTGTAGCAAACCTTGAAATAACCAAATAAATGAACATTAATTCAGTTGGGAAACATGAAAACAAAAAACTACTTTAAATCACTAATTCTTCCGTGTTATACCAGAGTGCATGACCTCAGTTTTTTGTAATGACATCTATGGAGGAATGTTTAAACTTCTTGAAGTAAACAAACACAAAGCAAATAAATCCAGTCAGTTTAGGAAACTTAGAAAAGACGAACTTCTCAATTATTCAGCAGTGACATTTTCTGATTGATATCCCAACTTCATGCAGTAGCAATTTCACGTTTCGTTTAATAGATAGCGTTCTTTAAGGCGCTTCATTTGAATGTGCGGAGTTGAGGTGTACCTCCCGGTACAATCATTATTATTATTATTATTATTATTATTATTATTATTATTATTATTATTATTATTATTAGTATTATTATTATTATTATTATTACTTAAAATGATCAACTGCAACGCTGACCATTCAGCTGAGGAAACGGAAAATAGCCGCCCTGTGTGGCTTTGTCAGGAAAGAGAAAATGTTGAGGTACACTATGACAGTAAGTTTTTGAGTTGCTGTAAAACGAATGACAAAAAGAAACGGTTGACTCAGTGCATCCTTTCTACAGGTAATGACACGTCTGTAACGGCAGGTGCGATGAGCTCGTTGATGTAACGACGCAATTCTTGCTCTATTTCTATAATCTCTGGTTCATAATCTGTATAACCAGCATCTTGTTAAGCTGTTAGGAGTTGTAAACGTTCAACGAGTACGTAAGGTCTTTACAGTATCTTACATCTGCACAGGGCAATAGAGCTTTGCTGTTAACATTGAGAATACGTGCAGACAATTGATGTGTAGGGAACGGTAGAACTTGTTTTGATATAATATGTGCTTCTGCAATGACATCTGTAGTTAAAAACTTAGGTCAGTTTGATCGCGTAGAACCGTTGACGTTTTCTTCTTTTTCTACATTTTCCACGATCTCATCTTGCATCTCTTCTTGAGATGTTTGCACAGCTCTAGAACGTATATTGGGCTTGGGAAATAAAGTAGAATGAAAGAAACTCCGATGGTAAAGAAACGTTGAGCTCTTCTTCGTGCTCTTCTTCCTCTGCCTCCTTGTGAATCTCCTTTTCTTGTGTGGTTAGTAACAGACCTTGTAGTAGACTGAAACGGTGTCGTATCGTTTAGATCATGCTTCTTTATATTACGCTGTCAACATTTATACAGAGTTCCTAAGTGTTCTACTGGTAGATTACTTGAACATGTTTGTTTAGAATTTGCATGACGTGTGAGGTTATCACGTCTCTTGAATGTAGGAGTACATTGTATGCAAGCGAATATTCTGAAGTTATGCTTAAGAGTTTTACGTTGCTGAAAATTGTCTCGTCTTGAAAATATATCTTACCACAAAGATCACACGTGAACATAATTGTTGTTTTAATATTAGCATGCACACCTAGGGAGTTACGATGTGTAGTTGTTATGCCGTAACCGATAATAACAACAACTGACCCAGTATAATAAGTAGAGCAGATTGTCATGTGAATATGAGTGTTAACGCATTTCCTTTGAAATCTATATTTCTCATGCAAGGTATAGAATGTTATAAGTAACCTTTGTTCTTAGTGCTCTTTATGCTGTTTTCTTCCGCTTCTCTTTCTCATCCATCTGAATGTCCTCCTCCTCCTAACAGAGAGTTGTATCCTCCTTATAAAACTACACTAGTGTTCAAAAGCTGGTAATAATTACTATACGAGACCATACCGCCTGATAGGAATGTCAGACGGATTGCTGAACAAACGGAAGCTGAATCACACACCATTTATGTCACATTACTTGTTCAAGAAAACAGTGTCAGAAAGGTTCTGATGCTAAGTTAAACCTTTGACAACAACTAACAAAACTGGGCAATATCTTCCACAACAAAATATGCTGTCTATATTGTATATGATTACACCTAACGGCCACACAAGCTTCGCTGCGATCTGGCATGCTCCCTATCAGATGGTTCAAGAGCTCTTGTGGCAGTCGATCCCATTTCTCCGAAAGGGCAATGCAAAGGTCGTGGAGGGTCCTTGGTGTAGGCTGACGAGATGCAATTGCCTCCCAAATGCATCCCAGGCATGTTCTATAGGATTCAGATCCGCAGACCTCGCTGGCCAGTCCATGCGGTGAATGCCTTCCCCAGCCAGAAATTCATCCACCAGAGCAGCGTGGTGCGGTCGGGCATAATCGTCCATTAAGAGGAAGTCTGGGCCAGCCGCATCTCTGAAGAGTCGAACATGTGGTCTCAGTACCTCATCCCTGTATCTCCGAGCGTTAACAGTGTTCCTCGGACCATCCATGAAGATACGCAGGTCCGTACGGCCAGTCAACATGATACCACACCACACCATGACGCCACCACCATGCTGATCCCGTTCCGCGATGTTCTTGTGGTTGTATTGGCTACCCGGTTCTCTCCTGATTAATGTGCGACGGGAATCGCTCTTCAAACTGAAGCGGCATTCATCTGTGAAGAGCACATGCCCCCATTTATTCATGGTCCAGTTTCAATGTTGACGGCGCCACAGTAAACGGGCCCGTCTCTGTGCTGAAGTGAGCGGGACGCACACCGCTGGACGTCGGGCAAACAGCCCTGCAGTTCTGAGCCTCTGGTACACAGTTTGCCGGGAAGCGGCAAACCCTGAGACGGCTGCAAGCTCCGCCGACAATGGTCTTGCAGGTACACTCCGATTTTGTCGGGCGCTTAAGGCCAGATATCGGTCTTGCTGTGGGGTGGTTACCCTTGGTAGACCTGGTACTGGCCTACGACTAACATCTCCTGTGTCTCGAAATCATCTCCAAAGCCTGGAAATGGCACTTTGTGGCACAGTCAAGGATACGGCGACTTTGGTCTGTGTCTGGTCTGCTTCCAGGGGGACGAGTATTCTACCCAGCAAAACGGGGTCCAAATGGCGTCGCTGTGCCATTATGTTGTCACGTTCACCACAAGGCTACACTCCGCACGCTATAACAGGGCAAACACGACTGAGGGGACATGGGGCGCAGGCACTGGCTTTGGTTACTTTGCTGTTACGCCGCTAGTCAAAGCAGGGAACACTCCCTTCCTATACAGAGCGAACACGTAAGGTTGGGAGGTGCATATGTCGTGCGATTTGCGTTCTATTTCCTGTTGCCTGCTTACACGTAGCTTTTTCTTAACTTTTGGATACTATTATAGTAGCTTATAACTACCTCCTCATAGACTTAGATTTCCTCCTCCCTCCTCCTTATAGAACTACTAAGTCTATAACGTGAAGAGAAGGATAATGAAGAGGAAGTCTATGAGAATGAATAGGTTGCAATACGCTACTAGGTTTAATAGGAGAAGGAGGAGAAGGATAAGGAGGAGGTCTAAGTCAATGAGGAGGAGGATAAGAGGGAAGTCAACGAGGAGGAGGAGGAGGAGGTAATTATAAGCTACTAGTTCTATCAGGATGATAGAACTCTCTGCTAGGAGGAGGAGGATATTCAGATAAATCAGATAAGGAAATAAAAAATAAAAAAGTATAAAGGACGTTAAGTACAAAGTTTGCTTTTATCATGCTATATCTTGCATAAGAAAGATAGATAGATAGGAAATGCGTTAACACACGTATTCACTGACAATCAGTTCTACTTATAACAGAGGGTCAGTTGTTTTTTCTACATCGACATCTCTGCTATTGGACGTCGCCGAACTCCACAGCATCCCCTTCTATTTTTGATCAGGCGGGTTGCTCGTCGGCTCCACACCAACTCCCTGACGAACTCAACTAAGCAAGCGGCCGACTCCGCATTGGAAATTCGCCATCCCAGACTAAACTTCGCTCTTGCAATCATGTCCACTACCACCACCACCACCACCACCACCACCACGACTACAACGACCTCCACCCTCACTCTTCGCTACATTCCTACCACAGCTCTAACTTATACCCATCCTTCACCAATTTTGACTTTGTCACTTCCTTTGCCAACATACCGTGCTCCACAGTTTCCTACCCCACTACTCTCACCACCCATCATCCTGAGGAAGAGACTGCAACACCGCCAGTCACAGCAGAACAATCAGACGCCGCAAGACAACCATCGCCACCACCACCAGCAGCCCACGCCATCATATACAGATGTGTCGTACGTGGCGTAGACCCCGTCATACCGGAAGAAGAAGTCATGCACGAACTCCGCCTTAGTAACGCTGCACATAGTCCCCCTACTGTGAAACTCGTAGTGTTTAAGCCAAAGCGTAAGCCTTGCTTAAGTGGCATGCGTGGCTTACTAAAGCTTCGGCTTAAACTCGAACTGTGAAACCGGGCCTTAAAGGAATACATGTCTGAAGAGCGTTCCGCATTCAGAACATCCATGGCCCGACTTATCTAGTCCGTCTTCACCTTACGACTTCCGAAGACGTCGATCATCTCATCATCAGCGGCGCGCCCCACTATGGCCGTATCCACAAGGTAGAACCTTCTCGCTCCCCTCTTCAACCTGTGCCTAGACCTCTCCTCACCACAACACGTCGCCGCACCCAGCCTGCTCCTCCTCCCGCTCAACCTCGTTCTTACGATCGTCCACCCTCTCCACCAACTCGTCTTATCTTCCCACCATCGCAAACATTCGACCTCCTCCGACTCCTAACAACTTCTCTTTGTAGCATCGCCTCAAAACTTCACATCCTCGCCCTACACCTCAACCCTAGCACGCTAATTTAAATCTCCACTTCTTCGCATCTCCTTAGCCAAGAGGCCCCAAAATTCCTCCGCCCTCAATCACTCAATTCGCTTTTCCCATCTTCTTCATTTAGTCAGACCACCGCTCTCAACATTTCTCCTGGCCTGTGATAAGGCGTTACCCTCCGGGGGACCCGCCCCCCTGCGGGCCTGGAATGAAAACCGCCTCTTCGTCGTTATTCTACTACCTCAGTACCCTTTTAGTCTCCTCTTACAAGAGGCAAGGAGATATTGTAGTGTTTTTCTAACGCCCCCTAACCACAGCGGTCGGATCATCCTATAGCCGGCAACCCACGCTCCTAAGTTTGAGCCCCTAGCGGACCCCTTTTAGTCGTCTCTTACAAGAGGCAAGTGGATACCGCGAGTGTTATTCTACTTCTTCAGTAGAATAATGTTTGAAAAAATATCTTACTCTCGCGTATAAAAAGTAAAGAATAAAATGATAGGATGAGCATCTTGCCTGAAAACATAATTTTACGTCTCGTTGAATCATGGAGTAAGCAAAAGAGAAAATTAAATTAAAACTGTATACAACTGTCATGAACCACGCCCCTGAGTTGAGAGGAACTAGGAAGGCGACTCCTATTAGTCGCTATTTACAAGAGGCAGGGGACATTTTCCCCCGATGGGAACCCCTTTTAGTCGCCTCTTACAAGAGGGAAGGGAATACCGTGGGTGTCATTCTTCTACCTCAGTAGGATAATGCATGAAAAAATATCTCGCGTTGATGTATAAAGGAAGAGAATAAAAATGATAGGAAGAGCACCTTGTCAGAAAACATTACGTTTTTACGGTTCGCTTGATCATACGCGCCCGAAGTCATCAACCCAGGGCTTCGCCTGTTAAGCTGAACTAAGGTCATGCAGGTGAATGGGAAGTTTAGAAGGGATAGTTAAGGAATGGTGAAGGAAGCGACCGTAGCTAATAATAATAATAATAATAATAATAATAATAATAATAATAATAATAATAATAATAATAATAATAATAATAATAATCTTTCTTTCGTTTACCGTGTTTTTGTGGTTCACAGAGGTAAAAGAAGGTGCGGGCATGATGAATGGGTGGATATACGAAAATCTAAATAGTATATTGATTCAAAACTTTAAAATTGGCGGTTTTATTTCCTTTCCTAAACTTTCCCTTTGTTTCTTTTCAAATCGTAATACTTTGCCAAGTCATTAACAATTAGTTCAAAAGTTAGCTCGTAAGCTTGAAAACCACTTTTAGACGGGTCGAAAATAATCAGACAACAATTTTACAGGCTGAGATTGAAGCTCCCAATTACAATTTATACCCGAGCACTACGGCTCCTCTCAAACAATAGTCAGAGAGTTGGATCTCCCAGTTTTTTTTACACCACTAGTGAGAGCATCTTTGCTCTGCAAATTTACACTTAGGAATCTATTTCCAAAATTTCACGTTTTCCAGGCCTATCAAACGCACAACCTACATTTAACAAAAATTAAACAGTATTCACTGTCTTAAATGTCCAACAGTCTGATATCTTTAACATGAAATGAACAGAGTTTAACAGGGGTAACAAGTACCCATTCTACAAGGCCTTTGGTAAGACGAAAAAGTACATTTACTGGCCCAAAAACCGAAATGGTGAGGAGGCGAACACTCGCGCTCCTTAAAATGTACATTAAATGCATAAAACCGTATTTGGCTTATGGCCCGACGTGACTGAGGCTAAGCCAATACTACGGAGGTGACTAGATCGAGAAAAATATTTGTATTACAGGAATTACAAGTCAGAAAAGATTACAAAATCATAGTCACCTCAAAATAAAATTGAGAGGGAATAAGAGAGGCTAACTCACTCTCTATTCCCTGATTTCGGTTAACTTCATTCAACTAGTTTGAAATTTACATTTTAGGAAATAAAGTTACCTTACTAAAGATGTGAAACATTCCCCTCGAGCTAGCTTTGAAAGACTATCACATTTTAAACTGCATCTGCCGTTACCTTGAGCTGGTGGACCTTCCGAAGGTAGATGAGGCGGCCTCCGCCTCCGTTACGAACACACTCTAGACTGGAGCGATTACTAAGACAACCTTGTCCGAAGTGCCACCTTTTATAGCAGAGGAGAAGGTTCCAGAAAACTCTGGGCCAAGGCCCCGACACACCCCAAATTCACATTGGTTAATCAAATAAATATCACAATTTTGTCATTGGTGAATAATAATAATAATAATAATAATAATAATAATAATAATAATAATAATAATAATAATAATAATAATACTGTAATAGTAGCCAGGCCGAGTGTCTCAGACAGTTGAGGCGCAGGTCTTCCGACTTCAGTGTGTGAATGTGGTCAAATACACCAGCCTTGTGTCAATAGATCTACTAGTATATAGAAGAACTACTAGTGGGCTGAATTCCGGTACTTAGGCGTCCGAAAACCATCAAATGTAGTTAGTGAGTGAAAAGCCAGTAACAGTGTTAACATTATTAAATAACTCAGAATAATTCAAATCCCCGACTCGGCGGTGAATCGAACCCTGGACCCTTTGAACCGAAAGATTCAACGCTGACTATTCAGCCGAGGAGTCAGATAATAATAATAATAATAATAATAATAATAATAATAATAATAATAATAGCCGGGATGACTGGATGGGTGGCTCAGACGTTTGAGGCGCAGGCGTTCTGATCCCAACTTGGCAGGTTCGTTCGTCTCTCAGTCACGTGGTATTTGAATGGGGTCCAATATATCAGCCTTGTGTCGGTAGATTTACTGGTACGGTACATAAAAGAAATCCTGCGGAATTAAATTCCGGCGTCTCCGAAAACCGTTAGATGTAATTAGTGGAACGAATAGCCAATAACGTTATTATTATTATTATTATTATTATTATTATTATTATTATTATTATTATTATTATTATTATTATTATTATTATTATTAAATAACTCAGTACGGTAGAAGTGAAAATAAAAATCTACAGCCTGTTTCTACTCACACAACCAGATTCGAAATAGAATGGAGCTCCATCTTACAGCCAGCTCTCGAAGCCTTCTACGGCAATGATTATTGATTTACAGATAAAATAAAATCATATTGTAGAGTAGAATGAAAAATGGCAGGAAAAATCCTTAGTATCCAGTTAAGATACTGAGATTAGAAAACTACTGGTTGCCGACAATAGATATTCAAACTCAGTATCTCCCGCATGCAGTCCGTAGTCTTATTTCAATTACAGCCCCAGCATTTGCTTGGTGCTGGCTGGCTGACTGGCATTTTCAGAGCTGCCGACAGTGTGGTTTGAGAAAACTATCTCTTGCATGCAGGTCGTGGTCTTAACTGAACTACACCCCTCAGCATTTGCTTAGTCTATCAACCATTTTCGTGACTGTTGACAATAGGGTTTCGAACTCACTATCTCTTGAATACAAACAAGTTTTACATATTTGAAGTATTTAATAGCTGTATACTCTCTCAACATCCACTTCCGTTGCTTTCCTCACCGAGCAAGAATACCTAATATGCTGCGTTTGCTTTGTGGATTTATTCTTAACATAGAAACTAGTTTTTCGTACTCATCTATAAAGTGTACTCAGGACGAGAAAAGTAGTTTCCCGTTGCTTGCCTCACTGAGCCAGAAGATACTATTACGTATGTGTCTTGTGTACCTTCTGAATTGCATGCATCTATAAGTGTATTTACAGTACTTCATATCTACTGATCGGTTTGATGTTAAATCCGACAGTTTTCCCTCCTCTGTGAGTGTGTGTGTTTAGTTTACAAGCAGCTGTTATAAATAGCGTAGGCATAACTGCAGAGGCGTACAAGGGAAATAAGGAGTGAGGTAGTTTCCTGTTGTTTTCCTCTTCACTGAAGAGGTGTACTAGGGAAATAAGGACTGAGGTAAATTCCAGTTGCTTTTTTCACTCAGCCAGAGGTTGCTATTACATATAAGCATGCTAAGCCCACGAAAATCATCAGTAAAAATGCATACTAGGGAAATGAGTAATGTAGTTTTCTGTTGCTTTCCTCACTAAAACAGGGAAATGAGGAGTGAAGTGTGTCCGTTGCTTTCCTCTTACGCTTCTGTAAATGTACCGATTGATGTCTATATATGTGATTAGCTGCTACCCCAGAGCCCAGAGTTCGATATCCAGCTCTCTTACGAAATTTCAAACGTAGTGTTAGGACTGGACACGGAGACCAGCCACCCTTAGTCAGCGTTGAAGCCTTCACTTCAGTGAGTGTAGGGTTCGATTCCTGGCTGTGATACAGATTGTTCTCATTTGATTAATTATTCTGTCTCGAAGGCTAAGTGATTGTGTTTGTCTCATCACTTTCCCCTTCATATTTTTTTAATGAACTGTACTAGCGAAAAATCCACTTGTATATATCAGTTCGCACCTAGGACCTTACAAGTAGTAACGAACCGTAGAATTATTATTATTATTATTATTATTATTATTATTATTATTATTATTATTATTATTATTATTATTATTATTATTATTGCTCTTTCTTCACTAGGCTACGCGGAATCCAGAGTTCGATTCCCAGCTCTCTTTCGAAATTTAAAAAGTAGTATTAGAACTAGAAACGGAGACCAGTCACCCTTTGTCAGCGTTGAAGCCCTCATTTTAGAGAGTTCAGGGTTCGATTCCTGCCTATGATAGTGATTTTTATTCTCGTGTGATTGATTATTCTGGCTCGGAGACTAAGTGATTGTGTTTATCTCAAAACTTTCCTCTTTATATTCTGTTAACGCACTGTACAACGAAAAATCCGCATGTATATATATCAATTTACACCTGGGACCCTACGAGTAGTAAAGAACCGTAGAATTATTTAATAATAATTGTTACGGAGATATCCGTGGTAGGTAGAGGTGAGAGAAGGTGCGGGTGTGAATGGGTTTCAAGCTACGAAATTAACGTGCAATGTAAAATTAATTTAAAATTTAACTAGGTTATATTTTCTTTTCAAAAACAAGAGATAACAATCATAACAGGTACAGAGTAGCAAAAATGTAGGTACAATATTACTGGGTTCGGGCTCAGTGCCCTTACTTCATAACTCTTGGGCAATCAGCCCCGCCTTACTCCCAAAGAAAATTTTAGCCAAGGGGCAGAAAACCCCATTCCTGCCCAGGAGCACTGGCTCCAAACATTACACATAAAGCCTGCACGAGGCATACAGAAACAAATTTCAAAGAGCGATCCGCTCTCAAAATTGTAAGCCTATCACAAGGCCACACCAAACTCTACCTTCAAGCTGTCCTCTAAGGACGTATTTACAGGGGTAAAATACCCAAACTACGGAGGTCTATTACATGAAAAGAAGGTTGATTACATGACCTCTAAAATAACAATTTGAGAGGAGGCGAACTTGCACTCCTAATACACCTTGTTTTTAAAACCTAATCTGGCTCTGGGCCACTAACGCAAGGGCTAATCCCATACTACAGAGGTGACTTAGAGAAGAACACTTTACATTACATAAACGAAGAATAGTTTGAGAAAATAAGTTCACCTCGAAACAAATGTGAGTGGGAGCTCGAGAGGGTTAGCACTCTCTATCCCAATATGTAGCTTTACAAGAAAAAGATGAAAAGAGTAATTACATTTTAGGAAAAGGTTACATGATGGAAATGCTTCGAACCCGCCGCGAGTGTTAAACTGCCGACCTAGCAAGAAAAGAAGTTATTAATAGGCCATTACCTGGTGTTGAACGGCAGAAGAAGAAAGAGGCGCTTCCCGCCTCCTGCTATGTACTTAATACACTGAAAGATGGAACAGAAGTGGCCCGGAGACCCCAAAATCAGCAGTTTATATCCTCTCGCGGAAGATTCTAGGCGTTAGGGGAAAGAAAACACCCTCCCACAAAATCTTTATTGGTTCGGGAAAAGAAACCCCTACATAGAGGAAAAAGAAACACATTATTGGTGGAAAATTAATTAAAGAAATTCGGGATTGGCTAGATCCAAACTAAGGGGAAAAAGAGGGGTATACAGCCAACTTAAACAATGACAGAAGGAAATTTAACAAGAAACAAACTTTTGAAAAAAAATTTTCTCCAACAAAATAGTTCTTTGACTCCGCACTAGGTCGCACTATTGTTGATCTTCAGTAGTGTCCTCTAGAAGAGAAAGTTCACACTTCTTACTTCAAGCGAAACAAAAACACATCAAAAGTGACACAGTTCAAAAACTCCAAAAATTTCCAGGTAGTGACATCTTCTGAGGAATTAGTAGAATAATAGTGTAGATAAAGTTCGGTCTTCCTCCAGAAGAGGAGTTTCAACTGGCGCAACTTTTAAATAAACAGAGTAGAGGTGTACCGCCCGGTACAGACCTCCCCCCCCAAAAGTTCCTCCAAGGGGTAACACAGAAGAACATAAGCTTTGTTTCCAAAATAAGGTCCAAGTTTTGATGTTGATATTAAGATTAATTGCGGAAGCATTTATAAGATTTTAGTAATTTGGTTGGTTGCAATTTCAAAATTTTGTTGTTGCAGGTGCAGTAAAGTTTTTCTGTTGTAGTAGTTGAATTTCTGAAGATACACCTTTAATGCTTAAAAGTGAAGAAAAGTTTTGCAATGTCCACCAAATATTGTTGTTGAATTCCCAAGTGTAATTATTGCTTATGGTGACTGTCCATGTAGTTGATGTAGATTGAGTCGGATGGCCAGACCGGCCGTTGCAGCTTGCGTCCAACGGAGGCCGCTCGGACCCCTCAAGTACCCTGAGATACCGCTCGCCCGCACTATGAGGGGAGCAGAGGTGTTGAAGTACGCCGCGCCCGCGGTGAACAGATACAGGCTGCGGGCATGTAGTAGGTCGTGCGCCGCACATCAGCCTTGGCCGGGAGGAGAGCTCCGGTTCGCCGTGCACATGTCGTCTTCGCTGGAGAGGAGGGGGCCCATCCCCCTCCCCAGATCTGCACGGCGCTGCGCGGCTGCGGGGGCGCTGAAACATTAAAGCTAGGCGGCAGAATTGTGTTGGACTACCATCTTCTTTGAGGGTACAGGCTTGTGGAGAGGTTGAGGGGCCAGCGGCGTGTAGATATCCATGGCATTTACTATTATGAAGCCACAGTGTAAGGTGGAGCAGGAGACGGGAGCGTGGTAATGGCCGTGGCAAGAACAGGATGGCAGTTTAACGGGTCGGGGCAGGTTTTACACAAGGCTTACATCTAAAACCAAAATATTACAGAAGGGGCAGAAAGCCTTAAAAGTGAAACTCAAAAAAAAAATATAACCTTCATATCCTTTCAAAATAATATGGAGCAAGTTAACACATAAATTACACCGGTTTCACCTGGGACAGGTGAACTCTAAATATCCTCTCGGTGGCTGGATTACTTAGCAATAAGGTAACCGGCGTAAGAAAATCGAGAATGATACAAGGCCCATGAAATCTGGGGGCAAGCTTGCCCGCGGGAACAAAATTTTTGACCATAACCTGGTCACCTACCTTCAAAGTGGTGGGTCTCCGTCCACGATCATACCTTTCCCTAACCTTTTCATGAGACACTTTAAGATTGGCTTTAGCCTTCTTCCAAAGATCTTTAATGTTATCCGGATCTATTGTCTCGGGTAGAATGTCATTCAAAGACCAGAGGTTAGAGAGCGGCGAGTTGGGAACAAACTTGAACATCAAAGAAGCTGGAGTAAACTTGTGAGATTCATGAACCGCCGAATTCAAAGCAAAAGCTATCCAATGCAGGGACGTGTCCCACCTGGAAGGATCTTCATGATGATAGGCAATAAGTGCGGACCTGAGATTACGGTTAACCCGTTCAGCCAGAGAAGGTTGAGGGTAATAAGCAGAAGTAGTTACATGAGAGATGGACAAGTCAAAACAGAATTTACGAAATAAATTAGATGTAAAAACCTTAGCATTATCAGATACAATATATTGACACGGACCAAAAGAAGCAAAAATAGAATTTAAGCAAGTAATTGTAGACTGAGCGGTAGCCAGCTTAGTCGGGAATAACCACGAAAATCTTGTAAAACCATCTACACATACAAAGATGAATTTGTTGGCATTCCCCTTTGACTGGGGGAAGGGTCCTACATAATCAATATACAGGCGTTCCATGGGGCGCGATGCTTGATGCGAAGACAAGAGGCCTACCTTGGTGGACATGGTTGGTTTACTGAGCAAAAAAGATTTACAAGCTTTTACAAGTTCACGGATTTCACCGTCCATACCTTTCCATATGAACATTTCACGAATCTTTTCACGAGTTTTAAAGATTCCAAGATGCCCCCCCAATGGGGTCTCATGATAGTATTTGAAGATCATAGGTACAAGAACCGCTGGAACAACAACTTTCATCAACTTATCATGCCTCGAAGGGCAACATAGAACACCAATAGCATAAGGATAGATAATTTGCAAAATTTGACATGGGGAAAGAGAAAACACAAGGGCATGATCCTGAAATTCCACTAGAAATCTTAAAAATGAAATTACGTCATTGGTGGTGTTGACGGAAAACTTAGAGATACCTCTAAGCAACATTGCCAATGGATGAGGCAAGCTGCTGAACCCAGGTGACATAGTCGTTAAAGGTTTCAAGGGCAAAGAAGTTAATTCAGAGCGGATGTTACTCAATGACGCACGGCGTTCAGATTCGTTGTTCGATGGGGCAGAGATAGTTTGAGCAGTAACGGTTATCCTATTGACTTCTCCCTGAGGAGGCTCTTCCTCGTTACCTACATTCACCGTGGCGGGTTGATCAGTTTTGGGAGGAGCTTCGCCGGTTAGCAATTGAGTGACCTTATTAGACAATTCAGAAATAGTTTCAAGGAGCGTATTAGCTTGCTTCCTCTGAACGTCATTCACCTTTAGAGACAATAGATCATTAACTCTATTTGCAAAGTGATACAGCCTGCCTTGCACACGCTTAATTTGATTAGGAGATGGATCGTTTTCATCAAAAAAGCTGACTACCGATGCTAGCCCAGTAATATTCTCGACAATCGTGGAAAGAGAGTCCTCAATTTCTTTCTCTCCCAAATTGGGGATGGAAATGGGCAAATCAAGGGACTCTCTAAGCTTGTTAGTATCTATTGCAACCGTGCCTCCAGATTGAACGTTTCTGATAGTTAACTCATATATCAACTCCTCTTTGCGCAAGTAGTTAAGGAGGAGAACATCGCGAGGGCCGGGCATGATGACAGAACAATTTTGAAAAACTCAAAAATTCCAGCAACTGAGAAAATTGTTAGAGTTCGAATTAAAGCAATGTTTAGCCGTCAAAAGGGGCTAAATTGAGACCCATTCAACCACGCTCTGCTACCACTTGTTACGGAGATATCCGTGGTAGGTAGAGGTGAAAGAAGGTGCGGGTGTGAATGGGTTTCAAGCTACGAAATTATAATAATAATAATAATAATAATAATAATAATAATAATAATAATAACCCGTGTGGGGATTTACCGGTTACCTCCATCGGGCGCGTCCCATTGGAATTGGGGAAGCTCGCTGGCTCTGCCGCCAGCAGAGTCAGAGGGTAGTAGGGAAATAAAATACCACCGTGAAAAAACTGGTCCCTTGCCAGGGTTACGGCAAAGACTGGTGAATGACCAGAAGCCAGAAAACATCTCGAGGCAACCTCTAGGGCTAACAACCCTAGTTGTAAAAGGATGGGTACCCGTCCAAAGCAAAGTCAAGTCAAAAAGCATGATGGCACAACATTTCAAGAAACATACCCCAGGGGGTAAATCTTCGGATAAATCCCTCGTCGCGAATGCCACGGCGCACGAGTCTCGTTCGGATTCTGGGGGAGACTCGACATCATGCAAGAGACGAGTCGGAGCGTCTCGGTGTACCCCGAAGAGTCAAAAACTCAGGCCAAAATCTAAAACCTTTCTAGCAACTTTCAACATATATTCATTTACACGAACTGGCAAGCTGAAAACCCTCACCAAAGCTCTTCACGAAAATCAGATATCCATAATGGCCCTACAGGAAACAAGGTACCCCGATGAAGAGATTTTTGAATCCAAAGGCTACCGATTTTTCAAGAGCAAAGCGCAAAGAGGAATCCTCAATGGAGCTGTGATGCTTGGAACCGCATTTGCTGTTAGAACCAAGATCCTTAAATCGGTTGCAAATTTTGAACCTGTGAATGACAGATTGTCTATATTCACAATTAAATGCGCGAACAAAACCTACGCCGTAGTTAACGCACATGCTCCTACAAACGATAAGAATAAGTCTGATCCAGACGAAGTTGATAATTTCTGGGACCTACTGGATGAAAAATTAAACAAAATCCCCAAACACCATGTCAAGCTTCTTTTGGGTGACTTCAATGCCCAACTGGGTCGTGAACAGAAGTACAAGAAAGTTATAGGAAATTACCCTGCTCACAATAGAACCAATCCCAACGGCAAAATACTGGTGTCCATTTGCGAAAATCACAACCTACAGGTCATGTCGACCCACTTTCGCCATCTACCCAGAAAGCAAATGACTTGGCGTTCTCCCGTCCAAGCTCTCGGAGAGTTCCAAATTGATCATGTTGCAATCTCCAGGAGAAACAGCCCTGAGATTATGAATGTCAAGGTAAAGAAAGGCATCAATGTGGCCTCAGATCATTATATGTCTCTTATCAAATTCAAACCAATTCCCGCAAACACAAGGAAGACAACCAAACAGATCACACGCTTCGACAATGATAAACTTCGGCAAAGTGTCGAGGAGTTCCAGGAGAAGGCTAGGCCAAATGACTGTGACTTTAACAACGCCAAAAGTCTCCTTGTTGAGGCCGCCAAAGACGTTGCAGAAATCAAGAGAAGCAAAAAGCATGCCTGGTGGAATAGTACCTGCGAATCAGTCCTCCAAGAAAGACTCAATGCGTGGAAACAGTACTACTCTACGAAATCAGAAAATGATTGGGAAACCTACAAAACCAAACGTACCCAAGCAGCTAGGGTGTTCAGAACTGAGAAACGTAAATACGAAAAATCTCTCCTTGAAAAGATAGAACAAAACTTTAGGAAGAAAGAAAGCAGAGAGTACTACAGAGCCTTCAAACGCAAACTCACTGGCTATAAACCACCATCTCTATGCTTTGCGCGAAAGGACGGCACACAGGCGACGTCAAATGAAGAAAATTGCAGCATTCTAGCAGATTACTTCAAGAATTTACTTAATTGCTCCAAGCCGCAAAGCCCCATCGAGACCAAGGAACCCTTACTCAGGTACCCAGATTCCAGACCACCCGACAGAGATGAAATCAAGCGCCACATTGCCCGTCTCAAAAATAACAAAGCGCCAGGGGAAAACTCAGTAGTAGCAGAACTATGGAAATATGCCCCAGAGGAAACACTTGATATTTTGCAAAAACCAAATAGAAGAAATTTGGAACAAGGAGACCCTACCCGAAGATTGGAAAATAGCTTTGATCCATCCATTACACAAAAAAGGCAGCATGAAGAACATCAACAACTACAGAGGAATATCTTTGCTACCCGTGACTTACAAAATTCTATCACTAGCCATCCTGGAGCGTTTGGAAGCATAAGTCGAACATCAAATAGGTGAATACCAAGGAGGGTTCAGAAAAGGTCGTTCAACAGCTGAACAGATCCAAAATCTCAAAACGATCATCAGATATTGTACAATAAGGTCCAAGCAGTATGTGTCTGTCTTTGTGGACTTTAAGAAAGCGTACGACTCCATTGACCGGGAAGTCCTGCTAAACATCTTAAATGAATTTGGAATTGATTTGAAACTGCTGGCATTAATTAGAGCCACCCTGACCGATACAAAATCCAAGGTGAAGTTCCACGGATGTATCTCGGATTCCTTTGACATCAAAACAGGTGTCCGACAAGGTGATGGGCTCTCCCCGATACTCTTCAACTGTGTTCTTGAAAAGATCACCAGAGCCTGGCGGGTGAGATTACAGGAAACCAACTACAGTCCATTGAGAATAGGAACCAAATCCAAGGGGATAGCAATAGACTGCTTAGCATTTGCCGATGATATTGCTGTTCTCTCAAACGACATAGAAACCGCTAGAGCTCAAGTTGAAATTTTAAAGGAAATTGCCGAACAAACTGGGTTGCAGATATCGTTTGAGAAAACAGAAGTAATGACTAACATCAAAGAGGCTCCACCAAAACTCCATACAAAATACGGTGACATCACCCGAGTAGACAAATTCAAATACCTGGGTGAGATCATCATGAAAAATGGACTGGACAAAGAAGCACTTGAGGAGCGAGTACGCAAACTGGAAATAGCCTACCAAACATCCCGCACAATCTACAACAAAAAATGCCTTTTCCAAAACACCAAGATAAGTCACTATGAAACAGTTCTGAAGCCAGTAGTTCTATACGCAGCCGAAACCCTGTTTCTAAATGCCTACAAAGGACTCCTTGAAGAACTGGAGAAAAGAGAACGCAAAATTGTGAGAGGAATCTTGGGATCAAAGTACAGAAATGGAATCCACCAAAAGAGATCCAACAAGGAAGTCTACAGCAAAATAGAGAAAATTACCGACACAATCAGAAAAAGACGGGCACGATTTTACGGTCATCTGAAAAGAATGGACGGAAGAAAGTTAACTAAAGAAATCTTTCACTTTTTTGGTTCAAACCCCAAAACCACAATTCCCTGGTTTAGAAATACCAAAGAAGACCTGCAAATGCTACATATCTTAGCTGAAGACGCCCTTAACAGAGATCTCTTCCGCAAGAAAATATTGACGAACGGGCTAAATCGAGACGAGCAACCGAAGAGAAGACACGGTGCCCCTTGGACAGAGGAGCGTAAGCAGGCCCACTCACAAAGAATGAGGGAAATTTGGGCTCTAAAGAAGGCCAAGTTCAGTGTCAAATGCAATAAGACTTAACGTGGTCCTTGATGGCCCCAGCGAATTATATAATAATAATAATAATAATAATAATAATAATAATAATAATAATAATAATAATAATAATAATAATAATAATGCGCTTTCTTCACTAGGATACGCGGAAGTCAGAGTTCGACTCGCAGGTCTCTTACGAAATTTAAACTGCAACCACCATAACACAGGATTCATCACACCCACAAACATATATGTGCGCTACTTACAACAGTATGGTTGATGGTGCCTTTAAAATACCAATGTCCAAAGAAAATTTAAATAAAGAATTAAACATTATCTGCTCCATTGCCAGATTTAACGGTTTTAACAAATCTTTTATTGAACGAATAATTAACAAATTCAGACACCGTCCCAAATCTACTTTATTAAAAGAAAAACCCACTCCTGGCGCATTTTCAACTTTTACTTTCAATCAAGACGTTTACAGTATCGCCAACAACTTTAAGAAACACAATACAAAAATTTCATTTCAAACCATTAACAGGAATATGCTATTTTTTTTGCTATTGGCTTTACGTCGCACCGACACAGATGTGTCTTACGGCGACGATGGGACAGGAAAGGGCTAGGACTGGGAAGGAAACGGCCTTGGCCTTAATTAAGGTACAGCCCCAGCATTTGCCTGGTGTGAAAATGGGAAACCACGGAAAACAATCTTCAGTGCTGCCGGCAGTGGGGTTCGAACCTACTATCTCCCGAATACTGGATACTGGCTGCACTTAAGCGACTGCAGCTATCGAGCTCGGTAATAGGAATATGGAGGTATTACACAACTCCATTTCAATAAATAAAACTAATGCGTTTTTTATTATCAGGGGTTCTACAGGTTCAGTTGCAACAACTGTAATTGTTCTTACATTGGGCAGATCGGACGTAATTTCAAAATTATGTTTGCGGAGCACGTCAACGCAATAAAATATAATAGATATTCTGTGGTGGATCAGCGCATTCACGACTTAAAACATACCTTCATTAGTATAGATCAAGATATTGAAATTCTGGAGACACTAAGTAAAGTCGCTCTGCTCGACACCACCGAAAACTGTTTTATTCATCCGGATCAATATTTCAACTCTAACTTAAATTTGAATGATATTTCTGAGAAACACACATTTTTATTTTCTCAATACACTTCTCAAGAATACCAAATCTACAAATAAACGTTCGATCTTTCATCTTACGCGTAACACCTTATCACGTTACGTACCCCTACCGCACGGCTCTCCGGATTCCCCTCACACAACTGCTCCTCACTCCCCTTCCTCTGAACCATCTGCCTTCTCCTCCCTACCCCTACCTATGCCCTGTCCTTTACTCACACACGTCCCAGCTCTCAGTTCCCATCCACGCTTCGAGCCCCGCAACAGGCTGCGCAAGGTGAGATTCATATCACAGGTCGTTATTCTTCTTTCCCTCCTTAGTAGTCTATATTATGTCTTTCGTTTCTCTAATTAGGCCATTTTCCTTCTCTATGCTTCAGGATCCGCATAAGACTGAGAAACATAGGTCACACAAACAACTAGTGACTTTCACTTGTAATGTTCTTCAACTTTCGTAATATGGAACAACACTAACTTAGAAAAATTAGATGAAGGGCAGTTACTTACTGCTGCACAGCTTTCATGGAATCAACCTCATGTTTTCACAGGAAGACTATTCACCAGGTTCTTAAAGTGTTCACTCAAGATTTAAACAAAATATATTTTATATACAATCAAGACTCAACATCTAATGTGATCTTACCGTCATAAATAACACTCACAAGGTTAACGTGTTAGTAGCAGAAGACTTAAATGATTAAGACTTAACATTAAATGTGGACTCATCATTATTTCTAGATTACACAAGACTTTTAAGATATTAACTTGTCAGCAACTGAAGATTCATTTTTAAGCTCTTTCATCCTTTGTATTTTATCTTTGAACCACTTATATTCGTAAGGGTAATTTTGCAAAGGTCATGTATTCTACGTGTGCATATTTTCTTGAGTAATTTGTTCTCTGGCCCTCTTTATAAGATCGGCTGATGACACTCACCCAGTGTCGAAACCGGTACCGAAATAAACATGTGAGATAAGCAGAACAACAAAATTGTTTTGTATTGAAAAGGTGGACCTCTTAAATTTTCCTTTAAGATTATTTTAATTGGTTCATTTTGGTTTTCTGTTAAAAAGGGAATAAAGAAAACCAAAAGGCGGGAGTATGTTACATCCAGAGACTAAATGGAAAGCACCCACCAGTTTTGTAATCTTTGGTCTGAGAGCAGATTTTTTTAAAATGACAATGTAAATCAAGTTTAACATTGTGGGAAAAAATAAAAGCCAACACCTGTGTAACTATCTGACGAATTCCGTTTGATCGTGTAGATTTTCGTGTTCGACATAGCAATTTTGTTCATTTCGTCACCCACGTCGTTTGATTTCGTGAAATAAGCTACTTGTTTTTCACTGTTAGAAGACCATTGTCCCTCTTTTCACGGACGCTTTCCCACGGTGATATTAGTCTAACGGCCTTTATTAATTTGATCTTCGATATTATAGGCTACAATAATTTAACAATCTACCTCCCAAACAACCATCCGAGTACCGGTATCGTCTTTTTTCACCTCTTTAATGGACAATGATGGAGCATAGTCATTACTCTGGTGGCTCATGCGGGTATCGCTTTATTAAATGTATAAAAAATAAATAAATTATTTCTTTAAGAAGTTACCAACAGGAAAGACCTATGGTTATTTTTTAATGGAATGCAGGTTTGGAATATAGAAATTATTTTGCAGTTTGTAGCACTTCATTAGGCTTTTACCCAAATTATTATAATTTCTTATTAAAGGAGAACACAACACAAAAATCAAGTTGCCTCAGAATCAAAGAGTGTATCGGACAGTGTTCAACTATATATTTGCTTTTGCTGTGCGCCGCTCCGTAGGTCGGTGAACTAAGGAAACACGAGTAGCTGTGACGTCACTGCGCTGTAAGAGCCATCCAGTTGATTATTGCAGTACGCGCTCAGCCGCTCTTCCGTTTACTTGAAGTGTTGTTTATTATAAAAGTGCGGTGACTGTTTGTCGAAATGCCTTCTTGTAGTGTGTACGGCTGTAACCACACAACGAGTAGAAACCGAAAGTGTAGAGAGAAAGAAATACATTTCAATATGTTTCCAAATCGAAGTAAGTCGCCTCAAAGGTTTATCAGTTGGGTACAATTTTGCAAGAGGAAACACTTTTCTCCCGGCAAGGGAGCTACTGTGTGCTCAGTGCATTTCAAAAATACAGACTATGATGAAATGCAACTTTTGAAAATGAAGGTGATGCCTACGGAAAGGCTGAAAGGTCCGAAATTGAAGCCAGGGTCTGTTCCTTCAGTAAGATGTCTGGCGTCGATAGATGGAGATACTTCTCAGGAAGGAATGCTAATTCATACGGAAGCCGCTTCACAAAATACACTGTGGGAGTACTAGTCACGAACTAAAAAGAGCAGGACGGAAAGGTATGAGGCTAAAAGACGAAGGGAGTTTGTTGACACAGTATTAAACGGAAGTGATAACGATAATGATGTTCACGACGTTCAGAATGATATGAGAGAAAATATTTCACCAAACAGACACGAATGTAGTGTAGAAAAACAGTGTGAGTTAGGAAGTGAAATAGCTAGAAAATACTTCGACGTTGCAACTTCCAGCACAGCCTTGAACAGTGACGTAATGGGAGAACAGTTGAATGACAGTTTCTATGAACCAGATGAAAGTGACAGTGAAAGTTATATTAGTGATACTGATAACGAACACACTCAGGACGATATACATATTACAGGTTCATATTTCTTTGTAGCGGGGATAAGTTTGCTCACACTCTTTGAAATTTGTTACATTTGTAAAAGTAAAGTGAAAAACATTTCACATTACATTAAAGGGACTATGTTGTGCATAAAATCACTTTGCGATTGTGGTAATAAAGTCCGTTGGTATTCTCAACCTATGGAAGGAAAGAAACCGGAAGCAAATGTCCTAATATCACCAGCATTATTGTTGTCAGGCATTCTGTTTGAACCATTTCGGTCATTCTGCAAGTCCATTAACTTACATATGATGTCACGAACTGTATATGATAGAATTATTCATAGAGTAACTGGTCCGATAGTGGAGGGTGCTTGGGATCAAGAAAGGACTAATGTTATTGATTGTTTGAAAAGCAGTGCCAAACCCATTTGGTTAGCCGGAGATGGCCAGTATGATTCTCCCGGCTTTTCAGCCAAATATTTGGTGTATTCACTAATGGATATAAATACAGGCCGCATAGCTCATTTGGAACTTGTTCGGAGAGTGATGGTGAAAGGTGATCTTGAAAGGCCTGCGTGTGAAATCGCGATGAGGAAAATTGTACAGGAAGAAAATTTTAATATAAAACTCTTCCTTTCCGATAAACATAAAGAAGTAAAGTATTTACTGAGAACTCAGTATCCTGATATTGAACATGAATTTGATGTTTGGCACATATCAACAAGTCTAATGAAAAAGATGAAAGCTCTCGGTAAAAATCGTCCAGAAGTTCAAGCGTGGAAGGCCAGTATAAATAATCATTTATGGTGGGCAGCACAAACATGTGATGGAAACAGTTCTGTGTTAATTGATAAATTTACGTCAATTTTGCACCACGTAAAAAATGAGCATAAGTGGTTAGAAAACGGTTAATGGAAATCCTGTGAGCACGATACATTAACGGAAGAGGAAGAGAGAAAGAAAATGTGGATTAAAGGAAATTCAAGTTCATATGAAGCCTTGAAGAAAATAGTTTAAGACAAATCCTTTTTAAAAGATGTGGAGCATATAAAACACTACGTTCACACCGGAAGCCTAGAAAGTTATCACAACCTTCGTTTGAAATACGCTCCTAAAAGAGTTCATTTCTCGTACAGAGGCTTAAAGCTCAGGTCAGTGATTCCTGCATTGGACTATAATTGGTACATCAATAAATTGAAAGCTGGTATCAAAACTCAGTACTCAAAATCAACTGGAGCCTGGGTGATAAAACAGAAATATGAAGCCTCAAGCGATGGATGGAAGAAGGCAATAATTAACAAAATAAATCTCTTGCAAACTAACTATAGTAGAGCCTCACCTGAAGATCAAGTAATGGATCTGTCACTGCCTAAAAACATCGCTCCAATACCTCGACCTTCCAATGACGACCTGATCAAGAAGCACTTCTCACGATTTCACTCGCAGCAATAAATGAGGTACCGTACTTCATGCAAAATGAATACATTATCTATATTTATCATACAAACAAGCTTAGGAAACTCTTACATAATTCTACTGTTTTAATTTCATTTTTTCATTTACAGCTTGAAGCCCACATAGGTGCCATCGGGTTCCGGAAATATGTTCCTTATGGTGTTGACAAGACATGATGGTATGACAACTCTGTTCTTTTTACCAATCGCAGTCCATGAATTTACCCACGAAGTGAAATGTTTGTAACAAATAAAACGCCAAGTTCTATTTGATAGATTTAAAGCTGTCAGTAAACGTTTCCTTGCCATGTTCTTTGTTTTTAAGCTCATGTTATGCCTTGTCATTGTCAATTCTTCACAGTCTAAAATAAGCCTTGTAAACGAGGGATTTCTTGTTATACACATAAATTTCTCAGATTTCACTGCTTTTACATTGTTCAATTCACAACAGCATACACTTTCTTCATCCGTATCCATGACGGTACTCTCATTACATTTACAACAAATTCGCGTGCCGGCACGGCCTGTAGTGTTTAGCATATCCATGTCAAGATCGCTATCTGAATGGGCATCAGTAAACGTCGTTCGTTCTGGCTCATACTGATACGGACGAATGATATTTACATCCAATATAAATAAAAATAAGCCCACTAACACTGGCAACAGAAGAACACGGCAGTAGCAGATGGAGTGCGGGAAAAGACTGCGCGAGATTACTCCCAGTGTCAAGGCTGCCAGGTAGACTCTACAGCGCAGTGACGTCACGACCAGGTACTACTTCCGCACATAACTTGAGAATAGTTGGACATAGAGGCATCGGATTAACGGCATTGCTATTACATTCCCATAATACATCTTCAATAATGAATAACGAAATATGTATTTTTGTGTTGTGTTCTCCTTTAATATCAATTTCATTTCCCTTCTGGGGTCATTATGTTCCTTTTTGTGTGATAGTATTCCAGGCGTGTAAACTGCGCCGAGGTCTGGTGCAGTCCTTTCGATTTTAAGCCCTATATTCGACCTACGCGTCTGGAAGATGAAATCTAATGTTGAAAACATCACAAACACCCAGCCCTCGAGCCATAGGAATTACTAATGAAAGTTAAAATCCCTTTCCCAATCGGAATCCATCCCGGACACTTTGAACCAAAGGCCTGCATTAGCCATGGACATGGGCGCCCATATGATATTTTACAGAGTGGGCTCTAGACCGGGGGTATGTAGTCTTTTTAATATTTGGAAGATGAATGGCGACTTGTATTCTGCAGTAGAATAACAGCAACGGTATTCCCTGCCTGTTGGTGGGGGCGGTATTACCACTTCTACGTAATACAGACTTTTAAATTATTTTCTTGAAAGAAAAACACCTGACTACATTTCAATTTTCCTTTTCCTGAGAGCTATAGGGGGAGCGCGGTCTCCCTTTCCCCTCGGGCATGAGCGTCCTTGGCCAAGGAGCTGGAATTTCCTGTGATAATTTGATAATTCTGCTTGATGAATCCTTGGGATGGAACAGAATGGAAAGAGTTGCCAAACAATGAATGCTGTATATAACCAAGTCCGCATCTTTGATGTAAACTCTTTAACACTAGAATAGGGATGTATCACGCAAAACTTGTCCGCTAGGCAGCGTAATGGTAGTACCCGGTATGCGCTTTCCGCTGCTCGATTGTTTTACATGAGACTTATATGGAGTATTCCCACATTTGCGATCATTGAAACGAAACTTTTGCTTTAAATGCGTTTTTGTTAAGATTGAATTCTTAAAGTACAAATAGCATTTTGATAACATTCTTAATACGGTATTTTTTCTTTTCTTTGCCGGTTATAGGCGTACATAAGGCACGACATTGGTGTGACAGCAGTGCCTGGGGCTACATCAGTACGACTGAATTTCATTTCCGTGCAGCGTACGAGTTTCAGGATCTTGTTTCGGACCATAAGCCAAATACCGGTATAAAAATTTCAAATTTGGAAGTAATGTTCAGGAAGTCTGAAACTGGTGGTGCTCCAGTGTCCAATTATAGGCCACTGTGTGATTCAGGGTACCGTACCGCACACGGTGTTATGGCTGTTTTTATACTTCTATATCTTCTTGCTCTCGGAGTTATTTCCAACGTACCGGTGCCATACCATGACAATATCGAAGGTACAGCGTTCTCCTTAAGTCTTCGTCTTTCTTCTAAAATGATTGAAATACGTCATATTAACTTTTCAGAATGTACTACCTTATTATAAAATTATTTCTTAATTAGTAATAATTAGCTTATTTACCAGTTTCAGTAATGCCATAATCTTCATCTGTAAAATGTTTCGAGCAGACTTTGATATTAGGAGTCATATTTTTATTTCGTAGGTCCTGCCTACGAATCGCATGCAACCACTTTTTACGGAAAGCATCTTGCTTAGGAAATTGATGGTATGAATACGCTCGACCTTGATTTTGGGACATTGGGGCACAGCAATAGTCAGGCATCACAATTTTCTTGTCATCTTTGCTGTCGTAACGATATATTAAATCTTTAACTTCAGCATTTAACTAGGTAACTTCCATTAAAAACACATATAAACAAATGACGATCGACAAGCGCATACCGGATACTACACGTGAGACATCTATCGGTAGTGTTTCAGTACATCCCTATACCTACGTCCTAATCACCGCCGTCTCGATTCTCTTATATTGCCTGCTCTATGCCAGTAGTTTAACTGAGGAAGGCGCGACAGTGGGCGCGACTACCAATATTTCTTTATGTTGCCGTAAGGGTGCAGTAGTAGACGCACAATCTTCGCTGTCAGTGTGGGTGTAGCACTGTGTTATTGTTGCATGAATGTGTGTGAAAAGCTGAGTTTTTTTCGTACAATGAGTAAACGTGTCTGATCACATCCGTTCGTGCAAGATATATTTTGTAATGATCTGTGAAATGACTTAAACATGTTATGCTTATAGATATTTCAAATGTGATTTTAAGGTGTACTTGTTTCTTTTCGTTTGTGCAAGGTATTTTTTTGTAGAACTAAAACTTCAGATTCTTTCCCCGAAATATAGAACTGTTGTGTACCATTTTGCCAATCTCGGCAAGGTGGTTCGCAGCTAGAAAAAAATGAAATATCGTCTAGAAGGGACGTAAGAGAAAAGCGGCTGTCGGCTTTATCTAGGCAAGGATCTAATAAAGGAAGTAACTGGATATCCTCATATTACTCTCGCATCTTTGCCTTTACACCCTATTTCAGAAGGTGGCGGAGCCCCCGTGGCTCAGGCGGCAGCGCGCCGGCCTCTCACCGCTGAGTTCCGTGCTTCAAATCCCAGTCACTCCATGTGAGATTTGTGCTGGACAAAGGCGAAGGCGGGACAGGTTTTTCTCCAGGTACTCCGGTTTTCCCTGTCATATTTCATTCTTGCAACACTCTTGAATATCATTTCATTTCATCTGTCATTCATTAAGCATTGCTCCAGAGGAGCACGACAGGCTTCGGCAGCCGGCACAATTCCTATCTTCGCCGCTAGGTGGAGGCTTCATTCATTCCATTCCTGACCCGGTCGAATGACTGGAAGCAGCCTGCAGATTTTTTTCAGAAGGTGATTAAAGCCGTGGAGGATAGTGTATTCCTTGTGATAAGAAATGTTACGAACAGTCACGAAGCAAACGTCTTCATGTTTAGACATTTTGGACAACCTCAAATATCCAGTCAATAATATCCCAATCAAACAAGAAACAGGAAATCATATCCTAATTTGCGGATACCGGTACTTGGTT
Source organism: Anabrus simplex (assembly GCF_040414725.1). Classification (NCBI taxonomy): domain Eukaryota; kingdom Metazoa; phylum Arthropoda; class Insecta; order Orthoptera; family Tettigoniidae; genus Anabrus; species Anabrus simplex. The sequence goes on along the minus strand of NC_090267.1, from coordinate 81,676,246 downwards.
TGTGTTTTTGAGGGGAGGATGGAGTGTGACATTTGCGCCAGCAACATCTCACTGCCTAGAGCTTCGACACCGCTCAATGGAACTGATTGTGCACCAGGACAGAGGAGGAGTTCGATAACCAAAGCCTTGTTTTGTAGCTCTGGTGAAGTATCTGCAGGAGAGGAGTTCGTTTAAGCTGCTGTGCCCTATTGTCGAAGTCCTTCAAAGGTACGAGCTTAATGCGAGGACTTGCGATGTCTTCCCTTTCAGAATGTATTTTGTTACAGTGTGAGGTCAAAGAACATCATCAAACTGTTAGTGTTATTATCCTGACTACTACTACTACTACTACTACTACTACTACTACTACTAAACGTTTTCTCGTCGCCATAAGACCTATCTGTGTCGGTGCGACGTAAAGCCCCTGGCAAAAAAAAAAAACCGTTTTCATTTCTCCCCTGAAGGGGGAGACGGACCTCTTAGATGGAGTCGCCGTCGCTCAGGCTGGGAGATTTGTTACGGTGATGGAGATGTGCGGAGAAGGTGAGGGGGTAGACGGCCGTGGCCTATACTACGAACTGTCCCGGCATTCACCTTAGTGCAGGAGAATGGAAAACCACGGAAAACTATTCTCAGGACAGCCGACGGGTGGGACCAGGCGTGAAGTCCGGCACTGTGCTCCAGGTCCGTCTCCCGAATGCAGAGGCGTGGAACCACGGTAGAGCCGTGGCCAACTTTCCTCTGCTCGGTTGGCCGGTCAGAGTACAGCATATGGGACAACAACCCATTTGCATCTACCGACGTTATCCTGACCAAGTTCGTATGACCTCTATTAACTGTAATTGCTTTGGCAAGAACACAAACAGTAGGGTACCACTCCAAGCCTTCGTCCAGAAAAATCTTTAAATTGTGCATGAAAAGGTTAAATGTGACTTCATACAGGTAATATTGCCGATATTTAATATTACTGATGTAATTTACGAGCTTCAGTGAACATATGACCATATTGCATTGTGTTTTGTAGGCTGTCGTCATGAGAATAAGTTTGAAACATTTTGCGTCTATGCCTTCCATCAAATACTGTATTTGCTTCCATCTAGCGGAGAAATTTTGTCGCAGCCTAGTCGCAAAAAACCTCACATGGAGCAGGCACTATAGGAGAATCCATATTCTCTTTGGGAGGATCGAGACGGCAGTGGTCCTAATGAACTATAGTCCACAGCGCGTTATTTACCTTACTATTGCTTTGGTTGCATTTGACGTTATTTTAAGACTGCTCTTCTTGTCAGTTGTCTGTCATTGAATGTTTGTCGTTTACACGTCATTTGACACGCTTGTTTGATGTGACGGTTGAGCGTGTAATGTAAAGTTCAAGCCGAGATATCATATCAGGTACTTGTAACTTTCTGTATATCATGTGTGTGAGGTTCTTTCAAATCTTTCAAAGATTAACTAAAACCAAGGAATTTGTCCGGTGCATTGGCCTGGTTTAGTTTTTACTATTTATTTTGGCAGCCTCAGTCAAGCTACAGTCGTAGTAATTCAATTTTGCTGCTTCTTATACTAGGAGTGGAGTGCTGGAGGATGCTCGCCAGTAGCCTATTCTTGAAAAGATATGAGCCCTGGGCAAAGGTTACCGGAAAAATACTGCTCCGAGCTGTCCATTTAGGGATTGCAGCAAGTCATTTTCCTTAGCGATTTTTGCCCCCAACTATTTTGACCAAATTAATAATCGGTGGAAAACGAACTTGTTAAAACTGCATTAATATGAAAAGGGGTTTTTGGGGAAAAAATAAATCTTTGAGGATGGATTCTGTGATATTGTAGGATGTCAGCGTGGAATTTATTTCGTAGTATTCAGTTTGTTTCGAGTTCTGGTCTGATCGTCCACTTTGGAACTTTTTGAAAAAAAAAAAAAAAAAAAGTATTTGTACATTAGGTAGGCCCGAACAGGAGATTAGTTCATTACTCATAATTGCACTTCAGTTGTGAAATGGGTAGATCTATTTCTTCATGTTCACTAAATCATATTACCTATATCAGTGTATATAATGAAATACTTCCAGAATAAGAAGGGGAAGGTGCTTCATCCAGCAACATTGAGAGACTATCGAAAATGTGCATGCAAGTCAAGATAGTTACTGGAGATGAACAAAACTCATTTTTCAATATGACAATTTTTTGGTTGGATCATTGACAGACATAGATTAGTAGAAATGGATTGCCAGGCAAAAATATTTTTTTATTGGCAGTTTGGGGATAAAATGATAATGCTTCACCTGGAAAAAAATAGCTGATGAGTTCATAATATTTTAGCAATATGTAAGAAAAGGATTTGCACCTGGATAAATGGCTCTAATTGCAAAATAAATGACTGATTGAAGAATTTGGTTTAATTGAGGCTATCAGCACAATATTGGCCTAAGTCCAAGTAGGCTGTTTCGAGGGAATGCCAACGGATGTATTATATGGTATAGTGTAAGTTGCACGATTTATTTATAAATATACTGCATACAGTATATTTTGGGTCCTAGTCACATATAATTGTGAATTACGAGTAGTACAATATCTGCAAATTTTTTTTTTTTTATTTATTTATTTTTTTTTTTTTTTTTTTTTTGTGTGTGGGTTAGGCCACTTGATTTTTGCAAACTTATCTGTAATACAGGATATATTTGATTTGGATCATTATTGCTGTGTAAACTTTATTCAGGCTTGTTTGAAATGGACAGTTTAGGGCCTATAGCATTAATGTTCATCATTAACTTTGTTCAAAGGAATGGTTTCTACAGGTTGTTTTGCGGATGTAGTCATATTAATAGGAATGGTAGCTGAGGGTGTATGAACTCTATGGAGGTCATTAGATTTTTCTTCTTCAAATTGCTAATAGTGTGTCCATTGGGATAAATTAAATCCATCGAGAGAATTACTTTAGGTCCATGTTTTGTAAAATTTATTGAATAAAAAATAACATCTCGATCGTGTGGGAATAATTCCATATCAAATACCACTTATTACAAGTGATTACTTTCATTTTGACCGTATTGAAATTCAGTCCACTCAGAGCTCTGACTTGAAGTTAAAATTCATGGCTGACAATGCCTGCAATGACAGGCAAAACATGTACCATACGTAAACTTAATATAATGACAATGTTATAGTCCTAAAAACATTACTAATATTGAATAGGTGGCTTCAATAAATTAATTGTTTAACATTTAATAAATACCACTTAGTCGAGCATCTTGTCTCCTTACTCCCAAATCTTCCCAGCCCAAGTTTGCAACATTTTCCTAATGCTACTCGTTTGTTGAAAATCACCCAGAGCAAACTGCTGTTTTCCTTTGGATCTTTTTTGAGTTCTTGTGTCAATTAGTCCTGGTGTGGATCTCGTACACCAGAACCATACTCTAATTGGGTTTTTACCGGAGAGGTATATGCACTCTCCTTTATATCATTACAACCCCTAAATACCCTTATAACCATGTGAAGAGATCCATAGCCTTTTTTAACAACCTTGTTAATATGGTTACCGCCACTGAGGATCATTCCTTATATTAACATGTAGGTTCTTACAGTAATCCCCATGAAGTACTACGCCCCATCAAAATAGTCATTAAACCTCAGTGGACTTTTCCTCTTGGTGAAACTTACAACCTAACTTTTCATCCCGTTTACAATCATACCATGCCTTGGTCCCCCCGCAGTAGCTCACTACTTGTGCAGAAAGGGACCTGAAGTAGGATTTTTCATTTTTGTGGTTCTAAAATGGGCATATGATACTGAGTATTTAAAAAAAAGAGTTCATGCTTCTAGGTGCAATACTTCAGAGGATATTATTGACTGTTCTATTAAGAAACTGTATTTTGAGAAAAATTCAGTTACAGCTTTCACTAATTTTCTTACCACTTGTACAAAGTTTTCATGACATGGAGGGGCAAAGATTCAAACTGCTGCATAACTTAGTTTAAGAAGACTCATAGGTAACACAATAAGTCAAAACATAGAAAGCAATTTTTACACCCCTGACACTTCTGTTCAGGTCTGCTGTGAAATTTCCATTGCAGACTAAGGGCCCCTTTCAGTGCAATGGGTCACACACACACACATATATATAAGGAAACATAAAGGTCCAGTTATACTGTGCTGTGTAGGACCCCTCTCTTAATTATTACAGGATCACATAACACTTCACTTACGCCAATTCTCCAAGTTCAATTGTCTAGAAATTTAGCCACCAATTCAACCACTCTTTTGTCTAGTCCAGTAGCCCTCATTTTAGTCAGTAATCTCCTATGATCATAATCATCTTAGTATTTGTCCTGGAATGTAGCAGGGTCGCTGTTTTGCAAGTCAGTCTCCACTTGGTTATATTAAGCTCATGGCAGTATATGGAGGAAGAGAAATGAACATGTTATTTGCAGATGATATTGTGATTTGGGGAGAAGACGACAGGAAGGTTCAAGAACAGTTGAATGTGGTGAATGGGAAGATCAAAGAATGTGGATTGAAAATAAGTGTAGAAAAGAGTAAAACTCTTGTTATGACTAGAGGGGAGAAAGAAGGGAAAGGTCAGATTAGACTTGCAGACAAGCCCCTTGAAGTAGTGGAAACGTTTAAATACCTGGGGAGTGAATTCATGGAGAATGCTTGACTGGATGCTGAGATTAGTAAAAGGATTCAAGCTGGAAGTTGTTTCTATCATAGTGTAAGAAACATGTTATGGGACAAAGATGTGCCAACGGAAGCAAAGGATACTATGTACAAGATGTATTATGTACCCATAACAACTTGCGGAGCAGAAACTTGGACAATGGCAAAGAAGGATGAGAGTCGAATACAGGCAGCCAAAATGAAGTTCTTGAGGAGTGTGATAAAGAAGAGTAGAAGAGACAAAATAAGGAATGAGAAAATCCGGGAAGAAATTGGAGTGGAAAAAATGAATGATAGAATAGAGAAGAGCCGACTAAGATGGTTTGGGCACATAAAGCGAATGAGCGACGAAAGAATGCCAAAAAAGGTGATGGAAATGCAAATCCAAGGAAGGAGAGGCCGTGGACGACCACGGTTGAGATAGGAGGATACCATCCAACGCAGCATTATAGAAAGAAACCTGGACTGGGACACAGTGTTGGAGGAGGAGTGGTGGAAAGACCGAAGAAAGTGGAGAGGAACCATATTTGCCCCTACCCGGCTACAGCTGGATAAAGGGAAATGATGGTGGTGGTGATGATGATGAGTTTGGAACAAGATGAGCATAACGCACATCGTCTTGAAGGCGATCAAGCCAGTGTTTCTTGGGCTGACCACGTGGCCCATTTCCAGATGGTGTGATGCAAAGTGCCATCTGTACAATAGATAAGTCTTCTCCACGCATTATGTGGTCATATCACCGAAGTCTGGTCTTGTGCATCTTGTCTCAATTTGGGGCATCTCTCACGATTTTCTGGATTTCTGTATTGTTGACATGATCTAGCTGAGTCAGACCAAGTGACCAGTTAAGTATGCGTATCTCCATGGCATAAAGTGTTTGTTTGTGCTGCTCGTGAATCTATTCATGCTACTCAGCAGCCAGTAGGACATAGTCAGCATATAGGAGTGACAGTGAGGGTGCTTGCTGGATATTGGAGGTGACTGTGTTCATCCACAAAATGAAGAGAAGCGGTGACAGGCCCAATCCTTGGAGGACACCAACCTGAATGGGGGGACGGCTATGAAATTCCAGTAGGACATCCGACAGCACTGGTAGAGCTTTGATTAGAGCAAATTTATCCAACAGGGAAACTCCTCAGGGACTCTGTGTGATCTAAGTGCTTGCCAAATCAGTTCTTGAGGAATGTGGTCAAAGGCCTTTTCCAGATCCAGGAAGGCATTGTGGAGTAGCTTGTTGTTCTTTTCCCAATGTCTTACCATAAGCAACTGAGCTGCATGAATGGAATCAATCGTTCCACATTTTTCACAAATCCACACTGTTTCGGAATGACATTGGCAGTACTCTATAGGCGCTGATCTGTGATGCATTCAAAGAGCATCATGGCATGACATAGTTGGTGAATAGGCTGATGGGTTTGTGCAGTCATTGATGTCACCTATGTCCTTTCAAATATGCACAGTAATGCTTGTTGACCAGGGCGATGGTAGCACTTCTATGGTAAACTGGTTGAAGAAAGTTGCAGTGATCTCAGCCCCTTGCTGTCCATGCATTTTCCATGCTTCAGCTGGAATATTGTCAGGTCCATTGGCCTTGCTAGTTTTCATTTTCTGCACGACTTCCTGAACCAAAGAAGTTATAAGTGAAACAGGTCCTGAGATTGGTGTTGCACTGTGTATTGGAAGATGCAGGAATTCTTCGTTGCAGATCTTGGAAAAGTGCCTGTTCCAGCATTCCACAATTGCATTAGGTTTTTGGAGTACATTGTTCGCTTCATCCTTAATATATATTACATGGCCAATATCTTGACCTAGGTGATAACATGATCAAGCCATTCGGTCAATACCCTTTTCTCCTTCTGCCATATCCAAATGCTCATCATCAAAATCATTTCCTTTTATCCAGCTGTAGCCGGGTAGGGGCAAATATGGTTCCTCTCCACTTTCTTCGGTCTTTCCACCACTCCTCCTCCAACACTGTGTCCCAGTCCAGGTTTCTTTCTATAATGCTGCGTTGGATGGTATCCTTCCATCTCAATCGTGATCGTCCATGGCCTCTCCTTCCTTGGATTTGCATTTCCATCACCTTTTTTGGCATTCTTTCGTCGCTCATTCGCTTTATGTGCCCAGACCATCTTAGTCGGCTCTTCTATCATTCATTTTTTCCACTCCAATTTCTTCCCAGATTTTCTCATTCCTTATTTTGTCTCTTCTACTCTTCTTTATCACACTCCTCAAGAACTTCATTTCAGCTGCATGTATTCGACTCTCATCCTTCTTTGTCATTGTCCAAGTTTCTGTTCCGCAAGTTGTTATGGGTACGTAATACATCTTATACATTGTATCCTTTGCTTCCGTTGGCACATCTTTGTCCCATAACATGTTTCTTACACTATGCTCATACGGATCCTTAAAATGAGCCTCGGTCTTCCAAGTCTTCTATATTGTTTGAGTTCTCCATCAAAGCTAGTGTCCAGCCAAATTTCATAGGCCTCTTCTCTTTTATCGCAGCTTACACTTCGTCCTTCGACCACCATGTTTGTTTACCTATGTATGGTTTGCCTGGTTGTTCCCAGGATATTAAAATGCGGCTCCACATATATATTCAGCAAGGTCTTCCCAAAACCATATTAGCTGGCTGGCTTGTATCTGGATATGGTGCACTGAGAAGGGCAGCTGCTAGTTCTTCCTTGTGGTTAGGTAATTTCCACCATTAGTTACGACACAGTCCTGTTGTTTTCAGTCGTGGTTTCTGCACAAGATCAAGGTGAGAATTCGAACCGAAGTCTGTGCTGAGGCGCGATGCTGTCTGATGGGATGACTTTGTCATTGGACACTCTTGAGCTCACACTGATGGAGTAACCAATAGTCGACCTGAGTGTTTCGTCCACCACTGCTGTATGTAACGAGGTGCGATGGTCTCTTCTTAAAATATGTATTTGCGATGATTTCATGTGCAGTCCCCCATGATCTACCATATCAAAAGCCTTTGATAGATCAGTAGCGATGCAGTCCATTTGACCTGAATCTAAAATGTTATGTTGTGCCCTACCTTCCTCCTCCCCTTTACGGTGTTCTGGCATTTCATCAGGGGAGCACAGTTCTAGAGGGCAATATAAAATAAGCAAGAAGGGAAGGGGGGCAGGGAACAAAAATACCACTACGAATGACAAGCAGACAACTAAATCAGGTAAAAAGGGCTTTATTGCACCCCCTTTTTGGATGCTGAAGTGACATTATCAAAATTATATTTACACTTATCAGATTTTACATAGTTATGTCCCAGGGTCGAATCCATGAGCAGTAAATTCAAATCTTATGTCCGTTGAAGTTCTTACTTCTGAATTGTTTTCTCTTATGATTGTGCATAAAAGTGATTGGTTGGTTGATTGATTGATTGATTGATTGATTGATTGATTGATTGATTGATTGATTGATTGATTGATTTGAATTTAATATACTTCACTAAACAATCGCAGAAGCGATATTAACTAAATGATATTCCATGCAGGCACCTTTACATGAAATGTCCTGGCAACACTGGGATTAAAAACAATGGCAAATAACATATACCCGAATTGATTAGAAAACCTTCCTAAATAAAATTCCCATACAAAATGAATCTAAGTTACATAATTATCGACAACACTGTGGGGAGGGAGTCGACCACAATATTCAAAAGACAAGAAATCACTGCAAAACAGCATCACAACTCAACACGTATCTGAAATACAATATACACTATACAACACTTGTTGAAGATATCACAAATCCACATGCGTAGCTTTACCCCTCTACATAGGTCTGGATTTGAACTTATGATCTTCTGGTCACTCAGGTTTGGGGCAGCGGCAGCTGAAAAACCCTGACAAAAAGAATATTCTCTTTATAATTTGATATGGTATTACCGACATATCCTCTCATTTAATTCTCATTGGACATTTCTAAATGAGTTCTGTTCCTTGGCCTAGTAGCAAATATAATTGTGTGTTTTTCAGTACCAAGACTCATCAGATGTTTCTTTGTATACATTTAAAGGAGCACTTCATTGTGCCCTGCCTGTCTATTTCCTTTTAAACCAGGCTGTATCTCACCGGCTGGTTAAGTATTTCAACACTCCTTGGGATGGACCTGGCCAATAACCTGGGTCCTTAGGAAGTTCTACACTTCCTACAATCTTCTTGTGTATTCTTTCAATTCTATTTATATGTAGCATTCTTATTCCATATATTCTTTCATTATTTCCCCGTGATTCCTCAGCTGTGTATTCTTATTCCAAAAACACATCCTAGCAACTCTATGCTACTCCATAATTAACAAGGCTAAAATCTTGAGGATTTCTAGTTATCTGGAGAATCTATTATCCACGCACTTTTTAGTGATAGATTTTTGTACTCGTTGGAGAAGTAAGAAGGGTTCCGTTAATACTGCCAACTGAATGGAAATGAAATCTGAATTGAATCGATAATATGATCGATCGATATGAATTTTATAAACCTTTATTATTTTAAGCAAACAACTGTGTCACACACACAATATTTAATACTATATAACATTTCCCGTTGCAAAACGTGTTCCTAGCATGAATTCTATAGTTTGGCTTTGCTGTGTCAACAACAACAGTACGAGTACTTGAAGTGTACGCCAGATGGCGCACAGCGATGATAAGCGATTCTTAGTTTGTGTTTCAAAGGTTGCCAATACGAATCTCGAAGATAACCAAAGTCGACCGCTTCAGCACTAGGGTGTAAATCTATCACTAAAAAGTGCGCAGATAATACCTGCTCTTGCAAAGAATACCTAGCTATTGTCTGGTGGGCACAGCTTCGAATCTCATCCATCAATTTTCAGACAATAATAATTACTAATAATTACCTTTTAATTTAGGTTGTGTATAAAAGAAAACTGCGTTAATAGATATAAGAGTGTCACCTTAATCAGCCTTTCCAAACATTAATCCTGGGCACTCTTTTATGCACAACCTAAATTATAGCTAATTATAAGGGATAGAAGATTCTATTACTATATCCATGAAAAGCCTTCAGAAATACCCCCATCTTAAATTTGAGATGATGCCTATTTTACCGTTCGAAAATCTCTTTCCTTACCGAGACACTCCATAAACTAGGAAGCATATTTGAATTACATTATCCCTTACAAGAAAATACAAATATAATGAGAGTTTAAATATCTACATGAGGGTTATTTTCTAATTAATTCATGAATGTACTAGCATTAAAGCTCCGCCCAGCTTTTCCTAGATTGTAACATTTATTTACAGATGTACAAAAATTGTGTGGTCATGCATAGGATATATATTATTTAAGGAGAACTTATCTCATGCAGGATCAGACCATTGGAAGTCCATTATTATGGTCTTAGCAGGTCATCTCTGGAGTAAAAAGAAGAAAAGTTAAACTTACAACTATATAAGACATATTTAATAGTAGCTCAGATATTGGCCCCATTGGAATGGAAGTCGTTTCAACAACACATAGACAACAAGTTGACATACTTGTTGGATAGGAAATAGGTGACACTGGATAAAAACTAATGCAATTAAGAATATCTCAAACACAACGTTCTAAACAGAATATAGATACACAAAGAATAAACCCTCTAGACACCAACACTCCTACAATTGTAAATTTGACAGATATACATTTTTCGAATAAAGGGATGGAGCTCTTGAATAAAAGGTCCTAAATATAATTGGCCTAACAAGAAAAAAGAGGTAAACATCAACACAGTAGCCAAGATAGAAACCAACGTTTCCAAACTCCCATGTGAAATACAAAACTACATAAAAACAGAAATAAAGAAAAAACTACCTAGGTTAGCCGAAGATCTGAATGCTAAATTTGATCTCAATTAACACACATTAATACAAAATTTAAAAACTAAGATAGAAAACAACATTGTAGTAATAATAATAATAATAATAATAATAATGGCATATGGCTTCTAGTGCCGGGAGTGTCCAAGGACATGTTCGGTTCTCCAGGTGCAGGTCTTTTGATTTGACGCCCGTTGGTGACCTGATCGTCGTGATGATGGTGAAGACGACACATACACCCAGTCCCCGTGCCGACGAAATTAACCAATGATGGTTAAAATTCCCGACCCTGCCGGAAATCGAACCCGGGACCCCTGTGATCAAAGGCCAGCACGCTAACCATTTAGCCATAGAGCCGGACAACATTGTAGTAACTAAAGCAGACAAGGGGGGATCTATAGTTCTACTAGAAAAAGAAATATACATCCAAAAAGCAGAAGATTTTTATAACAATAATAGTTATACAGTAGTTAATAAGGATCCATTAGTAAAAATACAGCGTAATTTAAAGACAATAATAAAGAAATCTACATTTCTGTTTAATGAACAAAATCAGCAAAACTCAAGTATGAATCCTAATATCTCTGTAGCAGAGAGCTCTTCCTAAAGTACATCAAAATAATATCCCAATACGTCCTGTTATTAACTGCCGTAACAGTCCGACCTATAAAGCTTCTAAATACATTCATAACTTTCTTAAAAACATTACGTATTTAATAACAAGCAGCCCTTAAGGAATTCTAATGATTGTTGTGAAGTCCTAAGCAAATTCAATCTACAACCAAATCAAGCAATATGCTTTTTTGATGTGATAAACATTAAGGTAGGCAATGAAAATGTACAAGAAGTAAGTCAATTTTGCTACTTGGGAAGCATTATCGCTCAGGACAACAGGTGCACCACAGAAATCAGGAGGTGGCTTGCTCTAGCTAAACAAGCCTTCAGTAACAAGAAACAACTTTTGACAAGCAGGAACATTAACATTAAAATGAGGAAAGAATTAGCCAAAATGTTCATGTGGAGTGTTTTGTTGTATGGTTGTGAAACATGAGTCTTAGCAAAACAGGATATAAAACGCCTGGAAGCATTGGAAATGTGGATATGGAGGAGGATGCTGAAAATTAGTTGGACAGAGAAAAAAGTCAAACAATAGGGTCCTTAAGGAAATAAAAGAAATGAGGGAATTGATCAACACTGTAGAAAAGAGGAAAACCAAATTCCTTGGCTACACACTTCGACATAACACATTCCTCACGACTATGCTGGAAGGAAAAGTTCCGGGTAGGAAGGGATGAGCAAGGCCGAGGAAGAAGTATCTGGATTCCGTGATTGACAGGCTGAGTTTGAAAATAATATGTTGACCTGAAACGCTCAGCAGAGGAGAGAGAAATGTGGTTGCAGCGACAAGGCCTTGCCTTTAGGATATGAATGAATGAGCATGTACACAAATATTCCAACCAGAGATACAGTTAACATCGTCTATAATAATATCTGTAAATATAGTGGCCTCAGTAGAATGGAGATTGATGAGTTCATGAGACTATTGAATTTTGTTTCAGACAACAACTATTTTACATTTAATAAGAAAATTTATAAACAGAACGGTTTAGCAATGGGTGACCCAATATCGGGCATCCTAGCTGATATCTACGTGGACTCGATTGAACACGCCAAAAGAAGAACTAATATCAAAGGAATTTTTTGTGGTTGAGATATGTGGATGACATGTTCGAATTGATAAAAATGTCACCACTAGCAGCGTAATTTTAGAAAATTTAAATAATATCGACCCTAACTTGAGTTTCAGTAAGAAAGATGAAGACAAGGGGTCCTTAAATTTTTAGACATAAGGGTTACCCGAGCCTATAATACTTTCAATTTTCAGATATATAGAAAGCCTACACATTCTCCGATAACTATAAATATAATTCCTCATTACACCCTGGTTCCCAGAAACAGGCATCTTTTCATAGATTAATATACAGAGCATTTAGAATCCCTCTTTCCCCTACTAACTTATGGACTGAGTTAAACTACATAAGGAACCTTGCTAAACTTAATGGGTTTAAGGTCGAGATGGTACACCGCTTAATTTATAAAATCAAAAACACGTTATCCACAAATCTTATACTCAACAAACCTAAAAAGAACTAAATACACCACTTTAAAATGTGGTTGCAGCGAAAAGGCCTTGCCTTTAGGATATGAATGAACATGTACCCAAATATTCCGACCAGAGATACAGTTAACATCGCCCAGTTGTCCACCAAATTGCGAACACTTTCAATAAATATAATATGAACATAGCCTTTAGAACGATTAACACAACTCAAAAACATATTCTTCAGTTATAATAAGATTAATTATAACAATAGATATTCAGTTCAGGAGTCTACAGATTAACATGTTGATATAGATGTTGATTCCCATAGGGAATCTGAAATATTTGTCCCAAATAAGTAAATTTATAATACCAATATAAATGGTCCGTTATTGGACATTATAAATTTTCCAGCTAACTCATTCTTGGTTGCCAGCGTTTCGCCTTTGTGTGCTAGGGTGGGCGCTTCAGTTGGTACCTAGCACACCTACCAATACGCTGGCTAGTGCATACCGTGGAGGCCACTACGTAGGCTAATTGGAGCCACCGGCAGTGCCAATGCACTAAGAGACTTTTGACTCATTACCAAAAATTGATGCCTGCTTGGCCATCAGATGATATAGATGTTGATTCCCATAGGGAATCTGAAATATTTGTCCCATTATAAATTTACTCATTCGGGAATCAACATCTATATCATCTGATGGCCAAGCAGGCATCAATTTTTGGTAATGAGGCAAAGTCTCTTAGTGCATTGGCACTGCCGGTGGCTCCAATTAGCCTACGCAGTGGCCTCCACAGTATGCACTAGCCAGCATATTGGTAGGTGTGCTAGGTACCAACTGATGAGCCCACCCTATCGCACAAGGGCAAAACGTTGGCAACCAAGAATGAGTTAGCTGGAAAATTGATAATGTCCAATAACGGACCATTTATATTGGGATTAACATGTTCTCAGTGTGGATTTGCCTATGTTGGACGGACTGGACAAAGCTTTTATATAAGGTACATGGAACATTTAATAAATATTCGGCAATGAGCACGCATGTGAAGGAAACTGGACACCGTTTCACTTCAATAGAAAAAGATCTTGCAATAATCAGGAATACGGGCAAAGGTAAACTTGTAAATGAATTAGTTTATACATCTTTATGGATAAGACTAATAAAGATCAAAATCTTAATGACGATACGGAAGTCGGAAGTTCATTGCATACTTTAATGCCTAAGTTATTAAATGCGGTAAATCCAAGCCATAATAAAGTCCATTGGATATTTAAATCCTTAGAATCAAAAACTCCCTGTACTTCACTAAATACTAAACCTACACTTGCTCCTCCAAACCACCCCCCTCCTACATTAGCATTGGTATGCAAAGCTCCGCCTACCTCCCCTCCCCCTCAACATTCCCCACCACCTTTACCGCATCGATACAACACTAGGAGTAGAAACTTCAAACAGACTAACACTGCTGAAACATTAGGACGTACATTACATTTGACGAATGAGTAAGTACCCCTTTATACGCCAGATATTTTCAGTGAAACATACATGATCTAGTCACACGCCATCAAGTTCGCTTTCTGTTTCATTACAGAATGACCACATTCTTTTCCTCGGACGTGTACATCTTCAAAGGGCATTTCCGTTTTCATGAGATTGTCGTTGGAGCTATCACTCACTCTTATGAATAGTCTTAGCAGTGATTTTGGCCAACACTCCAATGTCTCCTAGCACTTCTCATCATACTTATAGTTTTTACCCAGCATATCAAGATATCTTAATCTATATCGCCTTCAATTTGACCACGTATTTTTAACTCTTATGTTTTTTAAAAACAGATCTCGATTTCAACATATATATTTTATCATACTATTCCTATTCATTGAAGCCTTGGGTTCGATTCTGGTCCCCAAGCGTTAACATATTGTTGAAGCTTTTTACGAAAAAAAGGGATCCATTTCAGAGCCAGACATAAATTATTTTTAAGAAATAATATGACGCAAAATTCTTTTAGGCGAACATTTTAATTTTCAAAGTGATTTTAGTATGTGTACATATGTTTTATCTAATACCTTTGTAATGTAAATTTAATGAATCCACAGTGTCAATACTATTAAGAGTTTGTCAATGCAATTTATGTAAATTTGATAAGGTTTTCAGACCAAATTTTGTTTTTAGGATTCAATAAGGCTGATGATGCCCTATAAAAAGAGGGGCAAAACATGTACCTTAAAAATCTGGTAGTTTTTATGTTCGTTTGACCACGCAACAGTGGAATGAATTGTATTGAATAGGTGGTGTAATAAAATATTCCTTGTGTAAACTTAGTGATACATCTCTGGAGTCTCGAATTCCAAGTCCTGATGTCTTTTGTCTATGGTTGCTTCCATTCTCTTCCTGAAGTAGTCCTTGGTTGAATGCTGCAGTTGCAGATAAAATGGTTAGCGTCTCAAAAAACCATAGACCTGCACACTTGTCTAGAATGGTATCGCCCCCTTTTATGACTTGGGTTAACTAACTATTGATGGGTATTCGCGACTCAGCATATATTTAATCCCGGCTGTATGTCTATTCTCAATTTAAATGTACAGTTCGCACAGGAATTATTTGCATCAACTCAATGTGTGGATGATACTGTGGTTCACAAAAGATTAACTTTATTTTTTTGTATTGTATATAAGACAAATTACTCGTGCCGACCGACGTGCGAATAGCTCTGTAGCCACTCAAAGATTGACGTTGGAGGTGGGGTCGACCAGTTTATATTAACATGGTGCAAGATGGCTGACCTCATAACCTCTCGTCTGAGGATAACAGTTTATTCCACTGATATCACGAAGATCAGTGATGCAGTATGTTCTGGAGGTGGGTAGTCTAATTTGATGAATTTTGATTGCATGTGGAAGTGAATTTGATTGTAGGTCCTTGCGTAATCGGTCCGGCATTACTTTTGCATACCAGGCAGGCAAGTGAATTCCCTGGGGAGCCATTTGGCTAGTAGATAATATAGTCTGTCTTCCTTTGTAGACCTAGGTTCTTACCGTGTAATTCATTTCTTTAGCATGGTTTCCAATCAGTTTTTGTTCTAAACTAGCTGATGTACCCGTGCTTCGCTACGGGATTCTCAGAAAGACTGTCTTTGTGGTTTTCCTACCTGAAGTCGTCAGGAATGTAGTGTTTTAAAGCAATGTTATATAAAATACTCAATCACATTAATAAACCGCACATTTTCTCACTTGTAACGAACAGTACTACGGTTGAAATAATAACATTAAGTTATTTATTAGACCACCTAATCAATACAAAATCGTCTTGGATGATTTACATAAATTTGTTAGCTAATAGTGGGACATGTTTCGCCTTCCCTGAAGGCATCATCAGCCATAGTCTTAACCTTAAATTAAAAATAAGCGTCTAAATAACATGTAGTGATGAAATGAATTTTAAAAATCTTGAAGAGATTTGAAGTAGAATAACATTAAAAATAACAATGATGGTTTGAAAATACAATGTGATGAGATACAATAGTGGAAGTATTAACAAAATTAACATTAGAATGCTGCTAAAATAAGTACAATGGATAAAACAACAGATTGTTATACAACAAGTAGTAAGATTGCATAAAAGTAAAGTTGATAGTCATGGCGGTTATAATTAGACGATGGCGAAAAATCTTATATAATCAAAGTAAAGAGGAGAGAATAAAAGTCAAAGTTAGTCGAGAGATCCAAAGTTCATCATGATCTTGAAGATAAAAGACGAAAGTCAGATGCATATGGTGAAGTTGTAGAACACGTTGAGGATATGAAGTAGGTGAATAGAAGTTGAAGAACAGTTTCAAATAGGATCACTATGGACCATCTCAAAATTTGAAGTGATGTTCAAATGTTGTAAATTGTGAGTTTGTAGATATTCTAGTTGAAAAAGCATATAAAAGTGGAATCTGTAAATGGAAGCAAGAAACGTAGAGTTAATTGTGTGAAAAGATATTTGAAAAATATTGAAGTAGAATCATATGCACTTACCATTTGACGGTGACAAAGATAGCTTGTAATATTATGAGTTAGAAGAATTTGCAACCGTAGACTTCTTGCTACGTGTGTTATAACTGAAGTTTTGTGCTGGAGGGGGATCTGTTTGCGTTGACGTAACTATTGGAGGGGGGCTGCTATTGGTGGGAGGGAAGGAAGAGAGTGTATTACTGCGCGTGTTGTAACGGTGTAAGGCTATTGGAGGGAGCGATGTTCTGGTGGGTGTGGCTATGGGTTTATTGGTTGTATTTGAATTAAAGGTACTAGCGGCGGGGGGAAGGGAGGGGGGTATATTAGCTGTAGGGGAGGTGGGAACTCTAATTGATGTGAGGTTGAAGATTTTTAAGAATTTGTTGGTGAGGGAAGTTGATTCTCGTAATAAAATAAGAATCTGTTCATACAAGGGGCTTTTTTTATCAATAGTGTCATTTAGATTTTTATCTTTATTAAAATGTTGGTCGAGGAAAATAAATAAGTTTTCATATTCTGTCATGAGTTTGCTTTTATCGACTCTTTTTAGGATATGGAGGTCTTGTTCTATTGTGGTGAATTTATGCCCGGTGTCCCTCATATGGTTGGCCATTGCGGAGAATTTGTTGTGTCTTTGGGCATTGTAATGCTCGGCATATCTGGTAGAGATAATGAACAAACAAGATTACATCAATAAAACTGAAACCCTTTTTTTCAGACAATACCTATACCCTAATTAACAAAGATCCAACAAACAAAATACAGCGTAACTTAAAGAACCTTCTTAAAAATTCTAACTTCATTTTAAATGATCAAGATTATCAGAAATTAACTGTAATGAACCCAAAATTACCTACAGTCAGATCACTGCCCAAAATTCATAAAAATAATGTCCCCATTCGGCCTATAATTAATAGTATCAATAGTCCTACCTATAAAACCTCTCAATTCCTACACAAATTCCTAAAAAAACACTTCAAATTTCACAACTCCAACCCCATAAAGAACTCGATCGAACTTTGTAATTCCCTAAATAATTTCAGTCTACAACCAAACCACGTTTTATGTTCTTTTGACATCACCAACATGTATACTAATATCCCTATCAACAATACTATTAACATCATAAAAAACAATCTGTTGAAACATAGCACATTGAGTAAAATCGAAATTGATGAATGGTTAAAATTACTTAATTTCGTTTTAGACAACAACTATTTTACCTTCAATAAGAAAATTTACAAACAAGAAGGTCTAGCGATGGGAGACCCGTTGTCTGGAATACTAGCCGATATATACTTAGATAATCTCGAACATAGTAAGATTATTAATAACATCAACGGACTCTGTCTTTGGCATCGCTATGTTGATGATACCATAGCTATCATTGATAAACAAATCAACAACAGCAATAACATACTATCATTCCTCAACAACTTAGATAATAATATTAAATTCACTAAAGAAGATGAGTTCAATAACTCTTTGAACTTCTTAGATATCAAAATTACACGAGCATTGAACAAATTCGACTTCCAAATATACAGAAAACCCACCTTTTCTCCAACAACCATAAAAAATGATTCTTTACATCCCAACTCACATAAAAAAGCCACTTATCACAGTTTAATATATAGAGCATTAAAGATCCCTATGTCCTCTACTAATTTAAAGAAAGAATTACTATTCATCAAGGAAATAGCTAAATTCAATGGATTTAACACGAGTATGATTGATAAAATCATCAATAAAACCAAACTGAAACTAGCTACCAATTTAACCCCATTAAAACCCGTCAAACCAAAATACGCTAAATTCACGTTCACTAACCATAGCATTTACCCGATAACCAATTCATTAATGAAGCACGAAATAAAAATAGCCTACACAACAAAAAACACTAATCGTAATTTATTCTTCAATCACAACTCTATCAACATCACAGACAATAGTTACTCTGGATCAGGAATATACAGATTGAAATGCTCTACATGTAATTTTTCTTATGTTGGCCAAACTGGCCGCAGCTTCTCTACCAGATATGCCGAGCATTACAATGCCCAAAGACACAACAAATTCTCCGCAATGGCCAACCATATGAGGGACACCGGGCATAAATTCACCACAATAGAACAAGACCTCCATATCCTAAAAAGAGTCGATAAAAGCAAACTCATGACAGAATATGAAAACTTATTTATTTTCCTCGACCAACATTTTAATAAAGATAAAAATCTAAATGACACTATTGATAAAAAAAGCCCCTTGTATGAACAGATTCTTATTTTATTACGAGAATCAACTTCCCTCACCAACAAATTCTTAAAAATCTTCAACCTCACATCAATTAGAGTTCCCACCTCCCCTACAGCTAATATACCCCCCTCCCTTCCCCCCGCCGCTAGTACCTTTAATTCAAATACAACCAATAAACCCATAGCCACACCCACCAGAACATCGCTCCCTCCAATAGCCTTACACCGTTACAACACGCGCAGTAATACACTCTCTTCCTTCCCTCCCACCAATAGCAGCCCCCCTCCAATAGTTACGTCAACGCAAACAGATCCCCCTCCAGCACAAAACTTCAGTTATAACACACGTAGCAAGAAGTCTACGGTTGCAAATTCTTCTAACTCATAATATTACAAGCTATCTTTGTCACCGTCAAATGGTAAGTGCATATGATTCTACTTCAATATTTTTCAAATATCTTTTCACACAATTAACTCTACGTTTCTTGCTTCCATTTACAGATTCCACTTTTATATGCTTTTTCAACTAGAATATCTACAAACTCACAATTTACAACATTTGAACATCACTTCAAATTTTGAGATGGTCCATAGTGATCCTATTTGAAACTGTTCTTCAACTTCTATTCACCTACTTCATATCCTCAACGTGTTCTACAACTTCACCATATGCATCTGACTTTCGTCTTTTATCTTCAAGATCATGATGAACTTTGGATCTCTCGACTAACTTTGACTTTTATTCTCTCCTCTTTACTTTGATTATATAAGATTTTTCGCCATCGTCTAATTATAACCGCCATGACTATCAACTTTACTTTTATGCAATCTTACTACTTGTTGTATAACAATCTGTTGTTTTATCCATTGTACTTATTTTAGCAGCATTCTAATGTTAATTTTGTTAATACTTCCACTATTGTATCTCATCACATTGTATTTTCAAACCATCATTGTTATTTTTAATGTTATTCTACTTCAAATCTCTTCAAGATTTTTAAAATTCATTTCATCACTACATGTTATTTAGACGCTTATTTTTAATTTAAGGTTAAGACTATGGCTGATGATGCCTTCAGGGAAGGCGAAACATGTCCCACTATTAGCTAACAAATTTATGTAAATCATCCAAGACGATTTTGTATTGATTAGGTGGTCTAATAAATAACTTAATGTTATTATTTCAATCTAATATCATCAATACGGACCAAAAATTATATTTATTACATGTAACAGTACTACGGTGCCGATCTAACAGTCCAAAGTTCCAGTGCTGCAAGGACCAGACCGCAACCAGCCATGAACACTTCACTAAACTACCATTTCGCTCAGCGTGTATAAAGTTATTTATGGCCTAGATTGTAACGACTTATTCCCCGACTTTGCAAACCGATTTTATTTATGATGGGACAACTAATAACAAATATTTGAGATTGCCGGGTTGAGTGGCTCAGGCGGTTAAGGCGCTGGCCTTCTAACCCCAACTTGGCAGGTTCGATCCTAGCTCAGTCCGGTGGTATTTGAAGGTACTCAAATACGACAGCCTCGTGTCGTAGATTTACTGGCACGTAAAAGAACTCCTGCGGGACTAAATTCTGGCACCTCGGCGTCTCCGAAGACCGTAAAAGTAGTTAGTGGGGCGTAAAGCAAATAACATTAAATTATTATTAAATATTTGAGAATTAAATTTTAGGCCTTCCCCTAAACTACCATTTCTGTCGGTGTGAATAATATAATTTATGGCGTAGATTGTAGCGACTTATTCGCAGACTTCGCATACCTATTTTAATTAAGATGGGACCACTAATAACATAAATATTTGCGAATAAAGTTATAGGCCTTCCCTTAAACTACCATTTCTTTCAGAGTGAATAAGGTTATTTATAGTTTATATTGTAGCAACTTATTTTAGAACTTTACATACCGGTTTTCATTAAGATAGGACCACTAATAACATAAACATTTGAGAATTATATTTTTGGCCTTCCCCTAAACTACCATTTTTCTCAACGTCAAAAAGATTATTTATTGCCTAGATTGTAGCGACTTATTCCCGGACTTTACATACCGATTTTCATTAAATTCTCTTCAGCCGTTTTCTCGTGATGCGTCTACATACAGACAGACAGACAGAAGTTACGGAAAATTAAAAAATGCATTTCCTTGTTACTATGGACATGACTGATACAGAAATACCATCCTTTTTAAATTTTGAGCAATGTACAGACAAAACTCTTATATAGATATATATATATAAAAAGGGCCTACATAATGTGGCTCTTGTTTCTCTAATTAAAATATACATCTAGGTGCTGAGGTAATGTAATTTACATTTTTCATTACAAGCTTGGCTGGCTAGCTTGGAAATCTTTTGCTTGGGATGTTGGTTCACTGCAGTCACACCTCTCGCAACAGTCACATGGCCCATCTATGACTCTGTTATTTTCTATCGCTTTCACACACACTCGGGCTATCTCACTCATTGCGTGGAAATTTCCATCCCCATCTGGCTTTACATGTCCTCCTCACATAGCAGTGTGTGCTAAATACAAAACAAATTATATCAGATATTAACTTTATGTGCCTGAGTCACTGGTGCGAGTCTCTGATATGGCACAGTATCTTGCTGGAATCGTACAAGTCGAGCCTTGCCGGAATAACCTTTCTTAAACCCAAACTGCCTTATATAAAACCAGTTAGGAATTTCACAAACGTGTTTGATGTAATTAGAAATAATTGCTTTTCCAGAGCTTACAAACATCTCGAGCTGACTTGTCTGTAATTATCTGCTTTATCACCTTTTCCCTTGTAAACTGGGGCTACTGTTGCAACTTTCCATTCATTTAGTATCACCCCTTCATGCAAACAGTAATCAAGTATTTCAGATGTGGTATTATATTCCAACCCATTGCCTTTAATATATAGTAGAATCTCTGTTAACCAAAATAGAAGGGAATTTTGGATAATTGAATGTCATTTTTAGAGGTTAAGAATTGTTTCTTGAAGGTTTAAATGAAAGTAAATAGGTTATATATGTAGTACATTGCTGACAAGTATTTTAATACTGGAAACATGAAATGTTACTCAACTTTGTTCAACCAGTTTACCATAGAAAAGTGCATAACAAATTATGTTTCTGTACATTGTTTTTGTAATTTAACTAATTTTTTTTCTGATCGTTTCGATTGAAAGTATTTTCAATAATGGAGGTTCTACTGTATCCCCAGAAATCTTATTGTCCCAATTGATAGGGAATCTGCCATCTGGACAACAGCCCTAAATGAAGTTGATTGATTGATTGATTGATTGATTGATTGATTGAAAATCTTGGGTAATTTCAAGATGGTGGACACTAACAGAATGCTTTCTAGCAAGTTCGTATATTTATGTATTTTGGTTATTGTAACCATCAACTTCTTTCTCGCACCTTTCTATTTAATAGCTGCATTCATTTCACAATTTTTTTCAATAAAAAAAATCTCAAAATATTTCAATGTAAATATTGGGGTAGACATCACAACAGTTTTGTGAAATGATTACCCTTGTTAATGCTCAATGTGAGCTTTTCATTTAATCTTGTTTTGGGTCTGAAGTAGGATGACTTCCTTTGTCTAGTGAAGTATGTCCCATATTTGCCCTGTACTTTTTTCCATACTCATAAGATTAACATTCTCATTTACAGTAGAAGGGTGTTCCTATTTTTATAAGAATATAAATGTATAGCTTATGTCTTTGTTAATGCGTTCTTGCATTTTGTTAACACAGAATTGAAATGTTTTCTTTGTTACAGATAATTCTGGGAGCACCTATAGAGACATCTTTAAAAAGTATATCAGTTCCTGTTTCACATGCTTCTGATTGTTCCAATAAAGCAAGTAAATAAAGGTATGTATCATTTGTAGAGAAAATTTTTTTCTGCTCTGTTAAATAATCCATTTAGAAGCTCCATATACAGCTTGCCTGGTGGCCATGATTGTTAAGCTGTCTTTATGGTGTGACACAATGTTTAGGCAGTTTGAGTCTTGTTGGTGGAAAAACTTTTCATTATCAGAATGTTGATCAGCAGGATAAAATTGGTGATATAAAATTCCTAATCACTAGATTGCATGCCAAAAGCCTGTGGCTAATTCCAAACTCTCTACAATGGAGCAAGGGCATATGACTCTGTTGATCATGATTCTTTAGTCAGATGGAGACATTTCGAATGAGCAGATCCCTTGGTATTATTCAAAAGGGATAAGCTATGCGTCGACACTGGGTTTCACCTTCTTCCTCATCGCCTGTGATAAAACAGTGCGTAACACGCAGTCCTCACACGGGACACAGAATTGTTTATACTCATATAATGAATTTCGTCTTTGAGGCAGGGAGGAAAATGTTGATGAAATTATGCTTGAGGAAGTGGAAAGGATGGTAAGAAAACTCCATTGTCATAAGGCAGCAGGAATAGATGAAAGTAGACCTGAAATGGTGAAGTATAGTGGGAAGGCAGGGATGAAATGGCTTCATAGAGTAGTAAAATTAGCGTGGAGTGTTGGTAAGGTACCTTCAGATTGGACAAAAGCAGTAATTGCACCTATCTATAAGCAAGGGAACAGGAAGGATTGCAATAATTATCGAGGTATCTCATTGATTAGTATACCAGGCAAAGTATTCACTGGCATCTTGGAAGGGAGGGTGCGATCAGTCGTTGAGAGGAAGTGTGGTTTCAGACCACAGAGAGGCTGTCAGGATCAGATTTTCAGTATGCGCCAGGTAATTGAACAATGCTACGAAAGGAATAGGCAGTTTTGTTTATGTTTCGTAGATCTAGAGAAAGCATATGACAGGGTACCAAGGGAAAAGATGTTCACTA
Source organism: Anabrus simplex (assembly GCF_040414725.1). Classification (NCBI taxonomy): domain Eukaryota; kingdom Metazoa; phylum Arthropoda; class Insecta; order Orthoptera; family Tettigoniidae; genus Anabrus; species Anabrus simplex. The sequence goes on along the minus strand of NC_090267.1, from coordinate 81,652,567 downwards.
TACTGGGGGACTATGGAATTAAAGGTAGATTATTAAAATCAATCAAAGGCATTTATGTTGACAATTGGGCTTCGGTGAGAATTGATGGTAGAATGCGTTCTTGGTTCAGGGTACTTACAGGGGTTAGACAAGGCTATAATCATCCACCTTTGCTGTTCGTAGTTTACATGGATCATCTGCTGAAAGGTATAAAATGGCAGGGACGGATTCAGTTAGGTGGAAATGTAGTAAGCAGTCTGGCCTATGCTGACGACTTGGTCTTAATGGCAGATTGTGCTGAAAGCCTGCAGTCTAATATCCTCGAACTTGAAAATAGGTGCAATGAGTATGGTATGAAAATTAGCCTCTCGAAGACTAAATTGATGTCAGTAGGTAAGAAATTCAACAGAATTGAATGTCAGATTGGTGATACAGAGCTAGAACAGGTCGATAATTTCAAGTATTTAGGTTGTGTGTTCTCCCAGATGGTAATATAGCAAGTGAGATTGAATCAAGGTGTAGTAAAGCTAATGCAGTGAGCTCGCAGTTGCGATCAGCAGTATTCTGTAAGAAGGAAGTCAGCTCCCAGACGAAACTTATCTTTACATCGGTCTGTTTTCAGACCAACTTTGCTTTATGGGAGCGAAAGTTGGGTGGACTCAGGATATCTTATTCATAAGTTAGAAGTAACAGACATGAAAGTAGCAAGATTGATTGTTGGTACAAACAGGTGGGAACAATGGCAGGAGGGTACTTGGAATGAGGCGATAAAGGCTAATTTAGGAATGAACTCGATGGATGAAGCTGTACACATAAACCGGCTTCGGTGGTGGGGTCATGTGAGGCGAATGGAGGAGGATAGGTTACCGAGGAGAATAATGGACTCTGCTATGGAGGGTAAGAGAAGTAGAGGGAGACCAAGACGACTATGGTTAGACTTAGTGTCTAACGATTTAAAGATGAGAGGTATAGAACTAAATGAGGCCACAACACTAGTTGCAAATCGAGGATTGTGGCGACATTTAGTAAATTCTCAGAGGCTTGCAGACTGAACGCTGAAAGGCATAACAGTCTATAATGATAATGTAGGTATGTATGTACTAGTAGTAAAACAGTAACGCGAATAGGTGATAATGCCTATTTCTATTACAACAACAGGTATGAAACTGGAAATATTGTGCAAGGATTTGCGCAATATTTCTAATCGTTGTATACCATCCCGGACTTTAATTATAATATCGACAACATGGACTTGGATGAGATTCCTGTATTACCAACTATGGATGTGCTCAGTATTACTTCTGTATCAGAGGAGAAGGTAAAAAGAGTCATTAATGAAAAACTAAAACCCAAAAAAGCTGGCGGTCCAGATAACATCCCACCTTATATAATTAAGGATGTGCAGAAATACTGGTTCCACAGCTAACCTTCATTTTCAACCTTTCATTAAAGTCTTGCTTCCCTGAAAGGTGGAAGATATAAAAAAATTACACCAGTTCTGAAGGCAGGCGTTCACGGAAATATATCTAACTACCGCCCTGTTTCCATTATTGACGCCTTTGCAAAAGTATACAAACATATACTATATTTTAAGATCTATAATCACATTAAGGCAGGTATTTCAGAATTTCAGCATGGATTTTTACCTAATAGATCTGTTATTACAAATCTTGTAGGATTCACTCCGACACTGTATGATGTATTGGATTACAACAGAAGAACGAATGTTGTCTATACAGACTTCGAGAAAGCATTCGACAAGGTAGATCATAAAATTCTTGTCCAAAAAATGCACCAGTTTGGGTTCTTGAAACCACTGCTTTGAATGTTATGTACTTACCTGAAAGATTGACGTCAGTTTGTGTCTTCTAAAGGTGAAATCTCAGACAACTTCATTAGTTACTCCGGTGTTCCTCAAGGATCAAATTTGGGTCACCTTCTATTTTTAATTTTGATTAACGACTTGCCGAATAATCTTCGTCATGCTAGTTTTTTGCTGTTTGCTGACTATGTAAAACTATTTAAAGTTATACATAACAAGAAGGATGAGGATGAGCTACAGCAGGACATTGATCGTGTTGTACAATGGTGCGATATGAATCATATATCTTTTAATGTGAAGAAACGTAAATCATTAACTTTTACCAGAAAAAAGAAAGCTACAATTGCGGCGTACTATATAAGACACCGAACTAGAAACAGTTTCGGCAATAAGAGACTTAGGAGTAATAATTGATGAAGAATTAACATTCAACGCCCATATTACAAATATAACGAACGATGCCAACCATATGCTTGGGTTTATAATAAGGAGTTTTAAATTATTTACTCAATCATCGATTGTTATTCAGTTATTTATTAGCCTTGTTAGGAGTAAATTAGAATATGCTTCTGTAATTTGGGACCCGTGTTCTAAAGAACAAATACATACAGGGTGGCGCACGAATAGTTGACACATTTGAAAAACAAATATAAAATGCAACTTATGTACTATGTTGTTAAAATTTCGCGCACGCCTTCCCCGTTTCATGGAAATATCTGTAGAAGTGACACTGCTGCTTTGTCTCCAAATTCCTGCATTCCAGTGAGCTTTCTGCCATGGCAGACGACGGCCAACTCTCCGTTCTGCAGCGCGCCAAAACAGTTATCTGTTATTGCGAACAAAAATGTGCTATGGCAACACAAAAAAAATTCGTGCTGTATTTCAGACTAGGTGGGCACCAGCAAGGAACACCACCCTTCGCTTATACAGAAACTTTTGAAGGACAAGGCAGTGTGAAAGAAGAAAAGCGACAACGTGCACCAGCAGTTCAATCTCCTGAGGGTCGCCATGAAGCGCAGCCCAAACAAGTCAACACGGGGAGCTTCAAGAGAGAGTAAAATATCACGCCATTCAGTTCAAAGAATGTTACCCGGGTACCTTCAATTGTACCCGTACGAAATGTCTGTGCTACACAAGCTAACAGCTCTTCACAGGCAGAAGAGTTAGCAGTACACCTTATGAACTTAAGATAAAAGATGAAATACTGTTTAACACCTGGTTCTCTGATGAAGCCTGTGAATTCTTTTTATGGGGCTATTTGAAAAAAAACTTGTCTATGGAAATGCGTGCTCGGTTTGTGCAGCTCTCCAGTGAAATTCATGAAGACATGTGCCACAAAGTCGTCAGAAACATGCGTACTGGTCTCGAAGAGGTTATCCGCCGAAGTGGAGGCCACATTGAACATGTGATATTGTGAAATGTATTTCCAGGTTCCAAGCTGCCTGTGTATAAAATTTCATTAGTGTTCTGTGAAAAATAAAGTTGTTATTCCAAAATCAAATGTGTCAACTATTTGTGCGCTACCCTGTACTATTGAAGTTGTTCAAAACAAGTTCTTGCGGTATCTGTATTATAAAACAAATAAGACATTTTGCCCTTTTGATACATCAACGCGGTATTTAAGAAGTAACTTTAACCTCACCTCGTTGTGCAACAGAAGAATAATTATTTCTCTAAAAACGTTAAATAAAATCATAAGAAATAAATTTAATCTTATAGAACTGCTCAATTTTATCTCCTTTCATGTTCCACGAGCTGGAGCTCGCATGAACACAGTATTTCAAGTTCCAAGATCTAGAACATCTCATCACTTGAACTCGCCATTTATTAAAATGCTATGATTTTACAACACATTTGCTGCAGGAATAGACTTACTTTCAGAATCACACACTGTCATTAATACACATTTAAAGGCCTGTGTTTCTAATTTCTAATTTATTAATTCAGACTCCTTTTTTTCTATATAATAGGTGCTCTATAATGTATTCATTATTATAGTCACTCACTACTCTAGTTATATCCTTGTTTCAATTCCAGTATTTTTCATAGTGTAGAAGTAATCATTGCTGTACTCAGGGTTGTCCTTTTCTCTGTATGTGTGTTTTCAATTCATTCTTCTTCCTTGTCTTTATTGTCTTCAGCATTATTATTATGTATTATCTTTACTTACATGTATGCATTATAAGTACTGTTGTGTTAAGAAGGTACTGTATTGGGCCTACTGCCTGTGTACTTTCAAGAAGACAAATAAATAAATAAATAAATAAATAAATAACAAGTAGTTAGTTAATACTGAGTTAAAAATTTAACATCTTGTTAGGTTTCTTGCGTTTCATCAAACTTTTCCTGTGAAATGTTAACTAATCGACTGTTGATTCTCCCAACATTGCGAACTGCTGCGAATCAAGGAGGCAGTGGTATGAACAGGCTGTTTTTACAGCACGCTCCGATGCGCTTTTCTTTGAGTACAGCATGCAGCTGTTAAATATGGCGCGTGAAATGAAACGAAGTCCTAGTTCTAATTTTTCTTCCTTCGAAAAGGAGTTGTTAATTGAATTAGTTAGTAAATATAGATAAGTTATTGAGTGCAAGCGCACAGATGGTGTCATGAAGAGACTTTTAATTTTTATAAATTTATTTCATTAATTAAAGTTGGCACTTTCCGAGCCTATTTCCGATTGGTCGGATAATTTTGTATTGTTGAAAATGGTTATGCATGCAACAGTCCTGTCCGTCATAAAGTTGTGATATCGCATCATTAAGACATATCAAATGCAATCAAGTATTGAAGGCACCAAGTTCCTTTACTTCAAAATCAATCAAAAACATAATTGATGCCCAACAGCACAGCTCCCGATAACCTGAGATGTTCAATACAAGCAAGATCATTATTTTCCTTACTTTGTAGAGGAATGAAAGTCAGTTAAGCAAAGACCAAATATACAGTATGTTGACAGGACTTGGAGGTAGAAATCTCTGTAATACTTCAACGGGTAATGTTGTTAGCAGCAAGGAAGTTTAATCTCTCAGGCAAGCATTTAAATGACCTAACTTCTGTGCCCTAGGCAGTATTTAAATTACCGGGCAAGTTGGCCGTGCGGTTAGTTGCGCACCTGTGAGCTTGCGTCTGGGAGATAGTGGATTCGAATCTCACTGTCGGCAGCCCTGAAGATGGTTTTCCATGGTTTCCCATTTTCACACCAGGCAAATGCTGGGGCCGTACCTTAAGGCCACGGCCGCTTCCTTCCCTATCCCATTGTCGCTATAGGACCTATCTGTGTCGGTGCAACTTAAAGCACATAGCCAAAAGGAAAAAAAGTATTTAAATTGGCTAGCCAAGTGTGATTTTCTAGCACTTCATAAAATGTTACATACTTTAGGAACCAGGAAAGTTAATAATGAACAAATTTTCAGGGTCATTTACTAATGATGTCCTGAATGTCTCTGGGTATGAATAGTGGATGACTGGAGTTTAATTATCTTCAGAGCTTTTGGAGGGATGGACTCTTCTAGGCCATACCAACCTTTTCACAAGGTCAAAGATTCAAGTGTAATGTTTTGCAATGAGAGGTAGCCAGACTGAAGTTTTGTATTCATTGTTTGGAAAATACTTTGAATAACAGTCAGCTGTTCTCTTGCCAACAAAATGCTGGAATCTCATTCGGTTCAAATCGGCTCTGTTTCATAGTTTGCAGAAAGATTAGAAACTCCAGAAATGCATCCTTACTGAAATAACTTTCCCGAGTGGGTATCTGCACTATATTCAACAGATTGAGACCAAGCATAATCTTGTCACCTGTCAGGTCCTAACCCTCAACCTTGTTTTTCAGACATTCACCCGTAAGCATTGCTCAGCATATCTGTTAGTTTCCTCTATTATCATTTTATCACCTCTTCATGAAAGAGGAGTACAAACACATCTAAAACACCAAAAAAATCCTTCTGTGGCCCTGATTGCCCAGTAAAGATGGATTTTCTGCTCGTTATACACCCACTGAATGTCACTGTACGTAGATGTTACATCGACACGATCCACTTATTTTTCTTCAAGAAGGTAAAACAACTTCTTGAACACAACCTATGTCACTTTCTGCACAATCAGAATTACTAATGAGACTGCTTACACTACTTGGTTCCTCTCCTAATGGAGAACATTCCATTTCTGAACCTGAAAGGCTATGTGAAAGCCAATTGTTACTTCCCTTGACAATATTCACCTCCGTTATGAAATAATTAAAACTATTACCAGTTACAATTTTTATTAATTTGTGTTCTACAGTGTGTTTCAGAGTTCATACTCTATCATCAGGTGATGAAATGGTGAAATTTAATCATTGCTCTATTTGACACCTTTCATTGATGTCTAAGGACTTTGTGCATTATGAATTTTATTACAACTATGTTGGGTCACCTATCGGTGTGTCTCTCAGAAATATACAGTTGTTGCTAAAGCAATATTATCTTCAGTTTTATCATTGAGTATGTGTTGATCTATTAATTAATGTCTGTAAATTTCTAGAGTTTCTGAAGTGTTTATTTTTACCTCTTTTGGATGTATGTGTAAAATGGCAGTGAATTTTGTATACAGTATTTTATACTTTGTGATCTTTGTCTTGTAGTTGTGCAGCAGCTGCTGATTTTTCATGCTTATGTAGCTGAAATGCCACCAGGTGTTCTTGAAATGTAATATTAAATCCTCTTCCAATTTGTCCAGTGAAAAAGGATTCAGTTTTCACAGGTGATTTTATATACACCAGCCTGTTTGAATTTATCTGATGTATTGACTGTGTGTGGTAGAATCAGACCAAGGTTGTTTTTAGTTTAGAAGTTGAACATATTTTGCTTCTCGAAGGCTCTGACTTTTTGGTATGATGAATTTCTATTAAATGGTATGCTGTGATTCTCCAAGTCTTGTTTTAGGCATTTGCTTTTCTGCAGTGGTTTTTCTGTTTCCTTGAAGTTTCTGAGTATTTTATGTACTGTATGTGGATTGTGTCCATTTTTTGTGGTCGTTGGCTTTATGAATTGAATACCGGTATCTACATTAAAACATGGTTATGTTTAATATTCATCTCTCTCTTTTGACTATAAGTTTAAATTCTTAGTACAGATGGCAGTCAAGATCAAGATGCATAGGGATCAATAGTTTTTATTTTGTCTCATCAGAGGGTATAAGGCAAATTATTCCTTACTTCAGGGAATTCAAGGCAGTATTATCGGACCTTTATGTTTTCTTATATATATAAACGATATGAGTAAAGGAGTGGAATCGGAGGTAAGGCTTTTTGCGGATGATGTTATTCTCTAAAGAGTGATAAATAACAAATAATAAAAAATAATAAATAAAAAAATAATAAATAATAATAAAAATAATAAATAAATAATAATAAATAAGTTACAAGATTGTGAGCAACTGCAACGTGACCTCGAAAATGTTGTGAGATGGACAGCAGGCAATGGTATGTTGATAAACGGGGTTAAAAGTCAGGTTGTGAGTTTCACAAATAGGAAAAGTCCTCGCAGTTTTAATTACTGCGTTGATGGGGTGAAAGTTCCTATTGGGGATCATTGTAAGTATCTAGGTGTTAATATAAGGAAAGATCTTCATTGGGGTAATCACATAAATGGGATTGTAAATAAAGGGTACAGATCTCTGCACATGGTTATGAGGGTGTTCAGGGGTTGTAGTAAGGATGTAAAGGAGAGGGCATATAAGTCTCTGGTAAGACCCCAACTAGAGTATGGTTCCAGTGTATGGGACCCTCACCAGGATTACCTGATTCAAGAACTGGAAAAAATCCAAAGAAAAGCAGCTCGATTTGTTCTGGGTGATTTCCGACAAAAGAGTAGCGTTACAAAAATGTTGCAATGTTTGGGTTGGGAAGAATTGAGAGAAAGAAGAAGAGCAGCTCGACTAAGTTGTATGTTCCGAGCTGTCAGCGGAGAGATGGCGTGGAATGACATTAGTAGACGAATAAGTTTGAATGGCGTTTATAAAAGTAGGAAAGATCACAATATGAAGATAAAGTTGGAATTCAAGAGGACAAACTGGGGCAAATATTCATTTATAGGAAGGGGAGTTAGGGATTGGAATAACTTACCAAGGGAGATGTTCAATAATTTTCCAATTTCTTTGAAATCATTTAGGAAAAGGCTAGGAAAGCAACAGATAGGGAATCTTGCCACCTGGGCGACTGCCCTAAATGCAGATCGGTATTGATTGATTGATTGATTGATTGATTGATTGATTGATTGATTGATTGATTGATGCATAAAGTGACAAGTTTCTGGAATATTTGCTGTGATATACAAGTGGTCGGGAAGATCAAAGCTTCTAGAACTCAGTGGTGTAAAAGTTTTCAGGAACTCTTCATAGATGCCGTACAAATGCTCTTTTGACGTAGTACTGTGTGATGCATGCATATATAAGTTAATCCTAGCTATTTAAGCACTCAGGCTGATTCTACATGTATGCTCACACTTAATAGCCACTGCAGCGCTGCAACTTTGGAGAAAGATGCAGGCTTGGATATTGAGGTTTCTTGTTGAAACTAGGAGGAGGAATTGGCCAGGAAAATAAGTGGGGTGTTGTGTGACAGGAATGTGAGCACCAGATTGAAAGGAAATTTGTACAAGACAGTGGTAAGACCAGCAGTAATGTACAGCGCTGAGACATGGGGAAGTTAAGGGAGATCAGGAATGAAGGGGATCTAATGAGGTGAGTAAGGCTCTGGTCATGGGCAGTTCTGTTATTAGGCATGTGTGGTAAGGGTGTGTGGAGGAAAGGGAAGTAGGGTAGAGTGTTATCTAGGAAATAAGGCAGAATGTGAGGAAAGTAGAAGGGAAGGAGGAGGGTAAGGAGAAAGTGGTAATTTTCCTCGCTGGTACCAGCAACATAAGGCAAGTAGGAAGAGGTACTAAATACGGTAGTTGGGATCTATTGGATCTGGTTATGACAGCATGAAAGAAGTTTAAAGGAGCAGAGATTCAGGGAAACAGGGTTAACTAGGGAGCAGTGATGAGAGTACGGGAAGTTGGGAGCCCACCCTCCCAAGTATTACATAAAATTGTTACTGTAGAAGTATGGTAAATAAAGGAATCAAATTTGAAAGATCCAGGAAATTAGACTCATGTGATTTGCCATGAAGAGCACAGACCAAAAAATTATGTAGGGAAAGAGTATAGGCTCCGTGTGCACAGCAATGTGCTGCTGCGGCTGGATATTATGAGAACTACTTAGAAGCATGTTGATCAACAATTGATCGTAAGGAGATTGAGTGCATGCAATGTTTACATGCATTCCATCATTTTATAGAGTTATCTTCAGATTATTACCTTTCAAAGCCATAACGTTCTGGCAGAACTATGTGCTTACTGTGGGCTGCATTGATAGATAGTGTAATAGTAACATAATAGTAGGCACACTATTGTATTTTATAACCATAGTTTTAATGATAGCCAGTATTACATACATACATTATCATTATAGACAGTTATGACTTTCAGCGTTCAATCTGCAAGCCTCTGTGAATTTACTAAACGTCGCCACAATCCTCTCTTTGCAACTAGTGCTGTGGCCTCATTTAGTTCTATACCTCGTATCTTTAAATCGTTAGAAACTGAGTCTAACCATCGTCGTCTTGGTCTACCTCTGCTTCTCTTACCCTCCATGAGAGTCCATTATTCTTCTGGGTAACCTATCCTCCTCCATTCGCCTCACATGACCCCACCACCAAAGCCGGTTTATGCGTACAGCTTCATCCATCAAGTTCATTCCTAAATTAGTCTTTATCTCCTCATTCCAAGTATCCTCCTGCCATTGTTCCCACCTGTTTGTACCAGCAATCATTCTCACTGCTTTCATGTCTGTTACTTCTAACTTATGAATAAGATATCCTGAGTCCACCCAGCTTTCGCTCCTGTAAAGCAAAGTTGGTCTGAAAACAGACCTATGTAAAGATAGTTTCATCTGGGATCTGACTTCCTTCTTACAGAATACTGCTGATCGCAGCTGTGAGCTCACTGCATTAGCTTTACTACACCTTGATTCAATCTCACTTACTATATTACCATCCTGGGAGAACACACAACCTAAATACTTGAAATTGACCTGTTCTAGCTTTGTATCACCAATCTGACATTCAATTCTGTTGAATTTCTTACCTACTGACATCAATTTAGTCTTCGAGAGGCTAATTTTCATACCATACTCATTGCACCTATTTTCAAGTTCGAGGATATTAGACTGCAGGCTTTCAGCACAATCTGCCATTAAGACCAAGTCGTCAGCATAGGCCAGACTGCTTACTACATTTCTACCTAACTGAATCCGTCCCTGCCATTTTATACCTTTCAGCAGATGATCCATGTAAACTACGAACAGCAAAGGTGGATGATTACAGCCTTGTCTAACCCCTGTAAGTACCCTGAACCAAGAACTCATTCTGCCATCAATTCTCACTGAACAAATAGGAACTTTGAAGCTTCCACCTAATCAGTACATATATTGTATATATATTACTGTTCTACAGTACCAGTTTCGACCTTGTGAAGGTCATCTTCAGCTGACAATTATAACATACAATTAAAACATCACAATGAGAATGTCACATGGTATGGGTGAAAACATAGTCATTACAATTGTTCTAGTTTAAATCATCGTCTACAATAACTGATATAATAATTAAAAACTTAACATTACTATATGTACATGAATGATGTATGTTAAAATACATTTTCTTAAATTATAAAGGTGTCGCATAGTATGGATAAAAACGTTATCAATTTGCAAATGTTTTTCGTCTTATCTTCGTGTACGTTAATCAGTATGAGAATTAAAACTTTGCACTACTATTATGTGCACAGGTGATATATGTTGAATGTACAATATTCTTGAATTGTGAAGTTTCCGCTGTTCCACATTAAAACTTATGGCTGTACTTCAAAATGTTTTATTCATCTAGCCATAAGTTTTAATGTGGAACAGTGGACACTTGACAATTCAAGAATATTGTATATTCAACATATATCACCTGTGCACATAATAGTAGTGCAAAGTTTTAACTCTCATACCGATTAACGTAGACGAAGATAAGACAAAAAACATTTGCAAATTGATAACGTTTCTATCCATACTATGTGACACCTTTATAATTTAAGGAAACGTATTTTAACATATATCATTCATGTACATATAGTAATAAGTTTTTAATTATTATATCAGTTATTGTAGACGATTATTTAAACTAGAACAATTGTAATGACTGTTTTCATCCATACCATGTGACATTCTTACTGTGATGTTTTAATTGTATGTTATGATTGTCAGCTGAAGATGACCTTCACAAGGTCGAAACCTGTACTGTAAAAGAATGATATATATAAAATATATGTATTGATTAGGTGGAAGCTTCAAACCTTCATATTTGTGAATATAATCAATAAGGAAATGAAACTTATAGATTATGATAATTCTCACTGAAGCCCAATTGTCGACATAAATGCCTTTGATGGATTTTAATACCGGGCGAGTTGGCCGTGCGCGTAGAGGCGCGCGGCTGTGAGCTTGCATCCGGGAGATAGTAGGTTCGAATCCCACTATCGGCAGCCCTGAAGATGGTTTTCCGTGGTTTCCCATTTTTACACCAGGCAAATGCTGGGGCTGTACCTTAATTAAGGCCACGGCCGCTTCCTTCAAACTCCTAGGCCTTTCCTATCCCATTAACGCCATAAGACCTATCTGTGTCAGTGCGACGTAAAGCCCCTAGGAAAAAAAATGATTTTGATAATCTACCTTTAATTCCATAGTACCCCAGTATAGCGAACATCTTTTCCCTCGGTACCCTGTCATATGCTTTCTCTAGATCTACGAAACATAAACACAACTGCCTATTCTTCTCGTAGCATTTTTCAATTACCTGGCGCATACTGAAAATTTGATCCTGATCGCTTCTCTGTGGTCTGAAACCACACTGGTTTTCATCCAACTTCCTCTCAACGACTGATTGCACCCTCCCTTCCAAGATGCCAGAGAATACTTTGCCTGGTATACTAATCAATGAGATACCTTCATGGTTGTTGCAATCCTTCCTGTTCCCTTGCTTATTGATACGTGCAATTACTGCTTTCATCCAATCTGTAGGTACCTTACCAACACTCCATGCTAATCTTACTACTCTATGAAGCCATTTCATCCCTGCCTTTCCACTATGCTTCACCATTTCAGGTCTAATTTCATCTATTCCTGCTGCTTTATGACAGTGGAGTTTATTTACCACCCTTTCCACTTCCTCAAGCTTGATTTCATCATCATCATCATTTTCCTCCTCCCCATGAGCTTGGCTGTTCGCATCATCACCAGGATGATTTCCTTTTACATTGTGATGATGTTCAAAATATTCCCTCCACCTCTCCGGTGATTCCCTGGGATCTATTATGAGTTCACGTGAATTACTCAAAACGCTGTTCATTTCTTTTTTCCCCTCCCTTCCTAAGATTCTCTATTACTGTCCAGAAAGGTTTCCTTGCTGCTTGACCTAGCCTTTCTAGGTTATTACCAAAATCTTCCCACGACTTTCTTTTGGATTCAACAACTATTTGTTTCGCTCTGTTTCTTTCATGTATGTACACATCCCTGTCTGCCTTGTTTGGAGCCATTTCTCATAAGCCTTCTTTTTACGTTTACAAGCTGCTCTCACTTCACCATTCCACCAAGATGTTTGCCTTTTCCCATCTTTACACACAGTTGTTCTTAGGCATTCCCTTGCTGTTTCTACTACAGCATTCCTGTGTGCCATCCATTCTCTTTCTATATCCTGAACCTGCTTACTGTCTTCTATTCGAAACTTCTCACTAATCATATCCATGTACTTCTAATTTCCTCGTGCTGGAGATTTTCTACCCTTATTCTTTTGCAGACAGATTTCACTTTCTCTATCCTAGGCCTAGAGATACTTAGTTCACTACATATCAGATAGTGGTCTGTATCATGGAAAAATCCCCAGAAAACTTGTACATTCCTAACAAATTTCCTGAATTCGAAGTCTGTTAAGATATAGTCTATTACGGATCTGGTACCCCTAGCCTCCCATGTGTAGCAGTGAATAACCTTATGCTTGAGGAATGTATTCATAACTGCTAAACCCATACTAGCACAGAAGTCCAGCAAATGCTTTCCATTCCCATTAGCTTCCATATCTTCCCCACATTTACCAATCACCCTTTCGTATCCTTCAGTTCTATTCCCAACTCTCGCATTGAAATCGCCCATTAGCACTTTTCTGTCCTTGCTGTTGACCCTGACCACGATGTCATTCAATGCTTCATGAAACTTGTCAACTTCATCCTCATCTGCACCCTCACATGGTGAATACACCGAGACAGTTCTCGTCCTAATTCCTCCAACTGACAAATCTACCCACATCCGCTTATTTACGTGCCTAACAGAAACTGTGCAGTGGTATTTCTGATAAACAGCCCTACCCCATACTTTGCTCTTCCATTTCTAACACGCGTCAAGTACTTATAATCTATCTCTTCCTCGTTATCTCCCCGTAACCGAATATCACTTACTCCTAGCACATCCAGATGCTTCCTCTTAGCTGACTCAGCTAGTTCTACTTTCTTACTTCTATAAGCTCCATTAATATTGATAGCTCCCCATCGAATTCCATTTTGTTTGCCAAGTTGTTTCCTAGGAGTCCCTCGCCTGTCAAATGGGAGTGGGAATCCATTACTCCCATAGGTCCGGGGCTTACTTAAAATGTTCTGTGCTCGATAAATTCATGAAGCAGGATGCTACCCTACTTAACCTAGTCCAAGTGAGGATTTCTCCTCTAACGGGTTATGGACCACCGGTGAATGGTATAGTCCTAGCCGCCTGAGCACAAGGAGGGCCATGACTCAGAATATGTCAGAGATGCCCACTCCCATTCCATAGCAATTGGTATCCCGACTCTCAAGGCCACTCAGCCATTGCCCATAGTTCACAAACTTCTGGCGTACTTGAATATAGAGCAACATGTGAAATTTTATACTATTCAGTCATGACCTCACGAAATAAATTTTAAGATGTGTTACACAAATATAATTACAGAAATAGGCGTACATTACACAGTATTAATACCGTATTTTACAAATGTGTAATAATTCATAAATTTATGTCCTTGTCCCGAGGTGGTGCAATTCTTTTCAGGCACACTGCTAATGTAAATGAGCTGAGTGTACAGTTTTAATCAGATAATATCCGGCTCCATGGCTAAATGGTTAGCGTGCTGGCCTTTAGTCCAGAGGGTCCCGGGTTCAGTTCACGGCTGGCTCGGGAATTTTAAACCTTCATTGGTTAATTCCAATGGATCGGGGCTGGGTGTGTGTGCCATCTTCAGCATTAGAATTCATCCTAGGTAGGACCCCGTCCTATAAACGGACAGGTTGCTTATGCGGCGTCAACTCGAAAGACCTGCATCCCTGTTCGGAGACCACACAACATTATTACCACATAACAGCTCTGATGCCAATTTTACATTTCTGACAATATCGCGAATCAAACCAGGGGCCCGAGGATGGCGGGTAATAGCATTAACCATGACTCTACGGAGGTGGAGTTGATCATTGGTACTGTAAAGACAAATATAACTAATAATTCATTGGCAACTTTAAGTGATTCTGATTTTCTTTCTCATGCAACGTTTTTGATAATGTACATGCGTTTTCAAAATTAGGAATTTCAATTCGTTCAACATCAAGCCTCTGCCTTTTTATCAGTAAAAGTTCTTCTAATCTGTTCCCCGTGTTAAATTTATCTTTTCCCATGTTTGAGATGCGAAGACAAGACCAGCACAGAGTGGATTAGTTCTAAGTGAACTGCATAATTAACAGCTAAAATACTGATACTGATACTTTATTATTTTTCTCTAGATCTACAGTAACATTTACCCATTTGATCGGTTAAATGAGAAAAATAACAATGTCCAGCCTATGCCAATATTCACTCTTTCAAACTCCACATACTGTACAGAAAAGGAAAAGAAAAAAATAATAATACTAAAAATAATAATATGAAGAATAATGAAATGTACCCCTTGGACATGCCATGAAATTCCTCGGATACTCCGGAAACGTACCCCCCAAAGTGAGGATTACCACGGCAGTCATCCTCGGCCCTTTCGTGCCACGTCCAGCGTCTCCCCTGAATATTTCTATTGTCTTTCCAGAATGTGCAGTTTAAATCAAATATAATTAAAGACAAATAAAGTTGAAATAAAATAAGCGGCATTAAGAATGTCAAAGACCTTCATGCCCCTCTTGATTAGACACGCAAACCCTTGCACATTCCATTCCTCTTACCTTTTTACTTGACCCACTCGGGGTTGCTGAGTCCAGACTTACGTTACATCACCAGTCGGCTATGTGTACCTCATCATAATGTCCTCGCTACACTTACATTCTGCCATTATGTATTCTGCTCACGTTGCAACTTTATCCTTGTACTAGTTATCTGTTCCTGCACATCATATTCAACCATGCTTAATCAGTTTATATACCAAGCCATATTCCACATTAAATTTGCCATCACGTCCAAAATTTACAAACATCACTTCTCAATTTTGATCCCTCTCAACACTTACATTCTGCCATTACATATACCACCACTTCTCCACCTCTACATTTCAGCAATAAATAAACATTCTTCATTACCAACGGAAAAACTCCAACTCTGCAATAATTCACTTACACTTAACATTCCCAATCAACTCTAAATTATCTTACTATATACCACTTGCAACTTACTCCATAATTACCCTATACCTATTATACCAACACATACCACCATCACCATCAAGTTCACTATACAGACACACCAATTACAACTTCAGCTCCACCTCATAAAACACCTCAAGACAATTATTCAAACAAACACCACTTCTCAGTTCTCATCCCTCTCCACACTTAAATTCTGCCATTACATATACCACCAATTCTCACATTCTGCCATTACATATACTACCACTTCTCCATCTCCACATTTCAGCAATAAATAACCACACTTCATTACCTACATATTCAACCATGCTTAATCAATTTAAATACCAAGCCATCTTCCACATTAAATTTGCCATCACGTCCACCAAACCGAAATTTACAAACGAACACCACTTCTCAACTCTTGTCCCTCTCAATACTTACATTCTTCCATTACAGATACCACCACTTTTCCATCTCCACATTCAGCAATAAATACACACACACTTCATTACCTACCGAAAACTCCATCCAATTCCGCCAGTTAAATTCTGCCATTAAATTGTCATCACGTCCACCAAACCAAAATTTACATTTACTACAACTACTTAATAACATTATTAGTGATTTTACTTCTTGTTACAATACCATCCTTCCGTTTTATTCCCCATAGTTCACTTAAGCTCTTGTCCCTTCCAAAGCTGCCCCTGCTTCCTCTGCTCAAACATTCTTCTGTCCTCTTCCTGGGTACCTCTGCATTATCCTTTTCGCTCTGCACCTTCATACATTGCATTCTCTTCTCTGACTTTCTTCTTCACTTGCTGTGCCCATAGCTGCATCCCTAAGCCTACTATTAGCGCTTACTCTTTCACTAAGCTCCAGTCTCTGTCCACCTTCATTCCACTTCCTATTGTCCTTGTTATCTTCTGTATCACTATCTTTCACTTGCCTATCATCACCGCTATTCACTACACTTCTCTCTTTTTCATCTTGTTTTATCTTCGTTTCTAGGTCCATCAATCTATTCACAGACCAGGTTCTGCTCCAGTTGCTGCTTGACACCACTAGATCTTGTCCTCTGATAATTGCTCTCAACCCTTGTAGTCTAGCACGTATCATATGTTTTTTCAAAATTTTTTCATTCCTGATCGCTTCAGCTCCTACGTCCCTCTTGATCCATATTTTTCCCCTCTGCATATTACCCGCATTTCCAACCACAATATCTGTCATCAATGTAGAAAACAGTTGTACCTTGATAGGCCTGTTGCCTTTAATTCTTCCCACTCTTTGCACATCGTCTATAACTACTTGACTAAAATTAACTTTCATTTTTTCCTGAATTAGGTCCACTACTTTATAAATTGTAAGCACTTTGTCCTCACTCTTCTCCTCAGGTACACCATATATAAACAGGCATTTCTTCCTTCGATTTAGTGTTGGCTTCCACTTCTTCTTTCAGTTTCAGCGTCTCCTCTTCTAAGCGACCTATTCTCTCCCTTAATGCTGCAACTTCTTCAGTATTTTTTCTCACTTGCGATGTTGTGTCGTCTGTCCTTTCTCGGAACCATCCCTTCATTTTTTTTCAAATTCCATCGTTTGCTCTTGAATCATATTTTTGAGTTGCTCAAAGGGGCGGACTTCTGCGACCACCTCTTTTACAATTCTTCTAATTGCTTCCATGTCTTCCCGGCTCATATTTCCGCTGGAAGCCGGACCTGGGTTCAGCTCGACCCCTCCCCCAATCCATAGCAATATTATTGTCACCGCCGCTGCTAGCATTAATTTTCCTTTCGTTTCCATTTCCTTATTACGCCCTCCTGGTTTCACTTCTTTCTTTTTTTCTTCCCTGCCATCCTCCTATGGTCGCTCTGTATTGTTCCACACCAATCATTGCCAGCAAACTCCTCACTACCTTCCTGCACTCAGCACCTGCACTCCCTTCTCCCACTCCTGGGACCTCCCACTCCGTACGTCTGCACTCGTCAGTGGCTTAGGCTGAACTGTAACAGCTAAAATATGTTTACATTTCTCTCACGGAAGGTATTCACGGGAACGATTAATCACCTCCCTAGCAACATTAACCTACGCTAACATGATATTTTATTAGAAATAGGCCAGAACGATTTTTATTCTGAAGAGTGTGATGTTGAATGGGTACGTGAACATTAATCTCATCACCACTATTGATACATACATCACTACGTTGCCTCTATCGTGAAATGGTAGGGTATAGAGTGAACCGATGTTTCTCTAATCACATTAGCAATTATTACTCTTTTTATTTCGTGCAAATTGTTTATTTGTAAATATGACCACTTTCTGCAAGATTGGAAGAGTTAGGCCGATATCTGTATATAAAACACTCTGTAGTCCCACACACCATGCAACTACAGCAGATTGCACAGTGATACACATTAACTTACAGTATTCACCTTTCGCAGCGCAGCAGTACATTTCTCCAATTAACGCACGGAGTCTGTGGGGGCTAAAGGTGCAGGGAGAGGACTGGCAGTTCTAAGCTAGGCTGGGCAGATAAAATAGCAGAAGATTAGAGGACACCAGACAAAAGAAGCTCTGAATAGGGAGGAGTGGTGGAAAAGAATAAAGGAAGGAAAATGCTGATTCCATAAAGAATAAGAAAAGTTTTTCCATTCTATCTGCTGTGTAGGTGCTAGGCTCTCCTTTTGCCTAACGGTATCTTTTACATATTTCAGCCGTCGGCTTCTACATTGTTGGCTGTGCTGCTTGCAAGTCTTAAGAACAGTGAGGGGTGATCTGCCCCTTTTCAGAGACAGAGTATGTCATGCTCATTTCCCATGTGATGACTTCTGCCTTGGGCGAGTTAATCCTTCCTCATGTGTTCAAAGAGAATACTTAATATTGTGCAGTGATTAAATTCACTTTGGTAGATGGTGTATTCCATTTTAATGAGCAGAAATTTTTCATGTTGGTGTGCAAAGGAATTGTAATTACTATTTCAAATCCTTAATGTTGATATAGTATTCTGTTTCCCATTTTCCTCTCGTGTGAAAGGAATAAATATTCTTGATATGTCTTTGGACACTTCTGGTGCATATGCTAAATAAATAATTAAACACAAAAATAAAATGAGGTCATACAATTCATTTGAAAGAAAAACAACTTTGTTCTGTTGAAATGTCTTCCTGTTTCTCATTTCATTCAGATATAATGCTTTTGTCTGTTTTTCAGGATCAACATGAGTCTGCAGTGGACCTTAATTGCAGTATTTCTATATGCAGAAATTGTTGTGGTACTACTACTTGTTTTGCCTGTTGCATCACCTCAGAGATGGCAAAAGGTTTTCAAATCTCGATTTTTGCAAACTATAGCCAATCAGGCTTCCATATATTTTCTTGTGCTGTTGGCTATTCTTGTGCTTTTCTTCTTGGATGCCATCCGAGAAATGAGAAAGTACTCCAACCCTGAAGAGTCAGTTCATCAACATCTGGATGCAGAGATGCAAGTTCACATGAGATTGTTCCGTGCCCAGCGAAACTTTTACATATCGGGATTTGCCCTGTTCCTGTCGCTTGTTATTCGGCGTCTCGTTATCTTGATTTCTTCACAGGCCACATTGTTGGCACAAAGTGAGGCAGCTCTGAAGCAAGCCAAGTCTGCCTCCAACACTGCTCGTAGCTTGATGGCTCAGAACCAAAGCAGTGCTGCCCAGAACTCGTCAAACGAAGCCCATGACCGAGAAGTGACTCGATTGAAGGAGGAGGTGGCAAAGCTGGAAAAGGCTCTGGAACGAGAAATGAAGGACCGCATTGCAATGAAGAACCAGGCTGAATCCCTGTCTAAAGAATATGATAGGCTAGCTGAAGAATTTTTGAAGAAAGAAGGAGCTAGTGTTTCAGCTGAATCCAAGAAAGATGAGTGAATAAACTCTTGAGACACTGGCATAATGTATTATACTTAAGACTGCTCTATGTAATCTAGTCCTTGAATTTTGCATTATTTGAAGATATAGCTTATTTAATTTTATTATTTGGGATTTCATTACTAACTTTTGCTGTGAAATATTGTGATCATTGGACATTCTGATTATGTACCTTTCTGTGTGTTATTTTCATTGTATTATGACAGTTGCCTAATAAAAGTTTTTTTTGGTAAGTGTTGCTTATTTTGTGTTCTGAATTTGGTAGGAAAGCCTGGGTCCTTGTATGTTGAATAATGGTTTGTTTATTTTGGAATTACATTATTGTCGTCATAAACTCTATTAAAATAAAAATAAAAGCCATTTTTAAAAAAAGTTAATGTAATACAGTATGCAGAAAAACAAACACTGTAATAATTGCTCATCTGTTCAGGTTTCCATTGCAACAAAGTATTTATTTATTATATACCTGTAGTAGTACCCAGCTCTGCTCGGGCACTTTCTTTAAATGTTTAATTTTAAGATTTGCATTAACTGTTTGAAGTGGTGGGGTTTTTTTTGTGACGTTGACTGATACTTTACAAACTTCTTTGTAAATTAAGAGTTATTGTTGTGTATTTAAATTGGTAAGTTTTAGTTTGTGATTATAATTTTGCCTACAACTATTTCATTGTGGCAGCCTAGATTATCAGGGAAGTAGCTGATCTTTTCACACAAATAATGGAAGTAATTTATAACTATATGTATTACTGCCCTGCACTATACATATGATGTACAGTACACGATTCCTGAAAACTGTTGGCTCAACACAAATATCGCTCGTTATGTTCACCCTTTCTCAACCTCCATGCTGATAGACGCTCAACTTGGACTTAAACAGTGTCACAATTCATCTCGCCAACCCCAAAAACCATGGATTCGACACTATTATCGGTCATTTTCGCTTACATGTTGCACATCAACCCCACCCTGGGGGTGCTAGTGGTGTCTTACTCCCCCAGTCTTTTTTCCAGATAGTAAATCATGTGTGTACTAAATTTGGTTGAGAACTAGGCAGGAACATACATCCATAATCTCGGCCATTTCGGTAATACTTTTTCATCTCTTCTCAACCCTAGTTCCTGTGGGGACTAAACTTAGACTTAAACGACATCCGGAGTATCACTTCCTCTCAGCAACGCAGAAAACAATGGATTCGACATTAACATTGGTCGTTTTAGATTATTTTTACACGTCACCCCTCCTGACCCCCTCCCCATGGAATGCTAGGTGTGTACTACCCACACAATATTTTTTTCCAGTCATATGTGTACCAAGTTCGGTTAGGGGGTATACTGGAACATACTAGTGGTGTTTCCTTGGCCAGAAATCCAGGTGTTGTTATAGATGAATTAAATAGATTAAATATAAACCTGCACATTTTGCCCCCCATGAATTGATGTCCGGCTCTGTGGCTAAATGGTTAGCATGCTGGCCTTGGGCCACAGGGGTCCCGGGTTCGATTCCCGGCAGGGTCGGGAATTTTAACCTTAAATGGTTAATTTTGCTGGCACGGGGGCTAGGTGTATGTGTCATCTTCATCATCATTTCATTCTCATCACGACGCGCAGGTCACCTACGGGAGTCAAATAGACAGACCTGCATTTGGCGAGCCAAACTTGTCCTCGGACACTTCCAGCACTAAAACCCATATGCCATTTCATTTTTTCAAAGAATTGATGTAATAGAAAGGCATGGAGAAAAAAATAGAGAATGTCTGCAGAGAATTAAGATTTTCTTTCAAAGGTGAAATACGTACTCCAGCCATTTCAGTCACTTCACCAATATAAAATGTTATATACTGTAATAATATATTATTGCAAAAATGAGGTACAGAACATTAACAAACCACCATCGGCAACCTTGAAAATGGCTTGGCATGGTTGGCCACTGTCGATGACATTTCTTTTTTGTTTTTCACTATAAGAAAGTGATGAAAACTAGTGTTCAATCATTGTTTTACTATGCTTTCACTACCCAGCCATAGACACCCAAGAGAGTTTTGGTTTACTCGGTCTGCCATCTAGTAGGCCTACAGTAAAGCGGAACGTTAAAATTGACAAGCAGACAGCCGATGTCGTCAAATTGGAATGTCTGCACACGGTAGTTGAGGCCATACGATGATGATTATTATTATTATTATTATTATTATTATTATTATTATTATTATTATTATTATTATTATTATTATTACCCATATTAAAACATTCAAACCTCAGACTTGATTGTGTAAGCAATAATACACTCGCACAAAACTCAAAAGCAAAAATCAACACAAGCATTGGAAAGTGAAACAACGCCTTGATCAGGTTTAGAAAGCATAGGGCAAGTGTACGTATGCGCGATTCCAGGGAGTAAAGCTGCCAAGTCGGAAACAGAACAAACACCTTGGCAACGTGGCAGGCTCTTCCAGATGGTGCTGAGAGTAACTACAGTATATGGAGCGGAACAAACGATGACGAAAGGAAAACATACTATAATGTAACATTACATATAAACAAATAAAATAATTTATTATTTTTCTTTTGATTTTATTTGAGCATTGACACACAACTTACACGCCTTGAGGAAACACGATTGGAACATACATAATCTCGGTCATTTTGGACATTCTCTTTCAACACTTCTCAACTATGACATCCATCCAGAGTATCACAGTTAAGCTCAGTGGCCCCGAAAACTATTGATTCGACACTGATATCGGTAGTATTCCATAATTTTTTTATTTCACTCCCATATAGTAAGTCTTATACGGGGCTTTTTTTTCTGCTGGTATGCATACCAGTAGACTTTAGATTGTAAAAATCGTGGTGAAGATTTGGATTTATTGCTTAAAAGCTTGTCTCCACTTAGGTGCTGCCATCATCACTTGATGTCGAATTATGGGGTCAGGAAGTGTTGATAGATTAACTCTCATCTTATCAAAAACTATTATCAATCCAGTTTGATAACACTTCTGTCGCATCCCAGAGTCAAACTCGGGACAGAAAAGGAGATGTCAGGTCTCTGAAGTCAAACACAGGACAGCTATTCTCTCCGAGAATCAAACCTATGAGTAGGAATGTAGGAGGAATAGTGTTTGAGTTAATATAGGTAATAGAATTAATATATATGAGAGTATAAAAAGGACCATAAGAGATAAACAGGGGCCTTTTGCCAGCCATCTTCTGTCTAGAGAGCACCGCCTCGAATCTCTGCCTGTTGAGGGGAGATTACATCTTCATTATTAACATTCATAAGTCCAGTATTGAACTCGGTCATTAAAGGAGGCTTGTACATGGCCTAAGAAGAGCTTTGTGGTTCTTCACTGCGGGTTACACCATAAATCATTCTTCGACTGTATATATTGTAATTGTTGTTTGAGTCATGAGTCCATATACTGGTTTGATTGTAATTAGCCAGCATTAAATATTTTGGGTGAGAACCTACAGTACTTTTTTACACGTAGGTGACTTATCCAGACCCACAGCACCATCCCTCACCGCTCGGGGAGCCAACTGACAACATTCTCCTTAAAAGGTCGTGGGATCCATTCCAGGTCACAACACTACTCTTTCGACTGTATGTGCTTACCGCTTAAAATTAGGAACTTCCTTCATGTGATCAGCTTCCCTTCACTTCCTGCTCATTTAACTTTGTTGATTTGTGTGCTGTGGTTGCATCTGTTCTGTATTCTGTACATGAATTGGTTTGTTTCCTATAGTCTTTAGCAAATGAACTTGAAAATCACTCATTTCTTCTCTTCCACTCTAAGAGGTAAGAAACTGAAAATTTCTGTGTGTGAATTGAGTGAATGTGATGTGCTGAAAAAACAAGTTTGGAGTAAAATGCTGCAATTGAATCTGTAAAAGCTGAACACGTAATTGACTACTGAACATGCGGTTGTGAAAGAAAATTTTCCAGAGTATTGGACTCCACAGCAAAAAATTAAATTTGCAGGGAAAATAACGGACTAATCATTAAAAATATAATGCTTGGCTGTAAAATATGTCAAGAAGTAATCACTTTGGGCCCGGACAGAAAAAAACAAGGTACCGTATTAATATTTCTAAGCAAAGTGCAAATGTTCAGATTACTTCTTTGTGAAAATAAAAAAAAATGCAAATGACTTAACTACAAAAAAAGATCAATGATCATAAAATTACATCCGTTCATAAGACTGCCACTAACATACTAACTGCTGCAAAATAAAAAGTTGGAGACCTCTTAAACTCTGTCTTTTGAACATGGCAAAGAGGTGACCTCCAATCTTTGTAACAGTCTACAAAATTGTCAAGAAGTCAGGCATTCTTCATTTGACCAATGCTTGTATCAACATAGTTAAGCATACTGGAGCTGAAATTAAGAAAAAACTTAATATAATTCCAAGATTTTTTTTTGCTAATTGATGACGGCACAACTATTAGCCAGTCTGTAACGATATATGTAAGGACAATGCTTCCTGATGTGGACAAACAAACAAATCTATTTATTGGTATTGTTGAGTTGAAATCTGCATCTGCCCAAGGTATTTTTGAATGTCTTATTAATGTTTTGAATGAATTGTGCTTCTCTCAAGAATTTAAAAAGAAAACCTTATTGTGCTAGCATGTGATGGAGCCACTGTGATGTTAGGGAAAAAGAAAGGCGTATTAAGGAGCAATATCCACGTTTTGCTTTTGCATTGTGCAAACAATAGACTTCAAAACTCTATTGGAGATGTAGTTACAAAGGAGTAAGTCATTTCTTGACTAATTTTGCACATTATTTCTCAAGTCACCTAGAAATGCCAGAGAATTGAGAAATATTTCTGACAGTCTGGACCAGCAACTGCACCACTTTGCAAGAATTATTTTACTCATGCAGCTTCAGTTACAGAAGTTGACCCCTCCAACTTAGAACATCGTATCTGCATAGTATGAGAATTTGAAATTCAAGGGAGTTGCCCTGGAGAAAAGAGAAACATTCAAGCTGCCATTGCAAAAAGCTCTCTCGATCCTGAAATATTCTATGACAGCCAACATAACGGATGGAAAACCATCTGTTAACAAAAGACACATAAATACCAGAATGGACAAAAGTACTGTATCCTGAATGTTGGCCAGATAATGTTCAGATGAACATCACTTTTGGTAAAGTAGAAAATTTATGTAGGCGATTAAGGATTCAAGACATGGAAGTTCTAAGAGGTTATCATGAATTCCTTGTTGAGAAGAAAATGCCAGCATCACTACTACCACTTAAATAAACACCATCAACAGCATTCTTATTTCTATCTCTGAATGTGATTTCCCACAAATGCACTTAATATTGACACCAACAAGGGCTTAACTACACCTAACAACTGTGAGTTCATTGATATTTATCAAGCTGGTAGGTCCTGCTCTACAAGATTAGCAATTTCTACCATATGCCTACTCCTGGTACCTGAAAGGAAGACATCTTGCAACCAACACAGAGAGCAAAGAATGTTAACAGGAAGATATCAGCATCATCATCGTCATAGGTCCAGTTTGAAAGTTACTGTTATGGAAAGGGTACTGTCATGTCTTCATTTTTACTAACATTTTACTTTCCTGTGTTGAAGTCTGAAAGTTAATGTAAGGATTAAGTTAAATTGTGTTTTGCCTTATGCGACTAGGGCATTCATTTCTACAGAGGTCTATTTTGACGCAGTATAACGTAATTATAAAGGATACGCATTCTGGCATTGTATGCACTGGTAGGTACACGAATGAGTGTCATAAAAGAAAAGAAAAATTCCACCTAATCAATACATTTATTTTCTTGTAAAATATTACAATCTAGGACCGGTTTCGACCGTGGAATTAGATGGAATTTTTCTTTCCTTTTATGGCGATTGGTAAATATCAATACGGAAAATGAAATTCATAAATCAACACAAATGAGTGGTTTAAGTACAGAACCTGACGCCTACTGTAGGTACATGTACCTGGATACTAGAGGCGTGCATATACTCCGTGTTTTAAATTAACTTTTAACTAATATGCTACAACCAGCTACCAGGTCATATTATGACACCATAGAAAACTGTAGCCTAGGACTCCAATATTCTATGTTTTGGAATGAGACAAGTGAGTAGCGGTTAAATTTTTTCCAGAAAAAAAAATGCACTGCATATATGTACTAAGTTAGGATGAGAGCTATGCTGGAATGTACTGTCATTCATCTGTCATGTTGGTAATTTTGGACAAATTGTTTCACCCCTTCTCACCCCATGCCGACAGGGGCTGAATATTTACTTAAAAGGTATCTAGTGTGTCACTGGTCATCTCGGTGACCTCTATAACTATGGATTAAATTAATATTGGTCATTTTCAATTTTTTTTTTTAATTAACCCCTTTTCACCCCAGGTCCTTGGGGGTGCTTTACCCCCACAGTAACACAGTAATTTGTTCAGGTAGTAGGTCATATCATAGAGCCTCCGTGGCTCAGGTGACAGCACACCGGCCTCTCACCGCTGGGTTCCGTGGTTCAAATCCCGGTCACTCCATGCGAGATTTGTGCCGGACCAAACAGAGGCGGGACAGGTTTTTCTCCGGGTATTCTGGTTTTCCCTGTCATATTTCATTCCAGCAACACACTCCAATATCATTTCATTTAATCTGTCATTCATTAATCATTGCCCCAGAGAGGTGCGACAGGCTTCGGCAGCCGGCACAATTCATATCCTCGCCGGTAGATGGGGGCTTCATTCATTCCATTCCTGACCCGGTCGAATGACTGGAAACAGGCTGTAGATTTTTAAGTCATATAATTATGTATCAAGTTTGGTTGAGATCTGTGCTGGAACGTACACACATTCATCAATTCATCCATAATTTCTGTCATCTAACATTTTCTTTTTCACAACTTCTAACTCCCATTTCGATTGGGGATGAACTTTGACTTACACAGCATCCAGTATATCGCATTTTATCTTAGCCCCGAAATCTATGGATTTGATGCTAATATCAGTCATTTCTTACTATTTTTACATTTTACCCCCTCCCCTGAGGGTGTTTTCCCTCACTAGCATTTTTTTTTTTTTTTTTTTTTTTTTTTTTTTTTTTTTTTTTTTTTTTTTTTTTTTTTCATACCAAGTTTGGTTGAGAGCTCTGCTAGAAAATACATACATCTTTCTTACCTCAATGTTGATTTTGCCTTTCTGTGTATTGTTCATATGTAACTTCTTTACTGATATGAACATGACCAAGCCTATCTATCCATCCTGAAATACTTTCCTTATGTATCAGTTCAAGGAAAATGAAAACTTTGCCTTCAATTTCACCAAAAATGAGAACCAACCACTGCAAAAAATAATAGGTGCTAATAACAAGCACCTTGCCTTCTATTTTTAGAAGTGAAGAGTATGCCTTTTTAACAACTAAATAGACTACTATTGCCGTCTACAGTAAAATGTTATTTAGGCCTCAGGTGGTAAATGATTTAATTTTGCTATATCTTACATTGCCTGTCAAAACTGTTTGTAAATACCAATTATATAAATGAAGGTTTGACAGAGTAGGGTGTATGGGCCTTGTAAGATCTTGGATTGACTTACAGGGTAATTAATCTACTCAACCTTTTATTACAAGCATGTAACTGTCATATGAATATATTTTTTATAAATAATGTACATATTCTGCCATCATATCCCCTTAATATCACATCACACAAAATACAGTTTTTTATGTTGTAGATTAAAATCTACAAAACTTTGGTGGAAACATCTGTCAAAATAGTTACAAATGAATTTTTCATCTTTGTTTTTCATTGTTTATATGGATCTACAGCACAAGAAACAAAATAATCAGTCTACCTTGATGCCCTCTGTAGGCCTATATGTTATTAATAAATTATAGGTACAGTAACAGACATGAAAGTAGTGATCGCTGGTGCAGACAGGTACAATGGCAGGAGAGTACTTGGAATGAGGAGATAAAGGCTACCTAAGTTACAAAGTTATAAGGTGGCAGGGAGGGATTCTGTCAGGTATAACTGTAGTAAGAATTTTGTCCTATGCAAACAACTTGGTCTATTGAAACTGTGCAATCTAATATTAATGGATCTACAGTACAAGAAATAAAATAATCAGTCTACCTTGATGCCCTCTGTAGGCCTATATGTTATTAATAAATTATAAGTACGGTAACAGACATGAAAGTAGTGATTGCTGGTGCAGACAGGTACAATGGCAGGAGAGTACTTGGTAGTGATGTGCGCGAGTGATGCCTGGAATCGCGGTACTCGATTCTTTCGAGTCCAGGCTCGGACTCGCTTCGCTTGCGAAGGCTCGATGATAGCATGACGTCACACGTTCGCTCACTCGCCGGCTCGTAGATGGATGAAGCATGCGTACGAGCGGTCGCTGAGGGTTTATGGGATTGCGACAGCGCGGTACGATATGAAAAAACAGAATGAATGCGCAAAAGGAATAACCTAAATTTGATAATTACTTGAGAACGATAATAATGCCACTTAATACGCATAATAAGATATGAAAATATCCGTTTACGGCGTCTCGCACACACTTCACTGAATATGCCATCTATTCTAATATTGATAATATAGCTTATCTGGCCTTCATAGCCCAACGTGGCCGGTTCGATACTGGTTTATTCCGGTAGTATTTGAAGGTGCTCAAATACGTCAACCAAGTGTCGGTAGAATTATTGGGACGTAAAAAAATCTCCCGGGGGACTAAATGCGATACCTCGGCATCCCCGAAAACCATACAAATGTACGTACTTGGACGTAAAAGTTATAACATTATTATTATTCTTATTCTTATTATTTCAAATCCCTGTCACGGTATGTATGTTGTAATCAGTGTATTTTAAATATGTGCTATTTGTAGACTATAGACTGTATTTCTGCACACATTGTATTGCTTCGCTACTGGTAAATTATATCTCATGTAGCCATTATGCATATACACGGGCGTAGATGTGCTTATATGATCGGTAGTATGACAGATTTCTTGTAACCATAGCCTATTGCTAACCGCGCCAAAGCCTACAATCGTCCGGGGGAACAGGTGAATTACAGCAGTTTATATGTACATCATACTTTCGGCAAATATAATGTCGGGTATTAAGATGAGGCGTCCAGAATGTGACGTACGTTCACGCAGCAAATCAGCGGACAGAACGTCATTCTGTTCTAGCTAAACAGCTGACAGTTTGTTAGTAAGTCACAACCTTTAGTGCCTATGATGATGATAATAATCATAACAATCGAATTATTGACGACCGATGACTGAACAACATCAATCATCAGCAGCAAACATATTGCACTCCACACCACAAAAATATTCTGTGGGTGACCCTGAATGCCGTGCACTCCAGTACAGTAGATTTTAGTTCTAAGGCATGTCCACAGATAGCGACACCAGTATGCTTGGACTCGAGTCTGGAGTCGAGTAATACCGATTCTAAGAGCACATTACTCGATTCTACTCGATTCCGTCGCTAGCCCATCACTAGTACTTGGAATGAGGAGATAAAATAGAACTGAATGTCAGGTTGAGAATACAAAACTGGAACAGGTAGATAATTTCAAATAGGTATTTAGGATGTGTATTCTCGCAGGATGGCAGTATAGCAAGCAACATTGAACACAGATGCAGTAAACCCAATGCAATGAGCTTGCAGTTGTGATCAACAGTATTCTGTAAGAAGACAGTCAGCTCCTGGACAAAACTACTAATGTCCTTACACTGGTCTGGTTTCAGACCACCTGTGCTGTACAAACCTAGTGCAATGAGTTTGCAGTTGCGATCAACAGTATACCGTAAGAAGGAAGTCTCAATACGCTGGTCTGGTTTCAGACCACCTGTGCTGTACAAACCTAGTGCAATGAGTTTGCAGTTGTGATCAACAGTATACCGTAAGAAGGAAGTCAGCTCTTGGACAGAACTATCAATACGCTGGTCTGGTTTCAGACCACCTGTGCTTTACAACTGCTTACTACATACACACAGAAAGGACCTACTACATGTATTTCAAAAACTCCTTTCCTTGTAAACCATACCTGTTCTACCACATAAAATATACAAATTAAGATGTTGTAATAATGCTAATAATTAATAAAAATTGGAGTTAAGGTTCTTTCCCATCAGGTCCTAATACACATAACTCACTGAGTATTCCAATAAATATTGATAGATAAGTATAACAAAAAATGATTTAATTTAAAAAGTAGAACATTTCTCAAGAACAT
This sequence comes from Anabrus simplex, assembly GCF_040414725.1. Taxonomy (NCBI): domain Eukaryota; kingdom Metazoa; phylum Arthropoda; class Insecta; order Orthoptera; family Tettigoniidae; genus Anabrus; species Anabrus simplex. The sequence goes on along the minus strand of NC_090267.1, from coordinate 81,622,885 downwards.
AAATTGTATTAGATTCTTTCTTGGTCTAACACTGTATACAACAGTTTCTGAATTTTAACTTTGAAAACCCTTCGACCTAGTTCACTCATTCTTTCCATGTCATCATGAAGACACTAAAAATAACATTGATTATATTTTCTTTTCAGTTTTCAGTATCTTTTCTAAATATTCACTTAACACATCACTGTCACTTTCACATTTCTGTTTCTTTTATTTTTAACTGCTGGCAAAGCTGTTTGTAGAAGCAGAAGCCACTGGACTGGAAGTTGAAGTCCCTTCAGTAATTTCTGAACTGTAGGAGTTAAACCCCTCCAACACAAATTATTTCTGCTTCCTCCTCCTATATTTCAGCTTGGTGAAAAGGCTCTCATACACCAGGTGCCACTTCCATAGATGTGTTTGTTATAGAACTGAAAAAAATGAACAACATATTAATGCAATTCTTCTAAATTGGAGCTACATTTTAGTCTGGGCACAAGCCTTCTGTTTAAGAAATTGTTACTTTCAATAATTATTTTAGTAAGATGATTGGTAGGTTAGATTATATTATATTATATTACTTTCAGTTATATCTGATAAATTAATGAACAGATGGGTGGAACTTATGGCCTACAGACTGAATCTTCCCCTCACTCTTTCACAACTAGAACACTGGTCTGTAATGTAGGCCTACTTTTAAAAATAAATGTTACAGAATTGTACCTTCTTCCAGCAATGAAGAGTTCCAGAAAGTTGAGGGCATTGAAGTAGACCCATTTTATGTTTTCTGTACAGCAGAACCTGGCAGGAGAGGGAGGATGTTATCTCTCCAAGTTCGATATCCAGGTGAGTGGAAATTAATGCAATCTTACTTGGAGAACGTCCGAGAGGAGAGATGTGTTCATTGCTATGTCCAGGAACCCACCAACCCGTCCCAAAAACTACATTTACTTTTATAACCTAATGAAGATTATTACACGCCATATTCATTTCTCAAGTAGCTTCTTGTATTCCTATTGGTCAATGTAAACTGGCACGTGATCTCCTTCCCGAGAAGGAACTTCATCATAATGCGTTACCAACCGCAGCACAATAAAAGCGCAAGTAAATGTGTCGTTGTCCCAGTCCACGAAACTAGAGGGCTACGGCCGCGCTCAGGAAACTAGGGGCCTAACGCCGCTTCGCGGCTTCTAACCGACCAGACCAATGGTCTTGTCCACGGCAAGAATCCTAACTATCCAGACCAATGGTTTTCTCCACGGCAAGAATTCTAACTGTCCAGACCAATCGTCTTTCCTCACGAAACTAGGGGCCTAACGCCGCTTCGCGACTTCTAACCGACCAGACCAATGGTCTTGTCCACGGCAAGAATCCTAACTATCCAGACCAATGGTTTTCTCCACGGCAAGATTCCTAACTGTCCAGACCAATCGTCTTTCCTCACGAAACTAGGGGCCTAACGCCGCTTCGCGGCTTCTAACCGTCCAGACCAATGGTCGTGTCCACGGCAAGAATCCTAACTATCCAGACCAATAGTCTTGTCCACGGGAAGAATCCTAACTATCCAGACCAATGGTTTTCTCCACGGCAAGAATCCTAACTGTCCAGACCAATCGTCTTTCCTCACGAAACTAGGGGCCTAACGCCGCTTCGCGGCTTCTAACCGTCCAGACCAATGGTCTTGTCCACGGCAAGAATCCTAACTATCCAGACCAATAGTCTTGTCCACGACAAGAATCCTAACTATCCAGACCAATGGTCTTGTCCACGGCAAGAATCAAACTAATAATCACCGCCACCACCACCACTACTACCAGCTATCGAAGCAAGCATAGTTCCTAAGTACAGAGGTTGGCAGCACTGAGCACTGCTAGAAAACATCCTTTCCGAGTAGGCCGCGAGCGAGGAAACAAACGACAGTCGCTACGCGTGAGTGCCTCCCGGGCTGGACTAATGATAGTTTTTGTCCCAATTCTCCACACTATAGAATGCCATACAAAATTCACGGTCTCCCTATTACTATATCCAGGGAGTCTAGGATTATACACCACTTTGTTTTCATACACTAAGCAAATTAATGTTTCGATTTCATCAACAGATGACTATGTTGCGTCCGCCATTATCGAACGACTGCGACTGAAAAACGGACACGTTTCTATTTACAAACGAGTCGATCTTCATCGCTCGTAGTTGATCGCTGACGATCGATGCTGTGTGACTGGTGCCACTGCCCTCTGTAGGTTTGTTTTCTTAGTCGGTCGATCGCAGTCGTTCGATCGAGCCTGTGTGACAGCCCCCTAAGTGTCGTGTATTGTCTCTACTGTATTTGCTAGGGCGTTCATTTCTACCGAGGTCTATTTTGACGCAGTATAACATAATTATAAAGGATACGCATTCTGGCATTGTATGCACTGGTAGGTACACGAATGAGTGATATAAGTACAGAACCTGACAGCTACTGTAGGTACACGTACCTGGATACTAGAGGCGTGCATTATTCATTTGAACTTGAGATGAGACAAGATGAGCCTTGCTACGTATGCAACCACCATTACGCATGAGTGGAATGTTTCATCTAAAATGCTTCAGTGTGCTCCAATTCTTTCGACAGGTAGGTGTACAACGTTATCAGACCCCACATTCAATAACATATGAACACTGCTTGCGTTTACTGATATTTTGGTGACGAAGGAAATAATTCCTTGCAATGTTATAGAGTATTCGCGTCATATGTAAAGTTAGCATAATTACCCAACAACAACAACAACAACAAGCAATTCCATTATTATTATTATTATTATTATTATTATTATTATTATTATTATTATTATTACTAGGTACTTCAGTATATGACGGTGCAATTTGTAATTGTGTCCAGTTGTACGCGACAACTTGAAGATGCCACAGCACTGCCCGCTGTGTTGTTTATTCAAAAGAAGTAAAATACGTCGGCAGAAATACTTCTGGGATGATCCGACACTTAAAAACATCTATTATAAATGAAGAGGAATAGTCGTAGAACACCTTCGGCCTGGTCTGAATCGCAAGAAGCTATCCTGCCGATGATTCTGAGGCATCCAGGTAGGTTTACATCCTAATAAGTTATTAACAAATTATACGGGTTATTAAGCCAAGAAGTCCACATGAAATAACTCGTGAACAGTTTAAGATACGGGCATTCTGTCTTCACTTTCGTTAATGTTATTAAGGAAATTCATAGTTCAACATTCAGTGCTTTCATAGACTTTTGACAAAACTTATCGTCACACACGTTTCCATACGAAAGCTGCTGATGATAACTATCAAGCTTACACTCGTAGTTACTTGGACGTCACAGCTCGCAGCACACAAGAATCTGTCAATCACCCCTGCTGAAAAAATTTGAGCAAAGTCTGGCAAAGATCACACGTTCCACTCATGTGTAATGGGGGTTGCATATGGTGCAAAGCACATCATCCCCGTCTCAAGTTCGAATGATGCACGTCTCTAGCATCCACGTAGGAGTACATCTACACTTATTCACAAATCATGCAGGGTTATTCAGTTAAGATGTCCACCCCAAATATATCGCGAACAGTTGATGATACTGACCTTCGTTTTTCACTTTCGTTAATGGTATTAAGGGGGTCATAGTTGAACATGCAGTACTTTTCCGGGTTTTTGACAAAATGTATTGGCTCTCACGTTTTCTTCTGAGAATGTTATTTCACGCAATAACTGTCAATGATATACTATCAAGTTTACAGTCGTAGTTACTGGTACGTCACAGAGCTTGTACTACAGGAGGATCGGTCGCGAGAGCGTTGCCCAACACTACCCTAAAACAAGCGCTACGGAGACACGGGCACCACAATGCCCCTGCTCTAGGAATCAGATAAAGAAATGAACTGCCGTAAGCATGGCAAAATCAGCTCCAGGATTCTACAGCAACGAAATTATCTACAAAAGCCCTCTCCAACGCGGCGCCCGAGGTACCCTTTTATGGCGCCGTTCGCAATTCATTTCCATATTAAATTTTACTTAATATTTGGAAACAATACTTTTGCACTTCAATAAATATTCTTACTTTTCTCTTAAAAATAGGCTACCGTCCTGAAAGTCAGGAAATTTTTTATATCCGCACCTCCAAATACACAAAGAGCTTTGAGTAAGCCATAAATGTGATCTAGGCTTAACTGACTCGTGTCCGCAATTAGTGAAGAGATAGAAGAAAGGTTCAGAAAGAGAGCTATTCGACATGTAAGTAGTTGCGACAACGGGAAATACTCCACAATCCTCTCACAGTGGGGGGATAGCGCCAGGTATAAGGCCCCCTCTACTCATTGAGCCAAATATAGCCGCATATTTATTCTGCCAAACAGAACCGCTTCCTTATGATTCACTTGATTGCAATGCCATAAACTACCTACCATGACAGAGTTTCACCAGGACGACAATGGGACACCCAATTTGCCCACAAAGTAACTTTAATCCCAACAAAGCTGTGCCGTAAACAATGAACAAACCGATTTATGAAAGTCTTGCAGTTGGAATGTTCCCAGTTCCTAGCTTTCAGACGAACATTCAGTATTACTTGTGAGCTTATGCAGGGCTTATGGAAAACGTTTTGAGTGCCTTGTGTTGTGATAAGTTGTACATTTAACATGTTTCGTGTGCTTTTTTCATTACTATTTAAACTTTAAATTATTCAGTTTATAATCAGTTATATTTCATTAAACATAACTCGTCCTAACGTGGCCTAAGGCAAAGAAATTATAACTTTAACATTGAATGGGAGGACCAGTATTGCTTTATTGAAAACAAAGGAAAGTCTGTGCGTTTATTGTGTAATGCTAGCGTGTCTGTGCCTAAGAGAAGTAATGTACAGTGACATTTTTTGACTAATCACAAAAGATTTGACGGTGAATTTCCTGGTAATTCTGAACTAAGAAAACACAAAGTGAAAGACCTAAAATCTAAATTAGCATTGCAAAAGTGTGCGTTTAAGAAGCTAGTTCAGCAAACGCGTAACGGGACAATAGTTCCTTACAAAGTTTGTTACGTCCTAGCTAAAAGAAAAAAAATCAGTGATGGGGAAGTAGTGAAAGAAGCTATGCTAAATGCCGCTGGATCTCTATTTGAATCTCACAAAGATAAATCTGAATTGATATCTTCAATCAAAGGACTTCAGCTGTCTCACCAAACTGTTGCTAGGCGGGTTGAACAGATTTCTAATACTATGGAATCTTAATTACATCAGAATTTGAAATCGTGTGAACATTTTTCACTCCCGTTTGATGAAAGTGTTGATATGTCTGACACTGCTGAGTTGTATTTGCCAGAATGGTTCTTAATGATTTTACAGTAAAGGAAGAATTTGTCAAGCTATTGCCACTTCATGGACGCACTAGGGGAGAAGATATATTTAATGCTTTCGTTAAATTCACCAAAGAGAGTAACTTACCACTGTGAAAGATTGCCGCTATAACAACAGATGGAGCACCGTCTATGACTGGTAGAAATAACAGATTTCTTTCTCTTTGCGGTAAGGATGAATCATTTCTAAAATTCCTTTCTTATCACTGTATTATTCACCAAGAAGCTTTATGCGCAAACGTTTTAAAGTTCCATCATGTCATGAAAATTGTAATTCATGTCAGTAGTATAATTGGATGGTTCGGCGGCCACCTCCGGCTCCCAGAGGCCCGTTCCACCTCCTCCCGCTGGAAATTTGAATTGGTAAACAAAGCCACGTGCTTTTTGACAGCTATCATCGACAACAACGCATCGCTAACCTCAGTACTGCCATCTTGACGGGCCTAAACCTCAATGCTGCCAACTTAACCACACTAGCGCGAGATTTGAATCGGTAAACAAATCCACGTGCTTTTTTGACAGCTGTCATCCGCCATCTTTAATCAAGAGAGCACCGTGCTGCCCTCTTGCAAGCAATTTCGTCAGCTGTTCAGACAACAACGTATCGCTAACCTCACTGCTGCCATCTTGACGGGCCTAAACCTCAGTGCAGCCAACTTAACCTTACTAGCGCGAGATTTGAATCGGTAAACAAATCCACGTGCTTTTTTGACAGCTGTCATCCGCCATCCTTAATCAACAGAGCACCGTGCTACCTTCTTGCAGGCAATTTCGTCAGCTGTCATCCGCCATCTTTAATCAAGAGAGCACAGTGCTGCACTCTTTAGTTGAAATGTGGTGGCAGATAATTTGACACGCTGCCATCTTTAATCGAGAGAGAACCGTGCTGCACTCTTTAGTTGAAATGTGGTGGCGGATTATTTGAAAAATGCCTTTTTGTCATCCGCCATCTTTAATCTACAGAGCACCGTGCTGCACTCTTTAGCTAGATACCTTTCAAATGTGGTGGCGGCAAATTCCACGTGCTCTTGTTTGGAAACAAACCCACGTGCTTTTTTGACAGCTGTCATCCGCCATCTTTAATCAACAGAGCACCGTGCTGCACTCTTTAGTTGAAATGTGTTGGCGGCAAATTCCACGTGCTCTTGTTTGGAAACAAATCCACGTGCTTTTTTGTCATCCGCCATCTTTAATTAACAGAGCACCGTACTGCACTCTTTAGTTGAAATGTGGTGGCGGACAATTTGACAAGCTGCCATCTTTAATCAACAGAGCACCGTGCTACACTTTTTAGCTAGATACCTTTTAGCGGGCAATTTCGTCAGCTGTCATCTGCCATCTTTAATCAAGAGAGCGCAGCGCTGCACTCTTTAGTTCAAATGTGGTGGCGGTAAATTCCACGTGCTTTACAAATCCGCATGCTTTTGTCATCCGCCATCTTTAATCCACAGAGCATCGTACTGCACTCTAGTTGAAATGTGGTGGCAGACAATTTGACGAGCTACCATCTTTAATCAAGAGAGCACCGTGCTGCCATCTTTATAACACCAATCTTTATTCTTTGACATGTGGTGATAGGTAATGTGCTTAGCAGCCATCTTTAATCAAGAGAGCACCGTGCTGCACTCTTTATCGTAGTAGCAGATCATTTAAAAGAACATGTCAAGGAATACCTGAAGATTATATTACAAAAGAAGAATATAATCGAACACTATACTCGATAGAACATATGATCAGAACATCGATTGATGTGTTTAGAACATGTCTGGGGTATGCCTTCGTTCTAAGAGAAAAAATAATAACACTTCAGTTCTGAACAGCTTGTGTACGATAGCGATTGTTATAACCTCCTTTTCCTGGTCTGTCGAGGCATAGTTTTATCGAACCTACAACGCGATCTTATACATAAGACAGCGCACATATCGCGTACCTGCAGTGATGCATGTTTAGACTTGAACACATACTGCTGTTAGAAAACCTATTACAACTAGAATTGCATACTATAGTTCGATGTTGTAGAACACTGCATTGCAAGGCTAGAATCAAACATTGTTTAGAAAGAAAAATTCCTCTCAACATACTTACTAAGCTGCTCTTCCTCCTCCTCTGTTAAGGTACATCTCTATCGAACATGCATTGCAAAAGCAAGATTGAAAAACATAACAAGGCTAGAATCGAACACTGCACTCGGTGTTGTTAACTTCAACATGTGATTAGAACAATAAATTAGATTAAAATATAACAAGACTAGAATTGAGCACTGCACTCGATGTTGTTAACCTTAACATGTGATCAGAACATTAATTGATGTGTTCAAAACACTAAATAAGTGATCAAGACTAGAATAGAACACGATACGACATGTTTGAGAATACCTTTATGCATATCGTGTAACTGCAGTGATGCATGTTTAGACTTGAACACATACTGCTGTTAGAAAACCTATTACAACTAGAATTGCATACTATAATTCGATGTTGTAGAACACTGCATTGCAAGACTAGAATCAAGCACCGTTTAGAAAAAAAAATATTCCCAACATACTTACTAAGCTGCTCTTCCTGCTCTGTCAAGGTACATCTCTATCGAACATACATAGCAAAAGCAAGATTGCGCAAGTTTAGACTTGAACACATACTACTGTTCAAAAACATATACATACTATAGTTCGATGTTGTAGAACACTGCATTACAGGACTAGCATCAGACACTGTTTAGAAAAAAATTCTCTTCTCAACATACTTACTGAGCTAGACGATAACATACTTACGAATTTGCTCAACACCTTCTTTCTTGCTCTTATTCTTCTTCGAGAGGAAGGAGTAGAAGGAGGGGAAGGTAATACCTAATCTAAAATAAAAGAACATGCCAGTTCTACATTATTTACTTTACATTAAATACTACAACTTATGCTCTATTTTTAGAGCCCTTCTTAGGACATTTACCGATGTTCAGCTAGATGTTCGACATTGCAACAGTGTAACCCTTTACTTCAGAGATGTCGATAATAATTCTCGTAGAGCCCTTCTTAGGACTTTTACCGATGTTCAGCTAGCTGTTCGACATTGCAACAGTATAACCCTTTACTTCAGAGATGTCGATAATAATTCTCGATGTGCCTAAAAAGAACAAAAATATAAGAATGTAGCGTAGAAGCACTTGTGATGATAGGATATGAAAGGGCAAGTTGGTTTGTTAACAGCTAACCTAGCTATCTTTAACTCGACGACTTTTATTACCTAGCGTAAAAAACTAGTGATAATAGGATATAAAAGGTTAAGTCAGCTAGCCTAGAGTTGCAATGTTCAGAAGAAACCAAGTTTCAACCTATAGAGGTTAGATATTGTTGTGAGTTTGAAGTTACAAGATTAACCTCTTCCTTGTCTACGCTTTCTAATCCTCCTATCCTAGAATGCTAAAAGCAATGAGCAAGCCAAGCTATTTTTACAAACATGCAAATCAAAGATTTTTATTACCTAGTGTAGAAGCACTTGTAATAATAAGATATAAAAGAGTAATTTAGTTTGTTAACAGTAACTGTCTGAAAGCACATTCTAATGTTTACATACACAGCACTTGTATTACATATAGTGACAATAGGATATGAAAGGGAAAGTTAGTTTGTTAACAGCTAACCTAGCTATTTTTGACTCGAAGACCTTTATTGCCTAGCGTAAAAGCAAATGTAATAATAGGATATAAAAGAACAAGTCAGCTACCTTAGAGTTGCAATATTCGGAAGAAACCAAGTTTCAACCTATAGAGGTCAGACATTGGTGTGAGTTTGAAGTTACAAGATTAACCTCTTCCTTGTCTACGCTTTCTAATCCTCCTATCGCAAAATGCTAAAAACAATTAAGGTTACAAAAGTTACTTGGTATGTTAACAGCTAACCTAGCTATCTTTAACTTAAAGACCTTTATTGCCTAGCGTAAAAGCAAATGTAATAATAGGATATGAAAGGACAAGTCAGCTAGCCTAGAGTTGCGATGTTTAGAAGAAACCAAGTTTCAACCTATAGAGGTCGGACATTGGTGTGAGTTTGAAGTTACAAGATTAACCTCTTCCTTGTCTACGCTTTCTAATCCTCCTATCCTAGAATGCTAAAAATAATGAGCAAGCCTAGCTATTTTTTACAAACATGGAACTCAAAGATTTTTATTACCTAGTGTAGAAGCACATGTAATAATAGGATATAAAATAGTAATTTAGTTTGTTAACAGTAACAGTCTGAAAGCACATTCTCATGTTTACATACACAGCACTTGTATTACATATAGCGATAATAGGATATGAAAGGGAAAGTTAGTTTGTTAACAGATAACCTAGCTATTTTTAACTCGAAGACCTTTATTGCTTAGCGTAAAAGCAAATCTAATAATAGGATATAAAAGAACAAGTCAGCTAGCTTAGAGTTGCAATGTTCGGAAGAAACCAAGTTTCAACCTATAGAGGTGAGTTTGGAGTTACAAGATTAACCTCTTCCCTGTCTACGCTTTCTAATCCTCCTATCCTAGAATGCTAAAAACAATGAGCAAGCCTAGCTATTTTTTACAAACATGGAACTCAAAGGTTTTTATTACCTAGTGTAGAAGCACTTGTAATAATAGGCTATAAAAGAGTAATTTAGTTTTGTTAACAGTAACTGTCTGAAAGCACATTCTCATGTATACATACAAAGCACTTGTATTACATATAGTGATAATCGGATATGAAAGTGTAAGTTAGTTTGTTAACAGATAACCTAGCTATTTTTAACTCGAAGACCTTTATTGCTTAGCGTAAAAGCAAATGTAATAATAGGATAAAAAAGAACAAGTCAGCTAGCTTAGAGTTGCAATGTTCGGAAGAAACCAAGTTTTAACCTATAGAGGTGAGTTTGAAGTTACAAGATTAACCTCTTCCTTGTCTACACGCTCTAATCCTCCTATCGTAAAATGCTAAAGACAATGAAGGTTACAAAAGTTACTTGGTTTATTAACAGCTAATCTAGCTATCTTTAACTCAAAGACCTTTATTGCCTAGCGTAAAAGCAAATGTAATAATAGGATATTAAAGGGCAAGTCAGCTAGCCTAGAGTTGCGATGTTTAGAAGAAACCAAGTTTCAACCTATAGAGGTCAGACATTGTGTGAGTTTGAAGTTACAAGACTAACCTCTTCCTTGTCTACGCTTTCTAATCCTCCTATCCTAGAATGCTAAAAATAATGAGCAAGCCTAGCTATTTTTTACAAACATGGAACTCAAAGGTTTTTATTACCTAGTGTAGAAGCACTTGTAATAATAGGATATAAAAGAGTAATTTAGTTTGTTAACAGTAACTGTCTGAAAGCACATTCTCATGTTTACATACACAGCACTTGTATTACATATAGTGATAATCGGATATGAAAGTGTAATGTAGTTTTTTAACAGATAACCTAGCTATTTTTAACTCGAAGACCTTTATTGCTTAGCGTAAAAGCAAATGTAATAATAGGATATAAAAGAACAAGTCAGCTAGCTTAGAGTTGCAATGTTCGGAAGAAACCAAGTTTTAACCTATAGAGGTGAGTTTGAAGTTACAAGATTAACCTCTTCCTTGTCTACACCCTCTAATCCTCCTATCGTAAAATGCTAAAGACAATGAAGGTTACAAAAGTTACTTGGTTTATTAACTCATTGCGGACCGTGGACGGCGTAAGACGTTCAAGCTTGCTCCTATGCTGCGGGCCGTGGACGGCGTAAGACGTTTAATGTTCCGCGCGAAGCAATGCTGTTTATATTCGTCATCTATGCGTTCTTACACCTTAGTCAGCGTGACTGGTTGTAGCAGGAAGTTGGTTGACCTTGTTAGGATAACCCTCGCGTTGAGTGGGCTCATGTTTATATCAGCAGTTTTAGCTGGAAAATCTCAGAACTTCCTCGCGCGTCAAGTCGGTACTTGAGATTCCAATGCAGTGCGTGTCGTCCTTACCGAGTGTAGTATAATGGCTTATAATACAAAGTTTCTTACGGAAGATTAAATAGATATTGTTCACAATGATTATTCTGGTGATGAACTTATTCCTGAAATAGACTCAGATAGTGAAAGTGAGAGTGGTGAGGAAATTGCGATTCCCGAATCGATAGGCCTATAGAGAAAAGTGGAGTGCCTGATACATATCATTCTAGTTATTGTCTACCCGTTCCACCATTTACAGAGAATTCAGGTATAAACGTTCAAATAGAAAATAAGCAGGATATCTTGAGTTACGTGAGTATTTTCATGAATGACGAATTTTATCAGTATGCGTGAGCAGACCAATCTTTACGCGAGTCAAGTGATAAGTGCGGCGCCCCGGCCTTTCTCAAAGAATTCGATCATGCAATCGTGGAAAGTGATTAGTCCAAAATCCTGATATAAATATGTACTGGACCGAAGACCCTGTTATTCATACTACGATATTTTCTAAAACAATGTTCCGAATACGCTTCCTTCATATTCATTTCTTCACTTCGGTGACAGTAATCGTTATGCCGAAAATATAGATAGGCTGTATAAAATTAGACGTATTTTGAAACCTGTCACATCATATATCACACCTTAAATATTTACTACAAGTAAGCACAAAGTATCATTTTCCTAACACTTTTAGTTTAGGAGTAAATGTAAGTTGTATTAAGTGATGCACGTCTAGAGGGCCGGGCATTAAAATGGCCGGTCCAGTGATTCAAGTGTCCCGCTCAGAAGCAGGTACTGAACGTGTTAACAGCTAATCTAGCTATCTTTAACTCAAAGATCTTTATTGCCTAGCGTAAAAGCAAATGTAATAATAGGATATGAAAGGACAAGTCAGCTAGCCTAGAGTTGCGATGTTTAGAAGAAACCAAGTTTCAACCTATAGAGGTCAGACATTGATGTGAGTTTGAAGTTACAAGACTAACCTCTTCCTTGTCTACGCCTTCTAATCCTCCTATCGTAAAATGCTAAAAACAATGAAGGTTACAAAAGTTACTTGGTTTGTTAACAGCTAACCTAGCTATCTTTAACTCAAAGACCTTTATTGCCTAGCGTAAAAGCAAATGTAATAATACGATATGAAAGGACAAGTCAGCTAGCCTAGAGTTGCGATATTTAGAAGAAACCCAGTTTCAACCTATTAAGGTCAGACATTGTTGGGAGTTTGAAGTTACAAGATTAACCTCTTCGTTGTCTACGCCTTCTAATCCTCTTATCGTAAAATGCTAAAAACAATGAAGGTTACAAAAGTGACTTGGTTTGTCAACAGCTAACCTAGCTATCTTTAACTCGACGACCTTTATTGCCTAGCGTAAAAGCAAATGTAATAATAGGATATAAAAGAACAAGTCAGCTAGCTTAGAGATGCGATGTTTAGAAGAAACCAAGTTTCAACCTATAGAGGTCAGACATTGTTGTGAGTTTGAAGTTACAAGATTAACCTCTTCCTTGTCTACGCCTCTAATCCTCCTATCGTAAAATACTAAAGACAATGAAGGTTACAAAAGTTACTTGGTTTGTTAACAGCTAACCTAGCTATCTTTAACTCAAAGACCTTTATTGCCTAGCGTAAAAGCAAATGTAATAATAGGATATGAAAGGACAAGTCAGCTAGCCTAGAGTTGCGATGTTTAGAAGAAACCAAGTTTCAACCTATAGAGGTCAGATATTGTTGCGAGTATTCAGTTACAAGATTAACCTCTTACTTGTCTACGCCTTCTAATCCTCTTATCGTAAAATGCTAAAAACAATGAAGGCTACAAAAGTTACTTGGTTTGTTAACAGCTAACCTAGCCATCTTTACTACCGTAAAAGCACTCGTGATGAATGGATATGAAAGGGTAAGTCAGCCAGCCTAGCCTTCTTTACTAGCGTAAAAGCACTTGTGATGATAGGATATGAAAGGGTTAGCTAGCCTAGCTATCTTTACTAGTATGAAAGCACTTGTGATGATAGGATATGAAAGGGTAAGCTAGCGTAGAAGTTGCTTTCGAACAAAAAATGCAAACACTAAACAACAGTTTAGGCTTACATTAAGTTGAAGGCTACGAACTGAAGAATAATATTTACAGCAGTGATTTTCTAAAAAACAAAGAAAAAATAAATCGTAAATAATAATAAAAATATTCAAGGAATTAATCTTACCTTTTGTTTTTACTACTAGACGGTAGGTGAGAAAGTAGAGGATGCACACACAATTAACGCACATAGAGAACTGCGAGGAGCGCTTCACATAGGCTGCACCGAGTAAATAAGCAGCTTATCACTAAGTGGATGTCGAAGTTGCAAACGTGTGCACTACAGTTGGAACGAAATGTTTATGCAACAAGAGTTCTTCTGAGTGTCTTACGCTGAGTTCTGCAGGCTGACGTATTTAAGCACAAATTCAGGATCCAACCTGCTGTTTTCGAAGATGCCGAGGTACCGGAATTAAGAGTTCTGCAGCGGATCGAACCTAGGAAGGCCAGCGCGCGATCCTCAACCTCTGAACTTAAACGGGGGCACTAAGCTAAGCAAAAAGCCTACATCTACGGTATCCCTCGCCTGTAAGTAGACAAGGGCGCTGGGGTAAGAAGTGATCTTCAAAGGTACTAAGCTAAGATCACATCTACGGTATCCCCTACCTGTAAGTAGACAGTGTGCTGAGCTAAGCAAAAAGCCAACATCTACGGTACCCCCTACCTGCACTTAGCAGGGTGCTGAGCTAAGCCAACATCTACGGTATTCCTTACCTGTAGGTAGACAGTAGGCGCTAGGCTAAGAAGCGGTCCTCAAGAGCATTGAGCTAAGACCGCATCTACGGTATCCCTTACCTGTACTTAGCAGCATGCTAAGCTAAGCAAAAGAGCTTACATCTACGGTGTCCCTTGCCTGTAAGTAGATAGAGAGCGCTAGGCTAAGAAGCGATCCTCAAGGGTATTGAGCAAAGACCGCATCTACGGTACCCCCTACCTATACTTAGCAGGGTGCTGAGCTAAGCCTACATCTACGGTATTCCTTACATGTAAGTAGAGAGTAAGCGCTAGGCTAAGAAGCGATCCTCAAGGGCGATGAGCTAAGATCACATCTACGGTATCCCCTACCTGTACTTAACAGGGTGCTAAGCTAAGCTGTCATCTACGGTATCCCTTACCTGTAGGTAAACAGAATGCGCTAGGCTAAGAAGCGATCCTCAAGGGCATTGAGCTAAGACCACATCTACGGTATTCCGTACCTGTAAGTAGACAAAGGCGCTAGGCTGAGAAGCAATCCTCAGGAGCACTAAGCTAAGCCTATATCTACGGTATCCCCTACCTGTTAGCGACCTTTGAGCTAGGTAAGAACAACGCAAGACGCTTAAGTGCTGAAATATAGAAGTTCTGCAGGCAAACATATATGTACCGCGATTAAACCTGTACCTCTAAGCTCAACCCGACAAGCTGCTGTTGCTGCCGATAATTGTGATGCGCACTGTACGCGCGCAGTGAACTTCGTACTTTGCTGAAGCATCACATTCCGACGGCAGCTCGCCGGCCTGATGTAGCTTGTGTGTGTATCACTGCCTGCTCGATCTGCATCCGATGGCTGCTTATACTGCCTGCTCATTGCAACATTTTAACATGGCACTAAATGAAACACTTCGTTTACAAATACCCACAGCAGGTGGCAGCACCAACTGGCTCCTGAACTGTCGGAATGCAAAAGCGGGAAATAGGGTAGTACTGTATTTGTTTACAGTTAAAATGGTGTACTGCTGCGTGCCTTTCTGCAAATCAAAGAAAGGGAAACCAGAATGCCGTGGTATTTCATTCCATGACACGGGCTTTTTCAGGAGATCCAGTTGAAGCCATGTTTAGTTCTATAAGAATGGGCGGCGGGTGCAATGACATGACTGACTCCCGGGCTACTCAGAATTCTATGAAGAGAATTCTGAAATCCGGTATGTTAATATCCACCGATGGTGCTAACGTTATCCATAAGCAAAATTCATAATTTTGTCTCAGTATCCTCTCCCGGACTTGACGAACCAGAACCAGTGATGCCCGCTAAGTATGTACTTGATTTACTGGAAGATGTTTGTGAGCCCCCTGAGTCGGTGTGTGTCACTTTGGAAACTGCTTCCCATGCATTAGTGTGTGGTTACTTAGTGCATGTAATCGAAGAAAACAATGCAGCACGTGCTTCAGTAACGTTTCCCCCTCAGTTAATGCATCCCCATTGATGAACTTAATCAGACAGTCTGACAGAGGAGGCCTGCGCTATCCCCAGCAAGGATTAATTGGCCTAATTATGGGCCTACAGAATTTGTTGAGGCAGCTCTACCGTACTGCAAGAAATCTGCAAGTCTGCTCCAGACTATAAAAAACTATGTTCTACCCTCTTTAAATAATAATAAGGTGCCGGAATTTAGTCCCGCAGGAGTTCTTTTACGTGCCAATAAATCTACCGACACGAGACTGTCGTATTTGAGCACCTTCAAATACCACCGGACTGAGCCAGGATCGAACCTGCCAAGTTGGGGTTAGAAGGCCAACGCCTTAACCGTCTGAGCCACTCAGCCCGGCTCTACCCTCTTTGTGCCACTGTAAGATTTTAAAGTGTGTTAGTAACAATAAGCACCAGGAACTTGTGTCAGAAACTGTGGTGGCCAAACTCGTGAAACCTCTACTTAGTAACGTAGGGAAGTACCATACAGACAAAGTTTACAGGTTGTCTTATTCGTCAAAATCTCTTTCTCGAAAAGTCCTGAAGCTATCACTCTCTAGAGCACCACTTTATGCATACAATTCTTTAATTTTTCTGTTACTTTCAGATTTAAAATTTTGCTTGTATGCTTATCTAGCTGTATTCACGCGATAACTGGGTACGTCTGGTGCTGCGATCTAGCGGCAGTTTGTTTGTAAGTCGTGTTACACGTTTGAATATGGAATGAGCAGTTAGTATAAGCAGCCATCGGATGCAGATCGAGCAGGCAGTGGTGTGTATGTAGGCTTGCTTCATGCTTACTGTAAAAACACAAACCCGATATTTTTTCTTGTTCAGGTACTCTAGAGTCTGCTTATTCGAAACCCGGTGCTAGTATATACCTACTCGCAAGGTATAACACCTGAACTACACTAGAAAGCAGCTAGCTGCTACTCTCCTACTCCTGTTTTACGGCCGGTTGCCCTTCCTGACATGAGATTTTAAGTCGCAAGAATCTGTTTTACAGCCGGATACTCCTTTAGGATTTTAAATCACAGTATCTAGTGTTTTACATCATGAACCATTGTTTTACGACTAGATGCCCTTCCTGACGCTGAAAGACTGGGATTTAGCCAGTTACCCTTCCTGATGTAACAAGAATAGGATTTATTTTTTTCGCTAAGTTACAAAAGCATGTTAGGTGCAAGTTATGCTAAGCAAACAATCGCTACCTTACGCAAGCTGTTCAGAACTGAAGTGTTATTATTATTTTTTCTCTGGGAACGAAGGTATACCCCAGACATGTTCTAAACACATCAATCGATGTTCTGATCATATGTTCTATCGAGTACAGTGTTCGATTATATTCTTAATGACTTCTTTTGTAATATAATCTTCAGGTACTCCTTGACATGTTCTTTTAAATTATCTGATACTACGATAAAGAGTGCAGCACGGTGCTCTCTTGATTACAGATGGCTGCTAAGCACATTACCTATCACCATATGTCAAGGAATAAAGTTTAGTGTTATAAGGATGGCAGCACGGTGCTCTCTTGATTAAAGATGGTAGCTCGTCAAACTGTCCGCCACCACATTTCAACTAAAGAGTGCAGCACGGTGCTATGTAGATTAAAGATGGCGTATGACAAAAAAGCATTTTTCAAATTATCCGCCACCACATTTCAACTAAAGAGTGCAGCACGGTGCTCTCTTGATTAAAGATGGCGGATGACAGCTAACGAAATTGCCCGCTAAAAGGTATCTAGCTAAAGAGTGCAGCAGGGTGCTCTCTTGATTAAAGATGGCAGCCTGTCAAATTATCTGCCACCACAATTCAACTAAAGAGTGCAGCACTGTGCTCTCTTGATTAAAGATGGCGGATGACAGCTAACGAAATTGCCCACTACTACGTGTCATAAAGAGGGCAGCACGGTGTTCTGTATATTAAAGATGGCGGATAACAGCTGACGAAATTGCCTGCAAGATGGTAGCACTGTGCTCTCTTGATTAAAGATGGCGGATGACAGCTGTCAAAAAAGCACGTAGATTTGTTTATCGATTCAAATCTCGCGCTAGTAAGGTTAAGTTGGCTGCATTGAGGTTAAGGCCCGTCAAGATAGCAGCACTGAGGTTAGCGATACGTTGCTGTCTGTCAAAAAGCAGGTGGTTGTCAAAAAAGCACGTGGATTTGTCTACCATCCATCCATCCATCCATCCATCCATCCATCCATTGTCCTCACGTTTTGAATTGTGGTCAATGGAGGATTTGGGTTTTCTAATTTGTCACTTCATTTCATCTCATTTCGTACCATTAGGGGCTGATGACCTAGGTTAGGTCCCTTTAAACAACAAGCATCAATCATCAATCAATCTATGGTCTGGTTTCATGGCGTAGATGAGTCTTGTGAAAGATACGTGTATTTTTGAAAAGAGAACAGTATAACTATACTTGTGTTAAAACCAGCGAGACAAAAAAAGTTGCGGTATAACAAATGCGATCTGAATCAGGCTACTACGTGTCTGTGGAACAATCCCTGAAAATTGTGTATACTGCACAGAATATTGAAGTGTGTTGCTGATATCAATGGTCACGTTGTTCATAAGAATACTACAAATGGTAGTAGACTGTAGTACCCTGTTTTCTACTGTACTATAAATGGTAGAAGACTGTAGTACCCAGTTTCCTATGTATTTATTTCAGATTTAGATTTGATGGCTTCAGGCCTAACAGGTCCACAACAGACTTAATCTTCAGCGTCCGTATATTAATAGAAAAATATTGGGGAAAAGGCAAAGATCTGTTTATGGTTTTCCTTGATAATGAGAAGGCGTATGACAGCATTGCAAGAGAAGATATGGAATGCCTGGTAAGGAAAGTTCAGTTGCTGTATGAGCACTGTACCAGGTGTGTGTGATTGGGTGATGGACATTCATCCTGGTTCCAGACCAAAAGTGGAGTCCAGCAAGGCAGTGTACTAACCCTAATAATTTTATCACCATCATGGATGACATAATGAAGAACATCAAGAAAACCTCTAGTGAACTAAATGCAATGGCTTTTGCTGATGACGTTATGATCTGGGGCGAAACTGAGTAACTAGTACAGTTGAGACTAAATGAGTTGAAGGTTAAGTTCCAGGATTGCAATCTCAAGATAAACAAACCCAAAACAATAGTGATGGCAATAAACAGAGGGACAATCAGTGAACATGTTTCTTACCGCATTTTCTTGCATCCACTACGCGGCCTGTCTTTGACATTGCCTGAAGGAAAAGCGCGTTCTCGCAATCAAGCAGAGTAGCTTTACTAGGTAGGGACTTGCCAAAGCGATTTCTAATTGCACTCATTATCTCTATCATTATTTGCCCTGTCTGTGATTGTTCGAACACCCACACACGCCACTAATTGCTCCTGAACAGTGTAACTGTGTCTGCTCACATCAGCCATGGTTTCACAACTGAAAAAAGACTGACAACAATGCTTTTTGAGAGCTTCAAAGCAGGGATACTAATACAACAACTATTTAATTCCCCAATTATACAAACTCAATAGTCCATATCATAATATAACAACAAATTATGAAACTAGGGTTACAGGGACTTTATCGGAGACCCTCTATATAGACCTGTTGGGTTCATTTCCTCTTGTGCTTGTCGTTTGTTCCTATTCTTTTCCCAGCTGAAGTTGATATTGTAGGGTAAGCCCAACATGAACTTAAAATTCAGTTTTCAACAGGGGAAAAAAACCATACATACATACATACATACATACATACATACATACATACATTATCATTATAGATTGTTATGCCTTTCAGTGTTCAGTCTGCAAGCCTCTGTGAATTTACTAAACGTCGCCAAATCCTTGATTTGCAACTAGTGCTTGCATTTGGGAGATAGTGGGTTCAAACCCCACTGTCGGCAGCCTTTGAAATTGGTTTTCCATAGTTTCCCAATTTCAGATCAACTCAAGATGTCAGGTGATGGCTACACTGCAGTGGCGGTGGCCACAGAACTATCCATTTTTAGCTAACAGATATAAAAAATAAGGTGGAAGGCTTTTCAGGTGTTTTCTCTACAAAACCAGCATTTCCTCTTAGACCCAACACTAGACTCATCAGAGTGGGATGGGTCAGGCCCTACTGATTGATGCTGGGGTGTATACAGGTGAATTTATCAGAAGCTAATTATTAATAGAGGCATACAAGCAATAAATCTCCAAAATGAATTACCTGCCTAGCAATCCCTAATGGAAAGCAAGTTTCTGATGGGGGAATTAGATTTTTCATACCAACAGAGCATATAAAATAATACAGCACACCATTCAACCATACAAACTGAAAAATCAGGAGATTTGATGACCAGAGGTTCTTCAGTTATGTGAAAAACATCTGCATTTTTCTTACTATCATGATACATACACAGGCTGTGAAGTTAATGCAAATACACTGACTGACAGAGCAAATGCAACACCAAGAAGGAGTGGTCAGAACTTTATGCCAATTGCAGGGTAGACTGACGTCACTGAGGTATGCTCATGATGTGAAATGCGCCGCTGTGCTGCGCACGTAGCGAACGATAAATGGGACACGGCGTTGGCGAATGGCCCACTTCGTACCGTGATTTCTCAGCCGACAGTCATTGTAGAACGTGTTGTCATGTGCCACAGGACACGTGTATAGCTAAGAATGCCAGGCCGCCGTCAATGGAGGCATTTCCAGCAGACAGACGACTTTACGAGGGGTATGGTGATCGGGCTGAGAAGGGCAGGTTGGTCGCGTCGTCAAATCGCAGCCGATACCCATAGGGATGTGTTCACGGTGCAGCGCCTGTGGCGAAGATGGTTGGCGCAGGGACATGTGGCACGTGCGAGGGGTCCAGGCGCAGCCCGAGTGACGTCAGCACGCGAGGATCGGCGCATCCGCCGCCAAGCGGTGGCAGCCCCGCACGCCACGTCAACCGCCATTCTTCAGCATGTGCAAGACACCCTGGCTGTTCCAATATCGACCAGAACAATTTCCCGCCGATTGGTTGAAGGAGGCCTGCACTCCCGGCGTCCGCTCAGAAGACTACCATTGACTCCACAGCATAGACGTGCACGCCTGGCATGGTGCCGGGCTAGAGCGACTTGGATGAGGGAATGGCGGAACGTCGTGTTCTCCGATGAGTCACGCTTCTGTTCTGTCAGTGATAGTCACCGCAGACGAGTGTGGCGTCGGCGTGGAGAAAGGTCAAATCCGGCAGTAACTGTGGAGCGCCCTACCGCTAGACAACGCGGCATCATGGTTTGGGGCGCTATTGCGTATGATTCCACGTCACCTCTAGTGCGTATTCAAGGCACGTTAAATGCCCACCGCTACGTGCAGCATGTGCTGCGGCCGGTGGCACTCCCGTACCTTCAGGGGCTGCCCAATGCTCTGTTTCAGCAGGATAATGCCCGTCCACACACTGCTCGCATCTCCCAACAGGCTCTACGAGGTGTACAGATGCTTCCGTGGCCAGCGTACTCTCCGGATCTCTCACCAATCGAACACGTGTGGGATCTCATTGGACGCCGTTTGCAAACTCTGCCCCAGCCTCGTACGGACGACCAACTGTGGCAAATGGTTGACAGAGAATGGAGAACCATCCGCACTCTTATTGACTCTGTACCTCGACGTGTTTCTGTGTGCATCGCCGCTCGCGGTGGTCCTACATCCTACTGAGTCGATGCCGTGCGCATTGTGTAACCTGCATATCGGTTTGAAATAAACATCAATTATTCTTCCGTGCCGTCTCTGTTTTTTCCCCAACTTTCATCCCTTTCGAACCACTCCTCCTTGGTGTTGCATTGTCACTGTCAGTCAGTGTACTTACATATACAATTAAATAGTATATAACTAACATGTTATGACATACAAGTTTACAAATCCATTCAGATGCAGTAATTAAATTTAAATTCCAACTATCAACTTATTGTACTTTTCTTTTTGACCATATTCAAGCAAGCAACTAGTAGCATATAGATGATCACCTTATTGGTAATTGTTACAGGTGACTAGCTGATTTTGCCCTCTCAAAAATGTATTTCTATATTCTTGCTCAAAACGCTTGCCTTTTTGAATTGATTTCAGAGTTATAAATTCATCCAAGGTCTTGTCGTAGGGAGATGACACGAACTGCGTTCTTGTTTTTCTGACTATACTGAA
Source organism: Anabrus simplex (assembly GCF_040414725.1). Taxonomy (NCBI): domain Eukaryota; kingdom Metazoa; phylum Arthropoda; class Insecta; order Orthoptera; family Tettigoniidae; genus Anabrus; species Anabrus simplex. The sequence goes on along the minus strand of NC_090267.1, from coordinate 81,601,219 downwards.
CATTCTCACACACTGCATTACTATGCAGAATGGTCAGAATGGAAAGCATCATTTTAGACAATTTGTCATACTTGAGTGCCTCACCACCAGATTTAATTTGGTCCACCAGTGCCCACTGCACATCAATTCTCTCTTCTACCTGAATAGATGTCACATCCTGAAGTTGAAGTTTTTTAATTATAATTGTCTTGTGTGTTGGTTAGAATGCTAGGAAATGTATTTACAAAAACAAATTTGGAAAATTGTTGATATTCACTGTTCTTGCATTTAATGAAAGATCACTGCTGAAAAGGAAATTTGTGGATCATGTTAGTCTCATGAAGTAATAAAACATTTCCTCACAGAACTAAAGAAGAAGCACTTATCCTCTTTCTTTAAGAGTGTCAACAATAATATTAGTTGAATGTCCCACCATCAAATCACAGACATCCTTCTGATTAGAGGTTGTGTGGTAATCTAAAAGTGACTATGCCTACCTCATTACTTTTGGCTTCACAAATCGAGATATCACATTCTTTAACATATCAAGGAGAACTGACCTCAATACATGGATGTCAGGCACACTTGACTGAAGCAGTATATGTGGTTAGATTGTCAAACAGTGGCAGAAAACTGGGGAGAAACAAGCATAATGCCTTATTAAGTCCTGATGATAGGAACATGAACAGTTTCTCCTCTTGTAATAAAACCTGGTTGGAACTGTCAAGGGCTATGACCTTTTATGGAGCATTTGAAAACTGTTTCTCTGACTTCAGTTTTCTAGAGGAAGGAGGAGGTAAGTTCTTATGATTGGAGATGATGAAACAGAACAGGTATACTTAAATTCTGAGATATTTCTAGAATTTAGTAGGATTTTAAATTTCCTAATTGGGGCTCCTTCCATGTGATTTCGCTCCTAAAGAAACTAGTGAGAGGTTGCTAGAGATGGGCAACGCTCTCACATGAAACTCTCGCAAGACTCTCAAGACCGATTCTCCTATGCAGTGTTCCAGTAAGTACAAGTGTGTGCTAATAAATTTCGCCAAAATTCTACAAAAATTCTACTTGTTAAACTACCATTAACGAAAGTGAAAACAGAATGTCAGTATCTTAAACCATGCGCAACTTATCTGAGGTGGTCATCTTAGCTAAATAACCCTGTTTTACTTGTGTATAACTGTAGATAGGACATACACCTACCTGGATACAAGAGACATGCATTATTCAAATGTGAGATGGGGCAAGATGCACCTTGCTGTATATGCAACCACCATTATGCATGAGTGGAACATGTAATCTAAAATGCCTGAGTTTGCTCCAATTCTTTCAACAGGGTGGTGGACAATGCTTTTGAGACATTCTTCAGTGCTGTGATCTGTGTGATGTCACAGTAACTACGAGCATAAGCTTCATAGTATGCCATCAGCGTTCTCATACGGAAAAGTGTGTGCCGAAAATTTTATCAAAAACCTAGATAAGTATTGCATGTTCAACTATGAGCCCCTCAATACTATTAACAAAAGTGAAAACACAACGTCAGTATCTTAAATGGTTCACAAGTTGAGGTGGGCATCTTAGCTAGATAACCCTGCATAATTTGTAGATAGGATGTACACCTACCTGGATACCTCGCAACTGTTGTCAACAGGATAGCTTTTGTAATGCAGGCCGGGCCGGATGTGTTCTCTGTGACAATTCCCCATCAGCGATATGTGTTTTTAGTGCTGGATCATCCCAGAAGTATTTCTGCCAATGTGAATAAAAACCACAGCGGGTTGTCACAGTTATATACAATTACACATTGCACCGTCATATACCGAAGTACCTAATTATGATGCGAATACTCTATATAACATTATAAAGAATTATTTCCTTCGTCACCAAAATATCGGTAAACACAAGCAGTGTATTCAAAGACATAAGCTTCATTATTGTTTCGGTATTGAACTGAGATCACAGAGATAAGTTATTTATAAAGTTTAACCTTTTCAATACAAATTACATGCTGTATAGATGTTATTTACAACATTTATTTAATATGGGACCGGTTTCAACATTTTAAATGTCATCTTCAGCCATAGACACATTAATCGCAAACAAAAGAGCAAGGACATAATAATTAAAACTGGCGTAGTGACACATTGAAATATGTACATAGTTTTTTTTTACCATTCAAAGATTGAAAGAAGGTTTTGATATGTTATCAAAGTACAAAAGTCTTTATACGCCAATTCACACCTTGTGTTAATAAAATAACAAGAACTTATAGGAATAATTAGAACTGGCATAGTGACACATTGAGATATGTACATGGTTTTCTTACCAATCATAGATTAATAGAAGTTTCTGACATATTATTAAAGTTGTTATTCAATTACAACATATTAAATTTCACAGGACTAGTTTCGACGCGGACTTGCGTCATCTTCAGCTTTTTCGGAAAATAGGCAACCTTAAAATTCATGACATGTCTTAAAATGTTTGGCATGAAATCCAGTTAAATCTATAATTAAAACCTTAACTCATTAAAAACTATTATGACAAGTAAAAGACTTGCAAGTCAGTCGTATGATAAAAGTTCATTGGTTAAATGATATTCTTATGATCAAGCAGTTGTGGAGTCCTTAAATTTGTTGAGCGATAGATAAAATATTGTGTTCCATTTCACTACAACTTGTATACTGCTGAACCATCTCGAAAAAAGTGAAGGTTGGTCATATGGAATTTTCTGCATAAAATCTTCTATGTCTTAGGCCTATGAGGTGGAAACATTCAAGTAGTTTCTTGTGATGTTTGTGAAACCAATGTTTCCTAGTTCAGTGCGGAACCTCAAAATGCCGTGAGACATTGAGACATTGAGGTTCCGCATTGTGAACAGTGTGGTGTGGGTCTTTAACGTGATAGGTAATTGTTAATTGCGCTAAATATTGACCGCCTACTCGCAAGATCAACTCACCTAAAGACTTTAATTAAAAAATCAAAAAGAATGTTAGTTTTTCTGAGATATCATTCGGGTTCGAATTGGAGTTAAAGAACTGGTCTAAGTGAATGAAGAAATTTTTTGCAACGTCAAGAATAGGGCCTTTATTCACATTCATAGACCCTCTATATCTTGTTATATGTTACTAAGGTATGCTTCGAATCTTGAATGTGCTGTCCGACTGCCGAGTATCTATTATATTCTATTATATTTTATAGCATTTAAATGCTCCGTGTATCTGATTTTGAAGTTCCTCCCTGTTTGTCTAATATATGAGGACTGACAGTTTTGGCATTGGAATCTGTAGACTCCCGACTTTTGATAAATGTTAGTCTTATTAATTGAGCTGGTATTATTATATCCATATTTCTACTGTTAGTTTGATATGCGATTTTAGTGTTTTGTTTCTTCAGAATATTTGTAACGCTGTAAATATCTTCATTGAAAGTGAAGGCTGAATAATAATCAGGTTTAGTTTTTTCTCTAGTTAGAGTTGAATTTAGGCAATGTTTGCGTTTGTTGATAATGCACTCTATAAATGCATTGTCATAACCGTTATATTTAGCTATGAAGCGGATTGTATTCAATTCTTTATTTAAATTTTCTGTATTAAGCGGTACACTGAATGCCCTATCTACCATATTGTTGCAGGTAGCACACTTGTGTGCTTTGGGATGGAAATAATTTTTTTTGATGGTAGTGGCTGCCTGTGTCGGTTTCTGGCAAATTTTGTGTTCTATAGAAGAAGGAAGTCTGTTTAACGTGATTCAGATCTGTGGATCAATATTGTTTAAATTGTTGAGAGTGGAGGCTGCATCAGTTATTCTTTTGTCAACGATAATGAGTGTGTCATCTACAAACCTGGCCCAGAATTTTATGTTTGCGAAGTTACTATTGTTGTTAACCGCTGTATGCTCTAAATAGTCAATATATATCTCAGCTAATATCCCTGAGGCCGGTGATCCCATAGCCAAACCATCATGCTGGTATATGCAATTATTAAAACGGACGAAATTATTCTTAACTAACAATAGAAATATGGATATCATATATAATACCAGCTCAATTAACAAGACTAACATTTATCAAAAGTTGGGAGTCTACAGATTCCAATGTAAAAACTGTCAATCCTCCTACATTGGACAAACAGGAAGGAACTTCAAAATAAGATACAGGAGCATATAAATGCTATAAAATATAATAGATACTCGGCAGTCGGACACCACATTCAAGATTCAAAGCATAGCTTCAGTAACATACAACAAGATATAGAGGTTCTCATGAATGTGAATATATGCCCTATTCTTGACATTGCAGAAAATTGCTTCATTCATTTAGACCAGTTCTTTAACTCCAATTCGAACCTGAATGATATCTCAGAAAAAATTAACATTATTTTTTATTTTTTATTTAAAGTCTTTAGGTGTGTTGATCTTGCGAGTAGGCGGTCAATATTTAGCGCAATTAACAATTACCTATCACGTTAAAGACCCACACCACACTGTTCACAAGACCCGCCTTAAAGCCCCTATCCCCCCTCCCCCCTTCTACCCTCCAGAGCTACCTCACATAACAGTCTGCACCTTCTTCTCACAAGGTTAATGTCTCAACACGCTGTCCAAGGTGAGCCACATTCAACATATACCAACATATTTTAGCTTGCCCAGGCCTATTATATTTTTAACGCTTATATTCTTTTCTTTTATTCTCGCTTCAGGCTGATAAAAATTCTTCTGATTGAACTGAGAACTTTAGATCATCTGTACTACATCAGGAAAGAATATTGAAGGACAACCTATTACCACTGACTGTTTCTTAAAATTTCATATACATCAGTGCAAATTTTAACAAGCACAGAGATGCCAACCTTTGAAATGGCTTTTCTTTAATCCCCCTCCTCTACCCTCCCAAAAATGTTGGAATCAAATCCAAACCACACTCATCCCTTCTGGATAATAACACCCTCTTTGCCCTTCCCGACAACAATCCATTCTAAAATACATCCTATTACACAATAAATTTGCACACTACCAGTTCTGTCATAAAACATTCTTTGTAGCTTGTTTCTCACGCAAAAGGTGCTTTTGTGTGGAATTTTTCTTGTAGCATCCTTCCTCCTGTGAGGACATTTTCACCTTATGAACAACAAGCGATTCCAGTGTAGATTTGATTATTCCAGGCCTGAAGTCCTTCTGTTTTTTTCCTATTAACACTAAGAACTCTTTCTGTGAGAGAGATACTGTCAGGTACCCTTAATACTGCAATAATACACGACTACATTTTATAGTGAAGAATAGTAGAGTAGAGTTCCTTCACCGGGCGTATTGGCCGTGCGTGGCTCTGAGCTTGCATTCAGGAGATAGTGGGCTCAAATCCCACTGTCGGCAGCCCTGAAGATGGTTTTCCATGGTTTCCCATTTTTCAAACCAGGCAAATGATGGGGCAGTACCTTAATTAAGGCCACGGCCGCTTCCTTCCAACTCCTAGCTCTTTCCTATCCCATCGTCGCCATAAGACCTATCTGTGTCGGTGCGACGTAAAGCTCCTAGCAAAAGAATAAAGTTCCTTCATTCACAATGAATTTCACGATGCTCACGGGTATCAAAAGGAAGTGACCATTGAATAAGTATCGTTGCCACTTCACAAGCATTGAAACGAAGAGAGTCGAGTACTAATGCTCGAAAAGATGCACATTTCCTTCTTTCCTTATTTTTTCCATAGAAATTATATTTTCGTTATAATGTCACGTTTCCGTAATAATTTACCCTTTGACCGTAATGCCGTAATCGTGAGAGGAAATCCGTAACAGCAAGCAAATCCCACTGTCGGCAGTACTGAAGATGGTTTTCCCATTTTCAAACCAGGCAAATGCTGGGGCTGTGAAATTCAATGTGAATGAAGGAGTTTTTTTTGCCAGCGGCTTTATATTGCACCGACACAGATAGGTCTTATGGCGATGATGGTGACAGCAAGCAAAATCAAGCCTTTCGAGACAATGTGTATTGAGAAGTCTACAAGTTCATTACACGATCAAAGTGTCATCAACTGATATACAATCTCACTTTGACAACACTCAAATCAATAATATTGTAGCAGACTGACAGATTGTTATTCAGGGATTCAAATGCAACCGTTAATATGGCTTGTTGTGCATTGGCACAGGGACGGACCGGCAAGAGCTCTGTACCAAGCGATTTCTATAAGTTCTTGATGTTTTATTTGATACACGGTGTAAATAGGCGTTTTAAAGACTTTTGTACTTTGATAATATGTCAGAACTTTTATTAATCTTTGATTGGTAAGAAAACCATGTACATATCTCCATGTGTCACTATGCCAGTTCTAATTCTTGCTATAAATTTTTGTTATTTTATTAACACAAGATGTGAATGGGCGTAGGGCCTATAAAGACTTTTGTACTTTGATAGCATATCAAAACCTTCTTTTAATCTTTGAATGGTAAAAAAAATATACATATTTCAATGTGTCACTACGCCACTTTTAATTATTATGTCCTTGCTCTTTTGTTTGCAATTAATGTGTTTATGGCTGATGATGACATTTAAAATGTCGAAACCGGTCCCATATTAAATAAATGTTGTAAATAACATCTACACAACATGTAATTTGTATTGAAAAGGTTAATAATTTAGCGCGGCTATTTCTAGCCGAGTGCAGCCCTTGTAAGGCAGATCCTCCGATGAGGGTGGGCGGCATCTGCCATTTGTAGGTAACTGCGTGTTATTGTGGTGGAGGATACTGGTGTGTGTGTTGTGTGAGTTGCAGGGATGTTGGGGACAGCACAAACACCCAGCCCCCAGGCCATTGTAATTAACCAATTAAGGTTAAAATCCCCGACCTGGCCAGGAATCGAACCCGGGACCCTCTGAACGAAGGCCAGTACGCTGACCATTCAGTTGAGTCGGACATTGAAAAGGTTGAACCTTATAAATAACTTATCTCTGTGAACATAAGTAGTGGTCATATGATATTGAATGTGGGGCCTGATAATGATGTACCTGTGGAAAGAATTGGAGCAAACTCGAGCATTTTAGATGACACATTCCACTAATGCATAATGGTGATTGCATATGGAGCAAGGCGCATCTTGTCCCATCTCTCGTTTGAATAATGCATGATTAGTATCAGGTAGGTGTATCTATAGTAGCCGTCAGTTTCTGTACTTAGCCTACTCATTCATGTACTTACCGCTGCAATGCCAGAATATGTATCCTTTATAATTATGTCACACTGCATCAAAATAGACCTCGGCAGAAATCAAAGAAATGAACGCCCTAGTCGCTTGTTGACACGTATTTACAGAATGGAGAAGGTCTGCGATTGGCTATCCACATACTCGGCACAAACATTCACATTCAGCTCTGTCTACCTGTACGCCTATGACACGTTGATCGCCAAACAATGCAGAGACAATCCTCTCGAGATGTCTCAAAATTTCTCGCAGGAAACAGTGCCTGCGCTAGTAATCTCAAAAAATCTTGAGACCCCGTCTCAGACTGCCCATCACTAGAGGTTGCCACTGCTGTAAAAGCCTTGAAAAAAGATTTTCCCAATGACAGCCAATGTATAGAGAGGGGTTTGAGAATTTCTCATCTCTACTATCAATCAAATCAAAATCTCTTTATTTGCAAATGAGGTGTCTACCTCGCTGGCAAATCTATATATATATAAAATAAGAGTTTTGTCTGTACATTGCTCAGAATTTAAAAAGGATGGTATTTCTGTATCAGTCGTGCCCACAGTAAACAGGAAATGCACTTTTTACTTTTCCGTAATTTCTGTCTGTCTGTATGTATGTATGTACACGCATCACGAGAAAACGGCTAAAGAGAATTTAATGAAAATCGGTATACAAAGTCGGGTAATACGTCGCTACAATCTAGGCCCATGAATAATTTTATTCACGCTGACTGAAATGGTAGCTTAGGAGAAGGCCTAAAATTTAATTCTCAAATATTTAAGTTATTAGTGGCCATATCTTAATGAAAATCGGTATACAAAGTCGGGGAATAAGTCGCTATAATCTAAGCCATAAATAATTCACGCTGAGTGAAACGGTAGTTTAGGGGAAGGCCTAAAATTTAATTCTCAAATAGGCCTATTTGTTATTAATAGTCGTATCTTAACGAAAATCGGTAGGAGAAGTCGAGGAATAAGTTCCTACAATCTAGGCCATAAATAACTGTATTAGCGCTGAGAAAAATTATAGTTTAGGGGAAGGCCTACAATGGAATTCTCAAATATTTATGTTATTAGTGGTCCTATCTTAATGAAAATCTGTATGCAAAGTTGGGGAATAAGTCACTATAATCTAGGCCATAAATAATGTTATTCACGCTGAATGAAATGGTAGTCCTTATCAGCGCCGAATCACGAGAAAATGGGTAAACAGGATTGAATGAAAATCGGTATGTAAAGTTGGAGAATAAGGAACTACAGTCTACGCTATAAATAATTTCATAAGATGCCCTAATATCACAGAGTCAAAAGAAAACTAAATGTGAAGGCCTACAATGTAGAAAGCTCATAAAATTGAACAACAATAACATTACATTGACCATTGTTTGTTGTGATGTGCTTTGTCTTCTGTTGCCATTCATTTCCGATAGATTACTGCTGCGTACCGAGTATTTTTTTAATTTGCCTTACGTCGCACCGACACAGTTAGGTCTTATGGCGATGATGGGATAGGAAAGAGCTATGAGTGTGAAAGAAGCAGCCTTGGCCTTAATTAAGGCACAGTTGCAGCATTTGCCAGGTGTGAAAACAGGAATGCATGGAATAACATCTTCAGGGCTGCTGATGGTGGGGTTGGAATCCACTATCTCCCGGATGCAAGCTAACAGCTGCGCGCCCCTAACCGCACGGCCAACTCGCCCAGTCGTACGAGTGTAACAGTCTGCTTAAATATTGGCGGGAAATAGCTGGGGTGTTAGGTAACTTTCTTCTTTAGCATGCCATTCCTCTGTTTCATAAATTTTCCGATACTACTGGCAATTGACACACTGGTTCATCATAGCATTCGAGCTATTCAATCCCTACTCTGAGGCACTGATTGGAATGAGCAGTGTGCATATTTAACGGAATATTGGCAGAGGAGTGTTTACGGCTGTCTGCGGCCTGGTCATTCCAGCTCTGGAACTTTGGACTGTTAGATCAGCACCGTAGTACTGTTCGTTAAAAGTGAGAAAATGTGTAGTTTATAATTTGATCAAGTATTTTATGTGATAACATTACTTTTAATCGCTACATTCCTACTGACGTTTTTGTAATGACCTATGTTGACTTCAGTTAGGAAAACCACGAAGTCAGTCTTTCTGAGAATCCCGTAGCGAAGCACGGGCACATCAGCTAGTGGTACACTAAAATACATTATTGTCAAGCACTAAATGTTAAATTAACAAGAGAAGAAAATTTTCTTATAATACAATATTATACAATTTACGCTAACAATTTTTTCTATTAAACTCACAGCTCATCCTTAATAAATTTATATTGTTTACAAAATTCTACTTATAATATCTACTGTACTACTTACAAATATAGTCAACTGATATACAGTACCGGTATGTGGAATTACTTCAAATGATACTATACAACTGGTATAAGATTAAACTTTACATTGCATTTATTTACTTATTTCTTTACCCATTCTGGAACCTAAGTAGCATAAGGACCTGCTGCGCCTTAACCAGAGCCCCTTTTGCCACCACTTTTCAGAGTTCCTGAAGGGCCTACACAGCTACTGTAGTGGTCCCAGGGCCCTCGAAGTCCCCACTGTACTTCACCCCTACAGGCAGTCCCCTACTTTGGCTGTCCAAACTCCTTAGACCAGGGGATGGAATTAATTTATTCACACACATTTTTTTATTTACAAAAACCTGCACTGGTCGAATGCCCTCTAACACTTCATTTATTTTCTCTGTTGCTGTTTATTCTCTTGTTGAATATCTGTACAGATTTTGGAAAAGGATCAAACACTACCCCTGGTAAACTGTTCCACTTCTTTCACACCCTTCCAAATGAATGAAAATTTACCCCAATCGCTTCTGCTAAAATTCCTTCTAATTTTATATTTGTGGTCTCTCCTGCCGATATAATTATTTTCCAACTGAAGCTTCTCACGGATATCTTCCCATGCTGCTTCTCTTGTATAGGCTCTATATAAACCTATAAGTCTAGTTTTCTCCCTTCTCTTACTTAAAGTTTCTCACACAAGTTCCTTTAATATTTCTTATACACTACTCTTTCTCCTGTTATCCCCTGTTACAAATCTTGCTGCTTTCCTCTGCGCACTATCTATTTCTTTTATTAGGTATTCTTGGTTAAGATCCCAAACACTGTTTGCATATTCCAATAATGGACGAACCATACTTAGGTAACTTTTTTCTTTTAATTCTTTATTGCATCTTTTAAGTAGCCTCATTATGACATGTAACGATCTGTATGCTTTCCCAACAATGTCATCAACATGACCCTTCCAGTGCCAATTACTTTCAAATCTCACACCTAAGTATTTGCACTTGCCATCTTTTGGGATAACTACCTCATCCAAAGTATATTCAAATTCAGTTTTAAAGCTCCTGTTTGTAAAAGTTATAACAGTTGATTTGCCTTAATTAACCTTCATATTATTTTCTTCAACCCATTGTTGGATACTTTCAAGGTCCCTTTGTAATTCTGAACAATCCTCAATGTTATTAATTTCCCTATAAACAATTGTGTCATCTGCACACAATCTTATTTTTGATGTTATATTGTTCCCTAAATCATTTGTGTATATTAAGAAAAGTAACGAACCGATTATACTACCCTGTGCAATTCTCTTCCTGCAATACATTATTTCCTACTTTGACTTTCTGAACCCTTGAATTTAGAAATGTTTTCATCCAACGTGTAACCCTTACGTCCAATCCTATTCCCTCCAGTTTCTTTAATAATATTCCATGTTCCACTCTATCAAAGGCTTTGGAAAGATCTATTGCTATGCAATTTAACTGGTCTCCTGAATCCAATTGATCTGATATGTCCTGCTGAAATCCCATTAGTTGTGCCTCACAAGAAAATTTCTTTCTAAATCCATACTGGCTCCTCATGAACCAATTTTTATCATCACATATCCCTCTGACGTACGTTGATATTAAACTCTCCGATATTTTACAAACTATACTGGTCAGGCTGATTGGTCTGTAGTTCTCTGGTTTCCTTTTATTACCCTTTCCTTTATAAATTGGTATTATTATAGATTCCTTCCATTCCTTTGGTATTACACTATTATTTATGATTTTGTCAAAGAGAATTTTAAATAAGGCACTATGTACCACCCCATTGTCTTTTAACACCTCCCCAGTAATTTGATCACTTCCTGCTGCTTTTCCTTGCTGAAGAAGTTGGATTTCTCTGAAAATATCTTCATTTGTGAATGAGAAGCTTCTTGTTTCCCTCTGTGTCTCTCCCTCTCTATCTTCTGTTTTGGTTTCCAACTCCTGACAATCATCTACTGAATCTTTGAATTCCCTGCTAAATAGGTTTCCTTTTTCAGTATCTGTTAAAGTGTTCACCTCCTTCTCCCACCACTGTAGGAATTTGGATTCCTTTTCCTTTCTGATTCCTGATATATATATGAATACAGTTTTTTCCATTCCCCTTTGTGGTCATTACCCACCATTCATATAATTCTCTTTTGCTTCCTTTTTCACTCTATTCAGTTTCCTCATTAGCTGTTTTCTAGTTTCTCTACTCTCCCTACCTTCTTTGATTTTCCTGTTTACTATTCTACATTTTCTTTTTAATTTTCTTATTTTCCTTGTATAATCAACAGGGTCTGAGGTCATTTTACCCTTCTTAACAGGTACAAATCTCTTCTCTCCCTCCCAAATGATTCCTTTAAATTTAGCCCAAAGTGTATCCACATTACTCCCTTCACTTATCCAACAACTGAATTGTGATTTAAGGTAAGTCCCAAATTCATCAACTTTAGTTTTTCTGTACAATTTCTTGTCTTGTGTAACCCTCTTAATAAGCCTTTTTTTGTACGAGTCCTACATCCATTATTATAGCCTTATGGTCTCCTATTCCTTCAATTACCTCAGTTTTATCAACAGTTTCCCATGGTTTAACCAAGAATACATCTAGTAAGTTATTGAGACGAGTCGGTTCTTGTACTACTTGTGTAAATCCCCCCTCCGAAATTAACTCATTTGCCAGTTTCTGTTCATGGGCTTCACTTGCAGCTCCATTCCATTCAACTTCAGGCAAATTTAGATCTCCCCCAATTATTACCATACCATATTTATTGTTTTTATGAGTATAATCTATTATTTTCTCAAATATTTCCATGTCTCTTTCCTCTCTTCCAGGCCTGTATGTTCCTATAATTCCCACCTCCTTCATATTATCACAAACTAATTTTATCCCTAATATTTCTTCGGTTAACCATTCATGTGAACAATAAGTTTCCTTCACCAGAATAAACACCCCCCCCTCCCTTTTTAGCTCCTCGGTCTCTACGATAGACTGTGTACCCTTCTGGAAATATTTCTCTATTACCCACCCCTTCTCTAAACCACGATTCCACTCCTATCACCACATCAGTCTCATAAGATTCCATCAATGTACCGAATTTTAATTGTTTATTTACTACACTTTGACAGTTTACCAAGAGCAATCTCAGACCCCCTTCTTCCTTAAAACTTGACTGTTCCAATTGGGTAACTTGAAATTCCTTACTTTCCTGAGTTTCATTTTCTAGTTGACTGAGCCAGCTTGAAGTACAGCTGGCTCTTTCTACTAGTTTTCCTGGTCAGTATTATAACTCAAGGGAGTTGCCTGTTTTACAGTACATATCTTAAGATTAATAAAATCTAGAACAATATTTGCTATCTTTCGTTTACCTGAATTGTTTAGATGGAGGCCATGTTTTGTATAACAGTATCTCTCAAAACTGCTGCATTCAATAACCTGAGTATTCCGAAAATGTTTGCAAATTTTAACAATATCTGTATTGACCTTGTCCACTTCAATGTTCACACACGAGTCTCTACTCAAATCATGCCTGTGGGGCACGTTCACTACAAAGATGTTAGTGTGGGTCAGCTTCACTAGTGTATGTTTAAGTTGTGATCTTACATTCTTGGCGTCGTCGTGAGCTACGTCGTTCGTCCCACCAATGATAAGCACTGCATCACCGCTCCCAAAGTTCCTAGTTGCTTCTTCTACGTTTTCCAGGACACTGCTGACAGAAGCTCCTAGATATATTTCTCCGGTTGCTGCTATATTCTCGTCGTTTATCACTCCCGCAATTCCCCTTCCTTGGCTATCACCAAATACAGTAGAGACAATACGCGACACTCAGCGAGATATCGAGGGACAGCTATTAGAGCTCTCTCTAGCAGGTAGACCTGAGAACTACTGATTCTGTCATAAGAGCACGTGTATTTGTGTGAGAAGTTTTTGGTGTTGTATGTATGTATGTTTAGTCCTCAGCCCAAAGGCTGGTTGGATCCTCAACAGCTCCGCCATCAGCTGTCATAGATGGCCTAGGCATTACTGAAGAGGCGTACTAGGGAAATGAGGAGTGGGGTAGTTTCCCGTTGCTTTCCTCACCAAGCCAGAAGCTGCTATTACATATCAGTCTGCCAAGCCCACTGAAATGCATGCACCAACTGACCCTATGAGCAATATCTTCACACCATTCATAGCAGGGACTGGCTGCAGAAGGAATGGCATTACTAGCATCACTCATACCTCAGTCACCTTCATTTTGTCGAAGCCAAGGATAAAGCTGAGACAGATCAATGAAAGTAACAAAATTGCTCTAGCCCATACCAGAAGACATAGTGCACTGTAAACACTAGGTCCTGCCAGCAAAGGCATGTTTTTGGTGTTATTTATGCGTTTTCAGTGAGTTGGCATAATTAAATAGTAGCGTGTGTCATTTCTTGATATCTCCTCTCAACATGAGGGGAAAGGTATGTGCTGTGTTTGGCTGCAGTAACTATGAAGTAGAGAAGAATGCGCGGTCTTTCTTTCGCTTCCATCATGACAAGAAAATGTAAGTAATATTGTGTTTGTATATATATATATATTCTTCCAGTGACAAAGATATTTTTGTAGTACATCATAATTTTCTGACCTGCTCGACCCATATTTTAACTGGCTTAAAATATAATACGCATATTTTATTGTATAGTGCAGCAGTTAACCTTCAATACCGATGTGTTGTAGGTGTAATCTGTGGGTTTTGAAATGGCACAGAAGTGATTTGGATAAGGTGTACAAGAAAGAAGGGACGTTACGCTTATATAAGAATTATAAGATCTGTTCAGATCTGTACGTCTTCAAAGCAGCACTATTGACAACATTTTCATACTTTTCTTTCTTTTATCCCTCTTCTCAGATTAAAGCCGGGATTTTATAGATTTTCTTTCTGTTAGTAGGCTTCATGTTAACAGGAAAATTGTCCAGCTTTTAAATGTTAATTCATTGCATCATGTGTGTAAGGAATGTGCCAATATTTTTATTGGCAAGTGTCTTAATGTGATGATACAATGTTTTTAAATGAGAAAAAAGACAAATCTAACCATAAAAGTTCAGGCAGGAATGCTAAAGCAAAAAAAGTAATGCATAAATGAAAGATCAAGCCATTTAACAGCAGTCCAATTCACATCTTGTTTATATGTCTAATTTCAGTCTTTAAATAATCTTTTAAATAATTCTTCATTCATTTATCCAGAATTGCTTTAGCAACTTTGAAGTTAATATCTCAATAATACTTTCTTTCTAGACGTAATTTATTTATCCATTTTCGTATATGCATTTCCATTGATATTTGAATTTAGCGCGACTTTTCAGGTCAAGTCACTCGGAGCGCCACTGTCGAATTGTCTCCCATTTTAACAAGGCTAAATCCCTAAGTGTCGCGTATTGTCTCTACTGTATTTGCTATCACCAAACACAGCTACCTTTGCTCATTTAGGCCTAACTGGGTGTTGAATCTGAAATCTAGGCCTAAATTTTAACCTCGGCACGGCAACGGCAGCGAATCGCGGTGATTTGGTTTCACGCGCGCGATCACTTTCTTCCAGAATTAAATTATTTAGGGCAGAAAACCTATTTCTAATGTTTATTTCCGGAAATTCAGTTGTAGATTTTTTCTTAGCCGGCCATCCATTAACTACTTGACACCACGTACTCAAGTTTGTTACTGGTACCGGTATATCACTCTAAGAACTGTCGGTCCCATATTCTTTCTTTTAATTCTTGATTTTCAACTTTAAGAGCCTCATTGTCCTTTTGTAGAATGTTTATAATTTCTAATGCACGTTTGTATTCCTCATTGATTGTTTTCGGTGCTTCATCGTCAACGACGTCGCCAACTACAACATTCCGAACACACTGCTCACAAATCCAGTCAACATTTTCATTAGTTTTTACGTCGCTAGGGCAATTTCCGCACTTATGTCACCATCGATCACGTGAATCACACAACATTCCATTTTTCACCAATCTCCGACATTTTCCGCACTTTTCGTCACATTTTGCGGTTAATTTACTCGGAGGATAAAACACTACGTTGTCATTACCGGGTGTCATTTATTAACTGACAAGGGTATCCTACAAACAAAGATTTCCATTAGTTCTGCCACACCCATCTTTAACCCTACCATCACTGGGACATTATCTGTACAGAGCAATGTAGTTTTTAAAGGGGATTTTGTATTCTTTTAAGTTAATGTATAAAAGATTGGCCTGTTGCACTTCCTTCTGAAACAGGAACTCCTAAAAGACAACTCTAGAATTGTTGAAGTGGGTTGCAAAAAGTAACCACAATTAGGTACAACTTTGGTTACGACTATCTGTTGCAAATGAAAATATTTTTTAGCATGGCTGAAGTATTGGTTCTGACAGCCATATTTCCTAGCAATTTGAGTCTGGGAACATCTTCCTAAATAAGGGACCAGCACGCTCAGAACAATTAACCGCGAGGTTATGTTCAATAATAAATGCCATGAACAATACTTCTCCATGTGTTATACTGTCATGATCTTCCTCCTTACACCTGAAACCAAGTTTCTTGTTTCTTTCAACAAACAACTTTTCATTGTCTTTATGTTTCTTTGCGAGCATGTTTTGAAATGTCACATTTCCCCCGCATACAAGATACTGAAATCACACTTACAAACACTACCAAATGCAAATGTTGGGCCTCTTCTTTACCAGCTATATACAGAAAGTTATCTTTATACACACTTTTAAACATCAAGTCAAGGAATGAACAAAATCAGACTGAAAATTGCAATAGCCTGCTGGCCTATTAATGCAAACTCCATGTAAGTTATACACAAATCATGTAATTTAACATGTGAAACAAATGATACAATATCCTGCAGCCTTCTTATTTTCGTGGGGTCTCTAATATATTAGTTCCTAATTAGCGTCGACCTATAAGATCTTTTGCTACCATGTTTTTCTTTCATTCCCACCTAGATATACCTGCTCCCTTCACAAAGCTGCAGGTTGTTCTTATTGGGATTTTTGCTCTCTCTCTTCACCTGGTAGTCCTAGAGTGGAGAGCCTGATTCTACCCAGCAACTCACATTCCAAAAGTATGTGTTCAGCTGATTCCTCTGCTTCATTGCATTTCCTACCTATGTTGTTTCTTATTACTCCAATTCTATGTACAGACACTCCCATAAATATTCGGCCACTGATAAAATCCGCGAAAAGTGATGACAACTATGAGCAGAATGTAAAACCAGATGTGTGTAAGTAATGGAACTAAATGTGGTTGCTTATGCTGAAGAGGAATCAGGGAGCATTGTTTTACATTATGCTGTAAAAGAAAGGACATTGCTCACATGGGTGAAATAACACGCCTCAAATATATTCGGTCACCCGGAAAGGCCGGGATTGCCGTTGGGTTCATTGACAGAGATAGAGCAGATAGCGTTGCAAAACGATCAGTTCAGAATTGCGGTGCAGCAAGACACGTCATGCCGAACTCATTTGTTGTAGTGTTGTGCACTGGTATCAAATGGGGCGCAAAATACAACACAATACCACGTTTGAAGAACGCCAGCTCTTGATATTCCATCATGCTCGAGGTAAATTGCATAGAAAGATATCGCAGCTGCTTAACATAGCAGAATAATAGTTGCAGATATAATCAGACGATTCAAAAATGAAGACAAAATTGATTCAGTTCCCCAGACAGGCAGACCAAGAAGGCTGACAGGACGAGAGGAGCGGTTTGTGCATCGCAGCGTGAAACAAAATCCGAAAATCAGTGCTCAGAAACTGGCAGCAGCTGCTTTATAGGAGTGTGGAAAGAAGGTGGGTACTGAACCGTGCGAAGAGCACTGTGAAGGAATTGGTTATTTGGGAAAACAGCTAGGAGGAAACTATTCATTAGCGTGGTAAATGAAAAGAAGCGGCTGGAGTTCGCAAAAACCTATGCAAGCAAACCCAGTGCTTGGTGAGAGGATAAGTTCAACATGTCTGGGTCCGATGGAGTGAAATTGGTGTGGCGGAAATGTCATGAGGAAATGAAAACAAGCAATTTACAAGCAACTGTAAAATATGGTGGAGGAAGTGCAACGGTATGAGGATGTGTTGCATCAAACAGGGTTGGTGCACTGAGTTTCACTGAACATATTTTGACAAAAGAGGGCTATTTGGCTATCCTCAAAAACAATTTGCGACAATCTGTGGAACAACTTGGTATACAGCATACTTTCAAGTTCTACCAAGATAACGACCCCAAGCACAAGTCGTAACTTGTCAGGGAGTGGCTGCTGTACAACTGCCCGAAGGTTTTGGAGACTCCACCACACTCACCCGACCTGAAACCCATCGAAAATGTGTGGAGTCAAATGAAGGCAGCTCTGCAATTCCGGCCGACAAGTTCCCTCACAGACTTGAAGAGGAGACTGCTACAAGAATGGGCGGCATTAAGCCCTCATTATATCAAAAAAGTTATCGCCAGTATGCCGAATCGACTGGAAGAGGTCATAAACCATCAAGGTAGACCTACAAAGTACTGAATGTGTAACAGGGTTGTGAATTATGCGAGTTTATGATGCTCTTTTGTACAGTGGGCTCTTTTGTACAGTGGCCGAATATTTTTGAGGCAGCACTGGAATTATTGCTTTTATTTAAATGTAAGACAGATGGCATACTAATGACTGTCAGAAGAGTGACTTACATCACAATGTTTCTAGAACGTGGTATTATGTTTACCTACATGTTTCTTTGTATTATACATTATTATAGTGTAAGAATAATTATCCAATAAAAGTCTGCCGAATATTTATGGGAGTATCTGTAGGTGTTTTTTCGGATGGCAGTGTCCTGGCAACAGTCCTACCACCCATCTTATATTTTCTCTGCTGAGTTTCAACAGTTCTTTAGTATGCTTCTTGTTCAGTCCTTTTATCAGTTCCTTTCAAAGCCTGCATCCTGGAGTATTTTTCCAGTTTTCCATTTGTTTCTTTTGTACCCATTTTCCTATGTAGTGTCGGGCTTGTCAACAGGAAATCCCGCATACAGGTTATGGACCTACAAAATGTGTTTCTGCCCCTTTCCTGGCCAGTTTACCTGCCTTTTCATTTCCTTCTATACCTGCATGCCCTGGTACCCATATTATTCATGACAACGTTGTACTCTGAGAGCTTCAGAAGTAGTGAGTGGCAATACCAGAGAATTCTGGATATTATTCGGACTGCCTCTAGTGCCTTAATGGCCGCTTGGCTGTCCGTAAAAATGAAAAGGTTCTTATTCCTATAGTTCATTTTCAGATTTTCTTCAAGACAATGTTGTGATAGCTATCATTTCAGCTTGAAAGACTGTAGTGTGTCTGCCCAGGCTCATCTGGATTGATCTCTCAGGTCTTCCCCGCTTGATCCCTCCTCCTGTGCCATCCACAGTCTTTGAGCCATCAGTCCACCACACTATATCTTCTTTTTCAGTATATTCATTTATTATCCCAGTCTTCTTTTTTTCTTTTCTTTTTTTTTTAATCATCAGGGTTTTCCAAGGTTGTACTTCGGTATCATATGATCATAAGGCATGTGAACTTCCTCTCTTAATTTTAGTGTCCTAGATTGTGTCTTTGTGCATTCCAGCACTCTGACTATGCCAATCTATATGAACTCATTCTAGCCTGTCCTTTTATGAAATTGCATAGTGATGGGAGGTCTAGTAAAGTATTCACGGCTTCTGTCTGCGTAGTTTTCATAGCCCCAGTTATGGCTATCCAATCTACTGCTGACTTTTCCTTGACTTACTTTCTGCCACTAGATGATTGCATCATACGCCATCAACGGTCTAATGATCATTGTGTATATCCACATTAACAATGATGATCTTAGGCCTCATGTCTTCCCAACAGCTCTTTTACGTGCATACAGCAAGTTCTTGTCCCGGGTCATGTTCCTGTCTATATGTGGATTCCAGGTTAGATTTTTATCTAACACTGCACCTAGGTGCAGTGCCTGTTCCTCCATATATATATCTTGCTCAAAGAGCTTCACTGATCTCTTTCCCTCTAATTTTCTTTTTCTTGTAAAAGGGAAAAGAGTTATCTTGTTCGGTATGGAAGCGCTTCAAAAAACACAAAATCAATTTCTAATCGATCTGTTCGAAGGACGCCTGGTGTTTTGTCATCTCGCACTGTTAGTAAAAAATTACACACAGGATTTTTGAAATATCGGGAGAATTCATATGTTAAGCAGGAGGGCAGGAGAAATGGTGTAAAATCTGGAGTCTCCTGCCTAAATCAGGAGAGTTAGCTGGTATGATAAGATGTGAGGCTTTTCAGGTTTTTATTTCCACAAGATCAGCATTTCGTCTTAGTGCTGACACTAAACTCATCACAGTGGGATGTGCGACACTCAGACTTTCTATTAGGAATAGACAGGTGGGCAATAATTCCACTGTGGAGATTTACCTCTCGTATGCAGTTACCAGACTGTGCCTCTATTAATGGGCTTCTGGTACATTCACCTACATACACCCCAGCATCATTGGGTAGGGCCTGATGAGTCTAGTGTCAGGCCTCACATGAAATCCTAGTTTTCTACCTGAAAAGCCTTACATCTTATAATAGGAGTTTCCAAGTTTTCACCGATTGTTAACTCGCTACTGCTCTTTCATTGCCCCCAGGTTTGAAACTGCCGGCACAATACTTCCGATATCAAATGATACTATTGGGATCAATATTTGTTTCCCGTAATATTGGAGTAACGATATATTTTGTGGACATGATATAGGGCTTTTTGGGCTTATGCCATGTCAAGAAAATAAGGTGAATTTCTTTAGATTTCGCAGAGAATATGCTTGGGGTGATGTATTGTGAATGCTGGGGCATATATCGATTACTTGAATATAACAATTTTATTTCATGAATAAATTGAGTAAATATTAAATTTGGTAAAAAGTGATGATTATAAATAAAAATTACTAAAGTATTCATTTCAATTAATTAGATTGCTTTTATTCAATTACTTCCCAGTTCTCGATGCATTATACTTTAACAAAGATGCAACGCTTTTATCACATTCGAGCAGGTACAGTACACAACATTTTACTATTTAAGAAACGTAGACTGTCAGATAATCCAATGATTGGTTAATGGAGAGACAAGCAATAGAGGTTTTACAGTATACAAAGTTTTTTTTTTTTTGCTAGTTGTTTTACGTTGCACCGACACAGATACGGCGACGATGGGACAGGAAAGGGCTAGAAGTGGGAAGGAAGCGGCCGTGGCCTTAATTAAGGTACAGCCCCAGCATTTGCCTGGTGTGAAAATGGGAAACCACGGAAAACCATTTTCAGGGCTGCCGACAGTGGGGTTCGAACCTACTATCTTCCGAATACTGGATACTGGTCGCACTTAAGCGACTGCAGCTATCGAGCTCGGTTACAAAGTTTTATGGTGACTGTTTCATATAATGGTTTACTCAATTTTTGTTATCAGAAAGTGTAGTATTTCAGAAACAGGACACAATGTATTATTTTATTTTATTGTCTATAAAACTACATATCATACAGAGTAAGTAGAACTTCACATACAGTAAAGCATCTAAAAGTATGTTAGACTGTATAGCAGAATAATATAAATTTGAGTTCTACTCCATATCACAGTCAGTCCAAAACATGGAAATGTTTATGATAGGATTAAACATTGTTTTACAAGAAACCTGGTATTGAAATTCAACAGAACATTAAAATGGTAAGAATGAACACACAACTGTACAACAGTAAACATCTGTTTAGATTTATTAATTAAACGCAAAGAATTCTCAGAATAAAACTGTACACGGCTCTTTCCATATTTACATATCACACTATTTCCAATGAAATTTGAAGGAGTAATATGAGTAGAATTAACTCCTTCCCTTACTGTCCGCTAGTTGCCTTCTCAGCCTGCTCTCTCTTCAAGGACTCTTGTTTTATCTTATAATCAGACAAAGCAGCCTTGATAGCGTCTTCTGCCAGCACTAGAAAGGAAAATGAGATCATTAAGAACTCGTGGAACAAAAGATATCTTGAGGAGAATACAGGGAACATAATCATGCTTAAAAGAAAAAACTGTTATTAAACCATACTGACCACTTAATCTTAAATTAAAGCAGCCAATCAATAATATTAGGTAGAGAAAATAATTTACTAGGCTTTATCAAATACATTAGTATATTGTGTCCTGTGACAACTAAATGAAAATCTAGCAGTACATCTGTAAATAAATGTTCTCTCTCTCTCTACATAACAATTGTAACAGTGATTGTCCATGATCAGAGGAAGTGTGTACTCTCTGACTTGACAGGTAGTAATCAAACACAGCTACTTGCAATGATATTACGTAGGATAAAAATCACATATTTCAGAATATTAATGAAAGTGCTAGTAGCTTAGCAATCTGCTGAGTACAGAATATATTGTGGGTTAGGGCAAGCCTTCACCTGCAATTATTGGAGTGATAATTTAATGATCTGATTTTATGATTACTCAAAGTTAGTTGAACTTAGAGACCTATCAATGTTTCATGATTCATCAGCAGCTAATTCTGGAGAGAATAAAACAAAAATGAAGCAAATTGGTCCAGTAGAATGGACGAATTTGCCAAGGCTGTTTTTAGTAAACTCTTAATATATAGATTATACCTGAAAAGGAAACAACAGATATAATATTGTTAAATGTTTTCTTTTTCAGATATTTTCAGAATTGTATTTAATCATAGCTTTGACAGACTGAAAAACCTAACAAGTATACATTGAAGAAAGACAAGTTCAAATTTTCAGCTGCAGCCTTCTTCAGACGTGTTCAAAACAAGAATGGTGGTGATCAATGTGGACAAGTAGATGCTGTTGTGAGGTAAAGGAATGGGGGGAAGTGGGTGAGACAAGAGAATGGGAAAAAGGAGCAGTTATCTAATGTTAAGGCCAGGTACTTCCCTAAATCTCAGCACCAAATGATGTTTAACTTTGGAATCTTTAAGGCCCTATTCTCCAACATCAATTAATTTTGCTGTTATCTTAGATTTCAACTAAAATAATGTCATTATCTCGGATAAGACTCATTTCTGTATTCACCACAAAATTTATTATCTCGGTTTACCAAAACAAAGTTTTTGTTTCTGAATTTTAACCTTAAATTGATTCATGCTAATGCACAGAAAACACATCTGTAAATAGTTTGTCATAAATAAGGTTTGGATATTAAGGAAAAGTAATTTCCTTCCAAAGCTCATTTTACCAGAAGTCTGAAAAATAAGTGTGAATGACAGGTTCCTGATCCCATTTAAAGCAATTTTATGTAGTTTATAAATGCATATATTAGCTGTTTTCAATGTTTGTCATTTTTCTAATTTTAATGATAAAAGGTCATATTTGGTTATATTTCAAGCATTTTTGCTACAGTTTCAAACACAGGATTTCCAAATAATGAAGTAGATATACTTTTCTTTCTTTTCCCAGATAAGACAGGTAGCAGGTTCAGAAGACCTGATTCCAAGAAAGAGTTGCTGTACAGATGTCTCACTGAGGAGGATGTCACTTCTGTAGATATATTCAACTGAGAAGCTATTAGCAAACAAGGAAATTCCACATCTCATGCCCATTTCAACCTTTAACTAATAAGATAGAGAAGTCACTGGTAAAGTGTCTGCCTTGTCAAAACTATAACAAAACTATTTAATTCTTATTAAAAGACATTCAGTTCATCTTTGAGGGTTCCAGTTACCGTCCTCTTCCCCTTTCACCACCAACAAATTTCAACACACCTATCATGCCAAAAGTGAAGTGCAATGAAAGTGTAAAATTAAGAAATTATGTGAAAGAGTTCGATGAAGAGACCTTCAATGCTCTTTTGTAAAGCATCTGAAGTTAAAGTAGTGGCAGTCAAGCAATTTCACGTGAATGCACATTGAAAATTTTAACATACTCTAGATCAATAATCCTTTTGTGGTAGCCAAGACATTTAATGTAATACTAAATTCCAAAAGCCATATTCCAACTTTTTTGGTCATATTTAGCTAATTTATAGGGTACATTTGCTTGTGCATTTTGTATTTCTTTAGATATGGGCCTAAGGGCAAGTGAGTAGGATGATGAGGAGGTAAATATTTAAGGACTTGCACTGTGAAACAATCTGAACACAAGTTGCCAGGTTCAATCCTAGCTCAGTTAAGTGGTATCTGAAGGTGCTCAAATAAGTCAGCTCCATGCCTGTAGATTTACCGGCATGTAAAAGAATACCCGTGAGACAAAATCCCGGTATCTCTGTACCTCCAAAAACCGTAAAAGTAGTTAGCGGGACATAACACCAATAACATTCTTATTAAACGTGGTTTCATGGTTCCAGATGTGAATGCAGACAGGAAGATCCATGTTATGGGTTTTGTAGACATTGTGGTGGCTGCATCTTCATTTGGTTAATGTTTAAAGCCACCGTAAGAACCTGGACAGACTGCACTGAAGCTGGTAGATTATGATGGATGCAGGGCAGTACGGGACAAGGCTTGTTGTGGTGTAGTTTGGTATATGCAGATGGCAGGTCTTATTTACAGGGAAAAGAACCAGAAGGTGAGGGGGGTTAGGTGGGTGCCTGAATGGTGACCGTGGGGCTTTTTGAAATATCACACGGAGAGAGTAGATGAGAAGAATGAATGCTTGTTTTAAAATGAAATTGATTTTGTGGAGATCAGATATATATATCCGGTACTGGGTTTGGCTGCTTGGGGGACAGGATATTGCTGGGGATAGAGTTGATATCTTTGGAAATCTGGTGGTCAACCAACTGATTGGGATAACCCTAGCAGTAAAGGCCATCCTCGAGTTGCCATACAAGACCAAAAATTTTGGATCCACGTCTTCCTTTCTTTTATGTGTAATTGCTACTCGTCCCTACAAGCTATGTTGCTACTTTCTGTTTCCTATACTAGTCATTTGAATTTAAATAATAATAATAATAATAATAATAATAATAATAATAATAATAATAATAATAATAATAATAATAATAATAATAATAGCTTTTACCGACAGCTTCACAGCCTGGAAATTAATTTTGAGGTCTTTCACAGAACTGATGATCACTGGAAATTGTATCAAAATGCATACAATCATCATCATCATCTCCCCTTTTCCAGCTGATGCCAGATGGGGGTTCCTCTCCACTTCATCCTGTCTCTCAACCATTCCTCATCCAACACCGTGTTTCAGTCCAGGTTCCGGTGTCCTATGCTGTTCTTCACAGTCTATCCATCGTAATCTTGGTCTTCTTCGTCCTTGCTTCCTGGTCATCTGTCTTTCCAGTGCCCATCTTGGCAGTCTTTCTTCTTTCCACTTGACATATCCGTACCACTTTGATCTGATCTGTTCTGTTCCAGTTTGTAGTTTAGTTTTTGCACAAGTTCATTTCTCACTCTATTCCTCCTTGTTTTCTGTACCATATTCTTCAAGAATTTCAATTTCAGCTGCCTGTACTCTACTCTCATCTCTCTGAGTCATTATCCACGTTTTCTGCTGCATATGCTATTATAGGTAAGTAATATCCTCTGCAAATCAACAATGATATGGGTTAGGCAGTTGCCCAGGTGGCAAATATGCTATCTGTTGTTTTCCTAGCCTTATTCTTAAATGATTGCAAAGAGTTTGGAATTGGTACATCTTTATTCCATATTAATCTCCGTACCTGGTAGTGAAAGGAACTCCCCAGTTGTATCCTACTAATTTCCATTTTCCAGTCTTTCATTTTTTGTCAGTTCACTTCCCAAATATTTGAAGTGTTCTACTAATCCCAGTTTCTTGTCTCCAATTTTGATAGCCGGAGTGTGATGATTTGAATCAGTTGATTTTTATAATAAATATCTATGATTAACATCAGTTGGCTTACTTATTCTCATCCTATTACCTGCTGCCCATTGTTCAAAACTGATATAAAAATCAACTACTTAAAATCAGTTTCCTTGCTTGTGATCTATAGGGTGGCGTTTAGGTACCCATCCCTATGACGATGTTTTACAATACCTGAAGTAGCAGAGGGGAGAGAACCATACTTTATGCTTGCCAGGGATTCAGTAGCCCATCCCAAGCAGTTTTTGTACTCCTATAGAAGTATGAAAAGCGAGACAGCATACAACATTGCACATATGGGTAATTATCAAAGTTCCCTCTTCCCCGAAAGATTGTTAATATTCTTAAATATTCTGTGTGATAATAAGATTGAATTAAGATCGATGTAAATTGAGGTTAAGTGTAAGCAGTGGTTAAGTCTGAAACAATGAGGCCTAATTATACCATGCCTTCATCCAACTCTGGTAAAAATATTACGCATGGTAATCAGATTGGATGAACAGTGAATGAAAATTGAGGTGCATTATAAGCAGTGATCACAGCTCAGAATATACAGCAATAACAATAGCTGTGGGCATAACTGACTTGACTTATTTCCTGTTGCTCCCTCTGGAGCATAGGGCCTTGGCGAAATTTTTCCACACAGTACGGTTCCTGGCCATTCTCTTCACTTCGCTCCAGGTCTTGTCAACCTCTACAATTTCCTTCTCAATCGTCCTCTTCCAGGTCTTCTTGGGCCAACCTCGCTTTCTGGAGCCTTGAGGGTTCCAGTCCAGCGCCGCCCTTTCAACAGCTCCATCCGGCTTCCTTAGCGTGTGCCCGATCCAGCGCCATTTCCTCTCCTTGATCTGGATGTCAATCGGCTGCTGGTTGGTCATGTTCCAAAGATCTTCATTCGAGATTATGTCTGGCCACCTCACATTTATTATGCGACACAGACATCTATTAATGAACACCTGTAGCTGGTTATTGATCTGTTTTGTAACTTTCCATGTTTCACAGCCGTATAGAAGAATCGACTTAACATTGCTGTTGAAGAGGCGAAGCTTAGTCTTCCTGGAGATGTTTCTATTCTTCCACACGGGATAGAGCTGGACAAACGCACCATTTGCCTTCCGGATACGGCTTCGAACATCTTCCTCTGCTCCCCCATCCATTGTAACTATACTTCCGAGGTATAGGAAGGACTCAACGCGCTGAATTTCCTTTCCATTTACTGTCGAGCTGGTCATGATATCCGAATTAATCCTCATCTCTTTAGTCTTGTTTGTGTTGATCAAGAGACCTACATGTTCCGCTTCCTTCTGCAACCTACTCAGTTTATCTTCTATGTTTCGGTACCACTGTGCCATAAGACAAATGTCGTCTGTGAAGTTAAGGTCTTCAAGCCTGTCTCTCATCCCCCACTGAACACCCCTCTTCCGTCGTCCTATTACCTTCATCACACTGTCTAGGACCAGCAGGAACAGAGTGGGAGAAAGAACACACCCCTGTCTCACTCCAGACTTGACGTTTATCTTTTCTGTTAGTTTTCCTTCATGAAGAACCTGACACTCATTCCTCTCGTACATCTCTTTCATGATCTTGATAAGCTTTGATGGAATTCTGTATTCCTTGAAGGTCTTCCACATGATTCTTTGGTTTACAGAATCGAAGGCTTTTTCGAAGTCCACGAATGCGAGGTAGAGGATATTGCGCCATTCCACACTCTGTTCTATAATGATTCGAAGTGTATTGACGAGGTCCACACAGCTGTGATGTTGCCGAAATCCTGCCTGTTCCTTTCGAAGCCTTCTTTCTACCGAATCCTTTATGCGATTCAGGATGACTCGCGACAGCACTTTGCTTGGAATGGAGAGCAAGGTGATATCCCTCCAGTTGTTGCAGATTGTTGTATCCCCTTTTTTCGGTAACTTGACTATCAGCCCCTTCTCCAGTCGGTCGGTATTATCTACTCTTTCCATATCTTCTCCAGTAGTGGGTGCAGCAATCTGATTGTAGTATCAAGATCTGCTTTCAGTATTTCTGCTGGAATGTTGTCCAGACCAGGTGCCTTCCCATTTTTCATTTGCTTCAACGCTGTCCGTATCTCACCCTGGGTTGGAGGGTCGAGACCGATGCCTGGATCCCCTTCTGCTTCTTCATCTTCTCCTTGCTGCTCATTTTCCAGTCCAACATCTCTATTAAAAACCTCCGCAAAGTGTTCCCTCCATCTACTCAGCTGTTGTTCGCACATAGTGAGGATCTCACCTGTCTTGCTTTTCACAGGCCTAGTTTTATTAAAACCTTTCTTCGAAAGTATTTTTGTGATGCCATAAAGGTCCTTTATATTCCTCTTTTTTGCCGCCTGTTCTGCTTTCTCTCCCTGCTCATCAATCCACTTCCTGTGATCCTTTCGCACACTCCTCTTTACTTCCCTATCTGCTATTGAATACTCAGCTTGTGTTTGAGCCTTCTGCCATCTGGTTTTGCATATATTTAGCTTGGCCTTTCTCCTTCCTATAATTTACCTTGTCCCAGGCCTGATCAGATATCCATTCCTTCTGCAGGTAGTTTTTGTACCCGAGCTATTTCTCACTTGCTTCCACATAGATGTTCTTTACCTCGTTCCATACAGTCTCCACATCCTTCTCTATCTCAGAATCCAACACCTCGAATCTGTTGCTAAGTTCCAGTCCAAATTGTTCCAATGTCTGCCGATCCTTTAGCTTACCAACATCAAACTTCTTGTGCCAAGTGATGAACTTTTGGTGGACTGCCACGATCTTTATACGGAAGTTGGCGGCAACAAGATGATGGTCACTGCTAATGTCCGCTCCTCTCTTGTTCCTAACATCTTCGAAACTCCATCTGAACCTCCTGCTCACCGCAATGTGATCAATTTGGTTTTCCGTGACTTGATCGGGAGACACCCACATGACTTCATGACACCGCCTATGCGGGAACACCGTGCCACCTATAACCAAGTCTTGGCTGGCGCAATATTCCATGAACTTTTCCCCATTTTCATTCATCTCGCCAAGACTGTGTATACCCATGATGTGTTCCAATCCTTCATTTCTTGAGCCAACCTTCGCGTTGAAGTCTCCCATAACTATGAGAATATCCTTCTTACTGGTTTTCATTGTGGCATCTTGCAACATTTGGTAGAATTCTTCCTTCATTTCCAACTACGATTGTTCTGTAGATGCAAAGCATTGGATAATGGTCACATTCCTGATCTTGGTCTTGAACCTAGCAGTCAGAAGCCTACTGGAAATCAGCTTCCACTCCATAAGACTTCTCATTGCATTTCTACTGAGCAGCAACCCCACTCCATCCCTGTGCTCTTCATCCTCACTACCAGAATACAGAAATGTAATTCCATCTGTTGTCTGTATCTCGCCAAATCCTGGCCACCTCACCTCACTCAATCCCAGAATGTCCAGCCCGTAAATCTTCATTTCCCGTGTCACTTGATTCAGTCTGCCTTTCTCCCTCAAGGTCCTCACATTCCAGAAAACAATTTTCGTTTTCCTCTTCATGCCAAAAGTCGTCATCAGGTTATCCGTCCGGTTATGTAATTTCGCTTCAGTTTCTATAATCAGATTATTTAAGAAGAGCAAGTGATTGACCCACTGCTTCCAAGTGCCTTGACGGGGATGCCATCTTAAGCCTGAGGCACCAGGCTGATTTTCTGTCGGGGTTTCTTCCCTTAGCCTTTGAAGTTCCCACTTCTACTGCAAGGCAGCAGTTCCTATTCCATTTACCCAGAATAGGAGGGTTGCCCCTTCCGCCAGTTCCACCGTTCCAAAGTCCCTCTTCTCTGCCTTCACTACCGTTGAGGGTCTTCACCGTAACCCTGGCAAGGGACCCTTACATGGTAGTACCAGCCGGGTCAACTGGACCAAGGTTTTTTAAAGAGGTGTTACTCCTCTATCACTCACCCTTTGTCCTGACTTGTGACAGGCAGAGCCTGGCTTCCCAAACATTGGGTCCAGGTTGGTGGGGTTTGTGGGCATAATTACGTACATGTTATTGTCTACCTGGAACAGATATGTTTTTTATAAGATTGAGCGAGATGTGAATGAAAACTGAGGTTGTGTAGTTAAACCCCAAATGGAAAGTGTGGTAAACATCAGTTTTGCACTGGTTGATGACGAGACAAACTTGAAATTTAAACTAAAAGCACGTGGACTGTTTCACTTACAAAGGGCCACTAGGAAAGTTTTCCAATACGCAAAAACGGTTGGCTGGACACCCCTGTTATGGTGAGGGATGAAAACCGGTCTTGAAGACAGCAAGGTGCGACCTTCACACCAGCTGTTACCAAGCAGTGGGATTGAAAGCAAGTTAAGATGTCAGTGTGGTCTAAAGGTGAATATCGCGCAATTATCCGCTACAATTTTGCTCGTGGATTAACTGTTGATCAGTGCGTGGAGGAAATGACTCCTGTGCTGGGGAAAGACTGTTTACATCGGACAACAATTTTCTAGTGGTACAAAGAGTTTCAGAGGGGAAATTTTGGGGTTGAAGACGATCCTCGCTCTGGGCGACCGTCTGAATCGGTGACTGAGGAAAACATTGAAGCTGTGAGGAAAATGTTGCAGCAAGATAGGCAGTTGACATATTGGCAAGTAGAAGAGACCATCCACATTCCTGCACCAGCTATTCATTCAATTCTACACGACCATCTCCGTGTTAGAAAGGTTTGTTCCCTTTGGGTGCCCCATTCACTTTCAGAGGAACCAAGCGCACATCGAGTGAAATGGTGCCGAAAAATGCTAAAAGAGTTTGAAAATGGGACTTTGCGTAACGTCATTAGCATAGTTACAGGTGATGAAACTTGGCTTTATTATTACGATTTCCCAACAAAATCCCAGAACAAGGTGTGGCTGTTTGAAGATGACTGCACTCCTGTGACTGTGCGAAAGTCAAGGTCAGTGAAGAAGAGGATGATTGCAGTATTCTTCACTAAATGGGGCATCCTTACTCAGGTTGTGCTAGAAACGCAAAGGACAGTTACGCAAGTGGTACAGTGAGACTTGTCTGCCTCAGGTCATCCAGGCTCTCAAGCAGCTCCGTGCAAAGTCACGGCTCAACACTTGGCTCTTGCATCACGACAATGCTCCAGCACATTGTGCTAATGTAACAATGGATTTTCTTGCCAGATCAGGGTTGACTGTGCTTGATTACCCTCGACAGAGTCGTGATCTTGCCCCATGTGACTTCGCATTCTTCCCAGAAGTGAAGATGAAGCCGAAAGGGCGGCGTTTTGCATCTGACAAGGAGCTTCTGGCAGCATGGGAACAAAAGTGTGAAAATGTAACCAAAGAAGAGTGGCAGGGTTGGTTCAGTGACTGGTTTCGACGTATGGAGAAGTGTATTGAGTGTGATGGAAATTATTTTGAAAAAGACTGAAGCATTCACTCACATTGTGAAACTTTCCTAGTGCCCTTTGTACACAGTTAACTACAACCGGAACACCAAAACAAAGACTGACTAAGAATTTAATAATGTGAAATTACTAAATAATAACAAGAAAGAAACTCGTAATATTAAGCAAATTCATTGGCATGGCAAAAACAGTCACACATAAATAAACAGAGAGCTCTTCCTTGACTTGGGTCGGATGTTAGCTAAATGAATGTTGTTCCCCCGGTTGACTTTAATGCACAAGTATTAAGAATTGAAACTTACCTGTTTTCTGAAGTGAAAAGTGAAGCTAAATGTTATTAGATGACTTATATGTAACTTTTAGGTGGAAATAACATTAATTTACACACATGAAGTATATGTAATACTTAAAGAAAAGGAAGGCTGTTCGAACTCGTTTTGCAAGTTTTTTTGCTTACTTTGTCTCAGAGTTAATTTGAGGTAGAGTTAAGTGGTAATTTTCTAACAGAAGAGTCACTATATTTAGTGTGTTGTCCTGTACTTGTAAAAGTGTTGCAATAAAATTTCTCTAACTTAAAATAAGTAATCCAGGCCGAAAACTAGATCCAATATGGGAAGGATTTAAAGACACTTCCCACTTCAAGTGGAAAGGGTTTGAAAGCTATATGCAAATCGTGATGCTAATGGTTGTTTAAAGGGCCCTAATATCTAGGTCATCGGCCCCTAATGGTACGAAATGAGAGAAAATGTAACGACAAATTAAAAGTCCAAAATCTTCCAATGACCAGAATTCAAAACGTGAAGGAAGAATGAATGAATGGATGGATACGAATTTAAAACAATCAGTGGATCCGACCCGCAATGCCCCACATTCCCAGAAACTAACGTTAAACAATAGTATTACTGACCAAGGGACTGCTTCTAAAGCACAATACTGAATCAATGATGCTTGTAGTCTAAAAGGCTCCAAAATCTAAGTCATCGTCCCCTCAAAATGGTACTTATCGCTAGGAAAGTAGCGTGGACTCGGGGTATTCCACACATTATGGTACTACTCACAGGTAATGTAATGCGCACATGTAACACAGACCTATGGGGTTTCTCACATTGCAGGGCCATTTAGAGGCAACGCAAACCTATTGTGTTCATCACATAAGTGTACTAACCACAGAGATTCTTACTATCACGTGGTGTTCCTCACACAGTAGGCAGAACCATAGTGTCGTTCACCCATGGTGTCACTCATATAGTGGTACTAATCACAGGTACTGTAAAAGCCGAAAGCACACACTGTCGCTACTGACCACAAACCTATTATGTACCTAACATGGTGGTACTACGCACAAGTAAAAGCGACCCATGGTGTTCCCCACGTGGTGGTACTATTTACAAGTTTTTGTGTTATGTAATAATT